>NC_136916.1:86726715-89126715 GCF_949752795.1 Hyperoodon ampullatus
ACAATATATACATGTATCAAATTATCACATTGTACACCTTAAACTTACACAATGATATATGTCAATTATATCTCAATAAATGTGGGAAAAAATAAACACTATGAAGGGCAGGCATTTAGTTTAAAGAAAGAAAAAGGAAGACAATGTCAAGAGTATGAGAAGACAAACCACAGAATGCAGGAAAAATATTTGCAAAAGACATATCTGATAAAGAACTGTTATCCAAAGTATACAAGAAACACTTAAAACTCACCATTAGGAAAATGAACAATCAAAAAATGAGCGAAAGACCTGAACAGATACCTCACCAAAGAAGAAATACAGATGGCAAATAAGCATATGAAAACACGCTAAACAAGTTATGTCATTAGGGAATTGCAAATTAAAACTACAATGAGAAAGTACTACACACCTATTAGAATGGGCAAAATCCAAAACACTGACAACACCAAATTCTGACAAGGATATGGAGCAAGAGGAATTCTCAGTCACTGCTGTTGGGAATGCAAAAGGGCACAGCCATTTTAGAAGACGGTTTGGCAGTTTTTTACAAAACAAAACATAGTCCTACCACGCAGTACGGCAATCACACTCCTTGGTATCTACTCAGAGACGTTGAAAACATGTCCACAAAAAATCTACACACAGATTTTTATAGCAGCTTTATTCATAGCTGCCAAAATTTGGAATCAACCAAGATGTCCTTCAGTAGGTGAATGGATAAGTAAACTGTAGTACATCTACACAATGGCATATTATTCAGTGCTAAAAAGAAATGAGCTATCAGGCTACGGAAAGACATGGAGAGCCTAAAGTACATATTACAAAGTGGAAGAAACCAAACTGAAAAGGCTACATACTGTGTAATTCAAACCGTATGATAAGGTTTGAAAAGGTAAAACAGTAAAAAAAGATGGAGACAGTAAAAAGATCAGTGGTTACAGGGATTAGGGAGGAAGGAAGCGTGCATAGGCAGAGCACAGAGGATTTTAGGACAGTGAAACTATTCTGTATGATATTACAATTGTGGATACATTTGCCAAAGCCTATAAAATGTACAACACTGAGAGTGAAACCTAATGTAAGCCATGGTCTTTCTGTGATAAGGATGTTGTGGTTCATAGATTGTAACAAATATATCACATGGTGTAGGATGTCAATAGTAGGAGAGGATGTGGGTGGGTGGGGACAGGGGATATATGGGAACTCTCTGTACTTTCAACTATAAATCTAAAATACTTGAAAAAATAAAATGTATTATTAATTTTTTTAAAAAACTACCAGAGAGAAAAAAAGAAAATACCTATAAAAGAATGTCACCTGAGAGATAATAGACTCCTCATCAAAACAGTAGATTTCAGAAAGCAGTAGATAAATATCTTCAAACTACTGAGGAAAAATAATGATAATGTAATCTATGTAACCTTAATTAATAATGAAGTCAAAATAAAGACTTCTTGAGACATTTAAAGACCAGGGCAATTTACTGCCCAGACCCTCATTGAAAGAACTACTAAACTTTCTTATTTGGGAAAAATAAAATTAAAAACATGAAGAAACTCCCATTGGCCAAATATAGAAGAAAAAGTGAGCATCAAATAGAATATTGACTATTAGATTAAGACACATTAAATATATGAAAATCCCCAAGTTCATAATTTTACAGAGTCAAAAAGCAAACAAGAGAAAGCAAGTACACACCATTTGCACACGTTGGTCATTATTGAAAACTAGGGTACAAATGCTTATTTTGAAAATTGGTGATTAAAAATAATTAAGGATTTATCCTGCCTTTCCTGAAGGAGCTATGCCTCAGAATAACCAAATGGTTGATGAGAGAATTTTCTTCACAAAAGAACTTCAGTTAATAAATATAAAGCAAAAATAGAATAAGAAAATCTTCAATTTTCAGCCTAATCAAATAGTTGATACAGGCAAAGCTCATCAGTGGATGAAACCACTAGATAGAAGGTTGACAGAGAACAAGGAAGGGATCAGACTGTCACCATCTGAAGCTACTGATCAATCTTAGCATCACTAATAATGATGCAATCAGACATGCTAGGCCTCTTGATTTGATACAATATGAAGTCCAGAATATGGCACCAACTCTGAAGTATTTTTGTCAAAAGTATTGAGCCTAACTTTGCCTCCCTTAACCTAGTTTCCAGTGACAGGAATAAGTGATAGAGGAGTAAGTTAGATGATCCCATGAGGGAGCAGGCAAATTCAGAATGTGGGACATTGTATAAGACAACTCATCTAATTTATTCTGTAAGTCAATGTCATATTTTAAAAAAAGAAGGAGGACTGTACTAAATAAGTTTTCTCAACTAGAGATGATTTTATCCTCAGGGGGACATTTACAATGTCTGGAGACATTTTTGATTGTCACAATGTGAGCAGTGGTACTGGAATCTAGGGAGTAGAGGTCAAGGATGCTGCTATACATCTTACAATGCACAGGACAGCCCCTACTCCCACCCCTACAAGAATTATCTGGTCCGAAATGTCAATAGTGCCACTGTTGAGAAAGCCTGTACTAAAGGAGATTGAAAAGACACAACAATCTAATTTAGTGTCTGGGTCTTATTTGGATCCTGTTTTAAACAAACCAAAACCACAAAAAGACATTTTTGAGACACTCAGGGAAATTTGAATATACACTGGGTATTAGATGATACTGAAGAATTATTGTTGGCCATGATACTAGTCTTGTGTACTGTATGTAAGAAAATGTCTCTGATTTTTAGATATGCATACCAAAGTATGTAGGGATAAAATGGCATGATGTCTAGGATTTTCTTTAAAATATCTCAGCAAAGAAAAAGAGAGAGAGAGAATAGATAGGTTACATAAGTATAACAAAATATTGATAATTCTAGAATCTTGGTGATGGCTTTGTGAGAGTTCCCTGTATCTTTGTGTATATATATATATATATTTTTAATTTAATTTATTTATTGGCTGCGTTGGGTCTTCGTTGCTGAGTGCGGGCTTTCTCTAGTTGAGGCACGCATGGGCTTCTCACAGCGGTGGCTTCTCTCGTTGCGGAGCACGGGTTCTAGGCGCGTGGGCTTCAGTGGCACGCAGGCTCTAGAGCACAGGCTCAGTAGTTGTGGCGCACAGGTTTAGTTGCTCTGCAGCATGTGGGATCTTCCCAGTCCAGGGCTCAAACCCGTGTCCCCTGCATTGGCAGGCGGATTCTTAACCACTTCGCCACCAAGGAAGTCCCTCTTTGTGTATATTTGAACACAAAGGATATTCTTCAGAAAGAAGGAATTTAGCAAGAAACAATGAATGTTATTCATGGAGGAATCCTAGTGGACTGTAAGGACTAACAGGATTCTGGTTCAGACCAGTACAAATCCTTATTCAGCATGATGAACGTCATGGTGGCCAAGCACTTTCAACTGCAATTCAGTGAGAAGAAACAAGGCCTCCATGCTCACCAAAAGATACTATATCTGAAAAAAATGTATTATTTTGGTGGGTTCATTCTAGTTCAGAAGCTATGGTTATACATATCTGCTGAAGAACAAGATTTTTCTTACTTCATTTTTGTAGTAGAGGCTTTTGAGAAATTTGAATACTCTAAAAAATTTCAATATCAGGAAAAACCATTGAGCTAACAAGGAAGGAATCTTCTAGCGTGCCTCTTATTTCTCTGTATTTTCAAAGAGACTGTCATTTTTTACATCTCAATTTATTTGATGACTGTACCTCTCAGAGTACTAAGGACAGATGATTTTCTATTTGTGATTTCCCTTAGCTTGTTATCATGCAAGGTCCAGACACCTAATATGACCTCATTAGTGTGGGTGCAGTGATGGGTGTGTTCCTCATGATTGATGGTGACATTGGTGGAAAGTCCAAGCCACACTTGCACTGACCAAATAGAATCCTACTGTCTGCTGGAAAGTGTCTGTGGAAAAAATCATTCATTTGTATTGCAGAACACAAGTATGGACCATAGTATGAGTGATTTTCACTGGTGTAGTGGGTTGGATAATAGTCCCCAAAATGAGATTTCCAAGTTCTAACTAATCCTGGTACCTGTGAATGTAATTATTGGAGGATGGAGGGAATGAAAAGTACCCATCAAACTGAGATGGTATCTTGAGACCAAAAAAGGAGGCAGGCAGCTCCATGTAACCAATGGATCAATTTACGATAGGGTAGCTTACTCATAGAGTGGGATTGGGAGGACAACGATCTGAAGCATTTGCAGCTGCATTCTGCCAAGAGCCTACTGGGCCAGTTTTACAGTTAACCTAGGGTATGGGGGTACGTGCTTGGAAACAGGAAGTGCGTTCCTCAGTCAAGATGACTGAATGAGTAACTAGTCTGATGAGCACCAGGAATACGTCAGCAAAAGTCTTCATCATTGTTTGGGAACTAACGGAGCATAGACGCCACATACTCCTGATGATTATTAGACAATATCTATTAACTACAAAGCCCTTGACAACAGGGAAGTGATTTTTGTACTTCAAAAGAGCTGTCACCTTCTGGATTCTGCAGAAGTTACATTTGCATTCTGACTAACAGCTGGCAATAACAAGAAGTAAAATGAGATTCTTCTGTTTTCTCGGAATTTCATTTAAGGCCATAAAGTTGAAAACAAAGGGTAATAAATACTCCCACATTGGGAAGAAAGGTGCTAAATACATCTATGCAGGATTTACGAAAAGATAAACCCCTTATGCACACATAATCTAAATATGAGAAAAAAAAGTTTGTTGAAAAGGAATTCATAGAATCAAAAGATGTGGAGGTTTTTGTTCTTGGGAACACTCCCTACAGCTGTGCTAAGTGTATGTTGCACAACTACAGGGGGCACCATTCACCCCGCAGTCATTGGAGATTTGTATAGTATTATACCAAATTTCCAGCAGATGGCAGTAAAGTATCTTGAGGAGTAAGGTACTTTTCCTAATTCACACAAGGTCATATGTGCTAGGAAAGGCGCTATTCCTTTTCCTTCTTCTCCTCTACACCCTTCCCCAAGCCAAGTATGTAGAGTTCCAAGAGAATCTTCACAGAAGTTGGGGTAGCCTGTGACAGGAAAGACTAATATATCAGCCCCTGAGTGAATGCTGGCTGAGTTACAGAAACTCTTAGGCCGCACCAAGCTGTTGACTATCAGAGCAGAGCCTGGGAGTCCTGGGAGAATCTGATAAGTGTCCCAGGAGTCTTAGGCCTGATGCCTGCTCTCTATCTGGAGAGGTCTGAAGGCAGGAGACTGGCTAGAGCTACCATGACAGCAAGACAAGGGGAAGAGAGTAAGAACTAGTCAAACTGCTCTTCCACCATTAGGCATGGCAAGAATACATGAATTCCCTGGGCCAGATGGACACCTTGGCTACAGGTAGCCAGCTGTGAGCTGTCTGAAAGAACCTTGTCTAAGAGAACTGATCTCTGAGTGACAGCCCCCACCTCACCAAAAAGAGGGGATGTATAACAAGAGGACATAAAAGGGGAGGGGAGATCACCAACGGTCACTCAGAGAGAAGATCACCTTTGGCACAGAAAGGTGTGTGGAGATCCACCACAGGTTTGCCAAAGAACACATAAAGGTGCCCCACAAATATTTGGTCACCTGCTATTACAGAAGGCATTCCTCAGCCAAGAGAAAACTACAAATAGCACCAACCTTTGCCCATTGACCTGTCATCCATTCACCCCTCCCCGCCCTGGAAAAGTCAGAAACTGAAAAAGAGTAGGAGCAAGAAAAGTGAAAAATAAAATATGCCCCACCTCCCCTTCCTCAGTGTGGTTCCCAAGGCACCAATCAAGCCTAAGGAATTACTTCTCACTGTATGTCCTTTTGTTCTGTCTGAAGAGAATCTAAGTTTTTATTTGTTAGTCTCCCCCATGCAACTCACGTGCATTAGGGAAAGCTAAGCATCCTACGACCAAAAACAACCCACTCTCCACCATGCTAGCACTAGTTCTTATACTCTGAAAACTATAAAACATTGTTAAAATAGATTTTAAAAGGTCTAACTAAATGGAAAAACATCTTATGTTCATGGATAGAAGACTTAATATTGTTAAGAGAAAGCAATTCTCCTCAAACTGATCTACAGATACAACACAATCCCTATCAAAATCGAAGTTGGGTTTTTTCGCAGCAATTGACAAGCTGATCCTAAATTTCATATAGAAATGTAAGGATCCAGAATCACCAAAACAATCTTTGTTAAAGAACAAAGTTGGAGGACTCACATCCTGATTTCAAAACTTACTGCAGATTTACAGTAATCAAGACAGTGTGGTACTGGTAAAAGAATAGACATATAGATCAATGGAATAGACTTGAAAGCCTAGAAATTAACCCTCTTATTTATAGTCAAATGACCTGCTATAGGATGACGAGACAATTCATTGAGGAAAGAATAGCCTCTTCAACAAATTTTGCCAGGACAACTGGATATCCACATGCAGAGAATTAAATTGGACCTCTTCTTTATACCATATGCAAAAATTAACTGAAGATGGATCATAGACATAATTACAAGAGCAAAAATGATAAAACTCTTAGAATAAAATAAAGGAATAAATCTTTATGAGCTCAGATTTGGCAAAGGTTTCTTAGATATGACACCAAAGCACATGTGGCAAAAGAAATAGATAAGTTGGACTTCATAGAGATTAAAAACCTTTGTGTTTCAAACGATATCATCAAGAAAGTGAAAAGACAACCCACAATATAGGAGAAAATATTTGCAAATCATGTATATGATAAGGGACTTGTATCTAAAATATATAAAGGGACTTCCCTGGTGGCGCAGTGGTTAAGAATCCTCCTGCCAATGCAGGGGACACGGGTTCGAGCCCTGGTCCGGGATGATCCCACATGCCGCGGAGCAACTAAGCCCATGCGCCGCAACTATTGAGCCTGTGCTCTAGAGCCCGTGAGCCACAACTACTGAAGCCCACACGCCTAGAGGCCGTGCTCCACAACAAGAGAAGCCACCACAATAAGAAGCTCGCACACCGCAACCAAGACTAGCCCCTGCTCGCCACAACTAGAGAAAGCTCACGCACAGCAGCAGCGACCCAATGCAGCCAAAAATAAATAAATAAATTTATTTTTAAAATAAAATATATAAAGAACTCTTACAACTCAATAAAAAGAAAACCACCCACTTTTAAAATGAGAAAAACTGGATATAAACAGACATTTCTCCAAAGAAGACATAAAAATGGTCAATAAATGCATGAAAAGATGCTCAACATCATTAGCCATCAGGGAAATGCAAATCAAAACCACTTTACAGCCACTAGGATGACTATAATAAAAAAGGCAGATGATAATTATTTATAAGGATGTAGAGAAATTGGAGCCCTCATATACTGCTGATGGAAATTCTAAGTGGTGCAGACACTTTGGAAAACAGTCTAGAAGTTCCTCAAAAGGTTAAGGCTAGAGTTTTCGCATGACCCAGAAATTCTACTCCTAGGTATATACCCAAGAAAAATGAAAAATATGTCCACACGAAAACTTGTACATAAATGTTCATAGAATCATTATACATAATAGCCAAAAAGCAGAAACAACCCAAATGTCCATTAACTGATGAACAGATAAATAAAATGTGGCATACCATACAATGGAATATTATTCAACCATAAAAAGGAATTAAGTACTGATATATGCTACAACATGGACGAACCTTGAAAACATTATGCTATGTGAAGGAAGCCAGTTACAAAATCCCACATATTGTATGATTCCATTTATATGAAATGTCCAAAATAGACAGATCTATAGAGATAGAAAGATTAGTGATTGCCTAAGACTGGAGCCTTAGGGGGAATGGGGAATGACAGTGAGAGTTTTTGGAGGTGACAAAAACGCTCTAAAACTTACCATGGTGATGGTCACACAACTCTGTAAATATACTACTAGGAACCATTCAATTGTTTACTTTAAATAGGTGAATTATATCTCCATAAAGCTGCCATATATTTATATATATTATTGGGTATATCCCCGGAGATTGCAATTTTATTGTATTGGGGCATATCAGGATTTTAAAAAACTTCCTAGGTGATCCAAATGTGCAGCAAATCTTTATAACCACTGAACTGAACTAATCATGGTTAGTTTTCCAGGGATAGATTTAGGCATGGGCATACGTGCAACTCTGGCCAATAAGATGTAAGAAGTCTGCCTAGGTTTTCTGGGACAGCTTTCAATGAGTTATAGGAAAATATATATCCTCTTCCTTTGAACATTATGACTGGAATTGCAGCAGCTGTCTTGCAACCATGAAAGGAGTTAGTCCACGGACAAAGCTGACAAACTAAAGATGGCAAAGAAGAAATACATGAAAAGAATCTGGGACTTCAGTTACTTAACTGAGCCACTGAATTAAGCAACCCTTAAATCAACTGGATTCTGGAACTCCTTATTTTTCAAATTTCTTTGAGTTGGATTTTCTGTTGCTTGCAGACCAAAGTGTCCTCACATACTGAGGAACATTTAAGGGGAAAGTGAAGAAGACCAGCCTTCAAAAGAGAATGAGAAGGAATGAACAGAGAAGCAGGGAGAAAACCAGAAGAGTGTAGTATCATGAAAGCCAAATACAAAGAATAGTTTAAGAAGAAAGGAATAGTCAACAGTGTAAAATGTTTCAAAGCAGTTAGGACAAGGTTGAGAGTGTGGTGAAATCCAATTCATTTTGGCTTCTATCCAGCTGCAACAGTACACTGGCATAGTTGACCTCTGCATATAGGCCTGCACCATCCATTACAGTCCCTAGAAGCCATGAGTGTCTCTTTAAGTTTAAATTAATTAGAATTAAATTAAAATTAAAATTCATATACTCAGTAACTTTAGCCAGGATTTCAATTGCTCAACAGCCATAGTATTGGGCAGATATAAAATATTTCTGTCATCACAAAAAATTTTCTTGGACAGCATGATCTAAACAATTTGGAGCCTTTGACTCTTAGTCATTTTGAAGGTCAAGGTCAATTTTGTTATTCCTTCTGTTCACCTTTCTCTCCCCAAAGCTGAATCTTTGGAGAGCAACCATTGTACTATCCACCTCATTTTTCAGAGATAAACATAATTATTCATTCTTTCTTTCTGTGCCAGATAGGTTTTATTTGTCCTTCAGATACACCCTCCACTCTTTATCACCCTGCTCTGTACCCCAGGAGGCAGATCAACAGCTTCCTTCCTTCTAATTTCTGGTTGGTTTTGGCCAATGGGAAGCACCCACAGGTCAGAGGGAAGAGGGAGAGAGACATCAGGATATTTATGCCCTGGCGCACTCCCTGAAGGATTGTTATGCATCAGCTATGTCCTTCCATCTAAAATCTCAGCCTCAGTCAAGTGGCCCTCTTCATATATCCCTCTATCTCTAGCATCCATCTAGCTCCAGATCCTCTCTCACTCACCACTTTAAGCCTTCAAGTGGTACAGGGAGTCCTGCTGTTATCAGTCATAGGGTACTACACTCTCCCTTGTGATTTTCCTGCGATATGCCCACACCTTTTAAAATAGTCCCTTTATTAAACTCTCCTCCAATTATTATAACTTGAGTGTACAATGGGACCCTAACTAACAGACTTTCTTATATTCATTAATTCTCCAAGAAGATGGACCTGTATGTAGGATGACCAACACTTTCAGTTTTCCCAGGATTGAGTACTTTCTCAATACAAGGGATTTTCAGTGCTAAAATCAGGACAGTCCCAATAAAACTGAGATGGTTAATTACCCTACTTGTATTTGTCTTTTAATATGATATTTAACCACATGCTAGTATTTAAAATTCCTGGATACAGATAATTATCACTCCTTTATTGAACTACCTGTTTAATTTTTGTTTCTATCTATCCTGATTTTATCTTGGGAGCTATTGGTTTCTGTAAGATTTTTTTCCATCTATTTATATTCATTGCCTTTGTTCCTTGGTGTTTTGTGCCTTCATACCCCAGTGGTATCTCTTTTCCAATGTGAGAAGAAGTCATACACAGTAACTGTTTGGTGATATAAACTGTGTAACATTTTAAGATGGTTTCTTAAGTCTATAATGTTTATGGAAGTAAAATCTAGGTCATTTTCTTGCTACCTCCCTTCTTGGGATCAGTGAGTGACCATTCATCCAGGGTGATCAGTGTCTAAAAGTTGCTTGATTATTTCTGGTGTAGATAAAGAGAATAACAAACTTGCTTTAAGGGTCACCATAAGTATAAAGTGACTTCAGCCTTCTCAACCTGTACCCTCCAGGGTGTTGGCTCCTAGTTAAAAGATGAATATCCTCTAAATGGATGCCATGTTTTCTAGGTCCTATTCTGAGGTTCTGGATTTGACCGCAGGGTCTAAGACTCCAGAACTATAAGCAGGAGCTGAACTGGGATGCATTACTGTTTTAGCCCTGAAGGTGAACATAGGGTTAAGGACTTGTGGAGGCCCTGGGAATGACAAGTGCCCCCTTTCCTGGAAAGACTGCAGAACAACCTCCCTGACTCTTCCTGACACTACTGGCTATTGTCTACTCAAAGGATCAAGTCACACTACTTTATGGAATTTCCTTTAGGAAGAAATCTTGATTTTCCACTCTGTGATACTTCCTTTTTATTTTATTTTATTTTTCCCCATTCCCAAAATAGAGGCTTTTTGTTTCCTGTCTCTTCTGTTTGCTGACAGCTGAACCTTCTACCTATCAGGCCAGTTGATCAACCAACATCTATGTATGTGGTCCTATGCTGGAAAGATGTCTAAAAATTCAAGGAGTTGGAAACCCTTCTGATGGGGCAAACTTGCAGGGAAGGAGGAAGAAATTACTTCCCAGAGACTTAGTAAAGCTTAACTCACAATTCAGGCTGCCCTCCCACTCCGTGGTTCTTAACCCTGATTGCATATTAAAATCACCTGAGGAGCTTTCCACTTCCAGGCAAGTGAGTCAGACTGTTTAGGGTTTGAGGCCCCCAGGGTGGTTATTTTTTAAAGCTCTGCAGGTGATTCCAATGTGCAGACAGGGTTAATAATCCCAGCCTTACATATAAGAATACAATAAGTTCATATGTATACTACAACTGTCTCTACTGCGTAAGCAGAAATCATCGATCAACCTAAGAAACACATGGAGAGACTTTCATTCTCTTTGTTTCTCATCATATAAAAAAACTCCCCAAACCAACACTGCTCAGCATGACACCAGCTGACTGATGCAGCACATTCCTGACAACCATATCCTGAGGTTCCTGTGAATCACTACGCAGGTTTTTTCAGTTAGTCCTATTTTCTTCCCACATGCGGGTAGCTGTCTACGTTGTAATAAGCAGAGGATTTAGGAGACAGAAGACGTGGATTCTAACCTCACTCTGCCCCTAACTAGTTGTGAGGCATGAAGCAAGACATTTAATATTTCTGAGACTTTATAAAATGGGATGATTTAACTGTCTGGCCTATCTACTTCACAGACTTGTATGAAGATCAAATGAAATGTCAAAGCGATTGTAAATCATAAATTGCCAGGTCAAGATAACAACATGACTGTGTACTTCAGAGCCCCTGGGACAGAGTAGAGCCCTTCCTCCCCTTATTTTCTCTAGGTAGCTCCCTATGAAGTTTTCCTTAGTCTCAAGGGAAAGCATGTAGAAAAAGAGGTGGAGAAAGAGAGTCATACATATATATACACACATACAAGGGTGTGTTTTTGCAATGTTTACAAAGGAATACCATGTACCCATTGCAAAAATAAGATAACTCTCTATGACACATAGAATGGTATTAATGATATATTGTTAGGTGAATAAACTAAGTTGCAGCACAGTATGCAGGGTATGATCTCATCTAAAAATTATATAAGAATATGTTTGTTAGTGCATGAACGATGTCTAGAAGGATACATTCCAATCAGTTAACACCAGGATTGATTGGGGAGACTTTTATTTTTCCTTTGTAAATTTCCATAATATTTGAATAGTTTTATGATAAGCATACATCATTTCCATAATGCTAAAATACATACTAAAGTGCAAATCAAGGGAAAAAAGAGGTGGTCAGGGTATTACAGCCTGAGGTTAGTAAAGAGTCAGAGAAAATGTAATTGCCTGCCCCGGTCCAGGAGGATCCCGCGAGCCGTGGAGCAGCTGCGCCCGTGGGCCGTGGCTGCTGGGCCTGCACGTCCATAGCCTGTGCTCCGCGGCGGGAGAGGCCACAGCAGTGAGAGGCCCGTGTACCACAAAAAAAAAAAAAAGTAATTGCCTTAAAGTCGTCCTGATGCCTGCACCCAAACAAAGCATGCACCAAGGGGAGGAACAAAAATGTTTAGTTCTCACAGTCAATTATCAACAACCTTAAGATTTCACAGAGAAGATGAGAGGTGGCAGAAGGCTGAAAATGGTCAAGGGTTCTGATTTCCAGAAAGGAGTAAAGAATAGCTTCTGGAAATTGCAAACCACAAAGCTAGAGATTGATCAGTAAAAGTCTAGAATGGATTATTAAACAGTTGGTTTGTGAACATTTAAAAAGGCACGTGGTGATTATCAGCAGCCTACATGGATTCACTAAGAACAAACCATGACAAAATAATCTATTTTCTTTTTGGTAGGGTAACTAGATTAGTAGCTCAGGGGAATATCACAGACTTAATTTTTTTTTTTTTTTTTTTTTTTTTGCGGTACGCGGGTCTCTCACTGCTGTGGCCTCTCTTGTTGCGGAGCACAGGCTCCGGACGCGCAGGCTCAGCGGCCATGGCTCACGGGCCCAGCCGCTCCGCAGCATGTGGGATCTTCCCGGACCGGGGCACGAACCCGTGTCCCCTGCATCGGCAGGCGGACTCCCAACCACTAGTGCCACCAGGGAAGCCCTCTTACTTGGTTTTAAACATTGAAAATATTGTCTCTCACTCTGTCCTCCATCTTAAGTTTGTTTATAGTTTCTTTCAAGAAATCCATCCATTTTTCACCTGACTACCACATTATACAACTCTGGGAGAGGAATTCACATGAAGATCTGTGTACATGGTCCCCCTGGAGTTGTGCAGTGAATAATATATACAGCCATACATAGCCCTGATTTTTTGCCTTGTGGATTGCACTTGGTGTATCTTGTTTAAAAAGTCCTTCCCCACAACTAGATCACAATGATATTTTCCTGATATTATTTTTATAATTAAAAAAGAAAAACAGGGCTTCCCTGGTGGCGCAGTGGTTGAGAGTCCGCCTGCCGATGCAGGGGATACGGGTTCGTGCCCCGGTCTGGGAAGATCCCACATGCTGCGGAGTGGCTGGGCCCGTGAGCCATGGCCGCTGAGCCTGCGCATCCGGAGCCTGTGCTCCGCACCAGGAGAGGCCACAACGGTGAGAGGCCCGCAAAAAAAAAAAAAAAGGAAAGAAAAACAGGATGGTGTTGTGTCATGAAGAAGCCATAAAGAGAGAATGTTTACGATGCCAAAACTGTAGGTTTTAGCCAAAAAATATGACTATAGTGGAAATTTATATTAGATTTTATAATTTGACAGCAATGTTATCTATCTAATTATGTTTTAGATAAGCAAATGTTAAAATTTGCATTCCAAAGGGCATGTTAACAGATGGTGGGGAAGGCAGACCACAATCATGCTGAATGACAGGCTGATTCCAGTTTTTAGTCTAAATATCTACTGAAGTTATTCTCACAATACGTAGATGACCTTGATATGGATCATAAAAAACTGGCAGTAATTGTGAAGATCATAAAATAATGTTTGGATTTATACTTACATCATTCTGAGACATTATTTTTGGCACATCACTTGCTTACTCTGGAAAGTCAACAGGTCTCCATTCCCTATCAGATCAAATCCAACTGCTCAAGTCTGTCAGTAGACAAACCTGTAAACTGGCCTCATTCAGGTTCCCACTTCTCATCTCCCCAGCAGATTGTATATTCCATATATATAGGTACCATGTCTTACACTCATACCTCCTCATCAACATCCTGGGAAATGTCATGATTAAAAACTGCAGCACCAGGCAAATAGGACACTATGTTTCTTAAGTCAACTAAAATTTACTAAACTATTTGAATAAGTGCTCCATACCTCACATGAAATGGCTAAAATTCATTTGAGTAACTCTTTTCACCTTGAAGTAACTCACCTGACCTCATACAAAGAAAAATACTAATGGCAGAAGCAAGTAGAAAATAACATGTTCAAAATGAGATATCAAATGATAAGGTATTAAAAGTTGAGGTCAGCCTCAGAACTGCTAATATGCCGTTACAACCACAGAAATATAGGTTTACAGTAATAAGTATTGTAGTCTTCTTCAAACCCTTTAATTCAAGAAAGAAGTTGAAAGGTTACAAAAAGTCAAAGGATAGACTCACCTCAGACCAAGTTTAGGATGTTTAAAGATTGATGTCATTTATTCTTGATTAATACTGGGGATTCCATCTCACTTTAGGTATTAACACTTACTGGAATTTATAACAGTTAAGTCCAAATTAAAAGCTGACCCTTCTTTTTTTCTCAGCCCTTAGCTATAGGCTTAATTATGACTGTTGAATGTATAATTTTCATTTTTAAGAGTTCGTGATACTTGTGGTACAAGTCTGGGCATTATGTTAAGAAAACCAAATGTTTTTGATCCATCTGATGACAGCTATAACTTCAGTGTCTACTGGAAAAACTTGCAGAAGCAAGAATTTTTCTTTCAACATTATATTTGACATTGAATAGAAATGTATTTCCCAAGGCAAAATCAAAAGTTACACACTTTTTAAAATTCAGTTTTGATTTTTCCCAAGTTCAGTGCTTCTCCAGGTCCACTCCTCCTTCTGTATTCATTCTCCTTGCTGAAGTACATTCTTTGGTAGTTCTTTCATCAAGTGTCTATGGATAATAAACTCTCTTAGTATTTGTATATATGAAAAAGTCTGTTCGATAACAGATATCTGGGTATTAATTTGTTTTTTAAATCCAGCTCAAACATCAATGTGCTCTTTTCAAACTTTTATTTTTTGCCTGAGAGTTTCTCTTCAGCTAGAATTACATGGTGTCCCATGAGTACCAGGGTAATGGAAGCCTCCCTATGGGATGGTTTCACTGTTACTTATGCCTGAGTACTATGGTTTTCACACATTTTTATGTTTGTTTCTTGATTTGGGCAGTCCAAATTTAGGGTAACTCTCACTCTGAGTAGTCCCTGAGGTCTCCATCACTTGCATGTCATCCTGTTTTCATCCATGGCTAGTTGGCTCACATTTGCAAGAACTCTGGGCCTTGGGCTTTTCTGGTCCCCATTCTTGGACAGTGTAGTAACTTCACAGCTCCCTGCACGTGCAGAACCAGCAGCCTCAGCTTCCATGCCTAGATTTGTTCAACCCAAAGGCATAGGTCAGTTTGGTTCCTCCTACAGGCAGCAAAGTGTCAACTCCTTCTCCCCTCTATGTCTATAGGTTTCTGGAGAATTTTTTTTCCCAATTTTGAACTTGGGTATAAATTTTTTTAAATTATTTTTTAATCTAGCATTTCTGTATGTTGAATGGGGTAAAACGATTCTACTCAGTTCATCATCTTGGCTGAATCCCTCCACATTACCTCTTTTACTTTGGTACAGATTATCTTGAGAAACCAGAGAGTGGATCCAAAAGCAGGTATTAACTGGTGCTTTCTGTCTGTTTGCCCTTCCATGCTGGAAGTTCTTAGTTATCAGAACCATCAAAACAAAATCAGAAGAGTTTTTCTTTATCCAGAGCAGGTAATTTCAGGACCACAATGAAATCTGAAGACATCCTATTAAAAGTGACAGCTATATGATAGTAGAAGTATATGAAAGCATTGGTTTGGCAATTATTCATGAGTTCTAGTGGAAAATCAATCTGGGGACCCCAAAATTTTTGAGATCAGTCATTTCATTTTGATTATTCCTGTTAGTTAAGACCAAAAGGAAAGAGAATAAAAGCCAATCCTCACATCAAAATTAACGCAATGAATAGTGGTCTTTTGTTGAAGCACTGATGATGAGATCATGTCTAGTCCAAGCAGAAGCCTGTCAATCTCACATTGTGGTCTATATTTAATCAAGTCTTTGTTTTCAAATGCACAAATACTAGAATTCAATCTAAGATCTACACTCAGATCAATCTAAGATCTGACTCAAATATCATCAACTTGCAGCTTTGAAGTTGTGTCTGCTGGTCCATAGGGCATGTGGACTAGGGGGTCTGCACAAAGTTCATCAAAATTTTCTCAACAATATTGGATATAAATCAAAGAAATACAAACTAAGAAAGTTTTGAGGTACAATTGTATACCTATAAAATTAGCATAAATACAAAATCAATACCTAAGACTGTATTCAAATCTTGCTGATAAATTCCTACCATAGTTTTGGAAAGTAATATGGCAACATAGGTAGCAAAAACCATAATCTTTATTTCTTGAAACCATTAAGACCACATCTGGGAGTTTATACTATGGAAATAATTTAACCAAAGATTAAAATTATATACATGAAGCTGTTTATATAGAAGAGTGAAAAACTAGAAACAAATTATAAGTTATACTCTTTTAAGTTTCAAGCCATGTTAAATAATGGTGATTTATTGAAAGATAATAGCATGGCTTATAGGAACATCAGAGTTCCAGAACTGGAAAGTCTTAAAGTATAAGACATTAAGTTGTATTATCATCAAACAATGTTAACCTCTCAGTCCCAACTCTGGTACTCTGATTTTAAGAAGATTTGGATACTCTTTAACTTTACTTCTGCTATTCCTACTACTACCAAACTATTTCTCTTATGTCTCAAGTTCAAATGCCCTCAAAAAGAGTATCTGTTTGTTTTTGACATTTGCTATGTGATATTGGGTGTGAGGGGGGGTCTTTGTTCAGCAGAGCTCTTATACAAGACCACATTGTAGATCTCTGACCAGGATCCAATGTCCACAGCCCTAGTCCAGTTAATAGCAGCAAGGATAGCAAGGTTGTATTATATGCTTTTTTTTCTTTAATCTTGAGGTTACATTATTTTTGCAACCTGAAAGCCAAAATTAAAAGTTTCTTAATGAACATTACTTAGTTATACACTTAATACAAGTTGCCCTTAATTGTCCATTTTTAAAATACAATAAAAACATGACCATACTCTGTTCAGCATGATTCATATTTGCAGAGTGACTTCTGAAATTAGAAAAGGTCATAGCCCAGCAGGGAGAGATTTCATTATGTAACAATTTCTGAGATTCTATAATAAGAAAATATGATATATTTATTTCTCATTTCATAGGTCTTAATCTCTTCCTGATACAAATTCTCAAACCATAGCTATAGGAAAATATAAACACTTGTCAGGTAGGAAGAAAGGCTGTCAAGAGAGATTTACCTGTTTTGTATCAGAGCAAAACATGTCTAGAAAAGAGTTGCCCATGTCATGCATGGGCAAGATGAAAGAACACACATAGCAACTATGCAAATATACTCATAAAACAAAACAAAAAAACAACCCAGTAACAAGGAAAGGAACATGGCACACCAAATGCAGTCTGGAAATCAAACAAAGTATAGAAAAAATGTAAGAGTTCTTTCTGCTGGCATGTTTATGATAAAATAAGAACTTATAAAATGACAAAACAACAAAATGAGATTTGTAAAAGAGAGAACATAGAATTTAGGAAACAAATTAAGACTGTATTAGTCAGGATCCAATCAGGAGCCAGAAACCATACTAGCTATTTTAACCAAGGGAGTTGAAGAATTGTTAACTAAGTACTGAAGAATTGAAAGGGAAAAAAGGAACAATAAGATTATAGATAAATAAACATAGATATAGATATAGATATAGATATGTTGCAACTTTGAGGAGGGGCCCCAATGAACTGAGTACCAGGCTTGTGAGAAGGGAGTGTTGCTTAGCTGGTTCTGGGGTCTCTTAGAAGAGGAGCTCAATAGAACTGTGACCCAGACCTGTAAGGAAGAGGTGCTGACCAGCTGGTGCTGAGGTCTTTGAGGGGCTGCGATGAGGCTGGTTCTGCAAGTGTTAAACAAACAGTGACTGTAAATTGGACTTTGTAACTGACTATGCTTCTCCTGGATCAAAGCAACGTGCCCTAGTGAAGAAGTGAGGCTGAGGTGCCACTGAAAAGAGCAGGAAAACAAGAAAGGAGGAAATCCCTCCTCCCTCCTCCAGCTTTTAAGTCTCTCTCTGACACTTCCTATTAGAAGCACCTAACAGAGGGAAACTGGCAAAGGAGAAATGTGGTTTACATGGTCCCAGCTCCAGCATCACAAACCAGGAGAAATGAATGGTGGGTATGGAGGTGAGAGATGATATTTATAAACTGGCACAAGGGCCAAAACAATATCATTACAGAATTAATAAATAAATTTGGAACAGCAAGAAACAGATCTAAGGACAGGGTCAAGGTTTATTTTGCTCACCACTCTATACCCAGTGCTTACCACAGTGCTTGGCCCATAGCAGGCGCCCAATAAATGTTGAAAGAAAGAATGAATGAATAAATGAATGCTCACTGCTACCAATAACCCAACTCACATGGGTTTTGTTAAGGCACAATTGATTCTAACACTAAATTGTTTGAACTGATTTTCTACTGTTTTCTTTGAGAATCGCTTCTCCTATCATGGTGGTGGACATTATGGCCAGCAGAATAGCCATCAGTTATAGCCTGACCATGAATAGCTAAAATAGACCAGAAACTTAGAACCATCGGCCTCTGTATTAAGGGAGATATGGAAAAAATGAAATGCACAGTCTCTGACAATAACCTGTGAAGTGCTCACATTCTACATTGTCAGCCATGAATCTTATTGATCTTATAGAATGTATTTCAAAATTTTTTCTGTGGTGTTCTTTACCTTAATTGTATTAAAATACAGTACTCTTTTTTTTTCTGCAGTGTGATTTGCATCATTTATTACTATCAATGGTACCTCCTTCTTATTCTGTGTAACATTAGCGTATCTTCCAGGAGAAAAAATAAGCAATCAAGGGTTTCTTTTATGGATTTTTTAATGTGTATTTTTAGTGTGGGAGGTTTTTGTATCATTCCAATGTATTCCTTGTGTTCAGGTTCAAGACTGAATGAACTTCATTAGAGTATATAAACTGTCACAGTTAAGGCAGTGCTTCGTTGTTTTATAATGATAACTTTTCACAGTACAGAATCTATTGAGTGCTGGGATCTGCTTCTCACCTGTTCAGAAGGATACCAAATCAGAAGTCATAGTTTTCATACTTGACTGTTTCTTCACCTTCCTGGAATTCACATAATCCTGTTGACTTTGCACTTGAAACAAACAAATATATATCAATCTTATTGATATTTTTTACTCCAAAGTTCTTCTGTGGCAAATCTGTCCTGAACTAGGATATTTTGACATGAGTAATTATAGCAGAATATATGTACAAAAAGTCATTGCACTCAAACATGCAATTTCACACTAGCAACTGATAATTTGAGGGGACAAGAAAGTTAGT
This sequence comes from Hyperoodon ampullatus, assembly GCF_949752795.1. NCBI lineage: Eukaryota > Metazoa > Chordata > Mammalia > Artiodactyla > Ziphiidae > Hyperoodon > Hyperoodon ampullatus. The sequence continues at coordinate 86,746,174 of NC_136916.1, forward strand.
AAGAGAAGAAAAATGGGGTGGAAAGAGGAAGATATATGTGAATACTTTTAACACCTTCTCCTCTTACCACAATTACCAGATAAAAGACACCATTTCTGCTGTGAACGCCACTGCTACTTAGCCGTAGCCGAACTCCTTGAAGGATAGGATAGGTGGACAGTCAATTGAGCCCACTCTATTCCCCAGCTGCCCAGATCTTGGAGAGAAGTCACAGCTTAAGCTCACCTAAGGACCACCAGACTTAGAGCTTCAAGGTAGCGGGAGCACAAACACATCTAGAACTACTGCCCACTCCTTCCCTCTGACAAGTTTTCTCTTTTCTTTATCCTCTCCTGTTCCTCTGCATTTTCTAGAAAAGCTTCTAAAAACTTCGCTGACCCTTGGAGTTCTGGGTGTTGGCAAGCATAGATATTTAGCATTTCATGGTTATCTCTCCCTGAATTCTTGGTGGACAGGGATTTATGCTACTGGGACTGTTTCTCAAGGTTGCCCAGTGTTGCACCACTGGTGAAGGATACAAACTATCATGATGATTTACTGTTGATTTTTCTGACAGCTCCCAGACCACCTGAAGGTACCTTGATCACTTGTGGTCTGAGGGTCACTGTTCCAGAACATTTGTGATAAACTATAGCTCACCTTTGAGGGAAGGACTCCGTCATGTTCACTGCTTGTATCCCCAATACTTAGAACTGTATTTGGAATATACTCAGTGCCCAATAAATATTATTTCTTCTCTTATATTTATTCTTTTACTAGTGGAATTTAATTTACATGTTCTTAATGTAGTTTGAGAGTTCCTTGAAAGCTAGAGCTATGGGAAAGCTATCTTCCAGAGAATTCATCATTCTTTACAATGTATATAAAATCCATTGAATGTTAGTTATTGGACAAAATCCAATGAAAATAAAAAATATTTCTGTACTACAAATAATGTATTTTAAAAGTTTTAGCAAGAAATAAGTAGTGTTAAAAATATTGATATGAGAAAACTATATGGTGGTTCCTCAAAAAATTAAATATAGAACAACCATATGATCCAGCAATTCCACTTCTGGGTATATACCCAACAGAACTGAAAGCAGAGACATGAACAGATCTTTGTACATCAGTGTTCACAACAGTGTTACCGAGTCCAATCTCACTCTGCTTGCTGCACGATAGGCCAATAAATCGGGAAACGAGGTGTTGAGGCAAGGAATAACAACTTTATTCGGAAAGCTGGCAGACTGTGAGAAGATGGCAGACTAGTGTCTCAAAAAGACTATCTTGGGCTTCCCTGGTGGAGCAATGGTTAAGAATCCACCTGCCAATGCAGGGGACACGGGTTCGATCCCTGGTCCGGGAAGATCCCACATGCCACGTAGCAACTAAGTCTGTGCACCACAACTACTGAGCCTGCGCTCTAGAGTCCATGAGCCACAACTACTGAGCCCACGTGCCTAGAGACCGCGCTCCGCAACAAGAGAAGCCACCACAATGAGAAGCCTGCATACCACAACGAAGAGTAGCCCCCGCTTGCTGCAGCTAGAGAAAGCCCGCATGCAGCAATGAAGACCCAACACAGCCAAAAATAAAAAGAAAGAAAGAAATTTATAACAACAACAAAAAAGACCATCTTATCGGGGTCTGGATGCCAGTTTCTTTCATAGAACAGAGAGGTGGAGGAGGTGAGGAAGTAAAGTAAAAAGGCCATAAGTCTTGCAAATATCTCCCGGAATGGCCAGCCTCGGGGAGGGGATGTGTTAATTTCTTCTTTCTTGTAGCCATTCACAGGTGGACAGGGTCCGGATGTTTCCCTGAACATAGGCACTTTGGTTTAACATTCAGGCAGAGGGGCAGGGTTCCCCGAGGCAGGCCATTATGTATAGACAGTATCCTTTCAGTGAACAAAAGCAATGGGAAGCAAAGGTTAAAGTAAAAGAAACAGATCTGACATGTAGCCAGATTTTGTTCTTCCCTGTAACAACAGCATTATCCACAATAGCTAAAAGGTGAAAGCAACCCATAATGTCTATCAACAAATGAATGGATTTTTTTTAACGTGGTATATACATGCAATGGAATATTATTCAGCTTTAAAAAGAAATGAAATTCTGGGACTTCCCTGGTGGTCCAGTGGCTAAGACTCTGCACTCCCAATGCAGGGGGCCCAGGTGCGATCCCTGGGTCAGGGAACTAGAACCCACGTGCCGCAACTAAGAGTTCACATGCCATAACTAAAAGATCCCGCATGCCACAACTAAAGATTCCACATGCTGCAACTAAGACCCGATGCAACCAAATAATTACATATTAAGAAAAAAAACAGGAAATTCTGACACATGCTTTAATATGGATCAACCTTGAAAACACGGTGCTAAGTGAAAGTGAAATAAGCTAGTCACAAAAAGACAAATAATGTATGATTCCACTTAAACGAGGTACCTAGAAATAGTCAAATTTAGAGACAGAAAGTAGAACCGTGGTTGCCAGGGTCTGGGGAAAAGGGAAAGCAAGGCGTTATTGTTTAATGAGTACAAAGTTTCAGTTTGGGAAGATGAGAAAATTCTGGAGATGGATGGTGGTGATGGTTCACAATAATGTAAGTGTATGTAAAACCACTGAACTATATACTTAGAAATGGTTAGAATGATAAACTTTATGTAATATATATTTTACCACAATAAAAAAAGAAAAAATGTTGACAAAAATTTTTAAAGAATATTGGTCATTAGAAAGTATCTGATATTGTTTTAGCTCTTTATTTTGTAGCTCTGAACTCTGAATAACCCATTTTCCCAGTTCAGTGGTTCTTAAAGTGTGATCTGGGGACCCTTGGAGGTCACCAATACCTTTACAGGAAACTCATAAAGTCAAAATTATTTTCATAGCAATACGAAGATGTTATTTGTGTTTTTTTACCTTCATTCTCTCATGAGTAAATATTGGAGTTCTGCAAAGTTCTGCAATATTTACTTCATTCTCTCATGAGTAAATATTGGAGTTATCACAAAAGACTGAATTCAGAAGCAGCAAGGAGAATTCTACTCTCTTCTATTAAGTCAGACATTTTTTTTTCTGACAAATTTGTCTCCAAAAATATAGTTATTTTCATAAAATATATTATTTATGTTAATGTTACCAAGTCCGAGCTCTCTCTGCTTGCCACATGACAGGCCAATGAATCAGAGAGGAGGTGCTGAGGCAAGGAATACAACTTTATTCGGAAAGCCAGCAGACTGAGAAGATGGCAGACTAGTGTCTCCGAAAAACCATCTTATGGGGTTTGGATGCCAGTTTCTTTTATAGCACAGAGAGGGGGAGGAGATGAGGAAGTAAAGTAAAAAGGCCATAAGTTTTGCAAATATCCCCTGGAATGGCCAGCCTCAGGGAGGGAATGTGTTAATTTCTTCTTTCTCACAGCCATCCACAGGTGGACAGGGTCCAGATGTTTCCCTAAACAAAGGCACTTTGGTTTAACATTCAGGCAGAGGGGCAGGGTACCCCGACACATAATACATAAGCAAGCTTCCCGTTGCTTTTCTTCTTTTAGTGAAGAAATTTTGAGAATTGCTGGTCCAGTTTATAGGGCGATCAGACAAACCCATTAAGATGCTAGCAAAATGGCACTTCTCACCTAAAATTGTACCCATCACCTCAGGTTAATCAGGCTAATCTCCAACCTCTTCTAAATTCAGATAAAACCCAAAATTGTCTGTGAACATAAAACAGTTTTGTCAAATGTGGGTTAAGTAATACTACTTGCTGATAAATAATTCTGAATCTGCAAACTTCTGGGCCTGACTTTATTGCTACTGGATCAAAATTCATGCCTGCACATAGAAGATGGCAGTTGAATATTCTAACACAAATTAGGGGTTTGGAAGAAATGTACTCTTTAATTGCGCACCTTATCTATTTTGTGGTCACTTAAATATAACCCACTAATTATAGAGTTCTTATTCTACTTAGACATACAATTTAAAATTCATTATCCAGCATATAATTCACAAAGACTGTATAAAGACTAGTTATACAATAGTCACATCAGAAATATAGTCATAGTTTAAGATAGGTCACTCAGTCTTCTTTTAGTCTGTATAACCATGTTTTGCTTTCTAAAAGATCCTTGAGAAAAGATGTTTCTGGTAAACGCTGACTGAAACTGTCTTAATTCTTTTCCTTGCAGGAAATCAGGTCTTATCAAGTCACCTACAGGCATAGTGGTTAAAAACTTAAACTTGCCTGGTAGGCAAACCTGCATTCCAGTCTCAGCTCAGATACTTAGTAGCTGTGTGACCTCAGGCAAATTGCTTACCATCTTTTATTCTATTTTATTTTTTACTTTTTTATTTTTTTATGGATAAGTAGTACTTTTATTTGAAATAACACAAAGAAGCATAGCTAAAAATATTCTATTCACCAAAAAGAAGGTAGGAAAGGAAGAAGGAGAAACTAAAGATCAGATGGAACAATTAGAAAACAAATACTAAGATGACATATTTAAATCCAACCATATCAGTAATTACATTAAGTGTAAATGGACTCCAGTTAAAAGACACAGGTTGTTAATTTGTATGAAAAAGCAATACTCAACCATATACAGGTCTCCCCCACTATCCAAAAGTGGAGGATTCCTGTGAAACCTTTTGTAAGCCAAAATGGCATAAAGCAAAAAAGCAATTACCTTAGGACACATCTTGTTAATAGACGCACAAAATAAATCAAGATAAAGCACAGATGCTCAAAGCTATGGCGGCCTAATGCTGGAATGCTGAGTGTAGTTCCCAGGGAAGGAGCTTGGAGGTGCCGCTCTTGATGCTCAGGGTTTGCACTGCCTCTAAAGCAGCTCACTGCAAAACAAACACTGAAAGCTATTTTCGGTTTTCACCTTTTTTCGTAAAAGTGAAAATCCTCTTCAGGTTTATTTCATTTAGCGACAATAGGTACCAGTGTAGTAGGTCTTTCATCAAAGTGAAGGAGGTAAAGCAAACTTTCAAGAAGCAGGGCAGGGCCTCCCTGGTGGCGCAGTGGTTGAGAGTCCGCCTGCCGATGCAGGGGATACGGGTTCGTGCCCCGGTCTGGGAGGATCCCATATGCCGCGGAGCGGCTGGGCCCGTGAGCCATGGCTGCTGAGCCTGCGCATCCGGAGCCTGTGCTCCGCAACGGGAGAGGCCACAACAGTGAGAGGCCCGCGTACCACAAAAAAAAAAAAAAAAAAAAAAAAAAAAAAAAAAAGAAGCAGGGCATACCTGTGTTGTCTATAAGAGAAGCACTTTAAAGATACAAATAGATTACAATTAAAAAAGAGATGGGACCTGGTAGCCCTACAAGCATTTGGTATTAAACGTAAACTCTGTGCAATGATGACTGGGATGGTAAAAAGAGCAGGACAAATATTTGAGCAGGAGAGCAGTCCTTTCTTGATTCCTTCTGGTGAGCAGGGGTTGCTGCTGACATTTATTCTTATCTGAGGTGGTGGGATCTAGGTCTTTCCAGATCTTTCCAGTTCACCTCCAGTGTTTTAATTGCTCTGGAGATACAAGGGAGCAATAAACTTGGGAAGCTGCCCTTTACACTTTGCCTATAGGTTCTCACTTTCAGCTCACCATCCTACGGTGGTTCTTCCTCTCAAGTCCTTTCTTTAGCACAGGACGCTGCCTTCAGGGGAGAGGGGCGGTAGCACACAACACTGCCCCCCTCTCGGCGCCCGGTCAGGGCCTCTCAGAGCAAAAGTCGGGGGCTGAGAGACGTAAGGGTACCGGGGCGGCAAGGGACGGACCCCTGAGTGCAGGGCTCGAACAGGTAACGGGGACCAAGAGGCTGCAGCACAGCGCCCCCAGGGTTCTCCCCCGGCGCCACATGCAGAGCCGGAAAGGCGCCGCTTACCATCTTTTAATCTCACTTTACCTATCAGTAAAATAGAGATATTAATACCTTTTCCCAATGGATTAAGTAAGAATTACGTAATGGGTAAAAAGCAATTAGCTCAGTCCTGGATCCATATTAAGCACCTGATCAATATTAGCAACTATTTCAAATACTGTTATTGGCCTCCATTACACTATCGAGCTATTTCTAATTAGAAGTAAGAGAAAGAAATCAAAGGCCTTGCTGTTATCATTTTCCCTCTTTCCTTAGGAAATGCAGAGACTGACAACACTAAGAACTACAGAAAGGGAAAAGCAGGAACTCTTCTGTCTGTCCTCTGAAAGCAAAGGATAGTCAGAGAAGAGGATTAAGCCAAGTCATGTCTCTTGTAGCCCCAGTTCATCAATTCTAAAATGAACATTTATTTCACATTATAACACCTCTGCAATAGGGATATGTCATACACTGCTTAACTAGCAGGGTTTTTTCTTTCTTAATGCTTAATAAAATAATGGCAAATCTTAAAATTCATGGCATCTTAAATTCAATGAAATAGAGTAATTGAGCTTTCTACTAAAAAATACTAATAGTACCCAAATAATCCCCCAAAGTACACCCTTCATTACTGTATTTATCACAGTGTCTTACCATCTCTCTCCCCAGGCCTAACATGCTTATCATCTGGCACAAAGAGATCACTTAGATTGATGGAATCAATGCATGCATGCGCTTGATCTGACCTTATTCACCACTCCTACTGTGAGTATCTGAAAAAAAATGTAGCCAAGGGAAGTCTATTTCTCTTTTCTCAGAATCCAACAGTCTTTAATTATATAGTGTTGATGTTGCTTATACTTGTTTCATGCATGTGAACCTCATCTACCCAACTATAGTGTAAGCATCTCAAGATAAGGACTGAGTCAGATAAATTTGCCTTCCCTACAGGGCTGGTGGTGTGGTATATACTTAGTGATCAATTGCCCGAAGGGATTTTTTTTTTTACACTGTACAAGGATATATGACCATATTCCTGCCAACCTGACTCCCCTAGAATTCTGAGTAGGGGATTTAAAAAAATTCCTTCGGGAATTCCCTGGCAGTCCCGTGGTTAGGACTCTGTGCTCTCACTGCCCAGGGCTGGGTTCAATCCCTGGTTGGGGAACTAAGATCCCACAAGAGTGTGGCACGGCCAAAAAAAATACAAATATAAATTGTTGGAGAACTTAAAAAAAAAATCCTTCGCTGCTCTAACAATTCAAATCACTTAGAATTTCTTTCTCCACCACTTACTGATTGTTAATGGACCCTTTGTCTGTTGATCAGAAGAGTCAAACCTATAGTGAAAGAATTACAAACTGCAGAATAGATGGTCACTGGCATAGCTGACACTGTTGGTGTATCACTCACAGACCCTCTGATCACTTTTGATCAATTCTGGCGTCTATCTCCTAAATTATGTTTGCTTTGCTTCCAAAGAAGATGCTTTGTCAGTATTTGCAGAAATTCAGAATTGCCCTGGGGGAACCATAGCCATTGATTGATTGGTGCCTGAATAGAAAGCCCACCACCTTTGCCTCAAGGCTGGATAAACCCTGAGGTATAATTTATGCTCCAGAGCTCCTCACAGGATCAGGCCAAGGCCAGGGCTTCTTGAAACGGCACCGGCACCGTGCTTACTTCATTTACCCCATCCCTATCCTACTCCCTCTACACCCTTAAAAAAGAGCGTCTTTGAGACAGGATCTGAATTTGATAGTGTCTGAGTTTTTGCATAAAAATAATGGGAAAAAAAGTTTTGTGTTCCAAGATTTAAACGTTTATTCTTCACCCTGGGTGTATATTCTTGAAACTCATAATGAGCAATATAAAACCATCAACAAAACCAAGACTGGAGAGTCTTTCTGCCCTGCCCTTTAGGAGGACACATTCTGCCCTGAGCAGGATAACAGGAATAAGGGAACAAAAGAACAGCAAACAATAAGAACTGACCAAACAGCATTTCACAATCGATTTTATTTTATTTACAAGTGATATTTATCTAACTTTATTTTTGACAATGTCTGGCTTCTTTGCTGAGCTTCTTAGTGGCCTTTTGGAACTAAAACTGTAGTGCAAAATGAGTTGATCGACATTTTGATAAAATGCTGCAAGATCACATAACAGAAATGCATCCTCTAATAGGCTCCAATTTCTCTCTCACTGCATCCCTTATAATGTAGTAGTCTTTCCTTATCAATGGTTTCTTTTTTTTTTTTTTTTTTTGCAGTATGCGGGCCTCTCACTGTTGTGGCCTCTCCCGTTGCGGAGCACAGGCTCTGGACGCGCAGGCTCAGCGGCCATGGCTTACGGGCCCAGCCGCTCCACGGCATGTGGGATCTTCCCGGACCGGGGCACGAACCCGTCTCCCTTGCATCGGCAGGCGGACTCTCAACCACTGCGCCACCAGGGAAGCCCTCAGTGGTTTCTTTTACCTGTGGTTAACCACTGTCGGAAAATATTAAATGGAAAATTCCAGAAATAATTCATAACTTCTCAATTGGGCACCATTCTGAGTAGCGTGATGAATCTTGTGCCATCCTGCTCCATCCACCTGGGACGCAAACCATCCCTTTGTCCAGCATATCCATGGAGTATACACTACCCACTGGTTAGTATAGGAAAAAACATAGCATACCTAGGGATTGGTACTATCTGAGGTTTCAGGTATCCACTGCGGGTCTTGGAAGATATCCCTACGGATAAGGGGGACTACTGTACTCTGGAGTCTCAAAAACAAATCTCAGGATCTATTCTAGTGAGTGGAACAGTTATACAAGTTTGTACACCTTGGCAGGCAGTTTCACAAATTTGTTTCTGAATTTCTTCAAAGCTCTTAGGTGTGGTAGATGGAAGTGTGGATGGTGACAACTCTGGTACTGAATTATTGTTCTTTTCCTTTTATGGCATTCAGCAAGTTGTTTAATCTTCCTGAGCTTCAGTTTTATTTCCTTAATAAGACTGTTATAAAGAAATGAATGAGATAATATGTAGTTGGTGGGGCAGCTGTTTGAGATGTTAATTTATATCTTGTTCAGGCTTCTATAAGTATTTCTGCCTCCCCAACCCAAGGAAAGCAACCATGTCTGCCTCCAGGAGTAGTTAATGGCTTTAATGTTGCAGGGCCAAAATTAAAAGTTGTCTGACACTCAGAGCATAACCTTTGGTCTAGTCTTGAAGGTGATCCAGCTGGATTGTTGCAGGTGGCAGGAGACATTAAGGGTTGGGAGAAGAAGTGGACCAACACTAGAGAGTAAACTATTTGGGAAACACCTCCCCATGTTTAGGGGGGATGCATTTATGGATTTCAAGAGAGTCAGGGACATGTGCCCTACTCCCACACAGTAGCAGGATCCAGGGCCTCTGATGGTGGCCAGCTTGTTACAAAATTGTATGTGTCAAGATAGAATGATAGAACCTATTTTCTTTAACAGTTTTTCGGCTGGATTTATAATTTTAAGATATTTAACATATGATATATGAACCTCCATTTGTATTCTTGTCCTAGGCCCTGTAAATATTTGGGGTGGCCTGGAAAAGGGACCATAAGGACTTGGATCATGAACAACCAACAGTGGTAGCTAATGTGGTCTGAAGAAGAGAGAGCCCATCTCAGAATATTATGGAATGTGTAGGACCCTGGGATGGTATAGAAAACCCTAATAAATTTTCTTCCCCCTAAAGTAAACATGACAAATCCTGAATTTCTCATCTCCCTTGACCTAGGTGGCTCAGAGCCAGATTTAACTTCATTTAGAACAAAATAGGGGCACGGATTTTTCTCTATCTTGTTCACTGCTTTATCCCTAGCACCTAGAACAGTGCCAATACACTTTGTTGAATGAATGGATTCTTGCTTCCAGTGCCAAGGACCAAACTCCCACCTGCCACATTGTGTAAAGCTCCCGGTTTTGTGCTGTCACATATTAGGTGTCAGTGTCAGGCACTCATTTTTGCCAAATGCCATATAATACATCTTTGTATCTAATGTGTCAGATGAGCCTAGAATACCCTGTTTATTTATTAAATTGTTTTAGCACCTTTAGCACTGTCTGTTATGCACAGACAACTAAGTACTTCGCCTGCCAGTTTTCCTCACTCCCTTCCTAAATCCTAATCCCACTTTTCTGACAGAGCCCCTATCATAAATTCAGGGTTTCTTTGGCCCTGTATGTGAAACCAATTCTGTTTCAGAGACCACAGCCTTAGAGTTCTAGATCCTTCTCCATCTATATGCAACTTTTCTGCCCTTCATAGTATAGTTCTCTTCCTTGGTTGTGCCCACATTTAACATAGTACCTGCCTTCTCTCCCATCCTAGATACAATTCCAAAGTTAGAAATTCCCTTACCAACACCACCAGGTATCCACACGAGAGACACCCTTTGATCTCTGGGCCAGAAAGTGATGCTTCTACTGTCACCCTTCAGGACAATTTATTTAGGGAAGAGTTGTAGAAAGGGCAAGTCCATCTAGAAGCAACTTTCTTTCTTGGCACTAAGGGCTGAAGGGTATTGTTTTAAAGCCTTCTGTAAGGCTCCATGTACCTCTGTGCTTCTCAGCTTCTGCCATCTATAGAGAATACACCTGTTCTCAGAGGACTGAAAAACCATATGGTCTCCACCCTGTTGTTGGGATATAGTCGCAATCATGGCTAGAATTTTATTAGTCTGAGTTTGACCTTTTTCTGTGTGTATTCACTAGCTTAGTGATTTAACTACTCTGAAACTCTATTAGTACCAAGCTCAGTAAGCTCCTAATTTGTACACTGGAGGCTCCTTGCAAGCAAGAACTGTGCCTTTTGGTTCTGTATCCCCAGCACTTAGTACCCTGCCTGGTATGTAGTACTCTTCAGTGAAATCCCTCCTAGAGATAGATTCTGTCAAGAACTGTAAAGGGTCTGAGTTTTACCCTACTTGCAAGTTAACAAGTTAGCCTGTCATAGTTTCATGGATGCTGGTAGAAGACATAAGACTCCTGGGTCAGAGTCAAAAATGGTTTTATTACTCATAGCAATAGTAGTAGCTAGAGTATCTGCCTTTTTTAAGTCAGTTCCCCAAGACCTAGTTTCCAGAGGGCAATGGGAATAGGGCCAGTTAACACCTGTACATGAAGAACTCTGAGCTTAGGGAGCCAAAATCTTTGTTTTACTTTGCAGAATTTTTATGGTTTTATTTAACACAAATAAAACTTGCACATGAACTGTTCATTTTCTTCACTGTGCAGCCTGGCATTGCGATCAGTGACTCACGGCCAGCTGGGCTGCTCTTTCCACAATGCCTTTGAGGTTCTTGGAGGAAATGAGAGCCATCTCAGCACAGTAAGATTTGTTGCACATCAGCAGTACTTCCAGCTTTTTGACGTTGTAGACCAGAAACTTCTAGAAGCCACTAGGCAGCATGTGCTTCATTTTCTTGTTGCTGCTATGACCAATATTGGGCATCAAGATCTGGCACTTGAATCTTCTCTGTACCCTGTTGTCGATGCCTCTGGGTTTCTGCCAGTTACACTTAATTTTGACATATCAGCCTGACTGGTGCCGGATGAACTTCTTGGTCTTCTCTTTAATCACTTGGGGCTTCATAAGGTGTCTGAGAACAGTCATGATGCTGGGTTGGAGATGGCTGCTACCTCCCCTGAATCTTTTATAATGGGCAGTAAATATGCCTACCCTTTACTCCAGAAGGATACCCTGTTGCCATCAAACATTCTTGAAAAGGTAGTCTGGAACAAAGTGCAGTTGGTGCCTCATTTACAGGACTTGCAGAAATGGGAGTGACCCACGGAGAAATGTCTCAACAGACGACTGAAGTGAAGCAGAGGTGGCAGCAGGCTGAAGTTCACTTGCTCCCGCCCAACCCAATCTCAGAAGCCTCCAAGAGCAAACAGTTTTTTCAGTGTTTCAGGAGCACTCTGTTCATTCTGGCTTCTACTTCTTTGGTGGTCCAATACTCCCTGCCTTGAATGCCTTTTCCTTACTCCTCTACTATGTAAATCTTATTCATCTTTCTAGATCAGATTCAAATTCCACTCTCCTATAAAGCATTCCCTGACCAGCCCAACTCACAGTGATTTCTTCTCCGATATTACAGAGTGATTATTACCAATATCAATCATATTGACACTTAGGAAGTAACAATAATAACACCAAAAATCTCTGACATTTGTGTATCATTTTACCTTTTACTAAGTATTTTTACACAAACTACTCCCTTTGACTCTCACAGCAATCTGCAAGACATGCAAAGGAAAATATTATTTTCAATTTATAGATAAGGAAAAGCAGAAATTCAGAAACGTGCCCAAGGTCACCTAGTTAATAAACAGGTCATCAGATTTAGCATTAGTTTCCAGGCTCATAATGGATGCACTATGCCATTTCTTCTTGCTGTTTAAACTCCCAAATGGATTTATTTCATGTAGTGTTAAGTCTCAGAGAGACTTGATACTTTCCCTCTGGTCAAAGAGTAGGGGTGGAGATTAGAGTTACAGCAGAGTCTAGTGGTTAAGGGTCCTGAGTCAGACAAACCTGCTGTGGAGAGGTTTCTTGGGCTCACCAATATACAGGTTGTCTCACCTTCCAGAATATGGAGATAAACCACATTTCACAGGTTCCCTTGCATCCTAGATTCCCACGAGACTGAGTTCTAGCCAGTGGAATGTGGGCAGAAGTGATGTCACTACTTCCGGGTCTGACCTTGAAACATCCTATTCAGTCTTCCCTGCTCTTTTTCCATCACTCCAGGCTGATTCATGATGGGGAGATCTTGAAGCTACAATATGCTTAAGCCATAAGATGGAAGTGGCCTGTGTACATGAGTCACTGCTTAGAGGTGAGCTGCCTAAGAGAGCCACCTGATGAGGACCATCCACACTGCACTTTGCCCCAGCAAGAAACACATTTTATTGTGTTACATTACTATGATTTTAGGATTGCTAAACCAGTTACCCTACCCTAATGCACTTGAGATTAAAATCCAGCACTATAATCCACCAGTCTAGTGTGACTTTCTGTGTGGTACTTAGCCTTTATTTACCCATTTTTATGATGGAAATAATAATAATAACTATCTTATAGAATGCTTGTGAGAATTAAATGAGATAACATGCAAAGGACTAAGCACAGTGTCTGGCACATAGTATAACTGCTATTTAATCAATAAATACTATTAACTTTTCATGTTATTATTTCTAACACATTTTCTGCTGGTTCCAAACAAAACTTTGAATTTCTGTTTTTCCAACTTGTGTTAGAGGAGAAAAGACAGTGCTTCCTCTCACTCTGATTACCTTATGATAATGAGAATGAGAATGAGAATGGCTCAGGGTTAGTCAGGGTTAGAGCCAGTCTGCACACAGACCTTGTTTTCTGGGTGTCCTGCCAATCCATTCTTTCCTGCCCCTAGGGACTTAAAACCAGTGAGGAGGGGAGTTCCCTGGTGACCTAGTGGTTAGAATTCCGGGTTTTCACTGCCATGGCCTGGGTTCAATCCCTGGTAGGGGAACTGAAATCCTGCAAGCTGCATGGCCAAAAAAAATTGTTTTTAATAAACTAAAATAAAACCAGGGAGGAAAAACAGCAACAAAAAATTTATAAAGCTATTGCCATTGCAAAAAAAAAATCAAAATCTTCCGAAAATCTCTCAATATCATACTGGAAACATGTATTTCTAACTAAAGGTGACATTTGATAATGCTTAGTCTTAATATTCACAATGAATTCATCAGTTGTGGTTGGGTCATTTGAAATGACACAAGTAAATCTTTCAAGTAAAAAAATTCGGGGCTTCCCTGGTGGCACAGTGGTTAAGAATCCATCTGCCAATGCAGGGGACACGGGTTCGAGCCCTGGTCCGGGAAGATCCCACACGCCCCGGAGCAACTAAGCCCGTGAGCCACAACTACTGAGCCTGCGCTCTAGAGCCCGTGAGCCACAACTACTGAAGCCCGTGCACCTAGAGCCCATGCTCTGCAACAAGAGAAGCCACCGCAATGAGAAGCCTGCGCACCGCAACAAAGAGTAGCCCCTGCTTGCCGCAAATAAAGCCCGCGCGCAGAAACGAAGACCCAATGCAGCCAAAAATTAATTAATTAATTTAAAAAATTCTATTCTTTGGGTGATAATGATGTGTCAGTGTAGTTTCATCAATTGTCACAAACATATGACTCTGGTGGGAATTCCCTGGTGGTCTAGTGGTTTGGACTCCACGCTTTCACTGCCATGGGCCCGGGGTTCAATCCCTGGTCATCCCACAGGCCACAAAATGTGGCCAAAAAAACCCAAACAAGCAAAAAAACCAAATGTATGGCACTGGTGAGCGATGTTGATAATAGGAAAGGCTATTCATGTGTGGAGGCATGGGGCGTGTGGGAACTCTCTGTACTTTCCACTCAATTTTGCTGTGAACATAAAATTGCTCTAAAAAATAAAGTCCATTAAAAATTCTATTCACCATTACTGAATTGAACTTATAATTATAAATACTTTCTCTAATGGGATAATTATGTTATTAAAAAGAAATTACTAGAGTTTTATCTTGAAATGATTGGCACAGAGTATTCCCAGTACATTTTTTTTTTCTCTAGTTAGTGACAACATAAACTGAAGCTCAGATTGAGCCACCTCTCTGACACTTGGGAAACTGATGACAGGACAGATAAAGGCCTGTCACGGCTGATTTCATGTTATGACTTGTTAATGTGTCCAGCCCACCCACAGTGGTTCAGGGAATTAAAAAAGGATCCCAAGGGTATGCAGCAAGAACATTTCTTGCATGAGCAGATTGGGAAAATACAGAACATTTCTTTGAAAATTTGCTTGATGGCCCAGGTTTAAATATAGGCCATAGGATAAAGAGCACTTTTCATTCACCCTCTTGACAATTATCCTGTTGCTTGCTCTCACCTTGTCTACTGAACAAGTAAACATGGAAAAAGCTATAGGCTCTGAAATCAGTCAGCCTGGATACAAATTCCAGCTATGCCTTGGCCAGATTATTTAACTTTTCAGGTGATTGCTTTCATCATCTGTAAAATAAGAACATAATAGCACTGACCAATGGTGAATGCCTAGGAACTGTTTTGTGCTTTGTTGTTAAAAGATTAAGAACCAGGTTTTGATACAAATTTGGTATAAAGTATACCAATCTAAAAACTCCTGAGGGATTAATCACAAAACTGGTTAACAGGGGACTTCCCTGGTGGCGCAGTGGTTAAGAATCCGCCTGCCAATGAGGGGGACATGGGTTCAAGCCCTGGTCCGGGAAGATCCCACATGCCGCGGAGCAACTAAGCCCGTGCGCCACAACTACTGAGCCTGCGCTCTAGAGCCTGCGAACCACAACCGCTAAGCCCATGCGCCACAACTGCTGAGGCCTGTGCATCTAGAGCCCGTGCTCCACAACAAGAGAAGCCACTGCAATAAGCCTGCGTACCACAACGAAGAGTAGCCCCCGCTCGCCACAACTAGAGAAAACCCACACACAGCAACAAAGACCCAACGCAGCCGAAAATAAATAAATAGAAAAATATTTTAAAAAAACAAAAACAAGACTGGTAACAGGAGATTTTAGTACAAATAGTCAATTTATTAATCTCCCCAGCCTCTCACCTAACCCCTTCACCCTTCTAATACTAAAAGTTTATACACACAGTTTTGGAATATGAAATATTTTATCAAAATATACTAATGCTCCATATTATTAAGGAACTATAATCTTGGGATTGCTTGCATTTTTTTCCAATTGTTTACTGTTAAACAGAAAGCCTATTGAGAGATTTTATAAACATTAAAATTTGAAAAATCATTTCTATTTTCTTTTTTATCCAGCTATTTTCATTTTAAAACTGATTTATCATGCAGTCATATTCTAAGAAAAGTTTTCAATGAAATTATATAAAATACACTGCAGTTATAATTTAATACACTTTTATCTGGTTCAAGTGCTAAGAGGTTTAGTTCAGCCCAGGTTAATCTGTGTTGCACAGAGCATAGTGGTTCAGTTCTGGACCTAAGGAAGGTTTGATCTGAAAATTTGGACCTCTTTACCAGCTCAAAGAGATTCAAAACCTTGGTTTGGCCTAGAATTGAACTAGTCCCTCCAGAAATCCTCCAATGAGAATTTACCTAAAACAAGTTAAAATCAGACCAAGGTCTAAGTCGGGGATGAGAATTTTTCACTTTGATGCATTCTACCTTAATTATTTTTTTTAATTACCTAAAAAATATTTTTTAAAGTAAATGCAAGATGCAGCAGACAGTAATACTCACACAATACTCATTCTCTCTCATACACTTTCTCCCATTTCTGCCCAGCTTATAGCAAGTAGTTGGAGCCATGTGACTAGATCTGGTCAATGGGCTTTGAGGGCAACTGATGTGTGTCACTTCCAGGCCAAGGCAGAAAAAAGCCAGTGCTTGATTCTCTAGATTTCCTTCTTTCCACTCTGACTCGAGTGGCCTCATGGGTCCTTGAGTGACAATGTGGAGTAAAACCCACTGCCTACCAGTCTGGAACAGTGTGTCAGAGAAATAAATTTTTGTTGTTTTAAACCACTGCGACTTTGGGGGTTGTTTTTTACAATAATTTAATTTAGTCTGTCCCAATTCACAATACTTCCTTAAATGCAACCTGTTCTTTCACTCCTCATGCTTTTGCACATGTTGTTCACAATACCTGAAATATCCTGGCACCTCAACCATCAAGCCAGTTCTGGTTTATTTCAGGATCCATCCCCAGTATCTTGTGCCTAATGAAATGCAGAATGACATACATAGGAAAGAGTATGGGTTTCAGAATTTGCTAGGCTCAGGTTCAAATGTGGTTCCATCTCTTAAAAGCTAAGCAACGTGAGAAAAGTTATTTACCCTTTCTCTGCTCTGGTTTCCTCATCTACAAAGTGCAGAAAATAACTTCATTGGATATTTGTGAGATTACATAACATCAGGGGTATAAATTGCTTAGTGCAATGTTTACCACATAGGAAAAATACTAGCTGTATTATTATTTCCAGGCCTCCACCACCCCAGCTAAATTCAGATGCATTTTCCTCTTGGTTTCCCTAGCACCTCTATTATAACATTAACTGTCTTCCATTATATTTTTTGCATACATGTCTATATTCCCCATTAACCTATGAATAACTAGAAGTTAGTGGCATTGTCTGATTTTGTTTGCAGTTCTATTCCCAGCACCTAGAACACTGTTCGGCAATAAGAAGTGTTCTACTAATATTTGTTAAGTAAACTCTTCTTGATGTGCTCAGCACAGTCCATCTTTAATAAATTTTTATTGATTGGATGAATAGAGCAATGAATAAATCAATTAGTGAATAAATGATTGTATCTCTTGCCTTCCCCATAAGTAAACTGACTTTTTCAAAGGGGAACCATTTTAACCTACTTCCTATAAGCCTCATCTCATTCCTGCTGCCACCTCTGCTTTCTTCTCTCATGGCAGACTGGCTACCTATTTATTAAAATTGTGTCCTCTTCCATAACATACTTCTGGAAAACATTTATCATTCCCCTTGCAACTAGGCAGTGCTTTGTGACTAATTCTCACCAATGGAAAGTAAGCAGAAATGATGTATCTTCCTTCAAGCTGAATCCATACAATACCTTCCTTGAGATCCTCCCTATCCGTTGGTCCCTTCTGTTGGATGCAGAGAAACCAATGGAGGATTCCAATACCTGAGAAGATGCTGGAGCCACCAGATGAAAAGTGCTTGGAGCTTGAGTGCCTGAATGACTGTGTGGAGTAAACTTCTACTTACTTCATTTACTTCATCCCAACCAATCAAATTGGACTATGAGATTAATAAGAAATGATTATTCTGTTAGGCATTGGGATTTGGGATTGTTTATCACCTTCAGAGCCTTATATTCATTCACCCATCCAGGGCTGGGATAAAAAGCACTTAAGCAGCCTGGCACACACCAGTCATCCCCCCCAATCTGTAAGTACTTGAAAGAAGCAGGTCCTCTTGTAGTGCTGACCCCTGGCTCCTGTGTTTTCCACCACTTCCTCCCTGACTGAGATCTAGAATGGGACTTGGTCAGTGCTGCCACCGGAAAACTAAGGAGTTGCAGTTCTTTATGCCCACGAGGTGCCCTGTTCTGGTAATGGGCACTGCTTCCTGAGGCTGGGTTCCAACACTGTTTATAAAGCTTAGTCCTGCTTTTGGATTTTTTAGCTTAATATCCCAGGAGCTCCTAAGAATGAGACCTTGCTTTGCTTTTTCTGGGTCCTGCGCCACAGCTATGCCCCCTAATCCAGAGGCCATTACATGTTAATTAACCACGGTGAGCATGGTAAGTTGGCTTTCTGTCTGTTTGTAGTCTTGAGTTTTGCCTACCCCCTTCATAACTTATGCTGGGAAACCTCGCTCTGCCCTGATGACCTAACTGCAGACCAAGCATTTGCTTAAACTTTGTCCATTTCTCCTGAAGTTCACTGAGGCACCTTTGCCCTGCTGAGCTGTCAGAGCCTGTACATTCAGCTGGGCCCACACCTTCCTTTCACTACCTGGGATGGGTGGGTCTGGAGCAAAGTATCCTCCTGACATTCCTCTCCAGCCTAGAGTAAGCAGTGCAGCCTCACAGGGACGTTCTGAGATTAGCACAGTTCAGATGTCATCAGGTCCTTTGTTTTTCCATTGGCATTTAGTATTTCAGTGAATGTTTTATATTGTGATAAATATACTTTAATTTTAGAGTATAGCAAATAGGTTAATGGTTTTAGAGCCTTATATTTTTATGAGATATGGATACACTACATTACATTTAGGGCATGCTTGGCATGCACACATTATTTTATTGCACTAAATCAAGTCTACTGGGACCTCAGCTTAACATTTAATGACTTAATATGCAAGTTTACTAAAGTCCCAGCCAGTCGTCCTATTGCACAGTCACCAAATACCCAAGCATTTAAAAGTGCCTTTCTTCTTTAATCTCATTTTTGTCCTACAGTCTTTTCTAATGTGCCTTGCTTTCGTTTGCTGGCCTATATCTTTACTGTCCAGCTAAACAGACCAAGTCATTTCTAAACAATGACTTTTATTATTGAGCTTAAGGAAATTAAAAAATAAAATCAAACCTGCTGCATGTAGGTACACGTTGCCAATAGTCAATTCTCAGGAAAGCAGCTACTAGAAGTAGTCTGTCCTATACTCCTGGCAGCAACAATGACAATAAAAACCTTGCCCTACAGATGTCCTGGAAACACCCAGTTTCCATCCTAGAATGGCAGAGAATTGCATCTTCACTCAAGCTTTATTATCTACACTAAGGATGTTTGCAGAATCCAGTGAGATAGCTAACACTGAGTGTGAACTATATGCCAGATATTGGGCAGCACATTTTACATACTCCTTTACTCATTGCAGCATTTTTACAAGGTAGGTGCTATTATTATTACTATCCCTCCTATTTTACAGATAAAGAAACATAGGTTTAGATGCTTTAGGGAACTTGGTCAATGTCACAGTGTGTCAATTAGGATGAATTCGACTGCAAGAAATAAAAACTTATGAGGAGTGGCTAATACCAGTGCCTCTCAGATTTTAATGTGAATAAGAATCACCTAGGATCTTGTTAAACTGCAGGTTCTAATTTAGTAGGTTGGGAATTGGGGGTGAGATTCTACATTTTCAG
Source organism: Hyperoodon ampullatus (assembly GCF_949752795.1). Lineage (NCBI taxonomy): Eukaryota > Metazoa > Chordata > Mammalia > Artiodactyla > Ziphiidae > Hyperoodon > Hyperoodon ampullatus. The sequence continues at coordinate 86,765,719 of NC_136916.1, forward strand.
TAAGCAACCAAGTGATGCCAATGCTGGTCTGGAGACCATACACTGAATAGCAAGTGTTTAATCACAAAAACACTTACTGTTTACTTAGTGAGAGGTTTGGAGGTAGGCAGTTCCAGGATTGATTCAATAGCTCTACAGTGTCCTTCAGGACACAGACTCTTTCCATCTATCTGATGTGCCATCATAAATAAGTTTTTTATCTTAGGCGATTTCCTCATGGTCACAAGATGGCCATCTCTGCTCCAGTGTCACATCTGTATGTGGCTAGAAACACAATTCATTCCCCCTGAGACTGGACACATTGCCAGCTTAAAAAAAAAAATCTAGCAAGGAAGACATGGAGGTAAGTGGGGAATGGAGGTGGGGAAAGGCATTAAACATGTATGCCATAGCTAAGAAATAGTATAGCCAAGATTCAACCCATCTGTATCCAAAGCTATACTACTTTGCGTCTGTTGAATTAACTGTAGCTGAGGTGACCTGAAGTCATCTCAGAAGGCAAACCTGGAATGCCATTGTTCTAACATGCTCAACTTTGATTACTTGTATAATGGCAGCCTGAAGAATGAGTATGCTATATAAAAAAAGGGAATGGATTTGTTTGGAGCCTAGAGATGAAGAGCCATATAAGCACAATTCACAAAGATTTGGCTCAGCAGAGAACTGTTCTTCTATGGGGCAGAGATTGTTCAGCTGGATTAGATGTACACATAAAAACATCCCTTAAAATGATTTCTCTTGACTCCATGCTCACCAGGAAATTTTCTGGTTCTTCATTTGATCTGCCAAGTAATCAGAAACCAGGAAGGGAGAGGGAGCTCCCCTGGTGAGTCTACAGGCATTATTGTTTCTCTGAGAGAACAAAGTTCCCACTGGAAATAAATACTTGCACTTGGACAGAGAGAAGAGCTCAGAGACATACCCATGTCCAAATTGAAACTTATTATGCAATAAAAGTGGAAACACAAATCACTGTAAAAGGAACAAGTTGTTTAGGAGATGTTTGGAAAACTGGCTCCCCATTTGGGAGAAAATTTTTAAACAAAATTTCACAAAGACAATGAGACATCAAGTTTACATCAATTAGACTGGTCTCTTAGGGAACACAAAGGAGGGCATTCATTAGAGCTTTGCTTATGGTTCTGGAGAGTTGAAAGTAACCTGGGTGGCCATCACTGAGAGAGTGAACAGGTTGAATGCAATGGATTAGAGGTACCATATAGCAACAAGAATAGGTCTTTAATATATAATACTTAATGACAAAAGATATAGAATGCAATACTATTCATGTAAACTAAAAATACAAGCACATAATATACAGTTTGCATAACACATTCAAATAAAAAGATACACATTAGGGCTTCCCTGGTGGCGCAGTGGTTGAGAGTCCGCCTGCCGATGCAGGGGACACGGGTTCCTGCCCCGGTCCGGGAAGATCCCACATGCCGCGGAGCGGCTGGGCCCGTGAGCCATGGCCGCTGAGCCTGTGTGTCCGGAGCCTGTGCTCCGCAACGGGAGAGGTCACAGCAGTGAGAGGCCCGTGTACCCCCCCCCCAAAAAAAAAGATACATATTAAATACATTAAATTACCTTTGGGGATGGGGAATGGGAGTAGAGTATGATGATCAAAAAAATGAACGGATGGATAGATAGATATATAAATAGGACAGAGTGGTCTCAGTGGTACCGATAATGATAACACACCAGTAACTGAAGAATGTCATTAACTGAACCTTCTGCACCTGAGATCCAAATAAATAATTTAGCACCTGCAGGCAAGCACATACACAGACATAGTTATCTATATATACATATATTAATACAAATTATTAAAAGTTAAAAATGAACACATGAAGATTCTTGTTTGCTCATTCCCTTTCTTGTGATTTCTTGTAGATGTCCTGACAAAAATGAGTCTCAGGGCCTGTGCTGAGTCTGAGCCAAGGCCTAAAGACCCATCAAATTCAGCTCCCCTGAGTAATCCACCTTCCTAGTCCACAACCAGCACATCTCTCCAACTATAACCTTAAGTTTGGAGATTCTAATTATTAAAGTTGGATATCACCTTTCTGTCTATCTAGAATGCATCCTCCCTTTCCTTCAGATAGAAAGTTCATTTTTATTTCTGCTCAGTTACTGTTTCATTGTCTCAGTTCTTTGGTTAATGGAACGAGTTAGACTGTTATTATCCTCTCATTTGCACTAATAGTTTTCATATTGTCACTGCTGTTACTACCACAGATAATTTTCCTGGCCAACATAGATTTTTTTTTGGTATGAAGATAGATATCACTTTCTTGTGTTTTAGAAATAACTCCTGATACTATTTGAGGGACTACATTTAAGGTGAGGAGACTATAAATAGAAAAGTAGCTCACTGAATTGTAAACTGGCATTTGGAATGGAAAAAAAAAGGGTGGGGGGGAGTGTGTCCTTAAGTGGAAGAGGCTATTTGCACAAGAGGCCAACTGTTGTTTTAAATTAACTTTGATGCTAGGATTTAACCCTTTGCTCCCAAGGACATTAAATAGGTTAATTTCTAACTAATTGGAATCCAAGGGTTACAGGGGCAAAATTATGAAAATGCTTGTCATGCTTGAATTTGGAAATTCTGTAATCTAAAGTGCTAAGGAAAGTGTCAAGACAAATCCTTTTGGGCCTGGCTTATAAAGGTAAGTTGTAAGATATATCATGAAATTTTTAAGGAAAATAGCTGCACAAGCAAAGAGAACTGTCAGACTATTTTCTTGATATAAAAATCCAAATGAATACACATATACTTTCATAAAAACCAGTGGAGAACTTAGAACAGCTAAAAATGTAAGTGCCTACATGGTGTGATTTTTATAGGTACAGTCCAGCTGTAAATTAACGTTATGACTTTGTGGCTTTATGCTTTCTTCTTCTTAAAATGCCATTTATATGCATGCAGGTGTAACTCATGCTAGTGACTGGTGTTCCAGTTTGCCTCTAGGCTAGTCTAGCTGGTAATGAATTTTGAAAATGCCAGATACTCCAGGCTCTTATCTCAGATAAGATGTGGGGCCCAAAGGCAAGATTATAACAAATTCTAATTGTGCACACTTCAGACAAAAATCTGTGAATAAAGTCACTGCAGTTCTAGAAATAGAAAGTGGAATCAATCCAATAAAAATGCCAATATGAGGAAATAATTCAAAAAAGGGAGTTCTCAGAGGAATCATGTTTTCGTAGACAAGCAGAAAGGAAAATATTTGAAATCAAGATTACTAAATTGATGAGTAGCCTTGAAAAGATGTGCCCCTTTAGGATTTTATTCAAGGATCAAGACTTATTATGTTATTTAACCCCTTGCTGAAAAAAAGTAATACTGTCCACATGCTGTCATTTGTTTCCTGGTGCTTTCCAATTTGAGAATGAAATTTGAAAAAGGAGGGAAAAGCTTAGAGATTATTAGGGGCAGTCAACTCAAGGAAGTAACTTTGAGAAGATTCTGCCTTGCACCTATTCTTCAGGCTTTAGGCAGAGAAAGGGTTATAAATAAGGTAACTAATTTATCATCCAGATATTTTGAAAGTGAAAGGGAACACTGGTTAATAAATATACAAGAGTAATAGGTATAAATCAGGACTGTCCCAAGAATATCAGATGTATTTAATTCCTCTAATTGTAACCATGATGTTATTTCTGAAGAAGTAGATAGATCCTCAGCTGATGTCTGAAATTCCACAATTAGAGCTTTATTTCTTTGTCTTATTTTTTTGGTTTGGATCTTCGCTGCTGTTCGTGGGCTTCTCTTTGCAGTGGCTTCTCTTGTTGAGGAGCATGAGCTCTAGGCACGTGGGCTTCAGTAGTTGCAGCACGTGGGCTCAGTAGTTGTGGCATGCGGGCCCTAGAGCTTGCAGGCTTCAGTAGTTGCGATGCATGGGCTCAGTAGTTGCGATGCACAGGCTCTAGGGTGTGCGGGCCTCAGTAGTTGTGGCATGCAGGCTCAGTAGTTTGAGCACACAGGCTTAGTTGCTCCACGGAATGTGGGATCTTCCCGGACCACAGCTCGAACCCGTGTCCCCTGCGTTGGCAGGCAGATTCTTAATTACTGCCCCACCAGGGAAGTCCAATAATTTATATTTTAACATGAATAAACCTTTCAGATTCTTCCCAGAGGGCAAGCTTGGAGGGAGAGGAAAAGCCAGTCTGTTGAATTCTGGACTGTATTTGGCTGAGGGAAAAGGGAAAGAACACTGACTGCATGAGGGAAGCTGGAGGAGTCTGAGGATGACCCTGACCATAAGACCTAGTCTTAACTCAGGGAAATATCCACAAGGAACCACAAGGGCCGGGCAAGCCTCAATGGCCCAAAGGATCTATGCTCACCTAGCCCCAGGGGACACATCTCTAGCAGAATATAAAGATCTCATTTCTAGCAGAATATAAAGGACGAGCTCCCAGCTGCTTATGAATCACCTTGCTCCAAATAAGCCAGCTTAGACGCTCACAGGATAACTGCCATTTTTATGAAGTTTAGAGACTGCTTTCCCTTCATCACACAGAACCAGCTAGAGTCCCTGGTCAGACCACCATGTTTTGATGGTTCCATTCCCAATTCAGGAAGCACTGGAGAAGTAGGGGGTGAAGAACCCTGAGTTAACCCTCCAAAACATCCTTTCTTTTAAAGAGTTGTTTTGCATTTCTTGACTCTGAGCAATATACATCTTAGATTTAATCACTATTTAATGTGAATCCTTAGTATTGAAAACAACCACAAAATAAATAAATGAATAAATTAAAGTCTCTAGACTATAATTTGGGCCATTTTTGACCAGTAATTTGCATCTACCTCATCCTTGCTTTTCACAACAACAGGTTATACAAGCCAGGTAATAGCCAGTGACCACTCAAATTTTATGAATATATAAATAAACTGGAGGATGTCTCTGGAGAAGATTACAGGTTTTATGTAAAGCTGCTTTCAGAAATAAGGTCCTGAAATAGAAACTTACAATCTGAGCAGAAATCAAATGGCTCCAGGATGCCTGTACCAAGTTGTCCTTGCCAAAAGGTCTGCTAGGGCAACTATGCCATCTATAAGTCACTGGAGAAATCAGAGTATATCAAAAATACCTGCAGAAAAATGAAAATAGAAACACAACAATCCAAAATCTATGGGATGCAGCAAAAGCAGTTCCAAGAGGGAAGTTTATAGCAATACAAGACTATCTCAGGACACAAAAAAACTTTAAATAAAAAATCTAATGTCACATCTAAAGGAACTAGAAAAAGAAGAACAAACAAAACCCATAGTTAGTAGAAGGAAAGACATAATAAATATCAGAGCAGAAATAAATAAAAGACTAAAAAAATAGAAAAGGTCAATGAAACTAAGAGGTGGTTCTTTGAAGAGATAAACAAAATTGATAAGCTTTCAGCCAGACTCATCAAGGAAAAAAGAAAGAGGCCTGAATCAATAAAATCAGAAATGAAAGAGGAGAAGTTACAACCTACACCACAGAAATACAAAGGATTATAAGAGATTACTACAAACAATTACATGCCAATAAAATAGACAGCCTAGAAGAAATGGATAAATTCCTTAAAATGTACAATCTCCCAACACTTAATCAGAAAGAAATAGAAAATACAAAGAGAATGATTACCAGCAATGAAATTAACACAGCAATTTAAAAACTTCCAACAAACAAAAGTCCAGGACCAGACAGCTTGGAAGGTGAATTCTATAAAACATTTAAAGAAGAGTTAACACCTATCCTTCTCAAGCTATTCCAAAAATCTGAAGAGGAAGGAACACTTCTGAACTCATTCTATAAGGCCAACATCACCCGGATACCAAAACTAGGCAAAGACACCACAAAAAAATTACAGGCCAATACCATTGATGAACACAGATGCAAAAATCCTCAATAAAATATTAGCAAACCAAATTCAACAGTACATTAAAGGATCATACACCATGATCAAGTGGGATCTATTCCAGGGAATTAAGGATGGCTCAGTATTTGCAAATCAATTAATGTGATACATGATATTAACAAACCAAAGAATAAAAATCACATGACTATCTCAATAGATGCAGAAAAGGCTTTTGACAAAATTCAACATCCATTTATGATAAAAATTCAAAGTGAGTATATATGCAACATACCTCAACATAAAAAAGGCCACAGCCAACATTATACTCAGTGGTGAAAAGCTGAAAGCATTTCCTCCAAGATCAGGAACAAGACAAGGATGCCCACTCTTGCCACTTTATTTAACATGGTATTGGAAGTCTTAGCCACGGCATTCAGACAATAAAAAGAAATAAAAGGAATCCAAATTGGAAAGGAAGAAGTAAAACTGCAATTTTTTGCAGATGACATGACACTATATATAGAAAATCCTAAAAATGCCATCAAAAAACTATTAGAGGGCTTCCCTGGTGGCGCAGTGGTTGGGAGTCCGCCTGCCAATGCAGGGGACACGGGTTCGTGCCCTGGTCTGGGAGGATCCCACATGCCGCAGAGCGGTTGGGCCCGTGAGCCACGGCCGCTGAGCCTGCGCGTCCGGAGCCTGTGCTCCGCAAGGGGAGAGGCCACGACAGTGAGAGGCCCGCGAACCGCAAAAAAAAAAAAAAAAAAACTATTAGAAATAATAAATGAATTCAGTAAAGTTTTAGGATGCAAAATTAATATACAGAAATCTGTTGTATTTCTATACACTAACAACAAACTATCAGAAAGAGAAATTAAGAAAACAATCCCATGTACAATTGCATCAAAAAGAATAAAATACCTGGGAGTAAACCTAACCAAGAAGATAAAGGACATGTACTTGGGAAACTATAACATTGAGGGCAGAAATTGAAGACAATACAACAAATGGGAAGATATACCATGCTCATGGATTAGAAGAATTAATATCTTTAAAATAACCATACTACTCAAAGCAATCTATAGATTCAGTGCAATTCCTATCAAAATACCAGTGGCATTTTTCACAAAACAGAACAAATAATTCTAAAATTTGTAACATAAAAGACCCTGAGTAGCCAAAACCATCTTGAGAAAGAAGGACAAAGCTGGAGGTATCATGCACCCTGATTTCAAATTGTAGTACAAAGCTACAGTAATCAGTTCATCAGTTTTAGCAATATTTTTTTGGATGTGTCGCCTCAGTCAAGGGAAACAGAAGTAAAAATAAACAAATGGAACAATATCAAACTAAAAAAGTTCTTGCACAATGAAGGAAACCATCAACAAAATGAAAAGGCAGCCTACTGAATGGGAGAAGATATTTGCAAATGATATATCTGATGAGCAGTTAATATCCAAAATATACAAAGAACTCATACAACTCAACATCAAAAAAAAAAACTCAATTAAAAAATGTGCAGAGGGAATTCCCAGGTGGTCCAGTGGTTAGGACACCACACTTTCACTGCCAAGGGACTGGGTTCGATCTCTGGTTGGGAAACTAAGATTTCACAAGCCACACGGTGCAGCCAAAACAATAAATAAATTAAAAATGGGCAGAGGACCTGAATAGACATTTTTCCAAAGAAGACATAGAGATGGCTAACAGACATATGAAAAACGTTCAGCACCACTAATCATCAGGGAAATGCAAATCAAAACCACAATGAGATATCACCTCACACCTGTTAGAATGATTATCATCAAAAAGACAAGAAATAACAAGTGTTGGTGAGAATGTGGGGAAAAGAGAACCCTCTGTTAGTTGGATTGTAAATTGGTGCAACCTCTGTGGAAAACAGTATGGAGGTTCCTCAAAAAATTAAAAATAGAACTGCCATATGATCCAGAAATTTCACTTCTGGGTATTTACCCAGCAACACTAATTCAATAAGATATGTGCAGGCTTCCCTGGTGGCTCAGTGGTTGAGAGTCTGCCTGCCGATGAAGGGGACACGGGTTTGTGCCCCGGTTCGGGAAGATCCCACATGCCGCGGAGCGGCTGGGCCCGTGGTCCATGGCCGCTGAGCCTGCACATCCGGAGCCTGTACTCTGCAATGGGAGAGGCCATAACAGTGAGAGTCCAGCATACTGCAAAAAAAAAAAAAAAAGATATGTGCATTCCAAAGTTCACTGCAGTATTATTTACAAGAGCCAAGATATGAAAGCAACCTAAGTGTCCATTGATGGACGAATGGACAAAGAAATTGTGGTATGTATGTATGTATACACATACACACACACACACACAGAGGAATATTAGCCATAAAAAAGAAGAAATTTTGTTATTTATGACAATATGGCTAGATCTAGAGGCTATCAAACAAAACAAAATAAAAACAGATTTATAGATAAAGAAAACAAATGGGTGATTGCCAGCAGGAAAGGGTGAGGGGTGGGCAAAATAGGTGAAAGAGATTAAGAGGTACAAAGCCTCTAGTTATATAACAAGTAAGTCACAGGGATGTAATATACAACATAAGGAATATGCTCAATAATATTGTAATAATTTTGTATAGGGACAGATAGTTACTACATTTACCATGGTAATCATTTAATAAAGTATACAAATGTTAAATCATTATGTAGTACACCTGAAACTAATACAACATTGTATGTCAACTATATTTCAATTTTTAAAAAATGCACCATCTATGAAAAGGCTAAGAATAAGTGCCCAGCCTATAGTTTTTTTTTTATACAGCAGGTTCTTATGAGTCATGAATTTTATACACATCAGTATATACGTGTCAATCCCAATCGCCCAATTCATCACACCACCATCCCCACCCCCCCACGGCTTTCCCCCCTTGATGTCCATACGTTTGTTCTCTACATCTGTGTCTCAACTTCTGCCCTGCAAACCGGTTCATCTGTACCATTTTTCTAGGTTCCACATACATGCGTTAATATACAATATTTGTTTTTCTGTCTCTGACTTACTTCACTCCATATGACATTCTCTAGATCCATCCACGTCTCAACAAGTGACCCAATTTCGTTCCTTTTTATGTCTGAGTAATATTCCATTGTATATATGTACCACATCTTCTTTATCCATTTGTCTGTCGATGGGTATTTAGGTTGCTTCCATGACGTGGCTATTGTAAATAGTGCTGCAATGAACATTGGGGTGCATGTGTCCTTTTGAATTATGGTTTTCTCTGGGTATATGCCCAGTAGTGGGATTGCTGGATCATATGGTAATTCTATTTTTAGTATTTTCAGGAACTTCCATACCATTCTCCATAGTGGCTGTATCAATTTATATTCCCAACAACAGTGCAAGAGGGTTCCTTTTCTCCACACCCTCTCCGGCATTTCTTGTTTCTAAATTTTATGATGATGCCCATTCTAACTGGTATGAGGTGATATCTCACTGTAGTTTTGATTTGCATTTCTCTAATAATTAGTGATGTTGAGCAGCTTTTCATGTGCTTCTTGGTCATCTGTATGTCTTCTTTGGCGAAATGTGTGTTTAGGTCTTCTGCCCATTTTTGGATTGGGTTGTTTGTTTCTTTAATATTGAGCTGCATGAGCTGTTTATATATTTTGGAGATTAACCCTTTTTCTGTTGATTTGTTTGCAAATATTTTCTTCCATTCTGAGGGTTGTCTTTTTGTCTTGTTTATGGTTTCCTTTGCTGTGCAAAAGCTTTGAAGTTTCATTAGGTCCCATTTGTTTATTTTTGTTTTTCTTTCCATTACTCTAGGAGGTGGATCAAAAAAGATCTTCCTGTGATTTATGTCAAAGAGTGTTCTTCCTATGTTTTCCTCTAAGAGTTTTATAGTGTTCAGTCTTACATTTAGGTCTCTAATCCATTTTGAGTTTATTTTTGTGTATGGTGTTAGGGAGTGTTCTAATTTCATTCTTTTACATATACCTGTCCAGTTTTCCCAGCACCACTTATTGAAGAGGCTGTCCTTTCTCCATTGTATATCCTTGCCTCCTTTGTCATAGATTAGTTGACCATAGGTGCATGGGTTTGTCTCTGGGCTTTCTATCTTGTTCCATTGATCTATGTTTCTGTTTTTGTGCCACCATATTGTCTTCATTATTGTAGCTTTGTAGTAAAGTGTGAAGTCAGGGAGTCTGATTCCTCCAGCTCCATTTTTTCCCCTCAAGACTGCTTTTGCTATTCGGTGTCTTTTGTATCTCCATACAAATTTTAAGACTTTTTTGTTCTAGTTCTGTAAAAAATGCCATTGGTAATTTGATAGGGATTGCATTGAATCTGTACATTGCTTTGGGTAGTATAGTCATTTTCACACTACTGATTTTTCCAATCCAAGAACATGGTATATCTCTGCATCTGTTGGTATCATCTTTAACTTCTTTCATCAGTGTCTTATAGTTTTCTGCATCGAGATCTTTTGTCTCCCTAGGTAGGTTTATTCCTAGGTATTTTACTCTTTTTGTTGCGGTGGTAAATGAGAGTGTTTCCTTAATTTCTCTTTCAGATTTTTCATCATTAGTGTATAGGTATGCAAGAGATTGATGTGCATTAATTTTGTGTCCTGCAACTTTACCAAATTCATTGATTAGCTCTAGTAGTTTTCTGGTGGCATTTTTAGGATTCTGTATGTATAGTATCATGTCATCTGCAAAGAGTGACAGTTTTACTTCTTCTTTTCCTATTTGTATTCCCTTTATTTCTTTTTCTTCTCTGATTGCCATGGCTAGGATTTCCAAAACTATGTTGAATAATAGGGTTGAGAGTGGACATCCTTGTCTTGTTCCTGATCTGAAAGGAAATGCTTTCAGTTTTTCACCATTGAGAATGATGTTTGCTGTGGGTTTGTCATATATGGCCTTTATTATGTTGAGGTAGGTTCCCTCTATGCCCACTTTCTGGAGAGTTTTAGCATAAATCGGTGTTCAATTTTGTCAAAAGCTTTGCATCTATTGAGATGATCATATGGTTTTTATTCTTCAATTTGTTAATATGGTGTATCACATTGATTGATTTGCATATATTGAAGAATCCTTTCATCCCTTGGATAAATCCCTCTTGATCATGGTGTATGATCCTTTTAGTGTGTTGTTGGATTCTGTTTGCTCGTATTTTGTTGAGGAGTTTTGCATCTATACTCATTAGTGATATTGGCCTGTAATTTTCTTTTTTTGTAGAATCTTTGTCTGGTTTTGCTATCAGGGTGATGGTGGCCTCATAGAATGAGTTTGGGAGTGTTCCTTCCTCTGCAATTTTTTGGAAGAGTTTGAGAAGGATGGGTGTTAGCTCTTCTCTAAATGTTTGATAGAATTCAGCTGTGAAGCCATCTGGTCCTGGACTTTTGTTTATTGGAAGATTTTTATTCAAAGTTTCAGTTTCATTACTTGTGATTGGTCTGTTCATATTTTCTGTTTCTTCCTTGTTCAGTCTTGGAAGGTTAAACTTTTCTAAGAATTTGTCCATTTCTTCCAGGTTGTCCATTTTATTGACATATAGTTGCTTGTAGTAGTCTCTTAGGATGCTTTGTATTTCTGCGGTGTCTGTTGTAACTTCTCCTTTTTCATTTCTAATTTCATTGATTTGAGTTCTCTCCCTCTTTTTCTTAATGAGTCTGGCTAATGGTTTATCAATTTTGTTTATCTTCTCAAAGAACCAGGTTTTAGTTTTATTGATCTTTGCTATTGTTTTCTTTGTTTGTATTTCATTTATTTCTGCTCTGATATTTATGATTTCTTTCCTTCTGCTAACTTTGGGTTTTGTTTGTTTTCCTTTCTCTAGTTCCTTTAGGTGCAAGGTTACATTTTTTTTTTTTTTTTTTGCGGTACACGGGCCTCTCACTGTTGTGGCCTCTCCCGTTGCGGAGCACAGGCTTCGGACGTGCAGGCTCAGTGGCCATGGCCCACGGGCCCAGCCGCTCCGCGGCACGTGGGATCCTCCCGGACCAGGGCACGAACCTGTGTCCCCTGCATCGGCAGGCGGACTCTCAACCACTGCGCCACCAGGGAAGCCCAAGGTTACATTTTTTATTTGAGATTTTTCTTGTTTCTTGAGGTAGGCTTGTATAGCTATAAATTTCCCTCTTAGAACTGCTTTTGCTGCATCCCATAGGTTTTGGATGGTCGTGTTTTCATTGTCATTTGTCTCTAGGTATTTTTTGATTTCCTCTTTGATTTCTTCAGTGATCTCTTGGTTATTTAGTAACGTATTGTTTAGCCTCTATGTCTTTGTGTTTTTTATGTTTTTTTCCCTGTAATTCATTTCTAATCTCATAGCATTGTGGTCAGAATAGATGCTTGATATGATTTCAATTTTCTTAAATTTACTGAGTCTTGATTTGTGACCCAAGCTGTGATCTATCCTGGAGAATGTTCCGTGCGCACTTGAGAAGCAAGTGTAATCTGCTGGTTTTGGATGGAATGTCCTGTAAATATCAGTTAAATCTATCTTGTCTATTGTGGCATTTAAAGCTTCTGTTTCCTTATTTATTTTCCTTTTGGATGATCTGTCCATTGGTGTAAGTGAGGTGTTAAAAATCCCCCACTATTATTGTGTTACTGTCGATTTCCCTTTTATAGCTGTTAGCAGTTGCCTTATGTATTGAGGTGCTCCTATGTTGGGTGCATATATATTTATAATTGTTATATCTTCTTCTTGGATTGATCCCTTGATCACTATGTAGTGTCCTTCCTTGTCTCTTGTAACATTCTTTATTTTAAAGTCTATTTTATCTGATATGAGTATTGCTACTCCAGCTTTCTTTTGTTTTCCATTTGCATGGAATATCTTTTCCATCCCCTCACTTTCAGTCTGTTGTGTCCCTAGGTCTGAAGTGCGTCTCTTGTAGACAGCATATAGATGGGTCTTGTTTTTGAATCCGTTCAGAAAGCCTGTGTCTTTTGGTTGGAGCATTTAATCCATTCACGTTTAAGGTAATTATCAGTGTGTATGTTCCCATGACCATTTTCTGAATTGTTTTGGGTTTGTTTTTGTAGGTCCTTTTCTTCTCTTGTGTTTCCCACTTAGAGAAGTTCCTTTAGCAGTTGTTGCAGAGCTGGTTTGTTGGTGCTGAATTCTCTTAGCTTTTGCTTGTCTGTAAAACTTTTGATTTCTCCATCGAATCTGAATGAGATCCTTGTCAGGTAGAGTAATCTTGGTTGTAGGTTCTTCCCTTTCATCACTTTAAGTATATCATGCCACTCCTTTCTGGCTTGTAGCGTTTCTGCTGAGAAATCAGCTGTTAACCTTATGGGAGTTCCCTTGTATGTTATTTGTCATTTTTCCCTTGGTGCTTTCAGTAATTTTTCTTTTTCTTCAATTTTTGCCAATTTGATTACTATGTGTCTCGGCGTGTTTCTCCTTGGGTTTATCCTGTATGGGACTTGCTGCACGTCCTGGACTTGGGTGGCTATTTCCTTTCCCATGTTAGGGAAGGTTTCGACTATAATCTCTTCAAATATTTTCTCTGGTCCTTTCTCTCTCTCTTCTCCTTCTGGGACCCCTATAATATGAATGCTGTTGCATTTATGTTGTCCCAGAGGTCTCTTAGGCTGTCTTCATTTCTTTTCATTCTTTTTTCTTTATTCTGTTCCGCAGCAGTGATTTCCACCATTTTGTCTTCCAGGTCACTTATCTGTTCTTCTGCCTCAGTTATTCTGCTATTGATTCCTTCTAGTGTAGTTTTCATTTTAGTTATTGTATTGTTCATCTCTGTTTGTTTGTTCTTTAATTCTTCTAGGTCTTTGTTAAACATTTCTTGCATCTTCTAGATCTTTGCCTCCATTCTTTTTCCGAGGTCTTGGATCTTCTTCAGTATCATTATTCTGAATTCTTTTCCTGGAAGTTTGCCTATCTCCACTTTATTTAGTTGTTTTTCTGGGGTTTTATCTTGTTTCTTCATCTGGTACATAGCCCTCTGCCTTTTCATCTTGTCTGTCTTTCTGTGAATGTGGTTTTTGTTCCACAGGCTGCAAGACTGTAGTTCTTCTTCGTGCCCAGTATAGTTAATCTCACCAAGGTTACTACCTAGAGCAGGCCCATCCAATGGAACCTTCTGCAATGATGGGAAAGTTCTACATCTGTGCTGTCCTACGTGGTAGGTATTAACCACCTGTTACTGTTGAACACTTGAAATGTGGCCACTGCAAGCAAGGAACTTAATTCTTAGTTTTATTTTATTTTAAATAATTTAAATTAATTTTATTTAACTTAAATTAATAGATTTAAATGAATAATTCATGTTTAAATTAATTTAATTTAAATAGCCATCTGTGACTAGTGGCTACCAAGGCAAGTCTAGAGGTTAAACCAGTGGAAAGAAAGTAATTCGGAAGTCACCTTTGAATTTAGCAGGGAATCTAACAAGAAGTCTTCGCAATGGCCTTCTAGACCCTTCATATTCTGGCCTTCCACCCCTCTCCTGCTTCTTCATCCATTACCTGTCAGATCTCAGCTCCTAGTACTCTACCCCTTCCTCACTTAGCTCCAGCTCTAGTGGGCCCCTTGCAGCATTCCTGTTTCAGGGCCTTCCCACTGATGCTTCTTTCTGTCTCAACCACTGTTCTCTTAGCTATATCCCTCCTTTCTTTCAAATTAATACTAAAATATTATGTTCTCAGTGAAAACTTTCCTGACCACTTTATTTAGAATTGCAATGCCCATCATCACACATACTCCTTATCTCTTTCTGTAACTTTGTCTCTTTAGTGTTTATCTCCTTCTAACATAATTCACTTACTTATTTTGTCCGTCTCCCCAATTAGAATGGAATGTGAGTTCCACGAGGGCAAGGATTTTCCTTGGTTTGTTCACTTCTGTAGTCAGTGGTATGCACATAAATGTTTAAAAACTGGCTCTTTGGGGGGGAAATGCCCTGATTTGTAGCATTTGCCAATTTCTGTGGTATAAGTACTCCTACTATCAACAATTTCAGTTTACCAACAAGAATTTACCCAGCGTAGATCTGGGAAGAGATATGCACAATCAACTTGCAAATCAAGCCAGCTCCAACACACTACTAACTATACTCCAATTCCTAAAACACTTGGAATTTCTCAAACAGCATTTCCTATACTTTGTTCTTTTTTAATTTATTTTATTTATTTATTTATTTTTGGCTGCCTTGGGTTTTCATTACTGCACGTGGGCTTTCTCTAGTTGCGGCAAGCGGGGGCTACTCTTCGTTGCTTCTCATTGTGGTGGGTTCTCTTGTTGTGAAGCATGGGCTCTAGGCACGCAGGCTCAGTACTTGTGGCACATGGGCTCTAGAGCACAGGCTCAGTAGTTGTGGCTCACAGGCTTAGTTGCTCAGTGGCACGTGGGATCTTCCCGGGCCAGGGCTTGAACCCGTGTCCCCTGCATTGGCAGGCGGATTCTTAACCACTGTGCCACCAGGGAAGCCCTATACTTTGTTCTTGATAAGAATTACCCAGGGCTCTTAAAACAGGCTAAAACCTAGGTAACCCCCTCCCCTGGGGTTTCTGATTAAGAGGCTCTGATGGGAACTGGGAAGTTGATTTTTTAAACTGAAGTACAGTTGTGTTAGTTTCAGGTGTATAGCATAGTGATTCAGTATTTTTGCAGATTACACTCCATTGTAGTTTTTTAAAAGATCATGGATATAATTTCCTGTGCTGTAACAGTATATCTTTGTTATTTATCTATTTTATATGTACTGGTTTGTATCTGTTAATCCTATGCCCCTAATTTGTCCCACCTCCATTTCCCTCTCCCCTTTGGTAATCACATATTTGTTTTCTATGTCTAAGAGTCTGTTTATGCTTTGCATATACATTCATTTCTATTTTATTTTTAGATTCCACACGTAAGTGATATCATATAGTATTTGTCTTTCTCTGACTGACTTATTTCACTAAGTATAATATCCCATTGTGTATATATAGATAGATAGATATGTGTATATCTTAATCCAACCGTCTGTTGATGGGCACTTGGGTTGCTTGCATATCTTGGCTATTTTAAGCAGTGCTGCTATGAACACTGGGGTACATGTATCTTTTCAAAAAAGTGTTTTCATTTTTTTCTGGCTATATACCCAGGAGTGGATCATGTAGCTCTATTTTTAGTTTTTTAAGGAACCTCCATACTGTTCTCCATAGTGCTTGCACCAATTTACATTGGGAGTTTATATATATATATATACAAATTTAATTTGATCATGGAATTTTATGTCAATGGAATTGAAGAGTCAGTATTTTAGGACTTCCCTGGTGGCCCAGTGGTTAAGAATCCGCCTGCCAATGCAGGGGACACAGGTTCGAGCCCTGGTGCAGGAAGATCCCACATGCCAGGGAGCAACTAAGCCCGTGTGCCACAACTACTGAGCCTGCATGTCACAACTACTGAGACCGTGTGCTTGGAGCCTGTGCTCTGCAACAAACAGAAGCCACACAATGAGAAGCCTGCACACCGCAACGAAGAGTAGACCCTGCTCGCCACAACTAGAGAAAGCCCGTGCGCAGCAACAAAGACCCAATGCAACCAAAAATAAATAAATAAATAAATTAGTCCACGTGCCACAACTACTGAAGCCCGTGTGCCTAGAGCCTGTGCTCTGCAACAAAGAGAAGCCACTGCAATGAGAAGCCTGCTCGCCGCAACTAGAGAAAGCCCGTGCACAGCAACGAAGACCCAATGCAGCCAAAAATAAATAAATTGTTAAATAAATAAATAAATCAGCCTGCGTGCCACAGCTACTGAGACCGTGTGCCTAAAGCCTGCGCTCTGCAACAAAGAGAAGCCACCACAATGAGAAGCCCGCACACCGCAAAGAAGAGTAGCCCCTGCTCCCCACAACTAGAGAAAACCCGTGCGCAGCAATGAAGATAAAACGCAGCCATAAATAAATAAATAAATAAATAAATAAATATGCCTGCGTGTCTAGAGCCTGTGCTCTGCAACAAAGAGAAGCCACCACAATGAGAAGCCCACACACTGCAACGAAGAGAAAGCTGCGTTGGGTCTTCGTTGTTGCGTGCAGGCTTTCTCTAGTTGTGGCGAGCGGGGGCTACTCTTCATTGCGGTGCGCAGCCCTCTCCTTGCGGCGGCCTCTCTTTGTTGCAGAGCACAGGCTCTAGGCACACGGGCTCCATAGTTGTGGTGCGTGGGCTTAGTTGCTCCGCGTCTTGTGGGATCTTCCTGGACCAGGACTCGATCTCGTGTCCCTTGCATTGGCAGGTGGATTCTTAACCTCTGCGTGACCTGGGAAGCCCCGGGAATTTATATTTTTAACAAATACCCTACGTGCTTCTTATTGTCAAGGTAGCCCAATCCACATTCACCTTCCAACTCAGGTTATTCCTTCCAAAGCTGAAAACTAGCCTTCGGCCAGAGAATTTGGAGAAACCAGCCTATCATCCAAACAAAAATACAGAGACTCGGGTGGGAAAACTCCTGACAACCCTTCAACACACCCTTTTTCCAGAGAATGTGGAGACTTGAGAGTACTGCAGACATGTTTTGAATCTAGCTTCACAATGGTCCAGTTCTCTAACCAACAAGTATAAAATACCGTTGAAACAGCAGGATATGTAGAAGGCTGTGTTTCAAGAATGATGTTTGAAAAGAAACATATTTTCCTTTTGAAAATGTGCATATTCAATTTCTGTATTCATCAAAACTGAGGAGAAATTACAAAATAACCAGATCATGTCCTGTTTCTATGAAAGTTTACTAGGTCTTAAAATGATGAGTGTGTATCACTGGATTAATTTCTTATTAGATTGTAAAAAATAAATGTATCCAGCCAAACCTGTGCCCACTCTACACTAAGCACCAGAGATAGAATACACAGAGAATAAGGCAGCCTCTCTCCACAGTCTCCTGGGGATCATATTCGAGTAAACTGGCAATGCAGAAGGATAACCTAATTAGTTGTTTAGAGGGAGGTGGTTGTTTCTAGAGGAAAAGGCATCCAAACTGGGACCCAGTGGAGGAGTGGGTGTTATACAGGTTAAGGCATGGGTGGTGGGAAACATGTATTCCAGGAAGAGAGAACCGAATGTTCAAAGGCCAGGAAATGAGCAAGAGATGGATTCTACAACAGAAAGTTCAGTATAACTGGAACTTTCAATGAGACCAGGGAAATGACAAGACCTGAGGCTGGAGGAATGAGTTCAGGCCAGGTCACCAGAACCTTGTAAAATCAAGTTTTTCATTGTTTAATATATGTGTTTTTCCTTTTTGTATTAACCAAATGTAGAGAACTACCCAAATACTCATGAGCAAAGAATGGATTAAAAATTGTAGTACATTTATAAAATGGAATACTATACAGCAGTGCAAATGACTGAACTACAACCATATGCAACAATGTGGATGAATTTCACAATGTTGAGAGAAAAGCAAAACACAAAAGTGTAAAAATTGTATGATTTCAATTATTTGAAGTTTAAGAAGAGACAAAACTATATATGGGGTGATAGAAATCAGAAAGCAATTCCAACAGGTACATGAAAAGGTGTACAACATCACTAATCATCAGGGAAATGCAAATCAAAACCACAGTGAACACATCACCTCACACTTGTTAGCATGGTTATTACCATAAAACCCCAAAAGATCACAACTGTTGGCAAGGATGTGGAAAAAAGGGAACCCTTGTGCACTGTTGGTGGGAATATAAATTCATAGAGCCATTATGGAAAATAGTATGGAGGGTCATCAAAAAATTAAAAATTGAACTACCATATGACCTAGCAATCCCACTTACAGGTATATATCTGAAGGAAATGAAATCAGGATCTTGAAGAGTTATCTGCACTCCTATGTCCATTGCAGTACTATTCACAATTGCCAAGACATGGAAACAACCTAAGTGTCCATCAAGAGATGAATGAATAGGGACTTCCCTGGTGGTCCAGTGGTTAAGAATCCACCTTTCAATGCAGTGGACGCAGGCTCAATCCCTGGTCATAAACTAAGATCCCACATGCCTCGAGGCAACTAAGCCCACGCTAGCAACGTGCTCTGTAGCCCACATGCCAGAACTAGAGAGCCCGAGCCCCCCAACTACTGAGCCCACACTCTGGAGCCTGCTCACCACAACCAGATAAGCCTGTGTGCTGCAGTGAAGACCCAGCGCAACCAAAAAAAAAAAAAAAAAAAAGAATAACATGAATGAAGAAAATATGGCATATATATACAATGGAATATGATACAATACCATAAAAAAAAGAAGGAAATCCTGCCATTTGTGATAACATGAATTTTGAGGACATTATGTTAAGTGAAATAAGTCAGGCAGAGAAAGACAAATACTGTATGATTTAACTTATATGTAGAATCTAAAAGAGTTGAATTCATAGAAACAGTAGATTGATGGTTGCCAGAGGCTGGAGGGTGGCGGAAATGTGGAGATGTTCAAAAGATTCAAACTTCCAGTTATAAAATGAATTCGTTCTGGGGATTTAATATTCAGCATAGTAACTATAGTTAACAATACTGTATTGTATACTTGAAAGTTGCTAAGAGAGAAGATCTTAAATGTTCTCACCACCAAAACAACAAACAAACAAACAAACAAAAAACCCCAAGGTAACTATGTAAGGAAATGTATGTGTTAATTAAACTTATTGTGGTAATTATTTCACAATATACAGAAATATCAAGCCATCATATTGTACACCTTAAAGGTAAAAAATGCTGTATGTCCATCAATTATATCTCAATAACACTGGGGAAATAAAGAAGTCAGAAAGCAGTTACTCTTGGGAGCGAATACTAGCTAGAAGGAAATACAACAGGGATTTCTCAGGAGTTAGTTATGTTCAGTTTCTTGATTAGGTGCTGGATACACAGGTGTGTAGAACTGAGGTGTACCCTTACAATATGTGCGCTTTCCTGTCTGTGTATTGTACTTGAAGAAAAAGTTAACTTAAAGGTATAGAGAGCTCTGTTATCTTCATAAGTTGTAAAATACTTCTCTCACTCTTTCCTATTTCCTGTGCTCCACCCTTTTGTTATTGAATTTTAAACTCCTGGCCTTAAGTCTGTATCTCGTGACAGTGGGTCACCACCCTAATTACACTTTCATTTAAATTGATGTTCTCATCTCAGCTGATTCAAGTGGCTGGAAATGACCAGCTGCAGTTGCTGACTGGGTTGCACACTAATCACTAGACTGGGCTGTCAGTATCACATGGCCCTATCATTGGGATCTCTGGCATGTACACCTGACACAGAATGGCAGGTGTAGGTTAATGAAAAACAAGGAAAGGTGGGGGAAAAGCTCAATACTGTCAAGGCTTGTTAATGAGAAAATATAATTATATACTTTGCATTTTCTGCAAATAACTCAGGGAGGTCAGCCTACACATTGGGATGAATGTAATAATCTTCCTACTAAATCAGACAGTTGATAAAACATTGACTTAAAATGTTAATTTCTTTTTGTGAATTTGTGTCCTCCTTTATCTGGCAGTGGGGAGGGTACTGGTTTATGACCAAAAATATCCCTTATTCATCTTGCACATAATAGAGGCTGAATACAGTTTTGTTGTTGAATTGCACTATTAGCCAAAAAGTCCTGAGTCTGTTTTCTTCTGAGCAGGTAATAGTTCATAGAATCACAGCAAAATAGAGCCATAAAAGTCATGTGGAAAGTACTCTGTTATATAATGTATGGCACCTTAGCGGCTTGAAAGCATCCTTGTGTATCAAAGAGCATCTAGTTGCATTTACTTGCTGAGGGTGATATGTTATTCATCTGGAGGCTCCTATAAATAAGCTTCTTTGGTTTTAAAAGCCCAGAGTAGTCTCAACATGTCAATAGATAATACTGTAGTGCCCAAGCAAGAATACTGCGTCGATTCATTCATTCATCTGGGGCCAGAGGGGGATTTTAGCAACATGTGAGTCAATCTGCTCTGCCTGGGAAGCTTGGAAACGAGCTAGGCTTTGTCTTTCCCAGAAACATCTAAAATCAACCACTGCTCCTCACACTGATTTATACAGACAATAGCACATCTTGTTATGCCTCAACAGCAAGAACAATATAACTCTAGTTTACAAAACAATAGGTTATCACTTTCAGAAAATTTACTTTAAAAAATTCATTCATACAAATATGTACAAAAGTATATATACACATATGGGTATTCTTTTATATGAATAAATTACATATATAATATATATAATCTTTAAGATTATCTTATGTATGTATCAGGTTATCTTTTCATTTTTAGTGTGGAAATATGTCCTGGAAGGGAAAAAATCAAAGCTATTATTAGGGACTCATTTGGTAAATTTAAACTGTTCAGAAAGTTGCAAAACTTTAAAAAATTTCTGGGATTTAATAAGTCTTAATGGTCAAAATGATTCATCTTAATATTGAATATGCAACTTAAGTTTCTTCCTCCTTGTTACCAGTGAGGAGACTTTCAGATTTTCCAGGCAAATCAAAATCCAAAGAATTGATTTTGTTTGAAAAATTAGATCTGGCTATTCCTCAAAAGACTAGATTTCTTTAAGCTTGAGATGATGCTTTAGTTGAACCCAAAAATATTCAAACCCAGAATACAGGCTTCTTAATTATTGAAAAATTTTACTAATTTAGGAAACATTTATTGAGCACCTACAATGATACACATAGGAATCCAACTGGCAGATTCCCGGTGCTTCCTACTCTGCCATCTTTCCAGAATCCTCTCTGATTGGGTTTCAATTCCTGCTCCATAACTTGCTGGGAGATTTCATATGCATAATTTGATATTTAAATTTCCTCATCTGCAAAATGGGAGCAATAATTTATCTCATAAAATTGCTTCAAATGAATTAAATTAGATAATGTATACAAAGCATCTAACTCAGAAGTAAATAGGAGCTTTAAAATGATAATAAAGTAGTTTATAAGACATTATTATTAAACTTTGCATTGCTTTGCATTCAGGAAGTTCTCTTGCTAAGAGCTTACAAAGATTTCCCAAGAGAAGGTGACCAGAGCCTGCATTTTGGTCCTGTCACCTTGGGTCACCTGCTCCCCCACAACTATGAGCTGCATGAATTTTTTCTCAGAGTATTTCCATCCGTTGCATATTTCTCTTCTGCATGCCCTGAGATTCAAGTTAATATGTAAATTCACCTCTCAGTAGGAAGTGTCTACTATGTTTCACTTACTGACAAAATTCCATCTGGGAGGCAGCTCTGTCAAGAACAGTATATATGTTGCACAGGTAAACAGAAGATCTGGTGATGAAACCACAGCTGTCAGCTTGCGTCTCTGCTCCTAGTCACCTCTTATGACCCAGAAAGCATTCAAATCACATGTTCTGCTCAAGGATAAATACCTCAGAAACAGGTATTAGAGGAGGAAAGTGTTTAACCAAAGCCACGTAGTTGCTACAGAAAAACAATACCAGGAAACTAAGCAGCTTTTTAATCTGCAGACAGGATAATTACTGAGGCTGAGGTGGCAACATTGATTATTCCCATCAAAAGAGTTATAAGCACAAAAATAAACTCAAAATGGGTTAAAGACTTAAACATAAGACCTGAAACTATAAAACTCTTAGAAGAAAATATAGGGGAAAAACTTCAGGACTTCGGGCTTGGTAATGATTTCATAGATAATGACACCAAAAGCACAGGCAACAAAAACGAACAAGTGGAACTACATCAAACTAAAAAATTTCTGCAGAGCAAAGGAAACAAACAACAAGATGAAAAGCAACCTATGGAATGGGAGAAAATATTTGCTAACTATATATCTGGTAAAGGGTTAATCTCCAAAATGTATAAAGAACTTCTAAAACTCTATATAGTTAAAAAGCTAATTTAAAAATGGGCAAAGGACTTGAACAGACATTTCTCCAAAGAAGACATACAAATGGACAACAAGTATATGAAAAGATGCTCAACATCATTAATCATCAGGGAGATACAAGTCAAAACCACATTGATGTATCACTTTATATCTGTTAGGATGGCCATTATCAAAAAACCCCAAAAGATAACAAGTGTGGAGACACTGGAACAGTTGCACACTGTTAGTGAGAATGTAAAATGATGAAGCCACTATGAAAAACACTACAGAGATTCTTGAAAAAAAATTAAAATTAAGACTACTATATGTACCAGCAATCCCTCTTTTGGGTATATTTCCAAAAGAATTGAAATCAGGATCTCGCAGAGATACCTGCATTCCCATGTTCATTCATTCATTCACAATAGCCAAGACATGGAAGTAACTCAGATGTCCTTCAATGAATGAATGGATTTTAAAATGTGATACACACACACATACACATTTAGATAGATAGGTAGATAGATAAAATAGATACACACAGTGGAATATTATTTAGCCTTTAAAAGGAAGGAAATCCTGCCATTTGCAAAAACATGGATGAACCTAGAGGACATTTTTTTTTTTTTTAATTTTATTTATTTATTTATTTATGGCTGTGTTGGGTCTTCGTTTCTGTGCGAGGGCTTTCTCTAGTTGTCGCAAGCGGGGGCCACTCTTCATTGCGGTGTGCGGGCCTCTCACTATTGCGGCCTCTCTTGTTGCGGAGCACAGGCTCCAGACGCACAGGCTCAGTAATTGTGGCTCACAGGCCCAGTTGCTCCGCGGCATGTGGGACCTTCCCAGACCAGGGCTCGAACCCGTGTCCCCTGCATTGGCAGGCAGATTCTCAACCACTGCGCCACCAGGGAAGCCCTAGAGGACATTATATTAAGTGAAATAAGTCAGACTCAGAAAGACAAATACTGCATGATTTCACTTATATGTGAATCCAATTAGTCAAACTCATAGAAGCAGAAAATAGAATGGTGGTTGCCAGGGACTGGGGGAAGGGGGAAATGGGGTGAAGTTGGTCAAAGGGTACAAAGTTTCAATTATGCAGGATGAATAAATTCTTGAGATTTAACATACAGCATGGTAATGACAGTTAACAACACTGTATTGAATACTTGAAATTTGCTAAAAGGGTAGATCTTAAATGAAGTTTTTTCATCATACACACACACACACACACACACACACACACACAAATGGTAACTATGTGGAATTGATAGATATATTAATTAGCTTGTTGTAGTGATCATTTCACAATGTATACGTATCAAACCACTAAGTTGTACACCTTAAACATATACAATGCTTATATGTCAATTACACCTCAAAAGAGCTGTTTAAGAAAAAATAGGATTGGGCTTCCTGGTAGCACAGTGGTTAAGAATCCACCTGCCAAGGCAGGGGACACGGGTTCGAGCCCTGGTCCGGGAAGATCCCACATGCCCCGGAGCAACTAAGCTCATGCACCACAACTACTGAGCCTGCACTCTAGAGCCCACGAGCCACAACTACTGAAGCCCATGCACCACAACTACTGAAGCCCACGTGCCTAGAGCCCATGCTCCGCAACAAGAGAAGCCACCGCAGTGAGAAGCCTGCACACCGCAATGAAGAGTAGCCCACGCTCACCACAACTAGAGAAAGCCCACATGCAGCAACGAAGACCCAACGCAGCCAAAAATAAACAAAAAATTTTTTAAAAATAAAAAAGATTGTCTCCTATAAGTTGTACTCAGAGATAGATACCAACACATGTACCCAACCCCAACAACACAAACGCTAAATGAAAACTCGTGGGATACTTTTTCCCACTCTTAGAGAAGAAGGAAGGAATGAGATCTGGCCTATAGCCTCCTCGATTGGAAACGCCTAGAAAGTCTGAGTTTACTAGTAATAACGAGTTGATTTCTCTCTACCAGTAATTCCCAGCTCTGGCTGCACAGTAGAATCACCTAGGGAGCTTTTAAAATATCGACGACTGGCCCTACCCCAGACCAAATAAATCAGAATTTCTTGGGGATGAGGTTTGGGCATAGAATCTTTTTTGGTATCGTTTATTAGTGTGTGTGTGTGTGTGTGTGTGTGTGTGTGTGTGTGTGTTTACAGCTTTATTGAGGTATATATGGCTACAGTAAACTGTACATATTGAAAGTGTGACAAGTTTTGATGTAAATATACATTTGTGAATCCGTCACCACAATCAAGATAACAAATATTTCTATCATCTTCCAAAATTTCTTTATGTACTTTCGTATCCCATCCCTCCCATCCATACCCTCCCCAGGGAACGATGAATCTGCTTTTGGTGACTATTTGTAAGATTATATTTTTCAAATATTTTCTTCATTTTTTCAATTGCATTTTTTGTCTTCTAATTGTTGAGATATGAGAGTTTCTTATATATCCTGGATACAAGTCTTTGTTGGATATGTTTTGCAAATATTTGCTCCCAGTCTGTGGCTAGCCTTTACTTCTCTTAACATTATCTTTCAAAGAAAAGAAAATTTTCATTTTGATGAAGTCCAGTTTATCAATTTTTATTCTTTTATAGTTTCTGGGTTTTGTGTTTTATTTAAGAAATCTTTGCCTAACAAAAGGTAGCAGAGAAAAAGGAGAAAAAGATTTTCCCCTACGTTTTCTCTTGGAAATTTTTTGTTTTTAGCCTTTGCATTTAGGTCTATGATCTATTTCAAGTTAAATTTAGAATATGTCATAAGGTAAGAACTGAGCTTCATTTTGGGGGAAGTTTTGTTTTGGGAGGCATGTACCAAATAACCCAGTTATTTGTTGAAAAGATTATCCTTACCCCATTGAATTGCCTTAGCATCTTTATCAATAATCAATTGGCTATATATGTGTAGGTCTAATTACAGACTCTCTATGCTCTTTCATTGATCTATATGTATATATGTGTGTGTGTGTGTGGTATACACACACACACACACACACACACACATATATCCACTACCACACTTGATTACTGTCGAGCTTTTAAAAAGTCTTGAAATCATGTATTTAAGTCCTCAATTTGGTTCCTTTTTTTCCTCAAAATTATTTTGGCTACTCTACCTCTTCTACGTTTCATATAAATTTGTAATTGGCATCCTAGTTTCAAAAACAACAACAAAACTCTGGCTGTGATTTTGATTGGAATTGCATTATTTCTAAAGATCAATTTAGAAAGAACTGACATTTTTTAAAAATTAATTAATTTATTTATTTTTGGCTGTGTTGAGTCTTCATTGCTGTGCACGGGCTTTCTCTAGTTGCGGCGGCAAGTGGGGTCTACTCTTTGTTGTGTTACACAGGCTTCTCATTGCAGTGGCTTCTCTTGTTGCGGAACACAGGCTCTAGGCGCACGGGCTTCAGTAGTTGTGGCTCGCAGGCTTAGTTACTCCACAGCATGTGGTATCCTCCAGGACCAGAGCTCGAACCCGTGTCCCCTGCATTGGCAGGCAGATTCTTAACCACTGCGCCACCAGGGAAGTCCCAGAACTGACATCCTAACAGTATTTTGACTTTCCCATTCCATGAGCATAGTGTATCTCCCTATTTATTTAGGTGCCCCTTTAACACTTCACAGTAATTTTTTTAACATCTTTATTGGAGTATAATTGCTTTACAATGGTGTGTTAGTTTCTGCTTTATAACAAAGTGAATCAGCTATACATATACATATATCCCCATATCTCCTCTCTCTTGCGTTTCCCTCCCACCCTCCCTATCCCACCCCTCTAGGTGGTCACAAAGCACCAAGCTGATCTCCCCGTGCTATGCAGCTGCTTTCCACTAGCTATCTATTTTACATTTAGAAGTATATATAAGTCCATGCCACTCTCTCACTTCGTCCCAGCTTACCCTTCTCCCTCCCTGTGTCCTCAAGTCCATTCTCTACATCTGTGTCTCTATTCCTGTCCTGCCCCTAGGTTCTTCATAACCTTTTTTTTTTTTTAGAGTCCATATATATGTGTTAGCATATGGTATTTGTTTTTCTCTTTCTGACTTACTTAACTCTGTATGACAGACTCTAGGTCCATCCACCTCACTACAAATAACTCAATTTCATTTCTTTTTATGGCTGAGTAATATTCCCTTGTATATATGTGCCACATCTTCTTTATCCATTCATCTGTTGATGGACACTTAGGTTGCTTCCATGTCCTAGCTATTGTAAACAGAGCTGCAATGAACATAGGAAAAAATCTGTAAAAATACAAACACATGGAGGTTAAACAATACACTACTTAATAATCAAGAGATCACAGTAATGTTTTGTAGTTTTTGATGTTTCAGTCTTGCACATCTTTGCCAAATTTATCCCTAAGTATTTGATATTATTTGATGTTATAGTAAATGGTATTTTCTATTTCAATTTCCAAATGTTTTGTTTCCAGTGTAGAGAAATACAGTTGATTCTTTTATTATTGACCTTGTAGTGTGGAGATGGTCAGGTACATTGATTAATTTACAAACGTTGAATAATGTTGCATGTTTTGGATGAATCTTAATTACAACTGATATATCTTTTTTTTATTTCACTGGATTCAAAATATGAATTGGGAAGTATTACCCCCTCTTCAAGTTTTTGAAAGTGTTTGTGTAGAATTGATATTATTTCTTCCTCAAATGTTTGGTAAAATTCACTCTTGAAGCCACGTGAGCCTGGAGTTTTCTCTGTGGGAAGGTTTTTGATGACAAATTAAATTTTTTTTTTTTTTTGCTGCACCATGCAGCTTATGGGAGTTTAGTTCCCCGACCAGGGATAGAACCCAGGCCCTCAGCAGTGAAAGCGTGGAGTCCTAACCACTGGACCGCCAGGAAATTCCCCGAGTTCAAATTTTTAAATAGATAATCTATCACTAATATCTATTTCTTTTTGAGAAGTTTGTCTTTCAAGGACTTTCTCCATTTCACTTAGGTTGTCAAATTTATTGGCATAAAGTTGTTCATAATACTTACATGTTATCCTTTTAATGTCTTTAGGATGTTTAGTAATATTTTTATTGTTCCTGATATTAGTAATTTGGATCTTCTCTTTTTCCTCTAATCAGTTTGACTAGAGTTTTCCTAACACTTATCAATTTTCTCAAAAAGCCAGTCTTCGGCTTCACCAATTCTCCTATTGTTTTTTGTTTGTTTGTTTTCTATTTTGTTGATTTCTTCTCAGATATTTTAATTTCCTTTCTTCTGCTCACCTTTGGATTTAATTTGCTCTTCTTTTCTAGTTTCTTAAGGGAAGCTTAGGTCATTGGTTTTATTTATAAATAAATTTATCTTTTAAACTTATTTATTTTTGGCTGTGTTGGGTCTTCGTTGCTGCACGCAGGCTTTCTCTAGTTGTGGCGCATGGGCTTCTCACTGCGGTGGCTTCTCTTGCTGCAGAGCATGGGCTCTAGGTGCACGGGCTTCAGTAGTTGTGGCACATGGGCTCAGTAGCTGTGGCTCGCGGGCTCTAGAGCACAGGCTTAGTAGTTGTGGCGCACGGGCTTAGTTGCTCCGCAGCATGTGGGATCTTCCCCAGCCAGGGCTCAAACCCGCGTCCCCTGTATTGGCAGATGAGTTCTTAACCACTGCGCCACCAGGGAAGTCCCGGTCATTGCTTTTAAATGTTTATACCTTTCTATTGTAAGTGCTACAAATTTCTTTTAAGCACCCCACAACTTTTGGCATGTCACGTTTTCATTTTCCTTCAATTCAAAATATTTTCTTAATTCCTGTGACTTTTATGGTTCATGGGTAATTTAGAAAAGTGTGTTGGGTTTCTAATTATTTGAAGATCTTCAAGATATCCTTCTGTTATTAATTTCTAATTGAATTATGTTGTGGGCAAAGAACATACTTGGTATGATTTGGAAACTTTAAATTTATTGAGACTTGTTTTATGGTCAAATGGTTTATTTTGGTCAAGGTCCCATGTACACTTGAAAATCATATGTATCATGCATAAGTTGGGTGGCATGTTCTATAAATGCCAATTAGGTGAAATTGGTTGATAATGTTGATCAAGTCTTCTGTATTTACTGATTTTCTGCCTACTCATTCTTTCAATTATTGAAAGAAAAGAGTTGAAACCTTTAACTGTAATTGTGGATTTGTCTGTTTTTCCTTTCAGTTTGATTAGTGTTGGAGCAAAGGGTTTGCTTTTTATTTTAACTTTGCATCTGATTCTAATATGCAGGCAGAATTAAGGCATGTTGCTCTGAAACCAATAGTTCTCAAACTTTAGCACACATCAAAATTGCTTAGGGGGCTTATTAAAACACAAATTGCTTTTGTTTCTGATTCTATAGTCAGAAGAACCAGAGTTTCTGATTCTATAGGTCTGGAGGAATTTGCACTTCTCACAGTTCCCAGGTGGTGTCAATACTGCTGGTCCACGAGGCCACACTTTAAAAATCACTGATTAAGCCACTTTCTCAGCCTCGGTTGCATATTAGAATCACCTGAGGAGCCTTAAAAATTATGATACACAGGCTACATCCAGACCAATTAAATTTAGGATCTGCATGGGGAAAGGGGAGTAGTGGGACCCAGGCATCAGTAGCCTTTAAGCTCTCCTATGTGATTCTAATAAATAATCAAGACTGAGAATCACTGCTCTGTACTAAAGTAATGATCTAGATTGTCCAAGAAAGTCTTTGGGGCTCATTACCAACACTTCATCAATGTCCTCTGAGTAAAAAACACTGTGGAAGTACCAGCAAACAACAGGTTTACTTACTGTTAGTGTACTAAGGTAGGAAACTGAGTTTTAGCTCCTCCTCCTCTGCTGTCATCTAGCACATTTGTAAAATGAAGCCAATAGTTCCTGACTATTTCTTAGACTATAGAAAGGTTCTGACAACCAATAACATTCTATCTTTTATCATTGGGGAAAAATTACATTAACTAAATATATTTAGAAATTAAAACAATCTTTAATGATAGTTATTTTCCATAATTGGGTTTTTATACATAGCTTATTTAGAGAGGAAAAATATTGACTAAAAATTATGCAGGTAAATTTTATCCTACCTAATACCTCCAGGGAAATTCATGTGTAATAGAGGTATACTCCAAATATCCTTTAACAGCCATTCCAACAGTAAAGTCATGAAATAAGAATCTTTTCAATATTCCGTTAACCCTCCCATTTTCCTTCATCAAACACAGGGACTTTGACCAAGAAGAAAAAATTCTGGCAGAAGAATTCTGAAAAACAGTGCTGACACTGGACTACAGCAATAACACAGCCTTCTGTTTTTCCTCTCCTCTCCCTCTTTTTCTTTTTAAAAAAATTTTCAGAGTAATTATACCCAAATTACAAGTCATGTAATTTTTACAATACTCATCTGAGACAGGCAGAACAGGTATTACTGTCCATATTTTTCAGCTGAGAAAACTAAAGCAGGCAAAGAGGGACTGCACAAGGAACTAGCCTATAACACAGGTTCTTTGACTGCAGGTACAAAATTTTCTCCTACTGAGGGGAAGAAAAAATGGGCATAAGTCTAGACAGGAAAACCAGAGATCTTCAGCCTCAGGAGCCACCTTGGAGATTCACTAGGCGAAGGGCCATTATGGCCAGAAGGGAATATTTAGAGATGAAGTCATCTAATCACAGTCATTTTACAAAAGGGAAATCTGGCTTGCCCTAGGCAGCTAGAAAATGTGAAAAGAGTCTTGGATTGACAGGCAGGAGACCTGAGTTCTGGCCTCATTGTGCCACTAAGTTTCAGACCAACCCACTTAGCCATCAACCTACAGACATTTGCAATTGGATGTCCCACAAACATTTCAAACTCAAGTCCAAAATTCTTTCCTCTTCCTCACCCATCCCCCACCTCCTCCATCTCCTGGGATGATCATCTCAATAAACGGCCCAGGGCAGGATCCTGGGAATCATCCCTCTCCTTCATCTCTCATGTACCCTCAGTTATACCAAATTCTGCTACAAATTTTCAGATCCACCACCTCCTCCTCCTTTCCATTTCTTGTGCCACTGTCTCAGTTCAGACCCTCACTATCCCTGCCTGGGTTAGGTTACTACTGTTGTCCAACAGGTCTCCTGGCTTCTACTCTTGCCCTGTTTCAATCCATCTGCCACCCCGCCTGCCATCACAGAGAGCTTTCTAAAACAAAATTGTCTGTCACTGTGCTTTCCATCACCAACTAGACGAAGCCTAAAATTCCAAGCAGGATACCCCAATCTATTTGTGATTTGGCCTCTGCCTTCTTCTCTCACTTCATCTATCATCACTCATAACTTCAGCCAAGCCCAAGTTTTGCAGTTCCTCCAATGTCACCTTTGGCTTTGACACTAATGGTTCATTCTTCCTGGAAGTCTCCGACCCTTCTCCTACCCATTGCCTGGCTAAAATTAACTCAGCCTTCTAGAATCAGCTTAGGTTGAAATTGTTCCTGGCACTCCTTTAAAATGTCCCTTTGATACTCTCATAGCATCTTGTGCAAACAAAAGGGTCACTACTCACCCTGAACTGTTTGCTCACACATCTATGTCCTTCACTAAACCATGAGCTGTGGGATGGCAGGGACAGCATCCTATTCAGTGTTTGGTATTGAATATTCATCCAACAAATATTTGAGGACCAACTTTAAGCCAAATGTTGTAATGGATACAGCAGTGACCAAAGCAAAGGTACACCTTTCTATCAAGTGGGAATCTACATCATAAATAAACGATGAGATAAATAAGTAAGAGTGAAAAGTGCTGTGCAGAGAATTAAATCATGTGATATGAAAGTGACTGAGTGGCTACTTTAGATTAGTTATGTCAGTAAGTTCCCTCGGGACTTCCCTGGTGGCGCAGCGGTTGAGAATGCACCTGCAAATGCAGGGGCCACGGGTTTGAGCCCTGGTCCAGGATGATCCCACATGCTGTGGAGCAACTAAGCCTGTGTGCCACAACTACTGTGCCTGCGCTCTAGAGCCCGCGAGCCACAGCTACTGAATCTATGTGCCACAATTACTGAAGCCCGCGCACCTAGAGCCCGAGTTCCGCAACAAGAGAAGCCACCGCAATGAGAAGCCCACGCACCACAACGAAGAGTAACCCCCGCTCACGGCAACTAGAGAAAGCCCACACGCAGCAACGAAGACCCAATGCAGCCAAAAATAAATAAATTAATTAACTAAAAAAGTAAATAAATAAGTTCCCTCTGAGGAAGTGACATTTAAGCTGATAAGTGAATGCCAGCGTGCCAGGTATTCAGAGAGAGGAGCGTTCCAGCAGGGAGGACTACCAGTACAAAGGCCGGAAGAACTGAAGGCGGCCCATGTGGCTTGAAGCGAGCGTGGGAAAACAGTGAAGATGGGGTCAGAGAAGCAGGCACGGACCATGTTGTATAAACTTTGTCTTCCAGAGTAGAGTGTTCCGTTTTTTGTTTTTTGTTTTAATAAATTCATTTATTTATGGCTGTGTTGGGTCTTTGTTGCAGTGGCAGCCTTCTCATTGCGGTGGCTTCTCTTGTTGCAGAGCACGGGCTTTAGGCGCGTGGGCTTCAGTAGCTCCATGGCATGTGGGATCTTCTGGGACCAGGGCTCGAACCCCTGTCTTCTGCATTGGCAGGTGGATTCTTAACCACTGGGACACCAGGGAAGTCCCAGAGTAGAGCTTTGATTTTATTCTAAGTGTGGTTGGGAGTGACATGATCTGATTTACATTTTCAAAATGATCTCTCCAGGACAGCTGTGTGGATAATGGGCTGTGGGGAGTGGAAACGGAAACCAGTTTGGAGGAGAGAAGCAACGGTGGTCTGGGGGTGGTCATTGCGGTTTAGGACAATGTGGGCGTTTTGGGGACATACGTGTGAGAGAGCCTAGGACTGTTGATGAGCTGGTGAATTAAGACTCAGAGCATGTAGGTTTTTGGCTCGAGCACCTGGGTAGTTGGTGGGGAACGGAACAGGCGCTCCGCCGATTCTAGGAAGAAGGAGGCCTTGAAAAAGTCCCTTCGCCTGCCCGGACCGGGAAACAGTTCAGGTCTCGAAGCTGGAAAGAGACACGCCCAGGCCCGCTGCCGGTGCCCGCCAGCGCCGGGAGCCTGAGAGAGCCCGGCGGGCGGCGCGCGCGGACCCGGCGTCCAAGTGCCCCGTGGGGGTTTCCGCGGCCTCCGGGCGGGGCCGGAAGAGGAAGTCGGTGCTGCAGTGGCGGCTCCAGCAGCCGCGGCGGCCCCAGCCCAACCCCGCCGCCCGACCCTGTCCGGCCCAGCCACCGAAGCAGCGCCGTGAGGGGATCCGGAGCCCGCCCCGCCTCGCGCCGCGCCGCCGGGCGCTCACCAGGCAGTCTGATGGGGCTGCAGCAACCGCTGACCCCCGCCGCCGCCGCCCTGCTGTGGGGCTTCCTGCTCCCTCTGGTAAGGGGGACGGGCGGGCGCTCGGGCCTCCCCGGGGCGGGGCCGCCGCCGCCGCCGCCGCCGCCGCCGCCGCCGCCGCCGCCGCCGCCGCCGCCGCCGCCGCCGCCGCCGCCGCCGCCGCCGCCGCCGCCGCCGCCGCCGCCGCCGCCGCCGCCGCCTCCCCACCCCGCCCGGGCTCCCTGCCGGCCTGCCCTCTCCCGCGCCTACGCGGCCTGCTCTGTGTTTTTTATTTCATCCCCATCCCTGTCCCACTACTCCCTTTCGGTCCAGCCCCCATTCCCGTCCTTTGTAGTCCCGGTACCTACCCCCGAGAAAGCTACCTGCCGAGCCCCTAATACGACTCGGACTTTGGTGCTTCTCCTCTATAGTTTCACTGTTCCAGGCGTTTTGAATTGACCTCTGAATTTTATTGTCCAGCCTTTCTTACCGCTGCTTAACCCGCACTCCCCCAACCCCAACTCCGAAAGAAGGAAAAAACGTATACCCGATTCCTGGATTAAAGTTTAGCGGTTCAAGGACTGCGCTTTAGTTTAATTTGCTCTCATACAGATTTTTTTCTTCCTCCTCTGTAGTTTCTGCTTCGCCTTAGGGCTCATTTGATTCCATTCTGGGGCTTTCTGGTAACAGTAATAATTTAAAATAATTTTTTAAAGAACACACCAAAGTGTAATTCTTATAGTGGGTTTTAGTGGGTTTCAATTCTCTGCCTAGTTTAAAGGGGAGGAGAGCCGAGATTAAGTAACAGTAACAAATATGTGTACACAAGTTTGTTTTCGTAATTAGAGAAAAGTAATAATGTCTTAAAATTCAACACCAAGCAGAAGCTTCAGTGAATGGGTGGTAAGGACGCCAGTGTTCAGTGTTTCAGTTTGTTTCTTGTAAATTTCACTTAGGGAGTTTCAGGTTGGAAACTTTTATGAGCTTTATACAGAATTGGTATGGTGGTGTATGCCTGTCTAGTTCTTTCCATTAGAATGTGTAACTTCTCTGAAAGAGTATATTTTGCTTACTCTCCAGTTTAAAGGATTACTACCAGTGAATATATTCAATATGAAAGTGTTTTTAACATTTATTGAGAAACCAAACTCAAAGCCTGAAGTGGTTAAGTGCCTTCGTTGTATTCATAACTCTGCTAGGCAGCATTAGGAAGAATGTATCTAAAAATTGCTTGAGGTGGGTCGGGGGGAGGAGTAGGATATAAAGAGAATAGCAAAGTGGCAGTGTTGGTCTGAATCTTTGAGGTGGTGTTTACCTTGTTCAGACGTGTCCAAAAGATAATTCAGGTAATATGTAAATACACATAAAACTATAACCTAGGTATGAAATTTTTTGAGTGTTTTTGCACCCATTTTCATTTGAACTTCTTAAGCTAATTGTAAGAATATATACATGTGTGTATAAATTCCCACCTGTCCTTTCTCAACACAGATTAATAATTAACCTAATAATACATCAATTGCTCATAAACTCATATTGAAATTCTTAAGAAAAGCTCTGAAGCCTCTCACTAGAAAAATGGAAGCAAAATTTTCATGTAATTTCAAGTGCTTCACAAGTCTAAAGTTTGTCCGTGTTCTAAATTGTAGCTAGAGTGTCTCTCCCATATTCTAGATTTTATTCTTTTTATATTGCACATATATATTTTGTCATATTTCACCATGTTGATCTTGAGTTCTATATTCCCCGGTTGTGGGGTTGTTATGAGGACTCAGTAACATTCTTTCAATCCACAAATATTTAGTGTGTTATCTCTTATATGCCAGGAGCTGTGCTGGTAACTGTGAATACACTGACAAGATGTTTCGAAATTGGGAAGATCTTTTTCAGTGCTAACTAGTATTATTGATGTTCTATTTCTTAGTGATTTCTCAGTGGATTTTTTTCTTCTCCACTCTTTCTTCCTTTAAATTCCTGAAAGGGTCTCTTTCTCATTCCTTTCCTTTTCTGAGGAACTCAAATAAATCTGGTATCCTTTTTCTCAGCAGGAGCTCTCTCTTTCCTTCTGTTTACTAGATACCTAGTTCCTTTCCTCCACTATTTTAAGTTTTTTGTTATTTTAACCATTTTCTCCCTGAAGCCCTGTTTACTCCTCTTCCCTACTCTTACAGCCCTAGGTGACCTCTCTGGGTTCACTTGAATGAATGATGCCAGCTTAATCATTTCATTTCTTCTTTCTGGTCTCTGGAAGCTGGCCCTACTGAGCCTCTTTCCCCTTGGTCATGTTAGAAAAAGGTCATCATGGGCTTCCCTGGTGGCGTAGTGGTTAAGAATCCGCCTGCCAGTGCAGGGGACAAGGATTCGAGCCCTGGCCTGGGAAGATCCCACATGCCGCAGAGCAACTAAACCTGTGCACCACAACTACTGAGCCTGCACTCTAGAGCCCGTGAGCCTCAACTACTGAGCCCGTGTGCTGCAACTACTGAAGCCTGTGCACCTAGAGCCCATGCTCCGCAACAAGAGAAACCACTGCAATGAGAAACCCTCACACCGCAACGAAGAGTAACCCCCACTCACCGCAACTAGAGAAAGCCCACGTGCAGCAACGAAGACCCAATGCAGCCAAATATTAAAAAACAAAAAGGGTCATCATCCTCATCTAGAAGCAGCATTTCATTTCCAGAAAGTGTCACATCCTTGTAGAAGAGGCAGAGTATTTAGCATTGGAAAGCCCCTTCAACATCATGTAGCCTACCCTACTCTGTTTGTCCTCAGCACATCAGAGTGACTTTACCGTGTATCTTGAACACAAGCTACAGCACATCTGGCTGTTTTAATGACTTCTAAACCCATTAAACATTTAAGTCTAGACATGAAAAGAGTGCCTGGCAGGTAATTAATTCTCTCTTGGCTTTGCCATATTTCCATATCACACTTGTCCTTCCCTAGTCCAACTCCCACCGCTAGCCCCAACTGTTAGACCTTTATTTTAGTGTTATTTGGGCCCAGTCACAGGGTTCTGTTTCAAAGAGAATGAGTGAAATTTAGCCTGGATCTGTTTTCTAAAATTGCTTCAAAGTTCTCTGAAGAATCCTGAGTCTTTCTCATAATGTTTTTTATAAGTTGTATTCATGTTTTCATTACTTCCAAGAATTCAAAGTGTCATATAGCCACATCTTGAGCTTATGAAAATGAAGTGGTAATCAGAATCCCCAACAGAAAAATCTCTTACTGAAATCTGCATTCCTTTGGATACTACACCAACTCAAAGAGTCTTCTTTAATTCCTTCTCTTCTGCCCTCCTCCCTCAACCTCCTGGGGAAACTAGTTGTGTTCTGCTACCAACCTATCAGAGACATGCTGTGCTACTGTACTATAGACTGAATCGTGTCCTCCCAAAATCCATATCTTGAAGCACTAACCCCCAGTATTGATGGTATTTGGAGATGGGGCCTTTGGGAGATATTGATAATTAGGTTTAGATGAGGTCAGAGAGTAGGTCCCTTGTGATGGGATTGGTGCCCTTATGAGAAAAGACAGCAGAGAGCTTGCTCTCCCTGCCCCTCTCCCTCTCCCTATCATATTTTCTTATGGCAGCCCAAGCTGACTAAGATTTTGGTACCAGGAGTGGGGTTCTGTGGTAACAAATACCTAAACATGTGGAAGCAGCTTTGTAACTGGGTAATGGGTAGAGGCTAGAAATATGAACATTAAAGGTG
This sequence comes from Hyperoodon ampullatus, assembly GCF_949752795.1. NCBI lineage: Eukaryota > Metazoa > Chordata > Mammalia > Artiodactyla > Ziphiidae > Hyperoodon > Hyperoodon ampullatus. The sequence continues at coordinate 86,802,440 of NC_136916.1, forward strand.
ATTCTGGTGAGAACGCAGATGGAGATGAGGAACATTTTATTGGAAACTAGAGGAAAGGCAATTCTTGGCATAAAATGGTAAAGAACTTGGCTGAACTATGTTCTAGTGTTGTGTGGAAGGATTGTAAGCAGTGAAATCAAATATTTAGCTGAGGAGATTTCTAAGCAAAGCGTTGGTGGAGCAGCTTGGTTCTTTCTAACTGCTTTTAGTGAAATGCAAACGGGAGAGAGGAATTGAAGAAGGAATTGTTAAGCAAAAAGGAACCAGAATTTGAAGATTTGGAAAATTCTCAGCCTATCCATGTTGCAAAAAAAAACAAAACGAGAGAAAGTTTGTTCTGGAAAGAACGCTAAGAGTGTGGCTGAACAATCACTTGATAAGTAGCTTATGGGATTCTGTGAGCAAAAACACTGCCACTTTTAACTCTGGGGGAAGTAACTGCTTTTAGTGAAAAGCAAAGGGGAGAGAGGAATTGAAGAAGGAATTGTTAAGCTAAAAGGAACCAGAATTTGAAGATTTGGAAAATTCTCAGCCTATCCATGTTGCAAAAAAAAAAAAGAGAGAGAAAGTTTGTTCTGGAAAGAACGCTAAGAGTATGGCTGAACAATCACTTGATAAGTAGCTTATGGGATTCTATGAGCAAAAACACTGCCACTTTTAACTCCGGGGGAAGGAGACAGGATGAAATGAAGAAAGGCTGTTGGACCTTTTGGATCTGACAGGATGGGATGATAGAGCTATTTGGCTGTGAACGTGCATTATTCTTCAAGAAGAGGGAGAAATGACCCCCAAAGGTGATTCAGAGATCATCAGGGCCACAACTTCAGTTTCAACGAGCCTTTTGGCCTCTACCAGGAGCCTTGGGGGTGGTATCCCACAGAGCCAAAGGCTACCCCACAGAGCCATGGGGGTGACACTTCCTCCTCAGTGGGCCTGGAAAGTGGGACATAGAGCCAAAAAGGATACTTCTTGAGCCTTAAGATCTATGTCTTACTAGGTTTTGGACTTCACTGGGTCCCCTCATCCCTTTCTTCCTTCTGATTTCTTCTTTTGGAATGGGAATGTCTATCCTATACCTGTCCCACCATTATATTTTGGAAGCACATAACTTGTCTGATCTTACAGGTTCACAGCTGGAGAGGAATCTTAACCTCATGAAGAATCTTGCGTCTCACCCATATCAGATTTAGATGATATTTAGATGAGCTTTTGGACTTTTTAGAGTTGACGCTGGAATGAATTAAGACTTTTAGGGCTGTGGGATGGAATGAATATAAATATTTTGCATGTGAGAAGGATATGAATTTTGGCAGCCAGGGGAGAAATGCTGTGGACTGAATTGTGTGCCTCTAAATTCTCATGTTGAAGCCCTAACTCCCAGTGTGATGGTACTTGGAGATTGATTGGGCCTTTGAGGATAAGTAGGTTTAGATGAGGTTATCAGGGTGGGGCCCTTACAATGGGATTATTGCCTTGCTCTCTCTCCCCCCGCCCCACACAACCATGTGAGGACACAGTGAAAAGGTGGCCATCTATAAGCCAGGAAGAGAGCCCTTACCAGAACTGGACCATGCTGGCACATTGAAACTTCTAGGCTCCAGGCTGTGAAAAATAAATTTCTATTGTTTAAACCACCTAGTCTGTGGTACATGTCTAAGCCCAAGCTTAGACATGCTGGTTATGTCACATTCCTCCTTTAACTGTCAGATTCTTCACAATCAGAGCTGTCTCTGTGGATTCTGCATCCCATTGTCCAATTTTTAAGTCACTAATTGCTGTGTTATCTCCTTCCCAAAATACAACACCTAAACATACATCTCCTTAGAATCTCAAAATGATCCTGAGAGAAGTTTCAGGAAGATTACAGTTTGTCCTAGACCAGATAGAAAGTCATGAAAAAGAGGACTAGAACCCAGAGTTTCTAGACATTTGTTTATACTTTTCCACTAACTGGGTTTTTTTTGGGGGGGGGATCAAAAATAGATCACAAGACTGATTGGATAAATTTGTGAATTTATTTTCATGAAAAAAAGGTTTAAAGATAGAAGTCATGTTTATTATATATTTAATAATTTGTCTTTGTTAAAAATTTACCTGAAATTGGATCTGTTTACAGAACTCTAGACCATAAAGTCTCCAGGTATGGACTCTTACCCCAAGATACTAAATTTGTTTTCAAAAATTTTATTGCCTTTAGGCCAGAATTTGCCAAATGTTACCATGTCTTATGGTCTTAAATCAACTCTGATTTACCCGCCTGACCTTTTAGGCATTTGAGTTTATGAATTCTAGTGTAAATCGTAAATTCTATAATAGTTAAGTAGAAAGATTACTTAAGGAAACCCAGGGAAAAGGCTGGATCTAGGTAACATAAGAATATAGGCCCCATGAAGGAGAAGCTACCTGACTCATTCTGTGCTGTCTCCCTTAGCACCTCATAGTTTGCAGAGTACTGAATGAATGAATGGTTACCTTGTCTCTTCCCTCCACCCGAGTACATCTTAGCCTGTTACATGTCCCCAGATTCTCCAAGTGTAAGGAATGATCCTGGGAATCTACTTTCCCCATGTCCCACAAACTCCTCTGATTCTCTATAAATCCCTGTTTGGTGCCCTAGCTCCCACTGAGCCACTAATTAAGTAATTAAGATTTCACTTAATCTCTGAGGGTCTGAGTCTAGTCAGTTTCAGTGCATGGTTTCCATAAACCTTGAATATTGGAAGTAGGAGTAGAAAGAACATAGATTGTCTTGATTATATAACTTATTAGTGAGGAAAGAGGCATAGAAAATATAATAGTGAATAGTGAATCAGGAAGTTATTTAGACCTGGCTTTGGAACATGTGTCATTCAGACATATAACCCCAATTCTGCCTTTCCTGTAGAGGCTGTTTTCAACTCTTAATGTATTGCTATTGACTTAAAACTCAATCTGTGTAAAGAGAAAGATGTTTGTAAAGAAAAGGATACCTCCTACATTGCTATGATATAAGGGTAATGGGTAGATGACTATTACTCTTTGGCATTTAGCACTCAGTGATTACATTTTAACTTTTTATCTTCTGGTTTAGAAATAAAGATTTTTTTTATTTGCTAGTTCTCATTTTAAATAAATTCTGTTTATTAGCAAAACTTGCCCCAAACCCCCAGCCCTCATATTCGGTATCTAAAGATAGGGGAGTAGTTTAATTTGTAGATTTTATGAAGAAAGATTGTAGGGGGGGTTAATTGGAGAGAGAGTTCATCATATTCACACATTGTTTCTTGAAACCAAAGGATTAAGTATATCTAATGGATAATAATACGAATAATGTGAACCATGTTTAATTGACAGACTGTGGAGGTGGGTGGGGAAGCTGGGACCCAGTGATACAAATGTTGAAGAGTTTTGTGTGAACTTATGGGTGAAATGGGAGAACTGCTGGCCAATACATGAACGTTGGCTATACCAGCATACTGCAGGTACAGTGTGACTTTCACCTCTTAAGAAAATTCCTGGGAGAACCCCAGTAATGTCTGGAAATCCGATGAGTTTCACTGCTATTCACGATGAAGTCTATAACCATGTACTCTGCAGACCAACATCAGAGCATCACTTGGAAGCTTGTTAGAAATGTATAATCATGGGCTCCTCCTAAGACCTGCTGGTTCAGAATCTGATTTTAACAGAACATTAAATTCAAGAAGCACTGATCTATAATAAAGGGTAAGAAATTGTCGCCCAGATTACTCACCATAATCTCTAAGAAAAAAGAAGAACCGTGCTTGACTAATCTTTTAAGGCTTTTAAAGGGAATTAAATATATACATGGGTAAAAGTTAGCGTTGTATTAGTTAGAGCTCCATCGTGATCAGGTGAAAATGGGCCAAGATACAGAGTCCTGGCAGACCCAAATTATGGCGTGGATTCAGGGTAGGGGGTAGTATATTAGATAAATTTTTAGCTAAATAATTTTTATTTTCAAAAGGAATGTGTGAAGACTTAAATTTGGAAAGTAGATCCAATGCTGGTAGATACCTTTTGAAGGAGAAAGAAGAGTAGAAGGCAAACTAAACCTGTGAAACAAAGTCACAGAAGAATCGAACTGTGCTATTAGCTTGGACAGGAGTAGAAAGGTCTGTTTCCTAGGTTAATATTGGGCTGGTGAGTCAGCATCAGGAGGCGGTTTGAACAGAGGCCAGGAATACAAATGCCCATGCTTGGGACTACCAAGAGACTGGAGTATAAAGCATAGATATAGCCTCAAGAGACAGGGACGTGAAGGTCAGTGCAACACTGACTCAGTGTAAGTACACTGATGAAATACAGCTCCTTATATATGTCCCATTGTTTAAGGTCTGATTGGTTTGGGAAAATGAGGAAATAGGACACCTGCAAGGATGTGAGTATAGTGTACTCCATTACAGTTGAGGTGTTTTTAGACTTTGAGTTATCATTTGGCACTTATCATACCAAAAATTATTTAGGAGAAAAATGATCAAAAGAATAGGCGACTCTGACATTAAGATAGACTTAAACATGGATTTAAAAAGATGATATGGAATAAGACTGAAGTCAAGTGATCTGGGTAAAGTAAATTTGGAAATGTTCACAAACAACGGGCATCCGATGAATTTTTATGTGAGGTATATTTGAATCAGAAAAACAGGAAGTACTACTTCACACTGTGGGCTAGTAAACTTGCTTCCCTTGCATGTGAGGATCAAGCAAGATGCGGAATATAAAGACACGGGTGTGAGGTTGATGATTTGATGACCATGAAGAACACTTGATTCCACCGCCGGTGGTTGTAGGAACTGCCATTAAGAGGCAGGATTTGGGGTGAGCAGTAAGGAGCACTTGTCATAGGAAGGGAATTCCATGAAACTCTAGAGTCCTAGAAGTGGGGGTACTTGGAAGAGTATAAGGAAAGGAGTTAGAGTTTGGGATGTTTAGGGTGTGGAAGGAACTAATTGGGTATTAGAGGAATTTGAGTGGTGGTAGGAGACCCATGCCCAGAATCACAGCAGAGAGGGAGTTAACAGCTAATGCAGAGATATATATGACCAATATTAAAACTGGAGGGTGATGATTGGGTACTAAGGGGTGCTGGCGGATCTAGCTGCATAAGGGAACTTGAAGTGATAGCAGAGCTGAAAGACTGCTGGTCTGGGTTTTAGAGAGCTCAATTCTAATGTGGCCCCTGAGACTTCATTTTGATCATTTTGGACCTGTTTGAGCTGTGAAATGAAGGGACTAGATTATATTATCCCTAAATCCCTTCAAGCTCTTGATACTAAGCTTTTTACTAAGAGACGATTTTCATTATTGGTTGAAAATATAAACAGATTTATTTTTTAAGGGTTGAGTAAAGTCATAGAAGAACAGACCACAGTTGATTACAAAGGAAAATTCAGATGTCTTGAAGCATGTTTCTAACTTGAAAAATGTAAAGGAAGATATCCTGTCCTTCCACCATAGGGTCTTTGTCAGATGATCTAATACTAGCATGGGTAGACCACAAGTCTCTCCTGATTTGGTACTTGTAATGTTTGAAGGGACACTTGAGCTTCAGGCCTCTGTGCTTCCCAACCTAACTGGCCCACAGTGATGTGGTTTCTACTACAGTTGGCCCTTGAACAACATGGGTTTAAACTGCGCAGGTCCACTTATACTTGGATTTTTTTCAATACATATACTTTGTTTATGATCTACAGTTTGTTGAATTTGTGTGGAATCAAATCTACGGGATTTGAGCATACCTGGATTGTGTTATCTGTCCTGGAACCAGTCTCCCTCAGATACCGAGGGATGACTGTGCTCTTGTTCCTGTATAGCTTTTGCTGCTCAAGGTTGGGCCCATAGAGCAGCAGCAGCAGGATCCCCTGGGAGCTTGTTAGACATGCAGAATCCCACATTCCACCCAGGCCAACTGAATCAAAATCTCCATTTTAATATGATCACTAAGTGATTTGTATGCATGTTAAATCTTGAGAAGCACTGCTCCTATAGCTATAGTACTCACACCTTAACAAGCATCAAAATCTCCATAAGGCCTTGTTAAAAATAAACTTCTCAGAGTTTCTGATTCAGTAGGTCTGGAATAGGGTCCAAGAATTTGCATTTCCAACACCCTAAGAACTACTAAAGCTTTTACTAGAGACTGACTTAAATCACATTCTGTTTGTGATTGTCTTTTTCAGGAAGACTATAATTTCTTGTTTAGTGTTTCTTGGTGGGGGCAGCTTTATTGAGATATATTACATATACCATAAAATTCACCCATTTAAAGTGTACAATTCAGTGGCTTTTAGTATATTTACAGATATGTACAACCATTACTATCGTCAATTTTAAAACATCTACATCACCTCAAAAAGAAACGAAGTAGCTAGAGCACAGAGGATTTTTAGGGCAATAAAACTACTTCATGCTCCATATGATACTGTAATGGTGTATACATGTCATTACATATTTGTCAAAACCTATAGAATGTAAAACACCAGGAGAAACCCTAAATGTAAACTGTGGACTTTGGGTGGTAATGAATTGTCAGTGTAGGTTCATAGATGCTAACATATGTTAATAATGGAGGTTGGAGGGAGGCTATGCGTGTGTGTGGTAAGGGAATATGTAGGAACACTGTACTTCATGCTCAGTTTTGCTGTGACCCTAAAGGTGATCTAAAACATAAAGTCTATTTAAAAAAAAGAAAGAAACCTCATATTCTGTAGCTATCACCCCCATCCCCACATCCTACCAAACCCTAAGCAACCACTAATCATCTTGTATTTCTTTTCCATGATGCAAGTACTTGGCAAGGTGCTAGATGCATTATTAATAATAATAGTTACCATTTATTAAGAGCTTAATATGTGTAAACATTTGCATCATCTAACTTAATCATCATGACAGCTCTGTGAGGTCTGGACATTTTTTGTCATCTCAAAGCTGAGGAGGGAATCCCCTGGAGGTCCAGTGGTTAGGACTCCGAGCTTTTACTGCCAGGGCCCAGGTTTAATTCCTGGTTGGGGAACTAAGATCCCGCAAGCCTCGAGGCGGGGCCAAAAACAAAAAACAGAAAAACCAAGATGTTGACACTTAAACAATTTAAATGACTTGTAACATAGCCAATAAATGGTGAAACTGCCATTCTGTCCCAGGTCTCTAATTCCAGAACATACGATATCTATTGTTGATAAACTGAATTTTCAAAGCTATATAATCTCTATGAGAAATTTTACTAAGATGTTAAAATGTAGTGGAAATGCTTAAGTTATTTGGATATGTTAGCTTGCTCATGAAATTTGCTGCATGTTGCACATCCAATACGAACTATTCTACAATTATGTATGGTTATACTTTCCTCTCTCATACTAATCTTCCACTAAAATTTGTGTTTTGCCTCAGTAATTCCCATATCAATGAATTTTGCTTATATCAATGATAAATTTTCTACCACCATAGAAAAGACTGTAATCTGTCTATAGCAATAAATGTTACTCATAGTTGGATATCTTTGTACTTCCTTGTACTTTTAAGCTTTTTAAAAAATCCCTTAGCTTTTGTAATTATAAAAGTAACACTGACTATTATACAGTTGTGTAAAAGGAGGTAGTGTATATGTATCAATATGGAAAATCTAACATATAAAATTTAAATTTTATGGCTTAAAGACTTAAATATAAGACATGACACCATAATACTCTTAGAAGAGAACATAGGCAAAACATTCTCTGACATAAATCATACCGGTGTTTTCTTTGGTCAGTCTCCCAGGGCAATAGAAATAAAAGCAAAAATAAACAAATGAGACCTAAACAAACTTACAAGCTTTTGTACAGCAAAGGAAATCATAAACAAAATGAAAAGACAAACCTACAGACTGGGAGAAAGTATTTGCAAATGAGGCAACCCACAAGGGCTTAATTTCCAAAATATTCAAACAGCTCATACAAGGCAACAACAAAAGAACAACCCAATTGAAAAATGGGCAAATGAGCTAAATAGACATTTCTCCAAAAAGACATACAGGGCTTCCCTGGTGGCGTAGTGGTTGAAAATCCGCCTGCCGATTCAGAGGACACGGGTTTGCGCCCCAGTCCGGGAAGATCCCACATGCCGTGGAGTGGCTGGGCCTGTGAGCCATGGCCGCTGAGCCTGCGCGTCCGGAGCCTGTGCTCCGCAACGGGAGAGGCCACAAGAATGAGAGGCCCCCGTACCACAAAAAACAAAACAAAAACAAAACAAAAAGACATACAGATGGCCAACAGGCACATGAAAAGATGTTCAACATCGCTAATTATTAGAGAAATACAAATCAAAACTATAATTATGGGCTTCCCTGGTGGCGCAGTGGTTGAGAGTCTGCCTGCCGATGCAGGGGACACGGGTTCGTGCCCCGGTCTGGGAAGATCCCACATGCCGCGGAGTGGCTGGGCCCGTGAGCCATGGCCGCTGAGCCTGTGCGTCCAGAGCCTGTGCTCCACAACAGTGAGAGGCCCATGTACTGCAAAAAAAAAAAAAAAAAAAAAAAACTATAATGAGGTACCACCTCACACCAGTCAGAATGGCCAGCATTGAAAAGTCTACAAATAACAAGTACTGGAGAGGGTGTGGAGAAAAGTAAACCCTCCTACACTGTTGGTGGGAATGTAAATTGATGCAGCCACTATGGAAAACAGTATGGAGGTTCCTCAAAAAGCTAAAAATAGAGTTGCCATATGATCCTGCAATCCCACTCCTGGGCGTATATCCAGAGAAAACTATAATTCAAGAAGATACATGCACCCCAGTGTTCATAGCAGCACTATTTACAGTAGCAGAGACATAGAAGCAGCCTAAATGTCCATCGACAGATGAATGGATAAAGAAGATGTGGTACATATATACAATGGAATACTACTCAGCCATAAAAAAGAAAGAAAGGATGCCATTTGCAGCAACATGGATGGACCTAGAGATTATCATACTAAGTGAAGTAAGTCAGAAAGAGACAAATACCATATGATATCACTTACATGTGGAATCTAAAATATGACACGAACTTATCTATGAAACAGAAACAGACTCACAGACATAGAGAACAGACTTGTGGTTGCCAAGGGGGAGGGGCGTGGGGGAGGGAAGGATTGGGAGTTTGGGATTAGCAGATGCAAACTATTATATATAGGATGGACTACAAGGACCTATTGTATAGCACAGGGAACTATATTCAATATCCTGTAATAAACCATAATGGAAAAGAATATATATATGACCGAATCACTTTGCTATACAGTAGAAGCTAACATTGTAAATCGGTTATACTTAAAAGAAATAAACTTTAAAAAGTAAAATTTTAGAAAAGCTACACAGTGGTATATATAGTATGATCCCATATGTGTAAAACAGACAACAATGTATATATTTGAGATCTATCTATCTATCTATCTATCTAACTATCGGGTTGGCCAAAAGGTTCATTCGGTTTTTCCATAAGATGGCTCTGGTAGGGCTTAGTTGTCTTTAACTTCATTCGAAGCAATTTTGTTAGACTGTAATGTGACAGCTGTCATATCAGCGTGCATTAAAAAAAAATCAAAATTGGTGAATTTTTGTATAGCCATTATTAAATTGAAGATGGAAGAAAAAAGCAACGTTTTCAGCATATTATGCTTTATTATTTCAAGAAAGGTAAAAATGCAACTGAAATGCAAAAAGAGAGTTGTGCAGTGTATGGAGAAGGTTCTGTGACTGATAGAAAGTGTCAAAAGTGGTTTGCAAAGTTTCATGCTGGAGATTTCTCACTGGATGATGCTCCATGGTCAGGTAGACCAGTTGAAGTTGATAGCGATCAAACTGAGACATTAATTGAGAACAATCAACGTTATACCGTGCAGGAGATAGCTGGCATACTCAAAATATCCAAGTCAAACGTTGAAAATCATTTGCAATAGCTTGGTTATGTTAATCACTTTGAAGTTTGGGTTCCACATAAGTTAAGTGAGAAAAACCTCCTTGACCATATTTCCTCACGGGATTCTCTACTGAAACGTAACGAAGTTTCTGTTTTTAAGACAAATTGTAATGGGTGATGAAAAGTGAATGCTGTACAATAATGTGGTATAGATGAGATTGTGGGGCAAGTGAAATGAACCACCACCAACCACACCAAAGGCCGGTCTTCAACCAAAGAAGGTGATGTTGTGTATATGGTGGGATTGGAAGGGAGTCCTCTATGATGAGCTCTTTCCAGAAAACCAAATGATTAATCCCAACAAGTACTTCTCCCAATTAGACCAACTGAAAGCAGCACTTGATGAAAAGTGTCCAGAATCAGTCAAGAGAAGATGCATAATCTTCCATCAGGGTAACACAAGACCTCATGTTTCTTTGATGACCAGGCAAAAATTGTACAGCTTGGCTGGGAAGTTCTGATTGATCCGCCATATTCACCAGACATTGCACCTTTGGATTTCCATTTATTTTGGTCTTTACAAAATTCTCTTAATGGAAAACATTTCCATTCCCTGCAAGACAGTAAAAGGCACCTGGAACAGTTCTTTGCTCAAAAATATAAAAAGTTTTGGGAAGACGGAATTATGAAGTTGCCTGAAAAATGGCAGAAGGTAGTGGAACAAAAGGGTGAATACATTATTCAATAAAGTTATTGGTGAAAATAAAAAATGTGTCTTTTATTTTTACTTAAAAACCAAAGGAACTTTTTGGCCAACCCAATATCTATCTATCTTAAATATTCATAGATAGTATCTGGAAAGACATAAGAGAAGCCCCTAAGGGGTGACTGTGAGAACCAGGATGAGAGGAGAGGGACTTCATACCTTTTTGTTTTGTTTGATTGTTTTTTCCTTTTTTAATTTTCTCCTTCCAATCTTTTTACACCCTCATCTTTGCTTTTGTTTTCCTCTCCTTTTTTTTTAAATAGCCTGGTCTCTCTCCACATCATTCTTTAAGTTCACATAACAGTACAAATACATATAGGGAGCTTTGAGGGGGGGTCATTTTTATAAAAATAGAAAACACTATAAATATCTTTCTGGAACTTGCTTTTCTCACCATGGACATCTATTTCTACAGGTAGATCTAGTTATTTCTTTTTTAAATTTTTTAATAAATATATTTAGTTATTTTTGGCTGCGTTGGGTCTTCATTGCTGTTCACTGGCTTTCTCTAGTTGCGGCAAGTGGGGCTACTTTTTTTTGCGGTGTGTGGGCTTCTCATTGCGGTGGCTTCTCTTTGCTGTGGAGCATGGACTCTAGGCGCTCGGGCTTCAGTAGTTGTGGCATGCGGGCTCTAGAGCTCAGGCTCAATAGTTGTGGTGCACGGGCTTAGTTGCTCCACGGCATGTGGGATATTTCCAGACCAGGGCTCGGACCTGTGCCCCCTGCATTGGCAGGCAGACTCTTAACCGCTGCACCACCTGGGAAGTCCTCTAGTTCTTTCTTTTTAATAGCTGTGTACTATGCATACCATAATGTAATGGATTCTTATCTGTGGAAGATGTTTTTTGTTTTTGCTATAACATATTGCAGTGAATATCCTTCTACATTTATCTTTGTATAATATTTGTGCATTACATAATACATCTGTAGGATATGAATCAGAGAATTATAAGTATTAAAAAAGTTTGACTGATATTGCCAATTGTCTATTGTAAAGGTTATACCACTTCAGCAGTGTGCATTGTTAAAACCCAAATCCTAATTTAAATACAGTTCTCTCTAAAAGGAGCTTAGTAGAATGACTGGTTCCAATCTATGGCAGGTAAAGGATAAAGTCAGCCTAAAACAAGGAAGTCCTCAAAGACTAATGGGGTCTTGCCAAAAGGATACAAAGAACAAGGTGGAAGAGGCTCTATTGGCCAAATGTGGGATAATTTGAACATCAAACGAATAATTGTAATTGCACTACATTGAATTTTTAAAAATCAATTAATCTCTAGTGATAGTAAACAAAAGGTGGTAGAGAGAGAGAGTAAAGCTCTTTTTTTTTTAGAAAAGAAGAGTACAAGGGCTTCTGTGGTGGTGCAGTGGTTAAGAATCCGCCTGCCAATGCAGGGGACATGGGTTCGAGCCCTGGTCCGGGAGGATCCCACATGCCGTGGAGCAACTAAGCCCGTGCTCCACAACTACTGAGCCTGTGAGCCACAACTACTGAGGCCATGTGCCACAACTACTGAGCCTGTTCTCTAGAGCCCATGTGCCACAACTCCTGAAGCCTGCGTGCCTAGAGCCCGTGCTCTGCAACAAGAGAAGCCGCTGCAATGAGAAGCCCGCGCACCACAACAAAGAGTAGCCCCCGTTCGCTGCAACTAGAGAAAGCCCGCGCGCAGCAATGAAGACCCAACGCAGCCAAAAATAAATAAATTAAATAAATAAATTTATATTAAAAAAAAGAAGAGTACAAGCTAATAAATGTAGAGGATTGACATTCACCATTTCACAACCCCCAACATAATATGTAAAATTAAATTCAGGCACGGAGGCTAAAACACTAGGTGAGAAGTTGCTGAACTGTTCACATTGTGCTACAGATTACTTACTAATCACAAGGGGAAAAAAATATTTAACTTTACACTGGAGAAACCCTGCAGTTACTATGTTAACCAAATAATCAAACTCAGCATTGCTAATAGCGGGACATCCTGATATCATGCGCCATTTTGTTGGGTGAAATAAGAAGTACCCATTTTGTTGGGTGCAATAAGAAGTACCCAATTCACTTACATAGTATTCTTTAAAAAATGTTTAACCTAAGTCTAATCAACCCTTATGATTATCTGTAGAATTACCAGCAATAGTTAGAACTGTAGATGATGTTAGTGTGACCTTACGTAGGTTGTTAGTAACTACTCTGAGTCTCAGAGCCATCATTTATAAAATAGTGACAATGAATCAAATAAATGTATGACAATAACCTAAATATACTTTGTTGAATTTGTGTACTTTGTTTACAACCTAAAAATAGTTTGTGTACAGTAAGAATTTAACATATCAGTTTACCTCTCCTGTCAGAATCCATTCATAGCCACCAAGTATATAGCTGAATGAAAACTACATTTCTTTTTTCCAGAAGTAGATTCCTTATGTAATTACTTTATGTAATCTGATGGCATGTTTCAAGAATTCCCTATACTTGTTTAGATCCATAAGCTAATAAAGTCCCAAGTATGCTAGAAAGTTTTCTAATCTCGAATGTTCAAGGGAGATTTCAGGTAGGAGAGCATGGATTAGAGCATTTCTGTACTTCTTAGACATTTAGGTTGACTTCTATGTAATAAACAATTTTATAGATCAAAAATGATCAAATATCAGCAATTTCTTGTAGCTCGACCTAATGCATGCTTTAGTGGCAGAAGCTTAGTAGTACAACATATTTATCTGCCAAACAATCATTTTTCTCCCTTATGTTGTAGAGTAAGATTTTCTCAAAGGAGGAGAGAGGAAGGATCTGGACTGATCCAAGTTTGAAGGGAATTGGGATGTGGAGTGGTATTCTAGTTATCTTAGGCTGTTTCTTCATGTCATAGGCTCCACTCCCACCCCCCACCCCATGTACAATGGATGTTCTTTTTAGTCACTTCTTACCTCTTGTCTCTCTTTTCTAGGTAGTAAGAAATGAGGCAAAAGGAAAGAACATGTTTCTATACTTTCTTTTTCCACTCTAAACTCTAGACTGGTCTTTTGGAATAGGCAGTTGCAGGGACTTGAAAACTTGAGATTTCCAGTTTCTCTGGTTCTCTTCCAAAGATAGCACTTAGAAATAATGATACCTTTTTTTTTTTTTTTACCCCAGTTACTCATAGAATATGGAAAGTAAGGTTGAGGGACTTCAAGTTAATTTTCTTTTATAGAATATGAACAATGGAATAATAACTCATAAGAGATTGGGAAATAAAGTTTCAGACTGTAAAGGGAGTATTGAACTTATAAAATCATAACAAGATTCCTCCCTGGGATATGGCCCTTATAACAAGGGCCTGTAAGAAAGTGACTTATCTTCCTTGAAGAATGTGTTCTGGGCAACCATGTACAGTTTTACCATTTCCTCAAACAAGAAGAAATCAGTTTATTGGACGACCTTCCCCCTTAAGGAAATGTGGTCAAACCTGTATATAAATAGCTTTATTAAAATCCTTAGTTCTTGGCAAGCCAAATTATTGCCACTGTGAAAATTATTGTTTGTGTCCTAGACAGCTGCTCAGGAAGCAATCCTGCATGCATCTGGAAATGGCATGCTTTCACCATCTAAGGACTACTGCATGCTATATAACCCTCATTGGACAGCTCTTCCAAGTACCCTAGAAAATGCAGTAAGTAAATCACAGCTTCAATTTATTTATAAACATAAAAATATTGAATGGTAATATTGAGTTCCATAATGAATGAGTGATTATTATGTTTTAGCATGTAAACTAGTTATATTATGATTAATAAATATTTATTGCTTTTGCTTAATATTTCTCTCTGTGAGAAAAACAAGTTAGAGAATTTAAAAATACTTGCCTCAAAGCTTGATTGTCATCAAATATTTCTAATTTAAAAGAACCTTGGGACTTCCCTGGTGGCACAGTGGTTAAGAATCCACCTGCCAGTGCATGGGACACAGGTTCGAGCCTTGATCTGGGAAGATCCCGTATGCCACGGAGCACCTAAGCCTGTGCTCCACAACTACTGAGGCTGCGCTCTAGAGCCCGTGAGCCACGTGAGCCACGACTACTGAGCCCACGTGCCACAACTACTGAAGCCCACGTGACTAGAGCCTGTGCTCCGCAACAAGAGAAGCCACCATAATGAGAAGCCCACGCACCACAATGAAGAGTAGCCCCCGCTCCCCACAACTAGAGAAAGCCCGTGTGCAGCAATGAAGACCCAACACAGCCAAAAATAAATTAAAAAAAAAAAAAAGAACCTTGTATTAAACCAATGTTGACACTTTGTCATTGAATGCATTTAGGGTGAAATGTGATATTTATATTAAAGACATTTCTTCTTTCCAGACTTCCATTAGTTTGATGAATCTGACTGCCACACCACTGTGCAACCTTTCTGATGTTCCTCCTGATGGAATAAAGAACAAAGCAGTTGTGGTACAGTGGGGAACCTGCCATTTTCTTGAAAAAGCCAGAATTGCACAAACAGGAGGTGCTGAAGCATTGTTGGTTGCCAATAACAGTGTCCTCGTAAGTTATAAAACTATAATAACTTCTTTTGAGTTCATGATATCAAATTTCACAGGAATTGAACTATCTTCTTTGTCTGTGGTTTAGGGGCTGAGTTTTGAATAATCTGATGGTAGGATTCTTTTTAAATAAACATTCTGGTTATGATAGGTGTTTAATTGGAAAATTTTGTTTCTTTTCCATTCCTAAAGTAGACAAGACTATGTTAGGAATGTGTGTGTGTGTATGTGTGTATAAAGTATCAGTTTAAGTTTATGCTAGAAGGATTCCAGTTTGAGAACTCTTAGTATAACATTAAGAACACATGAAACTTCATTTTATTACTTTAAAAAGATGTAATGTTTGTATTTAATGAATAACTTGTATTTTATTCTGTAAATACACTAGTAGTTCATAAGTCTTCACAATATGTTTTTCTTTTAGTTTCCTCCCTCAGGGAACAAATCTGAATTTCATGATGTGAAAATACTGATTGCATTTATAAACCACAGAGACTTTACAGATACGAAGCGGGTAAATTAGTAATTATATATTAGATAAAGTTTATAAATAGTACAACTTTTTACTTTTAACCATGATATTTAATTTAAATTATTATGTATGTTCCATTTGCTAACAGGAAGTTATAAAGGCCTATCAAGTTTTTGTTTGGAAAGTATGCACCCCGCATTGAGCACAAGGTGTTTCAGAGTCCTGACTTTAGAAGGGATATTTCTTTACTTTGACCTCTTTAAAAATCTTTGTGTTGTATCATTTAACTTTAAATCCTTGAACAAAATGTGATTGTGTGGAACATTGCACTTTCAAGATTTTATAAACCAAAGCATAGCCTCATAATTTTGACAAGAGACTATATATCATGTTGTCAAAACAGTTCTATTATTCTTGGCTATCTTATGTATAGTGTCCATTCCAGAATGAAATTGGAATATTGCTGCCATATGCTATAGTAAAAAGAAAACTAATTCCAGTGTATTAACTGTCATTTTGCCTTTCAGACTCTCGGAGATAACATTACTGTGAAAATGTATTCTCCATCGTGGCCTAACTTTGACTATACTATGGTGGTTATTTTTGTAATTGCTGTGTTCACTGTGGCATTAGGAGGATACTGGAGTGGGCTAATTGAACTGTAAGCTTAATTAAACTTCATTGTTTTTAAGATAAATGGTTAAAAATTGTTTGTTAATCATTTTATCGTGTAACAACACTTAAAGTTCTGCTTGTTCTTAGAATATAGTGCTGACGATTAGATTGCAGGTTTGTCCTCATACAGGTCTTTAACTTTTCACTGAGAAGAAGGGAGTCATAGGTTCCTCTTGTTCTTCTGCTGGGAAGGAAACATTGAAATTTCACGAAAGACTCTTAAATTAAAATGTTTAGTTACCTCTCCCAGAAAAGGTGGAGATAGTTAACATTCTAATGTGCCTATTTATTTAGATTGGAAGAAAATAAACAAGAGAAGGTGCGAAGTTTTTCAGCTCCTCCTGAGTTGAGTCATTACAATGTGACCTCATCATTCTATTTAATGCTTTAGGAATTCTAAGGATATTAGTTAAACATGTCCATATTTTAATTTAAATATAGAAATGCCAAATGTATGTGAAATTTAGATTTCTCTATTTAACAACAACCTAGGCCCAGTATTCTTACAGTTACGTACCTTTGGCTATAGACTAAAGCAAGCAATGTAGTTTATTTTTTTTTTAAGATTTATTTATTATTTATTTATTTATTTATTTTATTTTTGGCTGCATCGGGTCTTAGTTGTGACACACAGGGTCTTAGTTGTGACACACAGGATCTTCGTTGAGCCACGCGGGATATTTTGTTGGGGCACAGGCTTCTCTCTAGTTGTGGCGCACAGGCTCCAGATCACGTGGGCTCTGTAGTTTGCGGCATGCGGTCTCTAGTTGTGGTGCGTGAGCTCAGTAGTTGTGGCACACAGGCTTAGTTGCCCCGCGGCATTTGGGATCTTAGTTCCCTGACCAGGGATCGAACCCGCATTCCCTGCACTGTAAGGCAGATTCTTTACCACTGGACCACCAGGAAAGTCCCAGCAATGTAATTTAGAAGGATCAGTTCATATTTATAACTCTGAGTAAAAAATTGTGCTCAGAGCATGTTATTTTATGCATAAAGGACAATATATTCACTTGTGAATTGATCTATAGGTTCCATTAAAAAGGGCTTACTTGATGCTAGCCGAAGCTAATAAGCTTATTTATAATTTCTTAAAGTACTAAAATTTGATTGACTTTCATCAAGAGAGAAGTCTAGGGTTTAAGTGTAGATTCCTAGAGTATTGAGCTTAAAATATTTTACATATTTGGAAAACACATTTCAGCATGTGTTAGTCACATGATTTCACATGAGTAAGCATTATTTTTCTTCATTATTAATCTTTATAAAGCATAGTATGTAAGATCTCCAAAATCATTTTCTAGATTATATGGTGAAACTTTATAAATAATTTCCCAAAAGCTACTGATTTATTGAAAATGTTTTTCCATTTAATATATATCTTCACTATACTTACATTATAATGTAAATTGTTTCTTCTCTAGAGTAGTACTTCTCAAACTGTAATGTGCATACAAACTGTCTTGAGAGCTCATTAAAATTTTTAAAAATTCAGATTTAGTAGGCTTGGGATGTGTGCTGAGACTCTGCATTTTTGACAAACTGGCCCGTGGACCACACTTTGAGTTAGCAAGGCAAGCTTCATATACATGTCAGGGCAGGCTCCTCCTCAAGAAAATTGGAGGTGGGAGAGCAGCACGTATAAGTTCTTTTATTCATAAAACAGGATGGGCAAAAACAAAGAATTTGTTGCCTTCAGTAGCCAGGTTGGGAGAGGAGATGTCCTTTACCTGCAGTATTATGGATTTTGAAATTGAGGAGGCTGATTCTAAGAGCAGGATAAAGATAGAATTAACTAAGTGTGTGTATTGGTCGTGGTGGGGTGACAGTATAGAGAAAGAGAGTATGAATCAGTAATAAAATGGAGAAAATTTCATAAAAAGTAGAATTATTGAGGACATAAGGACTGTTTGCAACAATATGGCTGGATTTTGATGGCATTATGCTAAGTGAAATAAGTCAGACAAAGAAATACCAAATGATCTCATTTATGTGTGGAATCTTAAAAAAAAAAAAACAAAGAACTCATAGAGCAGAGAACATATGGGTGGTTACCAGAGGTGGGGAGGGGGGGAGGGGGCAAAATGGGTGAAGGTACAAACTTCCAGTTATAAAATAAATAAGTCCTGGGGATGTAATGTACAGCATGGTGACCATAGTTAATAATACTGTACTGCATATTTGAAAGTTACTAAGAAAGTAGTTCTTAAAAGTTCTCATCACAAGAAAAAAAATGTTTTAACTGTGTGGTGATGGATGTGAACTAGACTTATTGTGGTGATCATTTTGCAATCTATACAAATATCAAATCATGTCATACATCTGAAACTAATATGATGTTATGTCAATTATATCTTAATTTAAAAAA
Source organism: Hyperoodon ampullatus (assembly GCF_949752795.1). Taxonomy (NCBI): domain Eukaryota; kingdom Metazoa; phylum Chordata; class Mammalia; order Artiodactyla; family Ziphiidae; genus Hyperoodon; species Hyperoodon ampullatus. Next base: position 86,821,114 of record NC_136916.1, read on the forward strand.
TAACACAAGGACTGTTATTTAGCAAGTAAAGAGAGTTAGACTGAAAGAAAAGGGAAAAGAGAATAAGGCTTAGGGAGTGGAAAATTTATCAGAACAAGATCTCATAACCCAGAATTACCCTGCCAAATGAAAGAGGTACTTTTTGCAAAAGGAAAAAATACCTTGATTCCGTATAAAGCCTTTTCAGTAGAGAGTTAAAGTCTATTATAATGAGTCCTTCTTATAACTGGTTCTCATCATAAACTCAAGATGGCAGGAAAGAAAGCTTAGCTTCTCATTGCATGTGGCTCTTGAGCCGATTTAAGAGTACAATTTTTAAAAAAGATGAATTGTATTATTTTAACATGATATAAATCTGGTATATGTTTTCCTTCAAGAAATTGCCTGGTGCTTTTTAGTCCACTGAATATGAATATATGACTCTTTGATTATGATGGCTTATATATGTTCTGTGATAGAAATGTCTTTAAATAAATCTGTTTGCAATGATAGATACCAAAGGTTGGCATGTTTTCCCACTCAGGTACTACTTTCATTGAAACTTTTGTTAATACCCTGTCATCCAGCTCTACAGTTTCAGGGAGGTACTGTGTGTCTCTCCCCAGACCCTCTCCCAGCTCTTTTCCCAGGCAGCCTCCCTAGAGTCACAGATGCCTAGAATAGTAACCATCCCAATCCACAGTTTTCTAATAAGAAAGTGGCATGTTGGTAAATAAGCAGTTTGGCAAATGTACAGTTTCATAGAAATAAATCTTTTTTTTAACCTAAAGTTTGTATTGAGCCCAGACCTGATGAAAAGGGTCAGGATATACGAAAAGGGAACAAAATTTAGTAGACCAGAGTTGAAGGAACTGGAACTGGAAAAGTATGTAGTGGGTTCCATATAACTGGGAAGAGACAACTAGGTGACAGAATAGAGACTCACTGCTCAACAAAAGAAGGTTGTGACCCTTTCCTCTTCAACTCCTGTGTCTGCCTTTTATTCACTGTGTGACCCAGCAAGTTTGTTGGGAGAATTAGAAACTATTTTGCTATCTTATATCAAGGTAGGACAATGCTATGTCTTGAACTCCTTTTGAATCCTTCATAGTATGTCAATGAGCACTGAACAGACATATAGAAAATACTGAGTTGACTGAGAAGAATTTAGTGTTTTACATTGAAGAGAAGCTAATTTTAAAAGTACTTTCCGGGCTTCCCTGGTGGCGCAGTGGTTGAGAGTCCGCCTGCCGATGCAGGGGATGCGGGTTCGTGCCCCGGTCCGGGAAGATCCCACATGCCTCGGAGTGGCTAGGCCTGTGAGCCATGGCCGCTGAGCCTGCGCGTCCAGAGCCTGTGCTCCGCAACGGGAGAGGCCACAACAGTGAGAGGCCCACATACCGCAAAAAAAATAAATAAATAAAAATAAAAGTACTTTCCTATCTGCAAGTTGGTAATATTAAGTGTGTAAAAAGAATTGGTTATCATTTGAAACTTATTACGTCAATGTAGTTTCCAAATTAGATAATATAAACATTAATTTGTTTATGTAATAAATTCATCTGTTTCAACAATTTTGCCTCCAGAAAAAAATGCTATTTCAAAAGTTAGTGGTTAATAACAGATCAACTCTTGAGGGTAGAATTATAAGGAGTTTTTACTTTCTAGATTAAATATTTCTTTTTGGTGTGTAACTTTTAAGTATATTACTTTGTAATCAGAAACAAATCTAAGTTGGTGTTAGAGATAGATTTTTAAAATAGCTATACTTGGCAGAGATTTGCTGAAGTTCCTGTGTATGTTTATGCAGGGAAAGCATGAAGGCAGTGACAAACACTGAAGATAGAGAAATGAGGAAAAAGAAGGAAGAATATTTTACTTTTAGTCCTCTAACAGTTGTAATATTTGTGGTCATCTGCTGTATTATGATGGTCTTACTTTATTTCTTCTACAAATGGTTGGGTAAGAAATCATATTTTATATTTGCTACTTTTAGCATATATCTTTTTATTTACTTTGCCAGATTTATCTTTTCCTTTAAGGCATTCTACCTGGAAAACTTAAGTGAATAGTTAAGGAGTGATATGAACTTTTTAAACTGCCAGAAGTGTTAGGTCCCTATTACTCTGGGATTAAAAAAAAATTCCAATTAAAAAAATACTGTGTCCGGTGTGGGGGTGGTGGTGGGATGAACTGGGAGGTTGGGATTGACATGTATGCACTACTATGTATAAAATAGATGACTAATAAGAACCTGCTGTATAGCACAGGGAACTCTACTTCACTTTGCTGTGCAGTAGAAACTAACACAACATTTTAAAACAACTATACCCCAATAAAAAAATTTTAAAAAAAAAGAAAAACAATTTAAAAATAGTAAAAATTAAAAAATAGTGTGTCCTACAGATGTAGGGGACAAACGTATGGACACCAAGGTGGGAAGGGAGGATGGGATGAATTGGGAGATTGGGATTGACATATATGCACTAATATGTATAAAATAGATGACTAATAAGAACCTGCTGTATAGCACAGGGAACTCTACCTCACTTTTCTGTACAGTAGAAACTAACACAACATTTTAAAACAACTATACCCCAATAAAAAAATTTTAAAAAAGGAAAAGAAAAAAATTTTTAAATAATAAAAATTTAAAAATAGTGTGTCCTACAGATGTAGAGAACAAACGTATGGACACCAAGGTGGGAAGGGAGGATGGGATGAATTGGGAGATTGGGATTGACATATATACACTAATATGTATACAATAGATAACTAATGAGAACCTACTGTATAGCACAGAGAACTCTACTAATGCTCTGTGGTGACCTAAATGGGAAAGAAATCCAAAAAAGAGGGGATGTATGTATACGTATAGCCGATTCACTTCGCTGTACAGCAGAAGCTAGCACAACATTGTAAAGCACCTATACCCCAATTTAAAAAAAAAAAAAAAAGGGAAAAAATATACTGTGTCTTGAAATAAGAACACTTCTTCATGGATGACTTGAAAGAATTGCTGTGGCCCCTAAGTTTCCCTCTCTGCAGTTAAAGCATAATAGGCCAGTATCTAAGCAGCAGACTAAGGATTTCTTGGTGGCTATATATAGTTATATGAAGTAGAAGATTATTCAAATTACGGATTTTTTGCTTCTGCTTACCCCCAAAGTGTGGTTTGTTCTTTTTGTTATTTTGCAAACCAAGATGTTGTATTGCTCCAATTTTGTTTTACTTATATAAACATTTAAGATCATACTACATCTAAAAACACATAGGTACTTGCCTGTGGTCTAGAGAATAAATTATACTTTTTCCTTTAAGAAGGTAGGATAATGGCTTGCCCATCCCCTGGCCAGTCTTCTTAGTGGTCTGATAGGATGGAAATTTGCTATTTGTGGCCAACATATAGCAAAAAGAGGAGGGAGCCCAGGGAAAAAGAGAGTGTGCCTCATGAGAATTAAAAACCCTTTGTAAAAACCACCACAGGCTACAATGCTTATTTAGAGAATATTAGTATAAGTTTCTGGACTAGAAAACTGAGGCCCCAAGGTTAGTTTCAGCTTGTTGTTCAATTTCTCCTGTCCTATGGCAGCAGTTTTAAAACTATACTTAAGACATATATTTACAATTAGAAAAATTTTTCTTTGAATATCACTCATATTTCAATATGTTGGTGGGAGAGTGGATACCAGGGTGATATTTGTATTATTAGGTCATCATTGCACAGCTAATTTTTCTGATTTAATTCTCAGCTTTCAATTGTTTGTGTCTGACCCTCAGTTGATATATATAGTGGTCTTTGACAGAAAAAAGAGATTTTTCTACCTTACCCTAAAGCATGTTTTCATTTTTGGTAAGGAATTTCCTTAAACTCATCCTTATTTAAAAAGTTAACCCTGCTTATAACTGTAATTTTCAACGTAGGAGGAAGATCAATTAACCTCATGGTTATCCTAGGACATGGGATTTAATTATGACTCTGACAATGGTGTGTGATATTGCAAGATTTAATATACTTTCAAATGGTTCGTTATGGCTAAAATTGCTGCCATTTCTTAATATGTTCAATGTACTAAATTGCTAAGGTTCTCCTTACCATTTTATGTTGTCATACTCAAGAAAGTAACTAAAGATAGTTATATTAACCAAATTCTTTCTCATGTCAAATCATTTTCTTAGGTATAGTATGACATTGAATGAGATACCTTAAAACTCTCTTAGGGCCTCCAGAACATGATTTCCACCAGAGTTTTAAATCTTGGGTTGGAGACCTTTGGTGGATGATTAACGAAACTCAGCTTGGCAATCTTTGACTGTCAATCTTACTACTCAGATTACCATATATATCCAATAATAACAATAACGAATAATAAGGAAATGAAAAAGTAATTTGTCCAAGATCACCAATTAGAAAGTGTCTATCCCTTATTTACTGTCTCTAGTTTACTCTCTTTTCTCACATACAAAACAGAGTTATAGTTTTCTGAAATCTAGTGGAATTTTCAAAATTCAGTTAAAATTTGTATTTCCATTGTGAAATTTTGAGAAAGTTCAGAAAACGAACACTTTTAGAGTACAATAATTTCTCCCCCTTTTTAACAATAGCGAGATCAAATGTTTTTAATTTTAAATAATTCTCAAATAAGTATAGCTAATATAGAAAAACATTTGTGAATTTTAACTACCTTAGTATCATATCTAGACAAAGAGGTTTGTTTAAGTGGATTGAGTTTTACCACATATAAAGTTGTTAGAGATAAATTCCACCGTAGGAAAATATAGACATCATGATTAACGTCTAAGGTAGGTGTCAGTTCTCATCCTTAAGCTGCAATTTAAAAAGCATTTATAATGTTTTATTAATTGCTCCATTTGTTACATTTAAATTAAATACTCACAAATGTCTACAACTCACTTTATAAACATCTTTAACAAACATGTGAGTTTGAATCATTGAATGATAGAAAATGCAGAGCCACTGACATAAATCGTAGCAATATTTTCTTAAATCAGTCTCCGAAGGCAAAAGAAATAAAAGCAAAAATAAACAAATGGGACCTAATCAAACTCATAAGCTTTTGCACAGCAAAGGAAACCATAAACAAAATGAAAAGATAACCTATGGACTGGGAGAAAATATTTGCAAAAGATGCAACCAATAAGGGGTTAATATCCAAAATACACAAACAGTTCATACAACTCAATATCAAAAAAACAAACAACCTAATCCAAAAATGGGCAGAAGACCTAAATAGACATTTCTCCAAAGAAGACATTCAGATGGTCAATAGGCACTTGAGAAGATGCTCAACATCGCTAATTATTAGAAAAATGCAAATCAAAACTACAATGAGGTTTCATCTCACACCTGTCAGAATGGCCATCTTCAAAAAGTCTACAGATAGGGCTTCCCTGGTGGCGCAGTGGTTGAGAGTCCGCCTGCCGATGCAGGGGACACGGGTTCGTGCCCCGGTCTGGGAGGATCCCGCATGCCGCGGAGCGGCTGGGCCCGTGAGCCACGGCCGCTGGGCCTGCGCGTCCGGAGCCTGTGCTCCGCAATGGGAGAGGCCACAACAGTGAGAGGCCCACGTACAGCAAAAAAAAAAAAAAAAAAAAAAAAAGTCTACAGATAAATGTTGGAGAGGGTGTGGAGAAAAGGAAACCCTCCTACACTGTTGGTGGGAATGTAAATTGGTGCAGCCACTATGAAAACAGTATGGAGTTTCCTTAAAAACTAAAATTAGAGCTACCATATGATCCAGCAATTCCACTTCTGAGTATATTCTAAGAAAACAAAAACCTAATTAGAAAAGATATATGCACCCCTATGTTCATTGCAGCATTATTTACAATAGCCAAATTATGAAAACAACCTAAGTGCCCATCTATAGATGAATAGATAAAGAAGATGTGGTATATATATATGTATATATATGTATACACACACACACACAGTGTAATATTACACAGCCATTAAAAAGAATGAAATAATGCCATTTGCAGTAACATGGATGGACCTAGAGATTGTCATGCTAAGTGAAGTAAGTCAGACAGAAAGACTAATATGATATCACATATGTGGAATCTAAAACATAATACAAATCACCTTATTTACAAATCAGAAACAGGCTCACATACATAGAAAAGAAACTTATGGTTACCAAAGGGGAAAGGGAAGGGGGAGGGATAAATTAGGAGTATGGGATTAACAGATACACACAATATATTAAAAAGATAAACAAGGATTTACTGTATAGCACAGGGAACTATATTTAATATCTTGTAATAACCTATAATGGAAAAGAATCTGAAGCTGTACACCTGAAACTAATGCAATATTGTAAATCAACTATAGTTCAATAAAAAAAAATAGTAAATTCTTTAAAAAAGAAAGAAAATGTGGAGCCAGCTTCAGCCCCTAAAGAAATCCTACCCGTGTGTAATGGAACTAAAACAACACATAAAATACCCACCCTAAAAGCTCAAGATCTAAATATTTTCAGTTTAGTAACCAATTCAGATTATGGTGTGGTCTCTGCCTTGAAAATATTATGATCCAGTAAAAAAGCTAAAGAATTAATATTGATTGTATAAATATTTTCTTATCATGTTTCTTTCTGTTCTCATATAATTTAGTGTCTTTTTTTTTCTAGTTTATGTTATGATAGCAATTTTCTGCATAGCCTCAGCGATGAGTCTATACAACTGTCTTGCTGCACTAATTCAGAAGATACCATGTGGACAATGCATGTATGTATCTCTTGTGAGGAAGCCTATAATGTTGGTTTTTGTAATTTAAAATAATACAAGGAAAAATAGCATTATTTTAAACCTGTGCAGTCCAATATGCATGTCGCTATTTTAATTTAAAATAATTAAAATAATAAAATTAAAAATTCAGTTGCCCAGTCTCATTATCCACATTTCAAGTGCTAAATAACCACATGTTGCTAGTGGCTACAGTATTGGACAGCACAGATATAAAGCATTTTCATCATCACAGTTCTACTGAACTGATAAATATTTTATTATGTATCATTTGTTGTACTTAAAATCAAGACTTTTAAATTGATATTTCAAAAGTTTTCTTGTCACTGTGGCTAACATTGATTTGTTACATTAACTGAACATTGTGTTTCATCTACAGGGTAAATTAACCTATTTTGATCTCTCTTTTAGGATTATGTGTCGTGGCAAAAGCATTGAAGTGAGGCTTATTTTTCTCTCTGTACTGTGCATAGCAATAGCTGTTGTTTGGGCTGTATTTCGAAATGAAGATAGGTATGAATACTCATTGTATTTGCTTTTAGATTAGTCTAAGGATGGATTATTTTATATCTTGCCTTGATAATTGTTCATTATGATTATTATGGATTTTTTTGGCTTTTATCCCAGAACATCATAGTCTTGAAACATGCTAAATAAATTCTTAAATGAACAGATCTTGTGCTAATGGATTTGAGGCTGTCTAGAGAAGGAAATAATGAATTAGGATTTAAACATCTAAGCTGAAATACGCTTCAAAAATATACTTAATTATGGTATAGCCACACAATGGAGTGCAATGCAGCTGTAAAGAATGAAGATCTCTCTGAATTAATATGCAGTGATTTCCAGGATATATTTTTAAGTGAAAAAAGCAAAATATAAAAGAATATCTAGAGTATGCTACCTTTCATGTGAGAAAGGAAATATCAGAAAATATACAGGTATCTGTCCATTTGCAGGAAGAATAACCAGAATAAAAAATTTAACAGTTTATTAATAAAATTATTAATACCCAAAAGGATTTAACAGCCTAAAGTTTGGGAGCAAAGCTCATACAATTTTAGGCAGCTTCAGGTATGATAATCAATTGATAATTATTCATGTCAGTTGTCAGTTTCTGGTAGAGTATGTTGTATAGCTCTCATTTCCTTTATGTTTTAGCTATCTGGATGTATATTAACATCAATGTCCTTTGTTATGAGCTACCTTTCTTAAAAGAGACATGTATAAATTCAAAGATTAAGGATAAATATGCACTTACGTCTGATATACATTCTTCTGAGGGAGCCTTTCAACTTTTTCTTAGTGTAGTAGTAGTATTCATTATTCTACTAGGACAGTAAATTACTAAATATGGAAAATATAAGAGGTTTTTCTGTTGTTATAATTGCTGCTTAATAATTGAATACTCATATCATAGCAATTGAACAGTATTACTTTACTGATCTGTTTCTTTTGAAATGTTCCATTTAAAAATAACTGAGTAAAACAATAGAGTAATTTCTTTTGATTTTAGGTGGGCTTGGATTTTACAGGATATTTTAGGGATTGCTTTCTGTCTGAATTTAATTAAAACACTGAAGTTACCCAACTTCAAGGTAAAGTATACTACTTTGTTAGCTAAAATAATTTTTTCTTTTTAAAACAACTTTATTAAGGTATAATTTACATAAAATTAAATGCACCCATTTCAAGTGTACAGATTGTTGAAATTTTACAAATATGTAACTTTGTAACCACCATCCCAATCAATTAGAGAATATTTCTTATCTTTTCAAAAGCTCTATCATACCCTTTAGCAGTCAATCCTAATCCCCAGCCCCAAACAACCACTGATTTGCTAGCTAAAATATTTTTAATCATTCATATAATATGCCCAATTCATATAATCTGTGCAAGACTAAATATCAGGGAAGAACATTTCTTTGATTCAGTGATCTTTTTGTGTGTGGGCTCCTTAGTTGCGGCAGGCAGCTCCTTAGTTGCAGCTCATGGGCTCCTTAGTTGCAGCTTGCCTGCTCCTTGGTTGTGGCATGTTTGTTCCTTAGTTGCACCTCACCAGCTCCTTAGTTGTGGCATGCAAATTCTTAGTTGCAGCATGCATGTGGGATCTAGTTCCCTGACCAGGGGTTGAACCCAGGGCCTCTGCATTGGGAGCGTGGAGTCTTAACCACTGGACCACCAGGGAAGTCCTTCAGTGATTTTTTTTTTTTAAAGAGTGACTTAAAGCAGATAAAAGTTTGAATGTGATTTGTAGAATAAAACTACAAATAGTAATAACATTAAGTGCCTTTAAAAAGTGTTCAAATGTATGTTACATGTTTATTTGTATTTGTAAAATAATATCTCTTAATTTAGATATGGGAAGTTTGACCTTTAAATTTGTTTCTTTCTTCAACAGTCATGTGTGATACTTCTAAGCCTTCTCCTCCTCTATGATGTATTTTTTGTTTTCATAACACCATTCATCACAAAGGTATGATATTTTTGAAATCCATGAGAAACATGCTAAAAGATGAGAATCTTAAACATGCTCTTAGAGTATTGATTTTGCAGATGTTTACCACTGACTGAGTTTTAATTCTCTTAAGAGAATTATCATTGAAATTGGCCTTTTAGTAGAGGATATTTTTAAGCCTTTAAGCCATTCTGCTAAATAAAAAAATCTGTCCTGACTGATGTAAACATGAGAATATCTATAAATTTTCTTCCTGCCCATTTTAAAGTAATTTTTCTTCTTATTGTAAAACTATAAATATGTGCTATAGAGAATATAGACAGCAAAAAGAATAAAAAAGTGTCATTGCTACTTTCATTTCTGTAACCCTAGTGTGAGACTAAGAAAGAGCACCACACTGAAAGTCTGAAGACCTCAAGTGTAGGTTTGGAACTTTATAACTTTATAACCCTGGGCTGCTAGTCACTTAGCCCTCAGTTTCCTAATCAGTTAGGTGAGGGAGTATTGCTAGCATTCCATCCTCTCTTTCCACCAGTAGGATTCTTTTGGTTGCCACTGCCAGAACCCAACCTAACCTTTCTATATGAAAGATGTCCCATCTACCCAGGACATGTGTAAAGGCCAGGGTGGGCCTGGCCTCAGGGGCACATACTCTTCCTTTCTGCTTCTGTCTATCTGTTCATTGTCTCAACTGGCTTTTTCCATGAGGTTAGAATCATACCACTCAAATATCTGTCGAATGTTGACTGATCAAAAATCTGGAATCACTTGTCACGTTTTAAATCTTAATAAATTCTGCTATGAATGAATTTGAAAGTAATTATTGTAACACAAATAATAGTCCCTTCACTTATAAGTTATATTTGTTCTCATATTTGTATTTTTACTTTTCTCATGTGTTTTGACCCTCATAAGTGATCAATAAATATCCTTGGAATAAATGAAAGTAAATTAAAAAAAAAATAGGTCATCTATTCCCAGCTTTACCACTAGCTTCTCAATAAAAACCTGGTGCTGTTCTTAGAATAGGGGAGAGGTGTTGGATGAGTGTGGTAGTCCTTCGTTGCCCAGTTTTTCTACCTTGTGCCTATTCCTGTCTCATGAACATATTATTAATTATTGCTTAATTCTTCCACTTTCCCCACTTTGAGTCTTGCTTTGTAACTTTATATCATTTCTTTATCCTTTGTCACTCTCATATATTTAGTGTTTGATATTATAATCACTGCTTTTTTCCCTAGTAGTTCTTTATTCTTTAGCCCCTACTATCTGTGAAATCTCTGCATTTCTGATATTTGCTATAATGGCATAAGACAAACATGTACTCCATTGGGGAGCTAAAATTGCAACTAGGTAACAAATGTAGTTAACTGTCCCAAAACATTAGCACATTTCCATGCTTTAATGATGAGCCACCTGGCTCACTGACTTCATTTGCAATAGTAACCTAAAAAAGCATAGCACTAGTATTATGGATTATAACAAAAATTGTTAATTTACTAAAGCATATTTTAAAGTTATATCCAAAGCTGTTCTAGCTTGTGTCAATTTATTTGGTTAAAAAAAATGTTTCTATAAGTCACTCCATCAGAGATCTCATAATGAAAGTAAAGCACTCTCTCTACAAAGGCATTTCCATAAGTCAACGCGAAGTCATACCATATGATACATATATTGCACAGTGGGCATAGCTATAAACTATAACTAAACTCTCTATTTATTTTTGGCTGCATTGGGTCTTCATTGCTGTGCACAGGCTTTCTGTAGATGCGGCAAGTGGGGGCTCCTGTTCATTGCGGTGCTCGGGCTTCTTGTTGCGGTATCTTCTCTTGTTGCAGAGCACAGGCTCTAAAGCGTGCAGGCTTCAGTAGATGCGGCACATGGGCTCAGTAGTTGCAGCACGTGGGCTTAGTAGTTGTGGCGCGCAGGCTCAGTAGTTGTGGCACACAGGCTTAGTTGCTCCATGGCATGTGGGATCTTCCCGGACCAGGGCTCGAACCCGTGTCCCCTGCATTGGCAGCAGATTCTTAACCACTGCGTCACCAGGGAAGCCCCTAACTAAACTCTTTAAAAAATAATTTTTCCATTCTGTTTTAACACTAGTATCACTTTATAAATGCCAAACTTGTCTGCCAGCAAACTATGTCCATTCGCTACACATAAAAAGTTTTAGTATTTTAAAGGTATATGGCAATAATAAAGATGTCTTTGAGTCTTCTTTCTTCTGTGTTTAGGGAATTTTTCATCTTCTTTTTTTCCTTCTTTGTTCCCAGTGACTAGAAATGTGATTTCTAGTAATCTGATCCACTGGAAAAGATTGAAGTGCTCTTTAGCGTTCACTGTTGTAGATTTACCTTAACACCTTCTTCTCAGTCTGGTTTGTTTGTTAGGCGACTCAAAATGAAAATTAGATACATGATTTCTGATTTTTGTGGTTTTCACTGAAAATTTCAAGGATTAAATATTAGACATTCTAAACATGTTCTTGACCCTGGTATTAGTAGACTGTTAATGAGTTGGCAGGACAGGTAGCCATAGGTGTACAGGTAATAAGAGCCTGTCTTCATTTTTTTTTTTCATCCACCACCATACTAGGTATAGTATCTTGCAAATAGTAGTTACTCAGGTAGATGTCTTTGAATGTATAAGAGGATGTCAATAATGGTCTTCAGTTAAATGTTTTAAATAGCAATTCAAAAATGAACCAACGTGAACTCTATCTGGAAATTGAATCATATCATGGGAGTTTGCTGTAAAGAACTGTATTTAATATTAGTTTATTTTCATAAACTCCTGTGATTTAACCCTTCTGTAACCCAAAGCTTAACATGAGGAAAAGATTTCTGTAACTAAGGATTTTATCCTTCTTTCTACTCAGCTCAGGTATCAGTGGGTCTTTAAAATATTTTTAAGTCTTCTTAAAAATACTCAAGTAATTTCTCCTATGCACCCCACCCACATGGCAAATGGTATAGCTAATCAATCACATTTTCCTAAAATTCAGCATTTATTTATCTTCCGACTACCTATTTGGGGAATGTATTTATTATAATGTGAAGTGTAAGATGGGTGCTCATGCAGTGTTAGCTACATCTAAACGTTTTCCCTCTCCCCAGTAGATTTGGCTGTCAGGAAATAACTTTTTAATAAACACAGCCCACATAAAAAGACCTTAGGCATACACAAAGAAAAACTTCAACTAAGGTTAATGTTTTGATTGGTGCATAAAAAGCAGGCAGGGCTGAAATTGGACAGGAGTCAGGTTAGAGAAACGTTCTCAAGTTCTTTAGGGCTGGGTCTTTTCAAGTTTGGCTTCATTGTTATTGTGGTGAGTAGTCAGAAGCTCAAATGTAAATAAAGTTACCAATATTTATTACAAATCTAAATATAAAAAATTTCAATATTTCTTGTGTCTCTGTTCATTGTTATTGCTAAGAATGACTAAGGACACATAGTATATGACATAATGTAATTAAAAGCACTTAAAATTTATAGCCCATTAGAAATGCTAGATATTAGTTGTCAGCATAAATCAGTGCTCAAACTCAATTGAATAATCTTTGTGTGGTTTATCTGTAAGTTTCTGATAATTGTTGAGCTCTGATAAAGTGGAACAGCATGCTAGATGAAATTTGTTTTAGATGACTCCAAGTTTTGCTATCTACAGAGACCGTTTTAGGAAAAAATTAGTCTACAACCCATTTTTTATCAGCTTACAGTAGGCCATGAGCCATGGGGTCAAATCTTTCTTGAACACTGGCAGATTGTTCCCTTTAAGTGATTGAACAATTTCTTTCACCTTTCTTCTCAATTTTAGAATGGTGAGAGTATCATGATTGAACTTGCAGCCGGACCTTTTGGAAATAATGAAAAGGTAGGGATGGCAATTAAATACAAATGGCTACCAGTGTATGTGTGTGTGTCCAGTTAATAATTTTGCCTTCTTGTGTAATTCATTGGTCACGTAGTGCATGTTAAGGTATTGTAAAGCTTTATTTCTCAGAAAATATAGCCCTTTTCTTAGTTATTCTAAATTATTAAATACCTATTGACTTGGGTTTCATCCTAGAATGATGGAAACTTGGTGGAAGCCACTGCTCAACCCTCAGCTCCCCATGAGAAAGTAAGGATTGTATTTCAGATATGTTCATTGGACTTTAAATCATACCCTCTGAGACAAGACTCTTCTTTGGGGAAAAAAAATCCAGATTACCAAAAAAAAAAAAAAAAAAAAAAAAAAAGTTTCAAGACCTGAGTCCTATTTTTGGTAAAAAGGAAAGAGAAAAAGGTTAGATATGGGGATACTGGATTAATACTGTTAACCCTACATGTGTGTTGGGTTTTGTTTTTCCAAAACTACATATCTATTTCTTTCAAGCTTTCTATAAATTCAGAGTATATATATGCCTAATTTATGTTCTCTGATTCTAAGCTTTTCTAAAATGTTAATTCTCAAATGTTAAAACAATTATTCTAATATCAATCCTTCCATTTCTAAAGGTATGGGTAAAGATTCCTAAGAGGTTTATTGGTGGCCTTTTTTTTTTTTTTTTGTAATTACAGTTACCAGTAGTCATCAGAGTACCAAAGCTGGCCTATTTCTCAGTAATGAGTGTGTGCCTCATGCCAGTTTCAATATTGGGTTTTGGAGACATTATTGTACCAGGTAAGTGATTGTAACAATTTGAGTGGAAATATACTGATGGTTTAACGTTGTCAAATGTATAGTATCAAATGTCAAATGTTAAAAGTTACCTACTCTGTATTAAGTATTTCTGGCTATAGCTATAGCTGGGATCAGCCACAGAGACAGAGATGGAGAAAAAGTGTTTTGGCGGGTAGAAGATAAAGCCCAAATAGTAACAACCAAAGTATATTTTCCATGGCTCAAAAAGTGTCTTAGAAGAAGTAACTAGTATCAGTTTGACCTTCTTTCCCAAGAAAGTATATAACAAATCCCCTTTTAAAAGTTGAATTTAATATTACCAAATGTATCATAATAAAATAATAGTTATATTCTAGGAAAAGTGGTTTAGGAATACTAAGCAAGGTCATGACCAAGAGGAAAACATAGTAGAACAACAATAGCTTGTAGGGCACTATAATGCAAAAAAAATACAGCATGTGGTGGAAATTGATCACCTTCTCCTAGCATGTCTTCTCTGACAGTTATTGCAGTTCTGCATTATTTTCCTCACTGGGCTACCTGTAGAATAAAGTTAATCCCAGCCCAGGAATAATATAGTGTAGAAATAATTAATAATGTTTCTCAATCAGCTGAGAGTTTTTCCTTCCTCACTTTTCTTATAGTCTCCTTATGTACTAACTGCCTGTGGCTGGGTAAAGAGTACTGGCTCTTCTGAAAAAGCCCTTTCATTGACATAGTAAAGCTGGATAGAGAGAGAAGCAAAAAGTGTTGCCGTGTGAGCTGGATGGCAAAGACCAGTGTAGCAGCTCTCTTAGCTCAGTGAGTCTCCATTCACATAATTGATTAAGTAGGGAAAGCATTCTGTTGAGTAAACTTAAGGTTTCTTGAATATCTTTAAACTTATCCCCAACTTTACCAGTCCCACACCATGTGCTATAAAAAGCACATAGCATAGAATTGGTGAAAACAGTGTGATCGTATGTAAATACTGCATTCTTGAAGTAAATGTTGAAGGTCACTAACAAATATTTCCCCAAAAAGCAGAGTTTTTGATAATATGTAACTTAATTCTAAAAGCTAAATTCTAATTTGGGGGGATGGGTATCACTGTTTTTAATGTATTGAAATGTTGATTAAACAGCAAATATAGTAAAAACATAACAAGGAACTACCAAGAAAGATATTTGATTAATTATGTAAGGACCAAAACTAATTAACTGAAACAACTAATAAAGATAGTAAAATTATTTTCTGATTTTTTTAAGCAGTAGAATGTCATTCTTACTGTTTCATAATAGTGTTTAGCAAATAAATAGTCTGAGATTTCTTCTTTGGAGAGGTTCAACACATTTCTGAAATAGGTAATAAAATGTTTTTTTTTCCTGTATACTTGCATGCTTACAAGTTAGAGCTTATATTTCATTGCCATTTGAACTCTCTGTATTAAAATTCCAAATTATTTTATTCTCCATGGAAAAGAGATTTCTTTGATCACAATTTGAAATTGTCTTCCTTGATGCTCTTTCAATACATTTTTTTTGATGATACATTTAAAAATTTTTGTCAACACTAGAGACCAAATAGACTAGAGACATATACAGAATATTCCATCCAACAACAGCAGAATACACATATTTCTGAAGCACACAGGGAACGTTTTCTAGGCTAGATCATATGTTAGGCCACAGAACAAATCTTAGCAAATTTAAGAAGATTGAAATCATACCAAGTATATTTTCTGACCACAGTGGTATGAAACTAGAAATCAGTAACAGGAGGATAACTGGAAAATTCACAAACACATGGATATTAACACACTCCTGAACAACCAGTGGATCAAAGAAAATATTAAAAGAGAAGTAAAAATGTGTTGTGAGACAAATGAAAAGAGAAGCACAACATTTCAAAACTTATGGGATGCAGCAAAAGCAGTTCTAAGAAGTTTATACTGATAAGCATATACATCAAGAAAATAGATCTCAAATAAACAACCTTTCTTTACACCTACAAGAACTAGAAAAAGAAGAACAAACTAAGTCCAAAGTTAGCAGAATGAAGGAAATAATAAAGATTAGAGCAAAAATAAATAGAGAACAGGAAAATAATAGGAAAGATTAACAAAAGTAAGAGTCAAATATTTAAAAAGATAAACAACATTGAGAAAACTTAGCTGGACTAACCAAGAAAAAAAGAGAGAGGATCCAAATCAATAAAGTTATAAGTGAAAGAGGAGACATTACAACTGATACCACAGAAATATTAGAAAAATTTCTCCATGACATGGAATATTAAGCAGCTAATAAAAATTATATCTTTAAAGACTGTTTAATGGCTTAGGAAAATGTTTAATACATGGTATTAAGTTTAAAAAAATCAGCATGTAAAATTTTGTCCAGAATTTGAGGTAGTTTAATGTTCTAATGATGCAGAAATGAAGGTTAGATACAATACAACATGTTCTGTTGCCATAGTTAACAGTTGAATTTGTATTCCTGTCGTTTTTTTTAAGAAAATAATGTAGAGTGTTTTTTTAGGCCTGTTGATTGCATACTGTAGAAGATTTGATGTTCAGGCTGGTTCTTCTATATACTATGTTTCCTCCACAGTTGGTAAGTTTTTGTTATTTCTTTTTATTATATTGAATTGTACTGTCTGTAGGAAAAGGTCTAAAAATAAGGAGTCCTGGATTCTAATTCTTCACCATGAATGAATCAGACATACTTTTTCCATCAAAAAGATAATTATACTTTACTACCTATATCACAAGGTTTGGGAGGTTTAAAAAGGAAATTATACGTGAAAGAAAAACTTTAGGTTCTACACATAAAATGTTTATTAAAGCACATGGCACATAAGTAGTCAATAAATTCTATAATACTAGATTTTTTAAAAATACAGTATAGGGACTTCCCTGGTGGTCCCTATACTGTTAAAGAATCCACCTTCCAGTGCAGGGGACATGGGTTCGATCCCTGGTCAGGGAACTAAGATCCCACATGCTGTGGGGCAACTAAGCCCACGTGCCACAACTACTGAGCTCACTCACCTCAGCTAGAGAGCCTGCTTACAGCAAACTACAGAGCCCACACACCACAACTACAGAGCCCATGCACCCTGGAGCATGTGTGCCACAACTAGAGAGAGAGAACCCGTATGCCACAGCTAGAGAGAAGCCCATGCGCCGCAACGAAAGATCCTGCGTGCCTCAACGAAGATCCCACGTGCCGCAACTGAGATCTGATGCAGCCAAAAATAAATTAAATAAATAAATAAATAATAAGTCTTTAAAAATATGGTACAATAATTACATATTAATATAAATAAATTTATGGCACAATAACATTTCACCTGGGACAGCAGCGGTAGTTGTCACTCATCCTTTTATTTCTATTATTGAAAACAGACAGGAAAGGGCTGTAAGCTAAAAAATACTTTTCTGCTTCTGAATATATCAAATAGGTATCTCAAAGTCTGTACACCAAAGTTCTTTATTCTTAGGTAAATGGCCTGCACCAGAGCCATTTAGATACTGTTCTAGCAAAGTTTTCAATTCTACAGTGGAATTAAGTCTAGTAAATTAAAAGTGTACATTAGTGGTAGAAAAGGGTGTTGCTAGAAATAGTTACCCTGACAGTAAGAAAGAACAGCTAAGTAAGTGAAAAGATGAAAAAGGGGAAATTATAAAGAAATAAGAAAAGCAGTCTGAGGCCATTAAGTATAGTACTCCCAAAAGGCATTAACATATTAGAGTCCAGCACCAATCAGTGTGATAGAATAAAAGAACTCAATGAAAAGACAGATAATAGGACTGTCAACTCTGCTGTGTAACTTTGGGCAACTCACTTAACTTCACTGGTCCTCCATTTTCTCATCTATAAAGCAAGAAGGTGGACTGCATTGTCCATAAAGGCCCTTCTAGCTCCAATATTCTGAGACCCTGTGTTCATAATGAGACCCTGAATCATTAATAAAAGATCAAATGACGTTTGGTATGCGCTTGTTGAAGAAGACCAGGAAATATATAATCAATATTAGGAAGATTTTTCAAAGAAACCTTTAGTACCTACAGGTACAGATTTTAGTTACCTAAAATGTGGAACAATTCAACATCCTTAATAGTGGCAGATAATTGAGGCTTCCTTGAATTAGTATCTTTATCAATGATTAATGATTAGGGTAATTATAATGAAAACACTAACCAGGTTCCAAATTTTTCAAAAGCTCTGTAGAATGTCTCTCCTAACTACTGTCTAGGAAAATAATGAAATTATGAAAAGAAGTCATAGGGCAAAAACGTCCTTAGAAATATTCGAAAACCAGTACTTTAGTGACAGAGTTAAAATCCACCTTTGATAGCATATAGAAATTGATACTTGTTATTCTTCTTGCAGCCTATGCCGTCGGTATGATACTTACCTTTGTTGTTCTGGTGCTGATGAAAAAGGGGCAACCTGCTCTCCTCTATTTAGTACCTTGCACACTTATCACTGCCTCAGTTGTTGCTTGGAGACGTAAGGAAATGAAAAAGTTCTGGAAAGGTAGCGGCTATCAGGTATGTGCTTATATCTTGGTTACCAAGTTATCTTATGACACTGCCTAAATTTGGATGGGAACTGCTTGTATATATCAAAGCTTTTACATGCCAAAAAGTTGCCTTGAATTTGTCAGGATGTCCTAAGTTTTTTCCACTACTACCCCCTTACTATTCACCTGCTGCATCATCAGTTCTCATCCCCACTGCAATCTGATGCCAAAATTCTGGTGACTCAAGATAAAACTACCAAGAAGCATGGGAGGGCATCAGGGAAAATCAAAACAGCATTTCAACATGAGTTTTCAAAATCCACACAAAAGTCGCCTTCATGAAAGGTAAAACCCTTGTTTAAGTAATAAATTTTGATACTGACATTAGCTATTTATAGTAAGAGTCCTGAGATTTTGCAGATAAAAAGTACTCTCTCCAGCATCTAAATGGGCCTAATGAAATGAAAGAGGGCACTCATTTCAGATTTAAATAGATTAAGATTAACCTTTCTGTAAAATTCCTAGAACAGAGAATATCAGATACCAGAATCTATCATGTTTGAGTTATTTCTTCATTGCAGTTAAACCCCTTTCTTCTTTTCCTAAATGTTCTTGGTATTCCTGTAAAGTTTGTTTGTTTGCTTCAAAATTAAAGAGGGTTGGGAAACCCTTGCCTGTTGAGGTCATGGTCATGGCATTGATCCCTTCATGAGGCAGTTAGCTCTTCTTTGCCCTATTACAACAAACTACCCTCTGTCATCCACCCTCATGCATGCATGTCAGTGATCACATGAATAAAAACAGAGAAACTTTGGGTAGATGGCTGCAATTCTGTTAGTAGATAAACAGTTCAAAGTTCATATCCACCTTGTGGTTGGTTGTAGTGTCATCTTTATTTAACAAGAGGTGATTAGCACGTTAAGTTAGACTACTATAATTGAAAAAAGCACCAGCTTAGAATTCTTTGGGGTAAGTCTTATAATTTCTTTGAGATTAGGATAAATACCTGCCTTTCCTACCTCACAATGCCATTGTCTCAACTTGTATTTATACACATAGAATTAGTTTATGGCCCCAAGGTCCTGGACTAAACTAGTAAGACAGCTTGTAACTTCCATGAAGAGGACACCCACATGGAATGTTTTATAGATTTTGAAAAGTAAAAGTATGTCCTACAACACACACTCTAATACTTGTTTTGTTTTGTTTTGAATATTTATTTATTTATTTGGTTGGTTGTGCCAGGTCTTAGTTGTGGCAGGCAGGTTCCTTAGTTGCAGCAGGTGGGCTCCTTAGTTGTGGCTCATGGGCTCCTTAGTTGTGGCTCATGGGCTCCTTAGTTGTGGCATGCAAACTCTTAGCTGTGGCATGCATGTGGGATCTAGTTCCCTGACCAGGGATCGAACCTGGGCCCTCTGCGTTGGGAGCACGGAGTCTTAACCACTGTGCCACCAGGGAAGTCCCTAATGCTAGTTTTTGGAAGTCACATCCCAAGAAGTGCTCTATGTCATCATTTTTAAAAAATAATTTTCTATTTCTTCACTTAGCAAATGTTTATTGAGCAGTTCTATTGAGCCAGGTACTGTTGTAGGTGCTGTTGATAAAAGATGAACAAGTTAGAAGCAGGCCTACTCTCACGGCCTCTTGAAAGTTAGAGTCTAGTGGAGGATACAAATAGAGTCACTAACAATAAGGTGTGATGAATGTTAGTTATGGCAGGTGCCATGAAAACTAGAAGTGGGACACCCAGTGCTTATGGTTTTGAGACAGTCAAAGGTGATTTGAGGAAGGGAAGCTTCTTAAAGAATGTTAAGTTTATGGGACTTCCCTGTTGGTGCAGTGGTTAAGAATCCGCCTGCCAATGCAGGGGACAAGGGTTCGAGCCCTGGTCCGGGAAGATGCCACATGCCATGGAGCAACTAAGCCTGTGCGCCACGACTACTGAGCCTGCGCTCTAGAGCCCGCGAGCCACAACTACTGAGTCTGCGTGCTGCAACTACTGAATCCCGCACGCCTAGAGCCTGTGCTGTACAACAAGAAAAGCCACCACAATGAGAAGCCTGCGCACCGCAATGAAGAGTAGCCCCCGCTGGCCACAACTAGAGAAAGTCCGTGCACAGCAACAAAGACCCAACACAGCCAAAAAGAAAAAAAAGAATGTTAAGTTTATGTTGAGACTTTAAGACTGAGCCATGTGTTCCATATTGAGGGAACCATAACTTCAAAGGCTTGGAGGGAAGAGCATTGACAGATTTAGGAACAAAATGAAGTTTAGGATAGCTATCCTATTGAGTAAGAATAGGGGAGCAGTAGGAGATGAAAACTGGAGAAGGACGCAAGGGAAAGAGTCTGTAGGGTGTTGTAAGCCAGGTTCAAGAGCTTGGACTCTATCCTAACAATATTGGAGACCATTTTAGGAGTTTTAAGAAATCTAGAAAATGGATTGGAGGAGGGAGCAAAACTTGAGGCAGCTATTACAATTAGAAGCAGTGGTAGCCAGAATTAGAAAGGTAGTGAGATTGAGAGAAGTGAACAAGGTCAAGAGAAATTTAGAGGCATTATTATTATTTTTATTTATTTATTTATTTATTTTTGCGGTACGCGGGCCTCCTCTCCCGTCGCGGAGCGCAGGCTCCGGATGCGCAGGCTCAGCGGCCATGGCTCACGGGCCCAGCCGCTCCGCGGCACGTGGGATCTTCCCGGACTAGGGCACGAACCCGTGTCCCCTGCATCGGCAGGCAGACTCTCAACCACTGCGCCATCAGGGAAGCCCTAGAGGCATTATTAATGTGATCTGGTGATAGAAGCAGTTTAGGGAGAGGAAGTGGAGTCCAAGATTTTTGGCTTGGGCAGCTGAGTGGGTGGATGGTGACACCACTCACTGAGATTAAGAAGGGCAACAGATTTGAGAGATAAGATGATGAATTCAGTGTTGGACATTTCAGAATACCTATGGGACTACCAGGAAAAGAGAAGTAAGCAGTTGAATAAACATCTCCTGATATGCAGGAGACAGGCCTAGCTAGAGACAGAAATTTGGGAGTGTCACTAGCATACTCCGTGAGTGAGAATGTAGAGGGAGAAGAAAAGGCTCAGGACAGAACTGTGACCAAGAGGTTTCTCCTTTTAGGGGCACTTATCTTATTAACTGATTATGAGGCAAGTCAGGACAAAGAGGATGAGCAACATGGGGAAACTTCGTTTAGGGTTAAAATTTAAATTTGGGACAGTTAATGAGAGCACATGGTACTATCTTACAGAATTAAGTATGTTGTTATTTTCATCACCAGCATTTTATTTTTACTTGTAAATTTTTCCTTCCCCTTTCATGCAGCTTTCAGGATCAGATGGTTTATTATAGCACCTTTCCTCCTTTCTCTCTCCATGCTTTTTATTGAGGAGAATGGGGATGGTAGGTAAGAATGGACTTCAACCAAGGGATGCATTTATATTCCCTATGAATAAGTGCTCTGTCCTGGACCATTCAAGTTTCATTCTTAAAAATTGTGACCTTGAAAGAAATGATGATTCTGATTCACAACAGCTACATATAAAGTTAAAGATCATTGCAGCTGGACACAAAGCCACGGTAAATAGTTACAGAAGGATGGACTCCAGGGCCTTCACTCTAAGACATAGACGCTAAATAAGACAGTTGATTGTAGGAAAATCCATTTTAAAGTGTCAAAAAATAGGACAATTTTGGTAATACACTTCTCAGTTTTGTAGTATGGTATCATAATTTTATTACATAAGACATTCAGAATATAAAATACCACATAGTAATAAAAAGCATGGAGTCTGGTGCCAGACTGCCTAAGTTTGAATTCTGATTTTGTTAATTATTAGCCATGTGACGTTAGACAAGTTACTTAGCTTCTCGGTGCCTCAGTTTCCTCCAGTGTAAGATGGGATAATAATCAACCTGCTTCAGAAGGTTGTTGTAATAGATGCAAATTGCTTAGTACAGTACCTGGCATGTTGTTAGCACTATAAATGTATTTGCTATTATTATTTGTAGGAATTGAGTTTTTTTGTTTTGGTTTATTTGTTGGTTTGGTGGTTATTTTTCAATTCATTAACTGATTTCTACTTTCCTGGTTTGGATATTAAAACTTTGGGTCTTTGTTAAATCTGCTTCCTTTTAACTTATTTGTAAAAGGCCATCGCAAGCCTCAGAGAAAAGATTTTGTTAAACATGGTCATTTTCCCACAGAAAATATTAAGCATGGACATTTCCTGAAATTTTAGGCAAGCTAGTTGCAGAATATTATAAACTGCTGCCAGGAGAGAGTCTATTTTTCCAAAAAACTAGCCTTTTTAAAAGTTATAGAATGTAATGCCTTCTGTTAATGTGAAAAAGAAAATCTCTCATTCCTTTTGTCCAACCTTTAAAGTCCAACTTAATTTAGCTTAAATATTGTCATTTGTGGAAGACAGTATATTATAACTTTGGCATCAGTTCTGGCAAATTATTTAATCTCTGAAGACTCCTCGTTCATAAAATGAGTTTGGATTTACAGGGAGGTAGGAGAATCTAATCTATAGAGGTAGGTTAGCCCAAAGCTTAGTGAGGCAAGTGGATGTTGAAATCAGATAAGGCTAGCAGAGGCTTTGGAAGTAGAACAGGGAACCTCAACAAGCTTGGGAAAATAAAGGGAGACTAGGTATGGACTTAGTGTAGGAGAGGCCTGAGAATCAGCCCTGAAGACAACCCTCAGGCCATTACTGGTTCACCTCTTTGGCTAACAGTATAATAATCCTTTCCCTCTTCTCCCCCTACCTCCATTATCTCTTTCCAGAATATCCCTTATATAACTTCCAACTCAAAATCTGCCTTCTCCAAGCAGATATCCAAGAGTTCTCCAACTGAAATCAGGTTCACCTTTCCCCATATTTTTTTTAGACTTTGACTTTAAATACTTATTAACACCTGCCTTGTAGTGTAGATATTTGTGTATGCTTCCCTCACTTAAGTTATTAGCTCCTAGGTGTTAGGAACCCACAGTGCTGATAACAGTGTTTTTTTTTTTTTTTTTTTTTTTTTCAGTACACGGGCCTCTCACTGCTGTGGCCTCTCCCGTTGTGGAGCACAGGCTCCAGACGCGCAGGCTCAGCGGCCATGGCTCACGGGCCCAGCCGCTCCGCGGCATGTGGGATCTTCCCGGACCGGGGCACGAACCCGTGTCCCCTGCATCGGCAGGCGGACTCTCAACCACTGTGCCACCAGGGAAGCCCATAACAGTGTTTTATACACTGTAAATTCTCCGTCTATGTTATTGAAATTCTTCATGCAAAGCAATTATAATGTTCAGTCCTTAAGGCACTGACCTTTAATCACTTTTGTGTGTGTGTGTAAGCTTCTGGGTTGTGTTTTAGCAGCCTTCATAAAATTACCAAAAATGTTAATAAGGTATTGTAAAAGTGTGGCACTTTTGAAACATTAAACTAGACATATCTCTACAGTCTTTATATGTAACCATTTTTTGCAAGTGCCAAAAGTTTTTGCTACTGTTTTGAAAAAAAAATCAAATGTAAAGCAAATAGTATAAATTAAAATCAGAATCTAACAGCACATTTTTTAATGCTGTTATCATTTGATTCATTCTAATGCCTGATATTATCATTGAGTGTAAGAGTAGTAGAAAGCAGGACTTTTCCACTGGAGATTTTTAAAAGTCATGGGTAGCCCTGATAGCCTTTTTATACTGTTTTCAAAGGGCAAATTATACCTTGTTTTTTGCTGAAACTTAGAGACTTCATAGAGATACTTTAGTATTTTACTTGGGAGTCATTCAGCCCTTCCATGAATTTCTCTAATCAAAAAAGTGAAATTTCCTACAGGATTTCAGTAAATGATACTAGTTTGGATATCTTAATTGTATATTCTTTTCTATAGCTCAAAGCTACTTACACTATATTTTTATGAACTATTTTTCTGGAGTGCTTTAAGAGCTACAATATTCAGTTTCCCTTATTTTATAATGAGTGTAGAGAAAATTAAGGTGTTTTTTCTCTAAGGAGAAAAATGAAGCGGTGGCATAATTACTTTGGCATATAGAACAATTAATAGAAATCAGCCTTTGGGGAGAATTTTTTTGTTTCTAATCCTGAATCAGCGGAGTTAGATTTATGCAGCAACCTCCAATGGGCTGTTTTACTCTGGGTGGGAAGTAAGTTTTCACTTTGTTAATATCCAGTAAACAGTGGGTTTGTCTCTGTTAAATGTCACTAGTGCTTCTAATTATTTTTAGAAGTCACAAGCTGTAACTGACAAGTCAGAATACAGAGATACTTAGAACAACTCTGCTGTAGTATCAACAACTCTCCAGTTACTGCACTTTAATGAGCATTTTATTAGGCTGTTTTTGGAGATTGGTTCAGAGCTATCAGTAAATGCCAGGCTAGCCGACCCAGTTTCAGAGAACATCTTTTCTAAATTGAGCTTGCCTATTTACAAATATTAAGAAAAAAATTTACATGAATTTTCTGGTTAATTTTATTATCTATGTTAATTTTTCTTGTGTTTTTAAAATCCTATTTCAAGTTTGCTCTTTATTTTTCTGTGTTGTTTTTTTTTTGAAAAGTCAGTAAAGAAAAGTAAATACAGAGTAGAGATGTCACTTCTCAATAAGTTGATTTTACAAGTTTTTTTCTTTTTAACTAATATATTTTTATATTTAGAGATTAGATTACAGTGCCAATGAGGTACCAGAGGATTAGGAAAGAAGAGGCACATTATAACTTAGAGTTATGTAGGCTATTATTTCGTTAGGTTACAGTTATCAGGATCAGCAGGTCTTGGGGAAGAAAGAGGGTTTTTCCCCAACATCCATTCTGCAGTTCTCTGTCTGCACAGCTCCAGCCTCTTACACCGGAGTGTCTATAAATTGCTAGAAAAAGAGGGGGGCTAAATATATCTTATGTGCTTCTTCTTTCCCTCTCTCATTTAAATTGTGACTAAAATCAGCTCTTCAGCAACTTCGTCTTTTGTGTTACCTATCTTGATTTGGTTTTTATGCGCCCCCCTGCCGACCTACCGCAGAAGTGCTATGAATATGCAACTACATTAATCTAGGGGATATCTTTGGCAAATAGAGGACCTCAAAACTGATTGTTTAGGGGCTTGAAATGACTCACAGAGCATCAGCAGGTTTGGGTTTTATAAGCTGTCTCCATCACTTGAGACAGTTGTCAGCTGAAAGCCTCAGCTCATGTTTGTATTCTTCTTTGTCTGGCACGTCCAGAGACCCCATTTGGAAATTCTTGCTCTCTCTGCTTCCTCTTCCAAAAAACACTAAAGCTTTTAGAATCAGTTTATAAAAATGGGAACATTTATCTTGCTTGTCTTCTACTTCTTAATAAAGGGGAAGGGAAAAACTACATCACAATACTTAAATCTAATCACCAATCTAAAAATCTTTGACAATCTTCAGAAAGACATTAAGTACTTTTTCTTTTCCTATTTTTTTATAGGTCACACTTAATTTTTTAAAATTAATTAATTAATTAAATTTTGGCTGCATTGGGTCGTTGCTGCACATGGGCTTTCTCTAGTTGCAGTGAGCAGGGGCTACTCTTCGTTGTGGTGTGCGGGCTTCTCATTGCAGTGGCTTCTCTTTGTTGCGGAGCACGGGCTCTTGGTGCGTAGGCTTCAGTAGTGGCTCGTGGGCTCAGTAGTTGCGGCATGTGGGCTCAGTAGTTGTGGCTCATGGGCTCTAGAACGCAGGCTCAGTAGTTGTGGTGCATGGGCTTAGTTGCTCCATGGCATGTGGGATCTTCCTGGACCAGGGTTCGAACCCGTGTCCCCTGCATTGGCAGGTGGATTCTTAACCACTGCATCACCAGGGAAGTCCCTTTTTTCCTATTTTTACTTAGTTTTATCTGAAGAACAGGGTAAAAACACTGAAAACATTTAAGTCTTTCTTCCTTCATTCCCAAACATGCAAAGATTTTTATGAGAATATGGGAGGAACTGAAGTGATCATTTGAGAGAAGTTCAACTGGTAATTCCCCTAAAATAGTCTATGGCAAGTATATTCTTGTTTTTGTTTTCAGATATCATTTGACTTTTAAGTACCTTTAATATCTTTGCCCTTAGTAGAAATTTTTGTCATACAGTCTTTTTAATATTTTCATGTATCATTTTTTTTTTTTTTTTTTTTTTTTTTTGCATTACGTGGGCTTCTCACTGCTGTGGCCTCTCCCGTTGCGGAGCACAGGCTCTGGACGCGCAGGCCCAGTAGCCATGGCTCACGGGCCTAGCCGCTCCGCGGCATGTGGGATCCTCCCAGACCGGGGCACGAACCCGCGTCCCCTGCATCGGCAGGCGGACTCTCAACCACTGCGCCACCAGGGAAGCCCCATGTATCATTTTTAAATGATCCTAAGGTCAGTTCAAGGTGTCAACCAGGTTATACTGTCCCTGAACCAGCTGGTATTCTCACAGTGATTTGTGGTGCCATTTTTAGTTTTTCCACCTGTAGGAGCGGACACTGCTTGGAATAGTGTCCTGGAATAAGCATCAGGAATATCTTGTGATGGATATTCCCACTGCCATGCAGGGCAGTATTCATATTGGGAGATGGAAATAGTGGAAGATCCAGAGAAAGCACTTATCAGATCGGCCCTAGTCTAATGATTAAGCTTCCTGAAAGAGTCATTGTCACCCTGAGCATGTCCTTCCTTAAGACTGTGGATGTTGAAACAGTACATTGCTCCAAAAGGAGTGCTCGGTTCCATGGAGCACTCTGTGTCTCTTAAACACTGGGACTCCTTTTGCCAAATTAGTGAATACTGGGGACAAGTTGAAAATTTGCATTTCCTAACATCTTTTATTTATGCCTAGATGATGAACCATCTGGACTCTGCAACAAATGAAGAAAACCCTGTGACTGCTGGTGAACAGATTGTCCAATAATAATATTATGTGGACTTGCAATAATGTGTCAATTGATTTTCTACAAATAGAGTTAGCCGTTTTAAATTGGCTTTTGAATTGACAATCTGAAAGAACTTCAATGATGTGCTTGCAAATATGTATTTTTAAGAGCTGGTACTGACGACTACATGATAAGTAATTAAAATACATTTGCTTTAAACTATGTTAAAGTTGTGCCTTCACATTAAATAAAAGCATATGGTCTGTGTAATTTTCAAGATGTAATATATACAGTATATTTTTCTAAAAAAAAAGTCTTCACCCACCCCTGTACTTTTCTTACTGAAATCTCTTTCTTTCAACTCTAATGATAGTTAAAAGTATTTGTCAAAGTGAGTTTCTGAGCAGATTTTACTGTAAAGAATTATGCAAATTTTATGCTCTATAGAAATAACTGTTTAAGACCATGTAAGAAGGCAGTTTAGCAATGGAATTTTAGACCTTTTATCACTGCAGAGGTTAGAAATATATAATTTGGGAATATAAATAAATGTGTATTTTTGTAGCATAAGTTTTAAAAAATCCCAATCCTTTTTTAAACTTGAGAACCTAAATTACTTCAGACTACATATGTATTATATTAGAATATTTTTCCAGATATAGAGAAACATAATATATAGAACTAGTCATTAAAAGGAAACAAAAACTGAAATCCACAGTTTTCAGTTCTGCTGTTTCCTTGAAGATGTAGCTTGAATTTCTAAACTAACATTTAATTCCACTATGGTATTTCTGATCTCTGAAGTTTGGTTCTGCTAATGTTAAGACTTAATATTTTATAAAAATTATTTTTCTTATTAAATTATGTATTAATACATATGACTCATTGTTTGAGTGTTAACATCCCTAATAATCCCCTCCCCTACCTTTTTTTCCCCTGATCCCTACTCCTTTCTCCATAGGAAACCACTGTTAACTTTTTAAAATTTGGATGGAGAATGGTTTACTAATATACAAAGCGTGCTTCAGAGAAAAGAATTGGAGACAGAAGACAGGAGACTGGGTGTTAGTCTCAATTCAATTACAAGAGTTTGAGTAAATTTTATTAGCTCAATAAAACTGTATCTCAGCTTTCTCATCTGCAAAATGAGTATGTTAGAGCAACTAATCCCTTTGGTATCTTCCAACTTGAAAAAATCTTTCTCATTCTTTGCTAAATCTCAGATGTGGACTTGAACATTATCCTGGGAGTCATAGATCACATTATCTTTCCATTTTCTTTTATTTTCTCTAAGAAATTCCCAAATGAAAAGTGATTGCAAAGACAGCAGGATTTTGTATTTCTCTGTGAATAATGTACAAGATATGTGAACAAATCCATGATTTTTCATCCTAAGGCCAGTTTAACTGATTAAAAGATAAAGCTAATGCCTTTAAAAATGGATCAGACCTTTGATGTTTGAACTAAATTTAGTATTTGAGGGAATTAGATGCTTTTGATTAATTGTTAAGTTGCTGAGTAATTTTTAGATGTAGAAGCTCCCTTGACAGTCAGCCCTTCTTTCTACTTAATACACTTATGGGTCATTTGGTTTATGGCAAATGACAAATAAGTATCTGACAAGTAAGAGTTCATGTTAATTTTGCCTCTATAATATAAAGTTTGAATTTTTCCCAAAGAATTTAATTTATTTGGCAGACTCTGATAGAACAGATTAAGTGCCATGTTAAAGCTCCAACTATATTTTCATTTATAATATCAATAAAATGTTTGCCAAAATACAGCTTTTTTAAGTAAAATTATCTGCACTCTTATCCCAGCTTTAAAATATTCAAAACCCTCAACCACATTTTATGAAGAATGTTAAGAGAAAATTTTACATCTAGAAGTCTGGAATCTTAATTCTTCGAAGCAAATTCTACTTTATCCAACCAACTTTATCCAACCATCAAGAAGGTATAACCTTGTTCTAGTTTGCTATTTAAATCTTACAGATTAAATAGAAATAACATAAAAAGTGAAATTTCTTAAGTTTCTCCATCTTCAATATCAACTTTATATTGTACTTAGGCCTTCTAGCAACTGAACTGAAAATATTTATAGAAATTACAATAAAGTGCAGAAATATTTTATTTGGGGAATCAAAATATAAGCAAAAGATAACAGAGATGGAAATTTGGCTTTAGAAGACTGTATCATTTCTTCCTCTCTTGCCCTCCCACCACCAATAACTTTAAGGGGAAGAGAAGTTTGTTTTTTTCCTAAACATGTCTTTAAAACAATAAGATATATTGTAGGAGATTACTTACTGCAAAAAAAATAATAATAAATAAATAAATAAATAAATAAATAATAAATAAATAAATAAATAAATAAATAAAAATAGTCTGAGAAATTCCCTATAAACACTTTTGTAGTTTATCAAACAGAAATTATTAAATACCTCAAATTGTAAAGTCAATGATTTTTACTTCAGTTTAGTTTGGCAAAGATAAATATGAGGTTAGTGGGAAAGGACTTTGATATTTTGCTATGTTATGTTTCCTTCTGGCTTGTAGATTTTTTTTTTTTAGATTAGCAATACCTTATTAGTAGACTCGGCAATTTATTTCTCTTTTGAAGGAAGAAAATTTTAACCCATCTGCTCTTGGCATTCATTGATTTTAGTTACATGTTCATAGAGATTTTGATGAAATTGTACATTTAGAGTAAATACAAATGAGCTTTCCAGTTTTCCTTTGTTTTTTTAATTTCTGCCTTAGATATAAGCAGAAACTAATTTATTTAAGTTTCGTCTCTAAACTGTCAACTTGATCTCAGCTAATGAGACTTCACAAACAGGAATTGCTTTTCAGACTAGTGGATTGTACTAGTTTGAAAGGCTTTATATTTTCCCATTAACAAGGAAAAAAGTTGTTATGCCAAACAACCCATTTTACAGTTTAAAAAATTTATTTTCAGTGCTCTATTTGCCTCAGAGGTAATTCTAAAGGAGGTAGGGGAGGGTAATGAAAATAAAATCAAAATACTGAATAAAAATCAGTTTATGCTTCCTGGAAGAAAGATACTCTATAAATTCAAGAGACCTGAATCAAATGACTTAACCTTTTGGAATTTGAAAGAAATTATGTAGTACTCACAATCTGGATTACTGAATTTTCAGAGTAAACAAAATGATTTATAAGAGTAATATACAGGCCATATTACAGTGAAAATCATATATGTAAATTTTCTTGTTTAATGTTTCCATAAGGACAGCTTCTGTATCTAAGAAAATGTTCATTGGGGAAAATATTTTTAACTAAATTTTTTAGAATAGTCCTACATTATTTGCAATTAAGGGGCAACTAAAAGAAAAAAATGTGGAATATTTAATGTCATTATTTGTTTCTTTAATTAGGCATAACAAGTAAACAACTTATTTTCCTTTGGAATATGGATTTTTTTTCAGTATCTAAAGTTTATCTGGTTAGCCTTGAGATTTCCCAATGAGACAAGTCAATGTAAATTAGGTGGGTTTTGCTTGTTTTATACCTTCTGTTGTCTTTTGATCATATGAGAATCTTTTTTAAAGTACATGATTGAATTTTTACTTCTTAGATGGAGGTTTGAGTGTGAAATTCTTTTCTTTTAACACTTTGATATGTTAGTGTAAATTAGTACTTTTATAGCACTACTAGGCTTTATTTTTTTATGGAACATGATTTAAAATTTTTTGAAGTGTTAATTTGGCAGTGCTTTAAAACTCTTCATTATGTGCCAATACTGACAAGAAAAACAGTTTTTTTTAATGTATTGAATTCACTGTGGTATTCAATAAATTCTATTTTAAAATAAAATTCGAGTTTGTTTTATTTTGAATGGTGAAAAATAATTGAAGAACTAAAAGCTACTAGATCATGTTCACATAAGGTGAAAATGATAATAATCACTTATGAAATTGTGTAGTTATTTTAAATCTGATAAATTATCCATAAACCTAGATTCCATAAGTGTCATTTACCGGAAATTTATATTGATACATAATAGCTCTTTTTTTTTTTTTTTTTTTTTTTTTTTTTTTTTTTTTGCGGTACGCGGGCCTCTCACTGTTGTGGCCTCTCCCGTTGCGGAGCACGGGCTCCAGACGCGCAGGCTCAGTGGCCATGGCTCACGGGCCCAGTCGCTCCACAGCATGTGGGATCCTCCCAAACCGGGGCACGAACCCGCGTCTCCTGCATCGGCAGGCAGACTCTCAACCACTGCGCCACCAGGGAAGCCCCATAATAGCTCTTAATAAATATTTATTGGATTGATATATCTATAGACTTTTTTTTACCAAGAAACTATCCTACCTGTTGTAATGAACATCCCTGACATTTGCAGCTTTGCTTGTTATGTTCTCACAAATTACTAAGATCCCTGCTGCCATTGTACAGGGTATTTTTTTTTTAACTTAGTTGTGGATGGCCCAGATATGTATCTGTAGTGGTTTTGTCTTGACCATATGTTGAGGAGTCCTGTTCAGAGGAACCTTGTTTCATCCCACAGGCCCATATACCTGAAAAGATGCATAAGAAACTGGAAAGAGAGGCGCTCTTTAAGAAGAGAGGGAGTAAGATGGGTTGAGCACAGGAGTGAGAGCGAGACATTTTTCACTGTATACTCTTGTACCTTTTACATTTTCTATCATATACTTATATGAAGATTAAAAATACAAATCATAAAAATCTATTGAATTATTTTCCTCTTAATAGGTATTCATACTAATAGATGGTTAACTAATAAATTACTCATATATTTTCCTTAAGATAGTAAGCCTTGGAAACAGTCTAATATGTATAGTGGGAGTAAAGGGAGAATATTTAACCACTTGTCATGTTTTTTGTCTTAAAATTTATGTTGTGTACAAATGTATTAGCTTGAAATTCATTTTTTGCTAGAAAATAGGAGTAGAACTAAATTTTATGAGCTCATTCCCATTTCTAGAATCCCATGAAGACTCTAGAATTGAGATCAGAAGTTCTCAACTTAATATTTCTTTGTGGCCCTTAACCAAATGACCCACAACAAATTAAAAATAAAGCAAAAGTGGGAATTCCCTGGCCGTCCAGTGGTTAGGACTCAGTGCTTTCACTGCCGGAGCCAGGGTTCAGTCCCTGGTCCAGGAACTAAGATCCCACAAGCTGTGTGGCACAGCCAAAAAAAAAAGGCAAAAGTAAAAATAATGAATCACTGAAAAGCACTGACAATGGAAAACAATGTCCAATTCCAGGCAACACTAATGATAACAAAGTATCCTTCCTAAAAATTGTGGAAATTTCAACTACCTGCATATGAGCTCTTAGAATAGACACTTTGCACTTGCAGCAATAGCCAGACTCGGCAGAATTCTGGAGAGAGAGGTCTGTAAATTGCAGTTAGGCACTAATTCTTAACAGCTCTCTTAGGAGGTTATGGGTACAGTAAGTCCCCTACATACGAACGAGTTCCATTCTGAGACCGTGTTCATAGGTCCAATTTGTTCATAAGTCCAACAAAACCTAGGTGCCCAACTAACACAATCGGCTATATAGGGTAATAAGTTTATAATACTTTTCATACAAATAATACATTAAGAAAACACAAACACAAAAAATAAAACATTTTTAATCTTACAGTACAGTACCTTGAAAAGTACAGTAGTACAGTACAACAGCTGGCATACAGGGGCTGGCATTGAGTGAACAGGCAAGAAGAGTTACTGACTGGAGGAGGGAGAGGAGGTGGGAGATGGTAGAGCTGAAGGATCGTCAGCAATAGGAGACAAGGAGGGCAAGCTGCAATTTCACTCATGCCTGACATAGATGACACGGGTTCCGTTTCCTTGCTGGATTCAATTCTATCTACCCTCTTGAAAAAACGATCCAGTGATGTCTGGGTAGTAGCTCATTTTTTCTCATCATAGATGACACGATAGCACTGGATTGCATTCTGAACGGCTGCTGCAAACTTCGTGTACCATTCTATGCTCTGGTCCTGTGTCTCAAAAACTAACAGTGCCTCAGGACTTCCCTGGTGGTCCAGTGGTTGAGAATCCGCCTTCTAATGCAGGGGATGAGGGTTCGATCCCTGGTCAGGGAACTAAGATCCCACATGTTACGGGGCAACTAAGCAGGCACGCCACAACTACTGAGCCCACGCACCACAACTAGAGAGAAGCCCGTGTGCTGCAACAAAAGATCCCACGTGCGGCAACTAAGACCCAACACAGGGCCTCCCTGGTGGCGCAGTGGTTGAGAGTCCGCCTGCTGATGCAGGGGATACGGGTTCGTGCCCCGGTCTGGGAGGATCCCATGTGCCGCGGAGCGGCTGGGCCCGTGAGCCATGGCCGCTGAGCCTGCGCGTCCGGAGCCTGTGCTCCGCAACGGGAGAGGCCACGGCAGTGAGAGGCCCGCGTACCGCCAAAAAAAAAAAAAAGACCCAACACAGCCAAAAATAAATTAAAAACAAAAGAAAACTAATAGTGCCTCCTCAAATAAAGACAATCCCCTTGCCATTTCCTGCATAATGAATCTCTTTAGTTCTTCAGTTACTTCTTCCTCTTGTCTCTCTTCGTCCTTTCTCTGGTACAAAAAAGCACAACGACTTGTAGAGGATGCATGCACGTGACAACATACGCCAGACATGTGAACTAACTTACGTGATTGGACACGCAAACACAGGTTTGCATCTTTGAAAGTTCACAACTTGAAAGTTTACTGTAAATAGTTCTTAACCTTAGCTGTAAATGAAAGTCTATGGTTTGGCATGTCATTATGTTAAAAACAACTTTCCAATTTAGATCATAGGGTCACTTCTTTAGATAAGTGGGAAAGGTATCAATTGGATTCTAATTAATAGTTACGTGTTAATAGGCTCTGCTAGCTATGGAAACCCAAGTAATTTTTTACAAATGAGTGCTTCATCCAAAAATTTATTATATGTGTTTGGAACACTGATTGAAGCCTCACGTGTTATTATTTTTTCTATAAAATCTACTCCAGCCCCTTTCAGTGCAAAGAAATAAAATAGACAAATGCAGGTGCCAAGTCCTCTCCATACTCTTCCAAACGTCTCTCAAAGAAACCTGGTACTCGCCGTCCCCACTGCCACTAACTCAATTTAATTCATCTGTACTGTTAACAGATTTTTTTTTTTTTTTTTTTTTTTCGGTACGCGGGCCTCTCACTGTTGTGGCCTCTCCCGTTGCGGAACACAGGCTCCAGACGCGCAGGCTCAGCGACCATGGCTCACGGGCCTAGCCGCTCTGTGGCATGTGGGATCTTCCCGGACCGGGGCACGAACTTGTGTCCCCTGCATCGGCAGGCGGACTCTCAACCACTGCACCACCAGGGAAGCCCTGTAACAGACTTTTAACTGGTCTTCCAAATATTAATTTCACTATCAATCCCCCTTCCATATCATAGCCAGTGATCTTTCCAAGATGAAAATCTGATCATGCAATTCAAGCACTTTTAAAAAATCTTTAATAGCACCAAATTTGTTTAAGAATAGTCTAAATACCTTAATGTGGTTTTTCTAGTCCCTGTTACTTTCCAACTTAATCTCCCATTACTTTCCTCTCCTTCATTCCTGCCCCCTTACACTCTTCCTAGGAAGCTCTTCTGCACACACTCCCACCTCCCACACCCAGCCATCCCCTATAGACCCTTCAAATCTCAGTTTAGGTATCACTGTTTGGAATGGGAAGAGATAAATGTGGAAAGAACAAATACAATTCCTTTATGGAGTTTTATTAAAAAGGAAGACAAGAAATGGGCTCAAGAAATAAGTTTGGTAAATGGGAAAAGAATTTGAAAAAGAATAGATACATGTACATGTATAACTGAATCACTTTGCTGTACACCTGAAACTGTCACTGTCACAACATTGTTAACCAACTATACTCCAATATAAAATAAAAAGTTTAAAAAAATTAAAATTTTTTTAAAAAAAGAAAGAAGTTTGGAATGGGGGTGGGGTATTGACAAGGGAAGAAATAACAGCATTTTTGAATGTTAATGGGGATCCAATAAAAGGGGATATTTTGATGATGTTGGAAAGAGATTGGAGAATTAACTAAATTTATTTCCTTAAGTAGGCCAGAGGTGATGGGATCTAGTGCCCAAGTGGAAGGGCTTGCATTAAATAGAAATATGGAGCGTTCACCTCCAGTAACTGGAGATAAGGTAGTGTATGTAAGTATAAATGCATAATAGGGAGGTAGATGTGATAGGTGTGGGCATGGGAAGTTCTATTCTGATTGCTTTTATAGTCTGCCAATGAAGTGCTAATCAGGGTCATCAGCTGAGTCAGTTTCGGGAGCAGATGCAGGAAGTTTGAAGAGAAAGAAAAAAGTTAATCTTTCAAAAGCAAGAATGATTGGTATAGGGACAGGTTCTCAAAGTGTGGTCTCTGGCTCAGCAACTGCATTACTTGGTTAAATATGCAAAATTTTGGTCCCCACCCAGACCTGAATCAGAAATTCCAAGGGTGGGGTACAGCAATCTGGTTTTTAACAAGCTTTACAGGTGATTCTTTTACAAGCTAAAATTTGAGACCAGGCATATCAGACTCACTTGAAAGGCTTATTGAACCACAGGGAGCTGGGCCCCAGTCTCAGATTTTCTAATTCAGGTCTGGGGTGGAATCCAACCAAGAATTTCCATTTCTAACAAGTTCCCAGATGAAGTTGGTACTGCTGGCCAGCGGACCACACTTTGAGAACTACTGGTCTAAGGAAATATAGTATGATATAGTTGCATCAGGGGCATATCATGAGGTCTGTGGTCTTAAATTTAAATTGGACTTTCTGTTTGTGTGTGTATGTATGTGTGTGTTTCCCCAGCCACATTCAGTTATACAGGTATAATATTGAATTGAACCAGGGCTGTGATTTAGCCAAGCAAATTCAAAAGCAAAAGAGGAGCAAGGGAATTTAGGATGTGTGTGAAGGAGTGAATATAACTTATTAACCATGAAATTTAAACTAGGTAAAGAAGAACATGAGGGTTTGGGGGGGCAGTAAATGATAGTGAAAAGGTGTTAGGATAAATGCATTATAGATACCTATAGAACGGAATGATTGTTGGGTTTGGAATAGTAGAAAAAGTTCAGTAGATGGAAAGTGGTGGTCCAAGATGATTGTTAGAAATGGAAATTATGAGGAATTGCCATTACTGGTAATGATAAGGTCAATGTAGGTTTCCCAGATCAAATACAGGATGCCCATTTAAATTTGAATTTTAGATAAACAATGGATACTTCTTAGTATAAGTATGTTCCAAAGTATACTTAGAATGGGTTTATTTTCATCCATTATGCTGATCTTACAATGGGACCCTTCAGCCTAGTA
Organism: Hyperoodon ampullatus; assembly: GCF_949752795.1. NCBI lineage: Eukaryota > Metazoa > Chordata > Mammalia > Artiodactyla > Ziphiidae > Hyperoodon > Hyperoodon ampullatus. The sequence continues at coordinate 86,857,728 of NC_136916.1, forward strand.
ACCTCTGTCCTTCAATTTTGGGATATTTTCTTAAATTATTTGGTTATTTCCTCCCCTTCATTTTCTCTGTTGTTTCTTTCTGGAATCCCTAATATATTGATGTTGTACCTCCTGTCTTACCTGTTTTCTCAAATATTCCACCTCTTGTCTTTTTGCCCATTATCTGGAAGATTTCCTTAACATTATCTAATCCTTTTATTGAATTTATTTCTGCTAACATTTAAAAATTTCCAAGAGCTCTTTTTGCTCTCTGACACTTTATTTTTTATTGTATTCTATTGCTGTTTCATTGATGCCATATATTCTCTTAACGCTCTGAAAATATTAATCATAGGGTTTCTGTTTGCTTGTTTTTGAAATTGTCCTGTGTATAACCACCGTTTTCTTCCAATTCCTTTTTTTTTTTTTTTTTTTGCGGTACACGGGCCTCTCACTGCTGTGGCCTCTCCCGTTGCGCAGCACAGGCTCCGGACGCGCAGGCTCAGCGGCCATGGCTCACGGGCCCAGCCGCTCCGCGGCGTGTGGGATCCTCCTGGAAGGGGGCACGAACCCGTGTCCCCTGCATCGGCAGGCGGACTCTCAACCACTGCACCACCAGGGAAGCCCTTCCAATTCCATTTTTGTGTGTTATTTCTTAGAAGCTTTCTTCAGAGAGAAGGTAATCTTTAGTTTTCTGCTCATGTTTAAGAGTGAGAGGCTAAAAATACAGTTGGACACTGAGCATATAAATGGGCTTATTAAATGTGAGGTACATTGTAGGATGATCTGGCTTTGCTGCTGGGAAACCCCAATACCAGTATATTTAAATGTTTTCTCTTGGGCTGATTAGATTCCTCAGAAAAATGTCTCCAAATCTCTTGGAGTCATGTGGTTGGGAAAGTGTTGAGGGTCTCAGCATTCTACATGCAAACGTTCACTCAAACACAATTTTCAGTCTGTTACCCATGCACACCCTCGATTGTAACTGGTATCATCCCAGCCAGTAAAACCCCTGTTTTACTCTCTCCAAAGAACAAACCTCCAGTTTTCTGCCAGAGTCAGGGAAAAAAATTTGCCCAGCTACATGAAGTACAAGAGGAGATGTGTGGCTCTTCATGAATGATAGGATTAGAAAATAACAATTTTGTAATCCCAAACGAAATAATTGGTTTAGGCAATGATCATAAGTGTATAAAACCATTAGATGAGAGGAGGGCTAAATCTGTCAGCACCTGAAATCATTGATTAATCTTAGCATTATTAAGTGTGGGACAACCAGACATTGTAGGCCTTTCAACATGGTATTCCATGAAGCACAAAGCACTATGAAGTGTTCTTCCAAAAAAAAGATAACCTGGAATCTCATCAAATCTGCAGCACAAACTTCCAACTATGGGAAATATAGAGGATGAAGGGAGAAGTTAAATGACACTCAAGGGAGCAAATTACAAATACAGAATATGCAACATTCTCAAGGACAACTGAATTGGTTCTTGTAATACATCAATACTATAGGGGGAAAATGTGGAAGGAAGGGCTGCTCTAAATTAAAAGACTCTTCTGTGACATGACATCCAAATCACTTGCGTGGACACTGTTTGGATCCCAATTTAATAAACCAATTAAATAAGACATTTGTGAGCCAACTGGGAAAATTTAGTTATAAACCAGATATAAAACAATACCAAATAATATTGTTTTTTTAAGATGTGATAATGGCATCATGTCCATTTTTTTAAACAGATGTATTTTGAAGTATAGAGAAGCAAAATGGCATAATGTCTATGATTTACTTTATTTTATTTTATTTTTAAAATAATTTTATTAATTTTATTAATTTATTTTGGGCTGCATTGGGTCTTTGTTGCTGGGCATGGGCTTTCCCTAGTTGCAGCAAAAGGGGGATACTCTTTGTTGTGGTGCATGGGCTTCTCATTGCAGTGGCTTCTCTTGTTGTAGAGCACCAGCTCTAGGTGTGCGGGCTTCAGTAGTTGTGACATGCAGTCTCAGTAGTTGTGGCTCGAGGGCTCTGGAGTGCAGGCTCAGTAGTTGTGGCGCATGGGCTTAGTTGCTCCGCAGCATGTGGGATCTTCCCTGACCAGCACAGGCAGGCAGAGTCTTAACCACTGTGCCACCAGGGAAGCCCTATGATTTTCGTTAAAATAAATCAACCTCAGCTAAGAAAAAAAGAAAAAAGGAAAAAAACAGATAAGGAGAGGGAAGACAGCAGAAGCAAGAAGAACTACAATCCTGCAGCCTGTGGAACAAAAATCACATTCACAGAAAGATAGACAAGATGAAAAGGCAGAGGGCTAAGTACTAGATGAAGGAACAAGATAAAACCCCAGGAAAACAACTAAATAAAGTGGAGATAGGCAACCTTCCAGAAAAAGAATTCAGAATAATGATAGTGAAGATAATCCAGCACCTTGGAAAAAGAATGGAGACAAAGATCGAGAAGATGCAAGAAATATTTAACAAAGACTTAGAAGAATTAAAGAACAAACAAACAAGATGAACAATACAATACCTGAAATGAAAACTACACTAGAAGGAATCAATAGCAGAATAACTGAGGCAGGAGAACGGATAAGTGACCTGGAAGACAGAATGGTGGAATTCACTGCTGTGGAACAGAATAAAGAAAAAAGAATGAAAAGAAATGAAGACAGCCTAAGAGACCTCTGGGACAACATCAAGTACAAAAACATTCGCGTTATAGGGGTCCCAGAAGGAGAAGAGAGAGAGGAAGGACCAGAGGAAATATTTGAAGAGATTAGGGTCGAAAACTTCCCTAACATGGGAAAGGAAATAGTCACCCAAGTCCAGGAAGCGCAGTGAGTCCCATACAGGATAAACCCAAGGAAAAACACACCGAGACACATAGTAATCAAATTGGCAAAAATTAAAGACAAAGAGAAATTATTGAAAGCAGCAAGGGAAAAATGACAAATAACATACAAGGGAACTCCCACAAGGTTAACAGCTGATTTCTCAGCAGAAAATCTACAAGCCAGAAGGGAGTGGCATGATATACTTAAAGTGATGAAAGGGAAGAACCTACAACCAAGATTACTCTACCTGACAAGGATCTCATTCAGATTCGATGGAGAAATCAAAAGCTTTACAGACTAGGAAAAGCTAAGAGAATTGAGCACTACTAAACCAGCTCTACAACAAATGCTAAAGGAACTTCTCTAAGTGGGAAACACAAGAGAAGAAAAGGACCTACAAAAGCAAACCCAAAACAATTAAGAAAATGGTCATTGGAACATACATATTGATAATTACCTTAAATGTGAATGGATTAAATGCTCCAACCAAAAGACACAGGCTTGCTGAATGCATACAAAAACAAGACCCATCTATATGCTGTCTACAAGAGACCCACTTCAGATCTAGGGACACATAGAGACTGAAAGTGAGGGGATGGCAAAGATAATCCATGCAAATGGAAATCAAAAGAAAGCTGGACTAGCAATACACATATCAGATAAAATAGACTTTAAAATAAAGAATGTTACAAGAGACAAGGAAGGACACTACATAGTGATCAAGGGATCAATCCAGAAGAAGATATAACAATTATAAATATATATGCACCCAACATAGGAGCACCTCAATACATAAGGCAACTGCTAACAGCTATAAAAGAGGAAATCGACAGTAACACAATAATAGTGGGGGACATTAACACCTCACTTACACCAATGGAAAGATCATCCAAAAGGAAAATAAATAAGGAAACAGAAGCTTTAAATGACACAATAGACCAGATAGATTTAACTGATATTTACAGGACATTCCATCCAAAAACAGCAGATTACACTTTCTTCTCAAGTGCACACAGAACATTCTCCAGGATAGATCACATCTTGGGTCACAAATCAGCCTCAGTAAATTTAAGAAAGTTGAAATCATATGAAGCATCTTTGCTGACCACAACACTGTAAGATTAGAAATGAATTACAGGGGAAAAAATGTAAAAAACACAAACACATGGAGGCTAAACAATATGTTACTAAATAACCAAGAAATCACCTAAGAAATCAAAGAGGAAATCAAAAAATACTTAGAGACAAATGACAATGGAAGCACAATAAATCAAAACCTATGGGATGAAGCAAAAGCAGTTCTAAGAGGGAAGTTTATAGCTATACAAGCCTACCTCAGGACACAAGAAAAATCTCAAGTAAACAATCTAACCTTACACCTAAAGGAACTAGAGAAAGAAGAACAAACAAAACCCAAAGTTAGCAGAAGGAAAGAAATCATAAAAATCAGAGCAGAAATAAATGAAATACAAACAAAGAAAACAATAACAAAGATCAATAAAACTAAAAGCTGGTTCTTTGAGAAGATAAACAAAATTGATAAACCATTAGCCAGACTCATCAAGAAAAAGAGGGAGAAGACTCAAATCAATGAAATTAGAAATGAAAAAAGAGAAGTTACAACACACACCGCCAAAATACAAAGCATCCTAAGAGACTACTACAAGCAACTGTATGACAATAAAATGGACAACCTGGAAGAAATGGACAAATTCTTAGAAAAGTTTAACCTTTCAAGACTGAACAAGGAAGAAACAGAAAATATGAACGGACGAATGACAAGTAATGAAATTGAAACTGAGATTTAAAATCTTCCAGCAAACAAAAGTCCAGGACCAGATGGCTTCACAGCTGAATTCTATCAAACAATTAGAGAAGAGCTAATACCCATCCTTCTCAAACTCTTCCAAAAAATTGCAGAGGAAGGAACACTTCCAAACTCATTCTATGAGGCCACCATCACCCTGATACCAAAACCAGACAAAGACACTACAAAAAAAGAAAATTACAGACCAATATCACTGATGAATATAGATGCAAAACTCCTCAACAAAATACGAGCAAACAGAATCCAACAACACATTAAAAGGATCATACACCATGATCAACTGGGATTTATTCCAGGGATCCAAGGATTCTTCAATATATGTAAATCAATCAATGTGATACACCATATTAACAACTTGAAGAATAAAAACCATCTGATCATCTCAATAGATGCAGAAAAAGCTTTTGACAAAATTCAACACCCACTTATCATAAAAACTCTCCAGAATGTGGGCATAGAGGAAACCTACCTCAACATAATAAAGGCCATATATGACAAACCCACAGCAAACATCATTCTCAATGGTGAAAAACTAAAAGCATTTCCTCTAAGATCAGGAACAAGACAAGGATGTCCACTCTCACCACTATTATGAAACATAGTTTTGGAAGTCCTAGCCACGGCAATCAGAGAAGAAAAGGAAATAAAAGGAATACAAATTGGAAAAGAAGAAGTAGAACTGTCACTGTTTGCAGATGACATGATACTATACATAGAGAATCCTAAAAATGCCACCAGAAAACTACTAGAGCTAATCAATGAATTTGGTAAAGCTGCAGGATACAAAATTAATGCACAAAAGTCTCTTGCATTCCTATACACTAATGATGAAAAATGTGAAAGAGAAATTAAAGAAACACTCCCATTTACCACTGCAACAAAAAGAATAAAATACTTAGGAATAAACCTACGTAGGGAGACAAAAGACCTGTATGCAGAAAACTATAAGACACTGAGAAAAGGAATTAAAGATGATATCAACAGATGGGGAGATATGCTGTGTTCTTGGATTGGAAGAATAGTATTGTGAAAATGACTATACTACCCAAAGCAATCTACAGAATCAATGCAATCCCTATCAAATTACCAATGGCAATTTTTATGGAACTAGAACAAAAAATCTTAAAATTTGTATGGAGACACAAAAGACCCTGAATAGCCAAAGCAGTCTTGAGGGAAATAAACAGAGCCGGAGGAATCAGTCTCCCTGACTTCAGACTATACTACAAAGCTACAATAATCAAGACAATATGGTACTGGTGCAAAAACAGAAACATAGATCAATGGAACAAGATAGAAAGCCCAGAGATAAACCCCCGCACTTATGGCCAACTAATCTATGACAAAAGAGGCAAGGATATACAATGGAGAAAAGACAGCCTTTTCAATAAGTGGTGCTGGGAAACTGGACAGCTACATGTAAAAGGATGAAATTAGAACACTCCCTAACACCATACACAAAAATAAACTCAAAATGGATTCAAAACCTAAATGTTAGACCGGACACTATAAAACGATTAGAGGAAAACATAGGAAGAACACTCTTTGACATAAATCACAGCAAGATCTTTTTTGATCCACTTCCTAGAGTAATGGAAATAAAAACAAAAATAAACAAATGGGACCTAATGAAACTTCAAAGCTTTTGCACAGCAAAGGAAACCATAAACAAGACGAAAAGACATCCCTCAGAATGGGAAAAAATATTCGCAAACAAATCAACGGACAAAGGATTAATCTCCAAAATATATAAACAGCTCATGCAGCTCAATATTAAAGAAACGAACAACCCAATCCAAAAATGGGCAGAAGACCTAAATATACATTTCTCCAAAGAAGACATACAGATGGCCAAGAAGCATATGAAAAGCTGCTCAACATCACTAATTATTAGAGAAATGCAAATCAAAACTACAATGAGGTATCACCTCACACCAGTTAGAATGTCCATCATCAGAAAATCTACAAACAACAAATGCTGGAGAGGGTGTGGAGAAACCCTCTTGCACTGTTAGTGGGAATGTAAATTGATACAGCCACTATGGAGAACAGTATGGAGGTTCCTTGAAAAACTAGAAATAGAATTACCATATGATCCAGCAATCCCACTACTGGGCAATGCCTGGAGGAAACCATAATTCAAAAAGACACATGCATCCCAATGTTTATTGCAACACTGTTTACAATAGCCAGGTCATGGAAGCAACCTAAATGCCCATAGACAGACGAATGGATAAAGAAGATGTGGTACATATATACAATGGAATATTACTCAGCCCTAAAAAGGAATGAAATTGAATCATTTGTTGAGACGTGGTTGGATCTAGAGACTGTCATACAGATTGAAGTAAGTCAGAAAGAGAAAAACAAATATTGTATATTAACTCATGTATGTGGAACCTAGAAAAATGGTACAGATGAACCGGTTTGCAGGGCAGAAGTTGAGACACAGATGTAGAGAACAAACATACGGACACCAAGGGGGAGAAGTGGTGGGGGATGGGGTGGTGGTGTAATGAATTGGGCAATTGGGATTGACATGTATACACTGATGTGTATAAAATTGATGACTAATAAGGACCTGCTGTATAAAAAATAAAAAATAAAATTCAAGAAAAAAACAGATAAATTGCAGTAAAATGTTGATAATCATTGAATCTAGGTGGTGGGTGCTTGTTTCTACTCTTGTATATGTATGAAAGTGTTAATTAAATATCTTTGAAAAATATTGTTTTATGGAGTTTTTCACAAGGGAGCCAAATTAGATGTGTGTTAATTCATCACTTTTCATATACAGCTCTCCTTATGTTTTAACTTTTTTCTTCAGCTATACATTTGTAGTAATTTGGTGTTAAGCACCTATATTGTATTTAAATAGTATTCAAAACACAGAGCTAATTAATCCAATTAATACCTGGTTGCTTGGTTATTTTATGTTTACGTTTTCCTCAGAGTGTAAGGTATACTGTAATAGGCTTTTGTGATCTTAAAGTATATTAGGTTAAGATTAGCTACCTGAAAGCTACCCCTTTGAGATCTTCATGAAACAAGATGAAAATCTGTTAATAGTGAGGCAAGTATATACATACTCATACACATAAACAAACATATATGCTTATAGCAATTCCATTTTAATGCCATTTAACTTGCATTTTAGGACCTTCCTTAGATAACCTTATAATGTTAAAATGTTAATAAATCGGTATTAAGTTTGGAGATACATATTAGCATTGCTAATACATAGTAGCAATAATGGTATCCAGTATCAGAAAATCAGATCTTTTTTGAGATCCCTTTTTTCAACTGTTACCAATATCCTATTTAAAGAAAACTTTTTTTGTGTGTGATCCAAAATAATTACCAAAGCAAACAGCTTAAGTGTCAAACTAGATAATCAAGTTTTTAAAATTTATTTATTTATTTTTTTGCACCGTGTCTTAGCTGAGGCACGCAGGATCTTCCTTGCAGCATGTAAGGTCTTTAATTGTGGCGTGAGGACTTCTAAGTTGCGGCATGTGGGATCCCCAACCAGGGATTGAACTCAGGCCCCTGCACTGGGAGCTAGGAATCTTACCCACTGGACCAACAGGGAAGTCCCTAGACAATCAAATTTAAACAGACTTACCTTTTTATGTATCTTACCTGAATTTGCTTAAAAATATTGATGTACCAGTGCAAATGAATAACAATTCACAACTAGAACCACCAATTAATAATTTAAAAACTGACCATGAAAATTAAAATATATAGCACAGACTCATGATCCCTAAGATACAAAATCACTTTTACGTACAACTTAATTGTTGATCCCCCAGTTTCATGTGATTAAGTCTCTGTCTCAGACTGAAATTTAAAGATTAGTTTTTTACATAAACTTCATTATTTTTTTTCCACTTTCTGGGGAAGTGGAGTCAAATGATTTAGGGCTAACTACACTATCTAAATTCGTTTTAGGAAATTATCATTGTTTATCATAGTTTAATGCATTTAGTCTTAGACCCCTTTAAATTTCCTGTTCAACCAAAGTAATCCATTCATTGTACACTCACATATGCTTCAGAGAAGTTCTTGTAGTCCCCAAAATAACATTCTTTATCAACACAAAGCTTTTGCTAAATTCAAAGGGAAATTTCTCTCTATGTTTTCTGATAATTTGTTCCAGCTTTTACCCAAATCTAGTCACTTGGAGTAGAGTTTTAAAACTTTAGGAAGAAATATTTTTCTTTTAAAAATAAACTAGGGCCAACGAAAACAGTTATAAAAAATGTTTATTACTTGTATATTGCATAAATAACATATATGCATACACTCTAATTCAAGAAGACTGATTTTCATCCTCTCAATTATTCAAGAACTATTTATTAAATACCTATGATATACCAGGTACTGTACTAAACTATTGGGGTTAGAGATTAATATTTGAGGGTCTTCCCTGATGGTGCAGTGGTTACGAATCCCCCTGCCAATGCAGGGGACACGCGTTCGAACCCTGGTCTGGGAAGATCCCACATGCCGCGGAGCAACTAAGCCAGTGTGCCACAACTACTGAGCCCACGTGCCCTAGAGCCTGTGCTCCGCAACAGGAGAAGCCACCGCAATAAGAAGCCCGCACACCACGACGAAGACTAGCCCCAGCTCACTGCCAACTAGAGAAAGCCTGCGCGCAGCAACGAAGACCCAACACAGCCAAAAATAAATTAATTAATTTAAAAAAATTTGAAACATTCCAGGTATTTTTGGTGCCATTCTATTAGCTTTCCTCTTACAAAACAGGTTAATTCTTTTGAAAGAATGCCGAAGAAAGAAAATCCATTAATCCTCAACCCAAATTACTGCAAAATTTCTTGGAACTGGTTTAATTGCTCTGCTTATACAAACAAAGGATTTGCCAAACATTTATGAGGGTCTAATTTTAAGTGACAGGGAAATTGTACATAAAACATATACTTCATATATTGGCTCTCTTTTTAATTGTTTTGATGCTTTAATCAATTTTAATTGTTTTAATGTTGCCAGTGTTCTTCAGTTTTCGACACAGTGTCCCCTTCTCAGGTTGCTCAGGGACTTAACGCTAGTGGCAAATCCGTTTAGGGAGAAATTAGAGCATGATTAATGTGAAAACAATCATATAAGCCAAATATTTGGACCTAGTGAAGTAAATAAAGAATCTGGATTAGCTGATTAAATAGTTTGAAGAAAAGATTTTGTGAAAGGCTGAATCATATATAATCTGTTCTCTATTATTAGTGACAGCTTTCTCAGTGTGTTTTACTGTCACAAGAGAATATAGCAGAAGGGTTAAGGACATAAACTCTGGAATTAGGCTGCCTTGGTTGAAACCGTGGTTCTGCCCTGTGCCTCAGTTTCCTCCTCTGTACAATAAGGATGATAATAATAGTATGTAGCTCATAGAGTTCAGAGGACTTAAGTTAATACATGTTGAGTGACTAGAATAATACCTGGCAGAGAGAAACCATTCAATAAATGCTTGCTCTTCAGTGTTAGAAAGTAAGGACTCTGATGCTTTCCAACTGTTTTACTATGGAGCCTGCTTTTACTTATCTGAATGTAAACCTCTATACACATCTGTGTGGACATCAAGGTGAAACATGTTTTAAATAATTGTGAGAAGTCATAAAACCTGGCTAGTGTCAGAGATAGTCATCACTCATAAACTGCACTACTTATCGGTCCCTTTAAATATAAATTACAATAAACTTGCAGCATTCTAAAAATACTTTTCCTAGGTTAAAATTTAGCCTCTTTATTATTAAATACCTTAAAACCACAAAGAATCTGCTAATGTTTAAAATGGTTGTTTTATAATTGCCACATCCTTACTGCAGCTGTTGATGTGTTTAAAACAGCAAAATGTGCTTCTGAAACATTCTAAATGTAAATACAACACCAAGTATTGTATATTTTTGTTAACAAATTTAAGTTACAAAAACCAAGAGGAAATTGTGGACTAATCTGACATTTTTTAGATTGACTGAGTTTTTGTTTCTGTTTTAATCCATTTCTCCTCTCTACAGCTTGGGAGTTATCTAATCCATTTCTTTTCTCATGGTTCTTAATTTTATTTTTTTAAATGTCCTTATGAAACGTGAAGTCTAAAACACTACGGCTGTATCTATCTTCTTCCAAAATAATGAAAGAGACTTGGAGTGATGGTCTTCAAGTATTTTTTTTTTTTTTTTTTTTTTACGGTACGTGGGCCTCTCACTGTTGTGGTCTCTCCCGTTGCGGAGCATAGGCTCCGGATGTGCAGGCTCAGTGGCCATGGCTCACGGGCCTAGCTGCTCCGCGGCATGTGGGATCTTCCCGGACCGGGGCACAAACCCGTGTCCCCTGCATCAGCAGGCGGACTCTCAACCACTGCGCCACCAGGGAAGCCCCAAGTATTTTTGTTTACATACCACTTAAAATAATTTTGAGAAACTACTATGGATGGATGGATATTAACTAGACTTATTGTGGTGAACATTCTGCAATATATACATATATCAAATCATTATGATGTACACCTGAAACTAATATAATATTATATGTCAATTATATCTCAACAAAATATGTATCAGTGTAAAAAACACTATGTAACTCTTGTATATTTTATCATAATTTAAAATATTTGCAATAAATGTAATTAACAGAATATTAAACATTTAGAGATTTTAAAATGTAAGTTTTATCACTTAGATTTTAAACATGATTAGATACCCATCATTATCCATTTAAGAAAGGTAAACTTCTCAAGAATAGGAAATTTTGCATTATTCTTTTTTTGTGCTTAACTTGTGTTTCTATTCTACTTTGCCCATATGCTTTTTAAAAAATTAATACACTTTATTTTTAGAGCAGTTTTATATTTACAGAAAAGTTGAGTGAGAAAGTATAGAAAGTTCTCGTATACCCCTTTCACAACCCTCCCCCCTCCCCCCAGTTTCCCCTATTATTAACATCTTGCATTAGTGTGGTACCTTAGTCACAATTGATAAGCAAATATTGATACTTTGTTATTAATTAAAGTTCATAATTTACATTGGGATTGACTCTTTGCGTTGTACATTCTACAGGTTTTGACAAATGTATAATGACATGTATCCACATTACAGTATCATACAGTGTAGTTTCATTGCCCTAAAAACGCCCTGTCCTCCACCTATACATCCCTCCCTCCCTCCTTCCTCTCAAACCTCTGGCAACCACGGATCTTTTCAATGTCTCCAAAGTTTTGCCTTTTCCAGAGTGTCACACAGTTGGAATCATACAGTTTGTAGCCTTTCAGATTGGCTTCTTTCACTTAGAAATATTTATTTAAGTTTCCTACATGTTTTTTCATGGCATGATAATTCATTTCTTTTATCACAGAATAATATTCCATTCTGTGGATGTACCACAGTTAGTTTATCCACTCACTGAAGGACATCTTGATTGCTCTGAATATTTGGCAATTATAAATAAGGCTGCTATTAACAACTGTTTGCACGTTTTTATGTGGACAAAAGTTTTTACCTTATTTGGGTAAATACCAAAGAGCACACTTGCTGGATCCTATCAAAAGAGTATGTTTAGTTTTTGTCGTACTATCTTCCAAAGTGTCAGTACTATTTTGTATTCCCACAAGCAATGAATAAGAGTTCCTGTTGCTCCACTTTCTTGCCAGTAACTTGGTATTGGCTGTTGGGAGGTCTCAGCCCCTTGCCACATGTACCTCTTCAGAGGCTGTTTGAGTGTCTTTTTAAAAAATATTTATTTACTTTGGCTGAGGCGGCTCTTAGTTGCGGCATGCATGTGGGGTCTAGTTCCGCCACCAGGGATCGAACCTGGATCCCCTGCATTGGGAACGCAGAGTATTACCCACTGGACCACAAGGGAAGTCCCCACACTTTTTTTTGAATGAATATATTCATCCTCCAGACCTGATTGCTCACTGAAGGTCAGCATATGTGAACTTCAGGGCTGTCTGATCAGTAGTTCAATTAAGGTGTCAGTGGGAAAAAATGCACAACCTAAAAGTTGAGAATTATGTTTTATTCAAGAACATTACTGAGTACTATAGCCTGGAAACAGACTCTCAGATAGCTGTGAGAAACTGTTTCAAAGAGGTAAGGGAGGAGCCAGGTTATCTAGGAGTTTTTGCTAGAAAAAGGCATGTAGTCGAACATCAAAACATTACTGCTAATTACAAAAAAAAGACATCTCAAGTTAATGATGTTAGTGCTTTTCTATGTATGGGAAGATGCAAGAGTCTGGGCTCATTGAAGGACTTCCCTGGTGGTCCAGTGGTTGAGAATCTGCCTTCCAATGCAGGAGATGCCAGTTCAATCCCTGGCGGGGGTAATAAGATCCCACATGCCGCGGGGCAACTAAGCCTGAGAGCTCTAGAGCCCACATGTCGCAGCTACTGAGCCTGCGCACCACAACTAGAGAGATGCCCGTGTGCCACAACGAAAGATCCTGCATGCCTCAACTAAGACCCGATGTAGCCAAATAAGTAAATAAAAAAGGGTCTGGGCTCACTGAAATTATTCCTTTGATATGTATCTTAACTATCTAGAGCCAGTATCCTGTCTTTCTCTATCCTGAATTCCCCTCAGAGCACAAGGTGATAGTGGCTGATGGCTTGATCATGGGCAACATTCGCTGTTTACTGAAATGGCAAGCAACATTTCTAACTCTAAACTAAATGCTGCAATTTACCAAAAATTTCTGGAGACCAACTATCATGGAGCTATTCTTGTTTCCTTTCTACACCATCCAACTATCATGGAGCTATTCTTGTTTCCTTTCTACACCATCCCTGACTTGTGGGTACAAAAAGGCCAGAGACACAAAGACCAAGGAGAACACCGCACTCTTATCTCATTTTATTTTGATTTTCTGGTTTGTTTCCACTTTCTAGATTATAAACTCCCTAAAGGCAGGAAGTTCGTAGGCCCAGCTGAGATCTAGAAAATAAACATTTAGATCCCTGCCCCAAGGGGCTGACAATCTAGTAGGAAAAAAAATTTTTTAAACGTTTTTTTAGGACTTCCCTGGCGGTGCAGTGGTTAAGAATCCGCCTGCCAATGCAGGGGACACGGGTTCAACCCCTGGCCTGGGAAGATGCCACGGAGCAACTAAGTGCACCACAACTTCTGAGCCTGTGCTCTAGAGCCTGTGAGCCACAACTACTGAGCCTGCGTGCCACAACTACTGAAGCCCGAGCGCCTAGAGCCTGTGCTCCGCAACAAGTGAAGCCACTGCAATGAGAAGCCCACGTACAGCAGCAAAGAGTAGCCCCCGCTCTCCATAATTAGAGAAAAGCCTGCACTCAGCAACAAAGACCCAATACCGCCAAAAATTAAAAAAAAAAAGAAAACAAAAAACCCCATTTTTTTTAACCTTGGTCCTGCTGGACCTGCCAGATGGGGAAGGAATATACAATACAGGTGTACCTTGTTTTATTGCACTTCACTGTATTGCTCTTCAAAGGTACTATTTTGAAAGCAATAAAGTATTTTTAAATTAAGGTATGTAGTTTTTTTTAAGACATAATGCTATTGTACACTTAATAGGCCTCAGTATAGTGTAAACATAACTTTTATATGCACTGGGACCAAAACATTTATGTGACATAGTTTAGTGCAATATTCACTTTATTGCAGTGGTCTGGAATGGAATTTGAAAAATCTCCAGGGTATGTCTGTAATTGAAGATTGTTCACAAGTATGGCCAAAGCTTGTTAGGGAAAATGGGTGGATCAGTTTTGTTGAGGAGAAGATCCTACTTCAGTGAATTGTGTTTTAAAAGGTTTACAAGGTTATAGCTATGGTGAGTGAAAGAAGCCAGACCTCCTCTCCCTTCCCCCCAAAAAGTACATATGGTATAACTCCACTACATAAAACTTTAGAATATGCAAACTAATCTATAGTGACTGAAAGCAGATCAGTAGTTGCTAAGGGATGGAGATGGGGAGGGACAAGATGGAAGAATTATAAAGGGCAGAAGGAAAGTGTGAGGTGATGAATACGTTCACTGTCTTGAGTGTGACGATTTCATGGGTGTATAAATATGTCACTACTTGTCCAATTGTACATTTAAATAGGCATAGGTTACTTACTGACATGTCAATTATTCCTCAATAAAGCTGTTTTTTTAAAATAATTTTACTTTATCTATTTATTTTTGGCTGTATTGGGTCTTCGTTGTTGCTCACAGGCTTTCTCTAGTTGCGGTGCACAGGCTCCTCATCGAGGTGGCTTCTCTCGTTGCAGAGCACAGACTCTAGGCTTGTGGGCTCAGTAGTTGTGGCGCACCTGCCTAGTTGCTCGCTGGCGTGTGGAACCTTCCGGGACCAGGGCTCAAACCCGTGTCCCCTGCATTGGCAGGCAGGTTCTTAACCTCTGCACCACCAGGGAAGTCCCAATAAAACTGTTTTTAAAAAAGAGATAAGATCAGGATCAGACAGAGGAACTCTTGACGTTTTTCCCGAGGGTGAAAAGCAACAGTTAGTAAACTATCCCTAATAGTCAAACCTGGGCTGGTGTGAGAGCAAAGGAAAAGGAAAGACAGAAAAGCCACAGTCTTAGGTTCAGGTGTGTGGTGTGTCCGCGCCGGTGGGAGATATCTCTGGAGGGAAAGGCTAGTGCCCACAGTTAAAGCCAGAAGAATTTTTGCTGGCACAAGCAGGGGAAGCTAGAGGAAGAACATGATTTGGGTCAAGATAATTTTCCATTTTGGACTAGGAGAGAGCAACATGGAAGGCCTCCACCCTCGCTGAGGCACAGCTACGGGGCTGGAGAACGCTGCTCCAGAGCGCAGGCAGACGCCAGGCCCAGTTAGCAGAGACGAGACCACGCCACAACTCCCGGGGGGGATCCCAGGGGCCTGAAACCTTAACCCTCAACTATCGCTTCCTTAAGTTCCACTCCTCGAGCTGAGGAAGATGTTTGTGCAAGTCCCGCCTAGGTATCCCACGGAGAACTGGAGAGAACACCTTAGCCAATTCGGCAGACCCGAGGCGCCGGGACTGAGGACGCTCGTGCCCGACGCGTACGCGCGGCGCGCAGGGAGGCTGCCTGGAAGTGAGGGAGCGCGCGCCCCTCACGTGACCCGGCCCGCGGGCGGCTACGCACACGACGCGCCCCTCACGTGGTCTGTCTCCAACCCCGTCGCCGGCGGAGGCGGGCGCGGGCGCGTCCCTGTGCCCAGTCACCCGGCGGAGTTGGTCGCACAATTATGAAAGACTCAGTTTCTGCTGCTAGCGCCGGAGCTGAGTTAGTTCTGAGAAGGTTTCCCTGGGCTGTCCTTGTCCGGCGGCCTCTGCTGCCGCCTCCGGAGACGCTTCCCGATAGATGGCTACAGGCCGCGGAGGAGGAGGAGGTGGAGTTGCTGCTCTTCCGGAGTTCGCCCCGTGAGGAGAATGGTACTGGACCCACGCAGGCCCCGGCGGGGGAATGGCCCTGGGGGTTGCGGGCAGGGAAGGGGGAGGACTCGGCTGGCAGGTGTGTGCGCGGAGCCGCTCTTCCTGGGGCTATGGACCGCTGGTTTGCTTTGAGGCTTCCGGACTTGCCGTGGCGGGACGGGAGTGCAGTTCTTTCGCGGGTGAGGAGCAGGAAGCAGGTAGCAAATCTGGCGCGACACCTCGTCGCGGGAATCCCCTGAGCGGAGCCCGGGCTCAAGCGAGGGCTCTTCGGGGCGGCAGAGGCGGGAGCCGCGGAGGACCTGGCAGAGCTGAGCGGCCGCAGCGCGCCAGAGGCAGCGCTCAGCCTGCAAGCTCCGCATCTCCCGGGAGCGCGTTCCTCCTGGCGCTTGTTGCTGGCAGATAAGGCAGCCAAATGCTCTGCTCAAGTTCTGCATGGAAGCGGAGGGAGGGCTGAGAGGGAGCAAAAACGGGATAGAGGATACGGCTTTGGAGCTGTGCCTTGTTTGCTGCGCAGCGTGTACTCCACAGGTCCATTTTCCTCTGGAGCCCAAGAGGAGGGATTAGACGATATTGACGCTAGATCTGGTTTGGAATTTTCTTTAGCAAGAATTAAGGGTTTTATTGGGGCGCTGCTGTAGGTACCGAGGCGATGTGTTGTCTGGATTTATGTCGAACTGCCTCATCCGTTGCCCTAGAGAAGGGTTGGTCGTGTTTTAAACCAAAGTTGCGAGAGGGATGCGGCGCATTTCACCTTTTGATAGAGGTTTTTGTTAAGGCCAGGAATAAAATTAGAAGTTTTCTCACAAAGAAAGTCATTTAGATCAGAGACTTGAAGAGCGGGTAGGTATTCCTGGTCAGTAGTTGAACTAGATAGGCTTCATGCAAACAATTCTCCCTCTGCTGGAGTTTGGTAGGTTTACTTTTCTCTAGAAACTAATTCAAGTACCGTACAAATTGAAACCACGTAAGTAGTTATGCTTTGAATAAATAGTACACCTTTCCATTATTTTCCACATTTTTGAGTAATGTAAAGTCAATAAAAACGTCATTTTACCTTTTTTCGTAATTTTTAAAAGGATTTGTTAAGTTCCTCTACCGACGCTAAATTTTAACATTTATTACTTAAGTGAATTTTAAGGGAATCTATTTTGGGGGGTGGGGAAGTTGAATCAAAGTGCCTTTCATTAAAAAAAAAAAGCAAACCATTAATACTGTTCAGCGATGTGTCTAGTTTTCCTTTTTTTAGATGGTAAATAACATACATTTGAACATACCACTTAAGTATTTAGAAAAAAATTTAGATACGTTAGAAAATGGAAATGAAGACGATTCACCATCTTAAAAGCCATTGCTTCCTACTGTTTGGTTAAAGCAACCAGATGACTTTGTTTCTAGTGACATTCTAGTGAAAGTCAATTTCTTAGTCTTACCTCAGGTGCTGTTCTTAAGTTCAGCCTCTTAATGTCGCTATCTACACACTTTGAAATCTAACCTTCAAAAACTGATGTGGTCAGAGTTTCTCTTGTGTTTGTTGTATTTCCATTTTTGTAGCAGATGCACCCCCCGCCCCCGAAACAACGTTTGTATGCAGCACTGTTGTTTCTACAGGGAGAAATTTTCACTTTAAAATTTGAAATTAAGAATCTGATTTTATTTTTTACGTTGCTTGGGTCCTGACTGCTATTGAGTTTTGTGATTTTTCCCTACAATTTCCAATTAAATTACAGTGAAACCTTAGGATAACCTAATACTGAGGTTCTCCAATAATGATAACTTGTTGAGCCTCCTCAACTTTAAGGTCAACACTGTGACGTGAAAGTTTCCTGAAGTATGTTGTAGCTACACTGTATAATTCTTATTGTAAACTCTTGTTTAAGGCCTTTGCTTTAAAACTAATCAGCCAACAGACCAAAAAACAACACAAAACAAATAAAATACCAAGAAACACAAGGGAAACTGGAGTGGAATAAATTTTGTTACAAAATTAAAAACCATGGCTATTAGAAATATTTGTTTCATTCATTTGGTAAACACTTAGTGTTTAATATATTCCAAGCACTGGAGTGGCAAAGATGTGTTAGACAAGTTTCCCACTTTCAAACCGCTTACATTCCAGTTATTTATAAAAGAACTACCTGTCTGTTGTCAATGGAAGATGCATACATCACAAAACAAACATTTAGTGTGTAGCAGGCTCTGTGATACTCTGTCTTGAAGGGCAGTATAGATATGCAAAAAGCAAAAAGGTGTGATATTACTGCATAGATTACTGTGAATGTATAGGGTAGTCAGGGAGAGAGAAAGGAAAGTCTGGTTAGGCTTGCAAAGGAGCTGATAGGAGAAGTGAGTGTCGTAGAGGCAATAGAAATTAATTAACCTGGAAATAGAAGGTATGTAGAATTTGGTATTGGTGGTTTTAGTCTAAGGGAACTGAGCTTTAGAAGAGAAGAGCATCCAGGGAAATCCCTGGTCCAGTGTTTAGGACTCGGTGCTTTCACTGCTGAGGGCCTGAGTTCGACCCCTGGTCGGGGAGCTAAGATCCTGAAAGCTGTGCAGTGCAGCCAAAAAAAAAAAAAGAGCGAAGAGCATCCATAGTTTATCTTAAAATCTGTTGTACGAGTACTGTATGTAGAAAGAGTGGAGTATGGGATGATTTATGGGGTACTAGTCTGGGAGTGTTATAAAGATAGGCAGGGACCAGATTTCTGAGGGCAATGTATGTTATGCAAAGAAGTTCGGATTTTATTCTGGAGATGAGGGGTCCACTGAAGGAGGAATCAGTATGGAGAGTGACGGTGTGTGTTTAAGCTGAAAAGAGAGACCATAAGGAGGCTGTAGCAAGACTGACCAAAATATTTAGGGCTTGAAGTAAAGAAGTAGTAGAAGAAAAGAAGGAACTGATTGAGATGTTCAGGCGTTAGAATATTTAGAACTTGGTTCCTTTCGAGGAGGGGTGTGTGTGTGTGTGTGTGTGTGTGTGTGTGTGTGTGTGTGTGAGCAAATGTCAGTAATAAGAACCAGACATAAAATGAAAACATGTAATAGTTGAAGTCATTACTTAATATGTGCAAATATAATACTTAAAGGCAGTACTTAAAATTGTATTTTTGGCTTTGATTTATTTTTTTTACAAATTTATTTATTTATAGCTGCATTAGGTCTTCATGGCTGCGCGGGCTTTCTCTAGTTGTGGTGAGCAGGGGGCTACTCTTCGTTGCAGTGCACGGGCTTCCTCACTGCAGTGGCCTCTCGTTGCAGAGCATGGATGGGCTCTAGGCATGCGGGCTTCAGCAGTTGTGGCTTGTGGGCTCTAGAGTGCAGGCTCAGTAGTTGTTGCACATGGGCCTAGCTGCTCCGTGGCATGTGGGATCCTTCCGGACCAGGGCTTGAACTCTTGTTCCCTGCATTGGCAGGCGGATTCCCAACCACTCTGCCACCAGGGAAGTCCCTGGTTTTGATTTTTAAATGAAGGTCTATTGAAGCAAACACTTCTAAAATTTAAGTTTGAGAGTTTTGCCAACCATAGATATTTTTGATACAGTACTGATATTCTCTTTCTTTAACATTCTAATGTGGGAGATTTCAAACTTGCAAAGGTATAATAGTAAAATGAATCACCATATACTCATGACCCTTTCAACAGTTTGAAACATGTGAATATTGTTTCTGCTATTATCCCTCTCATTCCTCCGCAACTGGATAATTTAAAAGCAAATCCCAGACATGTTCCATCTACAGGTACTTCGTTATGTGTATCTCTAAAACTTTTACACATCCACAGTACTATTAGCACACCTAAAATTAATAATTCTTTGATATCATTAAATATTCAGTATATTTCCTTAATTGTCTCGTTTTTTTCCCAGTTGGTTTGTTTGAATCAGGATCCAAAGAAGTCCACACAGCATTTGGTTGATAAATAAGTCTCAGTCTCTTGTATCCCCTCCCCCCGCTTTTTTGGTCTTGTCATTTAACATTTATTTAATGAAAAAAAAAATCCAGATCATTTGCCCTGTAGAATTTCCCACAGTTTGGATTTTGTTGAATGTATCTGTATAGCATCCTGTAACATGTTCCTTTCTCCTCTGTATTTCCTGTGAACGAGTGGTTAATCTAAAGACTATGAGATTCTAGTTTGATGTTTTGGCAAGACTGCTTCACAGGTAGTGCTGTGTACTTTTTATTGCATTACATTAAGAGGCACATGCTGCCTGGTTGTTTTTCTTTTTTTGATGTTAAGATTGACCAGTGGGTTGGTGTTGTCAGCTGCCTGATTTTGAGTTGTGAAGTTCCCCATCATACATTCACATAACAGTAGCAATTGATGATTATTGCCATTGCTCAGTTATTTCACTCTGGGTTTCTGTTTCTCCTTTCTTTTGGGGGGAACCTTTCAGCATATGATTAAATTTTACAGTGTTCTTTGTTGTTGTTGTTTATAAGAGACTGCTCTTTAAATGCCTGTTTTAAGTTTGTTGCCTGGAGGCAAAGTTCAGAGTGGTTGAGGTTAGTTTAGAACATGAGCAACATTTGACTGTCTATGGGAATTTGAACTGAGTCATTTATATGAATTGGTATAAAAACACTTAGATGTGTGTCACTTTTAGAAGGGGCTTTGTAATTATTAGATTAGTTTGAATATGAGTGAAATGTGTGACTTGGAGAATTGGACCTCTTCTAGTTTATGTTTATAAAAATGTTGGTTTAATTTGAATTAAGTTACTACTTTTAGATATTTTGTTGACCCTTTGGTTCAGTTTACCTAGGATTTAGAAAATTCCTCTGTATCTTTTGGGGGAATATGTGTTTAGTTTCCTATCTAAAGGTTTTAGAACCCTGTTGAAGAAATTTTGGTGTATGGAGGTAAGCAGTTCTTTGAAATTGATAGACTTGCCTGTTCACCTAAGCATCTTTGCCAAGTCACACTCTTTTATGAGCGTCACTGTTACTCTGTGAAAGGCAGATGGTAATCTTTTTTCTACTTCACCTCAGGAGCAGTACTAGGATTAAAGTCTGTGAAACACTGTTTGTCCCTCCTTGCGTCATGAAAACATGTTAATAACTTAACACCTCAACTATCCCAGCTGCCAGACTTCTGAAAACTTCAACCTTTGGAAACCCAACTCCTCATAGAAAGAAAAAAAGCTTTTGAGCCAAGCCATTATCAGAAATATAGCACCCTTAAGCCCAGAGTTCACTGGTTGAAAAATATGTGCAAAGTGAAATTTAATAGGCTTAGTTACCTACTTTTCTCTGACAGTTTGGTAATACATTAGGAATGAGAGAAGGAAAGTTATCTGGGAAGCAGACTATTACTATAAGGAGGAGACTGGGGAAACATTAACTAGAATAGAAAGATAGGACTGTAAATTACCCTTCACTATGTGAACTAGCAGTCTTCCTTGTTTTTAAGTATAATTTACCATAGCCAGTACCTGGAAGGTGCTCTACCCAGAAGGTACTCCTGACTAAACAAAGTGTGTTATAGGCTTTAGACAAATTTTCGCAATATTAGCTAACATGTATTAGCGTTTTGTGGCCATCGTTCTAAATGCTTTACATATATCAATTACATATATCACTCTCAAGACTCCATTATGAAGTAGACGCTTTTTCCGCCCTCCATTATTTATGTAAAGAACAGAGAAGCAGAATCACTCACCAGAGGTCATAAGGCTGATAAGTGGAAGAGTAGGTGTTGACTTGCCAAATTATAGAAACCTGGAGAAGAATCTTGATATTCAGGGGCATGTATATTAGCGAGATGTCAGATGACAGGTGTTAGTTACTGTTAAGTAAAAAAGTTAAGGTCATTTAAAAAAATGTGTCACCTTTAAAAAAATTTTGTCATACCATATTTTCTTTAAATGCTATAAAGCTTAGTAGAATTTCCCTTACTACCAAATTTCTATGTAATAACTTTAGGATAGGTTATTTATAACTCAGTTGTATACATGGCATTTTGAAGTACAGAGATTTACTATTCTGAGGGGATCCTTAATAGATTGGAAAAGTTATTAACTAAACTAAATAGATTTTGTTATAGGTAGAACTCATTAATAAAAACCATAGATGCCTATAATGAGTGTGTCAACAAAGTATCATCACACTACTCAGGGATAGAGAATAGGTTGTTATGGTTTACTCCAATATGAAGGCTCAAGATTTGTAATAGAGAATGTCCAATACTTCTTTAGATTTCTCTTTTTCAGATTAATTTTTGTGGTATCATCTGAAAACGTATCAATCAGTGGTCATTGAATTAGGTATATGTGATAGATCCATTTAATTCAACAGATTCTGTTGCTTTTGAAAAAATATTTTATTAGGTAATAAGGAGCCAGGAAAAAAGGTGCAGAATTTAAATTGTATACTATTTGACTGAAAGTACATAATATTTAAAAATAAATGTATATAATTTGAGTTCTTTGCTGGTTTTTTTTGTTATGGAATTCAGGTGTGTAGATCATAATATAGCAGACAGTGCTTATCACCCAGCTTAAGAAATAAAATATTACAGACAAAATTTGATGTACCCCATCAAAATCCCATTCCACTTTCCACTTTTTCAGACATAACTTTTATCCTAAATTTAGCCTTTATTGTTCCTTTGGATGCTTTTGTAATGTTGTTACCTAGAGTATGTATACTATATAGTGGTCTTTCGGTATTTCTACGTTTGATATATATAGAATTATGTACATCTTTTTATGGATTTTTTTTTCATTTTCTTTTTTTATTGAAATATAATTGATATACAATATTAGTTACAGGTGTACAACATAGTGATTCAATATTTTTATAGATTATACTCCATTTACAGTTATTATAAGGCAGGGGATATGGGAATATATGTACACTTATATCTGATTCACTTTGTTGTACAACAGAAACTAACACAACATTGTAAAGCAATTATACTTCAATAAAGATATTAAAAAAATGAAGTTATTATAAAATACAGAATATATTTCCTGTGCTGAACAGTGTATCCTTATAGCTTTTTTTTCTTTTTTTTCTTTTTAATGAACATTCGGTTTTGGAGATTAATTCATGTTGATACATGTAAGGTCTAGTTTATCCCTTTCAGCTGCTATATATTATTCCATGATAGGAATGTGCTGTATGTTGTCCATTTTACTGTTATTGGGCATTTAGGTTGTTTCCAGTTTTTTTTTTTTTTTTTTACAAATAATGATGTAACATTCTTGTATGTATCGTCTTATGTAGACATGTGAGAATTTTTCTAGGAAGTATATATCTAGACGTAGAATTGCTGGGTCATAGGGTAGGTGCATCTTCATCTTTGTAGATATTGCCAAAGTGTTGACCACTCCCTCTAGAAATATATGAGAATTCTTTTTTTTCTCCCCAATGTCTTTGCCAGCACTTAATTGATGAGGTTCTTTTATTTTGCCAGATTCATGAATGTGTAGTAGTTCCTCATTGTTTTAATTTGCATGTCCCTGTCCACCGATAATGTTGTGTATCATTTCAGGTTACAAGTTTTTGGATATGGTTACCTCCTCTCTGATGAATTGCTTTGTTTGGTTTTCTAATGGATTATTTTTTTCTTTTTTATTATTTACTTCTAGAAGTTCTCTATGTATTCTGGATACTAATTTTTGTTTTTTGTTTGTTTTTGTTTTATGAGCTACAAATACCTTCTTCAGTCTCAAGCTTTTTAAATTTTTACTTTAATGGTGGGCTATTTACTTATTTTTAGGTTGTTGGTATACATTGGTTTTTAATTTTGGTGTAATAATTTATCAGTACTTTCTTTATAGCATGTGCTTTTTCTTGAGGTCATAAAGTTATTTATTTTTTGGTAGAAGTTTGTTTTTTTTTTTTTTTTTTTTTGTGGTACGCGGGCCTCTCACTGTTGTGGCCTCTCCCATTGCAGAGCACAGGCTCTGGACATGCAGGCTCAGCGGCCATGGCTCACAGGCCCAGCCGCTCCACGGCACGTGGGATCTTCCCAGACTGGGGCACGAACCCGTGTCCCCTGCATCGGCAGGCAGACTCTCAACCACTGCGCCACCAGGGAAGCCCCTTGGTAGAAGTTTTGAAGTTATGACTTTATTAACCCATCTAGTATTTATTTTGAAATCTAGTGTGATAGTTCATATACATATAGTATATTGGTATTATCTCCTGATTTGTATTGCTGTGTCTGTCACACACCAAGTTTCCTTAAGTGCAAGTTTCTAAGTGATTTACTCAGTTCTGTTTGTCTTTTGTGTCAATATATTTATTTGGATTTTTTAGCAATCTTAGGAGTCTGGTAAAATTTCTTGAGTTAGTGTAAGAAATTTAATTTTTTTTTTTGCCAACATACTTATCTTTTTTCCTCCTAAAATGATGAATTTTGATCCCTTTTCATTTTAATAATAATTTTTATGGTAAAAATGAATTATTCTGGGTAAGACTTTATCTGGTATACCTGAGGGAAAAATTACTGCTGTTTGAGCTAAATTGAGGTTGGTCACTTTTTAGACTCAATGTCTAGTCTTCAATTATTTAATGTCTTGGACTCCGTGGTATGGCATGATGGCAACTGCTCATACTTACCTTTATCAAACATTTTCTATCCCTTAATTGAGGGCAGTATTGGGCTGGTAAGCAGTCAGGGTAGCAATCTCCACGAGGTCAGCAGGACAGCAAAACCAACAGAAAATAAGATGGGTTGTAGTAGTTGGACTCTTTACAAGCATAGTCATGGTCTGAATCTGATTCTGTTTATTTTTTAATATATAAAACTTCCCCAACTGTTTATCATTCCACAGAAGCTTTTCAACAGTGTCTTTAAAACCTGTTCACAGGGTTCACATTTGAATTATCAGTAATATGTAATAATTAGTTAAGTGGTTGGCAGCCAGTTAAGCACAAGAGCAGAACTCTAGCGTAAGGGCCTGTAGGAGTGCCAGGAGATCAAATAAATTGGACTCTGACAGAGGAAGTCAAAGAGTGCCAGCTGTTTTCAACATTTTGCTTCAGGCTAGCCTTAATTTTTCTTTGTCATTGTGCTGTTGCTGGCAGGCGTGTTGACCTATGTACAAAATTATCATGTAACTCAAAATTTCTAGATCTGTAGTGTCATTTAACTTTTTTAAGCTATTGCATTTTATTAGTAGCCAAACTTCCTCTTAATTTGATTGCCTTTTCTCTTGAGTATGGGTCACATTTTCCTGTTTCTTCTTATATCTAGTAATTTTGGAGTGTTATCATGGGTGTTGTGAATGTTACCTTGGAGAGACTCTGGGTTCTGTTATAGTCCTCTGAAGCCTACTGATTTTGTTTTTTAAAGTAGTTGTTATGGACTGAATGTTTGTGTCTTCCCAGAATTCAGTGTTGATGGTATTTAAAGATGGGGCTTTGTGGAGGTAATTAGAGTTAGATGAGGTGATGAAGGTAGGGTCCTTATATGAAGAGACACCAGAGAGCTTGCTCCCTCTCCCTGACACAGTGAAAAGACAGCTGTCTGCAACCCAAGGAGGGGGCTCTCACCAGACACAGACCTTACTAGCACCTTGATCTTGGATTCCAGTCTCTAGAACTGAGAAAATGAATTTCGGTTGTTGAAACCAAAATTAAGTCTTCCAGTATTTGTTACAGCAGTCAAAGCAGATGAGGATAGTAGTTGATTAACTTGACTGTACTCAAATTCCAAACTGTGTCTCCTTCAGTGGGCAGCAAAAATATCAGTTCAGTTATTTTATTCTTAACTGACATGCTTGAAATCTGCCCCATGTATATGTACTTCATGGGTCAGCTAGATTTGAACAGAGTTAATGTGCAGCATTTAAGGTTCCCTTTCTGTGACTCTCTCCTTTGCAGAGTCACTTTTCCCATCACTTTCCAGCTGCTGTTGTCACCTTGAAGTTGCTATTCTGGTTCTTCAAGCAAGTAAGACTGTGGGATTTCTATTGGAGTTTTAGCTACTTAGTAGGTGTGGAGTGGGGCCTGTCTTAGGCAAAAAATGGGAAACTCACTCAGTGCTGTCCCTTTATCCTAAGTATAGACTTCATCTGATTTCTGCTTGCTTTTGGTTGCCTCTCCAGTGCCGTTAAGTAGTTGTTTTTTTATTTTTTATTTTTATTTTGTCCTGAGTTTATGGTTATCTGTGGGAGGGTTAATCCAGTAGAACCTCCATAGCTGGAAGCTCCTTTCTAATATTAATATATAGAACCATAGAGTGTATTTAGTTGTAAAAATAGATTGATTTTCACATGTTACCTTGAAAGTAGAATCTTTAAAGCAATCTTTTTTTCCCCAATTTTTGCTATCAGCATATAGGCAAGAAGGATGTGCTATTACTGACTTGTTTGAAGAGTAGCATGTGGTTAGAAGGTTTATTTATAGCATATGTGCCCCTTATTGCTAGGAGACAGATAGGAAGAATTTATAACTGAATTTTGAAGAATTGTTGAAATATGACTGTGTGTGTGGCATTTTGCTAAAACATGGATTATAGTCGTCAGAGCAACATTGTGAGTTCGGTACTGTTATTTTTCTGTATTATAAGTGAGGGTACAAGTTCAGAAGCTTGCTTAAGGTTGCATCGAGAGTATAAACAACAAAGCTAGAATTCTAACAGGTTAATCTGAGTCCAGAATCTGTGCTCTTTAACCACTGAAGATCACTAAGTGATCCCTAAGTTTCCCTCTTTTGCTAATGTTCTGTGGATATAGTTACTTTTTACTTTACCTAGAACATTTAAGTTTAGGAATTTTCAGATTTGTGTTTGTAGTGTGCCACCTTTTGGTAGAATTCAGTAATGCAGTCTAGCAAAAGAAGTATAAAATCAGGAATATAAATATACATATATTTGTAATCCAGGGTACATTTGATTGGATACCTGATGGCAGAGCAGAAACTCAGAATTTCAAGAATTGCAGAAACCAATCATTGGGAAGGATTTGCAATTATCAGCTGGGATATGTGACTATCAGCTATAGGAAACCTGCAGGAAAAATAACTTTGTTAATGTACATCTAAAACTCTTTAGCCCCACCTCTTTTTTCACCTCATTAGAAAGCAACTCTTTTTTTTCTTTAAAAATATTTATTTATTTATTTATTTTGACCACAACAAAAGCAACAATGATTGCAATTACCAAACACGAAACACACTCATACTATGTTATAATATTGACATTCAGTCCAGTAATCCTCCACTGTAACAGCTCCTTTACTTTGCAGTGAAAATTGATTTGTATATTTTTTGCCTCTGAGTCCTTGTGGGATTTTTTTTTATTCAAACAGAAAGTCACAAAAATTATAATCATCCTCATCAGTTCACTCAGTCCCATGTGATTAATTTTTTTTATCTTGATCTTTTGTTAGCACTTTTATGAATTCATCAGTTTTCCATTAGAGTTCTGAAAATGCTTATTCATTCAGTTCAGCAGTATAGTCAGTTACCAGAAACCTGTACTTGTCAGAGTCTTTTCCATGAATTCCTTGAAGATGAAACCCTTTTATGGGAACATTTTTGCAAAAGCATCAGAGTACACCCAGCACTGTCTGTAAATGACAAAAGACTTAAAAATGACCACGGTTAAAGATTGGATGAAAGTTCATAATAATGCAATTGACAAGGAAATTTAGTTATTTCTGAGATATACATTTTAAAGTAATAACTAGAATTATGACTTATAACATTATATCAGAACATATAAGATTTTTAGAAATTTCATGTAATGTCTGAAACATTTATATTAACATATTTCCATACAAATAACCCAAAGAGAGTTTAGTATTAGTTTTTTTGTTTCTTTATACTGCAGGTTCTTATTAGTCATCCGTTTTATACACATCAGTGTATACATGTCAATCCCAATCGCCCAATTCAGCACACCACCATCCCCACCACACTGCGGTTTTCCCCTCTTGGTGTCTGTACGTTTGTTCTCTACATCTGTGTCTCAACTTCTGCCCTGCAAACCAGTTCATCTGTACCATTATTCTAGGTTCCACATACAAGCGTTAATATACGATATTTGTTTTTCTCTTTCTGACTTATTTCACTCTGTATGACAGTCTCTAGATCCATCCACGTCGCAACAAATGACTCAATTTCGTTCCTTTTTATGGCTGAGTAACATTCCATTGTATATATGTACCACATCTTCTTTATCCATTCGTCTGTCGCTGGGCATTTAGGTTGCTTCCATGACCTGGCTATTGTAAATAGTGCTGCAGTGAACATTGGCGTGCATGTGTCTTTTTGATTTATGGTTTTCTCTAGGTATATGCCCAGTAGTGGGATTGCTGGATCATATGGTAATTCTATTTTTAGTTTTTTAAGCAACCTCCATACTGTTCTCCATAGTGGCTGTATCAATTTACATTCCCACCAACAGTGCAAGAGGGTTCCCTTTTCTCCACACCCTCTCCAGCATTTGTTGTTTGTAGATTTTCTGATGATGGCCATTCTAACTGGTGTGAGGTGATACCTCACTGTAGTTTTGATTTGCATTTCTCTAATAATTAGTGATGTTGAGCAGCTTTTCATATGCTTCTTGGCCATCTGTATGTCTTCTTTGGAGAAATGTGTATGGGTCTTCTGCCCAGTTTTGGATTGGGTTGTTTGTTTATTTAATATTGAGCTGCAAGAGCTGTTTATATATTTTGGAGATTAATCCTTTGTCCATTGATTCGTCTGCAAATACTTTCTCCCATTCTGAGGGTTGTCTTTTCGTCTTGTTTATAGTTTCCTTTCCTTTGCAAAAACTTTGAAGTTTCATTAGGTCCCATATGTTAATTTTTGTTTTTATTTTCATTACTCTAGGAGGTGGATCAAAAAAGATCTTCCTGTGATTTATGTCAAAGAGTGTTCTTCCTATGTTTTCCTCTAAGAGTTTTATAGTGTCCTGTCTTACATTTAGGTCGCGAATCCATTTTGAATTTATTTTTGTGTATGGTGTTAGGGAGTATTCTAATTTCATTCTTTTATATATAGCTGTCCAGTTTTCCCAGCACCACTTATTGAAGAGACTGTCTTTTCTCCATTGTACATCCTTGCCTCCTTTGTCATAGATTAGTTGGCCATAAGTGCGGGGGTTTATCTCTGGGCTTTCTATCTTGTTCCATTGATCTATGTTTCTGTTTTTGTGCTAGTATCATATTCTCTTGATTACTGTAGCTTTGTAGTATAGTGTGAAGTCAGGGAGTCTGATTCCTCCGGCTCCGCTTTTTTCCCTCAAGACTGCTTTGGCTATTCGGGGTCTTTTGTTATCTCCATACAAATTTTAAGATGATTTGTTCTAGTTCCATAAAAAATGCCATTGATAACTTGATAGGGATTGCATTGAATCTGTAGATTGCTTTGGGTGGTGTAGTCATTTTCACAATATTGATTCTTCCAATCCAAGAACATGGTGTATCGCTCCATCTGTTGGTATCATCTTTAATTTCTTTCCTCAGTGTCTTATAGTTTTCTGCATACAGGTCTTTTGTCTCCCTACGTAGGTTTATTCCTAAGTATTTTATTCTTTTTGTTGCAATGGTAAATGGGAGTGCCTCCATAATGTCTGTTTCAGGTTTTTCATCATTGGTGTATAGGAATGCCGGAGATTTCTGTGCATTAATTTTGTATCCTGCAACTTTACCAAATTCATTGATTAGCTCTAGTAGTTTTCTGGTGGCATTTTTAGGATTCTCTATGTATAGTATGTCATCTGCAAACAGTGACAGTTCTACTTCTTCTTTTCCAATTTGTATTCCTTTTATTTCCTTTTCTTCTCTGATTGCTATGGCTAGGACTTCCAAAACTATGTTTCATAATAGTGGTGAGAGTGGACATCCTTGTCTTGTTCCTGATCTTAGAGGAAATGCTTTTAGTTTTTCACCATTGAGAATGATGTTTGCTGTGGGTTTGTCATATATGGCCTTTATTATTTTGAGGTAGTTCCCTCTATGGCCACTTTCTGGAGAATTTTTATGATAAATGGGTGTTGAATTTGGTCAAAAGCTTTTTCTGCATCTATTGAGATGATCAGATGGTTTTTATTCTTCAAGTTGTTAATATGGTGTATCACATTGATTGATTTGCGTATGTTGAAGAATCCTTGCATCCCTGGGATAAATCTTACTTGATCGTGGTGTATGATCCTTTTAATGTGTTGTTGGATTCTGTTTGCTCGTATTTTGTTGAGGAGTTTTGAATCTATATTCATCAGTGATATAGGTCTGTAATTTTCTTTTTTTGTAGTGTCTTTGTCTGGTTTTGGTATCAGGGTGATGGTGGCCTCATAGAATGAGTTTGGGAGTGTTCCTTCCTCTGCAATTTTTTGGAAGAGTTTGAGAAGGATGGGTGTTAGCTCTTCTCTAAATGTTTGATAGAATTCAGCTGTGAAGCCATCTGGTCCTGGACTTTTGTTTGTTGGAAGATTTTTATTCAAAGTTTCAGTTTCATTACTTGTGATTGGTCTGTTCATATTTTCTGTTTCTTCCTTGTTCAGTCTTGGAAGGTTAAACTTTTCTAAGAATTTGTCCATTTCTTCCAGGTTGTCCATTTTATTGGCATACAGTTGCTTGTAGTAGTCTCTTAGGATGCTTTGTATTTTGGCAGTGTCTGTTGTAACTTCTCCTTTTTCGTTTCTAATTTCATTGATTTGCATCCTCTGCCTCTCTCTCTTGATGAGTCTGGGGAATGGTTTATCTATTTTGTTTATCTTCTCAAAGAACCAGGTTTTAGTTTTATTGATCTTTGCTATTGTTTTCTTTGTTTGTATTTCATTTATTTCTGTTCTGATCTTTATGATTTCTTTCCTTCTGCTAACTTTGGGTTTTGTTTGTTCTTCTTTCTGTAGTTTCTTTAGGTGTAAGGTTAGATTGTTTACTTGAGATTTTTCTTGTGTCTTGAGGTAGGCTTGTATAGCTATAAACTTCCCTCTTAGAACTGCTTTTGCTTCATCCCATAGGTT
Source organism: Hyperoodon ampullatus (assembly GCF_949752795.1). NCBI lineage: Eukaryota > Metazoa > Chordata > Mammalia > Artiodactyla > Ziphiidae > Hyperoodon > Hyperoodon ampullatus. The sequence continues at coordinate 86,888,708 of NC_136916.1, forward strand.
TTGATTTATTGTGCTTTCATTGTCATTTGTCTCTAGGTATTTTTTGATTTCCTCTTTGATTTCTTCAGTGATCTCTTGGTTATTTAGTAACATATTGTTTAGCCTCCATGTGTTTGTGTTTTTTATGTTTTTTCCCCTGTAATTCATTCCTAATCTTACAGCGTTGTGGTCAGAAAAGATGCTTGATATGATTTCAGTTTTCTTAAATTTACTGAGGCTTGGTTTGTGTCCTGAGATGTGATCTATCCTGGAGAATGTTCCATGCGTACTTGAGAAGAAAGTGTAATCTGCTGTTTTTGGATGGAATGTCCTATAAATATCAATTAAATCTCTGTTGTCTGTTGTGTCATTTAAAGCTTCTATTTTGTTATTTATTTTCATTTTGGATGATCTGTCCATTGGTGTAAATAGTGTTAAAGTCCCCCACTATTATTGTGTTACTGTCGATTTCCTGTTTTATAGCTGTTAGCAGTTACCTTATGTATTGAGGTGCTCCTATGTTGGATGCATATATATTTATAATTGTTATATCTTCTTCTTGGATTGATCCTTTGATCATTATGTAGTGTCCTTGTCTCTTGTAACATTCTTTATTTTAAAGTCTATTTTATCTGATATGAGTATAGCTACTCCAGCTTTCTTTTGATTTCCATTTGCATGGAATATCTTTTCCATTCCCTCACTTTCAGTCTGTATGTGTCCCTAGGTCTGAAGTGGTCTCTTGTAGACAGCATGTAAATGGGTCTTGTTTTTGTATCCATTCAGCAAGCCTGTGTCTTTTCATTGGAGCATTTAATCCATTCATGTTTAAGGTAATTATCGATATGTATGTTCCAATGACCATTTTCTTAATTGTTTTGGGTTTGTTTTTGTAGGTCCTTTTCTTCTCTTGTGTTTCCCACTTAGAGAAGTTCCTTTAGCATTTGTTGTAGAGGTGGTTTAGTAGTGCTGAATTCTCTTAGCTTTTGCTTGTCTGTAAAGCTTTTGATTTCTCCATCGAATCTGAATGAGATCCTTGCCAGTAGAGTAATCATGGTTGTAGGTTCTTCCCTTTCATCACTTTAAGTATATCATGCCACTCCCTTTTGACTTGTAGAGTTTCTGCTGAGAAATCAGCTGCTAACCTTATGGGAGTTCCCTTGTATGTTGTCATTTTTCCCTTGCTGCTTTCAATAATTTTTCTTTGTCTTTAATTTTTGACTATTTGATTACTATGTGTCTCGGTGTGTTTTTCCTTGGGTTTATCCTGTATGGGACTTGCTGCACGTCCTGGACTTGGGTGGCTATTTCCTTTCCCATGTTAGGGAAGTTTTCGACTATAATCTCTTCAAATATTTTCTCTGGTCCTTTCTCTCTTCTCCTTCTGGGACCCCTATAATGCGAATGTTGTTGCGTTTAATGTTGTTCCAGAGGTCTCTTAGGCTGTTTTCATTTCTTCTCATTTTTTTTTCTTTATTCTGTTCCACAGAAGTGATTTCCACCATTCTGTCTTCCAGGTCACTTATCCGTTCTTCTGCCTCAGTTATTCTGCTATTGATTCCTTCAAGTGTAGTTTTCATTTCAGTTATTGTATTCATCTGTTTGTTTGTTCTTTAATTCTTCTAGGTCTTTGTTAAACATTTCTTGCATCTTCTCGATCTTTGCCTCCATCCTTTTTCGGAGGTCCTGGATCATCTTCAGTATCATTATTCTGAATTCTTTTTCTGGAAGGTTGCTTATCTCCACTACATTTAGTTGTTTTTCTGGGGTTTTATCTTGTTCCTTCATCTGGTATATAGCTGTCTGCCTTTTCATCTTGTCTATCTTTCTGTGAATGTGGTTTTTGTTCCACAGGCTGCAGGATTGTAGTTCTTGCTTCTGCTGTCTGCCCTCTGGTGGATGAGGCTATCTAAGAGGCTTGATGGGAGGGACTGGTGGTGGGTAGAGGTGAATGTTGCTCTGGTGGGCAGAGCTCGGTAAAACTTTAATCCACTTGACTGTTGATGGGTGGGGCTGGGTTCCTTCCCTGTTTGTTGTTTGGCCTGAGGCAACCCAACCTTCGAGTCTCCCTGGGCTCTTTGGTGGGGCTAATGGCAGACTCTGGGTGGTCTCACGCCAAGGAGTACTTCCCAGAACTTCTGCTGCCGGTGTCCTTGTCCCCATGGTGAAACAGAGCCACCCCCTGCCTCTGCAGGAGACCCTCCAACACTCGCAGGTAGGTAGGTATCTTTCAGTCTCCCCTGAGGTCACTGCTCCTTCCCCTGGGTCCCGATGCGCACACTACTTTGTGTGTGTCCTCCAAAAGTGGAGTCTCTGTTTCCCCCAGTCCTGTCCTGCAGTCAATTCCCCCTAGGCTTCAGAGTCTGATTCTCTAGGAATTCCTTCTGCCGTTGCCGGACCCCCAGGTTGGGAAGCCTGATGTGGGGCTCAGAACCTTCACTCCAGTGGGTGGACTTCTGTAGTATAAGTGTTCCAGTCTGTGAATCACCCACCCACCAGTTATGGGATTTGATTTTACTGTGACTGTGTCCCTCCTACTATCTCATTGTGGCTTCTCCTTTGTCTTTGGACGTGGGGTATCTTTTTTGGTGAGTTCTAGTGTCTTCCTGTCGATGATTGTCCAGCAGCTAGTTGTGATTTTGGTGTTCTCGCAAGAGGGAGTGAGAGCACGTCCTTCTACTCCACCATCTTGGTTCCTCCTCTAGAAAACAACTCATAATACACGGATCTATTGGGATTGTATGGCTGGTAGAAGGGACATTAGTAATATCCAAGAAACAGTGTAGGGGAAGAATCTGAAGGGCTTGGCACATACTTGTTAGATTGAATTGACTCAGTGGAATGGTGAGATTTTTTGTGGGAAGCTTTTGTGGGATTTAGAGCGTGAGTTGGCAAGCTATGTCATGTATGCTAAATCTGGCCAAGGCCTGTTCTGTATGGCCTTGAGCTAAGAATGGTTCTTATGGTTTTTAGTGGTTAAAAAACAAAACAAAGAATAGGTGATGGTGACAGTATGTGGTTCAAAAAGCCTAAAACATTTACCATCTGGCTCTTAATAGAAAAAATTTACTGATTGCCCATTTAGAGTATAGCCATACTTCTCTAAGAAGTGGGGAAGTTGAAGGAAGCATCAGTTTAAGGGGAAAGGTGTTCCTTTGGGCCTTGATGAGTTGTCTGTTGTTGGACAAATAATTGCAGAGGTGAATTTGAAGAAAGGATGAGAAACCAGAACTATATTAATAATTGATCTGTAGTGTTTATTTTTTTGTAAGGCATCGTGTTAAACTGTAAAGGATTTGGAAATTATCTGTTGTATCCATTCCTTTACTAGTCCAGGCTCCCATTGCCCCTCCCCAAAAGACTGGTGGCTGTAGCTTACTTTTACTTATCTCCCTGATTAATTTTCCTAAAGAGAGCTCTGATGATTCCTTATGTTAAATGCTACTTGGGATTCATTTTTCTTCTGTATGTAAATTAAAATGTCAATGAAAATGTTTATATTTACATTTTTTTGAAGTTATATCAGAGTTTATTGGGTGTTTGAACAAAATGGGTGTCAGGAAAACCCTGCTGGGATTTCTTTTTTTTTTTAAATAAATTTATTTTATTTATTTATTTTTGGCAGCATTGGGTCTTCGTTGCTGCGTGCAGGCTTTCTCTAGTTGTGGCGAGCGGGGGCCTCTTTGTTGCGATGCGCAGGCTTCTCATTGCGGTGGCTTCTCGTGTTGCAGAGCACGGGCTGTAGATGCGTGGGCCTCAGTAGTTGTGGCACGCGGGCTTCAGTAGTTGTGGCTCACATGCTCTAGAGTTTAGGCTCAGCAGTTGTGGTGCATGGGCTTAGTTGCTCCACGGCATGTGGGATTCTCCCGGACCAGGGCTCGAACCTGCGTCCCCTGCATTGGCAGGCGGATTCCTAACCACTGCCCCACAAGGGAAGCCCAACCCTGCTGGTTTTATGAGGCCAGACAGCCGTCCTGGGGTCAGTGGGAGGCCAGTCCCAATTCTAGAAAGTTCTCCTGATGTTTTAAATGGGCTGTAAGTATCTAGTCATTTCCAGAGGAGTTGATAAAGGTATTCATTAAGCAGCCTTGCACGATTTTTCCTGTTTGTACTGCTGTTTGTTGAATAAACATCAAAAAGAATTTGAAAAATGCCTGAAAGCCTAGAAGTGGAAGCAAAGAAGATCAGAGGCCGCGTGGCCCCCGTAGGCAGGGACAGGCAGGCAGATGCCAGCTTCCACGGCTCCTGCATGGCTCCTGGGCCTGCAACGAAGGGTTTGGAAAGCAGGTTCTCAGAATTGCCTTTAGTACCGATACATGGTTCAGCAATATTCTGACAGAGATGTCCATACTTTAAGTTAACAAAGACAAAACACAATCATATTTACTCCTTCATTATTAAGGCTTACAGATTAGCTCAAAGAACAATAAAATATATAGAAAACATATAAAATAAAGGATGGAAACTACAAAGATAAGTGGAAGGTATAAAATTAAGTATTTGTTACCATTTGTAACAAATATTTGATTTCAAAAAAATCAATTCCAAGAAAAAATTAAATCATGATTTATACAAAACGTGTGTTCTGTTCCTTGATAACGACAGTGAAAAATGTAAGGAATCTTTAAGTTGTCTGTTAGCGAATCCTGAAACTTGGCTAAATGTTGTTTGCAAATCTCCACGGAGTGATAGTAGACAAATATTTGTAAAAGGAAACTAATTCAATATGACAGTGCAATGAAGTAGTATTACAGCTTAGCTGATGACAGAGATAGTTAAGACACTAAAACCTCAGGCAGTGTTATGAGGACTGGAAAGTAATTTTCATGTGATGGCTGTCACTTCATCTGAAGCCGAGAGAGAATTCAGCCCCTGAAAGTGTCACTGACGTGAGGACAGATGGGGCTGGTTTCCAGGCCAGCCAGCATCCTACAAGAGCATCCTTCACCAGGACCACTGTGTGGGGAAACCACAGTAACAATCTCTGAAACTCAACAACTAACTTGGAGATCATTAAAATGATTGAAGGGACAGTTCTCACTACAACTTAATCGTGTGTGTGTCCCCTGAAGACTCTTCACCCTTCCTCCTCCCGTGAACTCAGACCATGGTGGCTTTCACTTAAACAGAAACCCCTCATTTTGATTTGTTCCAGTCCATGAGTTCTGGCTGGTATTGTGGGTGTTTTTTAGGAGGTTTGTCCGCACCCCAAGGTCTTGGAGATATTCTACTTTTTCTTCTATTCACTTATGGTCTCACTTTTCATTTTTGGGTCTTTAATCCTACTTATCTGTGAGGTTGCTTCCACTCCTGATATGAGATGGGGACCCAGTTCTGTTTAGCACCACCTGGTGAGTCGGTTTTCCCAGCATTGTCTACCCCAGGCCCATGCGGACACGCTGGTGGAGTGAGGAGCTCTCCGTCATCACAGTCTTCATTGGTGCGGCTTTGTGTTAGTCTGTAACATCTGTTACCCTCATCGTAGTTTTCCTTTTTCCAGACTGACCTAGCTATTCCTGAACACTTATTCTTGCATTTGAGTTTTACGATAGTTTGCTGGGTTTCACACACCCTTACCTTTCAGGATTTTGTTTTGGAATTTTTTAAAGTCACATGCTCATTTGGGTTAATTTTTACATTATATACATCCATGAATATGGTATAGCTCTCCATTCATGTGTGCTGTAATGTTTTTAATAGAGTCTTTAAACTTCTTCTGTAAAGTTTATAGGTTAGAATGCTTTCAGCTGCAAGTTACAGAAACCTGCATCCAACTGGTCTGAGCAGTGAGAAATTGTTTATCCCTTAAGTGCCTAAGGACCACGGGGCAAACCCTGTTCTAAGCACAGAGGATATGTCAGGGAACAGAACAGGTGAGAATCCCTGTCTCTGAGGGCACACAAGGAGCCCGGTGGTGGCTCACGCAGCCGGTGGCCCCTCAGGATGTGGCCCCCATCCCCATGCCTGGGGCTGCTGCAGCCACGTTGGTGGGCTGAGGGAGTGTGGTAGCTAGTCTTCTAGGGTTGCTGAACAAAGCACCACGAACCAGGTGTCTTGAACAGCAGAAACTGACTCCCTCAGGTCTGGAGGCCACGAGTCAAGATCAAGGTGTATCTCCTTCTGAGGCAGAGGGAGAACCCAGCTCACTCCTCACTCCTGGGGGTTTGCTGGCCACCTTTGACGTTCCTTGGCTTGTAGACTCATCACCCCAATCTCTGCCTTCAGCTCACGTGGCCTTTTTCTCCCGGGGATGGGTATGGGGCTGGCGGGCAGGAGTTCTGGGTGGGTCTCGGCAGCGCCCTCAGGCCGCGCTGGCACCTCTCGCTGGTGGAGGAGCTTTCTGGTGCTCAGGCGGGGCAACTGGACCCGCGTCCTCGCCTTGGGGGTTCAGGAGGAGGGTCACGCAGCCCTGGCTGGAGTGGAAGTGGACAGGCTCCTGGCCCAAGGAGGAGAGTGGCCGCTGCTTGGTGCTGCCGGGCGCCTCACCCCTTATATTTACATTTAATAGGAAGGCATAAGGTATGAAAAGTATATATACCTGTGATTCACTTTCATGAGTATTTCAATTAGTAACTATCCAAAGTTTTGCAAGCCAGCATTTAGACTTAACTGGGGCATTAGTTCGTTGCTGTAGAACAGTCATTTTGAAATCTATTGATATAATTCTTCCATCCCTATCACCACTTGGGTTTGAATAGCTATAGTTAGAATTGCTTCAGGTAGACTGTTGCTGAGGAGTGGAATTGGAGAAAGAAAAGGGGAAAAGCTAATACTGGTTAGCAGTAGTTAGCAATTAACAATACCTTTTAGGAGAGATATGTTAGCTCTCTGTTCTTTTTATTTTTCTCCATGTTCAGAAAATTAAATACATAGTGATTACATAGGAATTCCACTTTTGAAAGTAATTAATATATTTCTACTCATTGGTTTCAAAAAAGATGTAAGAAAGGTGCTTATTTAAAGCATATCATCAAATGATTTTGAAATGCTTATCTTAAATTTCTCTTAAAAAGCTAAAAAAAGAAAGCTAGTAGAGGCTTTGGAGTCAGGGTAAACTACTGGCTGTGTGACGTTGGACAGTCTTGTAACTTTCATGTCTAAGTCTCTGCCCATACCTTGTCTTTTCTCTTTCTGGAACTCTGATTAAACTTACGTTTGATTGTCTCATTCTGTTTTCTCATCCTCCCCTGCCTTTTAAACAGCTTTGTTGTGGAATAATGCACATACTATAAAATTTGCCGTTCATAAGTATACACATTTGATGGGTTTTTTTGTTTTGTTTGTTTGTTTTTGGCCATGCTGTGTGACTCGTGGGATCTTAGTTCCCCAACCAGGGATTGAACCCAGGCTCTTGGCAGTGAAAGCACGGAGTCCTAACCAGTGGACTGCCAGGAAGTTCCCCATTTGATGGTTTTTAATAAATTTATTTAGTTTTATAACCAACACAATCCAGTTTTAGACACTTCACAAAATTCCCTTGTACTTGTTTGCAGTTTATCCCTGTTCTCACTCTCAGCCCCAGGCAATTACTAAACTTACTGTTTCTATGGCTTTGCCTTTCTAGAAATGTCATGTAAATGCAATCATAATATCTTATGTCTGGCTTTTCCCATTACCATAATGTTTTTGAGGTCCAGCAGTGTTGCGTGTTATCTTTAGTTTGTCCCTCTTTATAGCTAAGTAGTATATATCGTATGGATATATCACTTTGTTGGTTATTATGAATAATGTTTCTAGAACATTCAAATACAAGTCTTTGTGTGGACATGTTTTCATTTTTGGGGGGAAGATAGTTAGGAATGGAATCTTGTAGTCATATGTAAGTTTATGTTTAACATTTCAGTAAACAACCAAACTTTTCCTTTGTAAATGTTTATACCATTCTGCATTCTGACTAGTAAAGTATGAGATTCCAGTTTATACATTCGTGCCAACACTTGGTATTGTCAGCCTTTGATTAAAGCCCTTCTAGTGGTTGTGAAGTGGTATTGCATTGTAGTTTTAAATTTGCATTTCCCTAATAACCAGTGAAGTTGAGCACCTTTTCTTATACTTATTTGGTAAAGTAAGCATATTCTTTTTGGTGAAATGTCTCTCCATGTCTTTTGCCCATTTGTGAATTGGATTTTTTTTGTTTACAACTTTATTGGAGTATAATTGCTTCACAATGGTGTATTAGTTTCTGCTTTATAACAAAGTGAATCAGTTATACATATACATCTGTTCCCATATCCCTTCCCTCTTGCGTCTCCCTCCCTCCCACCCTCCCTATCCCACCCCTCCAGGCGGTCACAAAGCACTGAGCTAATCTCCCTGTGCTATGCGGCTGCTTCCCACTAGCTATCTACCTTACGTTTGGTAGTGTATATATGTCCATGCCTCTCTCTCGCTTTGTCACAGCTTACCCTTCCCCCTCCCCATATCCTCAAGTCCATTCTCAAGTAGGTCTGTGTCTTTATTCCTGTTTTACCCCTAGGTTCTTCATGACATTTTTTTTCCTTAAATTCCATGTATATGTGTTGGCATACGGTATTTGTCTTTCTCTTTCTGACTTAACTTCACTCTGTATGACAGACTCTAGGTCTATCCACCTCATTACAAATAGCTCAATTTCATTTCTTTTTATGGCTGAGTAATATTCCATTGTATATATGTGCCGCATCTTCTTTATCCATTCATCGGATGATGGACACTTAGGTTTCGATCTCCAGGCTATTGTAAATAGAGCTGCAGTGAACATTTTGGTCCATGACTCTTTTTGAATTATGGTTTTCTCAGGGTATATGCCCAGTAGTGGGATTGCTGGGTCATATGGTACTTTTATTTGTAGTTTTTTAAGGAACCTTCCTACTGTTCTCCATAGTTTCTGTACCAATTCACATTCCCACCAGCAGTGCAAGAGTGTTCCCTTTTCTCCACACCCTCTCCAGCATTTATTGTTTCTAGATTTTTTGATGATGGCCATTCTGACTGGTGTGAGATGATATCTCATTGTAGTTTTTTTTGTTTGTTTTTCTTCAGTATGCAGGCTTCTCACTGCTGTGGCCTCTCCTCTTGCGGAGCACAGGCTCCGGACGCGCGGGCTCAGCAGCCATGGCTCACGGGCCCAGCCGCTGTGCGGCATGTGGGATCTTCCCGGACAGGGGCACGAACCCATGTCCCCTGCATCGGCAGGCGGACTCTCAACCACTGCGCCACCAGGGAAGCCCTCGCTGTAGTTTTGATTTGCATTTCTCTAATGATTAATGATGTTGAGCATTCTTTCATGTGTTTGTTGGCAGTCTGTATATCTTCTTTGGAGAAATGTCTATTTAGGTCTTCTGCTCGTTTTTGGATTCGGTTGTTTGTTTTTTTGCTATTGAGCTGCATGAGCTGCTTATAAATTTTGGAGATTAATCCTTTGTCAGTTGCTTCATTTGAAAATATTTTCTCCCATTCTGAGGGTTGTCTTTTGGTCTTGTTTATTGTTTCCTTTGCTGTGCAAAAGGTTTGAAGTTTCATTAGGTCCCGTTTGTTTATTTTTGTTTTTATTTCCATTTCTCTAGGAGGTGGGTCAAAAAGGATCTTGCTGTGATTTATGTCATAGAGTGTTCTGCCTATGTTTTCCTCTAAGAGTTTGATAATTTCTGGCCTTACATTTAGGTCTTTAATCCATTTTGAGCTTATTTTTGTGTATGGTGTTAGGGAGTGATCTAATCTCATACTTTTACATGTCCCTGTCCAGTTTTCCCAGCACCACTTATTGAAGAGGCTGTCCTTTCTCCACTGTATATTCCTGCCTCCTTTATCAAAGATAAGTTGACCATATGTGCGTGGGTTTATCTCTGGGCTTTCTATCCTGTTCCGTTGATCTTTCTGTTTTTGTGCCAGTACCATGCTGTCTTGATTACTGTAGCTTTGTAGTATAGTCAGGGAGCCTGATTCCTCCAGCTCCGTTTTTCGTTCTCAAGATTGCTTTGGCTATTCGGGGTCTTTTGTGTTTCCATACAAATTGTGAAATTTTTTTGTTCTAGTTCTGTGAAAAATGCCAATGGTAGTTTGATAGGGATTGCATTGAATCTGTAGATTGCTTTGGGTAGTAGAGTCATTTTCACAATGTTGATTCTTCAATCCAGGAACATGGTATATCTCTCCATCTATTTGTATCATCTTTAATTTCTTTCATCAGTGTCTTATAATTTTCTGCATACAGGTCTTTTGTCTCCTTAGGTAGGTTGATTCCTAGATATTTTATTCTTTTTGTTGCAGTGGTAAATGGGAGTGTTTTCTTGATTTCACTTTCAGATTTTTCATCATTAGAGTACAGGAATGCCAGAGATTTCTGTGCATTAATTTTGTATCCTGCTACTTTACCAAATTCATTGATTAGCTCTAGTAGTTTTCTGGTAGCATCTTTAGGATTCTCTATGTATAGTATCATGTCATCTGCAAACAGTGACAGCTTTAATTCTTCTTTTCCGATTTGGATTCCTTTTATTTCCTTTTCTTCTCTGATTGCTGTGGCTAAAACTTCCAAAACTATGTTGAATAATAGTGGTGAGAGTGGGCAGCCTTGTCTTGTTCCTGATCTTAGTGGAAATGGTTTCAGTTTTTCCCCATTGAGGACGATGTTGGCTGTGGGTTTGTCATATATGGCCTTTATTTTGTTGAGGAAAGTTCCCTCTATGCCTTCTTTCTGCAGGGTTTTTACCATAAATGCGTGTTGAATTTTGTCGAAAGCTTTCTCTGCATCTATTGAGATGATCGTATAGTTTTTCTCAATTTGTTGTTATGGTGTATCACGTTGATTGATTTGCATATATTGAAGAATCCTTGCAGTCCTGGAATAAACCCCACTTGATCATGGTGTATGATCCTTTTAATGTGTTGTTGGATTCTGTTTGCTAGTATTTTGTTGAGGATTTTTGCATCTATGTTCATCAGTGATATTGGCCTGTAGTTTTCTTTCTTTGTGACATCCTTGTCTGGTTTTGGTATCAAGGTGATGGTGGCCTCGTAGAATGAGTTTGGGAGTGTTCCTCCCTCTGCTATATTTTGGAAGAGTTTGAGAAGGATAGGTGTTAGCTCTTCTCTAAATGTTTTCTTTTTTTTTTTTTTTTGGTACGCGGGCCTCTCACTGCTGTGGCCTCTCCCGTTGCGGAGCACAGGCTCTGGACGCGCAGGCTCAGCAGCCATGGCTCACAGGCCCAGCCGCTCCGCGGCATGTGGGATCTTCCCGGACCGGGGCACGAACCCGCATCCACTGCATCGGCAGGCGGACTCTCAACCACTGCGCCACCAGGGAAGCCCTCTCTAAATGTTTGATAGAATTCGCCTGTGAAGCCATCTGGTCCTGGGCTTTTGTTTGTTGGAAGATTTTAAATCACAGTTTCAATTTCAGTGCTTGTGATTGGTCTATTCATATTTTCTATTTCTTCCTGGTTCAGTCTTGGCAGGTTGTGCATTTCTAAGAATTTGTCCATTTCTTCCAGGTTGTCCATTTTATTGGCATAGAGTTGCTTGTAGTAATCTCTCATGATCTTTTGTATTTCTGCAGTGTCAGTTGTTACTTCTCCTTTTTCATTTCTAATTCTATTGATTTGAGTCTTCTCCCTTTTTTTCTTGATGAGTCTGGCTAATGCTTTATCAATTTTGTTTATCTTCTCAAAGAACCAGCTGTTAGTTTTATTGATCTTTGCTATCGTTTCCTTCATTTCTTTTTCATTTATTTCTGATCTGATTTTTATGATTTCTTTCCTTCTGATAACTTTGGGAGTTTTTTGTTCTTTCTCTAATTGCTTTAGGTGCAAGGTCAGGTTGTTTACTCGAGATGTTTCTTATTTCTTAAGGTGGGATTGTATTGCTATAAACTTCCCTCTTAGAACTGCTTTTGCTGCATCCCATAGGTTTTGGGTCGTTGTGTCTCCATTGTCATTTGTTTCTAGGTATTTTTTTTATTTCCTCTCTGATTTCTTCAGTGATCACTTCGTTATTAAGTAGTGTATTGTTTACATTTTGTATGTGTTTGTATTTTTTACAGATCTTTTCCTGTAATTGATATCTAGTCTCATAGCGTTGTGGTTGGAAAAGATACTTGATACAATTTCAATTTTCTTAAATTTACAAAGGCTTGATTTGTGACCCAAGATATGATCTATCCTGGAGCATGTTCCATGAGCACTTGAGAAAAATGTGTATTCTGTTGTTTTTGGATGGAATGTCCTATAAATATCAATTAAGTCCATCTTGTTTAATGTATCATTTAAAGCTTGTGTTTTCTTATTTATTTTCATTTTGGATGATTTGTCCATTGGTGAAAGTGGGGTTTGAAGTCCCATACTATGAATGTGTTACTGTCAATTTCCCCTTTTATGGCTGTTAGTATTTGCCTTATGTATTGAGGTGCTCCTATGTTGGGTGCATAAATATTTACAATTGTTATATCTTCTTCTTGGATCGATCCCTTGATCATTATGTAGTGTCCTTCTTTGTCTCTTCTAATAGTCTTTATTTTAAAGTCTATTTTGTCTGATATGAGAATTGCTACTCCAGCTTGCTTTTGATTTCCATTTGCATGGAATATCTTTTTCCATCCCCTTACTTTCAGTCTGTATGTGTCTCTAGGTCTGAAATGGGTCTCTTGTAGACAGCATATATATGGGTCTTGTTTTTGTATCCATTCAGCCAATCTGTGTCTTTTGGTGGGAGCATTTAGTCCATTTCCATTTAAGGTAATTATCGATATGTATGTTCCTATTCCCATTTTCTCAGTTGTTTTGGGTTCGTTATTGTAGGTCTTTTCCTTCTGTTGTGTTTCTTGCCTAGAGAAGTTCCTTTAGCATTTGTTGTAAAGCTGGTTTGGTGGTGCTGAACTCTCTCAGCTTTTGCTTGTCTGTAAAGGTTTTAATTTCTCCATAAAATCTGAATGAGATCCTTGCTGGGTAAAGTAATTTTGGTTGCAGGTTTTTCTCCTTCATCACTTTAAACATGTCCTGCCAATCCCTTCTGGCTTGTAGGGTTTCTGCTGAAAGATCAGCTGTTAACCTTATGGGGATTCCCTTGTGTGTTATTTGTATTTTTTCCCTTGCTGCTTTTAATATGTTTTCTTTGTGTTTAATTTTTGACAGTTTGATTAATATGTGTCTTGGTGTATTTCTCCTTGTATTTATTCTGTATGGGACTTTCTGTGCCTCCTGGACTTGATTAACTATTTCGTTTCCCATATTAGGGAAGTGTTCAACTATAATCTATTCAAGTATTTTCTCAGTCCCTTCCTTTTTCTCTTCTTCTTCTGGAACCCCTATAATTCGAATATTGTTGCATTTAATGTTGTCCCAGATGTCTCTGAGACTGTCCTCAGTTCTTTTCATTCTTTTTTCTTTATTCTGCTCTGCAGCAGTTATTTCCACTATTTTATCTTCCAGGTCACTTATCCATTCTTCTGCCTCAGTTATTCTGCTATTGATCCCATCTAGAGTATTTTTAATTTCATTTATTGTGTTGCTCATTGTTGCTTGATTCATCTTTAGTTCTTCTAGGTCCTTGTTAATTGTTCCTTGCATTTTGTCAATTCTGTTTCCAAGATTTTGGATCATCTTTACTATCATTATTCTGAATTCTGTTTCAGGTAGACTGCCTATTTCCTCTTCATTTGTTAGGTCTGGTGGGTTTTTATCTTGCTCCTTCACCTGCTGTGTGTTTTTCTGTCTTCTCATTTTGCTTATCTTACTGTGTTTGGGGTCTCCTTTTTGCAGGCTGCAGGTTCGTAGTTTCCGTTGTTTTTGGTGTCTGTCCCCAGTGGCTAAGGTTGGTTTAGTGGGTTGTGTAGGCTTCCTGGTGGAGGGGACTAGTGCCTGTGTTCTGGTGGATGAGGCTGGATCTTGTCTTTCTGGTGGTCAGGTCCAGGTCTGGTGGTGTGTTTTGGGGTGTTTGTGACCTTATTATGATTTTAGGCAGCCTCTCTGCTAATGGATGGGGTTGTGTTCCTGTCTTGCTAGTTGTTTGGCATAGGGTGTCCAGCACTGTAGCTTGCTGGTCATTGAGTGAAGCTGGGTGTTGATATTGAGATGGAGATCTCTGGGAGATTTTTGCCATTTGATGTTATGCGGAGCTGGGAGGTCTCTTGTGGACCAGTGTCCTGAAGTTGGCTCTCCCACCTCAGAGGCACAGCACTGACTCCTGGCTGCAGCACCAAGAGCCTTTCATCCACACGGCTCAGAATAAAAGGGAGAAAAAGTAGAAAGAAAGAATTGGAAGGAAGGAAGGAAGCAGGGAGGGAGGGAGGGAGGAAAAAAGAAAGAAGATAAAGTAAAATAGAATAAAGTATGATAAAATATAATAAAGTTATTAAAATAAAAAATAATTATTGCAAAAAATTTTTAGGAATGGACGGATAGAACCGTGGGATAAATAGTGGAAGCAAAGCTATAGAGACAAAGTCTCACACAGAAGTGTACACATACACATTCACAGAAAGAGGCAAAGGGAAAAAAATCATAAATCTTGCTCTCAAAGTCCACCTCCTCAATTTGGGATGATTCGTTGTCTAAAGGAGAGAAGGAAGGAAGGAAAGAAAGAAAGAAAAGATAAAGTAAAATAAAATAAAGATAAAATAAAGTTATTAAAATAAAAAATAATTATTAAGAAAAATTTTTAAAAAACGGATGGATAGAACCCTAGGATAAATGGTGGAAGCAAAGCTGTACAGACAAAATCTCACACAGAAGCATACACATACACACTCACAAAAAGAGGAAAAGGGGAAAAAAATCATAAATCTTGTTCTCCAAGTCCACCCCCTCAATTGGGGATGATTCGTTGTCTATTCATGTATTCCTCAGATGCAGGATACATCAAGTTGATTGTGGAGGTTTAATCTGCTGCTTCTGAGACTGTTGGGAGCGATTTCCCTTTCTCTTCTTTATTCTCACAGCTCCCGGGTCTCAGCTTTCGATTTGGCCCCGTCTCTGTGTGTATACTGCCGGAGGGCGTCTGTTCATCGCTCAGACAGGACGGGGTTAAAGGAGCAGCTGATTTGGGGACTCTTGCTCACTCAGGCGGGGGGCGGGGGGGAGGGAGGGGTACGGAGTGCAGGGCAAGCCTGCGGCGGCAGAGGCCGGGATGACGTTGCCATGCCAGCAGACCGAGGCGCGCCATGCGCTCTCCCGGGGAAGCCTTCCCTGGATCCCGGGACCCCGGCAGTGGCGGGCTGTACAGGCTCCCCGGAAACGGGGCGTGGACAGTGACCTGCGCTCGCACACAGGCCTCTTTGCGGCGGCAGCAGCAGCCCCAGTGTCCCATGCCCATCTCTGGGGTTCGCGCTTTTAGCTGCGGCTCGTGCCTGTCTCTGGAGCTCCTTTAAGCAGCGCTCTTAATCCCCTCTCCTTGCGCACCAGGAAACAAAGAGGGAAGAAAAAGTCTCTTGCTTCTTCGGCAGGTCCAGACTTTTTCCCGGACTCCCTCACGGTTAGCCGTGGTGCACTAACCCCTTCAGGCTGTGTTCACGCCGCCAACCCCAGTCCTCTCCCTGCGCTCCAACCGAAGCCCGAGCCTCAGCTCCCAGCCCCGCCCGCCCCGGCGGCCGAGCAGACAAGCCTCTTGGGCTGGTGAGTGCCGGTTGGCACGGATCCTCTGTGCGGGTATCTCTCCGCTTTGCCCTCTGCACCCCTGTTGCTGTGCTCTCCTCCGCTACTCCGAAGCTTTCCGCCTCTGCCACCCGCAGTCTCTGTCGCGAAGGGGCTTCCTAGTGTGTGGAAACGTTTCCTCCTTCACGGCTCGCTCCCACTGGTGAAGGTCCCATCCCTATCCTTTTGTCTCTGTTTATTCTTTTTTCTTTTGCCCTACCCAGGTACGTGGGGAGTTTCTTGCCTTTTGGGGGGTCTGAGGTCTTCTGCCCGTGTTCAGTAGGTGTTCTGTAGGAGTTGTTCCACGTGTAGATGAATTTCTGGTGTATCTGTTTATCGCTCTCGCCCTCGCTCTCGCTCTGGATTTTTTTTTTTTAATGTTGAGTTTTCTGAGTCCTTTATCTTATCTGCAAATAAGTCCCAAATCAGTATATGCTGTTTTGGGTGGAGTATTTTATAAGTTCCATCAGGTAAAATTGATTGACAGTGTTAAGTCTACTCTATTCTTTCTAGTTTTCCTATCAAGAAAAAGACGAAGTTTAAAAAAAAAAAGGGATGTGAATTGTACAAGATTGCATTTCATAGCATTTATCTATGCCCATATATTTCCAAGTTCTCCCTAAGACGTTTTCCTCTTTTGTCAAGTAGTTGTCTTTTGACAGAACTCCTTAGAAAGGTCCACTGTTAATTAATAAATTTGCTCATGTTGTGTTCACTTTTTGCTCGTCTTTCATTCATATTGTAGGCTTTAGGCATATGCTCATGAGCTGCAAATGATTTAGTTAAAAACATATATATATAATTCATACCGGAGTAATCTGAGTGCTTCTCATGCATGTATATTGCCATTATTTTAGTAGGTTATTTGCATATGTTAAGTGTCTAGTTCTAGAATCTGATTTTGGTGGACTTCATTACCGTAGCATGGGACTGAGCTGTGGTCATTGCCATTTGTTTGCAAATAAGTTCACAGGGAGAAATTCCAAACAAATCTGTGTCTTGCTTTAACAACCAGTAAAAATATAGCAGCAAGTACAACCACTAATCTGTTTCCCCCCCCCCAAAACCATTTCCAATTTTTTCTAGAAGAGGGAAGCAACCCTTTAAATTATAAATCACAGTATAATTTTAGTGCTACCCCTAAACCCTGCATTTTTAATATTAGGAGCTTAATGAAAATTTCATGAGTTTAAAGCACTAGGTTAAGTTGGTTTTGGTAGAAATTCAACCTCACGTTATCATGTGTCAGAGCAGCCTACCAAATGATATTTTTTTCAAGTTACAAGCAGAAGTCACATGAATAAATGTCTTCAGGTCCAGATGCTCTGCCTGCCTTCAGTGTACTATGGTTGTGGAGTGGGAGAAGTGGCCAGGATAGCAATAATATACCAGCAGTCTAACTGACATGGCCAGATCTTTTGATTCTCAGGAGAATGCTCTAAATGTGATCCTGGGGATGGTTCCATTGCTCTACAGGTGCATAAGGGAGTAGGGGGTGATGGAGATTGCATTCCTAAATAGTGTAAGTCTCATTGAGAAGGTGACATTTGCTCAAAGACTTGAAGGAGGTGATAGAATGAAAGTAATGAGTCAGGATGCAGAGTTGCAGAGCACTAGGACCTTAAAGATTATTGTAAGGACTTTGGCTTTTATAAAACTTCTTAGAGTAAAATGTGAAAATATTGGAGAGTTTTGAGCAGAGAAGTGACATAATGACATATTTTAAAAGGATTACTTTAGGGACTTCCCTGGTGGTCCAGTGGTTAAGACTCTGCACTTCCATTGCAGGTGCCATGGGTTCGATCCCTGGTCAGGGAACTAAGATCCCATATGTTGTGTGGCATGGCTAAAAATAAATAAATAAAATAAAAAATTTTTTAAAAGATTATTTTATTTCTTTTGGCAAGGGTGGCATGAGTGGTTTCTGCAGTAAGCCAGGCAAGAGGTGATGATGGCTTGGGCCAGAATAGTAGCAGTGGAGGTGTGAGAAGTGGTTGGATATGTTTTGAAGGCAAGCTGACAGGTTTTGCCATGGGATTATATATGAAGTACATAAAAAGAGGAAATCAAGGATGACATTAAAATTTTTGCCTTAAGGGACTTCCCTGGCAGTCCATTGGTTAAGACTCCACACTTCCACTGCAGGGGGCACAGGTTCGATCCCTGGTTGGGGAACTAAGATCCTGCATGCCACGCAGCCAAAAAAAAAGAAAAAAAAAAGATTTTTGCTTTTAAAAAAAAAAGAAAGAATACAACTGGAAGAATAGAGTTACCATTTACTGAGATGGGGAAGACTTTATGAGAAATAGTGTTTGGGTGAAAGGTGAGCTCAGTTTAGGCTATGTTAATGTTTGTGATGCCTGTTAGACATCAAAATGAAGCTGTTAAGTAGGCAGCTGGATATGTGAGCATGGAGTTCAGGGAAAGATCTGACATGGAAATACAAATTAGAGAGTCATCCAGTGTATTGATGGCAAACTGGATGTGAGCACTAAGAGAATGAATATAACTGGAAAAAAAGTCCAAAGTCTGAGTGAATATAACCGGAAAAAAGAAGTCCAAAGTCTGAGTGAATATAATTGGAAAAAAGAAGTCTAAAGATTGAGGAGAAGAGGAGAAATCAACAAGGATATAAATGGAGTGGCCAGTGAAGGGAAGAAAATCAAACTAACTGATGAAAATGTTTTAAGATGAGAACGATTGATTTTGTTAAATGCTGCTGATATATCAATGAAGATGAGTCCTGAAAGTTGACCTTTGGATTTAGAGAAAATCGTTGGTGATCTTGTTGAAACTTATTTTAGGAGAGTGCTTGCCTTGCAAGTCTGACTGGAGTGGGTTTTAGAAAGCATAGGAGGGGAAGAAAAGAGGGAAACACTTTTTCCAATGATCTTTACTGTAGATGGAGGCAGAAACATTATGTGTTAGCTTGAGGGGCAAGTGGAGTCATGCAAAGTTTGTTGTGTTTAAAATGGGAAGAATAATAGCATGTTGCATGCTGATGGGAATAAGTTAATAAAGAAGGGGAAAAAATCAAGGAGAACTGGTGGAGAGTTAGTAAGGGTATGGGGTCTAGAGCACAAGAGGAGTGATTAGACTTAAATAGGAACACAGTCAGTCACAGGAAGGAAGGCAGAATGTGTGGGTATAGATACTCATTGGTGGACAGATGTGGTAGAAGTTTGTAGAAGTTCTCTTCTTGCTGCTCAATTTTCTGAGTGAAATGGGAAGTAGGTCATCAGTTGAGAGTAAGTATGGTGAAGGAGTGTTGGAGGTTTGAGGAGAGGAGGAGATGGTGTGAAATCATACAGAAGAATGAGAAAATGGACCAGGGAAATATGGTGTGACTGTTGGGCATCATTAAGGGACATTTGAGGTTTGTGGTCAGGGTTTTAAAGTGAAACCAGAGGGTGTTGTTTTGTTTGTTTGTTTCTGTAGTCATATTAATATAGGCAGTTATGGAATAGGTGGGGAATTGGATTGAATCAGGGTTGGGTTTGCTAGGTGTATTCCTAGTACAGTAAAGCTGGAGAGATTCCTTTTTTTTTTCTCTTCTCCCCCTGAGGGGTATGTAGGGAAGCAGATTCTTCAAAGGAATACTACCAGACTTTAGTTAGAAAAAGAAGGTGGTGGCTTGCAGGATCTTAGTTCCCCAACCAGGGATCGAACCCATGCCCCCTTCAGTGAAAGCACAGAGGAATCCTAACCAATGGACCCCCAGGGAATTCCCTAGAGGTTTCTTTTTGGAATACAGGCTCTTCCTTTTTGTACTGTACTGGTAAGAAAGAGGGGGATGGGGGGGAGAGATTTGGAGAGAGAGAGTGTGCTAATGTCTATATTTAATATATATGTAATATCTATAGATATATGAGATATCTAATGTTTATCTATGTCTAATATATATATTATGTGGAGGATAAAGCTCAAGATCTTCAATCTACTCAGTCCGAATTTATGGAGTTTCACCTATCTCAGTATGTAATGCCTCATCCCTTTTTTAAAAAAATAAATTTATTTATTTATTTTATTTTATTTTATTTTTGGCTGCCTTGGGTCTTCATTGCTGCGTGCGGGCTTTCTCTAGTTGCAATGAGCGGGGGCTACTCTTTGTTGATGTGCACGGGCTTCTCATTGCGGTGGCTTCTCTCTCTCTTTTTTTTTTTTTTTTGTGGTACGCGGGCCTCACTACTGTGGCCTCTCCCGTTGCGGAGCACAGGCTCCGGATGCGCAGGCTCAGCGGCCATGGCCCACGGGCCCAGCCGCTCCGCATCATGGGGGATCCTCCCAGACCAGGACACGAACCTGCGTCACTTGCATCGGCAGGTGGACCCCCAACCACTGCGCCACCAGGGAAGCCCCGCGGTGGCTTCTCTTGTTGCAGAGCATGGGCTCTAGGCGCGCGGGCTTCAGTAGTTGTGGCACGCAGGCTCAGTAGTTGTGACTCGCAGGCTCTAGAGTGCAGGCTCAGCAGTTGTGGTGCATGGGCTTATGTGCTCCGCGGCATGTGGGATCTTCCCAGACCAGGGCTCGAACCCGTGTCTCCTGCATTGGCAGGTGGATTCTTAACCACTGAGCCACCAGGGAAGTCCACCTCATCCCTTTTTAATCAATCACCAATAGCAGGATACAGAGTCTAGAGATCCAGGCAGAAGTTTAAGTGGTGGTATAAAAAGTAATTAAAAAAAAACTTTTAAATTGAAATTATTTCAGGTTTACAGTAATTGATGGAAAGGTGTTAATCTTCCACTGTCATCTTAGATTTGTCTTATTCTCGTATTGATGTTTTTGCTTTATGCATTTTGAGACTACTTTATTTGGTGATTCATATTTAAGATTGTTGTAGTAGTCTGGTGAATCAGATATTTGAAATCATGTAATAACCTGCACTATCCCTATTGATGTTTAGCATCTATTTTCTTTTTAGTATTGTCTTTCTTTTGATTAGAATTTGCTTGATATCTCTTTCTATCCCTGTACCATTAGCCATTCCATGCCCTATGCTTTAGGTATTTGTCTTAGAAACAGAGTATAGCTATTACTAGGTTTTATTTTATTTTTAGTTGAATCTGACAGTCACTTTTAATTGGCCTTAAAATGATCCACTTCCCAGGATCATACCAGCCCCTCTTGAGGTTTCTGGCTGAAATTCGATTTCCCTCCTCTCTGGTTATTTGAAGCCACAGTATCTGCATAGCGCTGTTGATTTAGTAATCTCAATCTCACTGGACTTAAGTGGAATGATTCTAATATTTTAGGTGTGCTGTTGTCAGTAAGCATGTTGTATATAGTAAATATTTAATGAATTAAAAATTGAATTATTTTAATGTATTTATCATTAAATTTTTCCTTGTAATATTAGTTGGTTAATTTATAAACCATCTTTTTTAAACTTTCTGTTTTAGTCCCAGAAATCCTGGATAGAAAGCACTTTGACCAAGAGGGAATGTGTATACATTATACCAAGTTCAAAAGACCCTCACAGGTAAGCATACTTCTCTTTCTTCTGGGTTCTTCTAGAAATAAATAAAATTATTTATTTATTTACTTACTTACTTACTTACCTACCTACCTACCTTATATTTTTGGCTACGTTGGGTCTTAATTGCGGCACACGAGGTCTTCGTTGAGGCATGCAGGATCTTTCATTATGGAGCACGGTCTCTTTGTTGCGGCATTTGAGCTTCTCTTTAGTTGCGGTGTTTGGGATTTTTCTCTCTAGTTGTGGCGCGAGGGCTCCAGTGCACGTGGGCTCTGTAGTTGTGGCGCGCGGACTCTCTTGTTGAGGTGCGTGGGCTTAGTTGCCCTGCGGCATGTGGGATCTTACTTCCCTGACCAGGGATTGAACCCACGTCCGCTGCATTGGAAGGTGGATTCTTTACCACTGGACCACCAAGGAAGTCCCTCTTCTAGAAATTTAGATGTAAATTATATTGCTATTTATTTATTTAAAATTTAAATTATTAATTATTTGTAGTTACTGTTAACTTCTGTGCTTAATGTTAATTATTCTTTTAGGATTAGGAGAAGGAGCTATCATTAGCAAAATATCAGTGTTCTGGAGTTCTTAATGACATTTCACAACATAAAACCTCTTCTTCAAAGTGTTGTTCCATCCCTAATCTCCCCCATATCATACTAGTGTATTACAAAGACAGTTAAGCCTCTCTTTTTAAATTGATTCACTCATACTGAGAACTTTAAAAAGTTTGTGTATCGATTTAATGGGCATATACTGAGTGCCCAACACTATGGTTTATGCTGAAGAAACCAATATGAACCTAATAGTTGCTGGTTTTGTTTGCCAAAATATAGCTATAATGAGCACTTATTGGAAAACCTATCACCAGAGATTCTGTTGGCATCTCTGATTGTCTTTTGGTCTTTAAAATGGCTTTGATAATAGAAAAAATTTTAAGTGAAGGACAGTAGTTAGAATTCAAGAAAAAGATCTGTTGAGGTATTTATTGAAGAAACATTTTTCCTATTTTTTTTTCTTTTTCTTTAGACCTAAAAATAGCAAGAAGCTTAAAAGGGTAAATCAAAAATACAGTTATTTTCTGGCCTACAGAGCACCTCTTTTCACAGGCACTTAGGAAAAATTAATTGAAAAAGGCATTTACAAGGATTTTTAGTCTTCTTACCTTTCCTGTCTCCTATTAAACCTTGTTTTCTATGTAGTTATCTTCTCTGCAACTTTACTTCCATTTGCTATATGGCTCTTATGAAAATACAGCCAAGTAGGTAATCTTTTATTAACTGATGTATTTTAAATTGTAACACCTGTCACCATTATTGTCCATAGTAGGTTTTCAGTAAATATTTGTTGAATAGAATTTCTAAACCTTTTGTTACATTACATAAACCTGCTGTTTGAATTCAACATTTATCTTTTTTTTAACAGCAAAAAATACCTATTTTGAATATATCTCTCACTTAAATTTCCATTTTAAGAGGAATGTGCATGATAACTTTTGGAAAGTTTTGAGATGCAGAAAGTAGGCTCAGGGACTTCCCTCGTGGCGCAGTGGTTAAGAATCCACCTGCCAATGCAGGGGACACTGGTTTGATCCCTGGTCTGGGAAGATGCCACATGCCGCGGAGCAACTAAGCCCGTGTGCCCCAACTACTGAGCCTGCGCTATAGAGCCTGCGAGCCACAGCTACTGAAGCCCGTGCACCTAGAGATCGTGCTCCGCAACAAGAGAAGCCACTGCAATGAGAAGCCCACGCACCGCAATGAAGAGTAGCCCCCGCTCACCGCAACCAGAGAAAGCCCGCGCACAGCAACGAAGACCCAGAGCAGCCATACATACATACATACATACATACATACATACATACATACATACATACATACATACATAAATTTAATAAAAAAGTTACTCTATCATTAAAAAAAAGAAAGTAGGCGCAATACTCAGTTTCAAAACATGAGGACAGTCATTATTAATAACATTAATTGCACCTGTTTTTAATCTTTCCTCAGTGCATAGCTTTCGTTTTAAAATATTGCTAAATTCAGCCTATACGTAAAACTTTGAATCTGCTTTTTAACAAAATGTTATAGTAATTACATTTTTTCATGATATAGATATTTTATAAGAACGGTAGTTAATATTCTGTTAGTGTATGTATCACAATTCATATATCTATCTTACTCTTGGCCGTTTGAGTTATTTCCATTTTTTAGAATTATAAATTAAAATTAGGTCACAGTGGAGATCTTAGTGGATAAAACTTTTTTGTGTTTAAAGTTTTATTCCCGCTTAGTATGTGTAATGCCAAAAAACTTTCCAAAAGATTAAAGAATACACATTATCACCAGTAGTGACGAGAATGCCTGACTATTGACTAGAGTAATATGATCCATCATCTTCAAGAAAAAGTGATGAGTAGAAAATAGTGTATTAAATTTGCATTTATTTGATTACTGTTGAGAAAACATTTTTAATATTCTTTAATATTCCCCCAATATTTGTTAATTTCTGTAAATGTCTTTTTAGATCATTAAAATAGATAACCTTAATGTCTCTTCCAATCATTATTCTATGATTTATTTGTATTTCTTACTAATTATTAAAGATAGGTTTTGTTACAAGATAAGATTACATTTCTTAACCAGAGAGCATAAGTGACATTTCCCAGGTCACATGGCTAATAATTCATAAAGATTGGATTAGAATTTAGATCTGCCAGTTCTAAATAAGACTGTGTTGTTCTTTCATTGAGGGAAAATTATGGTTTTCCTTTATTAAAAAATAGATTGTATTATCATTAAGGAGCTTATTTCTTGTAATTTTGTTAATTTTACTTTGCAGTAGAAATAATACAAGTCCTCATTAGGTGTTAAAGAAATCTCAAGCTGTTATTAAATACCCTTGCCTGTAGCCATCCATATGAGACCTAATTTACAAACACCATTAGCTGGTCATTTTTTCCTACACTAATTGGATTTTAAAATTAATTTAATATGAATAGGTTAATCATTGATTTACAAGGTACCAAAAATTATAAGTGAAAGCCTTGTTTTTACCACTGTGCCTTAACTATAAGTTCCCCTCCCTAAAGGAAAGTGTTACCTATTCCTTGGGATACTTTTCAGAAATAGATAAACTCTTTGCCTGACTAAGCAGATGTATATTTATTCCTCCCTCTTCCCTTTTAAATGCATACTGTTTATCTCATTGTGTTTATTATCTTGGCAATAACCACTTTGCTCTTAATTGTTGCATCCTTTTTAATTATATATCTGGATCATAATTTTAGTATTCCCTTAGGACATTTTAGCTATTCTGTTTTTTTGCTGTTGGAAAAAAAAAAATTCTGTTGGGTTTTTTCAGCACTAGCTGTCCCTGACTCCTTGTTTGGCACCTTACAATAAATGCTGCACTTTCCTTCACCACAATAAATAAATAAATAAACAAATGAATGAATGAATGAATTAATTAAAAAATTCTGTAGTGAATAACCTTATAAATGAATCATTTTACACATATGCTGTAGATATTTTTTAACCTTCACTCTTAGTACTTTAGACTTAGAGAAAGAGTCTGCATTTTTCATTTTGATAAGTATTTTCAAATTGCCCTCCATAGAGAGTTTATCAATTTATACTCCTCCCAGCAGATACGAGGCTACTTTCCTCTATATTCTCACCAAGATATTGTCTTAAAGGATTAAAAAAATTTTTTTTCTAATCAAACACCTTTTCATATGTTTGTTTTTACTGTGAATTATCTGTTCATATATTTTCCTATTTTATATTGATTCAATGAAGCTCTTATATATTAGGAAAACTGACATTTTGTCTGCAAATATTTTTTCTGTTTACCTTTAGACTTTATGAGTGACATATTTTTGCCACATAAAAATGTTGTATTTTTTATGTAGTTAAATCTGTCAGTCTTTTCTCTTATGGTTTCTGGGTTTTAAGTCACAACTAATTATATTTAAAATATGAAAATCATGTTAGTTTTAAAAAGTAGTTATTTGAATATGTAAATTAAGGTATAAATGACTTGTGCTATCTACTGAAAAACTAAATACATAATTTTTCCTTTGTTTTGTACTTTTTTATGGATTTTATATAGTTTAAACTAAAAAAAAATTTTCCCTTTAAGTAATAGATTTACCTTGTTTTATAGATGCCTTCCAGGATGTCAAATTTGTCAACAACTCGTCAGGTAATTTTCATAACTGCATTGCACAAATTTTGAAAAATAAAACTAATGTATAAAAAAATCAGAATACATTGGGATAAATTCACAGGCCATTATGTTCAAGGGTTACTTTACTCAGACTTGGGAGGTGAAGGATCAGGCAAAGCTGCTTGAAACTCAAGTGTAGGTATCTGAGCAGAGTTCTAAAGCTGAATCTGAATTAGTCAGGTAAAGATTGAGGGAAAGGAATTTTGGGCAGAGGGAACAGGATGTGGGAAGGCCTGGCAGTGAAAGAGATTATAGTTCTGTCAGGAAACTGCAGGCTGCAGAATGTAAGATGGATATTGGAGAGATCTGAGTCTGGAGAAATAAGTAGGGCCAGATCATTTAAGCTCTTTGTGTACTATGCCACACAGTTTTGATTTCATGTTAAAAGGGTATTATATAGGGAAGTAACATGTTTAGTTTTTTTTTTTTTTTTCCTCAAAAGCAGTTGGTATTTTGAGGAGATTGGATTGGGAGAAAAAAATAGTTTAGAAACTTTTGGAGTAATTCTGGCAAAAAATGAGAGCCTGAATTAAGATAGTGGCTATGGTGATGAAGGAGAAGTAGGCATATTTGAAGGGATTAATCAGATAAATTCAATAGGATTTGGTGGATGTATGGAGAAAGGGAAGATTTGAGGATGGTACCTAAATTTCTTACTTAGGCAACTAATTAAAGAGTAATATTGTTCTTTTAAACTGTGATGAAAGAAGACGAGGAAGATGAGAAGGTCTCTTGGTGGTGGGCTAGGAACAGAAGTGCATAGAATACGTTCATTTAGATATATGGAGTTGTTTTACCATCTCCAGTCCTATTCATTTGTTCCTCTAGATGGGAAGTTTTCTGTCTGGTGTCTTTCCACTCAGGCTGAAGAGCTTCCTTTAGCATTTGGTATAATGCAGATATACTGAAGAGGAATTTTCTCAGCTTGGTTTATCTGAAAATATGTTTATTTTACTCTAATTTTTAAAGGATATTTTCACTGAATGTGGAATTCTGAGTTGACCGTTTTCTCTTTCCAGTGCTTTGAAGATACCATTATATTGTCTTCTAGCTGTTGGTTTCTAGTGAGAAGTCAGCTGTCGTTAGTGTAGCTGCTTTCCTGTGTGTAATGGGTCTTTTTTTCCTCTGGCTATTTTAAGGATTTTTTTTTTTTCCCCTGTAATTCTGGATTTCAACAGCAGGTCTATTATATGCCTAGGAATGGTTCTTTTTGTACTTCTTCTTGCATAAATATCTGCAAGTTCATATTTTTCACCAAATTTATAAGTTTTCAGCCATTGTTTCCTAAATTACTTTTCTGCCCCATTCTCTCTCCTCCCTCAGAAACTTCAGTTATACATATATTAGATTGCTTGATATTTTCCACAAGTCACTGAGGCCCTGTTTCATTTTTATTTAATTAAAATAATTTTTCCCATTTATTAAATTAGATCATTTGTATTGATCTGTCTTCAGGTTCACTAACACTTATTTCTGCAATCTCCAGTGCTGTTTTGCCCATCCAGTAGGAAGTAGATGCCCCAAACTAAATTTAGAAGACTGTATCATCAAATACTAATGTATTTATACTATTTTAATTCTACGGTGAAGGTATTAATTTACTGATATCCTAAAATCAAAAAGATTAATTTTCATGCTCTTTATGAGTTCATTTATTTTTGTATGGTTTTTCATTGACTGATTTTTTAAAAGGTCTTTTTAAAATTTTATTACTTTTTTCCTTTAGGTGTTTTTGTGGTCGCTTGGTCAAGCAACATGCTTGTTTTACTGCAAGCCTTGCCATGAAATACTCAGATGTGAAATTGGGTGACCATTTTAATCAGACATTAGAAGAGTGGTCTGTGGAAAAACATACAGAACAGAGCCCAACGGATGCTTATGGAGTCATAAATTTTCAAGGGGGTTCTCATTCCTACAGAGCTAAGGTATGTCATGTATTTGAGTTTCTTCATTTACCTTATTACCTAATAATGTACGTTTATTACCTGACAATAATATTGTGTCAGAAAATTAGTTTCAATCATTTCCTTATGTATTTTGAAGTTCTTTGTATAGGTACATATATGAATATAGAATTGTTATATCTTGTTGAATTGAACCTTTTTTTTTAGTTTAGTCTACTATCTCACTTTTCTTTGTTCCTTTTTTTTGGTCTTTTGGATTAAGTATTTTTTTGTTAAGCTTTCCTTCTTTATAGCATCTTATTCATACATTGTTTTTCTATTCTTTAGATTAATCTTATAATAAATACTATAAAATGCATTTATAACTTGTTACTATTATAAATTAGTACTTTTACCACTTCGTGGAGAATGCAAGAAACTTTAGAATACTTGTGACTACACTTTTTTCCCTCATGACTAATGTGCTCTTGTTGGCATGAATTTTATTTCTTCGTGTATTTTAAACCTCCAAATCATAATTATTATTCATTTAGATGTATCAACGTATTACCCTGTCGATTGTTCCACCTGCCTCCCTCCCTGCCTTGATTTGATAAGCAGTGCCAAATGCTGGGCCTGTCTCTCCATTTTTTCTGTTCTCTTGGATCCTGATTCCACAAGTTGTCACTGCTTTGGTAGCTCACTGATAGCTTAACAACAGGTGTTATTTATCTAGTTTCTAGTTTCTCTAGTTCCCAGGGGCAGTTAGTTGAAAACAACCTAGTCCATCATTGTTGGAAATAGAATTCCTCATTTATTACTAACATAATCTTTTTTTAAAAAAAATTAACTTCAGATTGTTTTCCAGACACTACTTAATGTACCCAAGTATAATAATGAGTTAAACAGAACTAATGCAGAAAGACTTAGTACAGAACAAATCTCATTACAAATCATTCTTAAGGGATTCTAGAGTCTTCTCAGTTTTATATAATTCTCATACTTTGGGATAACTTTCCTTGGTGTTTGATCTCTATTTGTAAAGAAATTGGCAATATGTTGTTTTGCAAAGAACCTTTATTAGAGATGATTAAAAGTGTTTTTCTTCCAACATCTGAATATTTTAGATTTTTTATGAGCTAAGTCATAGGTGCTTTAGATAAAGAAAATGAATTACAGTAGTCATAGCAAGTAAATTTTGTGATGTCACTTACCAGAAAGATCATTTTTTAAATCTTTCAAACCAGAGGAACTTACTCCACAGATATGATAGCTTTTTTTCTTATAGAATGATTTTTCAACAATTAAAGGGGTGATTCCATCTGAACACCTTGAAATACTGAGCAAAATTTATTATTTTCAGTAATTTGTGAGTCAAATCCACAGTTACTTCCAGTGAAGGAAACAATCATCTGTATTAAAAAATCTGTGTTATTTTATTGCATAGTCACAACTCTGATCAATGGATTAGATCACTGATCAAGCTTTCAAACAGATAATTCAGTATTTGCCTCTCATAGTTGCAAGAGTTGTAGAAGTCTCCATGTTTTCACCATTCTTCTCTTATTTTCCCTTTTCCCATCATCATACCTATCCTAAACACTTCTCACTCAATGCATACTCACTCAAGGCAGTGAGTACTGTGGATAAATTTGTAAATCAGATGAATGGTAATTAAGTTTATATAAACAGAAAGAGTAACAAATTTACATCTTGGTTTAAAAATTACAGTACCACTACTTCTATAGCTCTTATAGAATGATTTTCCAACTTTAAAATCATTTGCTATTGCTTATTCCTAGAAGTGTAAATATATTGCAAGTAGCCTATGAAATCTATTTTATAATAATCTGATCCAAACAAAATTTTTCTTAAGTCATATAATGTTGCATTTTGAAACCTATGAATATTCAATTATTAATTATTGTTTTAAAATCTTTTTTATTAGTATGTGAGGCTATCATATGACACCAAACCTGAAGTAATTCTACAACTTCTGCTTAAAGAATGGCAAATGGAATTACCCAAACTTGTTATCTCTGTACATGGTGGCATGCAGAAATTTGAGCTTCACCCACGAATCAAGCAGTTGCTTGGAAAGGGTCTTATTAAAGCTGCAGTTACAACTGGAGCCTGGATTTTAACAGGAGGAGTAAACACAGGTAATGTGATTACACCAATTTTATTTGGTGTGCTTGTAAATTCTTCATAATATCAATTAGATATTTGAAAAGTCAACACTGAATATAAATATATTCAATTCTTCTGTTAAATAATCTACTTCCTAAGTATAAATGCTAACTGAAAAAGTATTTGGTTTTCATTTCTTCTTTTAAAAGAATAATACGCTTTATCATTCACTTTTTTTTATTAAGACTTTATTTATGTATTTATTTCTGGCCATGCTGTGCGGCTTGTGGGATCTTAGTTCCCGGACTAGGGATCGAATCCGGGACCCTCGCCCTTCCGTGAAAGTGCCAAGTCCTAACCACTGGACCGCCAGGGAATCCCCAAGAATAATATGCTTTAGAGCAGGGGTTTGCAAACTGTGGCTCCATGCACCAAATCCAGCCTACTCCTTATTTTTGTAAATAAAGGTTTATTGGAACGCAGCCACACTCATTTGTTTTTGTATTGTTTTGTATCATACTTTTGTGCTACAAAAGCAGAGGTGAGTGGTCTAACAAAGACTGTATGCCCTGCAAAGCCTAAAATATTTACAATTTGGTCCTTTATAAGAAAGTTTGCTGACTCCCTACTGTAAAGCGAAGTGTTGTTCTTATCACTCTGACTACTGGTAAATTGAGAGAAGAATGGCAATTCATTGCCTAGACACTGGTAAGAAATAGCTTTTCAAATTAATTTTTAATGTACTATAATCTTTCATTCTAAGTCTTCCCTATTAGATATACAGGTTGGATATATGGAAGGCAAATTAATTTTAATATACAAAGTAAAACATAGATATTATTTAAATTAGCTTGGAAAAATCTAATTCGTTATCAGCAACTGTGTTTTGAACCTCATTGTGTGTCAGGCACTCTTCTGGCTGCTGAAAATATATCATTCCACAAAATAAAATATTTACCTTCATGGAACTTATATTCTAGTGGGGAAGATGTAAACAACAAACAGATAACTAAATAATGTATAATAAATTAGATGATAAGTGCTTTGGAGACACATGAAATACAGAGGAGGGATAGTGAGGGATGGTCGAGGGGACTTCATTGATAAGGTGACATTTGAGTAGAGATGGAAGGAAATGAAGTGAGCAAGATAAGAATAATGTGGGACAGAGCATTTAAATGAGAAGTGGCAAGTGTTGGAAGAATAGTGAGAAAGGTCCAGTGTAGCTTGAGTGGAATGAGCAAGGAGTGCCAAGTGATGAAATCAGAAAGTTATGGGTGAGTGGTGGTGGTGGTAGGCCTGGCGTGGAGTGGTGTGGTGAATAGCAGGGGCAATAGACAGATCATCATATAAGACCTTGTAGGCCATTATAAGCACTATGACTTTTAATCAAATGAGAAGGGGAGGTTTTAAGCAGAGAGTTGACAAGAGCAAAGATCACTTGAATGATGGTTTAAAAATAGACTGTAAACAGGCAAGGCATCACTTGGAAGAACAGTGAAGGTGCTGTTTCCATAATCCATGTTAGGAATGAGATCTAATGCATTATAAAAATCAAATCGAGTGATGCATTGGTTTGTTAGGGCTGCTATAATAAAATACCACAGACCTGGTGGCTTAAACAAAAGAAATTTATTTTCTCACAGTTCTGGAGACCCAAGATCAAGATGTTAGCAGGTTTGGTTTCTCCTGAGGCATCTCTCCTTGACTTACAGATGGTTCTCTTCTCACTGTGTCCTCCTGTGGTCTTCCCCCTGTGCATGTGCATCCCTGGTGTCTCTTTTTGTGTCCAAATTTCCCCTTCTTAAAAGGACACCAGTCAGATTGGATTAGGGCCCACCCTAACAGCCTCATTTTCACATGATAACCTAAAGAACCTATTTCCAAATACAGTCACATTCTAAGGTACTGGGATTAGGATTTCAACATGAATTTTGGAGAGGATGCAGTTCAGTCCATAACAAGTGATAATGAGAAGTTATGTGCTCTTTTGAATTATCTTTTCTACTTTCCCCCCAATTTTGACTCAGTTGGAAAACTTTTGTAGTTTTTTGTGAGCATGTGTGTTTTGCTTATAGTCCTGAGCCATACACTTCTTTTTTTTTAGATGATGTTTAGAGCAGTAACAAAAACTACAGTTAACATGAGGAATCTAAGAGAGGAGACTAGGCCTAACAACATGGTAAAAGTTAGTTTTACGTGTGTTTCAGGCAGTTGTAGTGACTTGACATTGTGGGGTTTTTTTTCTTTTTTGTCCTTGTGTTTTCTTTTGTAAGTTTGTCTTTTGGACCTTGTTGCCTTTTATCTGGTGTATGTAAAGAAAAATATCACCATTGGAATGTTATTGAGCAAAGGATTGTTCTGAGCATGGTAAAGACTTTCAAATAAAGTGAATTAAATTTTGTATGAACAGGTGTGGCAAAACATGTTGGTGATGCCCTTAAAGAACATGCTTCCAGATCATCTCGAAAGATTTGCACTATCGGAATAGCTCCATGGGGAGTGATTGAAAACAAAAATGATCTTGTTGGGAGAGATGTAAGAGTGCTTTTTAAAATTTCTTACATTTAAACTTATGTATAAACAAAACTAGAGCAAGAATAATGCGAAGTCAACCTAAAATATTCATGATCATACCACGACCCTTTCGAAAATGCATTCATAGATACAAAAAGTAGTGTTAATACATTTTGTTTCTGCCTTTTTTTGTATAACTATTTCACACCGTTTCCATGTCATGCCAGTCTTTGTAATTAAATTTTTAATGACGACATTCTATTAAGAATTAATTGTATTGTCTGTAAGAGTAGTAATCAAATACCGGTGTTTTATTCAAGTAGGTTAAAGACATGTGAATTGGTTATAGATATCTTTCAAGAGATTATTAAAAAGGAATTACTGAATTATAATGATCACTTTCAGGTGCAATTAAATTTCTAACATCAATTTTAAAGATTCTACTTATGACTGGAAAAATAACAATATGACATTTGATTGCTTTTATTCAGTGTCCTTTATATATTTCACTTTATTCACTAATAATAGTTTCTTCACATTGTTCGTTTATTTGCTTGTTTGCTGCTGTTTCCTTTGCATGGGATGATGAAATATGGTATATTCTGCAGTGAGAGCCGAAATACAATACTGTGGTTCAACCCATTATTGAATAATCTTCAGTTGCTTAAAAGCTCATGCTTTTTGATATATTCTTTTACATTTTCTATTTGTTGCTATACATAAATAGAATCTTACCTCCTACTTGCCTTTACAGATTATTTCAAAATTTTTTTTTACTTTATATTAAATTGACTCCTGCCCACTAACTCTCATGTTTGCTGTTGTTTAGGTGGTTGCTCCTTACCAAACCTTATTGAACCCTCTGAGCAAATTGAATGTTCTGAATAATCTACATTCCCATTTCATATTGGTGGATGATGGCACTGTTGGAAAGTATGGGGCAGAAGTCAGACTGAGAAGAGAACTCGAAAAAACTATTAATCAGCAAAGAATTCATGCTAGTAAGGGAATTTATAAATTTGTTGTTGTTGAAATTATCCTGGGCTGTATTAATTGCAAGCAGCATTCTAAAAAAAGGTAGACTGTTCTTTAAGTGTTCATTTCCTTATGTAGCAGGATAACATACAAAACAACCATGAATGACCTTACACAAAGTAAGATCTAGGAAAGGAAGTCTGAGATTAAATAGAGTACTCAAATAACAAAGCCAAAGCCACAGAGGTCCATTGGAAGCTTTGTTGCTATTGTAATCCCACTGCAGCTCAAGGAATTCAGAAATATTCTTAATGTATGATATATTCCAATACCCGACTTTGAAATTCAAGATTGAAGAGGAAAAAACATACTTTATTGTGAAGTAAGAATCACCTTGCTTAAAGTTGATAACACGAGTAGGTATCACTCTGGTAGATATGTCTTAAAAGTTAGTATTTTTGACACTGGTCTTCCTTTCTGACCATGGTCAAACTTTCTGGCTCAACATCTGGATTTTTATTTCAAAAAAAAGGAAATTTTATAATTTTAGGACACCAAGAAGGTGAGCTCTATGACAAAGTGAAATAGAAATACAAACTCATAGAACAGTATTTTCAGATTATGATGGAGTCATAGCATCTCCTAAAAATTAAGAATGTCTTAGAATCCTTCATACCCCACTAGGGAATGCCTATATTTTGGATTCTTTCACTGCAATACAAGTTATTGTAAAACAAAAATTGGTATTCACTAAATGTTTTGCTACTCTTAATAGAGGTCTTGGATTTTATTGATCTGTCTATGTAATCCTGATTCCGTTGTTAATTTCTCTATTAATGTCTCAATGCATTTGGAATAAAAAATAGACATTTTAAAAGTGATTAAAAACAAATACATATGAGAAGTTCAACTCATAAAGTATTAAAAAACTGAAAACCAAATTGGTGTTTTAATTTCTTGTCAAGTTAAACTAGTGAAATATACAAAATAATTATTGCTTTTCAGTGAATATATAAATTATAGTGTGCCTCATTATATGTTGGATTTTCTAATTTTGTTATTTAGAACAGACTTAAAGTCAGTGTAAAAGTAATTTATTCAGTATTTATTTATATCAGACTATATATCATGTTGAGTACATAAAATTAAGTCAACACAGTCTTATAAGAAATTATATTTTGGCATTTTATTTTTGATTGAGTGAAAACTAAGATTAAATTACTGAATTTTGCCTAATATCATAATTAATCTTTTACCTTTTTTAAGGAATTGGTCAAGGTGTTCCTGTGGTGGCACTTATATTTGAGGGTGGGCCAAACGTTATCCTCACAGTTTTAGAATACCTTCAGGAAAGTCCTCCTGTTCCAGTCGTCGTATGTGAAGGAACAGGCAGGGCTGCAGATCTACTAGCATATATTCATAAACAAACAGAAGAAGGAGGGTAAGTGTATGATTACAACATATTTTTAATAATTTTATGTAAAGAGGCTGTGGTTTTTAGAATATTAGATTCTTTCAGTGTTTTATCAATATGAAGATACCTTCTTAAGTCTTGAGGAAATAGCCTGTCTGATACATTATTGGAATGAATTAAAATATAAGTCTTTATAGTGGACAATTTTCAAAGACCTGTTAAATATACAGAGGCACGTATCTTTTGACCCAACAGTTCCATTTCTGATAATTGTTCCTACAAATATACTTGCCTACATGTGAAATAACATATATAACGTTACTCAATACAGTGTGGTTTGTAACAGTAAAAGACTGGAACAAAATAGAACATTTATATCAAGGGGACTAGATAAATAACTTATGGTACATCTGCACAATGGAGTAGTTTGTAGTTATGTAAGGTATCTGTATACTAGATTTGGAAAGATTACCAAAATTTGTATGTAAAAAAAGGAAAATGTACAGTAACATGTATATTATGGCACCTTTTATGTAGGAAAAAAGACAAGGAGATAATTGTATGTATTGAAAGAGATCCTCAAACATTATACAAAGTAATAGTGTTTCTTGAAAGCAGTTGAGATGGAATGGCTGATGGAAGACAGTGGGAAAGACACTTCCACTATGAATTTTCACAGTATTGTATTTTATATTATATCATATTTTTGAGCCATGTAAATATATTCCATATTGAGAAAAAAATAAAAATGCAAATGTGCTGATATTTAACACATTTTGATAAAATACTGCTTTTTACACCATAATATCTTAAAATTATCTTTATACAATATCTTACATGATAAGATATTGTATAACTGATAACATTAACACATGCCTTATTAAAAAAATTAGAAATAATTCAAAGAGAAAAATCACTCCATTCCATTTTCCACCCTTATGACTTACAGTGGGAGTCTAATGAAGGAGAAAATTTCACTCAGGGCCAAGTACTTAATATTAATACAGTATCTTTAAATGTCTTGCCTGGATCCACTAGGACTTGATATTAGATTCTGCAAATAATGGAATTTGAAATCAGTGGATTGAGTTATGTTTCCTCTTACTTCAGGAATCTTCATGATGCAGCAGAGCCTGATATTATTTCAACCATCAAAAAAACATTTAACTTTGGCCAGAGTGAAGCAGTTCATTTATTTCAAACACTGATGGAATGTATGAAAAGAAAGGAGCTCGTAAGTAGATTTCACAGAATAAGCCTTTTTTTAAAATATAAATTAATTTATTTATTTTGGCTGCATTGGGTCTCTGTTGCTGTGCGCGGGCTTTCTCTAGCTGCAGCGAGCGGGGGCTACTCTTTGTTGTGGTGAGTGGGCTTCTCACTGCGGTGGCTTCTATTGTTGCGGAGCACAGGCTCTAGGCACATGGGCTTCAGTAGCTGTGGCACGTGGGCTCAGTAGTTGTGGCACACGGGCCCTAGAGCACAGGCTCAGTAGTTGTGGTGCACAGGCTTAGTTGCTCTGCAGCATGTGGGATCTTCCCGGACCAGGGCTTGAACCCGTGTCCCCCTGCATTGGTAGGTGGATTCTTAACCACTGAGCCATCAGGGAAGCCCAGAATAAGCCTTTTTATTTCATTCAAAGTACATTCTAAATTGCTTTTTAATTAATTAATTAATTTTTGGCTGCTCCCCATAGCTTATGGTATCTTAGTTCCCTGACCAGGGATTGAACCCAGGCCCTCTACAGTGAAAGCATGGAGTCCTAACCACTGGACCTCCAGAGAATTCCCAATTGGAGAAATACTTTTTTAAAAACTTTGGATTTAAAATTTTAAAATCTTTTTTAACCATGTAAAGATGTAATTTATAATTTTGTTCAAGCTAAGAGATAGCATAGAAGGATTATAGTTTTTTAAAATTAATTGATTTATTTCTTTATTTTGCCTGTGTTGGGTCTTTGTTGCGTGTGGGCTCTCTCTAGTTGCTGTGAGCGGGGGCTACTCTTCGTTGCGGTGTGCGGGCTTCTCATTGTGGTGGCTTCTCTTGTTGTGGAGCAGGGGCTCTAGGCATGTGGGCTTCAGTAGTTGCGACACGCGGGCTCAGTAGTTGTGGCTCATGGGCTCTAGAGCACAGGCTCAATAGTTGTGGCGCACAGACTTAGTTGCTCCGCGGCATGTGGGATCCTCCCGGACCAGGGATTGAACCCGTGTGTGCCCTGCATTGGCAGGCGGATTCTCAACCACTGCACCACCAGGGAAGCCCCTAGAATATAGTTTTTATATGGTGTGGAGACATGTATTACACTTCTATTTTTGGAAAAGTTTCATAACTAAGCCTCAGTAGATTATGTCCAGGATCAAGGAAGAACTCTAAAGAGTTATTATTGGCTTCTCTAAAATATATTTGGAGGAAAAAACCCTATTTTCCTCTGAGTGAGTGCTCAAATTAAAGATCAGTGCTGCTTCACTATTGATACTATGGGTAAAATAGATAACTAATGAGAACCTGCTGTATAGTATAGCACAGGGAGCTCTACTCAGTGCTCTGTGGTGACCTAAATGAGAAGGAAATCCCAAAAGAGAGGGGATATATGTATATGTATAGCTGATTCACTTTGCTGTACAGTATAAACTAACACAATATTGTAAAGCAATTATACTCCAATAAAAAAAAATAGAGACCAGTGTTGCTTAATTTCAGTCATCTAGACATGGGCTTAAGTTTACAGAGACAAAAAATTTTAACAGTTCTCTAAGTAGGTGGATGATAACATGGTTTGATCTGCTGTTTTCTTTCATGCATTTCATTTTTGTATACTATGAAATGAAGTTAGTTGAAAAATTTGTATTGGGGTTATAACAATAGACTTTTATTTTATGAAAAGGTTATTAAATGAAAACCTCTCTCTAATGGTATTATGTTTCAAATAACTTTAAATAAATTTCAAGTAAAAGGATTCAACAAAACACTTCTCATTCAAGAACACATATATTTACTTGAACTGAGTAAGTGTCCACTCTGCAGAAGAAACAGCAGGATTTACTCAGATTAGTAATCTATATAGCCTTAGCTCATAAATTGCTTATTCTAGTAATGGACATAAAATATATAAAAATTAATATAATATGAAACCAAACATTTTGAATATACTTGAATTTTATTTATTTTATAATTTTTTTAAATTTATAATTTATTTATTTTTGGCTGTGTTGGGTCTTCATTGCTGCGTGTGGGCTTTCTCTAGTTGCGGCGAGTGGGGGCTGCTCTTCGTTGCAGTGTGTGAGCTTCTCATTGCAGTGGCTTCTCTTGTTGCGGAACACAGGCTCTAGGCACACGGGCTTCAGTAGTTGTGGCATGTGGGCTCAGTAATTGTGGCTCACGGGCTCTAGAGCACAGGCTCAATAGTTGTGGCGCCCAGGCTTAGTTGCTCCGTGGCATGTGGGATCTTCCTGGACAAGGAATCAAACTCGTGTCCCCTGCATTGGCAGGTGGATTCTTAACCACTGTGCCACCTGGGAAGTCCCTACTTGAATTTTATTTGGTAAATGATACAAATTCTTTAATTTTCTGTGTTTTGATTGTAATGAAATTATTTCTGACCCAAAAAAACTATATCTGCCAAGTAGTTTGCAGTTACTTTGTGATTTATATGCCTATGTCTTAGGTTATAAAATATAAAGGCATAATATTATGAATTGATCTTTAAATAGATTACTGTTTTCCACATTGGATCAGATGAACATCAAGATATAGATGTAGCAATACTTACTGCACTGCTTAAAGGTAAGACTTAAAATTTATTTGTTAGGTCTCTCATTTATAGTGTTTTTATATAAGTTAGGATTTTTTAATTTGACTAAATGTTTGAGAATTGAATTTTTTAATAGTTTTTCTTTGAAAAAGACACAGTGTTCACTTTCTTTGACAAATATGTTTTTGTTTTTAATCTTATAACTTTTTAAAAAGTTCATACCAGGATTTATGCCATTAGACCTATTTAATTATCCTGTTATGAATGTGTCAAACATGTCACATTTTTAATTGGCTGAAAAATAAGTGTTTAAAAGTAATAGAGTATTAGTTAATAGAAATTAAGGATAGCATTCTTAAATGTGCTATTTTCATTAGGAAGGAAAATTTGGAAAGAAAACTAATGGTATCTTCTAGGACTAAGGGGTTAATGCACATGCAGTTAAATTGTTTTCCTCTCATTATCTTTCCAAAGACATCTAACTGATAAGACAAACAATACTATAGTGAAAAATCTTTTCAAAAATTAGAAACTAAAATGTTGTTCTGTCTGAGTACCTGAAAGTCCAAGTATGCAGTGAGGTGGCAGAAGCAGAGCAAGAGGGCACTATCTTATCATTCACAAGAATTTCCCAAATATTAGACTACAATGAATTGCCAATAGATCAAACATTTGAAAAATACTATAATAAAATATAACATATGTACAACATCTGAGAATAAGATCATAAACAATAGGAAGCCCAGAAGCCATAAAGGGAAAGATCAATAAATGCAATTGCATAAAAATAAAAAATTAAAAGAGAGCACCTAATATTTGCTGTGTACTTTCTGTGTACTAGCTACTGTGCTTTAGTGGTTTATGTTGTTTACCCTTGTGACAACCCTAAGAGGAAGATTTCCTATTATTTTCCTCATTTTATAGATGAGAAAACTAAGAACAGGAATGTGGAAGGATCACAAAAAGGTGTAAATTAGTAATAAAAAGATGAATACCTCATGGAAGAATGAGTCAAAATTTAAGTAAAAGATTTTAGCAGAATACAAATGCTTGGGGGAAATGTGGAAATGATGGAAAGATGTTATAATTAAAAAAAAAAGCTTTTTATCCTCCTACTGGGTATTTGTATACTCCTGATGGATGGTATAACCTTTCTGGAATATATTTTGGCAGTGTATCAAAAGCTTTAAATTATATACCCTTCTACACAGCAATTTGGCTTCTACAGATTCATCCTGTTAAATATGTGCACAAAGATACACTCACCAGAAAATTCAAAATAACGTGAAATGTCCACTAGTTAGGATATTTGTTGAATAAATTTTAGTTCACCTTTAAAAGGTATTTATATATATATAAGGTGCATCTATATGTACTGTTATTGAAAACTAAATATGATACATAAAGCAGGCTGAGTATTTTGTATAGTATGACCTACTTTTGCATAAACAATTAAAAATATATGTTTGAACTTATATATGCACAGAAAACACCTGTAAGGATATTTTTCATAATATTAACAGTCAATACTATTGCTATGATAGAAACAGATCCTCTTTCTTTTCTATTCATTCTTGTGCATTCTGAATTGTTTGCGATGGATGAGGCTGTGTCTTTGCTATAGTTGGAAAATAAAAGTCCTCAACCCTGGGGTAACCTTATCTTTCTGAGGCAGGCTACCTCTGAATACTGACTAACACCAGCTGTGTAAGTTAATTAAAGGGGGAGGAGGGGAATTCATAAGTGTTCATATTTTATGGAGATAAATTAATTGAACTTGTCGACTGTTTTCTTTATTCGATTAGGCACTAATGCATCTGCATTTGACCAGCTCATCCTTACATTGGCATGGGATAGAGTTGACATTGCCAAAAATCATGTATTTGTTTATGGACAGCAGTGGCTGGTATGTAAATAATCTATATAAACAGTGTAATTAAATTAAGCTAAGTTAATATCAAAGTATTTGCTGAAACTGTGACCTAACTTGACATTTACTTGTCAGTCAAAAGTGCAAACTTATTGTAGCCAAACATTTCTGCAACATTCAGATCCATTTAGGATTTAATAAGTTCTATTTGCCTCTTGATAAAAACTGTGATTTTTATAGGGTATAGATCTTTAAAAATCCTGTAACTGAAAAAAGTTTTAGAAATAGTGCTCTTTGCATCTGTGTTTGTCAGGAATGTTGGCCTGTAATTTTCTTTTCTTCTGGGGTCCTTGTCTGGTTTTGGTATCAGAGTAATGCTGGACTCATAAAATGAGTTTGGAAGAGTTTGAGAAGGATTGGTATTAGTTCTTTGAATGTTTGGTTAAATTCACCAGTGAAGCTGTCTGGTCCTTAACTAGTAATCAGACTGTTCAGAATTTCTATTTCATCATGATTTGGTCTTGATAGGTTGTATGTTTCTAGGAATTTATCTATTTCTTCTAGGCTGTCGGTTTGTTGGCATGTAATTGTTCATATTAACCTCTTAATGATCCTTTGTATTTCTGTGGTATCAGTTGTAACATCTGTTTCATTTTTGATTTTATTTATTTGAGTCCTCTCTTTTTTTTTCTTCCTGAGTCTAGCTAAGGGTTTGTCAACTTTATCTTTTCAGAGAACTAGTTCTAGTTTCATTCTAGTTGTCTTTTCAATCTGTTTCATTTATATCTGTTCTAATTTTCGTTACTTTCTTCCTTCTACTAACTTTGAGTATCGTTTGTTCTTTTTATGGTTTCTTGAGGTGTAAAGTTAGGTTATTTGAGACTTTTCTTGTTTTTTGAGGTAGGCATTTATCACTGTGAACTTCCGTGTTGGAACTGCTTTTGCTGCCTCCCACAAATTTTGGTATGTTATATTTCCATTTTTGTTTCTCTCAAGGTACTTTTTATTTATTTATTTATTTGACTGTGTTGGGTCTTTGTTGCTGTGCACGGGCTTTCTCTGGTTGCGGCGAGCGGGGTCTACTCTTCGTTGCAGTGTGCGGGCTTCTCATTGCAGTGGCTTCTCTTGTTGCGGAGCACGGGCTCTAGGCACATGGGCTTCAGTAGTTGTGGCACGCAGGCTCAGTAGTTGTGGCACGCAAGCTCTAGAGTGCAGGTTCAGCAGTTGTGGCGCATGGGCTTAGTTGCTCTGTGGCATGTGGGATCTTCCTGGGCCAGGACTCAAACACGTGTCCCCTGCATTGGCAGGCGGATTCTTAACCACTGCGCCACCAGGGAAGCCCTCTCAAGGTACTTCTTAATTTCTTTTTTGATTTCTTCTTTGACCCATTCATTGGTTGTTGAGTAGTATGTTGTTTGATCTTCATGTATTTATGAATTTTCCAGTTTTCTTTGTGTAATTTCTAGTTTCATACCATTGTGGTCAGAAAAGATGCTTGATATGATTTCAATCTTCTTAAATTTATTAAGACTTGTTTTGTGGTCTAACGTGGTCTATCCTGTAAAATTTTCCATGTGCACTTGAGAAGAATGTGTATTCTCTTGCATTTGGATGGAACGTTCTATATATCTATTAAGTCCATTGGTCTAATGTATCATTTAAGGCTAATGTTTTCTTACTGATTTTCTGTCTGGATGATCTATCCACTGATGTAAGTGGGTATTAAAGTCCCCTATTATTTTGTATTGCTGTCTGTTTCTCCCTTTAAGACTGTTAATATTTGTTTTATGTATTTATATGCTCCTATGATGGGTACATAAATATTTACGTATATTGTATCTTCTTGTTGAATTGACTCCTTTATCATTATGTGCCATCCATCTTTGTTTCTTATTACAATCTTTTTTTTAAAGTCTATTTTGTCTGATATAAGTAAGCTTTCTTTTGGTTTCCATTTGCATGGAATATCCTTTTCCATTTCTTCACTTTCAGTCTATATGTGTGTCTTTACATCTAAAGTGAGTGTCTTGTAGGCAGCGTATAGATAGGTCTTGTGTTTTTATCCATTCAGCTACTCTGTGTCTTTGAATTGTTGAAGTTAGTCCATTTACATTTAAAATAATTATTATAAGTATGTACTTACCAATATTTTGTTAATTGTTTTCTGGCTGTTTTTGTAGTTCCATTCTGTTCCTTTTTTCTCTCTCTCTTGCTCTCTTCTTTTGTGATTTGATGACTTTAGTGATATGCTTATATTTTTTTCTCTTTGTCTTGTGTATTTGTCTTTTGTGTATAGGTTTTTGCTTTGTGTTTACCATGAGGGTTACATATAATAGCATATCTATAATGTCTATTTTATGTTGATAACCACTTGTTTGATCCCATTCTAAATCTCAACATTTTTATATTCCCCTTTCCTCTTTTCTGTTTTTCATGTCACAGTTTACATCTTTTTACCTCAAGTATCCCTTAACTAATTATTGTAATCATGGCTATTTTTACTACTTTTGTCTTTCAACCTTTATTCTAACTTCATAAGTGATTAATCTACTATTTTTACTATATATTTACCTTTTCAGTGAGAGTTCTTTCATATGTTTTCTTGTTACTAATTACCACCCTTTCTTTTCAGCTTAAAAGAAGCTCCTTTAACATTTCTTGAAAGGCTGGTTTAGTGGTAATCAACCTCTTTAGCTTTTGCTAGTTTGGAAAAGTCTTTCTTTCAATTCAGAATAAGAATTTTTGCCAGGTAGAGTATTCTTGGTTGGAAGTTTTTTCTTTCTGTACTTTGAATATATCATGCCACTCCCTTCTGGCCTGCAAAGTTTCTGCTGAAAAATATGCTGATAGTCTTATGGAGGTTCCCTTGTATGTAACAAGTTGTTTTTCTCTTGCTGCTTTTCATATTCCTTCCTTGTCTTTAACTTTTGGCATTTCAATTATGTGTCTTGGTGTGGGTCTCTATAGGTTCACCTTATTTGAAACTCTCTGAGCTTCCTGTATCTGGATGTCTGTTTTCTTCCCCAGGTTAGGGAAGTTTCCGCCATTATTTCTTCAAATACAATTTCTGCCCCTTTGTCTCTCTCTTCTTCTGGGAACCCTAAAATGTATCAGTCCATTTGATGTTGTCCCATAAGTCCCTTAAGCTAACTTCACTTTTTTAAAAGTTCTTTTTGCTACTCTGGGTGAATTACACTACCTTGTCTCCAAGTTGACAGATCCTTTCTTCTGCTTCATCTAGTCTGCTCTTGAACCCTGTTAGTATATTTTTCAGTTCAGTTTTTTATTCTTCAGCTCTATGACTTATATTTGGTACTTTCTTAGATTTTCCATCTCTTTGTTGAAGTTCTCACTGTGTTCATTCTTTTCCACAATTCGGTGAGCATCTTTATAATAATTACTTTGAGCTCTTTATCAGGTAAATTACTTATCTCCATTTCATTGAGGTTTTTTCCTGAGGTTTTATCTTATTCTTTCATTTGGAACATATTTCTCAGTTTCTCCATTTTACTTGACTGTGTTTTGGTTTCTGTACAGTAGATGAAATAACCACCTCTTCCAGTCTTGAAGAAGTAGCTTTGTGTAGGGGATGAGCCTTATCAATCAACCTTGACTCAGCTTTTTGTTCTCTCTCAAACCCTTCTGCTTGTTCAAGGAACATATTGTATTTTTACTAGCTCCCAGTAGTTGAGAATGTGCAGTTACCTATCAGTGTCCCTAAGGGGAGTAGTTCAGCATCCAGATTCAGACTGACTGGAATCCATACCCTCAGACAACATCTTTTGAAAATCTTCAACAGAATATTTAGGAAACTGAATTCAACAGTACTTTTTTTTTTTGCGGTACGCGGGCCTCTCACTGTTGTGGCCTCTCGTTGCGGAGCACAGGCTCCTGACGCGCAGGTCCAGCAGCCATGGCTCACGGGTGCAGCCACTCCGCAGCATGTGGGATCTTCCCAGCCCGGGGCATGAACCCATATCCCCTGCATCGGCAGGCGGACTCTCAACCACTGCGCCACCAGGGAAGCCCCCAACAATACTTTTAAAGGACCATATACCATAATCAAGTGGGATTTATTCCAGGGATCTGCAAATCAGTCAACGTGATATATCACATTAAGAAAAACAATGATAAAAATCATATAATCAACTCAGTGGATACAGAAAAAGCATTTCACATGATTCTATGTCCATTTATGATAAAGACTCTCAACAAAGCAGGTATAGAGGGGATGCACCTCAACATAGTAAAGGCATATATGACATAATAAAGGCCTACAGCTAACATCATACTCAGTGGTGAAGAGTTGAAAGCTTTTCCTTTAAGATCAGGAACAAGACAAGGATGCCCACTCTTGCTACTTTTATTCAGCATAGTATTGGAAGCCCTAGCCACAGCACTTAGGCAGGAAAAAGTAATAAAAGGCATCTAAATTGGAAAGGAAGAAATAAAACTCTCACTCTTTGCTGATGACATGATACTAT
Organism: Hyperoodon ampullatus; assembly: GCF_949752795.1. Lineage (NCBI taxonomy): Eukaryota > Metazoa > Chordata > Mammalia > Artiodactyla > Ziphiidae > Hyperoodon > Hyperoodon ampullatus. The sequence goes on from NC_136916.1 coordinate 86,933,019, forward strand.
GTGTAGAAAACCCTAAAGACTTCACCAAAAAACTGTTGGAACTAATAAATGAGTTCAGCAAAGTTGTAGGATACAAAATAAATATGCATAAATTTGTTGTGTTTCTATACACTAATAACAAAATATCTGAAAGAGAAATTAAGAAAACAATCCCACTTGCAATTGCATCAAAAAGAATAAATTACCTAGGAATAAATTCAACCAAGGAGGTGAAAGATCTGTGAACTAAAAACTATAATATGTTGATGAAAGAAATTGAAGAAGATACAGAGAAATGGAAAGATACTTTGTGCTCATTGATTGGGAGAATCAGTATTGCTAAAATGTCTATACTACCCAAAGCAATCTACAGATTCCGTGCAATCTCTATCGGAATTCCAATGGCATTTTTCACAGAAATAGAACAAGAAATTCTAAAATTTGTATGGAACCACAAAAGATCCTGAATAGCCAAAACAATCTTGAGAAAGAAGAACAAAGCTGGAGGCATTATGCTTCCTGATTTCAAACTGTGTCACAAAGTTATGGTAATTTAAACAGTATGGTATTGGCATAAAAATAGATAAATAGGTCAGTGGAACAGAATAGAGAGCCCAGAAATAAACTCATGCACATATGGTCAATTAATTAGGACAGAGTAGTCAAGAATATACAATGGGAGGACAGTGTTTTCAATTATTGATGTTGGGAAAATTGGACAGCCACATGCAGAAGACTGAAACTTGACCACTGTCTTATACCACACACAAAAATTAATTCATAATTAATTGAACATAAGACCTGAAACCATAAAACTTTTAAAAGAAAACATAGGTGGTAAGATCCTTGACATAGGCTTTGGTGATGATTTTTTCAATTAACCAGACTAATACAGGAATGTTATTGTTGGTAACTTAAAATCCATGGGGAACAGAAGAACACCCCTTACAAGTACAGGATAAGAAAAGAAAGGAGAGAGGACCAACTGAGCAATAGAGTAAATGTTGTTAATGTTAGAATAAGTTAATAACAAATCAGATTTGTATGTGATACGAGAAGGTAGGAGATAATCTTAACTAAAATAGGAATAACATGCCATGATCAATTACAGGCTGTTAATATATGAGAAATTGAATAAGTATTACATTCTTATAAGTTAGTTGCGCCTTGTTTTTAAGTGCAATGCCAAAATATTTTCCTTGTTATGAAATAGAACTGAGTGGTGAAAAAAAAATGCCAGAAAACATATCTGCCGTCTGATCATCATGCATCATGCATAAGGCATGCATTTAGTCTGTACACTAAAAAGATTTTGGAGACCCTATCCTTTGCAAAGTAATGGAAATCAAGGGTAGATTGGGTAAAGAAATGGTAATAGAAACTGCTGTAGAGAAGTTGTATAGTAGTATGGTAAACTTCTGAAGACAATAAAGATTTAAAAACAATAGGTGAAAAAACCCAATGATTTTTTAAATTTTTATTTATTTTATTTATTTATTTTTGGCTGCGTTGGGTGTTTATTGCTGCACGCAGGCTTTCTCTAGTTGCGGGGAGTGGGGGCTACTCTTCGTTTGTCGTGTGCAGGCTTCTTATTGTGGTGGCTTCTCTTATTGCAGAGCATGGGCTCTAGGCACGCGGGCTCAGTAGCTGTGGCTCATGGGCTCTAGAGTGCAGGCTCAGTAGTTGTGGCGCACAGGCTTAGTTGCTCCACGGCATGTGGGATCTTCCCAGACCAGGGCTCGAACCCATGTCCCCTGCATTGGCAGGCGGATTCTTAACCACTGTGCCACCAGGGAAGCCCAAACCCAGTGATTTTGGTATTGATTTTCACGACAAAGTTTTTTATCCTATGATACCAAAATATTTAAAACTATACAGAAGCAATGAGGTATTACTAAAATATTAATATATCAGTAATACTAAATATACTAATATTATTACATTAGTAAGATGACTTTTATAATGCTTCTCAGTGAAATTTCTGTATTTGTGTCTTCACTGATTTTAGAGTATTTGATTCAGTGTCTGTTGAAGTCTGTAAAAGTGTCTCTAAAAACTTACAGGGGAGTGCTACAAATGCTGACTGATATGGGTGTTATATTAAAACTGCAGTGCCGCATGTTGTATTGCTGTTAAGAGATATGATTTTTCTCTGACGGTGAATGGTTTCTGTTAAAGTTTTAAAGAAAACTAAGTACAGTCTTTTCTGACTTATATAGTAGTATTTTTGGGAAGTTTGTGACAGAATACTTTGTGTTTATATGTAAAGCAGAATTACTGGATTTTCATTTGTGAGAATCTAACAGGATAATAGAAAGTTGTATGAGATGCAAGCCAATTCCTTTTTGAGTGACATTGTCTGGCATATTGCATGATTTCTGGTATCTTTTGACTGTGTCCATTAAATGTAGTAGTGGCCCCCAATTATTGAAATGATCCCTCTAAAAAAACCTTTCTTAAACACTGAGAATCATTGCTCTAAGGTATTTTTCCCAAAATTTACTTGATGGTGGATTCTTTCTTGTTTTCCCCTACCACATGACCCTTGCTGTCCTACAGAATGTTTTTTAGGGAATGCTACTCTAGTGAGGTCTTTTTATCTATTCCCTTTATACCTTAAGTCATAGCCTTTTATTACTTTGCATCTTTTTAATTTTGTTCTAAAACTGTTTAGGAACAAATATGTATAAATCCTAAGGACTTGCATATAGAACTGTTTGTATAATTTTATTAATTTTGATACTGTTTTAGGTTGGATCCTTGGAACAAGCTATGCTTGATGCTCTTGTAATGGATAGAGTTGCATTTGTAAAACTTCTTATTGAAAATGGAGTAAGCATGCATAAATTCCTTACCATTCCTAGACTGGAAGAACTTTACAACACTGTAAGTGTATGTTAAAATTCTTTGTGGACTAAGTTTTATCATCTTTGGAAAGTGTCATTTTACCTGAGTATATTCATTCCTATTGGTAAAACCTTTAAAGTTTTGCTGGATTACATGGAAAAATTACAGCCAGTCTTAGTATAGATTGTTTATATGACAGTCTGGAACCCTTTCCCTGTTTCTGGAGACCTTCTCTGTCACCATAACCACATAGGAAAGAGATGCAGTTAGTGTTAACCCTTTCCTTCACCTCACCCCTTTTTAAAACTATAAGATCAAGTTCTTAATTATAGAGTCATTATATTTCTTCTTTTTCTTGGTGGTCATTTGTTACACCAAATTTCTTTTGATTCCTTTGACCAATGGAGAAATTACACATTGCTTTTTCTTTTCTCCTTTTTGTTGTTTACATTCATGATTTTGACCTTGTGGTGTCGTACTTTCAGCTTACATACTGTTCTTCAATTTTTCTTTTAAAGAGCTCCTGAAAACTAATTATTCCTTTTACAAAGCCTTTCTCATTTTGTTTCAAATTTCATATCACTAACATTGGAGAGAGTAAATACTACTATTCTTAATGGTTTTTCATTACTAATAGAAGCATACCTTGAGGAGTACTATGACCAAATCCTAGCTTTCTAACTTTGACTTCTCTGCAAAGCTGTTTCCTTTTATTTATCAGTTTCTACCTATTTATCTCTTTCTTTTCATTCCTAATGTCTTTGTACTACTCAATCATTTCCAGCCTATACTACTTCAGTAATCTAATTTCCTTGTCTATTTTCAAATCTTTAACCTAAATATTCTTATAGTGACATATTTTATATCTTTCTCCAGTTTAAAAACTTTTGATGGCTCCCCAGTGTATGTAGAATAATACTCAAAGCCTTCGCTTGATTTTCAAAGCTCTTCAGCTTTTGAAATTTTGCCTCAGCTATTTCTCTCACTTGGCCTTTTAATTCCTATCTCCCACCTCTGCATGGTAGATATTTAAACTACATCATCTACCTACTATTTCTCCAAAATATAAACTTTTTAAAAAAGCATTAGTTGTTTACACAGTGCTGGTATGTGTTTTTCTTCCAGCTACTACTACTACCCACTTACTGGATTTTATTCTTTGTTTGGAATCTAGTTCAAATGCCAAGGCAGTGCTACAGTGAAGCCCAGTGGTGCAGTTTGTTAAGTACAGTTATGTCTTCCACTGTGGATTGTAAATTTCCTTTGAGTAGGGATTTGTTGTCATTCTACTGTCTCTAGCAAATAGATGTAAAAATTAAAAGGATTATTCATTGTGCCAAAGTAAGGTTTATCCCTGAAATGTAAAGGAAATATAAAACACTAAAAATAAAAATTGATCCTATTAGCAAGGCAAGTAATTTTTTTAACTGTATAACTCAAAGTTATTAAGATAATAGTTAACATTCAGCATCAGTTATTGATAAAGTTTTTTAAAGTTTAAGGGATTATATATAACATGATAAAGCAGTGGTTCTCAAACTTTTTGTTATCAAGATCCTATTACATAAAAATTATTGAGGACATCAAAGAGCTGTTCTAAAGAGGTTTTGCTTATGTGTGTTGATATGTACCATATTGGAATGTAACACCAAGAAATTTTAAAAATATTTATTAATTTGTACTTCAGTACAAATAATAAATCCATTATATGTTAACGTATATAACATTTTTCAAGAAAACAAAAAAGAATTAGTGAGGAGAGTAGAATACTTTTATGGCTTACAAATCTCTTTAATGTCTGGTTTCATAGAAGGCAGATGGATTCTCATGTTTGCTTTTGAATTTAATCTCACAATATCACACATCATGAAGCCTCTGGAAAACTCCACTGAACACTGAGAGAATGAGAATGAATAAATGCAAATAACATTTTAACATGATTCTGAAAACACTTTTGATCTCATGGGCCTCCTAAAAGGATCTTGGGGGCCTTCAGGAGTCCCCAGATTGCACTTTTGAGAACTGCTGTGTTAAAGTGTACTTATTTTTTACTAAGAAGTTATATTTAATGAATAAACATTAATGGATTAAGATAAAATAGAATTACAAAAATTGTGTTTCTCTCTGGTTATATACTATTAGAGAAAATACAATGAAGCTTCCTAATACTTAAAAAGTATGAAATAATTCACATTCACTTGGAAGACACATTTATTTTTTAAAAATTAACTTACAGGTCTTCTGTCTTTATTTTTTATAATACTTTGCATTTCAGAAATGTTTCAGCTGTAAATATTTTGTAAGTCTATCTAAGTGCATTAAAATATTACCAATTTTTTGTAAATATTTCTACTAAATTTGTTTCTTTATGTTAAAAATAAGTGACATTTTAAATAAAAAAAAATTTAACTTACGGGGAGAATGAGCTGAGGGAACTCAGCTCTTAAGTCTATAGACTAAATACTATAAAAAGAATGCAGTATCAGTTATATCCATTTTTAGATATTATATAGAATTTGAAAGCCAATAACATCAAAGAAATTAATATTGTTTTCAAAGGAATAATAAGTTTACCCACTTAGATTTGAAAATGTATTACCAAGTATATGTAATCAAAATGGAGAAGTACATTGAATTGATTACTACAATAACCTCATAAAAATTAACAGTAACATAATGGTGGGAGAAAAATCTCATTTGATATTTCTTTTAAACAGTAGATTTAAAGTTGACAATAATTCTCTTGATTTGTGCTGCATAGAATCAATTGCAGTAAATTTCATATAGGTCAGAGCACTGTCTAAAAAGTTTAGAAGAATATCTTTTTGGCCCATTTATCTCAGTTTTGTTGGGGGGAGATATACTCCTGGGTATTTTTTCAAAATACAGGATACCATCAAAATAAGATTAATGTAAAAATGAAACTTGTCATTAGTCTACTGTAATATTACATTTAAATAGAATTAAGATAATATGGAAAAGATGGCATATATAAAAATGTTAAAAGTTTGTTACCCAAAATATTTAATGTATTGCTACAGCTTGATGATTAGTGGCAGAAACAGAGGTACAGACATTTTAACAAGAGGAAAGAGAATGTATGCCTCCATTATCAATGAAATATAAATTAAATTTAACATATAATTGTGAAGCTTGCAATGTTTGCATGACTTTTAGAAAAGAAAAGCTTTTGTGTTTTGCATAAGTAAAAATGTAAGAGCATAAGAAATTATATATCTTGTTAAAGGTAAATATGACAGCATGAAATAGTTACCTCTTTTTCATTGTTCCATTTTATGCACAGAACTTGTATAACTCAAAAACAATATAATTTGTGTAAGAACAAAAGTCCTGTAACAAAAAGGAAGTTGTTTAAGTTATTTTAGAAGAAAAATAATAGTTTGCTCTAATTATTTTCTCCTTAAAGAAACAAGGCCCAACTAATCCAATGCTATTTCATCTTGTTCGAGATGTCAAACAGGTAAGAGATTATTTTTGTTTTCGAAAAATATTATTTTAGAAAAGTCATTTATACTTCATCTGTTCCTAGAAAGCATTTCAGTGCATCTTAAAATTAGCAATAAAGTGACTTTTTTAATTCTTATTTTTATTTTATTTTATTTTTTTGCGGTATGCGGGCCTCTCACTGCTGTGGCCTCTCCCGTTGTGGAGCACAGGCTCCGGATGCGCAGGCTCAGCGGCCATGGCTCACGGGCCCAGCCAGTCCGCGGCATGGTGGGACTCTCCCAGACCGGGGCACGAACCCGCGTCCCCTGCATCGGCAGGCAGACTCTCAACCACTGCGCCACCAGGGAAGCCCAGTGACTTTTTTTAGATCGAGATTAAAATAAGGGATAAATTTGTAGTAATACAGGAGTAAAGAGCATAATGTATCAGAAATCAAGAGAAAGGAAAGTTTATGAAATTAAGACCTGAGCTTCTAGTCATCCAGGATATAGTATGATGAATTTCATAATGTTCATTTGTTCATAAAGGAAGACCTTCTTTCTCTGTGTTAAGAAGAAATTTTTCCCTGGGCATGTAAAGGACGTTGAGAGAAACACAGATTGGTGATCTTCAATGGCAGATTTTGCCAATAAAAAGGCTGAAAATGTTCTGTCTTTCTCTCTGTGCATGTTTTTCTCCCCCCACCCCAACCATCTCTGTCTCTGTCTCTCTCCCTCTTCCCTCTTCTTTTATATTCAGTATTGGTAGTGATTTCATATATAAGGCTCTCATATGGTCTGAAGCCATTCTGTGGTGACTAAACTTGATACACTGATATTCCTCTTCTTTTCTACTGGATTCTCTGTGAATTAATAGTTTTAAACACTTACTTAAAAATTATAACAACTTAAACTATTGATATCCAATAGTTTTATTTCCCTTGATGAAAAAGTACTCATATTTAGTTAATTGAATTATTTTTAAAGTTTCTGAACTGAAATGCTTTCCTTCTAGAATTCTTCATTCAAATGTTTTACTTACCATTAAGTGTGAGTGAGTGTACTATTAAAAAATGGAAAACTTGATAGAAATGTCATTTTCTGTGTTTTGTAATATGTTTAATACTAAACTAACATTTCATAAAAAGAACTTAGACTTTGTCATACTTAAAATTTTTTTCTTTATTTTTTTCCATGTGCTTTTTTTTGTAGCTTTATTGAAATGTATTTCACATACCATAACATTCATCCATGTGAAGTGTATATATAGTTCAGTGACTTTCTATATTCAGGGTAGTGCCACCGTCACCACAATTTTAGAGTATTTACAATACCCCCCAAAGTAACTTCATACCCATTAGCAGTCTCTCTCCATTCCTGCTCCTTCGCTACTCCTTGCCTCTGAGCCTGCCCTAAGCAACTGTTAATTCTTTTCTGTCTCTGTGGATTTTCCTATTCTGGACAGTTCACATTAATTTTTGTTTGTTTTGTTTAAGTAACTAAAGCTTTCTTTTTTTTTTTTTTTCTTCCCAGAAAGCTTGAATAATGAGGGAGACCTTCAGACCGGGGATTTCTTAAACACATTTGCATTATGATTTACTTATGTGGTTTAACAGAACTATAGTTGTTAATTCTGGGAACCTCACATAGGAGATTTGTTATATGTTAACTTCTTTTACATTGATGGCTATAATAATAAGCCCAGTTTTTCTACTTGCATAAGTGAAAAATCCTGAAGTAAAAGCAGTAATTGAATATTTTGTAATTCAAATTAATGAGTTTTCTAAGTTATTTGTATAGCTTGAGAAATTGCTTATCATTTTTTTTAGATAACTCACATTATTTTCCTTAAATTAAGTATTTCCCATTCAAGTGAATTCATAACATAAAGGGTATTTGTCAGATTAAAAAATAAATAAAACTAAAATATCTATCATACCTGACATCCTTAATCGTAGAGCATATTTTGAGGTTGCTTAAGATGAAATAAAAACAAAAATTGTATTTAAGATGAAAATATGGTTTTTTTTGTTTGTTTGTTTTTTGCTGTACGTGGGCCTCTCACTGTTGTGGCCTCTCCTGTTGCGGAGCACAGGCTCCAGACGCGCAGGCTCAGCGGCCATGGCTCACGGGCCCAGCCGCTCTGCGGCATGTGGGATCTTCCCAGACCGGGGCACGAACCCGTGTCCCCTGCATTGGCAGGTGGACTCTCAACCACTGCGCCACCAGGGAAGCCCCAAAATATGTTTTTTGATTAGTTTTAAAATTAGCAATCTAAAGAATATAGATATCTAGAAATTAGAAACTTCACAGATGCAGCAAAAATATAAAAAGTATAGGCATTTTAAAAAGTATTAAGTTCATGAAGTTATAATTAGGGGAATGAAAGAATGGTGATGGTGTAAGAGGGCAGAATTGGTTAATATATATAACTCATCTGATGATTAAACCCTTTAACCAATAATTCATTCTGAAACAGTCTTTCCAAACTCACAAATGGCTTATGTTCCAAAAGTTCATTTGTAAATTGATGCTCTGGGAAAATGAAGTTTTATCTCTGAACAATGTTATAGGTAGTAGTTGAATTGTAGTCAAGGCTATAAAAACGGGTAATCTACAATATGGCCAATATAATTTTGGTTCAAAATATTTATAAGTATTAATGGGCCCCTCAGGAAACATTTATAGCATTATTTATGCAGGAAAATGCAACTTATGTGCCACGGTGAAACAGAATACTTGGCATTTAGAGGTTTCTTTGCCTGTGTGTGTGAAGTATTAGTACAGTGGAGAGGTCAAATTATCTTCCTGTTGTAAGCCATACTCCTGTCCTGAGCCACACTGTTGGGACTTCAAAACTTCAGAATCTCTCTTCTTACAAAAGGAAACAGAAACAAGTCACTCCCTGCTTCTGTAAAGGTAGCTGCTGGCAACTCCAGCTTCCTGTAACAAGTAAACATTTGTTATTTTGGAGAGTAGTAGGCACATTTCTAGGCATAACATGGAAATATTGAGAAATATTATTTTGTCTTTTTAAAACTAATGCTTTGTTTTCAGGGAAATCTTCCTCCAGGATATAAGATCACTCTAATTGATATAGGACTTGTTATTGAATATCTTATGGGAGGAACCTATAGATGCACCTACACTCGGAAACGTTTTCGATTAATATATAATAGTCTTGGTGGAAATAATCGGGTATGTAATATTTGGGGGAAAGTCTATAGATGTGCTTTAAAATGAACTTACACACTTTAAAAGATAAAAATTACTTAGATAGCTAGTGGGAAGCAGCCGCATAGCACAGGGAGATCAGCTCAGTGCTTTGTGATCACCTAGAGGGGTGGGATAGGGAGGGTGGGAGGGAGGGAGATGCAAGAGGGAAGAGATATGGGAACATATGTATATGTATAATTGATTCACTCTGTTATAAAGCAGAAACGAACACACCATTGTAAAGCAATTATACTCCAATAAAGATGTAAAAACAAAAATTACTTAGAATGGTAAAAGTGGGATTGCCTTAAAAACATGAGATTTTAAACTAAGAGTACTTAGAAATATTTTGTAATTGAAATCCTGAAGAAACTATATTTTTTGGTGTGCGTACACACACATATTTATATATACATGTGTAAAAACTGATTTTTATAGCATATCAGCATATTTAAATCTATAAAGTCTAATAAGCTTTTATTTTCAGAGGTCTGGCAGAAATACCTCCAGCAGCACTCCTCAGTTGCGAAAGAGTCAGGAATCTTTTGGCAATAGAGCAGATAAAAAGGAAAAAATGAGGCATAATCATTTCATTAAAACAGCACAGCCCTACCGACCAAAGGTATATTTGTTTAAATATTACCTTTTCTGGCTTTCGCATTTTGTTCTTTCTAAATTACTTAGTATTATGAAGCAAAAAACTACTTTTTTTAGTAAGAGTTATCTTTTGTTTTTAGATATGATATTATATCCTTGATTCTTCATTTTTCTATATGCCAAAAGATATTCATTGTTAGTTAATGATTCTGTTATTTTTTAGTATTTAACTATGATAATGACCAGAATTTTTAGATGTTTTGATTATTGCTTAACTGCCTCCTTTTATTCCATATTTACTTGATTAACAACATGCAAGACAGAGGTGTTATCCAAACTTTCCTTTCATTAAAACTGTGTTTTATCAGATATTAGTTGAAATATTTAGGCCCTTTCTTTAATCTTGGAAAACTTTGTTGCAAAGACATTTTTTTGGAAATGACGTTTCTATAAAATGAATAGCTATAATAAAAATCAAATATGTAAAATTTATACTATTTTGATTTGTGCGGCTGTATGAAGTTGAAGAATAAAGGGTATTTTATTAAAATTCTCACATGAATGTCATATGGCCTTATTTTGATGAGCCTTATAACATTTATTTTCTCTTAAAGATTGATACAGCTGTGGAAGAAGGAAAGAAGAAAAGAACCAAAGATGAAATTGTAGATATTGATGATCCAGAAACCAAGCGCTTTCCTTATCCACTTAATGAACTGCTAATTTGGGCTTGCCTTATGAAGAGGCAGGTCATGGCCCGTTTTTTGTGGCAGCATGGTGAAGAATCAATGGCTAAAGCATTAGTTGCCTGTAAGATCTATCGTTCAATGGCATATGAAGCAAAGCAGAGTGACCTTGTAGATGATACTTCAGAGGAATTGAAACAATATTCCAAGTAAGTTACATTTTATCATTTGAAACATTGTAAAATACAAAATAGATGGGGTTTAAGTGGAGATTATAGTGCCATGCACTAATTAGGTTACGTATTATAATTTTATTGGAAAAATTAAGAGAAACCCACTTTATAAATGCTTAAGTTTAAAAAAAAAATCTCAGAAAGAAACTTTGCTGCCTAGGCATGTATATTGTTTGCTGTTCAAGAGTTAAATATCTCAACAAGAAAGAAGAAATGCCAGAGATCAGTTTAATAATTAGTTGTACATAATAGCAATTAGATTAGGAAAAGTTCCATTTGAAGTGGTAGGGAAAGGAAGAAAGTGAGGTTTGAGCTGTATTCTAAGGAAATAAATTTAATTCATCTGGAAGGGCATTTCAGATGGTGGAACTACATATGTAGAAGAATAAAATAGTTCACAAGTTTTGCAGTCTACTTAGGGGAGTAATAGAATATTAAGCTAGAAAGGTAGTTTGTAGGAAGCTTTATAATAGAGAATAGGACCACCCTCCCCCAAAATGGGCTGTCCTTGGAAGAGAGTAAGAGTTGTTACTGGAAATAACTCAAATAGAGATCCAGTGATCATGTTACCAGGGATTTAAGATTAAGATGTTCTTCATATTAGGTTAGTTCCTATTCACATTATTCTTCCTCTCTACTGGATACCAACCCTCTTCTATGTTTGAAATATTATATAGAGACTTTCTGAACAGAGCATCTGAATATTGTCAGTTTTGGTTTCCTTTGAGTCTATAGGTTTATTTCTAGGACCAGGGGAAAGTGCTCTGGAGTCACATTTTCAGTCTTGTTCCTAATGTGGCATATTTTAATATTTTGTAATTTTCACATAGTAGTGGATATCTGAAAACGTAGGGCTACTATGATTCTGATGCCTCACAATTCCCTGTGTGTGTGAAAATATTAAAAACTGGAACATGTTATGAATGACTTAAGGATAATGGCTTAAAACTGCAATTTGGTAATCTGAATATGTTTTGGCTTTTATCTTTTGATAGTGATTTTGGTCAACTGGCAGTTGAATTATTAGAACAATCCTTCAGACAAGATGAAACCATGGCTATGAAATTGCTCACTTATGAACTGAAAAATTGGAGTAATTCCACCTGTCTTAAGTTAGCAGTTTCTTCAAGACTTAGACCTTTTGTAGCCCACACCTGTACACAAATGTTGTTATCTGATATGTGGATGGGAAGGCTGAATATGAGGAAAAATTCCTGGTACAAGGTATACCTTAGAAATAATTTAATATGAAGTGTGTGATTATATAAAAAAGAACAGAGGAATTAGCTCAGCTGTATAGTAAAATGCCTTGATTTGTGAGGGTGGTAGGGGTTGTGGTGTTGGCATTTTATCCCTCTTAGTCTTTCTCTGAATCCTTTTCAGGTGTGGTGTATAGTGAGTTTCCCCAGTCTGAGCCAGAAGCATGAGAGCAACAAATGGGAGTATTGGCATTTATAGCAGCCATGAAAAAAAAGTTGTTGCTTTATGAAAAGATGATTCCTAAATTCTAAAATTCAGGACCTATCTACTAACTTAATAATCTGTTACTTTTAATTTGCTTGAAGTGTATTGGATCTGCTCAGTTTTTATGGTTAAAAATTGGGGTAAAATGTTGTCTGGTACTTTCAGTTTCATTACAGTGAGAGATTTTACTTTAAACTTTCCTTTTTGTTATTTTATGTCTGAAAAAAGGTATAGAAATATAGAAGGTAGAAATCAGGCAAGTAGTTTAATCACTGATCGTTGTAAGTGGATAATAAATACTAAAAATAATGGTGAAGGATTAACCCTGATATACTATTATAATAGAAACCCTGACACACAATTATAATTTCTTTGTGCTTGAGGATTTTGCAGGTAATACATAAAATTTTAGAAATAAACCTTTTTGTTTATAGAGGCACAAGCTGAGTAATCACATTGTGACATGGAACACTTGCAGAGAGATTTAGGATAAAATTAAGCACATATTAACTTCATAAGGCTTACATTTTATTTAGACAAAAATGTATTTTCTGAACAAATTGTAACCGGATTTTTTAACAGGACAAGTCTATAATAATTATTAAATCTTTTCTATACCCTTATATCATAATACTCAAATGTTTTGTTACTCTTTAAAACAATTCAACCTGGCCTCTTTATATGTAAGTAAAATGTGAAGTTTTTGTTTTTTCCCTGCACCACCAGGGGCAAAATGGCTAACTAATAATCAGGAGATTTTATACCTTTTTATTGCTTTTATTATATTCTTGAAGGCCATTAATTTTAAAATGTAAACTTCTGTGTTTCTAAAAATTTTTAGGTCATACTAAGCATTTTAGTTCCACCTGCCATATTAATGTTAGAATATAAAACTAAGGCTGAAATGTCTCATATTCCACAATCTCAAGATGCTCATCAAATGACAATGGAAGATAGTGAGAACAACTTTCAAAACATAACAGAAGAGATTCCCATGGTAAGGAGGAAAAAAAATTTAAAGTAAATATAAATTTGTTGTGAATAAATGTACAATAAATGTTCTTTTTATTTTAGGAAGTATTTAAAGAAGTAAGAATATTGGACAGGAATGAAGGGAAGAATGAAATGGAGATACAAATAAAATCAAAAAAGCTTCCAATCACACGAAAGTTTTATGCCTTTTATCATGCACCAATTGTAAAATTCTGGTTTAACACGGTATGATTTTTTTTATTGAAGTATAATTGATACTATATATTACAGGTGTATAATATACTGATTCACAATTTTAAAGGTTATACTCCATTTATAAAATTATAAAATATTGGCTATAGTCCCCATGTTGTACAATATATCCTTGTAGCTTATTTTATACCTAATAGTTTGTACTTCTTAATCCCCTACCTTTATATTGCCCCGCCCGCCCCTTCCCTCTCCCCACTGGTAACCACTAGTTTGTTCTCTATATCTGTGAGTCTGCTTCTTTTTTGTTATATTCACTAGTTTGTTGTATTTTTAAGATTCCACGTATAAGTGATATCATACAATACTTGTCTTTCTGAGTCTGACTTCACTTAAGATAATACCCTCCAAGTCCATCCATGTTGCTGCAAATGGCAAAATTTCATTCTTTTTTATGGCTGAGTAGTATTCCATTGTATGTATTTACCACATCTTCTTTGTCCATTCATCTGTTGATGGACACTTAGGTTGCTTCCATATCTTAGCAATTGTAAATAATGCTGCTATGAACATTGGGGTGCATGTATCTTTTCAAATTAGTAACATGGTATATTTTAAAATTGAGCAAAAAATTTTTTTACCGCATTAAAAACCATTCAGTTTTATTAATATATTAAGTTCACACATGGTCTAAATAAACCTTTAACAATCCATCTATGATTCTATATCAAAATACAGATTACAGTAATTCAGAAGAATTCTTGTTCTTTGGATAGAATGATCTGAGAATTGTGATTTTTATGATTTACACAAAGAAGCCTAGTTATTTAGTAAACATGGATGTACAGTAATTTTATAACTTCTTACGGAAGGGTTACCTGTATTTTTCTTAGTTATTGATGAAGATGTATTTGTTTCAAATATGCCAGCTAATATTCATGACTTCTATCTGTTGATTTAATGAATGTTTATCAAGATTTTAATGAATTAACATCCTTTTATCCTTAAAAGCAAATGGTCACAACTATTTAAAATTTACAGTGATCCTCTGTCTTTAATACAAAGAATGATTCCCTAAACACTTAACTAATGGTGATCTATAGGAATGATTTAAATCAATGGCAGATGTCATCTCCATTTAGATTTTCATTGTACATTTTACATTACAGGGTCTTTAAACATCCATGGAGTAGTAAAAATAAATGACTGCTACCTAATATTATTTTCAAATAATCTCAAATAATGCCAATATAAAAAAGGTGCTGATAATAATTACACCTACCCAAACATCATTCCCTGTGATCCTGTGATCAATACAAACAAACAAATTTTATAAGTGTTTTAACTTTAGATTATTTTCTGTAATATTCTCAATTAGAGTAACGCCAGAAGAGTTATTGACTTTAATGCTTTCTACTATGTATTCTGATATTTATTTAGATTTGATCTTTTAAGTACTTTCACATTTTTTTTCATCATTCAAGTTTCTTTCCACTGTGAACTCTTCAGGTGTTTTCTGAAGTATATATTTAGGACTGATGTCTTTCATCACTTATTACATTTGTAGGGTTTCTCTCCACTATGGATTCTCTGATGTTGAGCGAGGTAACAGCTCTGGTTGAAGGCTTTGTCACATTCTCTACATTTGTACGTTTTTTGCTATTATGGTTTTTTTCTACTGTTATTTTCTTATGTTTTTGAGAGCCAGTTAAAGGCTTTGCCACATTTGCTACATTTGTAAGGTTTCTTTCCAGTATGAGATCTTTGCTGAATAAGATATGAATGCTGATTAAAGGTACTGCCACATTCTGTACTTTTGTAAGGCTTCTCTGCAGTGTGAATTATCTGATGCTGCTTAAGATTTGAGCCCTGGGTAAAGGCTTTGCCACATTCTTTACATTTGTATAGTTTCTCCCCAGTATGAATTCTCTGATGTTGAGTATGTTTTGAGCACCATTTGAAGGCTTTTCCACAGTCTTTACATTTATAAAGTTTCCCTCCAGTATGAATTTTCCTTTGTCTACTTAGATTTAATGATTGATTAAAGACTTTCCTACATTTATTACACTTGTAATGTTCCTCTCTAGTATGAATACTCTGATGTTGAGTAAGTTGATGTTGAAGACTGATTAAAACCTTTATCACATTCACTACATTTGTAAGTCTTCTCTCCAATATGAATCCTCTTATATGTAGTAATATCTGAGCTTTGATAAAAGACATTCCTGTGTTTATTACTTTTAGAATGGTTTTCTGAAAATTCAGTGCCCTGATGTTTCATAAGACTTGAGTCTCGGTCAAAGTTATTGTCTGATTCAATGCAGGGATAGCTTGTTGCTCCATTATAAATGCTGTTGTAGTTATTGAAAAATAGAGCTCTTGGTTAAGACCTTACACAGTTTATTGCAGTTTAAATTTCCAAGTCAACAACTTTCATGTTTTCCCAGCAGCATTTTTTGGAATAAATCTTCCGTGCCTACTTTGTGGTCATCAAAATCTGGGTGTCGTAAGAAGACATAGCTGGGTATGTGGCTACTGTCTCCATTCCCTTCACATCCTAGAGATCCTTTTTTTGCTCCAAAAAGGTGACCAGGTCCCTATAGTTCTCTAACATCTGTCCGTGTACAATTCCCATTGATCAAAGTCCAGTCATTCCTCCTCCTCTTGAGAGAAATCTATGGCCACATCTTGGAATGTCAGCAGTCCCTGAGAAGCTGCCATTTCCTCCTGTTCTTCCTCCTGCTCTGGGTTGTTTTTTCATCAATATTATGTTGAAGAAACACATCAGCATCTTGAGAATATACCTTCAAAGGTGTCAGCACATCTCCCTCACCAGCTCCTACCCATAAGCCGAACTTTCATAGTTGACTTTGAAATGCTGAGAAGACCAATCTCTCCCATCCTTTGTCTCAGGAGAAATACAGGAATAACCAGCTCCTGGCCTTTAAAAATGCTTTGCTGAAACCCTTTCAGGAGTTTGGGTTTTTGGGGGCATGAGCCACTGGTCTCCTTGCGTTGCCCTGCAGTAAACCTTTCTCTGCTCCAAACTCCAACACTTAGGTATTATTTGGCTGGGGCTGCGGCCGCAGTGGGTGCCCGCCCCCCACCCCCGGTTTGGGGCACCCCCTCCAGGACCCCCCTAGAGGTGGGGCCATGCATTCTGCTCCCTCCCCCAAGTGACTGCGGGCAGAGAGGCCCCACCCCCACTGCTCCCTCGCCGGGAATGGAGCTGGAGCCCAGGTCCCCGCAGAGCCAGCAAAATGTTTTTAAAAGATAGGCTTTAGGGGCTTCCCTGGTGGCGCAGTGGTTGAGAGTCCGCCTGCCGATGCAGGGGACACGGGTTCGTGCCCCAGTCTGGGAGGATCCCACATGCCGCGGAGCGGCTGGGCCCGTGAGCCATGGCCGTTGGGCCTGCGTGTCCGGAGCCTGTGCTCCGCAACGGGAGAGGCCACAACAGTGAGAGGCCCACATACCGCAAAAAAAAAAAAAAAAAAAAAAGATAGGCTTTAAGGGTAACTTTGGTTTAGAGTCCATACTAATCTTGGTATAACTTAGATCACTGGAAATCCATTTTCCACTTAAAAGAACAATACGTTCTCTGATACACAATTATACTTTCTTCGTGCTTTTGGATTTTGCAGATAATGTTAAAATTTTGGAAATAAACCTTTTTGCAGTGTTAGTTGATGGTGAAAAGTAATCTAGATCATTCATATAGTTTTATTTTTCAGTGGTATGATAGCTTATTTCTTTAATCATAGTACATGTTTGGTTATCTGTCACATAATTGGTTTTTCCCTTGCCAATGGAAGAACAAATTTTACTACCAGGTTAAAGAGCATACATGTCCTTAGAGAAATGGACACCATCTGAGAAACACATGAGATTGGTGCCTACTTTTATCCAGGGGCCAAGTGAATGAGTTTTTACTCCCCAGGAAAACTGTTGTTTTTGGTTTTTGTTGTCATGTTTGTTGTGTTTCATTTTCATCATTATCAGGCTTTTTTTGAATTGCCAAAGTATGCAAGTGTTCTCTATTAGCTTTATGCTAATATGAACATTTGAGAATTTGTTCCTTCAACCATTGCTGTCTCACCTACATACATGCCCATTAACCTGAGACTAATTCATTACGTTTCCTTCCCAGTACAAAAATTTTCTTGCTCCATCTTGTTCAGATGTTAAAATTGTAAATCTGAATTACCTAATATAATCCCCGAATTCTGTCTCCACTAATGGAAATAACATAGGTTTCATATGTTTGCATTCGTATGAACAGCTATTTAAAAATGGACAGTTCAGGTGGCTCTAGGAATTTCTTTTTTCTTTCTTTGCTTATTGCAGTTTACTTCTCTACCCCGCCATAGCTCAAATCAAAGATATGGCTTATTTTAAAACTGGTAGAGGCAAGGAAAACGATGAGAGAATTCTCAGCCACAATTGTTCAAGGGTCAGAGAGTCTGGATTTTCCTCTGAAATGAAATGACTCTTCAGATGTTATTATCATCTCCTTATAACCTTTCTTGTTAAGAGTCTCAAAGGTGGGATGTTCTCTTACCTAGGGAGAATGTTTTCCATATTTGTTTACATTTCTTGGGATTCAACCTCAGTGATTGGGAGCTAAGAAAATACTGGGTTGGCCAAAAAATTTGTTGGGTCTTTTCTGTAAGATGGCTCTAGTAGCGCTTAGTTGTCTTTAACTTCATTTGAAACAATTTTGTTAGACTGTATTGTGACAGCTGTCATATCAACGTGCATTTAAAAAAAGCTTATCAAAATTGGTGAATTTTTGTGTAGCCATTTTAATATTGAAGACGGAAGAAAAACAACATTTTCAGCATATTATGTTTTATTGTTTCAAGAAAGGTAAAAACACAACTGAAATGCAAAAAAAGATTCGTGCAGTGTATGGAGAAGGTGCTGTGACTGATTGAACATGTCAAAAGTGGTTTGCGAAGTTTCATGCTGGAGATTTCTCGCTGGGTGATGCTCCATGGTCGGGTAGACCAGTTGAAGTTGATAGTGATCAAATCAAGAAATCGAGAACAATCAACATTATACCACATGGGAGATAGCCAACATATTCAAAATATCCAAATCAAGCGTTGAAAATCATTTGCACCAGCTTGGTTTTGTTAATCACTTTGATGTTTGGGTTCCACATAAGTGAAAAAAATCTTCTTGACAGTATTTCTGCATGCGATTCCCTACTTAAACGTAACGAAAACATTCTGTTTTTAAAACAAATTGTGACAGGCAATGAAAAGTGGATACTGTACAATAATGTGGAATGGAAAAGATCATGGGGCAGGTGAAATGAACCACCACCAACCACACCTAAGGCCGGTCTTCATCCAAAGAAGGTGATGGGGCCTCCCTGGTGGCGCAGTGGTTGAGAGTCCGCCTGCCGATGCAGGGGATACGGGCTCGTGCCCCGGTCCGGGAGGATCCCATATGCCGCGGAGCGGCTGGGCCCGTGAGCCATGGCCGCTGAGCCTGCGCATCCGGAGCCTGTGCTCCGCAACGGGAGAGGCCACAACAGTGAGAGGCCCGCATACCGCAAAAAAAAAAAAAAAAAAAAAAAAAAAAAAGAAGGTGATGTTGTGTAGATGGTGGGATTGGAAGGGAGTCCTCTATTATGGGCTCCTTCCAGAAAACCAAATGATTAATTCCAACAAGTACTGCTCACAATTAGACCAACTGAAAGCAGCACTCAATGAAAAGCTTCTGGAATTAGTCAACAGAAAATGCATAATCTTCCATCAGGATACCACAAGACCACATGTTTCTTTGATGACCAGGCAAGAACTGTTATGGCTTGGCTGAGTAGTTCTCATTCATCCGCCATATTCACCAGACATTGCACATTCGGATTTCCATTTATTTTGGTCTTTGCAAACTTCTCTTAATGGAAAAAATTTCCATTCCCTGGAAGACTAAAAGGCATCTGGAACAGTTCTTTGCTCAAAAATACAAAAATTTGGGGAAGATGGAATTATGAAGTTGCCTGAAAAATGGCAGAAGGTAGTGGAACAAAAGGGTGACTACGTTGTTCAATAAAGTTCTTGGTGAAAATGAAAAATGTGTCTTTTATTTTTACTTAAAAACCAAAGGAACTGTTTGGCTAATCCAATACCAGTTGTCTTTCTTAGGAATACTACTTGGTTGGGGGAAGGAGAAGCCACATATTACGTGTTTCTTGATGATGGTGATGAAGTTCTATAGTATGATACTTGAGGTATAATATAAGTTAAGTGAAATTATGTGGACTATACTGAGAACATAAACCTGGTATTATAAAATTCTTCCTATGAGAAGTACTAAAAAGTCAACTAAAGTCTAGAATAACACACTTTTACCTTGGGGACCATTTATAAATGGTTGATTGATAAATGCAATGTCTGCATGGAAGAAGAGTTACTTCTGAAACTTTTTTAATGATTGAAGCTGGGAGATACTTCACAGGGGCTCATTTCGTCTCTTTCTTTGTGTATGCTTGGAAATTTTCATAGTAAAGAAATTGTGTTTTATAATAAATGTTATTCATATCTTGTATTTTCTTTTTTTTTATTAGTTGGCATACTTAGGATTTCTGATGCTCTATACATTTGTGGTTCTTGTACAAATGGAACAGTTACCTTCAGTTCAAGAATGGATTGTTATTGCTTATATTTTTACCTATGCTATTGAGAAAGTCCGTGAGGTATGTCTTTAGTTTTTCCTACCAGTAACTTAGTGTATATATGGAGGGTGTTACGTTTTGTTTTGGTTATGTGTGTGGGTATGTGTTATTCATACCCACACACATAACCATGATGTAGGTGAGTATATTCATATACCCACCTACATCACCCAGTAGGTGATGTTATTGAAGTATAGATTGTTTGGTTTTGCTGTTCTAAAAGTGATGGCCAAAGAATAGAGATTGTGTTGTTTACTTTGTCACAATTACAAAGATAATGATTTGTCTCAAAAAATAGATTTGTTTTTGTTTTATTTCCTCAACATTCATATTTATGTTCTTAGCCATTCTCAAAAAGTATTAAGTATACATATAGCCAATCAGGTAGATAAATTATAAGTATATTCTTACTTTGCTCTTAGGTTGTTCTGCTCTAAAGTGTACTGTATTGCCCATTGAATTATCATTTAGATTTAGATCCCTATGTCCCTATGTCTATCAGAGTTTTCAGTTTAAAATTGTAAATTTTCTAATATCCTGATTTTGGAAAAAAAGGTTTTTAAAACATTTTTATACTTTCTGTTTAATCTAGTACCTATATAAATGTTTTATAACACAATTATTTAAATACACGTGAATTATTTCATGTCTCTACATTAAGAGAATACATGAAATTGCAAAAATAGAAGGCATTGTACTTCCCTCCCACTTAGGCATAATAGGAATTTAATAGCTTATGCATTTTAAATGCCTGAGTGCCACAGTCCATATGTTTATGAAATCTGTTGTTTTACTAACATGTTTGAAGAAATTAAGTTGTTAAATTGTGAAAGCAACTTGCATATAATTTTTTTATTCATAAAACAGTTCTGCAAGGATTTATTAGATAGTAATAAAAGTGATTGCCTCTAGTGGGAAGGAGAATTAGTTGGCTAGTGGTGAAGAGTGGAAGGGAGACTTTTCAGTATTTACTTTTGATACACTATGATTTTGAAGCTGTAAATGTATTACCATTCCCCACAAAAAAATTAAAATATTTTTTATATTAAAGAGCTAAGTATAGCTACTTAAACCATTGAGTTGTTTACTTTATGCAAATAAGGCACCTTTGGAAGATCCTACTTGGATATCCTAGTGTTGTTTCAGTGAAAAATAAAACAACTTTTGTTAGGTATCTCACATTCCAAGTCTAGAGAATTGTGTTCTAATCTAGGATTTTCAGTGTCTTAGTTGGATGACCTTGGTTGAGCAGGTCATTTATTTGTGGGTCTTTTTTTTTCTTTTTTTCCCCCTATATATAGAGAATGAGGATGAGAAGTATCTGTCTTTGATATCTTATTGAATTGTTTTGGTGATCAAATGCCAAGACAGTCAAAATACTTTGAAATATTAAATGATATATAAAATTCTGCTCTGACAGTATAATTGAATTCTGGTATATGTTTTAATAGGAAGAAAGTGATGAAACTTTTTTTTTTTTTAAACCTGTAGATCTTTATGTCTGAAGCTGGAAAAATAAGCCAGAAGATTAAAGTGTGGTTTAGTGATTACTTCAATATCAGTGATACAATTGCCATAATTTCTTTCTTCATTGGATTTGGACTAAGATTTGGAGCAAAATGGAACTTTGAGAATGCATATGATAATCATGTTTTTGTGGCTGGAAGATTAATTTACTGTCTTAACATAATATTTTGGTATGTGCGTTTGCTAGATTTTCTAGCTGTAAATCAACAGGCAGGACCTTATGTAATGATGATTGGAAAAATGGTAAGTTGAGAGGTGTCTGATAATACTCATGGGTTTATTGATATTTTTTCTTAAAATCATAAAAATATGTTATTAATATAGTTTTACTTGAACCAGAGAATGATAGTTCATGTTTATTTGCCTTATATTGCAAATAGACCCATTCCTAAGGATATTAGCTTTTTTAAAAAATTATTTATTTATTTATTTTTGGCTGAGTTGGGTCTTTGTTGCTGCGCGTGGTCTTTCTCTAGTTGCAGTGAGCGGGGGCTACTCTTTGTTGTAGTGCGCGGGCTTCTCATTGCGGTGGCTTCTCTTGTTGCAGAGCACGGGCTCTAGGCGTGCGGGCTTCAGTAGTTGTGGCATGTGGGCTCAGTGGTTGTGGCTCACAGGCTCTAGAGTGCAGGCTTAGTAGTTGTGGCTCACAGGCTTCGTTGCTCCGTGGCATGTGGGATCTTCCCGGACCAGGGCTCAAACCTGTGTCCCCTGCATTGGCAGGCGGATTCTTAACCACTGTGCCACCAGGAAAGCCCAGGATATTAACTTTTGAAGAAAATATTTGAGGGGATAAAGTTAGGAAACCTTATTTTATTTGTTTTCTCTTGAAATACTTTAATTTTTAAATGTTACTTGCTAGGGCTATTTGAAAAATATGAACTTGCCAGCTCCAGTCTATGAGTTTCTTTTCATCTTTACTACCACTACCCTAAACGCAATCTGTCATCATCTGGCACTGGCAGTAGTATAGTAATCTGTTTACTCACAAGCACTCTGGCCTGTCTTCAATCTATATTATAGCTAGAGTAATATTTCAAAATGCAAATCTGGATATGTCAGTTCTCCTTCTTAAAAAAATCTTTTAATGATTTTGCATTACTGATGGAAATCAGTGTACTTAATGAAACCCATAAGCCTTGTCCAATTTGACTGTTGCTTTCCTTCCTTTCTTCCTCCCTCCTTCCCTTCTTCTCTCCCTCCCTCCCTTTAAATTTTGAGATAGTTATAGATTAACATGCAGTTGTAAGAAATAATACAGAGCTATTCTGTGTACTCTTTACCTAGTTTTCTCCAGTAGTAACATCTTCCTTGCTTTCTTAAGTCTCACCTCTTAACCATTTTTGACCTCTTATTTGTGTTCTAGTCACACAAACCTTTGTCTTTTTCCTTTAACACAGCCCCTATCAGAGAACCAAGAATAGCTCATGTTCTTTCTGTGTAAAATGATCACCCTCATCTACACTCATATCCTTAGCTTTTTTCATTAATTAACTTAGTTTTGTCCTCCAGATCTTGGCTTTAACGTGGTTTTTTTCAAGGAAGCTTTTTTGATCTTTTTCAACTAGATCAAGTTTATTTGCTGTATAATTTCATGGGACCCATGTTTTTCCCTTCAGAATATTTATCTGTGTCTAAGTGTATTTTAAACTACATTCTTATTGTATTATCTATATTCTCCTCTAGACTTTAAATTCCTTGGAGTAGGAACCTTGTCTGGTGTTGGTCACCTTTATATCTCTAGTATCTCAATACTTATCACTTTAGTAGATTTCTCCTTAGTAAATATTTGTTGGTTTGGTGGATAAAGCCATTTCAAATAGGAAAAAAACAACATAAAAATACTGAACATTAGTTGTATCTTCATAGGTTGGTAGTTAAGATTTTTTCCTCTTATTTTTATATCCTTAGCAGCAGATTATAAACTTAAAAAACTGTAATTGTTCACCAAGTAGTTTTTAATGTTTATTATATTCTCACTGCTATGCAAGACAATGCAGATTGGTTATTAGGATATTGTCCCTGAACTTTGTGAAACCACATTTTTCTTTTTTGACTTTGTCAGTCCTGTAGTTATTTTTAACAGTTGCATAATCTAGCTTGAGGAGCCTATCCTATATAAAGTATTTTAGGAAATTATATGAGATATTAGTAAAACTATCAGTGTGGTTTATTGATTAAGTTAATGAGTAGAGGATATAGGGATTCATGGAAAGAGAGAAATTTGTGGAGGTTTTTATTAAAGCAATGGAATCTGAGCCATTCTTCGAAAGCTTGAGAGAGATGGGAGTAAAAAGGAACAGCCTGACTGGAAATTTTTTTGTGATAAGGTATAGTTTGTTAGCAAATTGGATAGACAGGGCGTAGTAGCTTGGAGTATATAGAACATTGAAAACTAGGATTTTAGAGAAGAAAAATATAGGGGAAACCATTGAAGAGTTTTCCCCCCAATTTTTGATTTTTCTTTTTTTTTTTTTTTTTTTTTGCCACTTAGCAAATATGGGGCCAAATCATTTATTTATTTTTTTTTTATTTATTTTTTTTTTTAATTTTTTTTATTTTTTGCTTTATCACAAATTTAATCAGTTATATGTATACATATGTTCCCATATCCCCTCCCTTTTGCGTCTCCCTCCCACCCTCCCTATCCCACCCCTCCAGGCGGTCACAAAGCACCGAGCTGATCTCCCTGTGCTATGCGGCTGCTTCCCACTAGCTATCTACCTTACGTTTGGTAGTGTATATATGTCCATGCCGCTCTTTCACTTTGTCACAGCTTACCCTTCCCCCTCCCCATATCCTCAAGTCCATTCTCTAGTAGGTCTGTGTCTTTATTCCTGTCTTACCCCTATGTTCTTCATGACCTTTTTTTTTCTTAAATTCCATATATATGTGTCAGCATACAGTATTTGTCTTCCTCTTTCTGACTTACTTCACTCTGTATGACACACTCTAGGTCCATCCACCTCATTACAAATAGCTCAATTTCATTTCTTTTTATGGCTGAGTAATAATATTCCATTGTATATATGTGCCACATCTTCTTTACCCATTCATCCGATGATGGACACTTAGGTTGTTTCCATCTCCGGGCTATTGTAAATAGGGCTGCTATGAACATTTTGGTACATGTCTCTTTTTGAATTATGGTTTTCTCAGGGTATATGCCCAGTAGTGGGATTGCTGGGTCATATGGTAGTTCTATTTGTAGTTTTTTAAGGAACCTCCATACCGTTCTCCATAGTGGCTGTACCAATTCACATTCCCACCAGCAGTGCAAGAGTGTTCCCTTTTTTCCACACCCTCTCCAGCATTTATTGTTTCTAGATTTTTTGATGATGGCCATTCTGACTGGTGTGAGATGATATCTCATTGTAGTTTTGATTTGCATTTCTCTAATGAGTAAAGATGTTGAGCATCCTTTCATGTGTTTGTTGGCAGTCTGTATATCTTCTGTGGAGAAATGTCTATTTAGGTCTTCTGCCCATTTTTGGATTGGGTTGTTTGTTTTTTTGTTATTGAGCTGCATGAGCTGCTTATAAATTTTGGAGATTAATCCTTTGTCAGTTGCTTCATTTGCAAATATTTTCTCCCATTCTGAGGGTTGTCTTTTGGTCTTGTTTATGGTTTCCTTTGCTGTGCAAAAGCTTTTAAGTTTCATTAGGTCCCATGTGTTTATTTTTGTCTTTATTTCCATTTCTCTAGGAGGTGGGTCCAAAAGGATCTTGCTGTGATTTATGTCATAGAGTGTTCTGCCTATGTTTTCCTCTAAGAGTTTGATAGTGTCTGGCCTTACATTTAGGTCTTTAATCCATTTTGAGCTTATTTTTGTGTATGGTGTTAGGGAGTGATCTAATCTCATACTTTTACATGTCCCTATCCAGTTTTCCCAGCACCACTTATTGAAGAGACTGTCCTTTCTCCACTGTACATTCCTGCCTCCTTTATCAAAGATAAGGTGACCATATGTCCGTGGATTTATCTCTGGGCTTTCTATCCTGTTCCATTGATCTATCTTTCTGTTTTTGTGCCAGTACCATACTGTCTTGATTACTGTAGCTTTGTAGTATAGTCTGAAGTCAGGGAGCCTGATTCCTCCAGCTCCGCTTTTCGTTCTCAAGATTGCTTTGGCTATTCGGGGTCTTTTGTGTTTCCATACAAATTGTGAAATTTTTTGTTCTAGTTCTGTGAAAAATGCCAGTGGTAGTTTGATAGGGATTGCATTGAATCTGTAGATTGCTTTGGGTAGTAGAGTCATTTTCACAATGTTGATTCTTCCAATCCAAGAACATGGTACATCTCTCCATCTATTTGTATCATCTTTAATTTCTTTCATCAGTGTCTTATAATTTTACCATAAAAGAAATAGGTTGACATTTCTCTGTCTTTCCTTATCATCTTGGAGTGACTTTTCAGTGCATGGATATTGAAAGCAGCTAGTCAGATTGTTCATTATGATGATTTTCAACCAGTGGGGCAGTCTGAAAAAGTCTCACAAGGGTTCCTCATGCTCAATTCCAACCCACCACACTAATCTTGTCCCTTATTAATGCACTTTGCAAGATAATGCTAACTAAACAAATACTGTCAGTGCTTTATGTCTTTAGGTACCTCTTTCCTCCTATCTTTACTGATCCAGACTGTTTTTAAAATTTATATCCAGAACATCTAATCTTTTCCTGATACAATATGCCCAATATTTTGCTCTTTCCCATAGGCTTAACCAACTGGCAAGTTTTGTTTTTTAAATACAGATGTCAGGTTTAATGTGCAATTTTTTATGCACTGAGCTGAAAAAATCTAAAATGTACTGGGCCTACTCCTGCCATAAATTACTTTCAGTTTTCAGTTGAAAAAGGCAAACTCTATTATGCTTCTGTTGCTTTTGTGAAAGTAACTTTTCTTTCCTTATTCTAAAATTACTATTCATTGTAGAAAATTTTAGTAAGTGCAGACAAACTACCCTACAGAGACATCCAGTATTAACAGTTTGATGTATACCTTTCCATCCTTCAAGACATATATATGAATACGTGTGTTTGTGTTAAACTTCACACGAATAAATGTATATAATAGTTTTATCGAAATGGACTCATTATGTGTATGCTGTTTCTCAGTTCTTTTTAAAATTGGTCTTCTAGATTAAATTTATCTTTTAAGTAACCCCACTAGCTCACAGGATTATCAGCATTGCTTTGCATCATGAGACAAAATTTTTACATTTTTTGAATACACAGTTTCATTATTATACTTGATTTTCCACACTACACATTTTCCCTCTAGGAGAGTGTATCCTACTCTCCCCAGTTAAGAATTACTGGTTTATTATTTGTCACATCAAAGAAGTACTTTATATTCATCCATTTTGCATTCTTTCATGAAGTAGTGATATTTCCAGGAAAAGTTAGGGGAGTTAAGGTTTTGGGCGAGGAACTGGTTTTAGCCTAATGTTTTAGGGCAAAAAACTGCTCTAGCTCTCATTGTCTACCAGATTATTTAGTGACTTAGTGTTATTGGGTTAATTTAATGGTGATATACAGTAAATGGAAGGTGCAGGAAGTATAAAAGTGAACAATCTTAATAACAGATGGAGATGGGAAAAGTAAGGAAGCCAAGAGAAAGTGGAGCTGTCTGGATTTCCATCTGAATCTTACCTCTAATGTACTCCCAACCCTCCCACCGGTTCTCCCATCCCAATTATAGGGAGCTGAAATATATATTTAATTTTCTTCTTTATCTTTGATCTTCTTTAGAACCACCCTCCACCAGGATTATGTCTTTCCCCTTGTCAACCATTTATTTATCATATCATTATCTTTTTTCTCCTAGTGCCATCTTCCCTTTCAGCCTCCTTCAGTACTCTCAGATGGTTAATGTTCTAATTATCTGCTTAAAGTAGATGCTGCAAAGTATAAGAAATCCTTCATTAAAGTATACCTTTAATGAATAAAGGAGATGAATTTTATAGTATGTAGTAGATTCCTAGAGTAACTTAACATTTTTTAATCATTGGATATCTGTCATATGCTATGCATTATACTAAGCTGAGACTACAAAGATGAATAAGACGTGGTCCAGATCCTCATGGAATTCACAGTCTAGTATATAAGACAAGCACGTGAGCAGATAGAGAAAGATATGGTAAACTGTTTTGTGAAGACAAAGCTTTCACAAGGAACATGGTATTTGAAAAAAGTTTAGAAAATAGGTAGGAATTTTTCCTGAGCAGGGAATTTCTAATCAGAGAAAACAGCTTCGTATCTTTCATAAAGATATGAAAGATTAAAGTAGAAGAAATCTTCACATTTGACATCTTTAATAGAGATCAGACTAATGAAAATTACATGGTAAATGCTGAACTCGTCCTACTCCATATACCTATACATTCAAGCTAGGAACCCTCATTTTAGATATAAGAAATGGGATATTCAGATATTTTAATTAGTTAAATTTAGGTCAAATATAAGGAAGATTGTCAAATAGGCTTTATGCGAAAGGTATGAAATCCAGAGACCTCTGAATCATCAGCCAACAGACCTTGAATAATTTTAGAATATTTCAGGCTTGGGTTTTGATTTGAATTTTTGAGTTGGGCTTTTTCTTTAGTTAATTTAGATTCCAAATTACAGCAAATGCCGCGAATAATGTTTTGATGAATTATTTGTCTTTTAAAAATCTTTTATCCCAAGATTTTGTTTATTGAAAACATACATTCTCTTAGTAGTTCTCTTAAGTGGTCAAATAAGGCATTATTTAACCATTTTACAAAGAAAAAAACTGAATCTTGGGGGGTGTATGGGATTTTTTTATTGTAAGTCACAGGGACTGAACTCTAAATTAATTTAAAAAAAATTTATTGGCAGATCTAACAATTTTAAAGGTAAAACATCAAGACTAAATGATTATATATAAATATTTTATAATTTCTACATCTAGTCTAGACTTACTGTCCTCTTTACTTTTCACAGTCCTGCCTTCCATTTCTACTCTCACTATATACTTGTTCAAAGCATGAAAATGTCTTAGTAATTTCTTTTAGATTGATTTATTACTGCAATTATTGTTAGTTCATAGTAGATTAAAGTACAGATTTATTGTAAATGTAGTCTCTTGATCTCCATGGGATTTTCCCCTTAGATTATTATTTGTGGATGAATATTATTACATATTACTAGAGTGACACTACATTCACTTTCTTAGATGTAAGTGCTGAACACTTGTACACATAAATAAGTGGATAGAAATTGAAGTTTCATTATAGCATTTCACTTAATTCTTTGAATTCCTGAGTAATGATGTCAACATTCACATTGTGATTTAGCAATAAAAATTGTTTTTTAATGATTTATTATGTGATAGCTCAGTTAGGCTCTTTTTCAATTTTGTTGAAATTAAAGAATTGCAAACTACGTGACTTGCAAAAGAATCTGTTAACCAGATACACGGGTATCACTTATTTTTTCAACACCCATACTGATAATTCAGTTTGTTGTTTTATTTACCTCGTAGGAGGTTTTCACAGCCCAGGAGACAAGGCACCATGGTAGGGTTCAGGATGGGTGAGAAGAATGCCTTTCTTTTGTGAAGTGGGCAAAAGATACTATCAAAGGAAGGTAGAAAAGATAGTCTGCACCTCCTGTATAAGAACAGAGCAGTTTTAGAAAAGAACTCTCATGGAAATTGGTTCCCTGAATCTGCCCCTTATGTCTGTACTTCTTTAAAATCTTCATGGACATGAGATAGGCAGACTCCAGTTTGAGCCTGTGATATGGTTCATTATGTAGAAGATGCCTATGACTTACCTGATGTTACAGATCAGTTTTTACATAATTTCCTGGATGTTAAGGTTTATGTAGTGATGAGGTTTCCTGAATGCTAATGCTAGGAATAAAAAGAAACTGAAAGATTCAAGTTATCTCTTGGAACATTAGAAACTGTTTTTTAAGATGAAGGATCTTTATGTTTAAATTCCCATGTATTTTAACAGTGTTCATTTTTTAACAGGTGGCCAATATGTTCTACATTGTAGTGATTATGGCTCTTGTATTACTTAGTTTTGGTGTTCCCAGAAAGGCAATACTTTATCCTCGCGAAGCACCATCTTGGACTCTTGCTAAAGACATAGTTTTTCATCCATACTGGATGATTTTTGGTGAAGTTTATGCATATGAAATTGATGGTAAGGATTTATATGTACAGATATATCTTTTGGTTATTTCATATTTCAAAGTCAAAATTGCATTATAGTAATATTACAAATTTTCACAAATCAAACTGTTAACCACCCTAAGTCCTCCCATGATATATTAGTTAATCCCAGAAGAAACATAACAAAAATTAATTGAAAAAAAGTATTTCAGAATTTTTTTTAGCTGCAAATAATGGAATCTGGCCTAAACCGGCTTACACAATAAGGACATATATTAGCTCACATAACAGAAAGTTCAGAGGTACAGTGGTCTTTGGGATTGGTTAATTCATGCTAAGGACACATTCTTTTTCATCCCAGTCCTCTGTAATATGTGTCTGATTCATACAGGTTTTCCTTTACAGTTGTAGGACTGTCACAAGCAACAGGAGAAAAGAGACACTGTTTTCCATTGGTTCTCTTCAGGGGAAAAAGTCCCTTTACCAGATGCCTTCTATTGAACCTATTTTTAAATCTCCTTAGCTCAAATTGGCTTCAGTCTGCCTGTCTCTAAACAGGGCAAGGGTAATGGAATTACACTGATTAGTTGGATTGTATATACTCTTTTTTTTTTGCCGTACGCGAGCCTCTCACTGTTGTGGCCTCTTCCGTTGCGGAGCACAGGCTCTGGACGCACAGGCTCAGCGGACATGGCTCACGGGCCCAGCCGCTCCGTGGCATGTGGGATCTTCCCGAACCGGGGCACGAACCCGTGACCCCTGCATCGTCAGGCAGACTCTCAACCACTGCGCCACCAGGGAAGCCCGGATTGTATATACTCTTGAATTGTAAAATTCAACTCTGAATACATTCTCTGCA
The DNA here is from genome assembly GCF_949752795.1 of Hyperoodon ampullatus. Classification (NCBI taxonomy): domain Eukaryota; kingdom Metazoa; phylum Chordata; class Mammalia; order Artiodactyla; family Ziphiidae; genus Hyperoodon; species Hyperoodon ampullatus. The sequence continues at coordinate 86,963,882 of NC_136916.1, forward strand.
TAAAGCTATTCTATTGTTTTAGTTAAAAAGACTAGATAACTTGTGGACATAGTTGATACTGCCAACTTGCAAGGATGTTCTTCTGACCTTCACATTGAGTTATAGAATCTTTATTTTGTTAGTTTGCTCATGATCTCTCTTGCTCTCTCTCTCCCATCTTACTTTACTCCTCCATCACCCCCATTCTGTGTTGCTCCTTACCCACCTGTTTATAGGTGATTAGATCAGGGAATGGTCACATAGTAGTCATCAGTTGTTACGAGATGTTGGTTAAAACAGTGAGGTTTTACCAGCCTGGTAAAATTTTGTGTTTAATGGCTTCCTGTTTAGTGTCATTTCCAGGTTTTTATTGTCTACTTTTTCTTATGTGGCTCTAGATTAGTTACAAAGCATTGGATATAGTTTTTTACTCTCCTGCGTTCTCTTTCTTGGGTATTTGCTTCATCAAGCTAATCTGAATAGAGTGGAAATAGATTCATAAAATTTTATAGGAGTGAAAGGACCTTATGCATCCGTTTGCCCGTAAAACCATTTTATGTGAAAGGAATGATACAGCCATGATGAGAATTTCAATGATGTATATTTTTTAAATGCTTACAAAACACCAGGTGCTAAGTGTATTATAAATATTTGTATAAAACTTGTCACTAATTCAAGATTATTTAATTCAAATCCTTGCCCTACTTGAATTTATTTTACTTTATTCCTCGTAACTCTGTGGTGGCTATTAAAGCTCTTCCCTTCCTTAATTCAGCTGTGTTATGGCTTCAGAAACATTCCAGATGGAGGCAATGAAATGCAAGGAATTCAAATCTAATCATTGTATATTTAAGAGGCACTTTAACCATTCCTTCAGCCCTCCTTTGTGGCATAATAAGCTAAAGTCAGTAATCATTATGTTTGTAGATTTACTATGAGTTTATCATACTCTTTTTTGGTTCAGTTATTTTTCTTATAGAAATGTGTGGCTGAATCTGGGAGTTTTATTCTTCTTAATGCTCCTCTGGCTAAACCCTACCTTGGAGGGTAGACATAATACAGAAATATATACTTCTTTGTGTGGAGTAGAGTCATAGAATAGTACCCACATCCTTCACAAAATTCTTCTCTTTTGGAATACTCTTAAGTTGGTGTTTGTATGGCTGCCTGCCCAGAAGCTTTTGCTAGAATCTGTGAAACAGATATGTACATAATCAAAACTTCCTTCAAACAAATGTACACAGATATTGACTAGAAGCAGTAACTGGTAAATTACTGTTTTAATTTTTTTTTTTTTTCTTTCTCAAGTTTGTGCAAAGGATTCCACTATCACTGAAATCTGTGGTCCTGGGACATGGTTGACTCCATTTCTTCAAGCAGTCTACCTCTTTGTACAGTATATCATTATGGTCAATCTTCTTATTGCATTTTTCAAGTAAGAATTTTATTTGGTTGCTTATTGTAGTGTGATCACTTAATATATAGTTCTCTTTTTTTTTTTTTTTTTTTACAGTACGCGGGCCTCTCACCGCTGTGGCTCTCCCGTTGCGGAGCACAGGCTCCGGACGCGCAGGCTCAGCGGCCATGGCTCACGGGCCCAGCCGCTCCACGGCATGCGGGATCTTCCCAGATCGGGGCACGAACCCTCGTCCCCTGCATCGGCAGGCGGACTCTCAACCACTGCGCCACCAGGGAAGCCCTATAGTTCTCTTTTTGAAGGAACTATACAAAATTTAAAATATAAAGATTTTATTGAGGCTTAAACTACTAAAAATTATTTTTGAAAATTGCAAATAAGAAAGCATGCATTTTCAAAATCAAATTCTAAATTTGAGACTCTGTCTTTCAACATGCTGTTCTTTTATAAATTTAATCTTTATTTGGTATTTATTACAAGGTGGCCAGGGAATATACATGCAGTGTACAAAACAGAAAGGCAAATAGAAAATTCTTCAGTAATCCCATTCTTAGTATTTTGGTATACATCCTTTTTATCTTTTATATATATGAACCACTTTTTCTTTTCAAAAATAATGTTTTTATATTTTGTATACTGTTTTTAACTAAGCAAAACATGAATATTATCCTACATTAATAAATATCCCTCTCCAGTTTTTTAATGACTACCTCATATTCCATGATATAGACTGTAATTTTTAAGCCAATGTGTTATATTGCTCCATTCGATTGTTTATAATTTTTTGTTCCCCAAAACCATATTGTGGTTAAATTTTTTATTAATCCTTATGTATTTCCTTAGAGTGTTTTCCTAAAAGTAGAACTATTCAATATATGTATATTTCGGACTTCTTCTATTTAAGTCAGAATAGGCCTGTGTCTCCAAATCTCTGCTAACAGTAGGTATTATCTTTTTAATGGTTGCTAATTTGACAGTACATAAGAGTCTTGTTTTTATTTGCACTTATTTTGTTACTACTCAGATTGAATATTTTCTTCTGTTTTTGTCATTTATATATAACTTAAAAAGCTTAAAGTCATATTTTCTGCCTATTTTTCTGGGAGTTTATAATTAAGACCCTCAACAATATCAAACTTTGCCTTATACTGTTGCATGTATTTTTTTCCAGTTTCGCATTTGCCTTTTAGTCTTGTTTATGGTGGGGTACTCCTTTGAATCCTTGTTTAGAGCAGAATTACAATAAAATTTTAGTATTTAAAACTTTAAAATGTGATTAGCTAAGTTTGTTTATTTTTATTCTTTGTTATTCAAGCAATGTGTATTTACAAGTGAAGGCAATTTCCAATATTGTATGGAAGTACCAACGTTATCATTTTATTATGGCTTATCATGAGAAACCAGTTCTGCCTCCGCCACTTATCATTCTCAGCCATATAGTTTCTCTGTTTTGCTGCATATGTAAAAGAAGAAAAAAGGACAAGACTTCGGATGGACCAAGTAAGTAAAATATATTAAGGCAAATGTTTTTATTTTATCACTTATCAGTATTACACTGAAAGCTAAGTATTTTTTAAATAAATTATTTATTTATTTATCTTTGGCTGCATTGGGTCTTTGTTGCACGCGGGCTTTCTCTAGTTGCGGTGAAGTGGGGCTAACTCTTTGTTGCGGTGTGCCGGCTTCTCATTGTGGTGGCTTCTCTTGTTGTGGAGCACAGGCTCTCGGCACGCGGCCTCTAGAGTGCAGGCCCAGTAGTTGTGGCACACGGGCTTAATTGCTCTGCGGCATGTGGGATCTTCCCAGACCAGGGCTTGAACCTGTGTCCCCTGCATTGGCAGACAGATTCTTAACCGTTGCGCCACCAAGGAAGTCCCTGAAAGCTAAGTATTAATTTTATTAGGAAGACTTAACTGGTTAATGTTATTGTAAAGGCTTTTGTTGAATTTGCCTAAACATAAAAGAATTTAAAGTGCAATATGGTTATCTATAAAAGTAAATTTAGTATTAAACTTCCTTTTTGGTATGGCATCTCAATTCGGTTTTGTTAAAATGCTAGTGTAAACCATAACACTTGCCGTTCTACAAACCATTTTGACTGCTGTGTAAACAATAACACTTTTAGTACATTCTGTATACTACGTGAGACATAATAAACTCTGCCTAAAATTTTACAGTGGCTTTTTATTCTACCAAATCAGTTCTTATATTCTTCTACCTGGATATGCGAAGGAGAGGTGTGAGAGATACATGGGGAAGGGTATTTTATAGGAAAAGGAGATTAGAAAAGGAGGAAGTACTGGAAGCTATTCTTCCAACATCACACTGTGAGTGAAGAAAGAAGTAGAAATACTTGTTTAGGGCTTTAGAAACACACCAGTAAAAAGAGAAAAAAAATTGCAGATGATTTACATAGCCTTATGAACTCTAAATAACATAGAACTCATGAGCTAAAGTTTATCTTGATGTCTCTGTTGATATTTTTTTTCTTTTCCCTCCTTAGAACTTTTTTTAACAGAAGAAGATCAAAAGAAACTTCATGATTTTGAAGAGCAGTGTGTTGAGATGTATTTTAATGAAAAAGATGACAAATTCCATTCTGGGAGTGAAGAGAGAATTCGTGTCACTTTTGAAAGGTTCAGAAACTCTTTAATTATAACTGATTTTATGTCAGAGTGGGTTCTCTTAGTTATGTCTCTTACGCATGGTCATTGTTCAATTTATGTTTGTCAAGTAAGTTTAGTAATGGTTTTACATAATATATTGGGAGACAGTTCAGTTCTTTACTTCTAAGAATTCATGTTAGTCAGTCAGTCAGTCTCTTAACTGTTTTTTGACCCTTGTTACAGAGGGCAGAAAAGAGTTGGTGGAGAAAAGTTAAACTGTCTTAATTATTTTAAAACATGTTTCTTTGCATTACTTTTGCTACGTTCTAAAAGTATATGGTATTTGTGTAGGTACAATAATGGTAATAGTTTATGTGTATGTAGCTGAATACACAGTTTTGTGTTACTCTGATGGGGGAATAAATAGCCTATGGTACAAAAGTGTGTTTTAAAATCTTATATTTTTATTATAATAGAATTAGCACTTGATCTTTTTTTAATATTTATTTATTTATTTATTTATTTATTTTTGACCGTGTTGGGTCTTAGTTCCGGCGCACGAACTCTTTGTTGCAGTGTGCAGGCTTCTGCCTGGTTGTGGCATGTGGCCTTCTTTCTAATTGGGGCGTGCGGGCTCAGTCGTTGTGGTGCGTGGGCTCCAGAGCTTGTGGGCTCAGTAGTTGCAGCACACGGGCTTAGTTGCCCCACAGCACGTGGGATCTTAATTACCTGACCAGGGATCGAACCTGTGTCCCCTGCATTGGCAGGTGGATATTTCAAAACCATTAATTTTTAACATATGTAAAACTCCTGTGTTTCCCTTACAGAGTGGAGCAGATGTCCATTCAGATTAAAGAAGTTGGAGATCGTGTCAACTATATCAAAAGATCATTACAATCATTAGATTCTCAAATTGGCCATTTGCAAGATCTTTCGGCCCTGACTGTAGATACGTTAAAAACACTCACTGCCCAGAAAGCTTCAGAAGCTAGCAAAGTTCACAATGAAATCACACGAGAATTGAGCATTTCCAAACATTTGGCTCAAAACCTTATTGATGATGGTCCTGTAAGACCTTCTGTATGGAAAAAGCACAGTGTTGTAAATACACTTAGCTCCTCTCTTCCTCAAGGTGGTCTTGAAAGTAATAATCCTTTTCTTTGTAATATTTTTATGAAAGATGAAAAAGATTCCCAATCTAACATATCTGGTCAGGATTTACCTGTAATACCCCAGAGAAAAGAATTCAATTTTCCAGAGGCTGGTTCCTCTTGTGGTGCCTTATTCCCAAGTGCTGTCTCTCCTCCAGAACTGCGACAGAGACAACATGGAGTGGAAACCTTAAAAATGTTTAGTAAAAATCAAAAATCAGGCGGTTCATCTAATAGTATACCACATCTATCATCCCCACCAACCAAATTTTTTGTTAGTACACCATCCCAACCAAGTTGCAAAAGCCACTTGGAAACTATAACCAAAGATCAAGAAACTGTTTGTTCTAAAGCTGCAGAAGGAGCTAATGTAGAATTTGGAGCATTTGTAGGTAAGTTTGGCAAACTGATATTTGTATATCAACATTATTTATTTTTAATTATAATTATCACCTTAGAAATAAAAATAAATTGCTAATTAATAAAATCATGTACTTGTGTGACAAGTGGACTACATTTTCATAGAGTATAGTTCTAAAAATTTTTTAAGGAGTCAGAAGTCGGGGAAGTAGGTTGAATTGGGCTATACTAGTTATATTAGCACATACCTCTTTGGTGCAACTTACTATAATAACAATTGTATGGAAAACTTATTTGGACTCTGTCTTTTGAATTTAAGCATAGTCTCTTGAATTTGATCAACTTTTGTTGAAAGAACTTTAATGATGTGTAAGTGTTGCAAGACAAAGGTATAGGGAAGGCTGGAAGTAACTGGAAAAGAGCAGTGTTTTATAAATAGGCTGACCATATAGTGTTTCATCCAAACCAGTACACTTTTGAGAGTGAAAGGGTGTGTTACTAATATTTACATTAGGATAATAGGGAAAGCCAAGACTCTACTTGGAAAATGAGTATTTATGGTCAACCCATTTATATACCCAGAGATCATTTCAGAAAGGAATGATTCATTCTTATACCTCACCTCAAGTAAAATAAGGACTGAAAATATATTTATTTTGGCAATGATAACATGTTATAACCTTGGTGAAAACTGTTTCAGTGAAGGAAGTGATAGAGGAAGAAGCCTGATTATAGTGAAATAAAGTACAAATGGGAGGAGTGAATGTAGAGAGTGACTGGGGGGGCGACTCTTAAAAGCTTGTCAATGAAGGCAAAAAGAAAGAACTAATATTGTGGTTTGTATGTTTAAGGTTTTATTTGTTTTGTTTTTAATGATGATATTATTTAAATGTTGACATTATGCCACATGGAAGGAAAAGTTCAAGAGGGAATGCTTTGTAGAGCTAGCTAAGCCTCAAATATTTGTAGAATATAGTGTTCTAACAGCTTTCCTCTTAGATTATTAAAGATAAAAGTATTTAACAGGGGCTTCCCTGGTGGCACAGTGGTTGAGAGTCCGCCTGCCGATGCAGGGGACACGGGTTCGTGCCCCGGTCCGGGAAGATCCCACATGCCGCAGAGTGGCTAGGCCCGTGAGCCATGGCTGCTGAGCCTGTGCGTCCGGAGCCTGTGCTCCGCAACGGGAGAGGCCACAACAGTGAGAGGCCCGTGTACTGCAAAAAAAAAAAAAAAAAAAAAAGTATTTAACAAAGAATTCTTAGAAAACAACTTGGGTTGTTCTTGGACATAACCAGAATGTTCCACGGTTTGAAGAAGGCACTCTGTCTCTTCAAGTTTGAATTTTTCTTCAGGTGGCTTCCTAACCTTGTCTTTAACACTTACATGAGCCTTCCCAGCCTAGGAATTTACCTAGTCACGGAACATTTATAGAGATGGTTCACAGAATGTTATGTCTATGTAAAAATCTCCACATTAGGGCCAACCCCATGGATTATCTAGGTACTAAGCATGCTGATCTCTACTGCTAGGCTATGTGAGTTCACTGTGGGTTTATAGAGACAACCTTTTCTACATAAAATCTATCCCAATTTATTTTTAAAAAACATATTTTAGTCTGTTTGTTAATATATTGCCACTGGTATGGATATGTAGATATAGATATCTATATGTTTGATGTCTATATTTATATGTAATATGTATATATATATATAATAAATATATATAATGCTTTTTTTTATTGAGAGTAAAAATGATTGCTCCCCCTCTTCTAAATTTCAAGCAGTTCACTTCATATCACATGTTGGATTCTTTTAGGATCCTGTTACTGTAAACTTGAACTACTCATCTTCTCCAGCTTTTTGATACCTATTTTCACTATTTATCAGGAAAGCTACAGGAAACTTCAGAGCCATCAAAACTACTTACAAGACAACATACGTCACTTGTTTGAATAGACTAGGCAATGACATTATTTTGATAGAATTAAAAAAAAACTAGTATTTTGTTGTAATCTTTTTTCTTTTTTAAGGACACAGAGATAGCATGGATTTACAGAGGTTTAAAGAAACGTCAAACAAGATAAAAGAAATAAAAGAAATATTATCTGTAAGTAAATCCTTATAGCAGTGCGATTATTTTGCTATTTTGGAGTTTAGTTCAAAATACAATTAAACATATTTTTTAGGAAAAATACAGTGTTAGCAGAAACCATCATCAACATGAGAGTTCCAAATATTTGAAGCTTATACACAATTTGAAAAAAAGAAGAAACAGTTGAAGAATATGAAAAAATGTACAAATAGCTTGCATTTTTTAAGTGAAGTTAAAAATCACCTATTCAACATTTCTCTTAAAAAATGCTTCTCCCTATATGGTTTCCACAGACTACTCATTGAACTCAACTTTTTCCCAGGCCCCAAAATTCATTAGAATATAACCCTGCTTATCAAGAACCCTGTGGTCTAGCAATAAAAAGCTGAATATGCCAGTATCGTGTGCAAGTGTAAGATGTTCAATAAATGTTGGTTAAATGAGTTTTAAAGTATACAGAACACCTAGCAAAAAGGTGTGTTTCCTGGCTGAAAATTTTTATTTCTTAACTGTTGCTTTCATAAATTACCAATAACTAATTTGGGCTTTAAGGGTAATTACAGCTACATCAAGATAATTAGGAAGACCTGGAAAAGTGCTAAGCTTCTCCATCCCTTAAGAACTTAAGTTGTAGAAATGATCAAGTGATAAATACAATGGAAATAAAGTTTTTCCTAAAACTAAAGCCAAGAAAATGATAATGATATAAGCTTTTATAAATGATTATTTCTCATATGATCTATAGTTAATTGTGAAATTGCTGTCAGGACATGTTACTTATTACCCTACATCTAAAAGGTAGACTCAAGTGCATTTTTTATCATATAAATACCAACTTTTTGGGGGGGGGGGCCGTGCCACTCAGCTTGCAAGATCTTAGTTCCCTGACCAGGGATTGAACTTGCACCCTTGGTAGTAAAAGCACAGAGTCCTAACCACTGGACCACCAGGAATTCCCCAACATTTGTATTTTTTTTTTTCTTAATGATAATTATTTTTTTAATTTATTTTTATTTTTTTATTTTTTGCTTTATAACAAATTTAATCAGTTATACATATACATATGTTCCCATATCCCCTCCCTTTTGCGTCTCCCTCCCACCCTCCCTATCCCACCCCTCCAGGCGGTCACAAAGCACCGAGCTGATTTCCCTGTGCTATGCGGCTGCTTCCCACTAGCTATCTACCTTACGTTTGGTAGTGTATATATGTCCATGCCGCTCTTTCACTTTGTCACAGCTTACCCTTCCCCCTCCCCATATCCTCAAGTCCATTCTCTAGTAGGTCTGTGTCTTTATTCCTCTCTTACCCCTGTGTTCTTCATGACATTTTTTTTTCTTGAATTCCATATATATGTGTCAGCATACAGTATTTGTCTTCCTCTTTCTGACTTACTTCACTCTGTATGACACACTCTAGGTCCATCCACCTCATTACAAATAGCTCAATTTCATTTCTTTTTATGGCTGAGTAATAATATTCCATTGTATATATGTGCCACATCTTCTTTACCCATTCATCCGATGATGGACACTTAGGTTGTTTCCATCTCCGGGCTATTGTAAATAGGGCTGCTATGAACATTTTGGTACATGTCTCTTTTTGAATTATGGTTTTCTCAGGGTATATGCCCAGTAGTGGGATTGCTGGGTCATATGGTAGTTCTATTTGTAGTTTTTTAAGGAACCTCCATACCGTTCTCCATAGTGGCTGTACCAATTCACATTCCCACCAGCAGTGCAAGAGTGTTCCCTTTTTTCCACACCCTCTCCAGCATTTATTGTTTCTAGATTTTTTGATGATGGCCATTCTGACTGGTGTGAGATGATATCTCATTGTAGTTTTGATTTGCATTTCTCTAATGAGTAAAGATGTTGAGCATCCTTTCATGTGTTTGTTGGCAGTCTGTATATCTTCTGTGGAGAAATGTCTATTTAGGTCTTCTGCCCATTTTTGGATTGGGTTGTTTGTTTTTTTGTTATTGAGCTGCATGAGCTGCTTATAAATTTTGGAGATTAATCCTTTGTCAGTTGCTTCATTTGCAAATATTTTCTCCCATTCTGAGGGTTGTCTTTTGGTCTTGTTTATGGTTTCCTTTGCTGTGCAAAAGCTTTTAAGTTTCATTAGGTCCCATGTGTTTATTTTTGTCTTTATTTCCATTTCTCTAGGAGGTGGGTCCAAAAGGATCTTGCTGTGATTTATGTCATAGAGTGTTCTGCCTATGTTTTCCTCTAAGAGTTTGATAGTGTCTGGCCTTACATTTAGGTCTTTAATCCATTTTGAGCTTATTTTTGTGTATGGTGTTAGGGAGTGATCTAATCTCATACTTTTACATGTCCCTATCCAGTTTTCCCAGCACCACTTATTGAAGAGACTGTCCTTTCTCCACTGTACATTCCTGCCTCCTTTATCAAAGATAAGGTGACCATATGTCCGTGGATTTATCTCTGGGCTTTCTATCCTGTTCCATTGATCTATCTTTCTGTTTTTGTGCCAGTACCATACTGTCTTGATTACTGTAGCTTTGTAGTATAGTCTGAAGTCAGGGAGCCTGATTCCTCCAGCTCCGCTTTTCGTTCTCAAGATTGCTTTGGCTATTCGGGGTCTTTTGTGTTTCCATACAAATTGTGAAATTTTTTGTTCTAGTTCTGTGAAAAATGCCAGTGGTAGTTTGATAGGGATTGCATTGAATCTGTAGATTGCTTTGGGTAGTAGAGTCATTTTCACAATGTTGATTCTTCCAATCCAAGAACATGGTACATCTCTCCATCTATTTGTATCATCTTTAATTTCTTTCATCAGTGTCTTATAATTTTCTGCATACAGGTCTTTTGTCTCCTTAGGTAGGTTTATTCCTAGATATTTTATTCTTTTTGTTGCAATGGTAAATGGGAGTGTTTCCTTGATTTCACTTTCAGATTTTTCATCATTAGTATATAGGAATGCCAGAGATTTCTGTGCATTAATTTTGTATCCTGCTACTTTACCAAATTCATTGATTAGCTCTACTAGTTTTCTGGTAGCATCTTTAGGATTCTCTATGTATAGTATCATGTCATCTGCAAACAGTGACAGCTTTACTTCTTCTTTTCCAATTTGGATTCCTTTTATTTCCTTTTCTTCTCTGATTGCTGTGGCTAAAACTTCCAAAACTATGTTGAATAAGAGTGGTGAGAGTGGGCAACCTTGTCTTGTTCCTGATCTCAGTGGAAATGGTTTCAGTTTTTCACCATTGAGGATGATGCTGGCTGTGGGTTTGTCATATATGGCCTTTATTATGTTGAGGAAAGTTCCCTCTATGCCTTCTTTCTGCAGGGTTTTTACCATAAATGGGTGTTGAATTTTGTCGAAAGCTTTCTCTGCATCTATTGAGATGATCATATGGTTTTTCTCCTTCAATTTGTTAATATGGTGTATCACGTTGATTGATTTGCGTATATTGAAGAATCCTTGCATTCCTGGAATAAACCCCACTTGATCATGGTGTATGATCCTTTTAATGTGCTGTTGGATTCTGTTTGCTAGTATTTTGTTGAGGATTTTTGCATCTATATTCATCAGTGATATTGGCCTGTAGTTTTCTTTCTTTGTGACATCCTTGTCTGGTTTTGGTATCAAGGTGATGGTGGCCTCGTAGAATGAGTTTGGGAGTGTTCCTCCCTCTGCTATATTTTGGAAGAGTTTGAGAAGGATAGGTGTTAGCTCTTCTCTAGATGCTTGATAGAATTCGCCTGTGAAGCCATCTGGTCCTGGGCTTTTGTTTGTTGGAAGATTTTTTATCACAGTTTCAATTTCAGTGCTTGTGACTGGTCTGTTCATATTTTCTATTTCTTCCTGATTCAGTCTTGGCAGGTTGTGCATTTCTAAGAATTTGTCCATTTCTTCCAGGTTGTCCATTTTATTGGCATAGAGTTGCTTGTAGTAATCTCTCATGATCTTTTGTATTTCTGCAGTGTCAGTTGTTACTTCTCCTTTTTCATTTCTAATTCTATTGATTTGAGTCTTCTCCCTTTTTTTCTTGATGAGTCTGGCTAATGCTTTATCAATTTTGTTTATCTTCTCAAAGAACCAGCTGTTAGTTTTATTGATCTTTGCTATCGTTTCCTTCATTTCTTTTTCATTTATTTCTGATCTGATTTTTATGATTTCTTTCCTTCTGCTAACTTTGGGATGTTTTTGTTCTTCTTTCTCTAATTGCTTTAGGTGCAAGGCTAGGTTGTTTATTCGAGATGTTTCCTGTTTCTTAAGGTGGGATTGTATTGCTATAAACTTCCCTCTTAGAACTGCTTTTGCTGCATCCCATAGGTTTTGGGTCGTCGTGTCTCCATTGTCATTTGTTTCTAGGTACTTTTTAATTTCCTCTTTGATTTCTTCAGTGATCACTTCGTTATTAAGTAGTGTATTGTTTAGCCTCCATGTGTTTGTATTTTTTACAGCTCTTTTCCTGTAATTGATATCTAGTCTCATAGCATTGTGGTCAGAAAAGATACTTGATACAATTTCAATTTTCTTAAATTTACCAAGGCTTGATTTGTGACCCAAGATATGATCTATCCTGGAGAATGTTCCATGAGCACTTGAGAAAAATGTGTATTCTGTTGTTTTTGGATGGAATGTCCTATAAATATCAATTAAGTCCATCTTGTTTGATGTATCATTTAAAGCTTGTGTTTCCTTATTTATTTTCATTTTGGATGATCTGTCCATTGGTGAAAGTGGGGTGTTAAAAGTCCCCTACTATGATTGTGTTACTGTCGATTTCTCCTATTATGGCTGTTAGTATTTGCCTTATGTATTGAGGTGCTCCTATGTTGGGTGCATAAATATTTACAATTGTTATATCTTCTTCTTGGATCGATCCCTTGATCATTATGTAGTGTCCTTCTTTGTCTCTTCTAGTAGTCTTTATTTTAAAGTCTGTTTAGTCTGATATGAGAATTGCTACTCCAGCTTTCTTTTGGTTTCCATTTGCATGGAATATCTTTTTCCATCCTCTTATTTCAGTCTGTATGTGTCTCTAGGTCTGAAGTGGGTCTCTTATAGACAGCATATATATGGGTCTTGTTTTTGTATCCATTCAGCCAATCTGTGTCTTTTGGTGGGAGCATTTAGTCCATTTCCATTTAAGGTAATTATTGATATGTATGTTCCTATTCCCATTTTCTTAATTGTTTTGGGTTCGTTATTGTAGGTCTTTTCCTTCTGTTGTGTTTCTTGCCTAGAGAAGTTCCTTTAGCATTTGTTGTAAAGCTGGTTTGGTGGTGCTGAACTCTCTCAGCTTTTGCTTGTCTGTAAACGTTTTAATTTCTCCATCAAATCTGAATGAGATCCTTGCTGGGTAGAGTAATCTTGGTTGCAGGTTTTTCTCCTTCATTACTTTAATTATGTCCTGCCACTCCCTTCTGGCTTGTAGAGTTTCTGCTGAAAGATCAGCTGTTATCCTGATGGGGATTCCCTTGTGTGTTATTTGTTGTTTTTGCCTTGCTGCTTTTAATATGATTTCTTTATGTTTAATTTTTGACAGTTTGATTAATATGTATCTTGGCGTATTTCTCCTTGGATTTATTCTGTATGGGACTCTCTGTGCCTCCTGGACTTGATTAACTATTTCCTTTCCCATATTAGGGAAGTTTTCAACTATAATCTCTTCAAATATTTTCTCAGTCCCTTTCTTTTTCTCTTCTTCTTCTGGAACCCCTATAATTTGAATGTTGGTGTGTTTAATGTTGTCCCAGAGGTCTCTGAGACTGTCCTCTGTTCTTTTCATTCTTTTTTCTTTATTTTGCTCTGCATCAGTTATTTCCACTATTTTATCTTCCACCTCACTTATCCGTTCTTCTGCCTCAGTTATTCTGCTATTGATCCCATCTAGAGTATTTTTAATTTCAGTTATTGTGTTTTTAATCGATGCTTGATTCATCTTTAGTTCTTCTAGGTCCTTGTTAACTGTTTCTTGCATTTTGTCTATTCTATTTCCAAGATTTTGGATCTTGGAAATAGAATCTTGGATCATCTTTACCATCATTATTCTGAATTCTTTTTCAGGTAGACTGCCTATTACCTCTTCATTTGTTAGGTCTGGTGGGTTTTTATCTTGCTCCTTCTCCTGCTGTGTGTTTTTCTGTCTTCTCATTTTGCTTATGTTACTGTGTTTGGGGTCTCCTTTTTGCAGGCTGCAGGTTCTCAGTTCCCGTTGTTTTTGGTGTCTGTCCCCAGTGGCTAAGGTTGGTTTAGTGGGTTGTGTAGGCTTCCTGGTGGAGGGGACTAGTGCCTGTGTTCTGGTGGATGAGGCTGGATCTTGTCTTTCTGGTGGGCAGGTCCACGTCTGGTGGTGTGTTTTGGGGTGTCTGCGGACTTTTTATGATTTTAGGCCACGTCTCTGCTAATGGGTGGCGTTGTGTTCCTGTCTTGCTAGTTGTTTGGCATAGGGTGTCCAGCACTGTAGCTTGCTGGTCGTTGAGTGAAGCTGGGTGCTGGTGTTGAGATGGAGATCTCTGGAAGATTTTCGCCGTTTGATATTATGTGGAGCTGGGAGGTCTCTTGTGGACCAGTGTCCTGAAGTTGGCTCTCCCACCTCAGAGGCACAGCACTGACTCCTGGCTCCTTAATTTGGGATGATTTATTGTCTATTCATGTATTCCACAGATGCAGGGTACATCAAGTTGATTGTGGAGCTTTAATCCGCTGCTTCTGAGGCTGCTGGGAGAGGTTTCCCTTTCTCTTCTTTGTTCTCACAGCTCCTGGGTCTCAGCTTTGGATTTGGCCCCGCCTCTGCGTGTAGGTCGCCGGAGGGCGTCTGTTCTTCGCTCAGACAGGACAGGGTTAAAGGAGCAGCCTCTTCGGGGACTCTGGCTCACTCAGGCCGGGCGGGAGGGAGGGGCACGGAGTGCGGGGCGAGCCTGCAGCGGCAGAGGTTGGCCTGACGTTGCACCAGCCCGAGGCGCGCCGTGCGTTCTCCCAGGGAAGCCGCCCCTGGATCCCGGGACCCCGGCAGTGGCGGGCTGCACAGGCTCCCGGAAGGGCGGTGTGGACAGTGACCTGCGCTCGCACACAGGCTTCTTGGTGGCGGCATCAGCAGCCCCAGCGTCCCATGCCTGTCTCTGGGCTCCGCGCTTTCAGTCGCGACTCGCGCCCGTCTGTGGAGCCCCTTTAAGCAGCGGTCTTAATCCCCTCTCCTCGCGCACCCGGAAACCAAGAGGGAAGAAGTCTCTTGCCTCTTCGGCAGCTCCAGAGTTTTCCCGGACTCCCTCCCAGCTAGCTGTGGCACATTAGCCCCCTTCAGGCTGAGTTCTCGCCGCCAGCCCCAGTCCTCTCCCTGCTCTCTGACCGAAGCCCGAGCCTCAGCTTCCAGCGCCGCCCGCCCCGGCGGGCGAGCAGACAAGCCTCTCGGGCTGGTGAGTGCCGCTCGGCACCGATCCTCTGTGCAGGGATCTCTCCGCTTTGCCCTACCCAGGTATGTGGGGAGTTTCTTGCCTTTTGGGAGGTCTGGGGTCTTCTGCCAGCATTCAGTAGGTGTTCTGTAGATGTTGTTCCACGTGTAGCTGTATTTCTGGTGTATCCGTGGGGAGGAAGGTGATCTCCGCGTCTTACTCTTCCGCCATCTTACCCGGAAGTCAACATTTGTATTTTTAATAGCATATATTTTGATTGAAATATTGTATGAAAGTGAATAATTTAATTTAATGTCTATTAACTAGATTTTGTTAACTTTGGATTTAATTGGTGACTCTATGGAAATTGAGATTTAGTGATTCCATGAGATCCCTTTCTTTCCATATTTGCCTTTAAGTTTGTATTTCTTACCTCAAATAAGACCATCAGAATGATGTAAGAAATACGATTATGGAGTATTCAAAGATGCGTAAATATCAGGTAAAGTCTCTTTAGTATTTGTGGGAGTCAAAAAGTTAAAATATACATATAGGGCTTCCCTGGTGGTGCAGTGGCTGAGAGTCCGCCTGCCGATGCAGGGGACACGGGTTCTTGCCCCGGTCCAGGAAGATCCCATATGCCGCGGAGCGGCTAGGCCCGTGAGCCATGGCCACTGAGCCTGCGCGTCCGGAGCCTGTGCTCCGCAACGGGAGAGGCCACAACAGTGAGAGGCCCGCATACTGCAAAACAAACAAACAAACAAACAAATATACATATACATTCAGATGGAGGAAGTAGGTAAGATAAATTTACCATAAGACTGTAATTTGCATGATGTATTCTAACCATTTTAATTCTGTGACATGCTTCTAAAGATCTGAATTTTCCATTATATATGATGCCTTACAGAGAAGGAGAGAACTAAATAAATAGGTTGAATGCATTTAGGTAGCACTAGCTGACACATGATGATGAAAAACAAGGGAAGAAAAAATGAATGAGAAACAGTAATAAGTAGAAAGAAGAACTGACAGAGCTCTACCAGAGTTGGTTTTATAATTCTTAAAATGTAGACGTGATATGTCTGCATTCCATATGGGGTTTTTCTTGAACAGGTTTTAACTGAAGTGGATTTTACAGTAAATGAAGTGTTTTATGGACCTTCATAACTTTTAATAGAGTTTTTTTGTAATTTGGAATTATTTAAGTTTAATAAAATTTCTTATCACACTCTCTTTCTCCTATATGCAAATACCCTTTAATTAAAAATATGGACCCAGTATGTTATATTGCTCAATTGTAGAGTCCATTCGTGTCAGTGTAAGAGAGCCCAATTTCTCTTATTTTAGTCCTTCCTGATAGTATAATTAGTTGTTCAAGAGAGATGTACATGATAATTTGGGTAGTATATTTGTTCACTTTTTATTAGTGAAAGTAATTTTTTAAATGTTTAAATTTTATAGTTGAGTACTTGGTATCCTAGAATTTTAGAGATATTTATTGATACCTTTTAGCAGTTAGTAATAGGGGTATTAGTGCCTAAGTGGCATTTGACCCCAAGTTTGACTCTAAACCTGTACACTTGAATTTTAGCCAGGAAAATTCTGAGGGCTAGGAATGGATATGGAGAAAGTAAATCTTTGGAGTGATTATGACTTAGAGAATTGACATGACACCACAGTAAAAGGTTAGAACTGCTAACTGGCTGGAACTCTGAGACTTGTCAAACTCACCATGTCAAAACCTGAAATTCACCATCATCTCCCCACTCAGCAGACATATTTCTTTTCCTCCTGTATTTCCTACCTCTGTTAATAGCATCAGCATCCTAGTTTACCAGGGCAAACTTGCACTCTTACTTCTCCCTTCCAGTCAACAGCCAAGTCTACCTGGTTTTGTTTCCTAAATACTTCTTTAGTGTCTCTACTTTTCTCAATCCTTAGTTATAGTTACCCTGACTTAGGCTGTTAATTCTCTAATTTATATTTCATTGAACTTTTAAGGTATCTTTAACAAGGTGTCACAACAGCAGTTGAAGGAATTTGACGACACTCTGACGGCATTTTGCTGTTGTGAAGCACTTGATATATGGTGGGAAATCATTTATAATAAATGGACATTTCCTAATGGTAAATGGTAGATGTTAGGGTTTCCCCACAGATTGCACCTTTTAACAATGAACCTATTAAATGACTTAAAACAGGAGTATGCTGAAATTTTTTAAGTGAGCAAATAACTTCCTGGTAAAAACAAGAAGAAATAACAAGTTTCAGTGAGTGGGAAGAAAAGTGGTGGCTATGTTTTAAATTTAACAACTGTGAGTACTTTACTTAGAGGAAAAGAACTGTAATAATAGAATAATGAGCTCTAGCTCATGACAGTTAGAGGTTTTGAGTTCTTGAACATTTGTGGGTTATACATACCTTTGAAAATGTAATGAAAACTACAGACCACCTTCCCAGGCAAATGCACATATACAGATATTTTTCTTTTAAAGTATAGAGTTTTACAAATACCTCGAAGCCCACTCATCAGTCCCACGCTAGAATTTCTATCAAAGATGGTTCTATGAAATTGATGTGTCATTGCATCAAAGAGTATATATCAAGGAAAGTACTTATGTAAAACAATCAAGAAATAGCTAGAACTGGTTCCAAAAGGAACAACTAAAATCAGAAAGGAAATCAGAGTTGCTTTGTGACAATAGGGAAAAGGTTAGCACTTTTTGCTTGGCTATATATCAATAAATCAGCTGTAATGTGAAGAATGTGAAACATCAAAGATAGAAAAACTTAATTTTCTTGAGATGTTTAAGTTAAATTTATTTAATGAAAGTAATAGCTTATTGTGGTAGTAACATTTTAAAACTCATTGTTTCTGAGGGGGTGGTAGAGGTTTGGAAATATTTTAAAGTTACATAGTAGTATGACCTGTGTATAGCTGAAAAGAAGAAACAGGGTGAAGGTATCAGATCTTCCGCATTAGTTTAATGAATTTCGTTAGTTCATCTGGAAAAACGAATAGGTAAAAAGAAGAAAATGGGAGAGAATTAGTTGTTAGATACTAAGATATCTATACAGGTGGTACAATTGAAACATGAATATTTAGTGAAACGTTTTGGTGACTCCAAAATAACCCTTATACAAATACAAATTTAATAAGGGTTGGATTAGAAATTGATGAGAAAAGGAATGCTTTGTCAGTAAACACACAAATTGGACAACTGGGTAGAAATTTGGAAACGTCTGTTTCATATCGCTTCATAAGCTCAGATGAATTCCCGATTTAAATATAAAAACTCAAAGTGTAAAAAAAACTTAAGAAAATAGAAATATTAAGTTAGTAAAGCCAGGAGGGCTTTTAAAACAAATATTAAGGGACGGGTGTAAAGAGATGAGTACCTAAAAATATGAAGCATAGATAAAACAAATCTGAAAGAAATTGAAATTTGACAAATAATGACCAGATAGATCTTTGTTATACAAATAGCTTATACAAAGCAATAAGAAAGCTACCAAAACTCCCCAAAATAAATTTCCCCTCCACTTTTTTACTCTCCAAAGAAGAAAGTATTGCTGTTTCAATTTTAGTGTAAAATAGTAGTTTTTTCTTTTTAAGGTGAATTGATAAATGTTTTATTATTTTCCCTAGTTTCCTCCAATTTTTTAAATGAACTTGTATTGCTATGAAAAAAGATTCATTCAGATGGATTTATGAACAATAAGCAAGTAGGGTGTTTTGATGGCAGTTTTTGAAATTGACATTGAAGAAAATAACTGTAATCTGTAATATACCCCTTGGAGTCCAGGTAGATTAAAGCATATTGAGCTAACTAGATCCAGAGGCTCTTATACTACTTAGAGCAGTGATTTGAAATTTAGTTCAATTGTTTTAAAATTGTGTATATGTATGATATGCAGAATGATATTCCTTCTGAAAACACTCTGAAACATGTGAGTTCTCATGCTGGATTTACTGAGTGTCACAAAACTTCTTCTATTCCTCTTCATTCAGAGCGAGGTGAGTATTTTGACTTCATGAATTATGCTAACACAAACATACTCATTTAAGCTTTACAGGTATTTTATGGACATCATTAAACTTTAAATGTATTTTATGTATGTCACACACTTGAGCAGTGAATGTTTCAGAAGTCAGAAAATGAAGATTCTGGTCCATCATTGTTGTTCTTAACCTTGAATAATACATAATCTGCAAATTCTAATATTTTTCAACAAATTGTTTAGACTTAAAAGATGAAAGGCAAAGACTCGGTTTTTACTCCTGACTTTTTTACAAATGAGTCGGTTGTATTTTAATCTGTATAGTCATTTAGTCAACTTATTTTTCTGCTTTAACCTTTAAAAATAACATACATTTATTTGCTTCAAAATTAAAATACACACACACACACACAAAAGCACTTTGAAAATCAGTCTCAGTCTCACTCCAACCCCATGTGTAACCACTGTTATTTTTGTTTTTTCTCTAGAGTTTCATGCTTATGTAGTCATATATGACAATAGTCTTTTTTACCTCTTCATCTTTTACACAAAAGGTAGCATACCATACATGTTGTCCTGCACCTTTAATTTTTCATTTAGAAAGTTTAATGATCTGGAGATGTTTCCATATCATGCTTTTTTGGGGTCATAGTTATATGCGTATAAATTTATTGTTATCTAACTTTTCAGTTATGTACATGTAATCTTTATAAGGTTCCTTAAGAAAAGCAGTACTTCCTTATTCCCCTCACCATCATTTCTCCTTTTATTCTCTTCAAGTTGGGTTTATTCCAGGAGTGAAAATTAGTTTAACATTCAAAAATATAAGGCATGATAGTAACAAATTAAAGAAGAAAATCATATGATTATCTTAATAGCTGCAGAAAAGGCTGAATTTGATGAAATTCAACATCCATTCATGATTAAAACTCCTAACAAAGTAAGTATAGAATGGAGTGTCCTTAATCTGAATAAAGGGTATCTAACAAAAACTTACCACAGATACCATACTTCATAGTGAAATATTGAACACCCCAGAAGGAGAACAAGACAAGGATTCTATTTAACATTTTAGCCAAAGAAGAAAAGGAAGAAAAATAAATGGTAGAAGGATTCGGAGGGAAGAAATAAAACTCACTATTTTTGGATAACATGGATATTATTTCTAAAGTTAGGATGCCTGTAATTTTATATCCTTGTATTTCAGTTTTAGGCAGTATCCGTTGACCTCCCACTAAAGAAGACAAGGATTGAGCTCTTCCCCACCGCCGTCCCCACCCCTCTCTGTTCCCTAGCCCACATGCATGCACAGATGTCTTTACCCTTTCCCACCAGTGTAGTTATGTCATGATTTTGGTTAGATCAACACTGGATTCTCTGCTCTTTGAATAAATTTCTTCAAAGTATTCAGTTTCATCATCTTGAAAAAGTTTTGCCCAGAGTCTCCTAATATATCTCAATCTGTTCTTTTTGCCCTCTATACTTGGAACGTTCTAAGATTTCCTTTCACCATTCATTCTTTTGTTCTAAGATTTCACTGTTCTTTCTGTGGTTTTCCTTTATTATATCGAGATTGTAAATTCTAAATTAATTTAAAATTTAACATCCACTTTTTTTTGGAAAATAGGCTTAATTCTAAAGTTTGTTTAGTATAAACAAGCAAAATGTGACAAAAGTGGCATCTTAAATGAGGGGAAAGATGAACTATTTTTTTCCATTACTGTAAAATGATGTTTAAGATTATTAATTGCAACATTGTTACAGCAAGAGATTGAAATCAGGCCAAATGTCCATCAATGGGAGTTTGGTTAAATAAATTATTGTATATCCATTGTATGAAGTTCAGCATAATATCAAAATAGAATAGAGAAATCCTCTGTGTACTGATATTGAAAGATCTCCAAGCTTAAAGTTAAAAAACCAACAACAAAAAACCTGAAGCTATATATATTATACTAGCATTTATGTTAAAAAAAAGAAGATTCAGGGGTATATATAGAAACACAAAATATCTTTGGAAGGATACACAAGAAATTTGGGAACAGAGGAAGAGCAAGACTTTTTTTTTCCATACTCTTTTATTTCATATTGCCTTTTCACAAAAATAAATTGAATAATTTTTATATCCTGTCAAGAGACCCGTGAGACTTATATAACTCTTACATTCAGCAGTGTTGGGGAGAGGATAAGTTATCTTAGGTAAGTTATATTATGCCTTGAAACACTTTGTGTTTGGTTAGTTGGTATTAAAAAAATTTTTTTTAGTTGTATAACTTTTTTATTTTTTTAAATTTTCTTTTAGTGGAAAGTAACAGTAGAAGGCCATCTATAGAAGACACTCATGAAGTAGATTCCAAAGCAGCTTTACTACCGGTTTGTATATTTCAATTAAACATATGCATATTTAAAAATATTTATTAGAGAAGAGCTAAAAGATGGTGATATTTTATCTGAGATTATATCTAGCTTTCAAAAATTTTTTAACATTAGAAAACTGACCTCAGTGCATAGTAGCAGTTATGGAAAAGAGTTTCTTCCTGTAGTGAATAGTCAGAAATTATTAAAGAAAAATGTATGCAGAAGAAAGAAAGGTAGGAATCTCTGTTTGAATTGAAGCTAATGATATGAAACTATTCCCAGCCAACTGGAGTAATATTTGATTTTACAAACACTCTTTAAAAGCAGACTTTGGCAACCAAGACAGATAGCTTGGGAGAAAGCAAAAACAGTTGCTCCTTTCTAGTCAAGTATAGAAATTAGTGCTCATAATTATGATCCTGGATCATCAAGAACATATTAACTTGGCCCCATCCCTCTGGACTGAATGCTACACATGTACTCACACCCTCTTGCTTGCTCCCACCCTGGCAAGCAAGGCAACCATGAGAGCCTGGAGGTTCTTCAGAAGACAAAGAGGTCATTCAACCAGGTGTTATCAGCCCCAGGTGGGGCAAGCAAAGGTGATGGAGAAGAGTCCAGGAAGCTGCCAGAGCAGGCAGGGGAGAAATCCCAGGTTGTGCATAGAACTGGGCACTATAAGTGGTTCAGTGTGCAAATGGGATGTGGATTCATCTCCGTGATAAACTGAAAGGGAAACCCCTTGGATATTCCAGTCAATGTATTTGTACACCAGTTTTTTTTATCTTATCCTGTTAGAAGCCTTTGACCTGCTGCTGCTATTGTTTCACTCATTTCCATCATCTTATGCAGAAAGGAAACAAGAGGATCTTCTAAGCCCATCAGATGCCCATTCTTTTTTTTTTTTTTTTTTTTTTTTAGTATTACTGTATTTTTATTCATCTCATTTATGCATGTTCCTTTGTTGTGGCCACAGCAAGGGGGTTGGGGGAGAGAAAACTTTCTTCACGCATGCACAAAGGTTGTGATGTTTACTGAAGATGATGGGAAAAATTTTTCAACGCTCGCACCAGCTGAGGCCAGCCAGCAGTGAACCTTGGAAGTGAATTCTGGTGCCCAGAACCGGCCCAGCATAGGGAGTGAGGAATCCATCCCCTCCCCGGCAGTCGTACCTTGCCCAGGAACATTTGAGAAAAGTGTTGTCCAGTCTGCAGTGTGTGACCCTGAGTGGAGAAATGCTCACCAGGAGGATCGGGTCCATCAAGGAGTCCCGGCCACCCAGTGATCCCAATCTGCCCTGCTCACTCGCCTGCCAGTTGTCCCAGATGCCCATTCTATTTTTCTTTTTTTCTTTTTTTAATATTTATGTATTTATTTCGCTGCATTGAGTCTTAGTTGCGGCATGCGGGGTCTTCATTGCAGCATGCGGGATCTTTCATTGCAGTGTGCGGGCTCAGTAGCGGCACTCGGGCTTAGTTGCCCTGTGGCATGTGGGATCTTAGTTCACCAACCAGGGATCGAATCCGCATCCCCTGCATTGGAAGGTGCATTCTTAACCTCTGGACCACCAGGGAAGTCCCCCAGATGCCCATTACTATTAAAACATTTTAGAAGCCTGAAGAAAAGAACATATTAACCATATTAACTTACATTGTGCTGTAAGGAGATAGATTGTATTATTAAAAATCGTTTTATTAAAAAAATTATTTCAATAGGAAGGGCGTTCAGTGAACTCAGAGTTTCACAGTAACAAATCCTCCTTTCTGGAAGGACTCATCCTGGACCTAAGCTGCACAGTTTTGCTACAAATAAGGTTCCATTGAAGATGACCTCACAATGCCAAATTACAAAACTTGTGGAAACCAGCTTATACAAACAGTATTAGATCTCTGATAACTTGAGATAGTAGAATTATTGGGTACAGATTATAAAATAAGTCTGATTAAAGCCATTAAAAAGTATTATAAACATTTCTAAAAAAAGATACTACTCAAAAATACTGGAAAATTTGGGAAAAAATAAAAAATCTCAGTTGGGGGTTTCCCTGGTGGCGCAGTGGTTAAGAATTTGCTTGCCAATGCAGGGGACCTGGGTTTGAGCCCTGGTCCGGGAAGATCTCAAATGCCGCAGAGCAACTAAGCCCGTGTGCCACGAATAGCCTGCGTACCTAGAGCCCGTGCTCCTCAACAAGAGAAGCCACCGCAGTGAGAAGCCCACGCGCCACAACGAAGAGTAACCCCCGCTCGCCACAACTAGATAAAAGCCCGTGTGTAACAACAAAGACCCAAAGCAGCCAAAAATAAAATAATTAAAAAAAAAAATCTCGGTGGGGGTTAAAATAACAGATTGAGCACAGCTGAATGCAGAATTTTGCTAAATTGGACCACAATGTAACAGAATTATAATTAGGTGGAAAATGTGTTAAACATAAAGAGATGGAAAAATACCTCTAAATTGGCCTTGAGAGAGTAGACAATTTGAAGAGATTATAAATGACTTAGAATTTTCCAAATTGATGAAATATATGAAGATTCAAATTCAGGAAGCATAAGTCCCATAGTGGGGAGGTAAAAATAAATCCACACCTAGAAAAATAATTATAAAACTGCAGAATAAAACCCACCACATACACACACAAAAGGGCTTCAATGAAATATGCTTGTTATTAGTGATTTCTTTGTCACAGTTTGCATGATTTTAATTTTTCTCTTTATACTTTGATGTTTTTTGGCAACAGGCACATATTTTTTTTTATAGTCATAGAAACAAATATGTATTTTAAGAAAATAAAATTGTCAGCAGACAATTACAATTATGTTGTAGGAAATAACACTCATGAAATTCTTTATTCTACCTTGTGGAATGGCCTTATGGTAGCTTTTATACCAGTTTTTTATTTTATTCAGTTGTATAAAACAAATTCATATTAACTTTTCAACCCTTCATTCATCAAACATGTAGGATACAAAACAGAGATAAACAGTTATGCTTTATCTAGAGACTTTTTTCTTTAACTTTTTGTTTGTATTTGTTTCTGACTAAAGGATTGGCTACAAGATAGACCATCAAATAGAGAAATGTAAGTAAGCCTTTTCTCATCGTTAGTGTGAAAAGTATCATAGGTATTAAATGTTGTTTTTTTCCTGCTCTTTGCATCACCTTTTTAACACTTCTTGAAATTATTGCTGATTATTTATTTTGTGATCTCCTGTCTTTACATAGAAAAGGTTGGGGAATCATTTATTATAAGTTAATGTATATATTTAATTTATGATTTTATATAGTTATATTAGTCATAACCACAACTCAACTAAAATTTTCATTATAATGATACAATTATGATTTTATTATTTAGTCCTGTTTCCAACTTGCTTTTGAATAAACTTGTTCAACAACTTAGTTTGACACTTTAGCTAATAATTTCTCTGCCCATCGTTCTAATCAACAAGCCTTTCTTCTGCTTTTGGAAAGCACTTTGATAATTAGAGCAGTAATACACAGTGTACATTAGAAAGCCTGCATACAGGAAGATCCACGAGAAAGCTGATGTGGTAATCCAGAACCAAAAGTAGAAACAAAAGGCAATCTTACAAGTAGTCATCCCCAGAAAGTGAAAATTTTCGGTACAGATTAAACATAAAGAAGAATCAAAGATAATCTCTCTGTTTTCCAGCCTCGAAATTAGTATTTTAGGATTCCAAAGGACATTAAAAAAGAGTAATTAAAAAAGAGTAGTCTTGTCTTGACACCCTTTTGATACTAGAAGCATGGTAAAGTTACTCTCCAATGTGAACTGCTTGAGAAGGGAAGCCAGTTTGAGGGAAATTATTATATATTATACAGTGTTTTCCCTATTTCCTTCTCTGTATCAGAAATAGATGTGAATATATAGAAAAGAAAATAAACCAGGTGCTATGTGGGTATGCAGTTGTTCAAATTGTGGTGGTATCCTGGCCCTGAATAGCACTTGGAAGACCTATTTATAATCAGACCTCTTCAGAGAATAATGTCTTTTATAAGTAGAACTGTAGGATGTAAATGCAGAATCTACTTAAAGTTGATGTTAATTCAGCTAACAAGAGAACATTGAGTTACAGAATGCTGACCCATAGAAGTACCCAGAAGGTGGAGTTGGTCAGTACTCTTTGGGTGCTAAGAGTGGTTTATCAGCAGTAGACAAAGGGCTGATGCTAGGGTCAAAGTATTTCCTATAGGAAATATTTATGTTACTAAGGTGAAAGCCAACAGGAAATATCAGGATCAGATAGAATGTAAGAGCTAGAAAGAGATTACCAAGGTCTCCTACTCAAGTGGTCCTTTCTGGATCTAGTCCTTTTAGTCCTGAGCAAGGCCACATAACTGTATAATGGGAGAGCTAAGCTTCTAATCTATTTTTCTTGATTCCCATTCCCCTTTCCTTTCCACTACACTTGTCTCTAATTTGCACTGGAATCTTTGGGATTAATAGAACCTACACTTGGTACCAGTATATGTTGTTATAAATAAACATATTCAACATTGGAAAAAAATTTTTTTCAGCATTAGCAATTGAATTTTGCAAAATGATATACAAATGCTGTTCTCTCTGTTCTTTGCCCATCAATTCTGTTGAAGTATTTTTAGAATCCTGCGAAGTCATTTCAAGGCATTATTAAAGTACTGGAATGAATCTCCACAAATAGAGGAGTCATGGAATATTTTACTGTATTAGTACTGAACCTTCAGTTTGGTATCAAACTACTAATAATATTTATGTAGGCATAAATTGGAGGTAAAAGTTGTTGATAAAGTATATACATATGGATTTATACATATCTGTGTATGAATTTGGTACAAGCTTAAGGGAAGCGGCAAATATTCAAACAAAAGTGAATCTGAATCTCAGAATTCCTTTAATAATGTTATATTAAATAACAGTAACTTCATAAAATAAAAAATTTTGTGGTAGCCAAAACTAATTTTAAGTTACTAAAATTGTAACTTAAATTTTTTGTTGTTTCTTTAGGCCATCTGAAGAAGGAACATTAAATGGTGAGTCTGTGTGGTAGATTTAATGTGAAAAACTGAGGATTGTATATGATCTACTTTAGCAAATACTACATTGTCCTAAGTAAGAAATTTTAGACTTCATATTTGAAAAAGCCAAGGTAGTAGAAAGTTCTCCCCTCAGCTTGTTTCTCTTCATTATAAGTGTTTCACAAATACAAGAACTCACCGTGTGAATGATGATCGTTTTACAAAAGTCTCCCCACTCCCCTTCATCCTTGCTACCCAGGCTGCTTCTTCCCTTATATTCCCTGTGTTAGTGAATGGTACTTTCTCAGTCAGCTAGGTGAAACCTGAGCAGGAGATATTCTTGACACCCTTGACCTTGCACTCACAAAGCCCTCTTCCTCTGAGATATCCTTCAACCTTTCTTCAACCAGGAGACATTTGGTACCCCTCCTCTACAGTCCTGTATTGTGTGCATGTGTGAGAACACACATACGCACACACATACACACTATATTTTATACCTCTCACACAATGATATAACTGTTAACTAGCTTTCTTCTTCTGCAAGACGATAGGTTCTTTTTCATTTATATTCTAGAAATTTAACACATAGCAGGTTCAATTTATTCTCCATCTTTCTCAGTACAGTTAAAAAGTGAAGTCCTCGGGAGTTCCCTGGTGGCCTAGTGGTTAGGATTCCGGGCTTTCACTGCCACGCCCCCAGGTTCAATCCCTGTTTGGGGAACTGAGATCCTGCAAGCCGCACAGCGTGGCCAAAAAAAAAAAAAGTGAAGTCCTCACAGAAACTAACACAACATTGTAAATCAACTATACTTCAATAAAAAAATAAAAGTAAAAAAAAAGTAAAGTCCTCAGATATACTTAGAGATGGAAGAGGGGCTTTTTTGTTATTTTATATCTTCTCATGGTCAACCCATTAAAATGGTTACAGGGCTACAGCCCCACACCCCAAAGGTCTGGTACTTTTCTTTTTGAGTAGGGAATAAGGGAAGAATGCAGTTTATAACAGGAGAGTGTGAAACATCATGTGCTTTTTCCCTTCCAGGTGTCATACTACACAGTTACCACTAATCTGGCATAATGAAATAGGGTAATAAAGCACATGATGGTCATAATTTATTACTGTTTTTTTCTGTTTTGTGAACAGAGTTACATGAAGGAAACTTGGGATGATTAAATGAGAATGCTTGAACAAAAATTTATGCTGCATTAGTACTTTTAAAAGGGTCTCATTTGTTTATTTACCGTTTTAGGTCTTGCTTCTCCATTTAAACCAGTTATGGATACCAATTACTATTACTCAGGTTAGTAATAGTAAATATTAAAAACAAAATTTAGTAGTTCATAGAGCTTTTGGGGATTTCATTATTTCTCTCTCATTTTTATGCAGCTGTGGAAAGAAATAACTTGATGAGATTATCCCAGAGCATTCCATTTACACCTGTGCCTCCAAGAGGTAAATCCAAAAAGTAAAGAAATAAGAGGGAAAATAAACCTTTAATTAACATGTGGTTTTAACTGTAATATAGAACATGGATGGTGACGGAAAGACGAAGGATCACATTAAGAATTGTTAATTTCATATAAATTTTAATCAGCCTGATTACTACAAGATTCAGGTATGTTTAAACTGAAGGAAGCATCAGAAGTATTGATTTTCTCTATTTCTGGCATATCGGAAGCAGTGGTGTATTTTAATTTAGAAAAGCTCTTGATCCGTAGTTTAGCAATGAAAGCGTTGATAAATTGATATCACAGGGTTTGTGGAACAGATCTAACCTCCTGTTAAAAAGTTTCGCTTAGAAGTGTTTAGAAGTCTAATTGCTTTCTAAAAGTTTTTCTCGAAAATGTTCACGATTTCAAAAATGCTTATTATTGCCAAATACAGATGAATTTAGAGATATTAGATCCTTGGTTTCTGAGTATTTCTTGCCCTTAAACTTCTTTTATAAAACTACAACTTGATCCATCTCATCTTCTATTCCTCACTTAATCTTAACTAAAGATACCTGCCAATTTCTACCTTGTGATTTTCAGAGTCATACTTTGACCTTAAAATATGTCTATTCATGTTGCAGGTGAGCCTGTCACAGTGTATCGCTTGGAAGAGAGTTCTCCCAACATACTGAATAACAGCATGTCTTCGTGGTCACAGCTAGGCCTCTGTGCCAAAATAGAGTTTTTAAGTAAAGAGGAGATGGGAGGAGGCTTACGAAGAGCTGTCAAAGTACAGTGTACTTGGTCAGAACATGATATCCTCAAATCAGGACATCTTTATATTATCAAATCTTTTCTTCCTGAGGTGGTTAATACATGGTCAAGTATTTATAAAGAAGATACAGTTCTGCATCTTTGTCTTAGAGTAAGTGCTAGTGAATGCATACAGTGAAGCATTATTTGAGCTTCATGTTTTCACTTCTAAAGTATGATAAATCAAATAGTCTTAATTTCAGTGTTGAACGAGGGTTTCTTTTTTCTGTTCTGTAGGAAATTCAACAACAGAGAGCAGCACAAAAGCTCACATTTGCCTTCAACCAAATGAAACCCAAATCCATACCATATTCTCCAAGGTAAATCTTTTAACATTTTTGAGATTTTTTAGTGTTATGTGGATAGCATTCTCTTTTGACCTTCATTATTGATGCTGAGTATTTCATTATTTACCCATTTTAAAGATGGATTCTAATTTTATTAAGAAAACTACTTGTATAGGATAAAATGACTAAATTGAGCAGGAACCTTTCTGAGGGCACTGAACTTGAGTTAAAAAATGTGAATAAGTGTAGGTGTTTGCAGAGCTGAAAGAATTATATATGGCATATTTTGTGTATTGGTTAAGATTAAATCAATAAAAATTGTCATTTGGTTGTTTATCATTAAAAAAAACTACTAGTAATATCTATGACTGTTTTTCATAAGGTTCCTTGAAGTTTTCCTGCTGTATTGCCATTCAGCAGGACAGTGGTTTGCTGTGGAAGAATGTATGACTGGAGAATTTAGAAAATATAACAACAATAATGGTGATGAGATTATTCCAACAAATACACTGGAAGAGATCATGCTAGCCTTTAGCCATTGGACCTATGAATATACAAGAGGGGAGTTACTGGTACTTGATTTACAAGGTAAATTTATTAAAAAACTGCTAAAAGGGAATTATGCATTAGTTTCTCATCTATTCATGTGTTATGAGCAATATACAGAAATCTGCTAATTTATGGATGGGTAAAATCTTAGGTCAGCAGAAGCTGTTAAAAAAGCAAGTCAGTAACAGCCATAGTATATAGCTATCAGGGCCCTGAAGAGTGGGATGCTATCTTAATTGTTATTTAGGTAATACAGATGTTTTAATAAGCAAAAACATGTGAAATCCCCTATTCCACTCATAGATCTGTAGCCTTAATTTCTTTAAAAGTATAAAGACCATTTCTTTAAAACAATAACAACTATCTGTATTGTTCCTGGTGTTTATGTTATCTATTACTGTGAACTAAACTACCTAATAGTGGATTAAAACAACCATTTTGCTTGCTTACACTTCTTTGGTTCAGGAATTTGGGGATGGCTCATCTCTACTGTCCCCTTGGAGGGTTTGAATGGCTGGAGACTAGTTTGGACAGCTTGACTGGAGCCAAATGTCTTAGGTCTCTGTTCAAGACAGCTGAATTCCTCAGTTCGCCATGAAGTGATTTTTCCACATGGCTGGGTAGCTTGGACTTTTTGTAGCATGGTAGTTTCAGGTAATTAGACTTCTTACATGACAGCTGGCTTCCTCCAGAGAGAAAGCAGAAACTCTTAGGTTAGGACCAGAGTGGGCCCACATCCCTTCTGCCACATTTTACAGGTCAAGGTAAGTTATAAGGACAGCTCAGATTCAAGAGGTAGGGAATAGATTCAAGCACTTGGAAGGTAGAGCAGCATGTATACAAGGAGGGAAAAACTGAGCATAGCTATCTTTGTAGACAGATTCCTTCATACATGTAAAAGGGAAAAAAATTATGACTAGGAGAGCAGTGATTTGCTTAGAGTAATGTTTATGCAGCTTCACAGAAAGGTCAAAGAAAAATGAAATTGAGCAAATTGCCAGCTCTGCCTGGATGATACTTTCACATTATAGGTTCCATTTTTTTTTTTTGCCCCTAAAGAGCAGCTTTAATTTCAAATGTCAACATAGACCAGATTTCAAATCACATAAAAACAATTGTTTAGAATATTTGTCACTTGATGACTTCTTTCATTATATAGATACTCCCAAATATAAACAATTTGTTGAAAAGCAAACAGTTGGTATTGAGTTTCAATACCAACTCAAGAAAGAAAATCTGTGTAAAAATAGCTGTTCTTTTTTCAGTAAATTCATCATTTTACATAAATGATTAAGTGATATATATAGTGAAATCTCTGATGTATATTATTAGACAGGCAAATCCATCTTCAAATATGCCTAGAAAGTGAGACCACTAAAAGTTGGCAGTTATTTTTAATAAGCAGAGTAATAGTGATGTTCTCTACAAAATTAATGTGTTCATGGAGCCGTTTTTTTCATAGAAATATTTTAGACAATTACTACAAACAAGTTAAACAATATAGAAATATATAAAGAACAAAATGTTCCCATCTTTACTGTTCCTCTACCTTTGTGAAGACAAATTACAAATTTTTAAACTTATTTTTAATCATTTTGTGTTGTGATTTTCCTCCAGCTGGGATCATGCTATATATATGTATGTGTGTGTGTGTATTTCACTTGTTTTGTTTTGTTTTGTTTCTACCTAATAATACATGATAGCCATCTTCTGGATCATTATTGATAAATCTGAGTCATTCCTTTTAACAGCTGTAGTATGGAGGCATAGCATTATTTACATCCTCTGTTATGAGACAGTCACCCTATTTTTAGTTTTAGAGATGAGTACAGTTTCAATAGCAACGGCCAGGTTACTTTTCCAAAAGTTTATATGAATTCATACTCAGCACTGTGATCACTCATCACTGTGCCCATTTCTTCACCATCTCTTCATTACTGAATATTTACTGAATCTTTGCCAATCTGAGTAGAAATTAGACTCATGTTTTAATTCTAGCTTTTCCTATTGTGAAATTCTACCCATTTTATTAGGTTTCATTCTAATGGGTTAAATATTTTATGATTATTCAAATATCAGTAGTTGTTCTTTATATGAATGAATAGATGAGACTGAAAAGATTTAACCACACTTTTAACACCTCTGGAGAGGGCTGGAGATGAAGGAAGATGTTCACAATCTTACTCTTTATGAAATCTGAATCTTTTGCAAGAAAATGTATTTATATGTTAGCCTGTGATTTTAAAAAATCCAAAAGACTTTGAAAATGACCTATAGATCATGCCTTCATGTACCTAATTGTTCTTTGCTAACTACGGTGAAACAAGGGCAGATTGTAAATAAGGAGATATTTACTTCCAGCTTGGCCTTGTTGCATCAGAAACTGGTGTCACCAAGAGATTAGATGCCTACCTACCTATTCTGACATTTAACTGTTGTTCATGTCGTAGGAACTGTGTTTGTTCCTAGTGCAATGTTGAGGTCATAAGTCAAGTTATGAAATATCAAGAGTGAAAAACTATCCTCTTCTGAATAATTTAACATTGTGTAATGGTTGATGATGCTATAGAATCTCTTGTGACTTTTTATTATACTTATGTATTTATATCAATTATATAACATAAATTGTCTTTTTAATATATACATATAAAGGTGTGGGTGAAAATTTGACTGACCCATCTGTGATAAAGGCAGAAGAAAAGAGGTAATAAGTTTTAATAATTTCATTAAGACATTTTTGTAATTTCAAATTCTATATTTCTATTTGCATTAACTGACTTTTTCTTTTAACTACCAATTCCACAGATCCTGTGATATGGTTTTTGGCCCAGCAAACCTAGGAGAGGATGCAATAAAAAACTTCAGAGCAAAACATCACTGTAATTCTTGCTGTAGAAAGCTTAAACTTCCAGGTAAGCATTTTCTTAATCAGTATAATATATAAATTGTTAGCAAAGTTAATTACTACAGAATTTCATAAGGCCAGAAGCATAAATACATATTTTTGGTTATAAATGGATCTATGCTTTCATTAATTACTTATAAAACCACAAAGTCCATTCACTTAATACATATTTATTATGTGTCTGCTGGATGCCAGGAATTGTGTTAGATATTAATGCACAGTGAACAAGACAAACATGGTCCCCGCACTCGGTGGTTTAGCCAGGTCTTGGATACTGACAAGATAAACAGAGAATTATAGGACTATCATAAATGCCAAGCAGAAAAAATAGAACAGGTAAGCAGATCACTTAAGACAAACTTAGAAGTCAGGGAATGCTACCTGGGGAACTAACAGATTTGCCTAAAACTGAAGGATGAATAGACTTTCAAGTTAGCCTGGAAAAGAGTTGGGAAAAGAGTATTCTGTGAAACAGGAAGAGGAACTGCAGATACAGTCTCTCGTGATAGTAACTTCATCTTATATTTGAAGAATTACAAGTTATTATTGAATCATAAGTTATATCACAGACCAGTTGTTCTCACCCTCTGGTGTGTGTCAGAATCCCCTGTGGAACTTTTTCAAAATTACAGGTGCCTGGCACTCACCCTTGAGCTGTATTTTTAAAAGTCCCTATCATTATGACCAATAATATAGTAGTAATCAAGAGCTTGGACCTGGGAGCCAGACTCCAGGGCCTCAGAGAATACCTACATCATAGAGGTTTGTTGTTTTTTGTTTGTTTGAGGATTAAATGAGTTGGTATTTGTGAAGTACTTAGAACAGTGACAGGCACATAGTAAGCATGTTAATACTACTGTCTGTAAATTTTTAAAAATTGTTCATTGTTCATAGATACAGAAATTATTTATTTTTGTATAATGACCTTGTATTCTGTGTTCTTGCTAAACTCACTTAGTTCTAGGAGGTTTTTGTTTGTTTGGTTCTTGTTTATTGTTTGTAAATTCCTTGGAATTTTCTGGGTAGACAATAGAGACAGTTTTATTACTTCCTTTCCAATCTGTATGCCTTTTATTTCTTTTTCTTGACTTTTTGTAATGGCAAGGAATTCAGGTACAATGTTGAATAGGAGTAGTGAGAGTAGACATCTTCCATGCCTCATTTCTTGAAGACGCTTATCCTAAATGTTCACTGAATTTGTCAGATGTCTTTTCTGCATCTATTTGTATGATCATTTGGTTTTTCTTCAACTGGTTAGTATTACATCGAATTACATTGATTGACTTTTTAAATGTTGAGCCAGTCTTGTATTCCGAGGACAAACTCCACTTGTCATGGTATATTTTATATATATATATACATATATATATATATATATGTGTATATATATATTTTTTGGTTGTGCTGGGTCCTTGTTGTGGCAGGCGAGCTTCTTAGTTGCAGCTCACGGGCTCCTTAGTTTCAGCATATGAACTCTTAGTTGCAGCATGCATGTAGGATCTAGTTCCCTGACCACGGATTGAACCCGGGTCCCCTGCATTGGGAGTGCAGAGTCTTCACCACTGCGCCACCAGGGAAGTCCCTGTAATGGTATATTATCTTTTTTATGTGTTGTTGGGTTCAATTTTCTAATATTTGTTGATGATTTTTATATCTATGTTCATGAAGAATATTGGTCTATGGGGTTTTTTTCCTTGTACTGTCTTTGTCTTGTTTGGTGTCAGGATAATACTGACCTTAAAAATAAGTTGTGTTTACACCTCTTTTGTTTTGGGGAATAGATTGTATAGAATTGATATTATCCACTTCAAATGTTTGATAGAATTGTCTTGCAAAACCATCTCAGTCTGAAGTTTTGTCAGATGCTTTTTAATTAAGTTTAATTTTTTAAAATAGATGTCAGTTTCTTGAGTGAGTTTTAGTAGTTTGTGTCTTTCGGGGAATTGGTCCATTTTATTTTTTTTTCCGGTTTCATTGAGAAATAATTGATATACATATCTGTAAGTTTAGAGTGGATAGCATGATGGTTTGATTTACATATATTGTGAAATGATTACCACACTAGATTAAGCTTACACCCATCTTCTTGTATAGATAGAATAAAAAGAAAGAAAAAAATGTTTTTCCTCACAATAACTCTTAGTATTTACCCTGTATATCATACAACTGTGTTAGCTGTAGTCACCATGTTGTACATTACATCCGTAGTACTGATTTATCTTATAACTGGAAGTTTGTACCTTTTGACCACCTTCCTCCAGTTCTCCCTCCCCTCACCCTCTACCTCTGGTAACCACAAGTCATCTGTTTCTGTGAGTTTGTTTGTTTTTTTAGGTTCCATGTATAAGTGAGATCATACAATATTTGTCTTCATTTTATTTAAATGGTCAAACTTACGGACATAGAGTCAATGATACTACTCTTATTTTTTTTAATGTTTGTGGGGGCGTCTGTGGTGAATCCCATCTTTCATTAGGGTAATGTGTGCTTTTTGTTTTTTGGTCAGTGTGGCTAAGGTGTATCAGTTTTATTGATACTTTCAAAGAACCACTTTTTGTTTTCATTGTTTTACTCTATCTTCTGTTGTCAGTTTCATTGACTTATTCTCTATTATTTCCATGTTTCTGATTGCTTTGGGTTTAGTTTGTTTTTTCTCTGGTTTGTTAGGGTAAAAATTTAAAATATTCATTTGAGACTTTTTCTCTAACAAAACATTTTAGTGCTGTAAATTTTTGTCTAAGCATTGTGTTAGCTGCATCCCACAAATTTTGGTATTTAAAAAAATTTTTTTTGGTATGTTTTAGTTTTATTTTTTAAATGTTTCTTATTTCCTTTGAGATTTCTTCTTTGACCTATGGATTAATTACAGGTGTCTTTTTTGTTTGCTTATTTTTGGCTGCATTGAGTCTTCATTGCTATGCATGGGCTTTCTCTAGTTGTGGCGAGCGGGGGCTACTCTTCATTGTGGTGTGCGGGCTTCTCATTGTGGTGGCTTCTCTTGTTGTAGAGCAGGGGCTCTAGGTGTGCGGGCTTCAGTAGTTGCAGCACGCAGGCTCAGTAGTTGTAGCTCACAGGCTCTAGAGCGCAGGTTCAGCAGTGGTGGTACACGGGCTTAGTTGCTCTGCGGCCTGTGGGATCTTCTCAGACCAGGGCTCAAACCCATGTCCCTTGCATTGTCAGGTGGATTCTTAACCACTGGGCCACCAGGGAAGTCCCAATGAAGGAAAGTTTTCTGATAGTGCTGTTCTGGTTTTTAATATCCTTGCTGATTTTCTGTCTATTTATTCTATTTATTACTTAGAAGAAAGGTCTGTAAGTATAATTGTTGATTTATCTGCTTTGCTTTCAGTTCTATCAATTTTTCCTGCATGTATTTTGAAGCTTTGCTCTTAGATACGTAAAGATTTACAGTTGTTATGACTTCTTGGTGATTTAATTTTTATTAAATTAATGCCATGGTAATTCTCCTTGTTCTAAAGTCTGCTTTGTCTGATATTAACATAGTTTGTGATTAGTGGTTTCATCAGGTATCTTTTCCCATTCTTTTTACCTGTATATATTCTATTTAAAGTGCTTTTCTTATAGACAGCATATAGTTAGCTCCTAGGTTTAATTTGTTTTTTAAAATCTAACCATTTCCATCTTATAATAGCTGTTTTAGACCCTTTACATTTAATGTAATTATTGATATGGTTAGATTTTGATCTGCTGTTTTATTGTTTTCTGATTGATGTCTCTGGTTTGGTTTTTTTGTTGTTTTCTCCACCCCACACCCCACACCCCACACCCCACACCCCTCGCTCTGTTTTAGTATTCTGTTTTATCTTTATGTTTAGTTTTTTTAGTGGTTGATCTTAGTTCCCCTTACCTAAGAATGTGTTTCACTTTCATTCCTGAAGGGTATTTTCACTGGATCAAGAATTTTAGGTTGACATTTCTTTCTTTCAGCACTTAAAAAATGTTCTGCTGTCTTCTAGCCTCTGTTATTTATGATGAAAACTCCAGTCATTTGAATTGTTCTTCCCTTATACATGTGTATCATTATAATCTATCTTCTTTCAAGATTTATTCTTTATTTTTGGTTTTGAGCAGTTTGATTCTGTGGTTATGTTAACTGCAGGTAGCAGTTACGTCTAGTTGTAGCTTTCTCTGAGTTTATCCTGTTTCAGCTTTACTAAGCTTCTTGAATTTGCCAATTTATGACTTTTATCACATTTGGGGAGTTTTTAGCTATTAGTTGATCAAATATTTGTCTGCATCAATCTCTTCTCTTTCTGGACTCTCATAAAAAGAATGTTAGACCTTTTGATATTGTCACCCAGGAACTTGTGGCTCTGATTAGTTCCTTAAAAATTAATTTTTTTCTTTTGTTCAGATTGGATAATTTCTATTGATCTACACACACATTCACTGACTCCTCATTCTTTATTTCTTCATTCTGCTATTAAGCTCATACACTGAATTTTTTATTTCAGTTATATTTTTCAGTACTATAATTTCCTGTTGGTCTCTTTATACTGATTATTTCTCTGCTGAAAACTTATTTTTCCTTTCATTTCAAGTCTTTGTCCTACGTCATGGAGTATGGTTCTAGTAGCTAGTTTAAGTCTTTAATTATTCTACCGTCTGGGTAACCTTGGGATTGGCTTCTCTTGGTTGTCTTTTTCTTTTAGAATCTTTGAAATGTTCCTGTTTTTTGTATCTCTAGTAATTTTAGAATGTGTCCTGGATATTTTGAATATTATATTATAAGATTTGAGGTCTTATTAAAAATCCTCTATAGAGAATTTTGAATTTTTGAATTTTGAATCCTTGAGATTTTTGGTGTTAGTAGGCAGTCAACTGAGTTAAATTCAGTTCACAAGTCCCAGTCTATTATCTGTGTGGCTGTGCCTCTAATGTCAGTTTAGTTTTTAAAGCCTTTGCATTATTAATCAGGTCTCTCTCATGTGTGTCAAACAAGGGCAAGTCTGGGACACGAGTGAAGGTCTGCACCATAGTTTAGTTCTCAAAGCCTATGCTATGCCGTCTTTCCACATATGTGCCACTCAAGCATGAGTCTGGGATTTCATACATAAATTTAGGGTATCTCTCTCTCCATTTTCCTCCTCTCCATGATTTCTTCCATACTTTGTGACTCCCGGGGGCCTCTTCTTTCCTTTTTTTTTTTTTTTGGGTACACTGACTACAAAGCCAGGATTTTGGCATCCCTGCACTGTCACACACATTCTGCAATTAGGTCTGTTTCTGGTGCTGAAAATAATACTTTTTGGATCATAGAGGTACCTATTCTCAGTTCTTCTGGTCAGAGAGAAGGGTTTTCTCTTGGAGTTGTAGGTTCTTGCCCAACTGCCACCACTATAGGAATGCTTCTTCATGACCAGGGCTTAGGTAAAGGGCAGAAGAGCAAAAAGAATAATGAAAAAGGGAATTCCCCTCAACATTTTCCATCCCACAGGGTCCTCCTTCCTTATCCTGTGGCCAGAAGGTCTTGGAGCTTTTTGTGTCCATGCTCACTGTATGTTTCTGTGATTGAGCTATCTTCAAGTCTAAGCCCAGAAATAAGAGATGGGAAAAAACCAGGAAGCTCACCACCATATAAATCGTTCTTCAAGTTCTGATTTCCTTTTCCTATATGTCTGCTGTTACTTTTCAGAAATCTGAGATAGTTGCTTTATGTATCATGTTTTTACTTGTAATCAGTTTTTACTTGTAATCAGTGAGAGAGAGGATGGAATATGCTTAGTCCATTTAAGCCAGAAGTAGAACACACAATGATGAATTTAACAGGCAGCCCAGATATAATTTTTATTTGGTTTTGATACAATGCAATATTTAATAGCATATCTGTTTTTTAAATTGTCATTTACAGGATTTTACAGCTTGGAAGGGACCTTAAAAGCAACCCAGTCCAAATCCATCATTTTACAGAACATAAAATAAGAGTTTACATGATTTGCCCATGGTTACACCATTAGTTAACAGCATTATAATTGTGAATTGAATTATAATTGTGTTTGAATTATAATTGTGTTTTTTCTGTACATTGTTCTTTGTGTACACTTCAGCTACAAATTAATTTGCGTTCCCTAAGGCCTTACTGGCAAAGTCTTGAATTTAAAGTTTATCAAAAATTGTTCATACTGTAGTAAATATGTATTTGGATCATTGAATATAGACTATTACTGAAATTAAAATTAACAGTTCATATTCTGAGTGTTAGTTCTGTTTTACATGGAGATAAAAGTATAAGAGTATATGCACGACTATAGTTTGTTTATAAAGTATAAATTTGATACTACTGCATTGTTTTCCAGTTCTGCAACCATTGTCATATATGTCTGTTACTCCCTGAGTTCATCCTATCCCATAGCTATAAAGGCAGTCTACATCCTGATAGTACCAAATTTAACTGAAGACTAACTTTTTTCCTAAGCTCCTGTTTCTATATTGAGTTTCCTACATTGCTACTTGAATTACTTTTAAGTAACACTTTTGCTCCAGAACTCTTGACTTTCATTTTCCACCCCTACCCACGAAATTCTGCTTCCCTGTCTCATTAATGGTTACCCAGTTGCTCAGGCTCAAAACCTAAAAGCTAGCCAGTTCCTTTGTTTTCTTACTTTTCATAACCAATCTGTCAAATTCTGTCTGCTCAAATTCTGAAATCTTCCTAGAATTTATCAATTTCTCTTCATCGTCATTGCCACCATTTTGTTTCCTGGATTCTTACCAGTTGCCCTCTAACAAGACTTCATGTGACGACTGGAATGGTCATTTTAAACAAATTTGATTACATTCCTCCCTTAAGACTTCTTAATACCTTCCAGTGGATTTTCACCATAATCTGTACTTAGCTTGCAAACCTTGAATCAGAGGTCAGCAAACTTTTCTGTAAAAGACAAACAAAGGAAGTATACATTTTAGTTTAGGCTTTGTGGGCCATATGGCCTGTGTCACAGCTACCCAACTCTCCCATTGTAGTACAAAAACAGCCATAGACAATCTGTAAACAAATTTCTATGGTTGCATTCCAATAAAACTATTTACAAAAATAAGTAGGCCAGATTTGGCGCACAGGCTGTAGTTTGACAACTGCTGACCATTAATGATTGTTTGACCTCATTTTCTCCTAGTCTTTCCCTCATTCACTACATGCAAGCCATGCTGCTTCTTGCCATTCTTGGAACACACCAAGTCCATTTCATTTTTGCAGTCCGCAGTTAACTTTCTCTGCATAGAGTACTCTTCCTGGGACTTTGATAGGTCATTTCTTAGTATTCAGGTCTTATATGTTACCTCCTGTGTCTTTTCTGCCCAGCCCTATCTAAAAGAATCACCTTATACCATCTCCCACCTGACCCTCATCACACTATTTTCTTTAAAGCATTGCTACTACTTATAATTGTCATTTTTCTATTTGTTTTTCTTCACCTACAAGAATATAAGCTCCATGAGAACAGGGACCTTACCTGCCTTGTTCACTGCTGCATTTCTACACTTACATGAGTTACTGACTCATGGTTGGAGTGTAATAATTATTTGTTGAATGATTTCATTTTTATGTGTATAAATTTTGTGACTTTTGAATTTATAAAAACCTTGTAGAAAATAGATCTGGCATGTTTAGAGGGAAATTGATTTAGAAAATGTTCTTAATTTTCTGTTTCTAAGCGATACTGACTCTTTTTCTTTTTTTTGTTGGGGGTCATGAATATAGATCTGAAGAGGAATGACTATACACCTGACAAAATTATATTTCCTCACGATGAGCCTTCTGATTTGACTCTTCAGCCTGGAAATTCCACCAAAGAATCAGAATCAACTAATTCTATTCGTCTGATGTTATAATATTACTGAATCATCGGTTTTGCCTACACCTCACAAAAATGTTACTGTCACTTTTCATTTAGGAGGGAATTGTTTGGTAATAAAGAAAAGCATGTGCTAATTGAATATGCTGAACTGGCACATTTAAAAGGTCAATATTCTTTTGACCTGATTAAATTAGTCAGGAACTCCCTATACAATACAGCTGGCAGCTGTTAAATTTTAAAGGTAAAGAAAAATTAGTATTTATAACTTTTTAAAGGGCTCTTTTTAACAGAGGATTTCATTTGACTTTGTTCTGATGAGGGTAATACCCTCTCTTCATGTGGTGCAATACCATTAACCAAAGTTAGGTGTCCGTGCAGATTTTATTGGCAGCTGGTTTACTGCCATTCAGCTAGCGAAAT
Source organism: Hyperoodon ampullatus (assembly GCF_949752795.1). NCBI lineage: Eukaryota > Metazoa > Chordata > Mammalia > Artiodactyla > Ziphiidae > Hyperoodon > Hyperoodon ampullatus. The sequence continues at coordinate 87,004,463 of NC_136916.1, forward strand.
GAAGAAATCACCCAGTCTTTTGGTTAAATGGCAGTCAGGTGTCTTCCTCAGTGTGTTTTAGTGTGTTCAGTGATGATGTCACTAGTGCCCAGCTAGATGCCTCTTTTTTCCCATCTCATGGGAAAGGAGATGGCTTGTTACAATTCTAGATCTACAGGGATATAGAAAGCCCAAGCCGAAAACCATTTTCTAAGAGGGACCTTATGAATCAGGGTTAGGCTCCTATTTAAAAGATAGAGCCAGTTTTTTCGTTAAATAGAGCCCAAATTGTGCAAAGTATTAGTGCTTTTTTTTTTTTTTTAAACATTGTTAAGTAGAAGAAAGCCATGGTAGACTGGTATAACCTAAATATATCAAAGGAGAAACTTCACTGTCTAAGAGAAGTTACCTTGTGAGAAAAGTTAAAGTGCTTTTTTCTTATCTATATCTACTATAGTTACAACTTGGAAGTTACATACTTCTCAAAAGATTTTATTGACCAGTATATCAAATCAGAATGTAAACATGAATTCTTGCATATATTTAAAATTGTGTAGGAACATCTGAACATGCATATTGTTTGTGGTACTGAAGAAATTGAATTGGATTATCATTACATGATGTTGGGAGATTGCAATGCAACTTTATGCCAATAAAATGTAATTTAACTGCCCCAGATATTGTTGAATACTCAACAACAAGAAAAGCTTTTCATCTGTCTGAAGTACTGTGCTTTGACTATTTTTCTTTCTTTTTTTTTCCCCTAGGTACTAATTTTAATTTTTATTTGGGAGGGAGCAGTGTAAATCTTATTTGTATTCAGTAGTGTATCTCATAGATACAGACAAGGGAAAAAGAGATAAGCTGTTCAAATAGTGTTTAATATTGATGGGGGGGAGAAAGAAAAAATGTATTAAAGATATTATACTATATACATTTTGTATATCATTAAATCTTTAAAAGAAATTAAATAAATTTATTCTTGTTTAAAGATGTTTTACTGAGTATAATCATTCTGAAAAATTAATATTTTCAGTGTTAATTTTTTTTCAGAATATCAGGTTCTTTTCAAATGAACCATTTGTACACCTGTGCATTTTGATCTGTCCTGTACAATGTTTAAAGTGATCTTGATTTCCTACTGTGTCTTTATTTATTTTTGGATCTGTTTCTTGTTATGTCAGAAAAGAGGGATATGAATTGTCTACTGATATTTAATTTTTTGTTGATTATTTTCCCATGATAATAATAGTAGTTGAGGGCTTCCCTGGTGGCTCAGTGGTTAAGAATCCGCCTGACAATGCAGCGGACACGGGTTCAAGCCCTGGTCCAGGAAGTTCCCACATGCCGCGGAGCAACGAAGCCCGTGAGCCACAACTACTGAGCCTGCACTCTAGAGCCCACGAGCCACAACTACAGACACCCGCGTGCCTAGAGCCCGTGCTCTGCAACAAGAGAAGCCACCGCAATGAGAAGCCCACGCACTACAACGAAGAGTAGCCCCTGCTCACTGTAACTAGAGAAAGCATGCACGCAGCAAGGAAGACCCTACGCAGCCAAAAATAAATAAAATTAATTAATTAATTTAAAAACAATAATAATAGTAGTTAAACATTTATTTAGTACTTAATATGTGTCAGGTACGCTTCTAAGTACTTTACATACATTAACCCATTTAATCCTTACAACAGTCTTATGAAATAGGTGTTATTATTATCCTGTGATGCTGATTAGAAGATCATGGCATTAGGTAAAGCAACTTTTCCTCAGATTCTTGTACTTAGTAAATAGCAGCACTAGAATTTGAACACAGGCAGATAGGCTTTTTTGTTTGGTTGGTTTTTTATACTGTAGGTTCTTATTAGTCATCACTTTTATACACATCAATGTATACATGTCAATCCCAATCGCCCAATTCAGCACACCACCATACCCACCCCACCGCAGTATTCCCCCCTTGGTGTACGTACATTTGTTCTCTACATCTGTGTCTCAACTTCTGCCCTGCAAACCGGTTCATCCGTACCATTTTTCTGTGTTCCACATACATGTGTTAATATATGATATTTATTTTTTCTCTTTCTGACTTACTTCACACTGTGTGAAAGTCTCTAGATCCATCCACGTCTCAACAAATGACTCATTTTCGTTCTTTTTTATGGCTGAGTAATATTCTGTTGTATATAGGTACGACATCTTCTTTATCCATTCGTCTGTCGATGGATATTTAGGTTGCTTCTATGACCTGGCTATTGTAAATAGTGCTGCAGTGAACATTGGGGTGCATGTGTCTTTTTGATGTATGGTTTTCTCTAGGTATATTCCCAGTAGTGGGATTGCTGGATCATATGGTAATTCTATTTTTAGTTTTCTAAGCAACCTCCATAGTGTTCTCCATAGTGGCTGTATCAATTTACATTCCCACCAACAGTGCAAGAGGGTTCCCTTTTCTCCACACCCTCTCCAGCATTTGTTGTTTGTAGATTTTCTGATGATGGCCATTCTAACGTGTGAGGTGATACCTCACTGTAGCTTTGATTTGCATTTCTCTAATAATTAGAGATGATGATGATGTCGAACAGCTTTTCATGTGTTTCTTGGCCATCTGTATGTCTTCTTTGGAGAAATGTGTATTTAGGTCTTCTACCCATTTTTGGATGGGGTAGTTCGTTTCTTTAATATTGAGCTGCATGAGCTGTTTGTATATTTTGGAGATTAATCCTTTGTCCATTGATTCGTTTGCGAATATTTTCTTCCATTCTGAGGGTTGTCTTTTCGTCTTGTTTATGGTTTCCTTTCCTTTGCAAAAGCTTTGAACTTTCATTAGGTCCCATTTGTTTATTCTTGTTTTTATTTCCATTACTCTAGGAAGTGGATCAAAAAAGATCTTGCTGTGATTTATGTCAAAGAGTGTTCTTCCTATGTTTTCCTCTAAGAGTTTTATAGTGTCCTGTCTTACATTTAGGTCTCGAATCCATTTTGAGTTTATTTTTGTGTATGGTGTTAGGGAGTATTCTAATTTCATTCTTTTACATGTAGCTGTCCTGTTTTCCCAGCACCACTTATTGAAGAGACTGTCTTTTCTCCATTGTATATCTTTGCCTCCTTTGTCATAGATTAGTTGACCATAGGTGCATGGGTTTATTATCTCTGGGCTTTCTATCTTGTTCCATTGATCTATGTTTCTGTTTATGTGCCAGTACCATATTCTCTTGATTACTGTAGCTTTGTAGTATAGTCTGAAGTCAGAGAGTCTGATTCCTCCAGCTCCGTTTTTTTCCCTGAAGACTGCTTTGGCTATTCGGGGTCTTTTGTATCTCCATACAAATTTTAAGATGATTTGTTCTAGTTCCGTAAAAAATGCCATTGGTAATTTGATAGGGATTGCATTGAATCTGTAGATTGCTTTGGGTAGTGTGGTCATTTTCACAATATTGATTCTTCCAATCCAAGAACATGGTGTATCGCTCCATCTGTTGGTATCATCTTTAATTTCTTTCCTCAGTGTCTTATAATTTTCTGCATACAGGTCTTTTGTCTCCTTAGGTAGGTTTATTCCTAGATATTTTATTCTTTTTGTTGCAATGGTAAATGGGAGTGTTTCCATAGTTTGTCTTTCAGATTTTTCATCATTAGTGTATAGGAATGCAAGAAATTTCTGTGCATTAATTTTGTATCCTGCAACTTTACCAAATTCATTGATTAGCTCTAGTAGTTTTCTGGTAGCATTTTTAGGATTCTCTATGTATAGTGTCATGTCATCTGCAAACAGTGACAGTTTTACTTCTTTTCCAATTTGTATTCCTTTTATTTCTTTTTCTCTGATTGCTATGGCTAGGACTTCCAGAACTATGGTGAATAATAGTGGTGAGAGTGGACATCCTTGTCTCATTCCTGATCTGAGAGGAAATGCTTTCAGTTTTTCACCACTGAGAATGATGTTTGCTGTGGGTTTGTCGTATATGGCCTTCATTATGTTGAGGTAGGTTCCCTCTATGCCCACTTTCTAGAGAGTTTTTATGATAAATGGGTGTTGAATTTGGTCAAAAGCTTTTTCTGCATCTATTGAGATGATCATATGGTTTTTATTCTTCAACTTGTTAATATGGTGTATCACATTGATTTGCATATATTGAAGAATCCTTGCATCCCTGGGATAAATCCCACTTGATCATGGTGTATGATCCTTTTAATATGTTGTTGGATTCTGTTTGCTAGTATTTTGTTGAGGATTTTTGCATCTATATTCATCAGTGATATTGGTCTGTAATTTTTTTTTTTTTTTGTAGTGTCTTTGTCTGGTTTTGGTATCAGGGTGATGGTGGCCTCATAGAATGAGTTTGGGAGTGTTCCTTCCTCTGCAGTTTTTTGGAAGAGTTTGAGAAGGATGGGTGTTAGCTCTTCTCTAAATGTTTGATAGAATTCAGCTGTGAAGCCATCTGGTCCTGGACTTTCGTTTGTTGGAAGATTTTTTTTTTTTTTTTTTTTTTGGTGGTATGCGGGGTCTTTCACTGTTGTGGCCTCTCCCGTTGCGGACCACAGGCTCTGGACGCGCAGGCTTAGCAGCCATGGCTCATGGGCCAAGCCGCTCCGCGGCATGTGAGATCTTCCTGGACCAGGGCACGAACCCGTGTCCCCTGCATTAGCAGGCAGACTCAACCACTGCACCACCAAGGAAGCCCTGTTGGAAGATTTTTAATCACAGTTTCAATTTCATTACTTGTGCTTAGTCTGTTCATATTTTCTGTTTCTTCCTTGTTCAGTCTTGGAAGGTTATACCTTTCTAAGAATTTGTCCATTTCTTCCAGGTTGTCCATTTTATTGGCATAGAGTTGCTTGTAGTAGTCTCTTAGGATGCTTTGTATTTCTGTGGTGTCTGTTGTAACTTCTACTTTTTCATTTCAAATTTTATTGATTTGAGTCTTCTCCCTGTTTTTCTTGATGAGTCTGGCTAATGGTTTATCTATTTTGTTTATCTTCTCAAAGAACCAGCTTTTAGTTTTATTGATATTTGCTGTTGTTTTCTTTGTTTCTATTTCATTTATTTCTGCTCTGATCTTTATGATTTCTTTCCTTCTGCTAATTTTGAGTTTTGTTTGTTCTTCTTTCTCTAGTTCCTTTAGGTGTAAGGTTAGGTTGTTTACTTGAGATTTTTCTTGTTTCTTGAGGTAGGCTTGTATAGCTATAAACTTCCCTCTTAGAACTGCTTTTGCTTCATCCCATAGGTTTTGATTCATTGTGCTTTCATTGTCATTTGTCTCTGGGTATTTTTTGATTTCCTCTTTGATTTCTTCAGTGATCTCTTGTTTATTTAGTAATGTATTTTTTAGCGTCCATGTGTTTGTGGTTTTTACGGTTTTTCCCCTGTAATTCATGTCTAATCTCATAGCGTTGTGATCAGAAAAGATGCTTGATATGATTTCAATTTTCTTAAATTTACTGAGGCTTGATTTGTGACCCAAGATGTGATCTATCCTGGAGAATATTCTGTGCACACTTGAGAAGAAAGTGTAATCTGTTTTTGGATGGAATGTCATAAATATCAATTAAATCTATCTGGTCTGTTGTGTCATTTAAAGTTTCTGTTTCCTTATTTTCATTTTGGATGATCTGTCCATTGGTGTAAGTGATGTGTTAAAGTCCCCCACTATTGTGTTACTGTCAATTTCCTGTTTTATAGCTGTTAGCAGTTACCTTATGTATTGAGGTGCTCCTATGTTGGGTGCATATATATTTATAATTGTTATATCTTCTTCTTGGATTGATCCCTTGATCATTATATAGTGTCCTTCCTTGTATCTTGTAACATTCTTTATTTTAATGTCTATTTTATCTGATATGAGTATAGCTACTCCAGCTTTCTTTTGGTTTCCATTTGCATGGAATACCTTTTTCCATACCCTCACTTTCAGTCTGTATGTGTCCCTGGGTCTGAAGTGGGTCTCTTGTAAGCAGCATATAGATGGGTCTTGTTTTTGTATCCATTCAGCAAGCCTGAGTCTTTTGGTTGGAGCATTTAATCCATTCACGTTTAAGGTAATTATAGATATGTATGTTCCTATGACCATTTTCTTAATTGTTTTGGGTTTGTTTTTGTATATCCTTTTCTTGTGTTTCCCACTTAGAGAAGTTCCATTAGCATTTGTTGTAGAGCTGGTTTGGTGGTGCTGAATTGTCTTAGCTTTTGCTTGTCTGTAAAGCTTTTGATTTCTCCATCAAAGCTGAATGAGATCCTTGTCAGGTAGAGTAATCTTGGTTGTAGGTTCTTCCCTTTCATCAATTTAAGTATATCATGCCACTCCCTTCTGGCTTGTAGAGTTTCTGCTGAGAAATCAGCTGTTAACCTTATGGGAGTTCCCTTGTATGTTATTTGTCATTTTTCCCTTGCTGCTTTCAATAATTTTTCTTTGTCTTATTTTTTGCCAATTTGATTACTATGTGTCTCGGTGTGTTTCTCCTTGGGTTTATCCAGTATGGGACTCGCTGTGCTTCCTGGACTTGGGTGGCTATTTCCGTTCCCATGTTAGGGAAGTTTTCGACTATAATGTCTTCAGATATTTTCTCGGGTCCTTTCTCTTTCTCTTCTCTTTCTGGGACCCCTGTAATGCGAATGTTGTTGCGTTTAATGTTGTTCCAGAGGTCTCTTAGGCTGTCTTCATTTCTTTTCATTCTTTTTTCTTTATTCTGTTCCACAGCAGTGAATTCCACCATTCTGTCTTCCAGGTCACTTATCCGTTCTTCTGCCTCAGTTATTCTGCTATTGATTCCTTCTAGTGTCGTCATTTCAGTTATTGTATTGTTCATCTCTGTTTGTTTGTTCTTTAATTCTTCTAGTTCTTTGTTAAACATTTCTTCATCTTCTCGATCTTTGCCTCCATTCTTTTTCCGAGGTCCTGGATCATCCTCGTTATCATTACTCTGATTTCTCTTTCTGGAAGGTTGCCTATCTCCACTTCATTTAGTTGTTTTTCTGGGGTTTTATCTTGTTCCTTCATCTGGTACATAGCCCCCTGCCTTTTCATCTTGTCTATCTTTCTGTGAATGTGGTTTTTGTTCCACAAGCTGCAAGATTATAGTTATTCTTGCTTCTGCTCTCTCCCCTGTGGTGGATGAGCAGCAGATAGGCTTTTATCTGTGCTTTTAAGCCCCGTGTTGTATTAACTTTCAAGCATAATGACGACTGATGATTTCTGTACGAGTTCCTAGTCACTTTTCTGAAACAATTTTCTCCATTAACTTTTTTGGTTAATTCTAGAAAGTAACAGTTTACCTGAAAACCACATTTCTCTTTCCAAAGAAGTGTTGTTTTTAGATTACTCAAGTTCATCATTATTACTCCATGGTCTGAAAGTGTCATTTACTTTAATCTCTTTAACATTTCTTGTCAGTCTCATCCTACTTAGAACAGAGCTCCACCTCTTTACCAAATATTACTTCATAAAATATCTTCTGCAGATGTTCTCTAATAATATGCCTTCCTCAGTCTGGTGGTATATGTGAGCCACTATTATTTTAAAAATAATGCATGTTGTTAGTATTGGAACATATGGAAACAATTTTAAGTGTAAAGAAAAATATAAAATTTCCCTCATTTTCGACCTTTAAGTTGAACTATGTGGCTTTCATAGTTACTATGTGTCTTTATACCCCAGTAGACTGTACAATTCACAGAGGAAAGGACCCTTAAGATTTTTTGCTGCTGTAGCACCCACCACCTTGTATACCACATGCCTTGTGACAGACATTTCATAAAAATAATTGAGTTTTTAAATGTTTTTCCACAATATCAAACTTTCTCTTGAGGAAGATAGATCAAAATGATACCATCTTGTGTATTTATGTAGACAAGGGAAAAGCACCCAGTAAATAGCTGTTTATCACTTACAAGACAGATGAAATAATTATTTGCAGGAAGGGGTGCATCTGTGGGCAGGGAGGGATTTTTGAGTACTTGTTTACCACATCTGTTTTGATTGTTTCCTAGGTAGATTTTACACAAGGCATCTGTATTTGAGGAGCCCAGATCCTCAGATCTGTCACGATTAACCACCTAGTTAAATACTCAGTAATTATATATTGGAATAAAACTCAACAACTGTGTGTGTCTCTCAAAACTATATCGTCTGTGTTACCAACAAAGAGTTGTCTTATTTTTGTATTTCCCTTGGAGCCTTGCTGGATTTCGTAGCATACAATATAGGTATTCAATAAGTACGCATTGAAGAAGTACCACAGAATATTTCCAATATTAGATGATCTGTGAGCTTTTTCTTAGGAGAAATCCCAAGGTAAGGTTCTGATCCTCTCTGGAATATGTTTTCCTCCTTCTAGGCCTTTTGGAAATTCCTCAAAGCAGAGTTCCTTCCTGGGGTTCTTGATTCTACCTTAGTGGGCATGAGAGGGGTGGGAAAGGGTATGGTTATTCTTCAGAAAAGCTACATGCGCCAGTTTACAGTAACCAGTACTTTTCATCAGGGTACTTTCATGCACTGTCCCATCCCACATTTAGCTCTCGCCCTTGTTTTTTCATTGGAATTTCTGTGGAGTCCTGCATTATGGAACTTGACTTTCAATTATAAATGTTTTAGTATATGTTTCTGAAATACAAGAACTGTAGTATCTTCACATCTAAAAAGCTTAAGTTACTTAATATCAGATAATATAGTCATTCTCCAAAAAAAAATTTTTTTATAATTTGCTTGAATCAGGACCCAGATAAGATTCATGTTTTGCAGTTACTTGATTTGTTTTTAAATTCTCTTAATATATAGGTTTCTCCTCCCACCTTTTTTCTTCCAGTTTATTTTTTTAAGAACTAGCTCATTCATTCTAAAAAGTTTCCCACATAAAAGGTTTTGCTGATTGTTTCCTTAGTTGTCATTTTATGTTTATGTTTCCTGTATATGCCATAAACTAGTTGTTAGGTTTAGTGGCTTGGTCAAATTCAAGATTGATTTTTTGAGAAGAATGCTTCATTGGTGGTGGTGTATATTTCCACTAGGAAACACAGGTCTTGTCTTTTTGGTGGTCATTGCTTAGATGTATTAATTAGGTCAGTGGTTCTCAAAGTGGACCATAGACCCTGAGAGTCCCCAGGACACTTTCACGGGGTCTACAAGGTCAAAACTTCTCATAAGTCTAAGTTATTATTTACCTTTTTCAATGTGTTGAAAGTTTTATTGATGTAGCAAAATTATTGACGGGTAAAGATGCTGGTACCTTAGCATGAATCAAGGCAGTAGCACCGAACTGTACTATTGTTCATTATAGTCTTCACCTTCATGCCAGTTTATTTTTTTAAAGTTCATTTCAATTTTTAATTAATCTTGACCTTGAAAACATGTCTTTAATAGTCTGTGGAACAAAATGAAAAATATGCATAAAGCACTTTTGCTACATGATGAAGTGTGATGATTGTTTCAAAGGAAAGGCAATTATGCGATTGTGTGAGTTACAAACTGAACTAGTCACTTTTTTCATTGAACATATCTACTTGGAAGAATGACTGGCAGACAAACCAGGGTTCTTCTGACTTGTGTGTTTGGCAGAAAACTAACTACTTGTTACTGCTAAAATTTGAACTTTCAAGAGAAAGTTGGAATTTTAGAAAACTTGCCTCTTAACACCGTAGCATGACAGCTTCCCAGTACTTTTCCAATATAGTCAGTGCTGATTTAACAAGTTATTTTTGATAGTTTATATGAAATGTGTCAACATTTGGACGATCTGCAAAACAACCAATGTTCTCCAAATGCTTTGTGCATGGATTAAAAAATGGTCCGTGAGTGGAACTCTAGCAGGGTAGAAGAAGTTTACAGGGGTTTCAGATTCTACACTGCAGCTGACCTTTAAGAAACCACCATTTGTCAAATTTTGGTATTGTCTCAAATAAGAATATCCACAACTATCTAAAAAGCCTGCTAAAATACTCCTTCCCAAACAAAGCTAGACAAATCAAGACTGTGTTATGCCTTATAGATTAATAAAATAGAATTAAGAGTCCAGAAATTTGTGGTTAATTTTGGCACCCTATAAGGGTGCCAAAACAGCTCAGTGGGGAAAGAATGGACTTTTCATTAAATTGTTTTGTGACAACTATATACCCACTTGCAAAAGAATGAAGTTGAACAAGTACCTCACACCATATGCAAAAGTCAACTCAAAATGGATTGAAGGGACTTCCCTGGTGGTCCAGTGGTAAAGAATCTGCCTTCTAATGCAGGGGATGTGGGTTTGATCCCTGGTCAGGGAGCTAAGATTCCATATGCTGTGGGGCAACTAAGCCTGCGCGCCACAACTGTTGAGCTCGGCACCTCGAGAGAGCCTGCTTGCCGCAAACTACAGAGCCCATGTGCTGTGGAGCCCACACACCACAACTAGAGAGAAAACCCACATGCCGCAACTAGAGAGGAGCCCAAGCAGACAGCGTACTGTAACGGAAAGATCCCGCATGCCTCAACAAAGATCCTGTGGGCCTCAACTAAGACCCAATGCAGCTAAAAAAAAAAAAAAAAAGATTGAAAACCTAAATGTCAGAGCCTAAATCATGAACTCTTAGAAGAAAATGTAGGTGTAAATTTTTGTGATATTGGATTAGGTGATAGTTTCTTAGATATGGTGCCAACAGCAAAGGCAACAAAAGAAAAAATAGACAAATTGAACTTTGTCAAAATTTTTAAGTTTTATGCTTCAAAGTACACCATCAGCAGTGAAAAGACAACTCTCAGCATGGGAGAAAAATTTTGCAAGTAATATATCTGATAAAGGACTTGTGTAAAGAACTTACATCAATAAAAAGCTCATGACAAAGCAGTTTTAATCTTTGGTGTATGTTTATACTCAAGAGAAATGAAAATGTCTGCACAAAACCTTGTATGCAGATGTTGATATCAGTGTTATTGATAACAGCCAAAAAGTGGAAACAACACAAATGTCCATTGGATGAATGGATTAATAAAATATGATATATCCAAAAGTAGAATATTGTCTGGCTATAAAAGGAAGTACTGATATATCCTACAACATCCCATGGGCCTTTCAATTCTGTAGTAACTGTGTATACACCACAGTGCAAAATGAAGCTGGGTTGACTCGGATTCTTATTCTTGCTCTGCCACTTATTCCATGACTGACCAACTTATTGAGCAAGCCTCTTTGACAATATTTGTCTCATTGTTGTGAAGGTGCAGTGAGTTAAGTACTCAGCAAATAAAAGTACTCAAATAATAGGTCTCTTCATGCTACCTTTTTATCTCTTGGAAGTTCCAATAGAGGAGGGTATGATGAAGAATAGAGAACATTCTGAGAGTGATTTTTCTCTTTATAAAGGAGCTTATTATCGTGTAGCTTCTTTTGTTAGTATAGTTAAAATAGCACATGCTTAAGAGACATGTATATGTGTATAATGTGCTCAAAGTGTATGTGTTTTCCATCTTCATCTCAACATTTGAAGGCACTTTTAAATTATCCTTTAAGACTTAGAGTGAGATTAGGAAAAAAAAAAAAAGATTTAAGAAGTTGCCATAAGCACAAAGGTAAAACTAAAACATCAAGAGAATTCAAGTCAAGTAACCATACAAGTGCAAGTGTACGAAAGTCAAAATAATGGAAAATTTGTGGGAAGAGTTGGAAGCACAGAGAATAAATCTAAGTGGTCAATAGACTGTGAGTTATATGAAGGTAGAGACTTGTATTTTATTCACTGCTAAACACCCAGCACAGAGACTGGCACAAAGTAGAGTCACAATAAATATCTTCTAGATTAATAAATGAGATATAATAACTATTTAATAGGCATTCCAGATTAAAAGACCTAGAAGAGAGGAAATAAGTGAAAAGACCTACTTAATGCCACATTTTGGTCACTCTGCAAATGAGCAAAAAAGTAAGTATACAGGGCCTCCCTGATGGCACAGTGGTTGAGATTCCGCCTGCCAATGAAGGGGACACGGGTTCGATCCCTGGTCTGGGAAGATCCCACATGCCATGGAGCAACTAAACCTGTGCGCCACAACTACCAAGCTTGTGCTCTAGAACCCAAGAGCCACAACTACTGAGCCCATGTGCTGCAACTACTGAATCCCATGTGCCTAGAGCCCATGCTCTGCAGCAAGAGAAGCCACCGCAATGAGAAGCCTACACACCACAACAAAGAGCAGCCCCCGCTCGCCACAACTAGAGAAAGCCCATGTGCAGCAATGAAGACCCAACACAGCCAAAAATAATTTTTTTAAAAAAAGGTAAGTATACAAAGGAGAGAAAAATCAGATTGACAAGAATTTTCACCTGTCCTATAGTATCTAGGAGACAACAAAGCAATATTGTTAAGTGAAAAGGGGGAGCTTGAACCCAGCTATTTAATGGCTTTCTCAGAAAGTTCACAATTTTCTTGGAAAATATTAAGGGTAAACTCAAGCAAAAAGAAAAATAAAATCTAATTCTTGCTTCAGCAGCACATATACTAGAATTGGAATGATACAGAGATTAGCATGGCCCCTGCACAAGGATTACACACAAATTTGAGAAGTGTTCCATATTTTTCCCCTCAGACCCCGGCCATGCCCTCAACCATGGCAGAGATTGCCATTGCTCCTAGAAGAAGCCCAGCTCCCTCAGGGCTCCTGCTCCAGCCCCTTGGGCCCTGGACTCGCCCCCCTGATGGCAGCAACCACCACTGAACCAGAAGAAGCTCTAGCTTGCAACTGACTCTAGCCCCTCCAACCCTAGGCCTACTTCCAAGGAGGCAGCTGCCGATGCACCCCAGGAGAAGACATGGCCCCTGTTCACTTCATGTCCCGCTCTCCCACTAAAGCCACTGGCCATACACAAACTGCATAGGGATGTTCCCATACACCATGAAGGCTGGGATAGGTAACTTCCACCTAATTTCATAGAGACAGAGAAAATCAAACAAAATGAGAAGACAGGAATATGTTCCAAACAAAAGAGCAAAATAAAACCTCAAGGGGGGAAGAACCCTAATAAAATGAAGATAAGTAATTTACCTGATAAAGAGTATAAAGAAATGGTCATAAAGATGCTCATTGAACTCGGGAGAAAAATGGAGGAACTCAGAGCTTCAACAAAGACAGAACATATAAGAAAGAACCAATCAGAGCTGAAGAATACAGTAACTGAAATGAGAACTATACACTGGAATGAATTAATAGCAAATTAGGTGATACAGAAAAACGTACAAGTGACCTGGAAGTTAGAATAATGGAAATCACCCAATCAGAACAGCCAAAAAAAAAAATTTTTTTTTTTAATGATAGTTAAAGCGACATCTAGGACAACATAAAGTATACTAAGGTTCACATTATAGGGATCCCAGAAGGAGAAGTGAGAGAGAGAAAGGGGCAGAAAATGTATTTGATGAAATTATGGCTAAAAACTTCCCTAAACCAAAGAGAGAAACAGATACCCAGGTCCAGTAAGCACAGAAAGTCCCAAGCAAGATGAATCCAAAGAGAGACCAAGACATACCATAATTAAAACAGCAGAAATTAAAGAGAATTTTAAAGGTAGCAAGAGAAAACAAAGCGGTACATCCGGGACATCCCCCATAAGACTATCTGCAGAAACTTTGCAGGCCAGAAGGGAGTAGCATGATATATTTAAAGTGGTGAAAGGAAATAACCTATAACCTCAGATACTCTACCCAGCAAGATTATCATTCAGAATTGAAGGAGAGATAGTATGCCTGACAACAAAAACAAAGAGTTCATTACCACTAAACTGGCCTTATAAGAAATGTTAAAGGGTCTTCTTTAAGTGAAAAGGAAAAGGCTATAACAAGAAATAAAATATATGAAAGGGAAAATCTCAGTGGCAAACGCAAATAACAGTAAAGGCAGTGGATCAACCACTGAAATAAGTTAACATGAAGATTAAAAGACAAAATTGTAAAATCAGCTGTAACTACAATAAACAGTAAAGGGATAGACATAAAGAAGTAAAATATGACATCAAAAACATAAAACATGTTGGGGGAGTGAAAAATGGAGATCTTAAAATGTATTGAACTGAAATGACTATCAGTTTAAAACAAGTAGATATAGGTCAATATATATGAACTTCATGGTGACCACAAATCAAAAACCTAAAATATATATTCAAAACTTAGAGAGGAACCCAAACATAACACTAAATAAAATCATTAAACAACAAAGAGACTAAGAGAAGAGAACAGAAAAGAACTACAAAAACAACCAGAAAACAGGTAACAAAATGGCAATATGTATCTACTATCAATAATCACTTTAAATGTAAGTGGACTAAATGCTCCAAAAGACATAGTGTGGCTGATTGGATTTAAAAAAAACAAACAAGATCCATCTGTATGCTGCCTACAAGAAGCTCACTTCAGAGCTGAAAACACAGACTGAAAATGAAGGGATGGAAGATGTTCCATGCAAATGGAAACGAATAAACCTGGGGTAGCAGTACTCATCAGACAAGGTAGACTTTAAAGCAAAGTCTATAATAAAAGACAAAGAAGGGCATTATATAATGATAAAGGGGTCAATCCAAAAGAGGCTATAAATTCGTAAATGTGCACCTATCTGCACTTAATATAGGAGCATCTAAATACATAAAGCAAATATTAACAGACATAAAGAGAGAAATTGACAGTAATACAATAGTAGTAGAGGACTTTACCACCTGACTTACATCAGTGGATAGATCATCCGGACAAAAAGTCAATAAGGAAACATTGGCCTTAAATGACATGTTAGAACAGGTGAACTTAACAGATATGTACAAGATATTCCACCCCAAGAAAGCAGAATACACATTCTTTTTAAGTACACATGGAACTTTCTCCAGAGTAGATCACATGCTAGGCCATAAAACAATTATCAATAGATTTAAGAAGATTGAAATTATATTAAGCTGCTTTTTGACCACAACAGGATAAAACTAGAAATCAATTACAAGAAGAAGAATGGAAAAACAAACATTTGGAGACCTAACAACTTGCTACTAAAAAAAACCTCAATGGGTCAATGAAGAAATTGAAGAGGAAAACAGAAAATATCTTGAGACAAATGAAAATAAAAACACAACTTTCCAAAATCTATGAGAAGCAGCAAAAGCAGTTCTAAGAGGGAAGTTTATAGCAATACAGGCCTAACTCAAGAAATAAGCAAAATCGATAAACCTTTAGCCAGACTCATTAAGAAAAATGAGAGAGGGCCCAAATAAACAAAATTAGAAATGAAAGAGAAGTTACAATCAATATCACAGATAAGATATACAATCATAAGAGAATACTTCAAATAGTTGTACAACAACAGACATTTGCAGGACAGACCCATGTTTTTTTGGTTCTTCCCATGACAAAGTGTGAGTGACCTCTGTGGGCATTACTGGCCTCTGTCAGAACACTTGCAATCTACCCACATGTGTTAGAATTCTTTTCCCACACGTCTTTGCAGCCTGTTCCCACTGAAAGTCCGCTAAGACTTGCCTACAATTGCTGACAGCTTCATCCCACCCCAACACTTGTACACTCACTCTCAGGCTAAAAAGCCATATTACTTAGTTTCTGGTGCAGTTTTAGTGAAGTTAAAGCCATCTGAGAAAAGAGACCAAAAAAAAAAAAAAGTAATCCATCAAAATCAGAAGCAGAAAATAACAGGGAGAGCCTGATTCCTTTCTTTTTCTCTTCCTTCATTCTTTCACACTTGAGTCTAAAAGCCATAGTTGAGACCAATCTAGTTAGGCCTCATATTGTTGCAGGGCAACAGTGACTTGATGTGTGGTGTCAGAGAAGCAAGGTAAGGATGGTGTCTGTGCGTAGTGTAATAGGGTGGGGATCAGGGGTGGCCGCAACAGGAGATAATTTACATGCATAGGGGTTGATCAAATAAGGAAACATATTGAGAGTAATGGGGGGCTGTGACACTGTAATAGTGTGAGTATACCTAGCTCCCAGATCTTCTAAATACTGTTCTCCTCTAACAGGAACCAGGGCTCTTTGAGAAATGGCTGACTTCAGGACTGGGACAGGGACAATACAAGGTAAGTCTGGAAGACCTTGCTGTACCAAAAAGTAAGGAAGAGCCCAAAGAATGATGGGGACATGTCAAATGGGTACAAAAAACATCTTGAAGGGCCTCCTGCTGGCTAATCTTGAGACGATTTATACATCAGAAATAAATGATAATAATAACAGATTCTAATCCAGTGAATAAAACAGAAATTCATGAGTCCACCATGATTAATTTTTAAAAAAAAAAAAGGAAAAGAGAAAACTTATCTTTATAGTAGAGGATCAGCTAATGAATGTAATTGGAATAACAGCATTAGGAAATCACCACTTGGCAACCACCATAGTGATAATTAATCCAGCCAAGCAACATTGATTAATGTGTGAAAGTTTGATGAAGAATGGACCATTTACACTGTCTCTAAGTCCTCCCCACAAAATACTGATTAGAAAAAGGAAAAGTAACTACATTGGAGAAACCTGGAAGCCCCACTTTATCTGAGTGATTGGAGTTAACATTGCCAGTGCTGGGACAGATCAAAATTGTGTTGCACCTAACATGATGCAGTAAGAACACAGCATCACTTCTGTGATATTTGTATTACAAATGCATGAAGTGAATCTGATCATGAGGAAACATCAGACAAACCCACATTAAGGGGTATTCTTCAAAATAAGTGGCCAGTAATCTTCAAAAGGGTCAAGTTCTTGAAAGTCAAGGAGATATATAAGAACTGTTTCAGGTTGAAGGATCCTAAAGAGATGTGATAACAAAATGCAATATGTGATCCCAGCTAAGCCATGCCCGGACTCCGACCTACAGAAACTGAGATAATATTGTAAATGGGTGTTGTTTTAAACCACTAAGTTTTTGGTAATTTGTTACACAGCATAGAACACTAATCCATGGGTGATCTTACTCATGCACATAGATACAAAAATCTTGAACGAAAGATTAGCAAATAGAATCCAGCAATTCATGAAAATGATGCTACATCACAAGTAAGATAGGTTTCTCTGAGAAACAGAATATGGGTTTAATATGTGACCATCATCAATAATTAACCATGATAACAGAATAAAGAAGATAGAATCTCATGATTACCTCAAAAGGTACAGAAAAACCTGATCACATTCACAATCTATTCATGATTACAACTCTCAAAAAAAAAAAAACTATGCCTTTAGTAAGAATCACACTTAATGGTGAATTATACAAAGCTTTTCCTCAGTTCAGGAATGAGCTATGGATACCTACTATCCCACTTGTATTCAATGTTTTACTAGAGGTGCTAGCTAGTTCAAAAGATAAAAAATAAAAGGCATAAGAATTGGAAAGGAAATAATCCAAAGAACCTAAATAAAAATTAGACTTAAGTAAGTTTATAAAGGTTCCTGGATACAAAATCAACATATGAATATGAATTGTATTTTTACCTTCCAGCATCAAATTAAAATGAAATTTTAGCAAGACTATATTGATTAGGAGAAACTGAAGGTCTTGGGAGAACTTCACTGACAAAAGGAGCAGGATGATAGGATTCACGTCCTCCAGAATCACCACTGTGGTGACTTCAAGAAACTCCTCTGTAAATAGGCTGCAAAGATCAAATAGCTGCAAGAGTTAGCACCTCTAGTTGCCAGGATCCCTTATCCTGGCATCAAAAAGTGATTATTCTTAATGTCTTTGTGTAGCCTGAGTATAAATATATAAATTTAAATGTATATGTATAACCATTTGGGTATACTATAGGCAAACTCTTAAGCACCTTGCTTTTTGACTTACCAGTACTGTATCTTGGAGATAAATCCAAATTACAAATATGTCTACTACATTCTCATTATTTAAACTTTTTAGTTTGAGATAATTTCAAACTTACAGAGGATTTCAGGAAGAGGATAAAGAACTCCAATATACCCTCACTCGGATTCACCAATTGTAGCCACTTGGGCTCCATCTGCTTCATATTTGCTCTATCACTCCCCCTTCCCTCCTTTCCTCATGTGTGTCTGTGTCTGTGTGTGTTTTCCTGATCCATTTGAAAACAGGTTACATAAATCATGCCCCTTTATCCCTAAATCCTTCAGTGTGTATTTCTTAAAAACAAGGACATTATCTTTAATAAACAGAATACAGTTTTATAAAATTCAGGAATAAAACTATTCTTATATAATCCATATTCAGATTTCATCAGTTGTCCCAATAATGTCCTTCGCCGTGGCCTCTCCCGTTGTGGAGCACAGGCT
Organism: Hyperoodon ampullatus; assembly: GCF_949752795.1. Taxonomy (NCBI): domain Eukaryota; kingdom Metazoa; phylum Chordata; class Mammalia; order Artiodactyla; family Ziphiidae; genus Hyperoodon; species Hyperoodon ampullatus. The sequence continues at coordinate 87,022,683 of NC_136916.1, forward strand.
CCGGATGCGCAGGCTCAGCGGCCATGGCTCACAGGCCCAGCCGCTCCGCGACATGTGGGATCTTCCCAGACCGGGGCACGAACCCGCATCCCCTGCATTGGCAGGCGGACTCTCAACCACTGCGCCACCAGGGAAGCCCCCAATAATGTCCTTTTATACTATTCTTTTTCCTGACCAAGGATCCCACCCAGGATTGAGTATTTGTCTTGTTTCTCTAGTTTCTTTTTAATCTGAAATAGTTCTCAGCCTTCTTTCTTTCCTGACATTGACAATTTTGAAGAGTTTTTTCCTTTTGCTACCTCATTTATTTTACTAGATGTAGAGTTGAGAAAAGATGAATTGAATTGGCCCTAATGGCCCTTTCTTTACCTACTCTCTACAGATTCTAAGTTAGCTCAGAGGAAGAACATGTTGGTATTAGCTCCGGAACTCCAGAGTCTCCCCCTTTCTAACAAGGCCACTTCCTCGACCAGGTTGCTATCACTGCTATTGGTCACATGTATTCTCTGACCCCTTTTCATCTAGACAGAGCATTGGGTAGAGGTTCTTTGCAGGGGTTGGGGGGTCCCTCTCTATTGAAGTGCTTTTTTTTTAACATCTTTATTGGAGTATAATTGTTTTACAATGGTGTGTTAGTTTCTGCTGTATAACAAAGTGAATCAGCTATACGTACACATATATCCCCCATCCCCTCCCTCTTGCATCTCCTCCCACCCTCCCTATCCCACCCCTCTAGGTGGTCACAAAGTACTGAGCTGATCTCCCTGTGCTATGCAGCTGAAGTGCTTTCTTAAGCACAGTTCTCTGTGAAGAAAATGAGAGCTCAGGAGCTCATGTGCGCTTTGGTATTTCTCAACTTATAACTTCTTCTTTGATGAATACTTTTATTTGCCCAGTGTGGCATTAGTGGAGTGTGTGTGTGTGCGTGTGTGCGTGTGTGTGTGTGTGTGTGTATACCTCTTTTGCACTGTAATTGATGACCGTGAAGGGAAATACTCCAGTCTATCCCAATGCTATGCATTTTGGGAAGCAGCAAAAGCCATCTGCCTCTTTCCCCGGTGTGAGACAGAGTCCCTCAAAGTCCCTGGAGTGGTGTGGTCACTGGGAAGCTGGATGAGTGCCCTAAGGGGACAGAGTTGCCATAGTATCCAGTGATGTGGAGGCAAATCTTCTGTGTATGTGTGTGTGTGTGTGTGTCTGTAATATATATATACAAGAGAAACTTGGAAAGATGAAGAGAGGTTATATGTTCAGTTAATTCTCTGAAATCTAACCTTTTAAGTTTTAAAGCAACCAAGTAACAGTATCTCAAGCAGCATTCTAGAACTTTGAAGTGTAATGTAAAGGATTATGATGTATGGGAAATCCAAGTTGGAAGGTACCTGAAGTATGGATGAAATCAGTTTGCAGCTACTGAAAGTAGGAAGGAACATATGAGTTGTTTATTACAAACAAGAAGAGCCAAAGTAACAGGCTTGGAGAAATGAAGTTAAAAGGATTAGACGTAGCTCCTGAATAGAAGTGAAAGACCAACGTCGTTTCAATAAAATGGATTCGCAACAGCCTTTCACTGCAGATGACTCCGGTATCTACTATGTCCTGTGAGCCTCTGTCTACTACAGTTTTCTAGATAAGCTTAGCTGGGCTGGGCTGGGGTGGGGGGAAGCCATGCTTAAAGGGGTCAGGCGGTACATGCCGAATTTTGAATGGATTCCTCAGGGTTGACCCATTGGGGGTCTCCCAAAGGGAAGGGATGGGAAGATGTTATTTAATATCTAGCCAATAGTTATTCCTAAAGAGTGACAGCCCAGGGCCTCCTGTGACATTGGTAAATAAAAGGGAAAATGTCCCTCCGTGTAAAAGAGAGCACTTTTCAAACTGGCAGGATTGTAAGTAGAGGTACTGACATGAGGTAGCTGTCTCCTGGAGTCCCAGTTTTAGATACTACGTGGAAAGGAAACCCAAAAGGATGAAGATACTGGGCTGCCTGGTACAGTAGCCAAATTACAAAAGGAAGCTCTGTGTGCAAAGAAGAGGACCCTCTCCTCTGTGCAGGTCTGGTTGATCCACATGGACACACGAATTCCATAGCTACTGTTAAGGACATCCTGGATCAGTCATTTCTTTAAAGAAACATTTTTAGGTTACCATTAACTATGTAATCTGTGCCTCGTTCCTTGCATTGTTTAATCCTCACAATCCAACAATCCTATAAGGCAGGTAACATTATTCCTATTTTATAGATGAGAAACAGATATGAGTCCCAGATCATGTAACTAGTAAGTGACCGTCAAAATTTAAACTAAATGCTCTTTCTCTCCCCCTCTCTATGTATGTGTGTGTGTGTTTATATATGTATGTATTATATATACATATATAACATACACACATATGTATGTGCTCTTAATATATGTATATATTCTCTTAATATGTGTATATATTATGCTCTCAAATGTATATATGGCATATATATGTATATACACACACATATATACTCCTAATATTTGATATATAAATCCAAATAACTCTTGACAGATGATGGATAGGTAGATAGATAGATAGATAGATACCCCTTCTATGTGCCACTGCACATGCCTTAGTATATTACCATGGGCCAATGATGAAACCATTTATTTACACATGATATCTCACCTGTAAAACAGGATTTAAAAATAACTGTACCTACCCCATAGAATTGTTGAAAGAATTAAATGGGAAAGTTCATGTTAAGTACTTAACATAGTGACAGGTCAATACAAGATAGCTATTGTTATTAACTATCTATTGTTATTATTATTACTGCTAATAATAATTAAATTACTTGCCCAGCAAAAAAGGAAATACTTTGGTATTTAGAGAGGAAGTCTGCATTTTAGCAAAGCAATTCTAGGTCTCTGAAAGGCCAATTTTTTCTGTTCTCTTGCTTTGGTTTTAGGAAGAAACTTTATCTCTGCTTATTTGGCCGCAGGCACTGTTCAAAGAGTCCCAAACAAAGTAATGCAATTTTAGACTCCAAGTCCGAATGCTTCTGTCTTTAATAGGGAATGTATTTGGTGGAAGTCTTATAAAGGACTCTTCTTTGTGTCATTAGGTTGAGACGGCCTTATTTCATTTGTACATATTTTGTTTCCTCAAAATGCTGTCCTTTCTTCCATGTGGCACCAACACAGCACGGAGTGCACAGATCACTATGACCCCTTTCCAGTTAATGAGGCTGATGAGAACCAGCCCCATATCCAGGGTGTGACTGGTCTGCGGAACCTGGGCAACACATGCTACATGAATGCCATCTTACAGTGTCTCTGCAGCATCTCACCGCTGGTGGAATACTTTCTCTCTGGAAAGTACATTACCGCTCTTCAAAAGTAAGATCATTTGCCATCCCTGCAGCCGGGCCCTCACCCCTGCTCTCCAAGGTGAGGTTAGGGGAGGGACCCTCTGGTGTCCCTATGAAGGGCTAAACCAGTTAGGAGAGGCTACAGTGCCCCAGATCCCATTTCTAGGGTGAGTAAAATGGGAAGGTCAACCAAGAAATGAATGAAGCTTTGTTTGGGGTCTGATGCCACATGCTTAGCCGGAATCATTTCCCTTCCTTCTTCCAAGGGATTGCAGTGAGGTTGCCACTGCTTTTGCCTATGTGATGACAGACATGTGGCTTGGAGACTCTGACTGTGTCTCACCAGAAATATTTTGGTCAGCTTTTGGCAAACTCTACCCAGCATTTATGAAAAAGATGCAGCAAGATGCTCAGGAATTCTTGATTTATGTCCTGAATGAACTTCATGAAACTCTGAAAAAAGTAAGTAGAATTAATGGCCTTGAAATAGACCTTTAGCTCTATCAGCAACTTTCACTTTTCATTCTTTTATTTGTTCAGTCACTATTGCCTACTCTGTGCTGAGCACAGGTGCTGGGGTCACTATGGGGAACATTCAAGTTAGTATTTGAATGGGCCTGTATTTCCCCAATTTAGCTGTTTATCAGAATCACCTGGGGAGATTTTATGGCACAGCTTCTTAGGCCCTCTGGTGTTCTTGAATTAGAATGCCTGGGTTGTCTTCTGGGGAAACTCACTTGGGATTTCCAGTAATCAGCAGGTGTGGGGACCACTGGTCTAGTTTCCTTTGCAGTAACATCTGCATTGACTATTTTTTTAGAGTGAAAATTACATTTTTTTATAAAAATATATTCCTCATGAGGTATAATATATAAAATTTACAACTTAAAACAAATGTTCTTGGTAGCTACAAACCCGAGGGAATATTAAGCTTGGTGTAAGGTGAAAGGACAGATCTGTAAACTGCAGTTTCATCTTTATACTAAATGTGCCTAACCTGAGTTCTTCGCTGGATTAGGACATATATTTAATAGAACATGAAGTTGCCAGTTACTAAGGAGGTTGCCTTTATTTATAAGACTCACTACCTTCAGCCTTGATATGAGACCCACACTCTCCAAAGATATGCCCTAGACTTTATGCAGTGTCTTTGTGCTGCTGTTAGCTTACCTCATAGCCAGGAGACATTTATCATGAAAGACCACAAACTATTACTGTTAATCCCTCTCATCTGCAATCCTCAGCTCCATTTTTAATTTTTACTGAGATATTCACAGCAGCACTTTTTTTAGCCAGAGGGGAGGGTGATGGTCAGTAAAAATCACTGAGGTCCTCATCTGCAGCCAGTCTGAAATAAATAGCATTCTGGTTCTCAAGGTTAAACTTGGAGTTAGAGGCATCAAAATACTGTCAGGTGGAAGACACGGGCAGGTGGGTGTGATGAAAGAAGCAGCCAAAGCGGAGCCTTGTGCACAGTTCCAAAGCATAGCTGACCGTGGAGCTAAAGCGCCTTCAGAATGTATATTCTGCTGAGGCTGTAGAATCACCAGTCAGGGTGTGCTCCCGGAAATACTGTTCCTGAGCATCAGCTAGATTTAAATCAGGCTACAAGGCTAGTGAAATCGGGCTGCCTTTGGAGTTTAAGATTTGCTCTTTAAAAAAATTTTTTTCTAACAATAAAAGAAGAGACTAAGGAACATAACCTGAAGGGACTGGAGGAGAGATCCAATTCCTTCATCTTACCTCTAGATCAGCTTGCATGACCAGAAGCTAGTTTGCAGCTTACCCTCTGCCCAGGAAAAACTGCCTGCAGGACCCTATATCACATTATCATTTACTGTCAGTTTATGACCATGGACATGTGTTTTTACCAGGGTTAGGGTGTCCTTGTTCCTCAGCTTCACTTAAAGAGGGAAATAACTGAATTATCAGAAATCACACATATGCTCTTAAGAAGTTCTTATTCTGTTTATTTTCTGAATCCAAAACTAAGTGGTTCTGGGTAGCATTCTGTTAGAAAAATCAGGTCATTCTATTAAAAAAATTTTGATAACCAGTAGTTGATTTGGGGTGAATTTGTTCCTTTATTCAGTACCGCCGAAGAAGATCATATGAAAAAAGATCTATTCCGAGATTCTGTAGGAAGATGATTGCCAACGAGTCCTCCATCATCACCCGGCTGTTTGAAGGGCAGCTCAATTATAGCATCATATGTTTAAAGTGTGAGAACTGTACCTACAGGAACGAGGTCTTCACCGTCCTCTCCCTCCCCATTCCATCCAAATATGAGTGCTCTCTTCAGGTAGGGATTCTTACTCCTGGAGACTTATTTTGTCTTCCTCTACCCCAGCCCTGGGTTTTCCCAAGGCTGTTTCCTACATTTTCTAGTATGAAGGGAGCTACTTTATAACTTAAAAAAATTGGAAACCCGTGATGAGAACGTTTTGTAGAAAAGTGACATACAGCCAAAAGTTGCTATGAATTCAGATGCATCTCTAAATGTGTTCAATGAAAGAGCCTTACTGTAAAACTGGAAAGACGGGTGGGCTTTATTCAGTCTATTGAGATAGCTTGGTGCATATAGGGAATTTATACATATAAAACTTTTATGGCCCTTTCTCATCCCAGAGGTCTGTAGGTACATATTAGGAAATGACTTTGACTCTTATTCTTGAGCTCTTATGTTTTGGAAAAAAGCTGAGTAATCTGGGGGGAAGATAGAATGGAATAGTGCCTTGGTTTACCTCTCGAGTTTTCTTTACCATAATACCAAAAGTTAATCTGTAAACGGAGGAGTGGTGGGAGTGGGGGGCAGGGGTGGGTGGAAGGTGGCAGTAAAAGCCAGGGAATTGTGAGGAGGGAGGGAGCAATAAGTTTCCTTGCAGGAAAACACACATTTATATTTTTCTTCTTTTTTTTTTTTTTTTTGCGGTACGCGGGCCTCTCACTGTTGTGGCCTCTCCCGTTGCAGAGCACAGGCTCTGGACGCGCAGGCTCAGCGGCCATGGCTCACGGGCCCAGCCGCTCTGCGGCATGTGGGATCTTCCCGGACCGGGGCACGAACCCGTGTCCCCTGCATCGGCAGGCGGACTCTCAACCACTGCGCCACCAGGGAAGCCCCTATATTTTTCTTCTTAAATTGCTAAAAGTCTTGAAATACCAGAGTTAGAGAAAATAATCCTACTACTTGTTCAGAACTGGGCTTTGTTCTCAGATCAAACTGCTAAACACTACTGAAGATGAATTCCAAAGCCTCTAAGTGAGGTGCTGGCAATCTGTGCTCATCTTCCTCTTTAGGTTAATGGTTTGCAGAGCGGGGAGCCTGGCTGGTTGAGGATGTCTTCTGTGGGCATGAGATCTAATTCTCTCTGTTCTGCTGTCTTTATTATGGGCCACCCCCAAATACAGGGATACGGTCATTTTTCAGTCCCCAGATCACTTTTCTGATGAGATGAATAACTTAAAGCAGCTGCCTGACTTGGTTAGTGGAAATTGCATAGTTGGTATTATTCTGAAACAAACCAGAAATGTTAAAATGCTGATTCAGAGATTAGAAATGAGATGGACATTTGGATCTATTTCAATAACTCATTGAGAAGGCAGCACCTCCTTTGCCAGGTGGACTATATCCAAGCTGCAGCTTGCGGCGCTGGCATCTCTTGGACTTGGAGAAAAGCACCGAGGATTACATTTCCGCAGCTCTTTCAGAGTTCTAATATAGACAGGACCCCAGGTTGCAGTGGATTCAGTTTGGTCACCAAATGCTTTTTCCCTCAACAGGACTGTCTCCAGTGTTTTTTTCAACAAGACACACTGACCTGGAACAACCAAATTTACTGTTCCTTTTGCAAAACCAAGAAAGAAACAACTGTGAAGGCCAGTATATCTAAAGCACCAAAAATAATTGTCTTTCACTTAAAAAGGTATGGATTTTGAAATTTTGTGAGATTTTTTGAACAGCTTTATCATGATATAATTCACATACCATGCAATTCACCTATTTAAGTGTACAATTCAATGGTGTTGAGTATATTACATTAATTTTTAAAAATCTGTGGTAAAATATATATAACAAAATTTGCCACTTTAAGTATATAATTTCACTGGCATTAATTACATTCACAATATTGTGCATCGATTTTCCAAAACTTTTTCATCACCCTCAACAGAAACTCGGGAACCATTAAGCAATAACTCCCCATTCCTCTTTCCTCCCAGCCCCTGGTAACCTCCAGTCTACTTTCTGTGTCTATAACTTTGCCTGTTCTGGTACTTCATATAAGTGTAGTCACACACCATTTGTCCTTTTTGCTGGCCTATTTCACTTAGCATGTTTCCAAGGTTCATTCTTGTTGGGACATGTACCAGAAGTTCATTCCTTTTTATAGCTGAATAATACTCTATCATATGTATGTACATTATATTTTGTTTGTCTGTTCAACTGTCGATGGACATTTGGCACTCACTTTGAGTGCTTTTAAAAAATAAATTTCCTATAAAGATGTTATAAAATAAATAAATAAATTCCCTAGCTCCACCCTTGGGGATTCTGTTCACACAGGTCTGAGGTGGAATCTAAGCATCACTATTTAAAATTTTAACACCCGCCCCACCGCCCTCAGTTATTATTTTTATTTTTTAATTTATTTTTGGCTGCATTGGGTCTTTGTTGCTGTGCGGGCTTTCTCTAGTTGTGGAGCGTGGGTTGCGGTGCGCAGGCTTATTGCGGTGGCTTCTCTTGTTGCGGAGCATGGGCTCTAGGGCACACGGGCTTCAGTAGTTGTGGCTCGCGGGCTCTAGAGCACAGGCTCAGTAGTTGTGGAGCGCGGGCTTAGTTGCTCCGCGACATGTGGGATATTCCCGGGCCAGGGCTCGAACCCGTGTTCCCTGCATTGGCGGGCAGATTCTTAACCACTGCGCCACCAGGGAAGTCCCAGTTTTTATTTTTAAAAGTTACAAATCTACAGAAAATTTGAAAAGGTATATAATGAATACTCAAATACCCTAGAATCTTCATTAGTTGGTGCCACTTTGCCACATTTCCTTTTGTTCTTCCTGTCTGTCTCTTTCTCCCTCCAGCCCTCCCTTCCATTTTGTTAGCTGAACCGTCTAAAGTAAGATGCAAACACCATGGCATTTTATGCTTAAATACTTCAGCATGTATCACCTGAGAATAGGACATTCTCCTACATAATCACAACACCATTATCTATAGCCCAAGAAATTTAACAATAATTTTATATCACCCAAGATACAGTCCATATCTAAATTCCCCCATCCCCAAAATATCTTTCATAACTTTTCTTCCAATCTAGTATCCAGTCAAGAGTCATACATTGCATTTGGCTGTCTCTTTTAATCTAGAAGACTCCTTCCCTCTTTTTATATATTTAAACATTTTTTTTCTCATTTTAAGTTTGTTTAGATTATGTCACCCATCCTGGATTTGTCTAATAGTTTCCCCATAGTTAGATACAGGCTAAACTTTTTTTTTTTTTTAGCAAGAATTTGCCATAGCTGATGTTATGGACTTGTCATTACATTACGTCAGGAGGCAAATAATAAAAGTTTGTCCCACTATTGGTAATGTTAAGTTTGATCACTTAGTTAAGGTAGTGACTATAAGATCTCACCATTTAAAGGTATAGTAGTTTTCCCCTCTGTAACTAGTATCACTCTGGACTCATGGATATTTTTAAACTTAATTGGTTTAATATCTATTACTATTATCATTCCTCTCCATGTTCAAATTGCTAGAAGTTGGCCAGTGGGATCCCCTTCAAGCCAACTCCTGTGACCCCATTATTTAATTTAAGTTTACTTACATATATAAAATGTATCCTTCTTTTATATAGTTCTATGAATTTTGACAAATGTAATGTAACCATCACTGCCAACAGAGATTCTTTCCATCACCCCAAAAAGTTTTCTCATGTTCCTTTATAATCAATTCCTTCTCCCACCCTCAGCCCCTAGAAACTTCTGATCTGATTTCCATCTTTATTGCCTTTTCCAGAATGTCGTATGTTATACCATATATGGCCTTTTGAGTTTGGCTTCTTTCACTTAGCACAATGAGATTAACCCATGTTGTGGAATATAGTCATGGTTCCTCCCTTTTGATTGCTGTGTAGTATACCCTTCTATGAATGTACCAAAATTGTTGATCCATTCACTAGTTGATGAACATTTGAGTTGTTTCCAGTTTGGGGCAGATATGAATACAGCTGCTATAAATTTTGCATATAGGTTTCTGTGTGGATGTAAGTCTTTGTTTCTTCTGAGATGATACCTAGGCATGGGATTGCTGGGTCATATGATATGATATTCCCTTAGTTTTTGCAAACAAGATTTCTTGCTTTCTGGCACAAGAATATCTCAGCCTCACCCAGTAATTTCCTTTCCCCTGACCTAAACCAGCTGTTTTTCCAAAATGAACATAATTTATTCTTTAAAAAGCTCTGGGGTGATTCTGATATGAACTCAGATTTGGGAACTGCTGATCTGTATAACACATAGAGAATGTGACAAGATTTTCACAAAATTTTATCTTATTAAAGATATATTAAAACCTCCAAGTTGGAAAACAGGACACTGCGAAGACAGTGTGTGCTGAAATCAACATAAGGAAAAGCTGAGTCAGCTTGGTTAGAGTGAAGAGCATCAGATGGAGGGAAGACTTCTGGAAGTTATCAATGTGATTTCTACTCCCCCCGACGCTGAGCTTGGCTTTATCCCTTTCTTTTTCTCCCGCTAGATTGACTCTACCCTGTCTCACTCCCTGACTCAGGTTCTTGGCCCACTTCAGCCTCAGTTTTGGCTGTGGAGATTCAAATATATGTAGATAAGAAAAAAATAATTTATGTATAGGTCTACACCAAATAATCTTTCCAAGAAATTACTTTTAACTATACTTGGAACTTGTGAAGGTATGTGGACTTCATTCATGAGTGGTTCACAAACTTACTTTCTATTTTACACATTTATTATATCTCTGCAGGTTTGACATTCTGGGTACAATGAAAAGGAAACTGAGGACAGATATTCATTACCCGTTCACTAACTTGGACCTTACTCCTTACATTTGTCCAGTTTTTTGGAAACATCCTAAATATAACCTCTGTGCACTGGTGGTGAGTAAAATACTGAAACTATTTAAAGTAACACAGGTTTAAAGAAAACTGTAGAATTATCTGCTTGAATGACTACTACTTCTATCTCTCCCTGACTTCTCCTATACTGCCCTTTTTAAAACAAAATATAGAGCCTGGAAACTCCCTGCTTTGACCTTGAACAGTAGAGCAGTGAAAGAATACATGAAAGAATACAATGTCCTCTATGCTGCCTCCCCACTGTCCCTCTACTCTATACTACTACAGAGTATTTGTTTATTAGTATTTATACTAATAAATAATACTATAACAATAGTAGAGACAGGCTATTTCAGATCTAGGGACATTTGTGAGCTGTGCTCCGGGGGCAGCAGAAGTCGGTTCCAATAGCTTTATGTTGAATAATCACGAGCCCCTCTATGGTGAAAGCCCCAAACACTAGGTACACGGTAGCCATAGACTCACTGCCTGTGTGCGTCAGTCCTAAGGAAACTCTGGGGGTTCCCTTTGGCTCTAAATCAACTGTCATCATTGAGGATTCCCTGAAGGAAAGAAAGCATGGAGTATAATTCAGACCAAATCACCTAGAACTTCCCACAACATCAACCACCCCAAGCAACAGGACATTTTCTGGGTTTCTATTCTGGATCACAGTGTTAAAGATCTGCTTCAGAACATTCAGATCTCAGTTGAAACTGGAGGTCCAGTTGTGTCCACTGTCAGATGGGCGGGGCTCCCACTGGAGCCCAGTATGATTCACCAGAGCCCTCCGGTGTACTGAAGTCTAATTCCCCTTTTGGGCTTATCACTGAATTAATATAAAATGTTGATCCCACTGGTCTTTCTCTTTAACATCTCTCAGAACCATACTTCAAACTTAAAAAAAAAATCCCTCTTTACTTTTTTCTTTTTACTTCAAGCCTTGACATTCTCCTTTCTAATTTATCCTGCCCTTAAATATGATTTTCCTTCTCTCACTCACCAATTTGGAAATCTAGAGTGACATCCTCTTCCCTATCATAAAAGACTCTAATGTGAATTCCAAAATGATACGCCCCCCCATATTCTACTGTTTTAACATCTCATTATAAGTGTTTCTGCTTCAAAAAAAATCCAAAAGCAGAATTTATAAAAAATTACGTGGTAATTATCTACAGTTACATAAAAAGAGTCACCCAAGCTTCCTATAAATTCTTAACCCTTTTAGTGTTTAAATTATTAGTTAATTGAAGGGTAAAAATTGGTTTTGAAAGAGAAATATATCTAGAATTTTCTGCAAATTGATGATTGATCAGAAACAAGAACTAAGCATCTTAGAAACTACGATGTATGGTCATAGGGAAAGGCCAGCCATAGCTCTGTTACTCAAGGTGTTGTCCCCAGGTTAGAAATAAGGAATCTCAGGCTCCACCCCACATTTACTGACTAGAAACTTGCATTTTATCAAGATCCCCATGTGATTCGAATGCATATGGAAGTTTGAGAAGTACTCAGCTAGACCAGAAGGGAAGGATTACCTCCACACCACCCTTAACAGAGATTTATCCAGCTTTTGAATAAGCCCTTAAAGAGCTTCCTGCTTTATAAGGAAGATTCTTTATCTGCCAGATTTGTTTGATTTATTTTACAAACATATAGTGCTTGCTATGTACCAAGGACTGTTCCAAGCACTTTATGAATAATCAATCATTTAATCCTTATGTAGCCCTGTGAAGTGTAGGCACTATTATTATCCCCATCTTACAGAATGGGAAACAGGAACAGAGGTTAAATAATCTGCTCCAATCTACTGCCTACAAAGGGCAGAGCCAGGACCTGAAGCCAGGCAGGCTGGCTCCAAACAGTCCTGCTCTCACTGCCATGTTATGCTGCCTCTGACTGTTAACTTGTCTCTCTGTATGGGGCACAAATCTACCTTCGTCCTTGTAACTCCTTCCATTTGTCCTAATTCTGTCCTCTGAGGTAGTAATAGTAGTATGTATGTGGCTTTTTGGTTAACAAAGGCTTGTACATATGTGTTAGTTAAACAGAACACATTCTTCTTTCTTATACATGATGACCCTTCAAATATTTGAAAATAGGGCTTCCCTGGTGGCGCAGTGGTTGAGAGTCCGCCTGCCGACGCAGGGGACGCGGGTTCGTGCCCCGGTCTGGGAAGATCCCACATGCCGCAGAGCGGCTGGGCCCGTGAGCCATGGCCGCTGAGCCTGCGCATCCGGAGCCTGTGCTCCGCAACGGGAGAGGCCACAGTAGTGAGAGGCCCGCGTACCGCAAAAAAAAAAAAAAATTGAGAAGTTATCATACACCAACAATGTTTACCTCCTTCAACCCTTTTCAGATGACTGGTTTCTAAAAAACTTTTTAAAATTATGAAATATTTCAGGCACAGAAAACAGAATACAGTAAGTGTGCACACAGATGTTAAGAATAGAATATTGTAGAAAAAATCAAGCCCCTGTGTATCTTTAACAACCCCACTCCCCTCCCTTCTCTGTCCTGAATTTGGAGGGAATTATACCCATGCATTCTTTCGTATGTGTCTATACTATACTTTCATACTTTTATCACACATGTGTGATATAGTGTATTTTGCGTGTTTTATAAATCTAGTATCATTAACTGTACATATCCTTCTGTAACATTTTTCCTCAGCATTATTTTTATGATATTAATCCATACTGATATATTAGCTTTAGTGCATATATTTACCTGCTTTACTAATTCGTTGTGTCTATTTATTTATCATTTCTCCTGTTGCTGGACAGTTAGGTTGTTACCAGCATTCTGCTCCTACAACTTTGTATAATGCATTGTCATGTGCTAACACATGAAACTTTATATATACGTGTGTGTGTGTGTGTTCTCCCAGATCACATTTTGAAGATAACTGACCTGAATCTCTCCTTTAATCTATTAACATAAAACACTTAATTTCTTTTTTCTTTGCTAAAAATGTTTTCACATTTTTTATATCTATTTTCACAGTCGAGAAACTAACGTGTAACTTTCTCATACTGTTCTTTTCTGTTTTTGTCTTGAGGATCAGCCTGTTTCTAGCCTCATAAAATAAACTGGCCATTCTTTTCTATTCTTTGGCACAGTCTGCAGAAGATAAAAATAACTTGTTTTTTGAAAGGCTGGTAGAATTAAACAAAAAAACTATCTGGTCCTGAAATTTTTATTCTTGGTGGGTGGATTTTTAAATATTTGGTCAATTTGCTTTAGCCAGGATGAGACTATTTCAGGAGTTTCTGTTTCTTCATTTTTGAAAAAATAAACTTTTTATTGAGATAAAACATACATATAGAAAAATGCAAGCCATGAATGTAAAACTCAATAAATTTTCATAAAGGTAACCTGCCCATGTAACCAGAAAACAGTTCAAGTAGAATATTACCAGCACCCTAACTGCCCTTGTGCCCCCTTCTAGTCCAGGAGACCACTGGCTGCTGACAGAATAGGTTTTGCCAGCTCTTGTGCTTTATAGAAATGGAATCATACTGTGTGTACTCTTTTGTGCCTGGCTGCTTTTACTCAAAATTATGCAACACTCATTCATATTGTTGCATGTATTGTAGTTTATTCCTTCTCATTGCTGTATAGTATTACACTGCGTGAAAATACCACAAATTGCTCTACTCAAAGATCATGAAGACACTTACCTATTCTATCTTATAAAAGCTTTGTTTTACTTTAGCATGGTTTAAAAATTATTTTTAAAACTTCCCATTTTTTACATTTTCAAATTTATTGGCATAAAATTGCTCACATTTTTAATATCTCTATTGAATTCTCAGTTCTCCCTTTGTTTATTCTTAATATTATCTGTGTCTAATCTGTTTTTTCTTGGTCAGTCTTGCCAAAGTTTATCTATTTTGTTATCTGAAAGAACCAGCTTGTGGTTTTGTTGATTCTTTATTCCGTTGTGTTCTATTTCATTAATTTCTGATCTTTATTTCCCTTCTTATACTTTCTTTGAGTTTCCATCAACATGTTATTTAGAGGTGCATTTGAAAAATTCCAAACATAATTTTATTTAGTCATCTTTTTGTTACTAATTTCTAATTTAACTGCATTCTTATCAGAAAATATGGTCCAAATGTTATCCATTCTTGGTACGTGTTGATACTCACTTTGTGTCATAGTTTTGTGTGTGCTTGAAAAGAATTTTTAAATTAGGTTCAGGGTTCCATATGTCCATTAAATATAATTCATTAATTGTGTTGTTTGAATATATACTCTTAATAAGTTTTTGTTTGCTTTAACAAGATTAATAACTGAAAGATATATGATAAAAAAGACTGATTTTACCAAAATTTTCCAGTAATTGTCATAATTTGAAGCTATGTGTGCAATTTTACATCTTTGTAGTGAATTGTTCCTTTTATCATGCTAGGGGAATCTTTTAATACTTAGCCATACCGTTTCACTTAAAGTCTGTCTAGTCTGATATTGAAAAAACTATTCCAGCTTTCTTTTGGATGATATTATTTGTTCTTTTTCTGTCCTTTTCTTTCTTTTCTTTTGTTTTCTTCCAGTTTTATTGAGATATAATTGACATACAGCACTGTATAAGATGTACAGCATAATTATTTAATCATGAAATTATCACAGTAAGTTTAATGAACATCCATCATCTCATTTAAATACAAAATTAAATAGAAAAAAAGTTTTCCTTGTGATGAGAACTCCTAGTATTTATTCATAACAACTTTCATATATGACACACAACAGTGTTAATTATGTTGTACATTTCATCGCTGGTACTTATTTGTCTTATAACTGGAAGTTTGTACCTTTTGACCACCTTCCTCCAATTCCTCCTTCCCCCACCCCCCGCCTCTGGTAACTACAAATCTGGTTTCTTTTTCTATGAGTTTGTTTTTCAAGTATAATTGACTTAAAACAATATGTTAGTTCTTGTCACACAACAGAGTGATTTGATAGTTCTATACATTTCAAAATGATTACAGTAAGTCTAGCTATGCTATATCATTACACAAAGATATTATATAGTTATTGACTATATTCCCCACACTGTATATTTCATCCCTGTGACTCATTTGTTTTGCAACTGAAAGTTTGTACCTCTTAATCTCCCTCACATCTATCTTTCCTTTGCCTATGCCTCTCCCTTCTGGCAACTACTTGTTTGCTCTCTGCAGCTATAACTCTGTTTCTGTTTTGTTTGTTCATTTGTTTTGTTTTTCATATCCACATATAAGTGAAATTGTGTAGTATTTGTCTTTCGCGGGCTGACTTATTTCACTTAGCATACTACCTGCTAGGTCCAACCAGGTTGTCACAAATGGCAAGATTTCATTCTTTTTCTTTTATGGCTGACTAGTATTCCATTGTGTATATATGCCACACCTCTTCTTTATCCATTAATCTACTGATGGGCACTTGGGTTGCTTCCATATCTTGGCTATTGTAAATAATGCTGCAATGAACATAAGGGTGCATATATTTTTTCAAATTAGTGTTTTGGTTTTCTTTGGATATATGCCCAGGAGTGGAATTGCTGGATCATATGGTAGTTCTATTTTTAATTTTTTGAGGAATCTTCATAGTGTTTTCCATAGTGGCTACATCAACTTACATTTCCACCAACAGTGTACTAGGGTTCCCTTTTCTTCACATTCTCACCAACACTTTATCTTTTTTAATAATAGCTATTCTAACAGGTGTGAAGTGATGTCTCATTGTGGTTTTGATGTCCATTTCTCTGATGACTAGTGATATTGAGCATTTTTTCATGTACCTGTTGGCCATCTGTGTGTCTTCCTTGGAAAAAATTCTATTCAGCTCCTCTGCCCATTTTTATTTATTTATTTGTTTGTTTATTTATTTATTTATGGCTGCATTGGGTCTTTGTTGCTGCACGCAGGCTTTCTCTAGTTGTGGCGAGTGGGGACTACTCTTTGTTGCGGTGTGTAGGCTTCTCATTGTGGTGGCTTCTCTTGTTGTGGAGCATGGGCTCTAGTCGTGTGGGCTTCAGTAGTTGTGGCTTGTGGGCTCTAGAGGGCAGACTCAGTAGCTGTGGTGCACAGACTTAGTTGCTCCACAGCATGTGGGATCTTCCCGGACCAGGGCTTGAACCCATGTCACCTGCCCTGGCAGGAGGATTCTTAACCACTGTGCCACCAGGGAAGTCCCTTATTCAACGTCTTGTTGCTACTACACTCAGGGTAATTTCCTGTTTTGTTTCTATTGTTTATTCATTCTCTCTTCAATTCTATGTACTATTTACTCTCTATATTAAATTTTTAATTTCAAGTATTTATCATTTCTGAAAGTTTTTAGGTTTTCAGTTTGCTTCCTTTTCTTAAATGTCTATATACTTTCTGTATAGTCTCTATTACCTAAAGTCCTTGGAGTTTTTAATCTTGCTATTTATTGCCTTCTAACTCTTACTCATGGTGAATTGTTTCCTTGTGAGCTCTTTAATACTGAATTGTGAGTTCAGCATCACTGGGTTTTATATATGGGTATCCTGTGCAGCCTGAATTAAGGTGCATCAATCAGAAAGTAATTCTCTTTTCTTTTGCCAAGCAACCCCCAGATACTTTTCATTGTCACCTTAAATTCACAGAATTCTGAGACACAGACGGTAGTGTAAATTTGAATCCCAAACCAAAGAGAAGCCAGGTCTGTGGTAGTGACTTTCCAGGAATGACTTTTATTCTTTGTACCCAAAGCCTAAGCTAAGCTACGCACTGGAGAATGGATTTGTTCCCCCCCAGTTTATTCTTTTATTGAGGGTGACTCTCTTTAAGAGGTTGTGGCTATGTGTGTGGATTTCAATCCAACTCCTTACCTTGCAGGGACTTAAGACTTTACCTCCAGCCCTTGTGAGACCTTTAAAACCCAAGCACTGTGGTTCCAGGGACCAGGAACTGTCTTTGCTCTCAGGCAGTCACAGCATTAACCACACATCATGCTCATCTTTTATTTCCTCTGTTCTTGGCCCCTGGAGATTACTCTCACTATACAATCTTTAAAGTTAGCCATATATTTCAAAAGGTATTTACCATGTTTTATCCAGCATTCTTTTGTTTTTTTTGGCTGGTTGAGTCTTCGTTGCTGCACATGGGCTTTCTCTAGTTATGGTGCGCGGGGGCTACCCTTCGTTGTGGTGCATGGGCTTCTCATTGTGGTGGCTTCTCTTGTTGCGGAGTATGGGCTCTAGGTGCGTGGGCTCAGTAGTTGTGGCTTGGGGGCTCTAGAGTGCAGGCTCAGTAGTTGTGGTGTATGGGCTTAGTTGCTCTGCGGCATGTGGGATCTTCCTGGACCAGGGAAGTCCCTATCGAGCATTCTTTACAGTTTCATAACTGAGGCTTTCAGGCTAGCTAATTGTCTGCCAAAATTACTGGGAATGGAAGTCTAGAATGACTACCCTATTCTACTATGTCAATTTTTTTGTTTGTTTACATTGTCATCAAAACAGAACATATTCCAGCCATAATCTGTCTAGTCACTTTAGAACATTACTTCATCATCTGGATCCACCAGATGTTTTGTTTTTCTCAAATTACATCACACTATTATGGGCACCATTTTATAAATAAGGAAGTTTAAGCATATCAGCTTAAGGTCACATGGCCAAGACCAGGACCAGAGCCTGAATCTTTAAAA
Source organism: Hyperoodon ampullatus (assembly GCF_949752795.1). Classification (NCBI taxonomy): domain Eukaryota; kingdom Metazoa; phylum Chordata; class Mammalia; order Artiodactyla; family Ziphiidae; genus Hyperoodon; species Hyperoodon ampullatus. The sequence continues at coordinate 87,040,770 of NC_136916.1, forward strand.
TGTCAGCTTTGGGATATTTCTCTAAGGTTTAACAGGAGATGTGGGGAAGATGAAGGTCTAAGGGAACACTTAATAAGTACCTCCTATGTGCTAGCACTATAAGAGAGATAGTAGTTGTATAAGACAAGTTCTTATTACCCATTTTAAAAGACAGGGGAACTAAAGCTCAGAAAGGTTAAATAATTTCCTTAAGGTCATTGTGTAGTATTAGAGCTGAATTCATAGACTTGACTAGAAAAATCCATTTTCTTCCCTCTATCCCAGGGGTCAGCAAACTTAAAAAGCTAGATAGTAAATATTTTAGGATTTGCAGGCCATGTAGTCTATAGTCTCTCTTGTAACTATTCAACTTTACAGTTGTCGTGTGAAAGCAGCCACTTAAAAACAAACAAGTGAGCATGGCTGTGTTCCCATAAAACTTTATTTAAGGACATTGAAAAATCTGACGTTCATATAATTTTCACACATCACAAAATATTATTCTTCTGATTTTTTCCAACCATATAAAAATATAAAATGTATTCTTAGTTCACAGGCCATATAAAAACAGGCAGCAGGCTGGCTTTGACCCATGGGCAAATGGTTTTGTCAACCCCTGCTCTATGCCATACCACCTTCTGAGAAGTGAGGTTCTCCAATGCCTTTGTTTCAAACATTGCTTTACTGGGTTAGGGAAGACATGGGAAAAAGAGACTAGAACAGGTTCTTTTTTGGGCTTTGGATGACCAAGGGAGCTGTTGCTGTACAACCTCCGCAAATTGTGTGGTAGCAGTATGCAGTTGTTTTAATGTCTTGTTCCAGTGTTAAATGTCTTTTTCCATGTCTATCTTAGACTGTCTTCAAAATTAAACTATAAGCTCATTTAGGAAAGATGACTATTTTCTTATTTTAAAATTTCCTTTGATGTTTAATAGTCTATGTACAGTTGGTACTCAGTAAGTATTAACTGATAAATATTAGAAGATGCCAAATACTATCCTATTTCATTCACAGAGTCTATTAAATAATCGATGGACACAATATATAACCATTTCAGTGACATGAAAAATATACCAGTCAGGCTATATGTATGATTTGATGTAACATATGATTTAGCTTTTAATCCTTTAGCTTGTATAAGGGACAATTATAAAAATAGTTCTTGGCCCTACCGTTTGGGTTCTAATAGTTAAAGTATTCAAATGTAAATACTGTGTGACATTCCTTTCTCCCCTAGAACCACTCTGGCGATCTGGATGGTGGCCACTACACTGCTTTCTGCAAAAACTCAGTGACTCACGCCTGGTATAACTTTGATGACACAAGAGTCAGTGAGATTCCAGATACTTCAGTTCAAACTGCTACAGCATATCTCCTGTTCTATAGCTGCCAGCCCTTTTCTATACCTATACAAAAACGCAAGAGCTAGGAAAATGGTGTTTCCTGAAAATTGCAAAACTAGCAGTTAGAACCTAGTACTTAAGTTTTGCTTTGTCATTAAAACTCTTGCAACTTACTTGCATCACTGACATTTTTAAGTCTTTCTGGCATGTTATGCAACCTTTCACAAGGTAAGTCTATAAAAAGATGGGTCCTGGCCCACTGAAAAAGGCAGCATGAAAATGATGCAATGCTAACGAATGGGGACCTTCAAAGCAATCAGATTATAAGTATCGTGTTCAGGTTTCAAAGTACAGTGTTTATTAGTGTGTATTTTTATCATAAACTATCTCATAATAATTATATATATCCAACAAATTATTTTCCAAAGATACTTCATGGAGCTAAACCAAAATAACTTTTGTTCAAGTGGCTCTGTGAGGTTAGGAATGTGATTTGAAAATATTTAATTGTTCAGATAATTTAGGCAAGAAACTATAATCTCTCAGACTAATTGCAGAACATGAAAAGTTGTCAGTTTCACAATTCAACACCATCCTTTCATCTTCTTTCTGGGAGTCCATTAATGGTGACATCTTTCAGAAGCACCTTTAGAATCCCGTTTTTATATATTATATATTGACTTTACCTATAACAACTAAGTCCCTGAGGTAAATGATAAATTCTAAGCTCCTCTATCCCTTTTAATACATCACTTTGTAAAGATGTGGTTTATAATGCAGTTCACTTTGCAGTCATGTCTGACTCATCTCTTTTTATATTAATCCTAAGAATTCTACTACTCTTGATAGAATGAGTCTGGGCATTAAGTTATTTATAACTTACTCTGACTCCCAACTCTGAGAGAATCATAAGTGCTATATGCAGTTCAGGGTCAAGGTGAAGGATGAGTGGAATCAAGTGATGCAAAGGAATAAGTGTACTAAATTTTAAGTCATTGTAGTGGTATAAAGAGTGTATGTATAAAATCTGTAATTCTACTGTTCTATGTTTAATAATATAAAATTAAAGACAGAACACTTACAGGGTTTTAAATTATTTTTCTCATTAAGATTTTAATGTAGGTGTAAATGAAAATTCTCATTTAAAAAATTAAAGAAAAGTTTCAATTTATTTTTTTAGAATAAAGATTTAGTGCACAAATACAGCCCAAAGCCAACAGAAAAATAACTTTGCCCTGTCATTTCCCTAAGAAAGCACTGCAATTACTCAGAATAGGCCAAAAGGAAAGAAAGAAAAGAAAAAAGCAATCCTCTGAGTTCTAGGCTTCACAAAAGGACCACATATTATACTATGTACATCGATTTGATGTGCAAGTGTGCAATAAATATATACACATACATTCCTATCTGTTTTACATCATTCTAGAGTATTCATAGAGCAAGCTGGGACTTAGAAATGTAAAAAGGCCATAACAGTAAAAAGGAAAATAAAGGATACAATGGTTTTTAGACCAGTAGAATAATTATGCTTAGCTAATTATTTTAACTTTGGAGCAAACTAAAAAAGTTGTTTTGAAATAAATGGTACCTGTAAGGAATGCTTACTGCAATACTTGTTAAATGTTCTTGGTCAGTTTTTTGATAACAGCACTGACCTGAAGTATATGGTATAGTAACACAACTCTCACTGTCCTAGAATTCCTTTAAATGGCCAGCTATAGCTATCCAGAATCTTTAAGCATTTCAAGAATTGTGTTGCTCAGCCTGTTAAAAGATAAACTAGCTTATAACCTACTTCTCCTTATGTGGCTACATCAGTTGCTCGTGGTCCCAATGACGTATAAAAGAGGATATAAGCTGCTGAAGATTTCACAGAAGAAACGGAAATATCAGAAACTTCATGATCATCAAATTTAAACCACCGCTGTCTTGCTGCATTTTTACAATAGGCAGTGTAGTGGCCTCCATCCAGCCCACCATAGTGATTCTGTGCCAAACAAGACAGAAAATCAAATCAAATTGAATTATTTAAAATATGTCAATAATTTCAAAGAATTATGTTGTTCTTACTTTCCTATGAGGTAAGGAACCACTTGAAACTGGGTTTTTTTGGTTGCTTCAAAAGAAAACGTATTTAGTTTAATGAGATACTTACCGAAACAGAAAACAAGTTATATTTCCTCAAATTGTTCTTTGGACCAATAACATACTGTGACAAGTCAAGATTTTCTAATGGGAAGTCCACAGATGTCTGTAATTTTTGCTTCCATCTGCCATCGTAGGAAAAACTGTAGAGCATAACATTACAGCAATTACACTGACAGACCAAAGACATCAGAATGAACCCTAATTCATTCATTAACAATCCAGATTTTTAGACAGGACCATAAAATCCATTTCAAACACACAATCAGAATTTTAATAGTGGAGGGACCTGTTAAAGACACCTGGTTTCGGACTTCCCTGGTGGTCCAGAGGTTAAGACTCGGCGCTTCCAACGTAGGGGGCGTGGGATCGATCCCTGGTCGGGGAACTAAGATCCCACATACCGCGTGGCGCAGCCAAAAAAGAAAAAAAAAAAAGAAGAAAAGATAATGTAAGTCCCCTACATACGAATCTTCAAATTGTGAACTTCCAAAGATGTGAATGTGCTCGTGTATGCCAGCTGTTGTACTGTACTACTATACTTTTCAAGGTACTATACTGTAAGATTAAAAATGTTTTATTTTTTGTGTTTGTTTTTTATGTATTATTTCTGTGAAAAGTATTATAAACCTATTACAGTATGCCTAGTACTATATAGCAGAGTTAGTTGGGTACCTAGGCTAACCTTATTGGACTTACAAATGAATTGGACTTACAAATGCACTCTCAGAACAGAACTCGTTCATATGTAGGGGACTTGCTGTACTTGGTTTCATTTGTTTTACAAATGAAGAAACTGCCGTTCACAGATATTAACACATTATTGACCAGAGACGTATTAGTATGTCTTTTGTTACCCGAACGTATTGACTGTAGGCATTTCAATATTCATTTACATAACAAATCGCCAGCCGCAGGCGTTAGTTTCTGCAAAAATCCCCCATCAATAATCAGTTAAATGTCTAACCACAGGTCAAACAGCTAGAGTGGTAGAGGTAGGGCCACACCTTGGTCCCTTAATCCCTAGACCAGCTAAAGCTGTTAGATTAGTCTTCTACAAAGGTAAAAAGTTGTGAAAACCCCCATTTATAATGCTAATCACCACAAAAGTACAGAGGAATGACAGAGGAGAGCTGCTCTAGATTTAAGCTTGTACTTTTGGGTACACTAGAGTTGGTAATTGTGAGCATATAAATTAGTGACTGAAATAATGGCATTCCATTATCCTGACATATTCTGCTTCTTTAAACACCAAAATACTGGTATTTTGGTTGGTGTAATATGGTTATTTCAGAATTATTTTTAAAAAATGAACTCTGAACCATTTATACTTTTAGATATTCTCCAAGAGTAATACACAGCATTAAAAATTTTAACAGAACAAATGTGTAATCATTTATAGAATGTTTATACCTCCACAATCTGCAAGAAGCAGCAAAGGACAAGTGATATAATAAGCTTTTGTTAGAAAATTTACGTAAGAGGAATTTGAACATATCAATGTGGAAATTAACATAAATAACTGCCTAAGAATCTCCAATAATATAAGATGAAACAAAAAATTAAAAAGAAATGTTTTCTTTGAAACAAAAATTAGAGCTCTCCATAAACAGATGAAACTTCCTTTTAAAGTTTTTCCAAAAAATGACTTAAAGTTATCACTCCACAGATGGATACCATAAAGACAAAGAATCAGAGCAAAAGACCTGGCACATGTTTTACAACTCTCTCGCCATTATTCTTCTACTGCTATAGGTCCAGATCTTTTTCATTGGCTGGAAAAATCTGGGCAAAAATATGTGTGCACTCTACAATGGCATCCTTAATGTTTTACCTTTAAAAATTATACTTTTAAAAAACTCATATATTTCATTTTCAGCACAGTATTCTTTTTTGTTATGTTTACTATATTGTTTGAATGATAAATTTTATCTAATAGTGTGTTAGAGTTATATTGTATAACATTATTTTTATACATTTTCACTGAATGCTTTGTAATGATTTAAAATTTTCATATTTGAAATGCAATAATTTAGTTTCACTGATTTTTAAAACAATTTTATATTGGAGTATCGTTGATTAACAATGTGTGTTAGTTTTGGGTGTACAGCAAAGTGATTCAGTTATACATATACATGTATCTATCCTTTTTCAAATTCTTTTCCCAGTTAGCTTATTATGGAATATTGAGCAGAGTTCCCTGTGCTATACAGTCGGTCCTTACTCATTATCTATTTTATTTATTTTTTATTTTTTTGGCTGTGCTGCGTGGCTTGTAGGATCTTAATTCCCTGACCAGGGACTGAACCCCCACCCTTGGCAGTGAAAGTGCAGAGTCCTAACCACTGGGCAACCAGGGAATTCTCTTGGTTATCCATTTTAAGTATAGCAGTGTGAACATGTCAATTTCAAACTCCCAATCTATCCCTCCCCGCTAGTTTCACAGATTTTTAAAAACAGAATTATATGAAAGAGTGATGCTGTCACTTTGCCCTGTTATTACAAACACTAAGGTGAACTAGAATCTAATCATTTCTGCCTAGTTTCCCTAGAGATACCGTAACCAGATAATCTTCCTTTGTTATACATCCTAAGCAGGTAGTACAACAAAGTGTTTACAATAAAAGACTTAGAAGTCCTTCATCTAAAAAGTACTAAACACTAAGAAAAATGTGTCCCTTTTACCGTTTCAGATGCACTAAAAGTACAGGTGGCAACTTCCAGATTTCTATCTTTTTTAGCGAATCCCGTCGAGCTCTGCAATGACTGCAGTAAAACCTGTTGTTATCTGTGAGTTTTTCTTCTTTGGAAAATAATCTAAGGCAATCCTGGAGGCAAAAACAAGTAGTAGATACTTGTTAATATTTTCAACACAGTTTCCCTAGCATCTATTCAATCAGTTACTCTGCCAGGATGAGGAATACAACAGTAAACTATTACAAAACAGTTCCTGCCCCCACAAAGTTTATGATCTAGTGAGGGATGCAGACCCAGATGGGAGCTGACAGTGACACAGAGTGTGGCGAGTGGTGGTGCTGCCTATGGTGGAGGGAAGAAGTCCTGCATGCCCTGAGAGCACTGAGGAACAAATTCTACCTGGTGGCTCAGGAAGTTCTGACTAACAGGAAGCCAACACTAAAGGGTGTCAACAAGCTCTCTAAATCACACCGCTGTTGTCTGCAAAACGTATTTATTTGATATACCCATGTAGAGCAAATTCCTATAAAACTGTACCTAAATTAAAGTCAACATACAATTTTCCAAATTAACTTTTAAAACTTCTACAATAAATACAAACTTTAAAAAAATGATTAACTCTAAAAGAATATTTTATAGGAAAATCTTTTAAAAAGGAAAATTTCTTTTAAAAAATGCCGTTTTTTTCCTAATCTACAGACGCCTAATTAAAACAAAATTTTTGTTTAAGTTTTAACCTATAAAATGTTTATGGGGAAAACAAGAGAAATAAATTACTGAATAAAGTACACCTCTATGTGCAAATGAACAGAATTTTTCTTCAACAAATCATTTTCTCTCAATCCTAAACTTACCTGTAATGTACATTTACTTGTAGATGCTAGTGGTAGAGACAGATACATGAAAGCCTCAAATGTCCTAGACTTTTTGTGGCAGGTGAGGCACTGTACTGTGGATTTGAATTGACCCTGAAAAAGGGCAACAATGATAGATTCATTGAGCTGCTTGTGCTTCTGCCAAGCATTTTCTGCAGCTTTAAAGTCATCGAGATGATCATTATTTTCTTCTTTATGTCTCTTCCGATTATCAGCCTGGAAATAAAATTTAGACTCTATATTAATATCTCAAAGTCAACATTTAATATAAAATTGAAAGAGTATAGTAAATACAAACACTCTGCAGATTTAGAAACACTTCTTGTTCTTTTCAGAAAGGAATTCTAATCTCATCAAGTGCCACAAAAAAATTCTAGCCAAAAAAACCTCCTAAAATACCAAAACCCACTTTATCAAAAGGATGTAACTTGTTGCAATTTCTTAACAAATTTTTATTTAAAGAGCTGAAAAGTCTGGTTTTGAAAAGACATTCCACATATAGCTGGGAGTTAGGGCTACAACTAGACAGATGTTACTTTGCTGTCCTAGTCTCATGGATGGATACATTCTATCTATCTATCTATCTATCTACCTTCACACACATATACACATAGACACACAACATACATATATTCACACACATACATATACACATATAAGTGTGTCTATTTGTGTATGTATATGGTCGCTGGTAAGAAAGGTGACCCCAAAGGTATCTGAAAGAGGACAGCTTGGTGCTAAAAAGCAGCCACAGTACACAGACAAAGATGCCTCAGTAATAACTTTTCACATGAATCACTTGGTCACGTGGGTCACAAACACAGCATCTCTGACAACTATTTTTACAAATTTACAACATTTACAAACTTCTTGCAGAAATACCTGTTAACATTTTCATAAGTAAATACAAATTGCATATACTTCCTTTCAAATATTAGACCTATCAGATATATTTGTTTTGAAGTTCCATGCCATAGTACAGAGTCACTAGGTTTCAATAAATTAGCACCGAACAATCACCAACTATAATTTTAAATTGCTATAAAAATGAGTACAATGTTAAGCAACCCTAAGGAGCCTTTGCAACTTAGAAATATTTCTTACTTTATTAAGATCTTCATGGAGACCATCCATTAGGAACAGAAGCAGTTCTTGTGAATCTTGCTGGCTGTATCCTGCAAACTGGTCATTGATCTTCCCAATAGTGATTTTAAAGTCTTTAGGACTGATATACCTGTACTGTCCTGTCCACAGGGCTTTCATGATTATGCCAAATTCTTCCGCCACTTCACCTTTATGCCCCAACAAATTTGACCTTTGCAAATAAAATTAAAGTTACAAAAAAGCAATACAGGAATTATAAAAAGCCAAGGTACAGTGGGTTCTTGACATCAACATTAAACTATTCACATACTGTAATATGTGACCCTACACTAAAATACTTATTCACAGGTTTATTACCAAATACCTATCTGAATCTTACTCTGATTACACCCCTCCAACTTGCTTCCTTTTGGCTGCCAGCCCTGCACGGTCTCCTATTCCTTATCAACAGGCTCCAGTTTATGACAGTGAGGTTCCACCTTCTTGTACTGTTCCTTTCCTGTCTGTCCTTTACCAATCAGAGGAGGCTTTTCTCTACATTTTTTTTTTTTAAACATCTTTATTGGAGTATAATTGCTTTACAATGGTGTGTTAGTTTCTGCTGTATAACAAAGTGAATCAGCTATACGTATGCATATATCCCCACATCTCCTCCCTCTTGCGTCTCCCTCCCACCCTCCCTATCTCACCCCTCTACGTGGGCACAAAGCACCAAGCTGATCTCCCTGTGCTATGCGGCTGCTTTCCACTAGCTATCTATTTACATTTGGTAGTGTATCTAAGTCCATACCACTCTCTCACTTCGTCCCAGCTTACCCTTCCCCCTCTGTGTCCTCAAGTCCATTCTCTGAGTCTGTGTCTTTATTCCCGTCGTACCCCTAGGTTCTTCAGAACCATTTTTTTTTTTTAGATTCCATATATATGTGTTAGCATACAGTATTTGTTTTTCTCTTTCTGACTTACTTAACTCTGTATGACAGTCTCTAGGTCTATCCACCTCACTACAAATAACTCAATTTCATTTCTTTTTATGGCTGAGTAATATTCCATTGTATATATGTGCCACATCTTCTTAATCCATTCATCTGTCGATGGACACTTAGGTTGCTTCCATGTCCTGGCAATTTCTACACTGTTCTTAAGAATATTTTCCTCTTTCCTAATTTGACATCTCTGGAACTGGCTGGTAAGGAAGCGTGGTTAGATCACCCTTTTAATACTGTACTGCAAAAAGTATGATATTTATTTACCTATTAATATCATCGTGATAACAGTTGCGGTTGAAATAATCAGCCAGATGTGGAGTATTACATAGGCACTGCAGTATTGAGTTCATATAACAAGTATTTCCTAAATTACGAAGTCCGGTGAGAGCTGGTCCAGATCCTCCAAAAACAGGATTGAGGTTCCGAATTTGCGAAGCAGAAAGCCTTGTGATCTCAGTTTTAGGGTAGCTTGTTGGCCTAAGGAAGAAAAAAGTGTACAAGATACTTTAAAATGTACAGCACCTGAAATGAAGGTTCATACTACAAAGGGCAGTAAACTCCAGCATTGGTACCAGAGTATTCAGTAATCTTGCAAATAGTTATTAAGTTAGCTCATAAGGTAATGGGTCTTACAGGACATTTAGTATCTATGTTAACACTGGTTATATTCTGTGACCCTCCCATGAAACAAACACCTTTAACCTCTTATGTGAGTCCATGGTTTTTTACAGATACCCCGAGATAGATTCTCTGGCTTCTCATGAACAGGTAGAGTCTTCTAGTAGAGAAGCCTCTTTCAAACTTCTTTAAATGATCCCAGGAAGTTTAGCATTACCAAATGTTGTATTCAACCAGAATGCCAAACAAGGAATCAAAAAAAAAAAGTGTATGTGTGTATATACATATGGTACTGTGGAGTATATTATTAAGCAGGCAGAGGTTAATTGGGTACTAAAACCTAAAGTCTAGAGCTGTGCTGACAAATATGGTAGTAGCCACTAGCCACAGGTGGCTATATAAATGTAAGATAAAATTTAAAATTTAGCTTTTTAGTTACATTAGCCACAATTCAAAATAGCCACTACCATACTGGACAGCACAGATACAGAACATTTCTATCTTCACAGATACAGAACATTTCTATCAACATGTCTACTGGAGAGCACTAGACTAGAGAATGCCTCCAAGACTTTTGTTACTTAGTGTATTTGATTTATATGTGGAACTTCTAGAACTGCTACAGCATTAAGAGAACTCCTAAGTGATAAGTCTTTCTTTTATTATTGATCCTAAGTATATTTCCACCTCTGAAAGGAATATTGAGAACAGATTATATTTCAACCACCTTTTCTTTACACATGGCTCAGGTGTATGCACTCATGTGCTATTTCTCTGTTCAACACAGATAAAAAAAATACATGAACTGCATATGCTGTAGTTTTTAAAACTGTCAAATTAACAAACTTTCATAAGAATGATAATTCAAGAAGGAATTACACCTCACCAGCTTTAATAGTGAGCCCTAAAATCTACAACTAGATTTACCGATTTTACAAAATCTCCTCCAGGTAAGTCCTACCTGGCAGGGAAGGTTCTCATGAGGAAAATATATTAACTACTTTTTGTGGAGGTGATTCTGAAGAGGCCAAAAAGACAGCCTAGTTAGAATTCCTTAGCAATTAAGAGAGTGTATTTAATAAATAGAAAAATTCATTTATTTTCACTTCCATCTATCCTACGTTCCCCAAAATTAATGATCAGAAGTGGTAAATAGACTAACAAACTATCTTCTCATAATCCTATCAATCATAAGCTAGGAGCATTAGAGTATTCAATAAGGGATAAAGCCAGGAATACATCTAAATGAGTTACTGTTTTGGGGAAACCTAAATGAATCACGTATTGATCACCACTTGTGAACAGAGTAACAGAAATACAATGAAGGAAAAGGAAACAATACGGATTAGAAGCTGATACACACTATAATGCTCATTATTTTAATACTATATAAGTTCGCTCCCGTATTACTGGCTGAGTTAAAAAAAAAAAGTTTGGAATTGAAGAGCTGCAACAAGACATACTCAATAATCCTATAAATTATGGTCCTCAAAAGGAGATTTAGGGCTCAGAGGAAGTTTATGAAACACATCTAAGCAGTCTATGGCACACTGCCTTAAAACTTAACAAGGTGTATACTTTTATATCTACATTATTACGTCTGTGATATATTTAAGTTAGCACTTGGGAGAAAAACCAAGGACATTTAATCCATTTATTTCTTTTTTCCTCTTTAGTAAATAAAGGCTGGGATAGCCATCCACAGAACTTTCTGATGCCCTGATATTAATAAACTGATATGTTTATAGTAGAGGTTTTCAAATACAGCAGATGATTCTGTTTCTAGGAGTTAGGATAAACTTACTTGTTTTCCCGATTAACTGTTGGAGTTACTGCTGGCCTCCTCTTCTCTTCCTCTTGAATGGCTTGGGTTATATCTGGGGAGGAGTAGGAGCGCTTCAGCTTGGACGGTTCTCTATCCCGCTCGGCAGGAATCTGTGGCTTGGCTTTGTGAGTTGGAGGGGTGGAAGGAGGTGCAGATGAAGGAGCCATTTCCGGTGGATACATATGAACAGTGTTGGTGGGCGAATGATAGTAACGAAAAGTTCCAGTGATAGGGTCAAGAAACTTACATGGGGAAAAAAAAAAGACAGGTCAAAAAATGATGAACATTGAATGAACAACAACAAAAAAACACTCAAAAGTATTTCACTGCTAAATTTACTTCTGGATTAAAATTATTTGAATAAAATGGTGATAATCACTTCTATAATTAAACTTTCAAAGAACTTTAGGTTTTAAAGTGATACACTGTTTCTCAATGACAAATGCCAGGATGTTCATATACTGAAGCCAGCATTCCAGATTGGATATTGAAAAATCTAACCCTGCTGTAATTAGGGAAATGAGCTATGTCCTTTATAATGAAGAAACAGAATCGACTCTGCAGAGAAGATGTAGAATAAACAAATACATGTTTTGTTTTTTAAAAAAACAGTGACCATGTAATTTATTTCTGTGCTAATTTTGAATTTTACCTTGGCCCAGCCTGAAGGCAGTCCTGGTACGATCCTCCCCATTTCTTCACTTCGTGCTCTTGTCAAAGGCTCTCGAGACTAGTTTAAAGAAAAAAAAACAAAAAAGTAAAAGCTTTTTAAATTACATTTTGCCATATACAAACTTAAGCTACTTGTACCAAAGAACCAAAAAGCCTTGTGTTGCTGCCCTTAATATTTTTTAAAACAAGTTCAAAGATGAAGAACTATACATGTTTTCTTTCTTTTTTAAATAGATCTTTATTGGAGTATAATTGCTTCACAATACTGTGTTAGTTTCTGTTGCACAACAAAGCGAATCAGCCATATGCATACACATGTCCCCATATCCCCCTCCCATTCTCCCTATCCCACCCCTCTAGGTCATCCCAAAGCACCAAGCCAATCTCCCTGTGCTATATTGCTGCTTCCCACCAGGAACTATTTTACATTTGGTAGTGTATATATGTCGATGCTACTCTCACTTCACCCCAGCTTCCCCCTCCCACCCCAAGTCCTCAAGTCCATTCTCTATGTCTACCTCTTTATTCCTGCCCTGCAATTAGGTTCATCAGTACCATTTTTTCTTTTGTTAGATTCCATATATATGCATTAGATTACAGTATTTGTTTTTCTCTTTCTGACTTACTTCACTCCATATGACAGACTCTAGGTCCATCCACCTCACTACAAATAACTCAATTTCATTTCTTTTTATGGCTGAGTAATATTCCATTTATATATGTTTTCTTAAAGTCCTAAAATTATCACAGCAAGGGGAAGGAGTGTGTGTGCACAAGCCTATAATAACGGTGACTTTTAAAAGTTTCTCTAAAAAAACAGAAACACAGGCTTCCCTGGTGGCACAGTGGTTAAGAATCCACCTGCCAATGCAGGGGACACAGGTTCGAGCCCTGGTCCGGGAAGATCCCACATGTTGCAGAGCAACTAAGCCTGTATGCCACAACTATTGAGCCTGAGCTCTAGAGCCCGTGAGCCACAACTACTGAGTTCGCGTGCCACAACTACTGAAGCCCGCATGCCCTAGAGCCTGTGCTCCGCAACAAGAGAAGCCACTGCAATGAGAAGCCCGCCTACCACAATGAAGAGTAGCCCCTGCTCTCTGCAACTCGAGAAAGCCCGTGCACAGCAACGAAGACCCAATGCAGCCAAAAAGAAAAAAGAAAAAAATATATTTATAAAAGAAAAGAAAAAATAATAAATTGGACTTCATCAAAAACCCCCCAAAAAACAAAAAAAAACAGAAACACAAAGACAATTTCACTTCTAGGTGCCAACCCAAAAGAAATGAAAATAAATTTCCATACAAAGATACTTAGATGCAAATGTTCATAGCAGCATTATTCATAACAGCCCCAAAGCAGAAGCAATCCAATGTCCATCAAATGTGGTATATCCATACAACGGAATACTACTCAGCAACAAAAAGAATAAACTACTGATATGTGGTACAATATAGATGAATGTCAAAAAATTACAGTAGGTGAAAGAAGAAATATACAAAAGACTATATATATATTATTTGTATGAAATGCCTAGAAGAGGCAAATCTGTGGAGACAAAGATTAGATTCATGGTTGCCTGGAATGGGGAGTGACTATAGCTGGGCACAGAGATCTTTTTGGTGTGATAGAAATGTCCTAAAGTTGGATTGCATTAAAACTGTTTCACAACTCTGAACTGAAATCACTGAACTGTACACTAAAAATGGATTACTTTTATGGTATTCAAATTATACCTCAAGAAAACTCTTAAATAAAAACAAAGGCAAAGACATCTTATAAAAGGCCTAAATATTTTTAAAATTGTGATGAAATGTAACATTTACCACCTTGAACATTTTTAAGTGTATAGGTAAGTGGCATTAAGTATATTCACACTGCTGTGCAACCACTCTCCAGAACTCTCTTCATCTTGCAAAACTAAAACTCTGTACCCATTTAAACAACTCCCAACTTCTCCCAACCCCCAGGTCCCTGGCAACCACCACTCTACTTCCTGTCTCTATGAATTTAACCATTCTAGGTACCCTATATAAACGGAATCAAAGAACATTTGTCCTCTTGTGACTGGTTAGCGTAATGTCATCAAGGTTCATCCATGTCAGAATTTCTTTTTTTAAAGATGAATAATATTCCATTGTATGTATATACCACATTTTTTATAGATTCATCTGTCAGTGTATACTTGAGTTGCTTCCATCCTTTGGCCATTATGAATAATACTCTATGAACATGGGTGTATAAATATCTCTTTGAGAGTCTGCTTTCAATTCTTTTGGGTATCTATCCAGGAGTAGAATTGCTAGATCATACAATAAGGCCTAAGTATCTTTTAATTTCATAAAATGAATAGAACATATCATCTTACTTTAAATAGGAAGATAAGGATCTATTCCCTTTAGCATATAAGTGGATCCATCATGCAAAAACAAGCAAAAAATGCTACCAAAGATAGCAAAGATTCCCTCAGAGAGAAGATCTTAAGATGGAGGAGGATGATATGGTAGAGATAACCACATGGTTATAATCCATGTTTTTTTTCCTATCCAATGAACTGTTGCTTACTTTATTTCTTTCAGTGCCTTCTGTATTCTCTCTAAAAGTTCCAGTCTTTAGAATTCCACTTTCTGGTTGTCCTTTAATCTTAACAGGCTATAAAATTATTAAAATCAGAAGTGAAACAAAACTTTAACTTTTCCCCAGCATAAACCTACCTATCACTAGCTAATACAAGCAAATCCATCAGACTGCAAGTGTAAAAAGAGAGAGAAAAAAAATGAGGCTCTGAAAAGTTTATTTGATTTTATTGTCAAATTAGACACTTAAAATTAAAGGTGGCAGGGCCCATGTGGGATTTCCTAACTCCAAAGGTAAAGAACTAAGAAACTTTGATGAATCAGTGGTGGGGAAGAGATGTGAATCACAGTGGGTTATGAAGCAGTGATTCATAATACATGGCCAAGTATAAGATGTTGGGTCATTAGTGTACACACACCATGGACTCTTGTGAACATTATCCTTTTATTTAAATCTCTTATGATTTTGGCTACCTTGAAAGTGGTAGTGATCTAAGATCATTAACGTATTAAAGAGAATGAAGCGATTATAGAATTTCATACAGAGCAATATTCAGGAGTGCAAAATTCATTTTATATCCTCTTAGAACTTCTCATAGATGCTTTAAAAAATTCACTTTAATTTTATAGATTTAAAAAATAACTACAGTAAAGTAAAAACTTAAAAGTGTGATAATTTAAATAAAATTTATTCCAGAATAAATCACACATTTTGCCTACTTTTAAAAGGACCATACAATGAATGCAATCTTAACTTTCCTTCAGTGTGTTACATTATAGGAAACATAAAAAAACGACATGTGATCATCTCAGGGCTATTTAGACTTGTATGCATATTTGGCACCTAAACTAAATGACCCCAGAAATACGAATGCTTTAAATTCTTAAGACTACCTGCCTCTGGATAGAAGGTGGCTTTGGAATTTAACTGCATATGTGATTCACAGGCAACTTACTTAACCTCTAAGCTTCAATTTCATCTGTAAATTGAATTCCTCATAGAGTTATCATTAGGAGGAATAAGTAAGATTATGTATCAATAGAAGAAATATCTGGCATATACTAGCTACACAATGAATAATATTCAAGTGGTAAGAGCTCATAAGTTCTGATTCTCCTATGAATAAAGTTAGAGAATTTTAGAACATGGGCTTCATTTTCCTAACTTTGGATGTTTAGAAGGCTTTTGCATGGGACCTACATCTTTGATAATTAAAGTTACTAGGTTACGTGTTCCCTGGATAAATGTGGCACTAATATGAATTGTTAATTTGGGTATATGCATAAACTGCTGCTCGAGAAGTATAGAAATTGACATTCAATAAAGACAGTATTTTGCCTCCAATTAAAATTCTTTTCACACTACCAAAAATACATTTCCATTTATATGAAATGTAAAAAGGGCTAGCTGTTCTTGCTATTATAAAAACTTATTTGTTAGAAGATGACATGATACTATACATAGAAAATCCTAAAGATGCCACCAGAAAACTACTAGAGCTCATCAATGAATTCGGTTAAGTTGCAGTATACAAAACTCATATACAGAAATCTGTTGCATTTGTATACACTAATAATGAACTATCAGAAAGAAATTAAGAAAACAATCCCATTTACAATTGCATCAAAAAGAATAAAATAGGGACTTCCCTGGTGGACCAGTGATAAAGAATCCACCTTCCAATGCAGGGGACGTGGGTTCGATCCCTGGTCGGGGAACTAAGATCCCACATGCCACAGGGCAACTAAGCCTGCGTGTCACAACTACTGAGCTCACACGCCTCAACGAGAGAGCCTGCATGCCTCAATGAGAGAGCTCGCATGCCACAAACTACAGAGCCCATGTGCTCTGGAGCCCACACACCACAACTACAGAGCCTTCATGCCCTGGAGCCCACATGCCACAACTAGAGAGAGAAGACCACACCACAACTAGAGAGAAGAAGCCCACACCACAATGAAGAGCCTGCACTACAACGAGAGATCCCACGTGCTACAACTAATACCTGATGCCGCCAAAAAAAATTTTTTTTTAAATAAAGAAAATAAATAAATATTAAAAAAAGAATAAAATATATAGGAATAAATCTAAGTAAGGAGGTAAAAGACCTGTACTTGGAAAACTATAAGACACTGATGAAAGATAATTGAGGATGACCCAAACAGATGAAAAGATAATACTGTGTTCATGGATTGGAAGAATTAATATTGTTAAAATGTCCATTCTACCCAAGGCAATCTACAGATTCAATGAAATCTCTATCAAAACACCAATGGTGCTCTCTATTGTCTTCTCTGCACTGGGAGCAGCTCTCCTGCCATGGCCCTTCAGCCCCTGAAAATGTACACTTGCGCCAAGTTCGTCTCCATCCCCTCCTTGATCAGGAGAACCTCTCCACTAATGAGCTGATCACTGTCTGCAGTGGTGCTGAAACGACTGGAGACGCTGACAGATGAGAGCCACAGCAGCTTGGCAGCCCCGAGTCCCCTGACCACCTCACTTATTCCTAGCCGCTGCTTCCAAACCAGTGCCATTTCAAGGGACACTGACACAGCAGCCAAGTTCACTGGAGCTGGGGCTGCCATAGTAGGGGTGGCTGGCTCTGGGGCTGGAATTGGGACTGTGTTTGGGAGCCTCATCATTGGTTATGCCAGGAACCCTTCTCTGAAGCAACAGCTCTTCTCCTACACCATTCTGGGCTTTGCCTCTCAGAAGCCATGGGACTCTTTTGCCTGATGGTGGCCTTTCTCATCCTCTTCGCCATGTGAAGGGGCTGTTTCCACCTCCCATAGTTCTTTCTCCCATGTCTTGTCTGCCCTGTATGTTCCTTTTCCTGTACCACCCCAGGCAACCTGGGGAAAGGGGTTAGCTCAGGGTTTGACAGAAGGAAGACAAATGAATACTATATTAATAAGAAAAAAGAAAAAAAAACAAAAAAGACACCAATGGCATTTTCCACAGAACTAGAACAAATAATCTAAAATGTTTACAGAAACACAAAAGACCCCAAATAGCCAAAGCAATCTTGGGAAAGAACAGAACTGGAGGAATCATGCTCCCTGACTTCAACTACAAACCTACAGTCATCAAACCAGTAATGGTACTGGCACAAAAACAGCCACACAGATCAATGGAACAGAACAGAGAGGCCAGAAATGAACCCACACTTATATGGTCAATTAATCTATGACAAGGGAGGAAGAATATACAATGGGGAAAAGACAACCTCTTCAATAAATGGTGTTGTTGATGGATCAGGTCTTTGAGATACATAAGGAAGCAAGTATTTTTTTTCCACACTTCTTTTTATTGGATGAAATAATTCAAAGTATGTATGCATTATAAAGTTCAGCATTCAAAGAGCAATGACATTTTATTAATATTAAAAATAAGCCAGGAGTCCCCTGGTGGTCCAATGGTCAGGACTCCACGCTTTCACTGCAGTGGCCCCGGGTGCAATCCCTGGTTGGGGAACTAAGATCCCACAAGCTGTGTGAAGCAGCCCCCAAAAAACCAAAACCAAAACCAACCAACCAAACAAAAAAACCAAGAGAAAAGATGTAAAACAAACAAAAAAAACCCCAAAAAACAAAACAAAAATGGTGTTGGAAAAACTGGACAGCTACATGCAGAAGAATCAAACTAGACTATTCTCCTACAACATGCACAAAAATAAATTCAAAATGGATTAAAAACTTAAATGTAAGACCTGAAACCATAAAACTTCTAGAAGAAAACACAGGCAGAACACTCTTTGACATTGGTCTTAGTAATATTTTTTTGCATGTCTCCTCAGGCAAAGGAAACAAAAGCAAAAATAAACAAATGGGACTATATCAAATTAAAAAGCTTTTGCACAGAGAAGGAAACTATCAACAAAATGAAAAGGCCACCTACTGAATGGGAGAAGATACTTGCAAATAATAATATCTGATAAGGGGTTAATATCAAAATTATACAAAGAACTCAGATAGCTCAACATCAAAGAAACAAAAAAACCTGATTTAAAAATGGGCAGAGGGGCTTCCCTGGTGGCGCAGTGGTTGAGAGTCCGCCTGCCGATGCAGGGGACACGGGTTTGTGCCCCCATCTGGGAAGATCCCACATGCCGCGGAGCGGCTGGGCCCGTGAGCCATGGCCGCTGAGCCTGCGCGTCCGGAGCCTGTGCTCCGCAACGGGAGAGGCCACAACAGTGAGAGGCCTGTGTACCGCAAAAATAAATAAATAAATAAATAATGGGCAGAGGATGTGAATAAACATTTTTCTGAAGAACACATACAGATGGCCAACAGCACATGAAAAGATGCTCAACATCACCAGTCATCAGGGAAATGCAAATCAAAACCACAATGAGATATTACCTCACACCTGTCAAAATGGCTATTATCAAAAAGACCACAAATAACAAGTACTGGCGAGAATGTGGAGAAAAAGGAGCCTTACTACAACACTGTTGGTGGGAACGTAAATTGGTACAGTTGCTATGAAAAACAGTATGGAGATTCCTTAAAAACTGAAAAATAGAACTACCATATGATCCAGCAATTCCACTCCTGGTTATTTATCCAAAGAAACCAAAAACAGTAACTAGAAAAGATACATGTACCCCTATATTCATTGCAGCATTATTTACAATAGCCAAGATACGGAAGCAACCCAGGTGCCCATTAGTCAGCCATTAAAAAAAAAAAAAGAATGAAATCTTGCCACTTGTGACAACATGGATGGACCTAGAGGGTAGTAGGCTAAGTGAAATAAGTCAGCCCCCAAAAGATAAAATATTGTATGATTTCACTTACATGTAGAATCTAAAAAACAAATGAACAAACATAAAACAGAAACAGTTATAGATACAGAGAACAAACAGGTGGTCATAGGGGAGGACAGTGTGGGGAAGAAAGAAATAGGTGAGGGAGATTAAGAGGTATAAACTTTCAGTTGCAAAATAAATGTCACAGTGATGAAATATATACACTGTGGGGAATATAGTCAATAGCTATGTATCCTTGTATGGTGACATATCGTAACTAGACTTATTATGGTGATCATTTTGAAATGTATAGAAACACCAAATTGCTATGTTGTATAACAGGAACTAACAGAGTGTTATAAATCATTTATACTTCAAAAACAAACAAACACACAGGAAAAAAAGATCAGATTTGTGGTTATCGGAGGTGGGAGGTAGGAGTAGGGGGAACTGGATGAAGGTAGTTGTAAGGTACAAACTTCCAGTTATAAGGTAAGTAAGTACTGGGGATGTAATGTACAACATGACAAATATACTCAACACTGCTGTATGTTACATATGAAAGATGTTAAGAAAGTAAATCCTAAGAGTTCTTACCATACAATTTTTTTTTTTACTGTTTCTTTAATTTTGTATCTCTATGAGATGATGGGTGTTCATTAAATTTACTGTGATAATTATTTCATGATGTATGTAAGTCAAATCATTATGCTGTACATCTTAAACTTATACAGTGCTGTATGTCAATCATATCTCAATATAACTAGAAGGAAAAAAATAAAGTAGGATTAAAAAAACCCAAAACACTTATTTAGTTTAGTGTTCAAAAGGGAAAGGCATTGTTAATTGCATAATAGACAACAACAACAGCAACAAAATAAAACAAAAAGGCAAAAAAAAAGCCCAAGAAAAGCATACATATTATTAGGTTAAAAAAAAAAATCTCCTCCAGGGGACTTCCCTGGTGGTCTAGTGAGTGGTTAGGATCTGGTGCTTTCACTGCCATGGCCAGGTTCAATCCCTGGTCTGGGAACTGAGATCCTGAAAGCTGCACAGGGCAGCCAAAAAAAGAAAAAAAAAATCTCCTCCAAAATTATGAAAATCAATGTTGGGGAATAGCCAAGGGCAGAAAAAGGCAACATTAATGGGGTTATTGCCAATATTATTGACTAGATGAATCAACGAACAAAATGACATAGTCCTGACAAAAAAAATCATTATACACAAAGATAAATGTTGGTTCATTCAGATGTCACTGATTTTGGACATATTCTAAGCAGAGACAAACTTCATTATATAAATATTTGGCAGCAAATTCCTCCATTCGGAGATCGTATTATATCTCATTCCAGTCTTTTGATGATCATACATCAAGAATAAAAATAAAGAATGTAGAACTTCCCTGGTGGTGCAATAGTTAAGAATCCACCTGCCAATGCAGGGGAAATGGGTTTAAGCCCTGGTCTGGAAAGATTCCACATGCCGTGGAGCAACTAAGCCCATGCGCCACAGCTGCTGAGCCTGTGCTCTAGAGCCCATGAGCCACAACTACCGAGCCCATGAGCCACAACTACTGAAGCCCTCGCACCTAGAGCCCGTGCTCCGCAACAAGAGAAGACATCACAATGAGAAGCCCAAGCACTGCAACAAAGAGTAGCCCCCGCTCGCTGCAACTAGAGAAAAGCCCACGCACAGCATCGAAGACCCAATGCAGCCAAAAATAAGTAAATAAATTTATTAAAAAAAAAAGAAGAATGTAGCTATTTATCTCAATTATTGAAAATATGTTGCATTTCATAGACACAAAAAGGAATTCCATTCCCAACCAATCAAATAAGAGTAGGAGTAAGCAAATGTAGGTGGATCAGTACAAATCTATCATCTCCTAAGAAAATTACTTAAAATGCCTGCCCTGTTTATGGAATGCTACTGGTGTTATCTTTTTATATACATTTTATTACACTTAGTTGGCAACTTGTACTGTTTGTTTCTGCTTACCTTGCCTGAACTCGAATCTCCTGCCACAGAGGCATGGGGCACATCTCCCATTGACTTTTTCTGCACTTCTGGGGTTGGACACCTTTTCCCCCTGTCTTCCACAGATTTCTTGGCATCAGTAGTTTCATGTTCACTTTTACTTTGTCTTTTTACTCCTGTTATTTCTCTGCCCTTCTTTGCTGAGGTTTCTTTATCTTCTTTCTTGGGCTGTTCACCTTCTTTCTTTTCCATTTGTTCTTTTGCTTTTTGTTGCTTCTCTGTGATTTCATTTTCTTCAGCTTCTTGTTTCTTTCTGTCTTTTTGTTCTTCTTCTTCTTTCCTCAGTTTCTCTTTCTGTTCCTCTTGCTGCCTTTCTCTAAGTTCTTTTTCTTGTTTGTTTTTCTCCATTAGAAGAGCAGTTTCTGCATGAATACGAGCTTTTTCTTCATCTGTTAACATGGCAGTTGGAAGGGGAAATACCGGTTTTGTGGACCGATCAGGAACAACTTTTCCATTCTGAGGAGACTGTTGCTCATTATCTGTAATTTCAGATTTTATTCTATGATCTTCAGGCAATTTGACTGCCGGTTTTTTAGTACGATCAATCTATATCAACAAAAACAGAGAAAAACATACTTTTGTCAAAATCCAGGAACATAGTAACCTCAGTTCTTGATATCAAGTTGTGATAAAAGAATCATCACTGTGTGGAGACAACATCTACCAAAACATCTACTTGTAAATTATCCAATGTCAAGATTTCTCAGAAGGCACTTGGCACTTATGTCCTCTTGATTCCACACTTTCAATACCCTGATATGTTCTGTATATGAAGAGTTCACTCTAAAACGTAAAACCCAGACCTGGGCATACCTAAAGTTCCATTTCTACATAACCAACTGCCTACTCAATATCTTCATGTGAGTGTCTCACATATACCACAAACCTAAAATGGCCAAAAGTGAATTCATGATTTCACCCCACAAACACATGGGTGTGACCACTGTGCAAATAGTTGCTCAAACCAGAAAATTTATTTCTCCACACTGTTACCAGAGTAATCATTTTAAAGCACAAATCCGAACACCAACTTAAAACCTTATTTTAAATAGCCACTCACTGTACTTAGATTACATCTAAAATCCTTGCCATGCCTGTGTGGTCTCACTTCTGCCTATCTCCCCAGTCTTATCTCATACCACTTGTTACACCAGCCATACTTGCCTCCCTCCACTTAATTCCTCAAAGATGCCATGCTCCTTCCCAACTCAGGTCTTTATACCAGCTGTTCATCTAGATAATCCCCACCACAACATTAGATCTTAGCTTAAATATCTCTTCCTTAAACACTTCCCTGATCCCTAAGACTAGCCAAGTCCCCTGATATATGCCCTCATAATACCCTATTCTTTTCCCTCATAGTACTTACTGGGATTCTGATTAAATAACTATAATTGTCTGTTTAAAATCTTTCCTCCCTCTGAGCACATAAGCTCCAGGAGGGTAGAGACTGTGCCTGACACTTAGTAAATAAATGTTGCAGGGCAAATGAATAAAATATTCCATAACAACTTTCATAAGAGATAAGATACTAGTAAGACAAACTGAGTAATTACCTCAATTTAACAACATACTAACCATACAAAATTGTTAAAAGTGACCCTAACATCATTTCTTGAGAATGAAGTTTACTGAAACAAAAATGAGAATATCTGCCAGTAACAACCTGTGTAGTGTTCTTACAAAATGAACTGTTTTTCCATTAGAAACACTACCATAGCAAGAAGGAATCATTCCTTTGCTCCTTACTTCTCTTTTTGCCTCTTCACTTAAAATAAAAACAAAACTATTCCCCGCCCCCTTTTCTAAATTTATTTGAGAATGAAGTGAGAAGAACCACTATGAGAATGAGGTTAATAAAAGGTGAACAAGAATCAAAATAAATGTTTTCATCCATATTTTGGCAACAATCCATTTTCCACTTATATTAAAAGCATAGCTAAGATCTTGTTACTTTCAAGTTTAAAATTCTTTAATGGTTTCCTTTCACCTACAGGATAAAATTCCAAAAGAGATCCAAGTCTCTCTTGATGACTTCTGTCCACTTTTCCAATCTTATCTACTATCACACTCACCTGTCTCCAACTGAGAGCTGTGCCCAAGCATGTCAGAACTACTCACTGACCCCAGAACATGCTTTGTGCCTTCAGTCATACAATTTTCCACTTGTTTCTCAAATCCTACTCAATCCTTAAAACTCAGATAAAAATACTACCTCCTCCATGAAGATCCCCTGATGATACCCACTCTCAGTCAGAATTTCTCTCCTTGCCGTGTGCTCTAGTGACTATTAAAAAGTTAGGATATTCTGCATTATGCTGTGGCTGATTTTGTCCATGTCTCTCCTAAACATCAGACAGAATCCATGGCTTACCCATATTTGTAAACCTTCATGTTCTGTTTCATATAGGAAATCCTCAAAATGTGTTTGATAAATTGTACATATCTCGGAAAGTCACAAAGGGATTAGGGTGCAAATAACATGTTGATTAAGTTGAAAGGAAGTGCAATATCATAAGCTCTTTTTAAAATTTCTTAAATTTCCATTTTAAGAATAATTTGTTCAAATACTATTTAGTCTTAAGATTTAATCAGAAATATTAAAAGCAGGCTGTAAAAAATGAAGAAATGAACCACTTCATTTTATAACAAAAAAAATGACTAATTTTCTGTTCCACAAACCAGATGTCATCCACTTCAAATGTGAAATACTATTTAAATATACCTGAGGAAAAAAAATTAAAAGTAAATGCTAAAAAATCTTGTTGGAAAACACACAGGAAAGAATCAGTTAACCTTCCTTTAAGTAAAATCTAACGAAGAGAAAGATGCTACAAGTTTTTTATTGTAACATCTTTTTTTAAAAAATAAATTTATTTATTTATTTTATTTTTGACTGCGTTGGTCTTCGTTGCTGCGCGCAGGCTTTCTCTAGTTACAGTGAGTGGGGACTACTCTTCATTGCAGTGCGTGGGCTTCTCATTGTGGTGGCTTCTCTTGTTGGGAGCACAGGCTCTCGGCGCGCAGGCTTCAGTAGTTGTGGCATGTGGGCTAAGTAGTTGTGGCTCGCGGGCTCTAGAGCGCAGGCTCAGCAGTTGTGGTGCACGGGCTTAGTTGCTCTGTGACATGTGGGATCTTCCTGGACCAGGGCTCGAACCCGTGTCCCCTGCACTGGCAGGCAGATTCTTAATCACTGCACCACCAGGAAAGCCCCCTATTGTAACATCTTTTATTTAAACTCTTTTAAATAATTATTGTTAAAACATGCCTGTTATTTATGTGTCAAATTCTAAGGAAATGGAACTAAAATACTATTTCAAAACCAAAATATTGACATCACATATCTATCATCTATAAGCCAAATTATTTGGGAAAATACTATGAATTAAATTATAATAAAAAACACCTGAAAAGTGTTGTTCAACTTCACTGTGCTAATACTGTCTTTCATTAGTACTGCCTGTACTAAATGGACCCAGCTGGGTTTAAAATCCTTCCAATTAGTTATTCTAATATTGCTGTGGCAGTAAGATAAATACAATGAAAATTTTTTATAGCAAAAAAGGTACCAAAACATATAGATATTTCTCAATATTTTTCTTTCTAAAATATTGAAGGCATATATATGCTAGATACATATTTCTGTACTATATATTTAATATAATATTTTAAGAGACAATAAAGTTAAAAGAAAATCAAGAACATACCTGTGGAACATTCTTTATAATAGGCACTGGCTGAATTATGAGTGAAACATCAGATTTAGAAGCAGCAATTGGTTCAACTGGAGTTGATATATTCAGTGGTCCCACTCTCTCATCTTGATTGTTTATCAATTCTATGTTTTCATTGACTTCTGTAGGAGGTGTCATCTGGGCAGTAGGTTTAGAAGGAACTGATTCTTCCAGTGAGGGGTAAGTAAAATCCACTAAAATCCCCAAAAGAATAAAAATATTTTTGAAAGAACTGCAAACCCCATAAACAGTACTTCATATCTCATGCATGTTATACGTGATAGTTAAATGTAAACTAGGAGATGACAGCCACAACAGCCTTAAAGAATTAATAAACATTAACTTCCAGGATGGGGACATCTTGTATTTTTATGCCTAAAAGCAAACTGCTAACAGGACAAATGCACACACAACCAAGAACATTACCCTGAGAACATAAATAAAGTTTATTTTACCGAAGCAATTTTAAACAAAAATTTTCACATACATACATGAGACAGACACCTCTTCATTCTTGCCTCGTGGGGGTGGAGTGACTTTAGCATTTGTTGTATACTGTGGATAACAAAGAAGCCAATTTTCATAGCCTCCTTCTAAAACCAAAGGCTCATTGTGCAGGACAGTTTTACTTTCCCACTATAAAATAAGGAAATAGTATGTTTAACATGGAGGCAGCCTCTTGACAGCTAAAAACACAACAAAACTGAATATTAAAATTGCTCTTAAAAGATTCATCTTCTAAATGATTAAAAAAAAGAGAGAGAGCTGAATTCAAAATTCAGCATTAAGTGAAACAAATGGATAGATCAGATTTTTAAAACCACACGAGTAATCCATGATCTTAGAAGAAAAATAGGAAAACAACTTAATATATAATAAAAATCTTCTATAACCCCATCACCCAGAGGTACCACTTTAACATTTTAGAGTTTATTTTTACAGTTTTCTACATAGACATACTTCTTTTTAAATTTTATTTTTATAAAACAATGAAACTTATGCTGCTTTTCTCTTACATGAACATGTTATTAATAAAGAACTATCTCATCATCTGTAATGAACAGATAATATTGTATTTTATACAGACATACACACACATGCCAAAACTGAATCAATCATTTGAACAATTATTATTTTTCCTATTTAATTATAAACAATGCTGAGATAAAAACTAAAGATCCTCATACATGTACACACCCAATCAACTCCATTAGGGAAAATCCCCACAAGTGGAGCTGCTAAGCCAAGGGTCATGAACATTTTAAGGCTTTTAATGTATATTGCTAATCTCTGAAATGATCTTTTAAAAATGTTTGTATATTCTGTACAATAATTTCCTAGGAGAACTGTTGGCTTAAAAGTTTGGTAGATGCCACCAAACTGCCCTTCAAAAAGACAATACCAATTTACACATTTACCAACAGTGTATGAGAATGCCCATTATGTCTTTATAATTTTTATCAAACTGGTGGACATAAAGTGGGTTGTTTTATTTTATTAATTAATTAATTAATTTTGGCTGTGTTGGATCTTCATTGCTGTGCGTGGGCTTTTCTCTAGTTGCAGCGAGCGGGGCCTACTCTTCGTTGTGGTGTGCGGGCTTCTCATTGTGGTGGCTTCTCTTGTGGCGGAGCAGGGCTCTAGGTACGTGGGATTCAGTAGTTGTGGCACGTGGGCTCAGTAGTTGTTGCTCGTGGGCTGTAGAGCACAGGCTCAGTAGTTGTGGCGCATGGGCTTAGTTGCTCTGCGGCATGTGCGATCTTCCCGGACCAGGGCTTGAACCTGTGTCCCCTACATTGGCAGGCAGATTCTTAACCATTGTGCCTCCAGGGAAGCCCAGGTTGTTTTAATTAGTATTTATTTGTGAAGTTGAACATATTTTAATATGTTTATTAACCCTTTATATTCTATGGCTTAACTAATCTCATCTTTTGCCTATTTTTCTATAGAATTTGCTATTTTCTTGGTAAACAGTGAATGTACTCTGAATATTAAGGAAAATAAGTCTTTGTCATATTTGTTACAAATATTTTCCCTTAATTGACTTTTCACTTTATTTGTGGTGTTTTTAACATGGTCAAAAATATTAGCCTCTTGGTTCAGGATCAAGGTAATAAAACACTTATCAGGGGCTTCCCTGGTGTCGCAGTGGTTGAGAATCTGCCTGCTAACGCAGGGGACACGGGTTCGAGCCCTGGTCTGGGAAGATCCCACATGCTGCGGAGCAACTAGGCTTGTGAGCCAAAACTACTGAGCCTGCGCGTCTGGAGCCTGTGCTCTGCAGCAAGAGAGGCCGCGATAGTGAGAGGCCCGCGCACCGCGATGAAGAGTAGCCCCCGCCTGCCACAACTAGAGAAAGCCCTCGCACAGAAATGAAGACCCAACACAGCCAAAAATAAATAAATAAATAAATAAATAAATAAATTTAAAAATAAATAAAAACAAAAACACACACACACAAAAACACTTATCAATGCTTTTTCCTAGTAGTTCATTGTTTGAATCAACATATTTTTATCTTTTACCCATTTGGAATCTAGTGTGGTCTAAGAAATAAGGTAGGGATCCCCTTTCTTTTACTTGCTGGCTAGCCAGCTGTCCTCAAACCAGTTATTTCAATCCATCTTTTCCTCACTGATCTGTTATGTCATCTTTATCATACACTAAACTTTCAGGTAACTTTATGAAGCTGCCACTTTTTTAGGTGAAATCCCCTACACACGAACCTTCAAGTTGTGAACTTTCAAAGATATAAATGTGCATCTATCAAAGTCAGGCGTGAGTGAAGTTGCATCTTGCCCTCCATCTCCTATTGCTGACGATCCTTCTGCTCTCCCATCTCCCACCTCCTCTCCCCCTTCCAGTCAGTAACTCTTCTTGCCTGTTCACTCGATGCCAGCCCCTGTATGCCAGCTGTTGTGTTATACTACTGTACTTTTCAAGGTGCTGTACTGTAAGATTAAAAATGTTTCTTTATTTTTTTGTGTTTGTTTTTTATGTAATACTTGTGTGAAAAGTATTATAAACCTAATACAGTACAGTACTATATAGCCAATTGTATTAGTTGGGTACCTAGGCCAACTTTGTTGGACATACGAACAAATTGGACTTACGAACACGCTCTTGGAACAGAACTTGTTCGTATGTAGGGGACTTAACTGTAGTTGAATATTGGCAATCTCATATGTTGGCCTATATCTGGGTATATTTCTAGATTCCTTACTTTGAAGCATGATTTGTTTCAAGGCTTTTAAGATTACTCTCCTGGAGGGCAATGTTCCATCAATTGACCCTCCTACCAGCAGACTGAGTTTTATACTTACCCATGTTCACCAGCATTCAGTGCTATTATTTTTTAATAATTTAACAAATTAAACCGAGTATTATTTTTTATCTTTGTTAATTTGATCATGAAAGTGGCATTTACTGTTTCAATTTGCATTTCTCTGATTACTAGTCAAGTTGACATTTTTATGTTTTTGTCACTTGCATATCTTTTGTTCACATCTATCTGTGTCCACTGCTTATTTCAACATTTTATCTTAAGTAATTTTCTTATTTACTTGCAAAAGCTCTTCAGATTTTAGGTGTTCTAAATCACTGCCATATTTGTTGCAAATATTTTTTTTTGTCTTCTGCCTTCAAATCTGGTATTTTTTTTGCACACCTAAGTTTTTATTTCATTAAGTCAAATCTATCAATCTCTTTTTCCTTAGTGACTTTTTCTTTGCCTTTACGTTTCATAACAAAAAATAACACTTTTTTCCAGACAATTTATGTTTTGGAAAATTCTAATATCCTACTTTATAAAGTTCAGTTTATTGTTATTGGGTGAGTCAAAACTGGTCTTTTAAATCTGAATTTTTTAAAAGTCTACAACCAAAGCATGTCGGATCTTCATGTCCTTAAGATAATTAACTAGTTGACATACCTTTCTAACAACCAGAGAAGGCTTGCAATTACAGTAAACTAACAAGGAAACTTGCTAACCTTGAAAAGTGCATCTTTCAGACTCCGTAGAGTTGTTCCAAGTTGTAAATCTTTTGCAGTACTAAACCAGTCAAGAAGTACCACGTAATCCACATTCCCTCTCTTCTTCCATGTGTCTTTAGAATCATCTGGGAGGTTTGCTTCAATCCAACTAGCAGTGACTCTGAAATGTATTAACGTTTGTATTGGGGCAAAAGTAGATGAGAGGTCCTAACATACTAATGTAAGACACTGAGTTTTGAGTTTTGTTCTTCAGTCTTTATCATACCATAGCAAACGTTTTTGTTTTTGGCCATGCTGCGGGGCTTATGGGATTTTAGTTCCCCGAACAGGGATAGAACCAGGGCCCTCATCAGTGACAGCTTGAAGTCCTAACCACTGGACTGCCAGGAAATTTCCCCCATACCATAGCAAATTTTAAGACAGCTTCCTTTCTAAGGTCAGACTGTATGTTATGATAGTATATAGCCTAAAGTGTTTAACACCTTTACCACTGCATAATATTGGAATATATTTTAGTAATTATTAGAGACTGAAATAAATAGACTCAGTTGACCCTTTATGTAAAAAAAAAAAAAGGGGGCCAAAAATGAAAACACAGGAAGTCATCTGAGTATGTCTCAGCCAAATATAAATAATTGGTGGTGGTGGTGGGGCACCTGGGTAACACTGTTTATATTTCAGTTCTCTTATACCTATAGAGATAATTAATAGTTAACCAAATACCAAAATGCTTATTTAACAAACACATACAGCATTTACTATGTGCCAGGTGCTATTCTAAATGTTTTAGTCTCATTGACTCTCACTAGATCCTCACTATACTCCTATAAAACAGGCATTATTATCCTCATTTTATACATGAGGAAACAGGCCCAAAGAGGTTAAGTAACCTACCCAAGGTTACAGTTGCCAAGTGGAGCCAGAATTCAAATTCAGGCAATCTGGCTCACGTCTATGCTCTTAGCTGTTATGCTGTGCTGCCTTCTACATCATCACCTGTGAACAATACCAACTCTACACTAAAGCATGCTGTTCACATTCTCCTTCACTCACACAAAAGCTTAAGTTCTTACCTAAAGGCCTTCCCATGGCCCGATGCATGGCCCCTCTCTCCAGTCCTATTACTTCAACTTCCTCAGCACTAGTTACTAACTTACTCCCTCTTTCTCCACTCTACCCTTGGCTCCATTGTAATTCCTGGTTTATGCAGGTATGCGCCTGCCTAATTACCTCTGCTCCTACTGTCCACTCTGTCTGGAACCCTCTTCCCTCAGATAACTGCATCACTCATTTCCCTTATCTCAAGATTAGCTCAGGAATAACTTCTCCATGAAGCCTTCATGGATTAAAATTTTCAGTGCTCACCCCAACATACACACTTGACACATCCATCTCCATAGCACTTATCAACAGCAGATACACATTTTAAGACTTATTGCCTGTCTCACCTATCCCACCTCCTTGTTAAAATATAAGCTCCATGAAGCAAAGATTTTTGTCTGTTCAATGATTTAGCCCCAGCACTTAGAACCACAGTAACTCAGCCCATAATAAGTGCTCAGTAAATATCTGCTGAATGATGGAATGAATAATACAGATTTGCTCCTCCAGGAAAGGAACTCCATATTATTCCTAGCAAAGCACCTAGGTATTTCAGATATTTAACTAGTGATATTGGCAAGCTGGGCAGAAACTTGTATTCTAAGTAAAACTAAATGGTTTAACTAATTGAAGGGGAAAAAATCCTGTTCCTATATAATAATGTTGGTTACCGTACCTTCTAGGAAATAAAGAAAAAAAAAGAAATATAAGATACTGTTTCATAATAAGTCTCACTTGATATATAGAGATTAGAAGGATGCCTGGTCAACAAAGAATGAGAAAAATTGAAACATGATATTCTTAAGGACAATTTCTGACACTAAGGATATACCTGCCTAAATCACTCTGTCTAAAAACTCAACATTAGTATTCTGCAGAATACTAGTTTGGGAAACAATAATATCAGTCAGTACTCCCCAAACTTCAGTCTTTCATGTAACCCCTTCACAAGCTGCTGCAACTCTGCTCTACCTTGTCTACTGTATAATGTTTTAATTTAATTATTTAACTGAAAGTGATCCTTCACTTAAATTTGTTTTAACAGGAAAATGTATATTCTTATATACATGGAAAATAGCATTATATCCAATAAATAAAGGATAATCCTAGAAGTAAATAAAACAGATCAGTAAATTATGCTATGTTCACATAACAGATCACCATATAGCAATGAGAATAAATGAATTACAACTACACACAATCATATACATGACTCTCATAACATAACGTTGAGTACAAGAAGCCAGACATAAAAGACTTTAGACTGTATGGTTCCGTTTATATAAACTACAAAAACAAATCTATTCTATTGGTGGTTCCCTTGGGATAAGTGACAGGTGGCATAAGAGAGGCTTCTGCAGTGATGGTAATGTTGTTTCTTGGTCCAGATGCTAGGTAAATGGATGCATTCAGTTTTTGAAAACTGACTGGGCTAAATACTGAGGATAAGAGTGATTTTGTGTGTATATTATGCTGTATTAAAATTTTAAAACAGACAATGAAAAACTAGTAATGTAGTATTCACTATCAGCTAGCTGAAGATACTGTTGCCTACAGTGAGCTCTGAGGCCTGCTCTCCAGTAAGAAAGGGATATTATCAAATACTAAAAAGGAATGCTAGCACCAAATTGAAACTTCTTTTAACTAATTCAGAAGGACTGAAACAGAAATTAAAAGGTAATAATTTTCTTGGTATGCAATTCATCTTCAATCTTCAACCTAAACTCATCTTGAGTTTCACATTAGTCAAATTCTCACATTTTGGGAAACAGTTAATAAAAGTCACCAGCTTTCTGTCAGTAAAGATTAGATCACCAAAGATTAATCATAACTTTCTCTTTCCAAATCCTGGAAATATATTCATACCTACTTGATTAGACTATGCACCCTCATCTCATTTTTTTTCCTTTTAAAATTTTTATTTTATTAAAAAAAATTTCTTGTCTTTTTTCTTTTAATTTTTTGTTTTCCTTTCTAATCTCATTTTTTTTTTTTTTTTTTTTTTTTTGGTATGCGGGCCTCTCACTGTTGTGGCCTCCCGTTGCGGAGCACAGGCTCCGGACGCACAGGCTCAGCGGCCATGGCTCACGGGCCCAGCCGCTCCGCGGCATGTGGGATCTTCCCGGACTGGGGCACGAACCCGTGTCCTCTGCATCGGCAGACGGACTCTTAACCACTGCGCCACTAGGGAAGCCCTCTAATCTCATTTTTAAATAGCATACTTACAAAGCACTTTATTCTTCAGGTCGAACATTCATAAGCCTCGGCAATATGCTAAAAACCATGCAAATTTTATTACCTAACTTTAAATATATATCTTTTTAAGGTTGCTTAAGTTAGTACTGGAATGGACCATAGATTTTAACTAATCCAGTCCCATAAACTAAGACCTAGAGAGGTTATATAATTTTTATAACACTCCTAATAGTTGAAAATAGCCCTGGACTGGAGTTTTAGTCCTATCACTATTATGATAGTTTCTAATATACCGTATATTCATGCAATTAACTTTAAATTATTTTACAGGTTAAAGGCCTTCTTATCAAAAAAGAAAGAAAAAGGTAGTTTTTTTAGTAAGTCCTTACTAGTGCCAGGCACTGTGTTATCTGTGTGCATATATAAAATTTGTCATTTAAACCTCTCAAAACTTCTGAGATAGGTACTATCATTATTCCCATTTCACAGATGGAAACATGGGCTTAGAGAGGTTAGGCCACTAGCTAGAAGTAATGTAGCTAATAAGAGACAGAGTTATAATATATAGTCTGAATATAGTCTGATTTTACAGCCTGTATTTTTTCTTGATCACTTAGCTATCCTGCTTCTTCTTCGAAAAAGTTATTTGTGTAATCTTTTACCACAGATAATAGTATGGGGAATTTCAAAATAGAAAGCAATTCAAATAAAAAATAGCAGGAGAAATTAGTCAACAAACACCTGGGGAAAGAGGACACACAAGGGAGTTTCATTTCTCTTCTGATAAGACTCCAAATGCCACAGATAAGAAAAAACAGCCGAACTGGAATGTCCTTTACAGTACCCTTCAGAAAGGGTAAGGTGTGCCACTATGGAGTAAAGAATGAAAAGGTCCACAGGAAAAGAAAAGACCACTTTATCACATTTAGCTTGGATGCTAAGTAGCAATATTTACTACTGTCCACAGTTTACTATTTTATCTAAATATACAGCGACCCACCCTGGACTGATGGCTTCTTCAGGAACACTGAGAGAATTTGAAATATGGGAATCCAGATAATCCTGCATTCTTCGAGCATCCATTATAATCAAGCTGATGTTTTTATCCATCCTCATTGTGTAAAGCTCCTTTGCTGTGATTGCTCCTTGGAATCGAGAGAGACAATATAAGTGACAAGAAACACCTAGTTCCATGTGCTATCATATCACTAAATACAGGACAAGCATAGCTTTTCCTAGAAGTGTCATATACTTGCTCTTCTGTCATATTATTTATTACATTTTAAACTAATTTTAAATACAATTTATGTTTTTGACATTTATCAAAAAACTAGTTCAACGCTTTGTTTATAAAGACTTAAATACCAAAACTTGCTGGTGATGTTACAACTACATCTGGTGTGGGCTCTGCTGCTGTGTAAAATAAATTAGTATGTGTGTCTCATGAAAATATTCTATTTTAAAAAATCAAGCTATTTGAGAAATGTCAACCAGAAGAAATACCTGTGGTTCAAAAGTTCTTGAAAGGTTCTAAATTCTTTTTAAAAAGTCTCCATGGGGTCTCATGGGGGCTATCTGAAAAACTTGTAGGTTTCCTAGAATAATAAGCCAAAAGTTTGT
Source organism: Hyperoodon ampullatus (assembly GCF_949752795.1). Lineage (NCBI taxonomy): Eukaryota > Metazoa > Chordata > Mammalia > Artiodactyla > Ziphiidae > Hyperoodon > Hyperoodon ampullatus. The sequence continues at coordinate 87,075,022 of NC_136916.1, forward strand.
TATCTGTGTTCCACATCTGGGGTTGGTAAACTATGGCCAGTTATTTTCACTGGAACACAGCTTCACTCATTTGTTTACATATTGTCTATGGCTGCTTCCATGCAAGGACAACAGGGCCCCCCAAGCCTAAAATGTTTAATATCTAGCCCTTTAATATTTAGCCAAAATAAATATTCCCTATATTGCTATTTTCCTCTTCCAGGTTCTACCACCTGAAATGAAAGATTAAAAAGCCCTAAAAGGAAGCTTAAACATGGAAAGAACTATTTCAGCAGTAAGCTGTACAAAGAGCACAGTCACACCATCTCCTAAGCTAAAATACCCAGTTGCTAATAACCATCTTACTTCCCTTTCTAACCATCAATATCATTCTGATAACAAAACAATCTAAAGTGGAGAACAAACCACCAAGACGTGCAACACCTAAGCAGGGTGAGATACAAAGGAACATATGAATAAAAACTAATCTCAGGGCCTCCCTGGTGGCACAGTGGTTAAGAATCCGCCTGTCAATGCAGGGGACACAGGTTCGAACCCTGGCCCGGGAAGATCCCACATACCGCGGAGCAACTAAGCCCGTGTGCCATAACTACCGAGCCTGTGCTCTAGAGACCGTGAGCCACAACTACTGAGCCCACGTGCCACATCTACTGAAGCCCGTGTGCCTAGAGCCCCTGCTCCACAACAATAGAAGCCACCACAATGCGAAGCCTGCACACTGCAACGAAGAGCAGCCTCTGCTCGCTGCAACTAGAGAAAAGTGCGCACAGCAACGAAGAACCAAAGCAGCCAAAAATAAATAAAATAAAATAAATAAATGTATTAAAAAAAAACTAATCTTGAATGAACTGATAACAGCTTTTAGGAAGGTACCTTACTACACTCAGTTTTATTTTTTAAATTGTTGTATGGAAACATTTAAAATAGATAATTAATTTTAGTGTTACATATAATTAATGTTTAAATTAAACCTTTTCTGAGAGAGGAAAACTTAGGCAATTGCCTAATAACTCTTGTTGTTTAGGTCACATACTTATTACTGGAGCATCAACACCACCTACAGATAACATCCAAATTACTGGTTTAGATTTTTTTTGAGGGGAGTGAAAAAGCCTTTAAATATTTAAGTTTTCCACTTAAAGTCATAAGTACTAACGGCTACTTATATGAAGTTTACTGTGTTCTAAGAGTGTCACATACATTAACTCAGTCAATCCTCATAATAACACTATGAAATAGATACGATTATTATTCCCACCTTACAGATGGGGAAACTAAAGTAGAAAGGTGAAGTAATAAGCTCAAGATGATACGCAAACTCAGAGGAGCCTGTATTCAAACCTAGGAAGTCTGACTTCTGAGAGTCCATGCTCTTAACCACTATGCTAAACTGTATCTTGAAAAAAAGCAATGACAAGTACCAACTGTGTTTTTCATGTTTTCAAATGCATATTACCATAAATATTCCCCATGACATGTAAATACAGAATATAATACATTTTCAATATTATTGTACAGGTTAGGAAAAATGATAAAGCTCATATATAAACTAAACGCAATGCTAAGAATCTCATTGTCTAAAATCTGAAGCTTATTCTGATTAAAAGATCTCAATAATAGCCTAAAAGAACTCCCTCTTTCTGGGCACACTTACCTTTCTCTGTAGTCTCATTTTTTTCACTCTTTTCACCATTTATCTATTTCATAGGAAAAAAAAGTTTCAACTTTAATAGAAACACACATTTTTATAGAAAGAAAAAGTTCAACTTTAATACTTCTTTGAAACTGAAAGCCTTCTAGGAAATGAAATGTGCAGAGTACTGGCATTTTATAAAAATACAGATGAACAGTAATAGCATTAACAGATTACTCTGATAACAACTAAAATAACTAGTAGCATATCACAATCATATGTCATTTCCTCAAAATTTTCTCCAGTTAAAGACCAAATATGATTTCAAAGCACAGATTATTAGAGAAATTTAGTATTTAACTTAACGAGAGAGCACTTCTTACAATGAAATAAAAATTCTAGTCAATCCCTTCAATGTCCTCCATTACAGAATTAAAGGAAAATGAAGTGTTACAAAGTTTTATAAATTTGCATTTCCTAACCAGGATAACATGGGATAATTCTCTAACGTACTAACTCATTTCATAGATGGGAAAACTAAGGACCCACTAGAACCTACTGATCAATTTCTACATCACTAAAAGTAAAAAAGAAAAGAAATGTATATTATGTGCCTCCTAATATGATACAGTATGCAGTACACAGTATCACCTATGAAGCATTCTGGCCAAAAAACAAAAACTGAACCTCAATCTAATTAAGCTTTTAGGTTGAACTTCCAGCCTACAGGAAATACAGGAGACAGAACAAGTTAAGTGACACAAGGAGGAAGTAATCAGACAAATCTACAATGTGGCTGATTTTACAGAACTGATCCAGTATTAAAAAGCCAAAGGCAGGAAATGAAAAATGAGAAGGAAACTCAATCAGAGAATGCTATAGAGACTTAAGAGAAATTGCAACCAAAAGACAATGAGTGGACCCTGTTTGGATCCTGATTCAAACATACTGACTCTGAAAAATCATTATGAGACAAGTGGGTAAAATATCTGAATAGATTGGGCTTTAGATTATATCAGGGAATTATTGTTAATTTTGTGAGGTGGGAAAATAGCACTGCGGTTATTAATAAAATGTTCCTTTTGGACTTCCCTGGTGGCACAGTGGTTAAGAATCTGCCTACCAATGCAGGGGACACGGGTTCGAGCCCTGGTCTGGGAAGATCCCACATGCTGCAGAGCAACTAAGCCTGCATGCCATACCTACTGAGCCTGCGCTCTAGAGCCTGCAAGCCGCAACTACTGAAGCCTGCATGCCACAACTACTGAAGCCCGTGCACCTAGAGCCCATGCTCTGCAACAAGAGAAGCCACCGCAATGAGAAGCACGCACACCACAACGAAGAGTAGCCCCCGCTCGCTGCAACTAGAGAAAGCCCACGCACAGCAACAAAGACCCAATGTGGCCAAAAATAAAATTAAAAAAAAAAAAGCTTAAAAAAAATGTTCCTTTCTTTGAGATGCATACTGAAATATTTAGGGGTAAAATGATATGTTGTCTGGAATTTGACTGAAGAGGTGAGAGGTGCAGATAAAAAAATATGGCAAATGTTAGTTGATTACTGAAGCTGGGTGACAGGATTTAACTGTATTCTCTTTTCAACATAAAAAGGCTAAACAAGGGCTTCCCTGGTGGCGCAGTGGTTGGGAGTCCGCCTGCCGATGCAGGGGACATGGGTTCGTGCCCCGGTCTGGGAAGATCCCACATGCCGCGGAGCGGCTAGGCCCGTGAGCCATGGCCGCTGAGCCTGCGCGTCCGGAGCCTGTGCTCTGCAACGGAAGAGGCCACAACAGTGAGAGGCCTGCGTACCGCAAAAAAAAAAAAAAAAAAAAAAGGCTAAATAAAAAAGTAAAGGTAACGAAAAGTAGTTGGCCCTGCTGTTGGAAAAGCAACAAAATGAAGAATTTGAAAAGTCCCTTTCATACAGTTCTTTGGAATCTTGGTATTTTTTTATATCAGCCATTTGACCTATAAATGAACATGTCTCTAAGGCAGTACTATTAATCTTACATTATGAGTTCCTAAAATCAAAAGACCGATTTCTTCACTTCTTTTTACATAGGGCCTAGCCCAATGTCACAAGCAATTCAACTACTACTTCTTAATGAAATCAGTGATAACCCACATACAAGTGATAGCTGAAAGCTACAAAATGCTTAAGAAAAATTAAATTAGAAATCTTTCCATGAATTTCAACAGTGCAGAAGAAATTATATATTAGAAAGAATAGTTTCTGAGGAGGCGAAGGGAGGGAGATACAGTGACAGCTAGCAGGTACAGGTTGAGTCACTAACAGTTTCTGGCAAACAAATGATGTATCTGAAAAGACTACAAGTAGTCGCTGAACAAATGGAACAAGAGGGAGAGAAAGAGGAAAGGGAAACTGAGGCAGAGAAAGGAGGAAAAAGGGGAGAGAATGAGACGCCAGAAATAGAAAAAAAGTTTCACATCAAATAGTGTACCAAATCTTTCCCTAATGTAAATTATATTTATTAGAAAGGAGAGACCTTAAAGATCATCTATTTCAAGATCTTAATTGGCCAAACTGAGTCCCAAAACAGTTAAGCAAGACTTGATATGGGACCAGAACTCAGATATACTGAATCACAGCCCAAATGCTCTTTCCACTGCTCCAGTCAAGTCTATAGTGACTGCTAAAAACAAATACACACAACATATTTCTTTAGAAGTTTCAAGAAAAACCTAGAATCAACTAAAGCTAGAAAAATTACTTCAATTTCTAATAAAAACACATTAAATTTTATCTTTTTTGCCCAAAAGAACGATATAGTGGTATCTCAACTCTTCTTAAGCAAATCATCTGACAAAAAGAACCAGTCTTTTTACCTAGCAGAATAAATCTGGAATACCTTGTGGGTTTTGTCTTTGGCATCCAATACATTTTCCAAAGAACTTTTAGCTGATGTGCCACCATCCTCTCTTCCTGTTTCCTGCCTTTTCTGTTTCTGCAGCTGCTCTTTCTCCTGTCTGTCCTTTTCTTCAAGTTTTTTCCGAACTTCAGCTTCTTCATATCTAGTTGAAAAAAGAAGTCAGGATGTCTTTTATTGGCATGATGGTGGAAAGTAAAGGATTTCCAGTTCTATAAAGTTAATATCCTGCCATGAGGTATTTTATGGCTGCATTCTTTCTCCCTCCAGTTAAAATTCAACTCTGCCAGTGTTCCATTATAAATCACAACTCACAAATTTGTCCTCTGTAGATTTATTTCAAATTGCTCAAAAATCTTGAAAAGAAACGCTATGCTCTCAAGTTGAAGTTGTTCAATATTCTTTTTGCTCTTTCCCTCCCACTAATTTCAATGCTTTAAAGATTCAAATATGCTGCCATTTCCTTTTCAAAGGATTTACAATCCTAAAATCCTAAAATTAACTATAAAGCCCGATTTACTTATTAAATAGCTCAAAATACAAAAAAGTACAGACAATAAATAAGTGAAAGAACCTAAAGCCCCAAAGATAGACGAGTAAAGAACATGATTATTGCTAGCAGTAGTATGATTAGGGAAAAACTAGGCAATCTAAGAGAAAACAGTTAATAATGGGTAACCCAAAGATTAGGAGAAATTCTATTCTACTTAGTTGATTAACTGGCTAAAGGAGAAAGAGAATAGTAATTCTAAATGACTTCATCCACCTTAACATATTCCAGCCTCAAGATTAGTAACTGGGGAAAGGACCAAGGAACACATTAGTTGAAAAAGATAAGTTCTAAGTAAAGGCTATGATACATTCAGGTATCTCTGCTTTTCAGACGTTTTCTTTATGCCACTTCGCTTTTACAAAAGACCTACATTAGTACTTGTTTTTACTAACTGAAAGAAATCTGAAGAGGGTATTCACTTATGGAAAAAAGGTGAAAAATGAAAATAGCGTTTAGCAGTTGTTCTGCAGCCAGCTGTTAGAAGTAGCCACACCGTGATCAGACAGTGTGGCTCCTTCACCGCCAAGCTCCTTCCCCAGGAATTACACAAGCATCTCAGCATCAAGCTGCCATAGCTTTGAACTGTGTCTGTGAGCATCTGTGCTTTATCTTGATTTATTTTGTGCATCTTGTAGCAAGACGTGTCCTGAGGTAGTTGCTTCTTTGCCTTATGCCATTTTGGCTTAGGTAAAGTTTCATAGGAACACTTTACTTTCAGATGGCAGGGGAAAACCTGTGTAACTATAGCAGTTAACTGATCCAAGTTTAAAAAAAATAGTGGAGTAAAAATAGTTCCCTTTTAATTTTATTTAAAGAGTGACTAATGACTAAAAATTGAAACATACTGTTTTTAATTTCTAATTATTTTATAAGCCTGATAAGTCAGTCATGGCAAATACTAGAGTTAGATTTTTTTTTTTTAATATGTAACTTCTGCAACCAGGCAAGTCAAAACTAACATTAAATACTTCATTCCCACAAGTACAGTGTACAGTAGCACATTATGACATGAAGCATATGAGAATATTATGTTTTTCTGAAGAATCCTGTCAGAAACTTAGAAAAAACTGGACCTGAGCTATAATCTAATAGACCAATGCTTATCTTAACAATGTATTAGTCTAAACATTTAAAATTTTTCAGTAAAGAACATTAATGGTAACACATGAATATAAGACTTCTTCTTAAGAATTGGGATTTATATGCATGGTCATATATAAATGGACAAATTCTAAATATAATTTTATTCTTCTAAATTTACATTCTTTTAAAGATTTCATAATAGTGTCTGTACCTGAGTTTAAGGCTTTCAGAGAGTCTCTCAGCTTCTTCAATAGCTTTTTTGATGTTTGCAGGTCCAAGTATTGAATGAAAGTAGTCCTAAAATTATAGGAAAACCATCTTATACTGTTAGTACTAGCCACTGTACATAGCACTAATGCTAAAAACACAAAATTATGGTGTTCATATAAACAAAAGTTTAGATAAAAATATTATGACTGAATAAAATATTTCTTAAAACTTTTAACCTACAAAAGTGTACAACTTATTCTCCAATTGTTTCAAAAATATTTTTTCATACTATTAGTAGGTTAAAAAAAAAAGCCGGTAAGTAATAATTTTACTTATTTGTAAGGCACCTTTACGAAGTGTAAATACTATTCTTATTGTTTTTGAATAAGTGCCAAAAAGCAAACCATATACGTTAGGAGCAAAATATATTTTCCTACTGTAAATATGTTAGTTTTTTCTTTTAGTCTCAGAAGCAGTAAAGCAAATTCTGTATTGATTCACATCATAGAATTTGTTTTGTTTTACTTGTTTGTTTTTTTTTTTTTGCGGTACGCGGGCCTCTCACTGCTGTGGCCTCTCCCGTTGCGGAGCACAGGCTCCGGACACGCAGGCTCAGCGGCCAGGGCGCACGGGCCCAGCCGCTCCACGGCATGTGGGATCCTCCCGGACCGGGGCACGAACCCGTGTCCCCTGCATCGGCAGGCAGACTCTCAACCACTGAGCCACCAGGGAAGCCCTGTTTTACTTGTTTTAAACTGAGATGTTTCCTTCCACCTGTATTTTATAATACCTGCCTACCTCCCAACTGGAGTCAAATCACTTTAGACATAAAACAAGTTTTACACTTGAGGAAACCCTGAGTAACTGAAAATCAAATGGTAGAAAATAAATCAACAGTATGATCTACGTTACACACACACATACACACACAAAAGGTTTAGCACATAATTTATTAACAAGCATAATGAATTGAAAAAAATAAATCACTTCCCTAAGGGGTCACTCATTAGATCTTGCAATCAGAGATATCTCCAAATCAAGGCTGGTTTAACATGACAGTAGTGCAGTGAGACTCAGCTAACTAACTAGTGGATCTAACTTGCCACAACTTATCACTATGACTTTGCCTACTAACACAGTTTATCACAAATGATACTGTAATCAGAAGTTATAAAAAGAAAGGCCAGGAGGCCAGAAATATCCATCTCTGGATGTTTGAGAGGCAGTTACAAAGAGCTGGTAAGATAGATCTGTTGATAACAGTTATCATATGTCTGTCTATCTAGCCTAAAAGTAGATGATGTTTTATTTGATTTTATTCTTCTAGATTAGAGATAAAATATATAAAAGGGCCATTCACTATGTAATTTTTAATAAAAGTATATAGTTTGTTCAATATTATATCAACTAAAAATTACAGTGGAAACTGTAATTACTTCCATTATCACAATGTCCTGACTTCTGATGCAATACTTTTTTAAGAGAAAACAAAATTAGCCATTACTGTAATATTTCTCTGATAAAAACAAAATACAAAGTAAAACCAAAAAACACTATGACTTTTTTAAAAATTAATTTTTATTGGAGTACGGTTGCTTTATATGACTTGTTTTATTAATTTTTTGACATGAACTCATTTAAAAGCCCGGCTTAACACTGCTGAAATGCTGAAAAAATCACGTTTGGGGATGTCTGGTACAAACTCCCAGAAGACACTCCCCTAATATTAATGAAGTTTCTTGTCAATAATTACCTCTCTCTGTGCTCTTAAAAGAACACAGTTGGAGTAAGTATAATTTTTTTCCAATTTTCAATAGTATTGACAATTGGCAGAATAAAAAAAAAAAGTCCAATTCTTATACAACTAAAAACATTTGCTTCTTAGGTTTACTTAGTAGAACTTTCCTACTCCTGAACACACAAATTCAAGCAATTCCAATGATTTCCCAAACAAAATGGTTCACTAATAATAATATTTAGCATTAATTATCATGATTGCCATGGATATTTAAAAATATTCTAACTGTACCTAGACTTTGCTATACTAATATCTTCAATATATTTGCCTTCTCCCCCTTTTCAAATAACCCTGAAAAAACTGTTCATAAACTAATTTTTTTCAATGATTAAACAATAATGTAATGTGTTTTCTACTAGTGAGTTTGCTAAATTAAAAAGTTTTATCTAAATCTTAGTGTAAAACAAGTGAAAAATGTAAGTTTCTGAAGAAGGCTGGTCACATTACATCCTGTCACTTACTGATTTAAAGGGTAAAAACCAGAAAATATGTAGTTACTAAATTTAACACTTCACATACTTAAAATGCACTGGAGACATTGAGCTAAATAAAATAAAACAAAAAACAGTTCTAAGACAGAAGCAGACGTGGTACCCTGGACAGAGCAAATGGAAACAGTCCCTTTACTAATATCAGGAACTGAACATCTACAGCATATGAAGTAACAGCCTGGGTTACTTGAGCCTTTGCAGGGAGCTTCCTAACCCGAACAACTCCTGCCACTTTCAACTAGATACTCTCTTTGGAAATGCAATAGATACTCTGTGGAAATGGAAAAATTTCTTACTGATTAAAATTTACTCCCAACCTTCTCAAGTTAAAAAAAAAAGGTAGCTACAAAACCACTCCCAATCTTGCCAAAGAAAAAAAGTAACAAGTTAGAAAAATAAAGCAAAAATTAAATAAGTACATAAAACATTGGCCCTACCACAACAGACAAAAAAGGAAACATCAAAACTTCCGAAGTTCTCCAAATTCACAAATCTTTCAAAAATATTTATTTCAGTAAATACTTTTACACTTCTTTTTAAGCAGTATCTTTTCTTAAATTTTATTTCTGACAGGGTTCAGATTTATGGGTTTTTTTCAGATTTATGTTTTAATAAATAAAATATACATTTACAATAGTAATAAGCAGAATAATTGCCACCATTCATTCACCCATTCAATATTTATAGAATACTTATAGTATGACAGGAACGATAATACAAGACTTATCTTCGATTCTTATAGCAGCCCACCAAGAAGGTCCTCTTTAGAGATGAACGTACTGGGGTCTCAGGAAAGATGAAGTAAGAGAGCCCAAAGTGAGAGAGCACATTCCCAACCCAGGTCTACTCTTCCCCAGTCTGTGATGTTTTTGTCATGCCACCAGGGTCTTCCAGCACTGGGTTTCTCTTTATTATCTCATAAATAAGCCAAACTTTTAGTTGTGGGTAGTCCTTCATATCCCATAGATCATGTATGTAGCAGAGTAGCTTTTTTTTTTTTGCGGTACGTGGGCCTCTCACTGTTGTGGCCTCTCCCGTTGTGGAGTACAGGCTCCGGACGTGAAGGCTCAGCGGCCATGGCTCACGGGCCCAGCCACTCCGCAGCATGTGGGATCTTCCCGGACCGGGGCATGAACCCATGTCCCCTGCATCAGCAGGCGGACTCTCAACCACTGCGCCACCAGGGAAGCCCCTAGCAGAGTAGCTTTTATTCAATTTTATGTTGGGCAGAAACAACATGACTCAAAAGACTCTCTGAGTAAAATGACCATTACATCGTTGTTTTCTGAAACCTTCCAGTGGGGTTAGGAAAAATATCAGTGATGACAGAAAGTATTAAACACATGAACCGTATCCTGGCTCTAAGCAGTATCTTTTTAACAGATACTGTAAAAACCATCAAAGAGTGAGCAAGAGAAGCCTCTGTCTCTATCTGCAGATAAGCATGTCCAAGAATGTTCCAAGGGCAGGACCAACCCAGCCATTTGTAGACAGGAAGATGAATCTCCAAATGCAAGGAGCTACCTTTCCAAAGCTAGATCTAAAACCCCATTAAGATTATCAGCATAATTTTGCTGGTGAGAAGAAACACCAGCAATCATTTGTCACCATTAAAAAAAACATTAAAGTTATCCCATAACCAACAACCAAAAGAAATTTTATTAGTCCCACTGCTGTGGACAAAAAAAGGTTATTTCGAAGAATAAGAGAACTTTTTCTTTTTTTCACTTCTATAAGTCAATTTAAATGAGGCAGGAAGATCCCACATGTCGTGGAGCAACTAAGCCCGTGCGCCACAACTACTGAGCCTGCGCTCTAGAGCCCGTGAGCCACAACTACTGAGCCCACACACCACAACTCCTGAGCCTGCACGCTAGAGCGCATGCTCCGCAACAAGAGAAGCCACCACAATGAGAAGCCTGAGCACTGCAACGAAGAGTAGCCTGCGCTCACCGCAACTAGAGAAAGCCCATGCACAGCAATGAAGACCCAACGCAGCCAAAAATAAATAAATAAAACAAATTTAAAAAAAAATTTAAATGAGGCAAGACAATTCTGCCAAAAGTGAACTAAATAAAAATCTCAATATTAATTCAAGAATGGCTTGTCTTGGACTTCCCTGGCAGTCCAGTGGTTAAGACTCCATCCACACTTCCAACGCAGTGGGCATGGGTTTGATCCCTGGTCAGGGAACTAAGATCCCACATGCCACATGCCGTGGCCAAAAAAATAAAAGAATGGCTTGTCTACCAGGTAAGAAATCTATAAGCAGTATTTTGCTACTATTCTCTAGTAGCAGGATCATTCCTAGGTAAAGGTGGAACCACCAACACAATATTATTCCCATTTCTTTAACCCACTCTCTATTTTCTTCTTTTGTTTCTGATGTAATAAAAATGCAACCATCTTCTCTAGCAACACTTATCCTAGTCATCAGTTCTCCTTACCCAGTTACACCTCTCCCATCCTCCCTCCCTCCTCACGCTTCAGCAAATTGGAAGAAAGGCACCTGGCTCAAAAGATTAAAAGCAGGGGGCTTCCCTGGTGGCGCAGTGGTTGAGAGTCCGCCTGCCGATGCAGGGGACACGGGTTCGTGCCCTGGTCTGGGAAGATCCCACATGCCTCGGAGCCGCTAGGCCCGTGAGCCATGGCCGCTGAGCCTGCGCGTCCGGAGCCTGTGCTCTGCAACGGGAGAGGCCACAACAGTGAGAGGCCCGTGTACCGCAAAAAAGAAAAAAAAAAGAAAAAGATTAAAAGCAAAAAGTAATAAATAGATAAAAATGATTATCTAAATTAAATAGATTAATCAACATTAATTTTGCAAACTGAGATCTTTAATATGGCTATAATGTCAATTAAATATAAAAAGCTGTCACATAAAAACAAGTGACTAAACCTTGACCCTTGAAAAAGTACAACTATAGTTATATTTTTCTTATTGAATGCATGAGTAAACTGAATCCTTCTATTTGACCTGGCAGTGATTTATTACAACAGAAGACTAATCATGAGTCTGTATGTTGCTATAAACCTGTACTAATCCAAAGCAAATTAAGTATGTGTATATAGTGTGAGTGTAACCATACATATACACATATATTGCAAATAATGAAACGAAATCTTTAGTTTGCTTTTTCTATCTGCAGAAGTTTGAACTTGCTGCTACATAATATCTAAATTTCAGTATTATTTTAAAATTTTAGAGATCAATAGCTCCACTGTGTAAAAATAACTTAGCAAATAAAAACATAGAAATAAAAGGTACCTGCTGTTGCTTGAAATCAGGCCTTTTTTTGATAAGATTATAAACAGTCACATATTTCATATATAGCACATAGGCCCTTTCCTCATCACGATCTAATCTGCTTTCTTCAGCGGTCTTGAAGATCTTCAGGGCACTCTGTACATAACTTAAAATTAGAGAAAAAGTAATTAAAACACTTGACATCTGGGAGAAAAAAGTCATGTATAAAGTCCACAGAGAATCTCAATAAAATACATTTCATAATTTAGGTTGCACTACTTCAGAATTATACAAAGTTAGATATAAGTTTGGATGCAACATGAAAATTTCCCTTATACTACAATTAAATACTTATGTTTCATTAATAGTTGTTTGTATGTCACCAAACTGTACAAAATGCATTCTAAATCCAGTTTTAAAAGATTTGCTACAATAGATAATCCTGAGGCAAGTGGTCCTTCGGCATCCATATAATAGTCATACTCTATAATTAAAGAACATAGCTGCATACTACTTGTACTGAAGTAGGGGAGCTAAAATATTTATTATTTTTATGTTAAAACAAATACTTTTCAATTCTCCTTACTCCTTTCTAACCATGATGTAAAATTCTCCCCACCTAAAAACTCAAGAAACTAGGGACAGGAAAGGGGACATGAGTTCAATCTTTTAGAGTTTTCTATACAATGGCTGAACTGCACTCTGATTCACTGGCCCTGAAAAGAGAAGAGATTTAAAGTCTAAAAACATGTCATCTTAAAATTCCACTTCAGTAAAATAATTTGAGGGGTCTACGGCATTCATTTATTTTTTCTTTAAATAAATTTATTTATTTATTTATGGCTGCATTGGGTCTTCATCGCTGCGCGTGGGCTTTTCTCTAGTTGCAGAGAGCGTGGGCTACTCTTTGTTGCAGTGCGCTGGCTTCTCATTGTGGTGGCTTCTCTTGTTGTGGAGCATGGGCTCTAGGTGCGTGGGGTTCAGTAGTTGTGGCTCATGGGCTCTAGAGCGCAGGCTCAGTTGTTGTGGTGCACGGGCTTAGTTGCCCCATGGCATGTGGAATCTTTCTGGACCAGGGCTCGAACCCATGTCCCCTGCATTGGCAGGCGGATTCTTTTTTTTTTTTTTTTTTTTTGCGGTACGCGGGCCTCTCACTGTTGTGGCCTCTCCCCTTGCGGAGCACAGTCTCCGGACGCGCAGGCTCAGCGGCCATGGCTCACGGGCCCAGCCGCTCCGCGGCATGTGGGATCTTCCCAGACCGGGGCACGAACCCGTGTCCCCTGCATCGGCAGGCGGACTCTCAACCACTGCGCCACCAGGGAAGCCCGGCAGGCGGATTCTTAACCACTGTGCCACCAGGGAAGTCCACTACGGCATTCATTCTAAGGACATTTTCCTGGTTTAAGAGTCTTCAGAAAGCAAATTAATAAAACATACATTTCTGCAAGAGGAATTCATTTACTTAGGACTAAAGTTTTGGCAACTAAGTTGTAGTGCCAATGCTAATACACAATATGCTTTATCAATAACTTATTTCTACAAATCAGTGCATCTTGTTTTCTATATTTTTCAAACTGTGCTCTACGATTGAGGCATGGATTAGTGATGAAGTTGGTTAGGCCAAGGAACTAGAACACCACACAAAGGAACAGGGCCAAACTGGTCTTTAAGACCAAAGGCGGTCCTACACAAGGACAATTTCAGTCAGTGTGCATGCCCTGCTAAGCATGGCATCAAAGTCTCAGGATAGAGGTAAGTCAAACCAAAGCTAGTAAGGAGATTCTCTAAGAGTTTAGGAGTGGGTACAACAGTCCTTAGGTTTTTCCTAATTCCTTTCATTATGATGCATGTATATCTCATGGGCCCATATGTAGCAGACCCAGCTGAGATGGCCGCAATGTCACTGTGAGTCCAGTGAACCAGCCAAATATCCTAAAAGGATTCTAGCATTCTCTAGAATAGTGCTACATGTTGTGGTGGTAGATTCAGGCCAACATACCACTTCCTGTGGGATCAGGGTAGTCCTAGAGCTAAACCAGACATTGCTAAAACAGATTTATCTGTTTTAAGATTAGATGAAGCTCTCTGAGAAAGCTTCAAGGTGGTTTTACCCTTCTCACTATTTTCTATTTGAAAATCATTCAAAGTGAGTTAAACAGCGCTACTTTCTCTATCACCCCATCAACATTACCAACTAAGCTCAAGAAGTAGGCCAATCCCTCTCTTACTCTTCCTATCCCTTCCCCACCCAAAGATCTCTCTTTTTTTTTTTTTTTTTTTGCGGTACGTGGGCCTCTCACTGTTGTGGCCTCTCCCGCTGTGGAGCACAGACTCGAGACGCGCAGGCCCAGCGGCCATGGCTCACGGGCCCAGCCGCTCCGCGGCATGTGGGATCTTCCCGGACTGGAGCACGAACCCGTGTCCCCTGCATCGGCAGGCGGACTCTCAACCACTGTGCCACCAGGGAAGCCTCAAAGATCTTTTTAAAAGCCCATTTTATACTTAGTAATGTTTAAGAATATTAGTTCTTTCTGAGATTTTCTTTCCTGACCTTCTTTAAAGTTCTTACTACTCTCCTGTCTTCATCCTTAATGTTTTATTTCCTTCCCATCTTGTTTATTTCCTCTAGAAAATGACTCATAAAGATGTTTCTGTGCAAACACAGGTTTAAGATGCCTCTTCACAAGTTCATTTGGGATCATACATATCATTTTTTAGAGCCTCACATTTATCTCCAGCCACAGAACACCTGTGTTTCCCCTGATTTCTAAAATCTGCTTACCTCAAGTGTAGGGTGTAAGGCTGGCTAGACCCACCTTTCTTTCTGAAACTCTTACTCCCAGCTCTATAATAATATAGTTATATATCTCTAAATCTTCTCCTTTGTTGGTCAAAATAAATTCAGAGGAAAAGTTCCCCTATCGTCTCCTGTCACTCCTTAACAGAGATAAAACTATCAACAACTTAACAATTTTAGTGATATCCCATTTTTAGCAAAATAACTTCCAGTAAATATCAAAATAGCTGGACCTCTCCATCTCTATTATATTTTATCTCAGGACAAATTCTGCAACTGTTATCAGGAAAGTATCACCTCTAGCCTCTACCTCAACATGTAGTCTACCCCAACATAGATAGACTACGTGCCCTCAAAAATAAAAATACATAAAATAAATCATTAGGGGACTTTCCTGGCGGTGCAGAGACTCCGTGCTCCCAATGCAGAGGGCCTGGGTTTGATCCCTGGTTAGGGAACTAGATTCCACATGCACGCCACAATAAAGATCCCATGTGCCACAACTATGACCCAGCGCAGCCAAATAAATAAATAATAAAACAAACAAGACTTAAAAAAAAAAGAAAGAAAGAGGATATATAAGAATCCGCCTGCCATTGCAGGGGACACGGGTTTGATCCCTGGTCCAGGAACATGCCACATGCCGTGGAGCAACTAAGCCCATGCGCCACAACTACTGAGCCTGCACTCTAGAGCCCGTGAGCCACAACTACTGAGCCTGCGCGCCACAACTACTGAAGCCCACGTGCCTAGAGCCTGTGCTCCACAAAAAGTGCACCACAACAAAGGGCAGCCCCCATTCGCCGCAACTAGAGAAAGCCGGTGTGCAGCAATGAAGACCCAATGCAGCCATAAATAAGTAAAATAAATTTTAAAAAAATCATTAGGTTAAAAGTTCATGTCAAATTGGTAAAAATTAAATACTTTGCTGAATACTGCATAAAAAATACGTCTCTTTTTTTAATCAAAGACTATGCTAGAACTAGATCTTATATGTGAAATACACAAGGATAAAAATGATCTTTAATTAAGAAGTACTTTTACACTGTTTTAGGAAAAGACATTAACTGTGGCTGAATGAGCTTTGTAGAATCCTTGCAGTCTTCATCTCTCAAACTTATGATGTAACATACTGTCCAGAAAACAGATAATATGCTTATTAGCAGAATATATATGTATTCTGCCAAGATAAAATTAAGAACTTCTCTAACTCATTTAATAAAATGGAAATGAACTAAAAGTTAACAGCTATCCCCCACTTTTCAAAAGTTCACTTTACACCACTTTGCTTTTACAGAACACCTAAGTACCTTTTTCACTAATCGAAAGAAATACAGAGGCAATTTTTGCTTTCATGAAAAAAGTTAATTGTTTCCTCACTTTATGCCATTTTGGCTTACAAAAGGCTTCATAGGAACACTCTACTTTTGAATAGTGGGGGATACCTGTATATGACTCAAATTAGCAAAGTATACATACTTCCTAGTGCTTATTTTCTCTGGTTTAACTTCTGTCTTCTTATTGAGGTCTTTTAGTGAAGAACTGAGGTAGAGTTCTTTAGGAACTGAAGCCACAGCAGGCATGATGAATAATCTTTACTTCTCCACTTTCACAATGGATGGTGTACTTCATTAAAAGTAGTTCTTTTCTGAAACAAAATGAACACAAATAATCCCATTAGTTTTCCTCATTAACAATATAACAAGTGAGCAGTTTAAAAAACAAACAAACTTCCTAAACTGTGTCCTTTGCTAACAGAGTTAATTTTCCATTATCTTGAATATTTATTTTTGGAGTTCAATATACAGGGTATCAATAAACAATCTACTTTCCCCTCCAAATTTTCATTAATGAAATGAATTACTGTTTGTATCATTTTGCATTAAGTATTAGGAATCTTTCCTGTCAAAGGAACAGAATAATAAAAGCTTTTATATTTTTCTTCTGTTAAATCTGCATTAACGTATAGTTTACAAACAGAAGGAAGTTTCATTTAGAAATATTTCTTTCTCATCAGTTTACAAAAAGAAACAAGTTGGGGGGAGGGGTAGCCAGGGCACATTATATGAAGCTGGGGATGTATGAACATGTTTCTGGTAGAATACACCCAAATACTTTGGTTTACTTTGAAAAGGTCTTTGATGTTTCATGACATTCTTTGTTTTCTCATCTGCTCTGGGAAATTCTGACTGGGAAGATGGAGGTAGTAAAAAAAAAATGAAGAAGAAGAAAGGCTAGGTATGTAACAATTAAGTTGTGTGTGTGTGTGTACCTGTGCAGGGATGCATATAGATGGGGCAGATCAGGGGAGCACACTAAATGGGAATCTTGGCAAGATCATAAGTGTCACCAAATGAAAACTTCAGGAACCCAAGTAAATTTATACAAGGTCTTCAGTTGTAAAGAACTAATTACAATTTGAATAAATAGCTGCATTAATACATTTAAGAGATTACAACTTTTTTTGATACAGCCACTATGGAAAACAGTATGGCGGTTCCTCAGAAAACTAAAAATAGAATTACCATATGATCCAGCAATCCCACTCCTGGGAATATACCTGGTCAAAACTATAATACAAAAAGAAACATATACCCTTATGTTCATAGTAGCACTATTCACAAGAGCCAAAACATGGAAACAACCTAAATGTCCATCGACAGATGAATGGATAAAGATGTGGTAACATATATACAACGGAATACTCAGCCATAAAAAAGAACAAAGTGATGCCATTTGCAGCAACATAGATGCAACTATTATCATACTAAGTGAACTAAGTCAGAAAGAGAAAGACAAATACCATATGATATCACTTATATGTGCAATCTAAAATATGGCACAAAGGAACCTATCAACAAAACAGAAACAGACTCACAGACACAGAGAACAGACTTGTGGTTGCCAAGGGGGAGTGGGGTAGGGAGAGGGATGGACTAGGAATTTGGGGCTGGTAGATGCAAACTATTATATTTTGAATGGATAACAACAAGGTCCTAATGTATAGCACAGGGAACTATATTCAATATCCTGTGATAAACCATAATGGAAAAGAATATAAAAGAAGAATGTATGTATGCATAAAATTGAGTCACTTTGCTGTACAGCAGAGACTGGCACAACACTGTAAATCATCTATACTTCAATTTAAAGAAAAGAGAGATTACAACTTTTTTTCTATCACTTATTTCCACTACCTTACTGCTCTTCATTCTATCAGTTCACTATTATTAGACGAATGGACATCAATGAACACTGAATCCTAAAATGCTGAGTAAGGTACAACTTTAGGGGTGAAACGGCTTCTGTTCACCTATGTGAAACTCCAAAAGCACCCCAATTTGCTTTGATTCTTGTCACATTTTATATTAAACATTAATACTTTCTCATTTCTTGATTAGGTATATAATCCATCAACAATGCACCACCAAAACAGCTAAGAGCATCCATTAAAGAATATGATAGGGATCCCTGGATTTCCTCATACTTATACAGATAACAGTATTGAGTGTCTTACCTTGTAAAAAAACATTATGTTACATGTTAAAGACACGAAGGATACATAAGAAGTGGTCCCTGACCTTCCAGGATAAACAGTTTAACAAGAGAACATTCCCTACTCCCCCATGCTCACCACCTCCTCAACCCCTGCTTATCCCCCTAAAGCTGAGTGAAAAAGCAGGAATACATATAATGTGACACCATTTGTAAGAAGTTTTAAAACAAACTAAACTGAGCAATATATTGCTTAAGGATACAAATCAGATAAATTTATAAAGGCAGGAAATGGTAAATAGAAAATTCTATTTCTGGAGAGGTAGAAGATACAATAAGGGAGGCACACACAAAGAGCTTCAGCGATATATAAGGTTTTATTTCTCAAGGTGGGTGGTATGTTCACAGATGCTCACAGATGACTGTTTTGTTTTATGTATTTATTAAAGTATAACTGATGTACAACATTATATGTTACAGGTGTACAATATAGTGATTCACAATTTTTAAAGGTTATATTCCATTTATAGTTATTACAAAATATTGGCTATATTCCCTGTTGTACAATATATCCTTGTAGCTTATTTTACATATAATAGTTTGTACAGATGATCATTTTATTATCAGGCTTTTATAACATAAAATAATACGTAATGTACTTAATGTATTTCATTAAAAATTTTTAAAGAAAGCAATTATATTATATAACAATGCAAATATGAATAAAAACATCCAATTGTCTACAAATATGAAAAGAATACCCAGAGAGATGTAAAAGTTAGGAAGTTATGGTTGAAACAAGCAACCATAAAATATATATGTTTTTAAATACTCATTAAGAAAAAAAACAGATTTGGAATATTTTTAGAGCCTAGTATATATAACCTCGTTGAGCACAGCTTCCATACAGTGGTGTGAGTGGAAGCAAGAGCACAAGCATTAAGGAATAAAGAAATGGAAGTAGACTGTAGATAACTTAAAAAAAATTGGCAATGAAAAAGAAAATGATGGGATAGAGTGGTGCTTCAGGAACATGATTTCTACTGAAACATAAGAAGCAACAGTTGAGAAACAATACTTTTGACTAAGGGAAAGCACAGTAAGGCCAAGAACCTAACTTTTCAGGAAGGTGCTTAAGGAAACTTGAGTCCTTACTGATGCCACAACAGACACCATGGTGGCAGAGGGCAGGGGATGCTGGAGCTTGGACTATTAAGGAGGGCTAAAGGACAGTAAGATAATAGTAACAAGAGTTATCCCTGACTTTTCTGCCCCCACCTAGCTCAGCTAGGATCTTAAGCTTACTCAACCACGAAAAGCCAACATATGCTCCCCTGATATAGGCTAGCTCTTGAAATGTCATTTCCAAAAAGCCCAATGATTTTTTACTGGCAACACTAAATGTACTAAGATAAGGATTAACGCCAGAGTTAGGCAGAGTGACCTCGTACCAGTCTGACAGTATCTGTTTTTCCTACTCTATCCTTTACCTGCGTCTTAAGTATTAGCGGTCTAACCACAGGACATATATTCAGAAAGTCAGGTAGAGTCTATTTTGTTGATTCATGACAATTAGGTTTCTTGATTGGGAAAAGAAAGCTATTTATTTGAACCCTCTAAAATGAAGGTCTAGAATATGTCTCAGTCAAATCTTTTTCTCATCATTACCTTTAAAGCTTGGATCTTTAAAAGACAAAAGAATATAAAAATTATATATGCTACCTAGGCAACTTAAAATAATAAATCATTAGCTATTTCAAAGTTAAATTCCATTCAAACATTCACAGGCATCCTACTGTACAGAAGACACTGTGCTCCCAGGAACTCAAAAGTTAGATGTGATCCATTTCCTCACAAAGTTTAAAAAACTTATGTGAAAGAGAAAGTTGTAAGCAGTGTTAATACAACATGTATTAAGTCAAACTATAAAGAGTTACAAATAATGTACAATAAGAAAAATTAACAAGATCAAGTATGACTAGAGGGATCTTGGGAGGCATCATGGAAGAGACAGCATTTCTGTGAGTCTTGGTGAGAGAAGGCTTTTGATAGAGATGAGAAAGAGTATGAGGAAAAAGTCAAAAAAGTAAAGAACATCTTTAGGAACTAGCTAGTATACAGAATGAACAAGGATTTGCTAGGCAGTAAGGTCTGAAAAATAATCTAGGAACAGATAAATGGAAGGCTGTGAATGTCACATTAAAGCATTTACTTTGTTTTCTAAAGGTAACAGAGAACCAGAGCAGGATTCTAAGAACAGAGTTATATGATCTAAACTAACAGTACAAGGTTAGGCTTTAAAAGACTGGAGATAAGGAAGACATTAGTTACCCATAATAATGATCCTAAGGAAAGATGATGAAGGTCGGAACTAGGGCAGTAGAGATGGAATGGAGGAGGCAGACAGATACTAGAGACACTGCGAAGGTAGAATGACAGGACACCGACTGAGTGACAACCGATCAGACACACCAATGGAAACTACAGGGATAAGATTATGATGACAACAAAGGTTTTTTTTTTTTTTTTTTTTTTTTTTTTTTGCGGTTTGCGGGCCTCTCACTGTTGTGGCCTCTCCCGTTGCGGAGCACAGGCTCCGGACGCGCAGGCTCAGCGGCCATGGCTCACGGGCCCAGCTGCTCCGCGGCATGTGGGATCTTCCCGGACCGGGGCCCGAACCCGCGTCCCCTGCATCGGCAGGCGGACTCTCAACCACTGCGCCACCAGGGAAGCCCGACAACAAAGTTTTTAATGAGGGTTTCCAGGAAAAAGATTGTGCTTTTTTTTTTTTTTTTTTTTTTTGCGGTATGCGGGCCTCTCACTGTTGTGGCCTCTCCCGTTGCAGAGCACCGGCTCCGGACGTGCAGGCCCAGCGGCCATGGCTCACGGGCCCAGCCGCTCCGTGGCATGTGGGATCTTCCCAGACCAGGGCACGAACCCGTGTCCCCTGCATCGGCAGGCGGACTCTCAACCACTGCGCCACCAGGGAAGCCCTTCCTTTTTTTTTTTTTTTTTTTTTTTGTGCTTTTTTAAAGTTACTTTTTCTGTCCTTATTTGATTTTTGAGAACAGCTGAAATAAAGAACTTGCTCTGATAATGTCATCAAAGGACCACAGTTGTTTTCATTTTCCTTCATTAAATTATACGTTATGCTGTCAAATAAGATGTCTGGTGTTAAAAATACTTCCAGCATTGCCTTAATTGCTATTTTAGCCTCTACAATCACATATACTTCTGCAGAAGTCAAAGCACAAGGTAAAGGGTATTTTTCCCTAATCATGTGAGAAAGCAAAGAATACATATCCAACTTAAATGTATGTAAACTTTAATGTATTAAATTTTTGATAAGTCATTCTGCTGCACTTTGCCATTAAAGAAATTTCAAAAGAGACTGCCATAAAATAACTTAAGGCCAGAATGACTGAATGGATTTACAATTTCCTTATTTTGGTTGCAACAGTAAAAACAAACACACCGATACTTATACAGGAATGTTCAATAACTACAGAACTCAAATAATTTTAAAATCTACTTGTTTAGTTCTAGAACTAAATACAACATATAGCCCACTAAAACTATGTTATACTTCAAAAAGGACTGTAAGTACAAAAACTAAAATAACTAAGTATATGTAAGAAAAAGTTCTCCTAAAAAAATTTTTTTAAGATGTGTAAACCTGATAAAGATTTAAGAACAACAGCTTAATCAAACAGCAATGCTCCAAAAATGAAATACAGGCAGTGCTGAAAATGAGCTGACAATAGGGAGAAAATGGAAGGCATATATACCCCTCTCTCTCTCTTTCTGACATTTTTCTAATCCTTCCAAAGAAAGGAGTAGAGATTGGACGACCTGAACCAGAGTGATGACTAAAAAGCAAAAAAGTAAAGACTGAGGTTTGTTGTCATTCAAACTGGTCCTGATATCTTAACTAGGGCCTTACACCAGCCACCGCCAAGGTTGCTGGCAACACTGAAAGGAAAGCAGTTTGTCTTTGTTGGCCATCCATCATCTCATCTCACCCCATCTCTGGCCTTCAGATAGCAACAGTATTCACTACATCATCTGACTATCTTAAATTTCATATAATCCATTCTATACTCACTCTAGTTAAAATGCCAAGACAAGTAAGTACTGATGAAATAATCTGCTTTAAAGCAATCCTAAAGTTAAGGCTCAACCCTTTTAAGAATTAATCACTGCTAAAAAAACCTCTAGTATTTTCTGAGTATCTACTATGAGTCTAGTGACAATAGCAGTGTTTTTTAAAAATCCCTTTAGAAGGTCACAATCACCATTAAAAAAACAAAAACAAAAAAAACCTGAAGAGAAAATATCAGAGCATGTCACACATAGTAAGGTTAAAACTGTTTCATGAAACTTTAGTTTTGGCTGTGTACCTGTGTATGCACATATAGAACACTGGGTATAAATGTGAAATGTCTATAGGTTACAACTGAAAGTGTAAAAGTCCTGCAGAGCAATGCTACTCCAAGTGTGGTCCACAGACCAGTGCTGGTTGAGGAACTGTTGGTTACCAGTCTGTGATAAAATAAGCTTATAACAGAATGTAAACCTATTAGGCGCACTGAATTTTTCATAGCAGCAAAACTTTCTTTACAAAGAAAGCAATGTACTGATTATATTCTAGCACAAGCTGCAAGACTGTAAGAGATTGGCTACTTTGAGTAACACTGCTCTAGGGAGACAGAGTATCACAGGGCTTCTGATCACAAATACCTTAGTCTGTTTATCAAGACCAAATTAATACTCATTAAATAATAAGCCAACAATTAATCCTACACTGTACATTAATATGTGACTCCAGTCATTGGGAAGTCAAAAGGAGGGAAAAATTCACTGTAACTTGGGGTGAGGGGGAGCTTCATCCAGTCCAGAGTGTACTCTTTTGTGCTGATCCCTCGTCCTGCAAAAATCAACTTAAGTTCCACCTCTTCCATCCTTGATGGTCCCAGCTCTTGGAGTTTATTTCTTTTTTTTAATATATGTATAAATTTATTTATTTTATTTTTGGCTGCATTGGGTCTTCGTTGCTGTGCGCGGGCTTTCTTTAGTCGCGGCAAGCGGGGGCTACTCTTGGTTGAGGTGCGAGGGCTTCTTATCATGGAGGCTACTCTTGTTGCAGAGCACGGGCTCTAGACGTGCAGGCTTCAGTAGTTGTGGCTCGCAGGCTCTAGAGCGCAGGCTCAGTAGTTCTGGCGCACAGGCTTAGTTGCTCCACAGCATGTGAGATCTTCCCGGACCAGGGCTCAAACCCGTGTTCCCTGTGTTGGCAGGCAGGTTCTTAACCACTGCGCCATCAGAGAAGCCCTGGAGTTTATTTCTTGATCTAAATCCTATACTATCAATATTTGTTATCTATAGCATTCCTTTAGTACAGAATTTGGACCAAATGACAATTATGACTAGGCTTTAAGATACTCATACCTCATAAGCATGCAGTTTCATGATGCTGTGATAGAGACAGAAACTGGCCCTAAGGATAGGAGTTAGCTATGAATAGAGTGAGAAAGGAGGGCATGCCAGAAGAGGAAATCAACACGAACAAAGACACAAAATGAGAAATCAGTATGGGAAGGTAATAAGAAAAATAAAGAATGCTATAGGGATTATTAGGAAATAATCAAATTAGATCAAGGGATTATACTAACATGTCTTTATAAGTCATTACTCTAACATGCTAGATCTCTAACATCTACCTTAGTAGTCCTTATAGTCAACCCTTAATAACTGTTGGCTAACAATAATAAATTCTATTAGGTAAGGAAATGGAATTACATAATGGAGGATTTTGAAGCCACCCAAAATTGTTTATATTTAATTCAGCAGGCAATAAGAAGCCAGATCTTGAAGGGAAAATGGTATCTCTGGGCAGGTCAAAGTGGGGATATGCAAGACAGATTTGAAGGAAACGGGAACAAGGGAATGATACTTTAGAAAAGAATAACTAGCAGGCCATGGCAAAACAGAACATAAAAAGGTAGAAATGTGGGCTTCCCTGGTGGCGCAGTGGTTGAGAGTCCGCCTGCCGATGCAGGGGACACGGGTTCGTGCCCCGGTCTGGGAAGATCCCACATGCCGCGGAGCGGCTGGGCCCGTGAGCCATGGCCGCTGGGCCTGTGCGTCCGGAGCCTGTGCTCCGCAACGGGAGAGGCCACAACAGTGAGAGGCCCACATAACGCAAAAAAAAAAAAAAAAAAAAAAAAGGTAGAAATGTGCTTTGACTGAAACAGTATTTTCTCTCTTGAGTATACACACACACACACACACACACACACACACACACTTTCAACCCTGAGAAATGTGAAGAATGGTAGTGCTGTTAACAACAACAACAAAAAAGGAATGGTAGTGCTGTTAACAAAAATAAAAAGTTTAAAAAACTGATCAGTTTACAGCAGCATTTCTCAACTTGGGCACTACTCACATGCTGGACTGAATAATTCTTTGTTGTGGGGCTGCCCTACACATTGTAGGATGTGTAGCAGCATCCCTGGCCTCTACCCACTAGATGCCAGTAGTATCCACCCTTCTCCAGTTGTGACAACCAAAACTGTTTCCAGACATTGCCAAATGTCCCCTGGGTGGGGGTGTGTGTGTGTGTGTCAAAATTACCCCCAAATAAGAACCACTGATTTACAAAAAAATCTGAACATGGTGAGTGTATGCAAAAGGAATAACATCTAAAGAAGGATGCCTTGATAGAGATGTAAATACATAATCAGACATCAGGTTTACAGAAAGACCAGATATTAAATCAACTATTAAGGCGTTAATGTTACTTTGATAATCCTCAGTGTTTTGGGAGACAACAAAGTATTGACATTGAAATAATATGCTATCTAGGATATAGTTTAAATATTCTATGCTCTTCACTTTTACGTATATTTTTAAACTTCTGTAATAGTTTTAAAAACACAGACATCATTTACACTAGTAACTAAAATCAGAAGAATGAATCACTAAGGAAATGAGATCTTGTTTCTCTACAGCTAAGATACCTGAAGGGATCAGAACTTGGGGAGTGGGGGTGGTTCCTAAAGGAGGAAAGAAACACAGAATGAAGGAAAACCAGGAAAGTGAAATATCATGGAAACCAAAGAAAAAGAGAAGTCCAAAGTTACAAAGTTCTTACAATGCTAAAAAGAAAAACAGAGTAAAATAACTAGCCCTAGTTCTGAAGAGTGATTAAAAACCAGCTTCAATGTGGTAAACATTTAGAATACCTCCATCTATTCAAAGTGTAGCACTGGGGGCTGCAGGGGACACAAAGAATATACCTCCTAACATAGTTTCTACCTCTTAGGATGAAAGATGAGTACACAGTGGTAATACAAAGCAAAGTACCATATTACAGGCACTAACGTACCATGCCCCAATTTTTTGGTTTTATTAAGGACCATTCCTAGAAAAAACACGAGGGTAATTGTTTTACACAATAGGTGTCTATCTACCTATATAACCTTGATCCATTTCTTATCTCCTCTTCCTCTTTATCTCTAATTTTTTTTTTTAGCAGAGGCAAAATGGATGAGCTGGGAACCCAACTGTACTTAGTAAGTACCAAAAAAAGAGCTATGGTTCTCAACCCTAGCTGTACATTAGAATCACCTACAGAACTTTAAAAAAATATTGATGCCCAGGACCCATTCCTAAATGGTTCAATCAGAATCTCTGAGTGTGAGACTTGCACATAGGTATTTCTATAAAGCTCCTCAGGTGAATTCTAGCGTGCAATCAAGATGCAACCATAGGCATAAAGAATGGATATAAGCATGTTACTAGAAGCAATAAAACGCTATGAAGATGACAATTAGTTTTCAGCTGAAATCAATTTTTTTTTGTTTTTTGCGGTACGCGGGCCTCTCACCGCTGTGGCCTCTCCCGTTGCGGAGCACAGGCTCCGGACGCGCAGGTTCAGCGGCCATGGCTCATGCCATGGCTCATGCCGCTCCGCGGCATGTGGGATCTTCCCGGACCGGGGCACGAACCCTTGTCCCCTGCATCGACAGGCGTACTCTCAACCACTGCGCCACCAGGGAGGCCCAACATTTTTTTTTGAAGGTAGAATTTTATATTTATTTATTTTTAACATCTTTATTGGATTATAATTGCCTTGCAATGTTGTGTTAGTTTCTGCTGTATAACAAAGTGAATCAGTTATATGTATACATATATCCCCATATCCCCTCCCTCTTGCCCCTCTCACCCTCCCTATCCCACCCCTCTAGGTGGTCACAAAGCACTGAGCTGATCTCCCAGTGCTATGCAGCTGCTTTCCACTAGCTATCTATTTTACATGAAATCAACATCTTAAGTTATATAACTCCCAACCTACCAAAATTATGAGAAATCATTTTAATTTTTAATATTTTGTAATTAAGAAATTAAAAACCCCAGGATTCCTACACCCACAGCTTTTCAATTTGTTTTGAAATTGGTATTATAATGCATAATAATTTCATTTTACTACATTACAAAGACATCAGGTCAAATGTTATATGATATTACACGTAGAATCTAAAATGATACAAATGAACTTATTTACAAAACAGAAATAGACCCACAGACACAGAAAACAAATTTATGGTTACTAAAGGGAAAGGGGGTACGGAGGGATAAATTTGGAATCTGGGATTAACAGATACACCCTACTACATATAAAATGGATAAACAACGAGGACAACAAGGACCTATGGTATAGCAGAGGGAACCATATTCTACATCTTGTAATATCCTATAATGCCAAAGAATCTGAAAAAGTATATATATATATATATATATATATATATATATATATATATATATGACTGAATCACTTTACTGTACACCTGAAACATTGTAAATCAACTATACTTCAATTTAAAAAACAAGAAAGACATGCAGGTTCACATCATTGTTGGTACATTTCAGAGAATTTAGTATTATGAAAGACTAAACTGTAATGTGTTAGAAGAGGCAATGTTTAGCTATCTCAACACTAACTTTATTCACTGTACATGAGTACTGTGTGTTACTTGAATTAGTACGGTTATAAATGTTATTACAAATAAGTTTAACATAACATTTCATCATTTACTAATACATTTTATATTATAAAAGTCTAAGTCTCGGGCTTCCCTGGTGGCGCAGTAGTTGAGAGTCCGCCTGCCGATGCAGGGGACACGGGTTCGTGCCCCGGTCCGGGAAGATCCCACATGCCGCGGAGTGGCTGGGCCCGTGAGCCATGGCCGCTGAGCCTGCGCGTCTGGAGCCTGCGCGTCCGGAGCCTGTGCTCCGCAACGGGAGAGGCCACAACAGTGAGAGGCCCGCGTACCGCAAAAAAAAAAAAAAAGTCTTAGTCTCATTTTCCACTTATTATTATACAACTCTGGGCAAATTCCTTAAATCCTCCACCACAACCACGGCCACTGCTCAGTTTATTATCATCTGCAAAATGGGAATAATTCATCTGCTTCTATAGAGTTTTCAAAGGTGTCAATGAAATAATATATACAAAACATGCTCCGAAAATTATAACATGCCATGAAATGGCTAAAGAAATCAGAAGCGTAAGTTATTCTGCATCTACTATTATATCCAAACATCAGTCAACAAAATTATGGTAGGCTAAAGATGGCCACAAGTCCTTCGGCATTCTCCTCTTCAAAAGGTCTGTTATGTGGTTGGGGGAGGGCTCTAACTGCTCTAACCAATACAGAATGTTGGAAGTAACGCTGTGCCAATTTCTGGGTCCAGGCTTTTAAAAGACTTTAAGAGAAAGCTTCCACTTCCTGACCCTTCAAACACTTGTCTTGGAACTCAGCCTCCATGCTATGATCTGTCCAAGACACATGAAGAGGCTATGTTGTAGGCACTCCAGTCGACATCTCCAGCTGAACTCCCAGCCAACATCAACTGCCATCCATGGGAATGAGCCACCTTGGATGTCCTGCCTAGCTGAGCTTTCAGATGACTCCAACCCTAGCTGGATATCTGACTACAAATACATGAAACCCTCACCGAGAACCAACGAGCTGAGTCCAGTCAGCCCACAGAAACATGAGATAATGAACTGTAGTTTTAAGCCACTTTGTTTTAGAGTGATCTGTTATATAGCAATAGGCAACTGGGACAATGACCAAGATTAAAACAAAAAAGACTCAATAATATCTAATTTTATTAACACCTCATATTTAATAGACACTTTTTTCCCTTTCACCTCTACAAAATAAGTACATTTTTATGTAGAAAATGTTCATAATAAAATATAATGCTAGACATTTTATGGGAAAAAAATCTGATGTACTGACTCTTACTTTACAAAAGCCATTTTGGTTCTTTCCCATTATGTTCACGCTAATAAACAAATGACCATAATGACTGACAAAGTTCAAGTAAATATATTAAAAATTAAATTCTAGAAAGACATCTTTAAAATATTTTTGTTTTTCTCATGCATTGTTTTCTCAAAAACTACAATGCATACCTATGTGCAATTAATATAAATTTATATCATTAATCACAGGTTGTTGTTTTTTATTATAGAGTCCTTACTATCTAATTTAAAAGATGCACCTAATGTGTCACAAGAAAAGGAATACACATTTCAACATGTTAAAGACATAGCACAACCTATGGAACCTTTCAGACAGGCTGGTCCAGTACTCTGGAATCATGAGAAACGATCTAAATCCATCATGCAAGACATTCAACAATGAATCTTAAACAGAATCTGTTGAAATGCAAAATCTGCTTACATAGCAAAGCCGCAGAGCAAGCCTAGAAGAGGAACACTTCCCCAACAAAAATCACCTGACATTCTTCATGGCTGCAGCAGAAAGTATACAAAAATTAGGATGCTTGCTGATATATAGAGAGTAAAATCCTTAGTTCGGCATCCCCTACAGCTGAAACCCTCAGGGCTCTTAACAAATATTAAATTCCTTAGACTCTGCAACACCTCTGTCTTCAGGTAAATATTTTGTTAGTGATTAGGGACTTGCTCCAAGGTCACAAAATGAACTGGAAGCAAGAAATAAACCGAGAAGTGTGGTCTGCAGCTTTAAGCACAAATTCAGGGTTCTGATAATTTCCGAGGTGAAATTAACTTGTCCCACAACTCTAGGAGAAAGGCCACATTTTAGGAAAGACAAGCTTTTATTTGGGGAAGTCACAGTTTTAACTCTGATGCGCTCGCAGGTTCTTTAAACTCATGCCTGGACTTCTTTCACTACAAGCAAGTTTGACTGGATCAGAGGAGGGACTGGAAAACACTCTGAGAGGTTGTATTAAGGCCTGGGAATGTGGCTCGACGGGCAGAAAATCTGAAAACGGATGCAAGAGGAAAGAGGTCAAAGTCGGTCTGAGTGTCCAAGAAGGTGGAAGAATGGTCAAGGCCACCTTCTAAGACCGGAAAAACCGGAGCCCACACGGAACTCGCTGGGCAACCCTAGGTGGGTAGCGGGAAAGACTCGAGGTAGGGCCCTTCCTCCAAAAGCCGATTCTATGTTCGGGGTTGTCCCACCCCCTCCGAGGACACGGCTTGTCTCCCGGGTGACCGGCAGCTGGTGGAAGGAAAGGGGTTCACTGCGGACGGATTCCCGACAAACAAAGGCCAGGACCCAGGCCCGCACTCACCTTGGCGCCGGGCGCGCTTCACTAATGCCGACCTCCTCGCCAAAGGCCCATCTCCCACCAACCCGAGGAAAAATTCTCTTTCCCGACGGAAGTCAGCTCAGCTCATCCCTCTTTCCCAATTTGCACTGCGTTGCGACGCGTCGCGTCGCGTCGCGTCGCGTCTCTGACGTCACGCAGGGGCGGGGCTGCGGGCGCGCCGGCGCGCGCCCGTGCCCGTGCCCTTGACTGCTGTTTCCCAGCCTCATCCTAGCCTGTGAGGGCTGCGCGGGAGGGCGGAGGAGGGCCGAGGAGGACGTTTTGCATGGACGGTCTGGGTAGTGTCCAGGCTACACTGAGCTGGGGCGAGCTTGTCCGCCTGTCCCCTGCACCCTGCATTTCTCGGGCTTAGTTCTGTCACCCTGGTGTTACTCGCATCCTGGGTCTTGCTGTGAAGGAAGCAGGGCTGCTCTTAACGCCTTAGCTAAGCCTCTTCCTCTTCAGGTTGGAGATTTAAGGCAGACTAGAAAAGGGATTTGAATCTCAAATTCTGATTAAAAGTTTAACGTTCTCCGAAGCCACGCCTCTGGTAAGAGAAGAATAGACACAGTTCTAAAGCACATTATATATACACATACACAGTTAAAAGCCCAATCTTACAAAAACAAAACGAGAGGTCTGAACTTTCTCGCGAGGTGATTCTTTGTAGGTGATTGAATGCTCCGATTATCTGTAAACATAAAGTTGCTTGGATGGAGTTGCGGGCCATGGTCACTAAGTCCCCAGGGGCAGTCCAAGTGTCTCAGGGATGGAAAAGCTGGAAGGCGAGGTCTAGCAAATGCGTTAAGTGAAAGTGTGTGTCACATAGGTGTTCAGTAAACGTGTAATGAATAAATGAAAGGACCTAACCCAATAGTGTTTCACATATAGTGGTCTTTCCATTAATGGTAATTTCCTTTCCATCACAATGAAATACCTGCAAAAATATGGTAGCTCTTTTATACCTATGCTATACACTATTTTCCCAAAAGTTTTTTTTTTTTTTTTGCGGTACGCGGGCCTCTCACTGTTGTGGCCTCTCCCGTTGCGGAGCACAGGCTCCAGATGCGCAGGCTCAGTGGCCATGGCTCACGGGCCCAGCAGCTCCGCGGCACGTGGGATCCTCCCGGACTAGGGCACGAACCTGCGTCCCCTGCATCGGCAGGCGGACTCTCAACCACTGCGCCACCAGGGAAGCCCCCCAAAAGATTTAAGACATATAATATGAAATATACTATACTACCTGAGACTACTAACAAGGAAGCCTTAGCAAATTTTTCATAACTAAGGGGAAAAATTGCATCCATCTTTCGAGGGTGGATCTTAAGAAAGTAAATTGGTTGTTTGCTTTTTGTTTGTTTGCTTTTGGTCTGCTGAGCATCTTGATGAATTTGAGTATGCAAAGAAAAATCCAGAGTTGAGTTTGGGAGTAGGAACCAAACAAAGACAGAGGAAGAAAAGTTCTCTGAAGACAATCTCGGAGAGGGAGGATCCTAGGAATGTGAGGTGATAAAGAAAGATCGAAGCCCATAAGAATGAATCTACCAGTGAAGAGTCTCCTATGGTGGGATGGCAGAAAGGTTTTAATAAATAGGACTCTTTAACATTCACCTAAAGTTATTTTTGTTGCTCTGATGTAATTGCCCCAATCCCAATCCCATCCTCTCAGTAGGTGGAATTCCCCAACTTCCCTAAAGCATCAGTCAAGTTTGCTAAAACATAAGTCATTTGCGTGCGTTTTCTGAAAACTAAGAAGTTCCCACACGTGGGTCGACAGGTGTGGGAGAGAAACCAGGCACAAGACGACAAGATGATTCCAAAACTGAACTGAGTTGGTGAAAGCAGGAAAAAACAAAACACTCCTGGGAAATTCACAGAAATCTGGGGACGGGCTCTGGACTTTTCAAAATTAGTGGAATGAGAGTTCTTAAGGAGCAGGGTTACCTAGATGAAACTATACTTATTGAATGGAATTATAAACCCTAACACTTGTTCAAATTTGTACTGTAACAAACCAGGCGGCAGTATCTATGGTACCCAGGCCATCCAGCATAAGCAGTAGTCCAAAACGTACTGAACCTGATTCACCCTCCATCCATTCAACAAGTATATGATGAATATGTATACTATGCCAGGGATTATTTTGGACTTGGGTTATAAAGTCCCTCCTCAACAGAGAGCTGACTTACATTCAGATGGGCAAGAAATATGATAAGCAAATACATACACAACATGAGTTTGAACAACGTGAGTTTGAACTGCCCAGGTCCATTTAAGTGTGAATTTTTTTCGATAGTAAATACTACAGTACTACACAATCTGACATTGATTGAATCTGTGGTTGCAGAACTGAACTGGCGGATCCGGAGGAACCTGGGATATGGACGGCCGACTCTAAGTTATACTCGAATCTTCAACTCTGCAGAGGCTTGGTGCCCCTGGTCCCTGTGTTGTTCAAAGGTCAACTGTATACTATGTTAGGTGTTGTGAAGTGCTAAAAAGAAAAATAAAATAGGGTAAAGAGCCAGCAAAGACAGTGGTATTTTTGGTGAAATAGGGAAGAGCTCTCTGACAAAGTGACATTTCCATAGAGCATTTAGTGAAAAGAGGGAGCGAGCCATGGATACGTGTGGGGGAAAAGCATCCAGGCAATGGGAGCAGCACAGGTGAAGGCAGTGAGGGAGGAAAAGGAGAGTGTGCTGGAGGGACAGCAAGGAGGACAGTATAGCTAGCATAGGGTGAATGAGTGGGATCGTGATAGAAGATGATCTCAAAGGGGTGGGGAGAGAATAGAGCACAGATTATATAGGCCTTGTAAGCCAATAAAACATGTTTATCTCAAAATAACACAAGAAGTGAATCACAAGTTAATATTTTATGAGAAAATTTAGCTTTCATATGTATAATAAAATGTACAACATTATGTACATATGTTCATCCCAATTATCTTTTAGCCAAAGCACAAGTGTCTTGTGGTTTTTTTTATTAATCACTTATTCTTTTCTATTCATCTGGGTTTTATTTCCTAAAATCATAATGATCATCGCATTGGGCCAGTTGCATGGCCCATCAAACATTTTATCTCCAGGGAATGCATCACCAGAAAAGGGGTGGTAAGTCTTGGCTATTCTCCTGGATATCAACTTCAAAGTTTAGGCACTCACCACTCTTTGTACTTC
Source organism: Hyperoodon ampullatus (assembly GCF_949752795.1). Classification (NCBI taxonomy): domain Eukaryota; kingdom Metazoa; phylum Chordata; class Mammalia; order Artiodactyla; family Ziphiidae; genus Hyperoodon; species Hyperoodon ampullatus. The sequence continues at coordinate 87,108,047 of NC_136916.1, forward strand.
ACTAAGACTCTACCAGATTGGTTTATCTTAAGTTGTAAAAGATTTACTATATCACCACTTAAGGTGATTTGAGTTCTTTTTTTTTTAATGTGAAGTTATACTTCTATCTTTTTTTAAAAAATTTATTTGGCTGCATCAGGTCTTAGTTGTGGCATGCAGGATCTTCCATTGCAGCGCGTGGGCCCTTAGTTGTGGCACGCAAGCTCTCAAGAGTGCGGGCTCAGTAGTTGCAGTGTGTGGGCTTAGTTGCCCTGCAGCATGTGGGATGTTAGTCCCCTGACCAGGGATTGAACCTGCGTTCCTTGCATTGGAAGGCAGATTCTTAAGCACTGGACCTCCAGGGAAGTCCCTATACGTCTATCTAATTGGCCTAAACTTAATAAAGTTTTAGAGATATGTCCTCATTCTATGATTTCAGGGTTTAATGAACAACTATACTTACTTTTTTCAACTCTTAATGATTTTACAGATTTAGGTCTTCTTTCCTTTCTCCCTTTGATTTTCTATCTAAACTGAAAAGTTTTAATCTGGTTATTATGTTCTTCAGTGGTTCCCCATTGTAATGTTGTCTTCTGGATCTTCCTGCTTCCATTAGATTTTCCTTGCAGAAAGATATTTCCTTGTAATACTCAGAATACAATATTACAAATGGTGATGCACATGGTTTTATCCCAACAAGATAAAGTTTTCACTTTGTTGATCCTATCACAGAATTTTCACCTACTTGACTGAGGTCATCAAAGAGTTACTTAAACTTCTTAAGAATTGCCTCTGCAGTTTTGTCATGCTAACTCTAACTGGCAGAAAGAGAATCTCATTCAATAACCACAGGAACTGTTGAGCTATCAGTGTACTGAATTGAGATCATAGAATCAACACACATGCTTAAGCCTTTTCTACATATTTACAAAAAAAAACTTATTAAGCTTTCGATATAATGACATTTTAATGAAGCACCTAATTTAAAGAAGATACTTTTTTTTTTTTTTCCCGGTACGCGGGCCTCTTACTGTTGTGGCCTCTCCCATTGCGGAGCACAGGCTCTGGACGCGCAGGCTCAGCGGCCATGGCTCACGGGCCTAGCCGCTTCGCGGCATGTGGGATCTTCCCGGACCGGGGCACAAACCCGTGTCCCCTGCACTGGCAGGCAGGCTCTCAACCACCGTGCCACCAGGGAGGCCCTAAAAAAGATACTTTTTAAGTCAAAATTCCAAAAAAGTCTTTCTGTAATTTATTCCCATTTATACAACTCTTAACTATCTAAAGTAATGTAATGTCTATGGGAATAGGGGTATGATTTTTGATGTGGTATTTACGTCTTCCAAATTATAGGTAAATATATTAAATAATACATGCCCAGTGGTTCAAACTTCAGTATTATCAAGCAATATGTGGCTTGAATAAACACAACAACAATGCAGACCCAAAACAAAAATTTACAGACTCTGGGCTAGCCCAATGCTTGGGATCCCTGAGCTGCTAGCCAACACATGGAGATTTGTGCCTGGGCGTGGCACAACTGGAATGTACCTTGGGAAATGTTCTGGATGAGGGATCCCAAGTCCCTGCTTCATCACATACTTCTGGAGGAGTGGAGAGGGAGCAGGGATCACCCAGCCAATTTGGAAAACTAAGCTTTTTTATTGGGGTTACAACTTTATCGGTTTAAAAAACAAGGTTTTTGAGACCAATCGCCTGTGAAGTTTTCCTTATCAATTCTAGTTTCTGCCTGAGCCTTTAGAGCCACCCTGCTGAGCTAGCTTGTTGCTAGGCTGCAGAAAGAGAGCACCCAGGTTATCCAGCAGACAGACTAGTGTATCTTTACTCAAGTGTGCATAAGAACCAACCTCTAATTTACATTTAGTAGATAAGGAAAAGGAACAACAAATTTGTGTTTAAAAATATCTACTGTGGGGGCTTCCCTGGTGGCGCAGTGGTTGAGAGTCCGCCTGCCAATGCAGGGGACACGGGCTTGTGCCCCGGTCCAGGAGGATCCCACATGCCGCGGAGCGGCTGGGCCCGTGAGCCATGGCGGCTGAGCCTGCGCATCCGGAGCCTGTGCTCCGCAACGGGAGAGGCCACAGCAGTGAGAGGCCCACGTACCGCAAAAAAAAAAAAAAAAAAAAAAAAAAAAAATCTATGGTGATACTGATGCTGGCGGTCGTGAATTCCCCCTGAAGAAGTGACAAAACATTCTCTTCAATCTGAATTTACTTTTGTAATAGCTGTCTGTGAGAAATCGTATGGAATATTTTTGAGATTTTAACTAGAGGATGAGATTCTTTATACATTACTGGGGAGTATATAATCTTGCCTCTAATATTTTAAAATTCTAAATCCATCAGTATGTCATTCCACAATCTGCTAAGTGCAGAGTTACAATGCCCAAGTCATTTTTAATGGTCCTTTTTGTGGCTGAGATGTGTAAAAACAGGGTGGCATTCTGGTTGATGTTTCTTCCATGTCCGTTATTCTGTTAGGGTTTTATTACAAAGGTGTGAGTATATTGCATATATAGATATGTAGAAAGAGTAAGAACATGCATCCTCTCAGTGGGTCATATTAGTCTGTGAACTGGGTAAATATCTCAGTGATTATGCAGTACCTCTATAGAGAGGTGAGCATATTTCAGAATGTAACAGAGTGAGTGTCTCTGCCTGTCTTTTTTTTTTTTTTTTGCGGTACGCGAGCCTCTCACTGTTGTGGCCTCTCCCGTTGCGGAGCACAGGCTCCGGACACGCAGGCTCAGCGACCATGGCTCACGGGCCCAGCCGCTCTGCGGCATGTGGGATCTTCCTGGACCGGGGCACGAACCAGTGTGCCTGCATCAGCAGGCAGACTCCCAACCACTGCGCCACCAGGGAAGCCCTCTGCCTGTCTTTGTACAGGATATTCACAGGTAAAAATGGGATGACTGGATGAGCCTATTTACCAGTCTGTGTCTAGGAATGTGATGATTTGGGATAAGGGAAAAATGCATAAGTAGATTTTTTCCCCACTGCTTCATGATTGGACTGTATGGAAAAGATCAAATGATTTATACTTTTATGGATTTAAAAGTATAGTTAAAGGATTATAACTAATGCCTGGTACATAATTGGCCCTCAATGAATACGTTACCTGACTGTAAAGGTGGCTGGCACCTAAAAGGAAAAATTGAGGAGTGGTTTAATACCCTTTAATAGACTCCATCAGCAACCACCCCCCCTTTGTTCTTTAATGGGATCAGTTAACATTTTTATCAGTTTTTTTGGTAAAGTGACATGTAAAAGCAACTTTAAGCCTGTCCTTCCAACAGTTCCAGTGCTCCCTCCTGTACACAAACTGTGGAACCGCCAACAGCTCTCTGACTCACTGACATGTGTTGCCTTTGAAATAATCTTGCTTTCTTTCTGCAATTTGTTTTCCACAATTAATTTAGTTCTTCTATCTAGTAGTAGCAAGACAGACAAGGTCATTTTTAATCCCTCCTCTGACTTATCATGGTATTAGAAATGCTACCATTAAAGATTCATTTCTTCATATGAAAATGGAGCATCTCTGAAAAAACCTTCCTTCCTAGCATTAAACTAGTTTCCCATATCAGGCAGCCTTCTATTAAAGAGGGAGAATTAAACAGAGGACAGGTAAATTTTGATAGGATTTGGAAAGTGAAGATAAGAAGATGGGAGTATTGTGAGAACCAAGGTTTCATAGAAGGCTTTGGGCAGCTGAGAGGCAGCACAAAGAGATTTGAACATATGAACTCCTCCTTACCAAAGGAGAACACATGGGTGCACAAGGGAAGTTACATGGGCTAAAGCTCCCCACTTTTTTTGTTTACAAACAATTTATTCGGTTTATTGTACTTAAGTTCACAGGTAAATGCACAGAAACAAGCAAGGTATTTCTGGGTTAGTACAGGATCCACTGGGGTTACTCAGCACTGAGCGTCAAGTCCAAGGACAGAGCACTGAGGTTTCAGAGTCAGACCAGGCCAGAGACCCTGAGCCAAGGGTGGGCGAATGTCCCGATACTGACAGCTGCTTTCTTCTAACATCTGGGCATACTGCAAGGCATGTCTTCAACACTACATCATTTCATTGATTTCAGGGGAACAGATATTAAAGAAATGGAATGCATGTCCTCATGCATCTCACCTGTTGTTGCTTTGTAAGTCACATACTAGCATGTGAGCAACAATTTTATAATATTCCAGTAACAGTGGGCCACAGAGTGATAAAACCTGTATGTTTCTCCCTCAGTGCTTCCTTGCCTGTTTTTATTCCTACCCGAATTCCCATCCTCAAGCCATCTGCCTTGATGTTCAATGTCTCACATATATAACAGAGTTTTCTCAGGTGACAACAGCTATTTCCAAAGCAGCATCTTGTGCAGAAAAGTTTATGACATCAAGAAAGTGTCTCTGGGACTTCCCTGGTGGCACAGTGGTTAAGAATCCGCCAGCCAATGAAGGGGACACGGGTTCGAGCCCTGGTCTGGAAGATTCCACATGTTGCAGAGCAACTAAGTCCGTGCGCCACAACTACTGAGCTTGCTCTCTAGAGCCAGTGAGCCACAACTACTGAGCCTGTGTGCCACAACTACTGAAGCCCATGCGCCTAGAGCCTGTGCTCCGTAACAAGAGAAGCCACTGCAATGAGAAGCCCCCGCACCGCAACGAAGAGTAGCCCCTGCTCGACGCAACTAGACAAAAGCCCGCACGCAGAAACGAAGACCCAATTCAGCCAAAAATAAATTAATAAATTAATTTTTAAAAAAAGAAAGTGTCTCTAGTTAGCTATCCTCTGGGAAAAGAGTCATCCACCGCTGGCTAATGCCTAATTGAAAGTATAATTTAGAAGGCAGATTTAGGAAGTGGAATATGGTTAAAAATAGGAAACAAACTCCAAAAAGCTATGTCTATGAGGGCCAGATAACAATGAATTCACGAATGGTCTCACTTGAACACTACAAAATTGTTGCTTACGCAATTATTAGAAACATTAGAGTCCACAGCTGATAACATGCAAACTGTAGGTTAAAACTCTTTGTCTATAGGATGAGATGGTCAGAGTCTAGCTCAAACCTTCTCTAACCCCCACAAAAATTGCTGAGTTGGAAGGGAAGTCACACCACCTACAGCATTTCAAAGGCAAGAAAGACCTGTTAGGATATAGAAGGTGCACACACAATATTACACTTTTAATTTTAAAGGGCACCTTGAGTTCTATTTATCACTTTTCTAAGTTTATGTGTCAGGAACAGACTTAAGGACATTTTACTGGGATTTAACATTTTGGCAAAATAGAAACTTTGTTTATAGCCATGGTTCTATAAAAATGTTTAAAAGGAGTTATTTCTAATTAAAATAATATTTTTTCACAAGTGATACATAACAATAACAAGAAAGTAAACATATTCATAACTAACGTAAGAGTAGAATCTCTCTTTTTTTTGTGGTCAAGCCACACGGCTTGCAGGATCTTTGTTCCTGGTCATTGAACCTATGCCCTCAGCTGTGAAAGCGCGGAGTCCTAACCACTGGACCAGCGCGGAATTCCCAGAACCTCTTTACTAGTATCTTATTTTAAATACAGCAAAAGAGTCAGTAGAGCTTATGAACAGGAGTGGGTTCTCTTATAGGGAATCAGAAAAATAGTGAAATAAGGCAGAGCCTGTTTTTGTCACAGATCTGTTAGGCAGTAATGTTCTTTCTGGAAGGCACAAGTTGGCAATCTTTTTTTTTCTTTTTAAAAAAAATTTATTTATTTATTTTTGGCTGTTGGGTCTTTGTTGCTGCATGCGGGCTTTCTCTAGTTGCAGTGAGCGGGGGATTACTCTTCATTGCGGTGCACGAGCTTCTCATTGCAGTGGCTTCTCTTGTTGCGGAGCACGGGCTCTAGGCACGCAAGCTTCACTAGTTGTGGCACGTGGGCTCAGTAGTTGTGGCTTGCAGGCTCTAGAGCGCAGGCTCAGTAGTGGTGGCACATGGGCTTAGTTGCTCCACGGCATGTGGGATCTTCCCGGACCAGGGCTCGAACCCGTGTCCCCTGCACTGGCAAGCGGATTCTTAACCACTGTGCCACCAGGGAAGCCCCACAAGTTGGCAGTCTTATTACCCAAAGGTTTAAAAAGTGGTTCTGAAGATAATGTCATATGAATAAGTGAACTATGAACTTCTCCAGGCCACAGCCCTCTTATCTATAAAGTGGAGACATTAATGCACTACCTGACTGAAGCTAAAGACATTCTGAAGTCCATTCCAACTCTAGGGTTTATTATTCTCCAACACTCATAGAGCCGTGTCTTCCTCTGAGAGTTGTTATCTATCACCACCCATATCTCTTTTAGTCCTAGGCTACTTGTGTTCTATATCCCATTCCCTCATGCCTCCTCAGGAACCCTGCTTTGTCAATTACCCTTTTTTTCTTGTAACTTCTATCTCTGTCTCTCTCTTATTGCCCTTTCCTCTCTGAACATGAACATGTTCTTCTTATACACATACCTCCCCCCAACTTTTTCCATCCCATATCCTCCTTTACCATCACTCTCTTACCCTTTTTCCTTTCACATGCAAGATTCCTTCACATTCTTAATAGAATTCTTAAATTCAGGGTCTCTCTTCCCTCACCTCTCTCTCAGGAGTAACTCTTCTTCTTCTTTTTTTTTTTTTGGTGGTACGCGGGCCTCTCACTGTTGTGGCCTCTCCCGTTGCGGAGCACAGGCTCCGGACGCGCAGGCTCCAGACGCGCAGGCTCAGCGGCATGGCTCACGGGCCCAGCCGCTCCACGGCATGTGGGATCTTCCCAGACCGGGGCACGAACCTGTGTCCCCTGCATCGGCAGGCGGACTCTCAATCACTGCGCCACCAGGGAAGCCCAGGAGTAATTCTTCTTGCTGAGGTCACCAGGGATTCCCTAAATGCAAGATCCAGTGGAGACATTTCAGTCCTTATCTCCCTTGGCCTTTCTCTAGCATCCATTCTAACTCTCTCCTCCCTTGATTTCTGTGACTTTATGCTCTCTTGGTACCTTTCCAACTTCGTGGATAGCTCCTTCTCAGTCACCTTCAAAGATATCACTTTCTTCATCCACCCCCTCCCTAAGATGTTGATGTCTCCCATGGTCCACCCTCAGTGCTCTCCCCATCTCACACTGTTACTCTCTGCAGGAAATTTCATTCATTCATAACTTCAACTACTCCTTGGCTCTAAGTTATTCGGCCCAGTACTCCTTCCAGATCTCCAGATACATAAATAAATATATAAACAGCTCACTAGTCACCTATGCCTGTATGTTTCCCCATTGTGACATTTAATTTTATTTGTTAACTTGGCTAGATTACAGGTGTTTTTGTAGATGTGATTAACATTTTTTAAACCACTTTATTGAGGTATGAATGGCATACAAAAGCAGTACATATTTAATGTATACAACTTGATGAATTTGGAGATAAGTATATGCGTGTGAAACTATCACCACAATCTATGCTATAAACATACCCGTTACCTCTAAAATGTTCTCCTTGCCTTCATTATGATTATTAACTTTTTGCTAGTGTGTGATAAGAACAATTATAAGATCTACCCTCTGAGTCAAATTTTAGGTATACAACACAATATTGTTAACTACAGGCTCTATGCTGTATAATAGATCTCTAGCACTTATTCATCTTATGTAACTGAAACCTTATATCCTTTGATCAAAGGAGTGCATGGTACCCTTGTACCTTCTTGCTTCCTCCCCTAACCAGCCCTGGCAACCACCATGAGTTTGACTATTTTAGATTCTTCATATAAGTGGTGTCATGGTTTGTCCAGATGTGACTAACATTTACACAATCAGTTGACTTAAAGTAAAGTAGATTACAATCCATAATATGGGTGGGCCTCATCCTCATCCAATCAGTTGAAGGCCTTAAATGCAAAAGACTGAGGTTTCCCAAAGAAATTAAAAGGAATTCTGCCTCTAGATTGCAACATAGAAATTCTGCCTGAGTTTCCAGCCTTCAAACTCAAAACTGCAACATCAACTCACCTGAATCTCTAGCCTGCCAGCTTGTCCTATGAATTTTGGACTTGCTAGCCTCCACAAATACATGATCCAATTCCTTAGAATCATTTCTTTCTTCCCCCTCCCTCCCACCTTTCTTTCCCCCCTCCCTCCCTCTCTCTCTCTCTCTCTCTCTCTCTCTCCTATTGGTTCTATTTCTCTGGAGAACAGTGACTAATACACCCATCATCTATACATCATGTCTGAATCCCTTAGCACACCCACTTGAATCTTCATGGTCTGACTGTCTTCAACTTATTCAGCCTCACCTGCCATTTTTATACATCCATCTTCTCCTCCTTTCATACTGACTCTTTGGTCATTCCCACACTCTTTTATACCTCTGTAACTTTGCATTCTGTTCATCTAGAAAACTTTTCACCCTTCAGAACACAGCTCAAGCTTCACCTAGGCTGTGAAGGAGGCAGGCAGAACAAGCAACTTCTATGTTCCTATTGCACCTTGTACATAATACTTCCTTTAAGCACTGGTCACATTATTTATGGAATAATCCCTTATAAATCTTTTTTTCCCTTCTTTTAAAAATCTTGTTTGAATTTCTAGCATCTAGCGTAGGGTCTGGAACATGGTAGGCAACTGGTGATCAAAAAATTTTTGATTAATTGATAAGTAAAACTTCTCTACTTTAAGATATTAAATGGCTGCCCATCACTTTCAAGATAAAGCTCCCTCAGTGCAGCAGCAAAGAGGCCTTGTTTGTTTGTTTATTTGTTTGTTTTGGCCACACCTGCAGCATCCTAACCACTGGGCCACCAGGGAACTCCTCCTTCTCCAATCTTATTCCCCATCAGGTCTCCACAGCACTTGAATTTCTAGTCATGCTGTACTAGCTGCAGTTCTCTCAGTAAGCTTAGCTTTCTTACATTTACTTCTGTACCCTTTGTTCACCTGGAATATTCTCCCTCCCCTGAAACCATTTGGCAATTCCCACTGTCCTTTTAATCTTCATATCAAGTTTTCTCTCTCCTCTGGACACTACTCTCATCCCCTCCTTGCTTTTGCCTCTGAGTTCCCTTAGCATTGCATACTTGTCCTACTTGGTGTGATTGTCTGCTTCTTAGTCTACCAACTGCAGCCTATAAATCACAGTCTATCTCCCCCTCCTATTCTGCAGCTCCTTCCTCTCACCAGGCACTTTCTGCTTTCATGCTGCCACCCTGTCATTCCCAGCTGACCCAGCCTACCTTCCTACTCTCCACTCCCAAGGTCATTCCTCTTCATGGACCTTTTGGAATCCATACTTCCCATCAAAATGAATCTTGCTATCTCATTCTATCAGCCAAATGATCTGATGGTCTTTGCAAAATATAATGGATGATCTTCTGGAAATCTTCAAAGACATTGCCTTTGAACCCAGACCATTCTGTTCATAATGTCTATGTCTTACCCCAAGGTGCACATTCCCCTTATTGGGACACAGAAGTGCTCTAGATTGTCTACAGAAGTTTCATAACATTTACTAAAAATGTCTTTAAATTTTATGTGTCTCTGCCAATTCTTTCTTGTTACATAATAGTATATTGTACACTCAGTGTTTCTTCTTATGCCTTTTTCTTAGGCTTTCCAGGAAATATCTTTCCCACGCAAATGGTATCAAACTGAAGAAGCTAAATCTTTGGCCAATTGTAACAGAAAACCTCCAATCGAAAAAGATTGAAATCAACTAGAGTGTGCAACTTGACATGCATAAACTGAGAATCCTTTTTCACTTTTCTTTCCTTCTTTTTTTCTCTTTCCTCCCTTCTTTCTTCCTCTCATTTACTCAGCAAGTATAATTCGAGGTCTAGAGCAAAGATTTCCTGGATGAAATGGCAGAGCAGCATAAGGTAATATTTAAGAGAGGATAGGCTCTGGAACCAGATGGCTGTTTTTGAATCCAGGCTCTGCCAGTTAATAATTATGTGACCTTGGCCAAGTTATTTCACTGCTCTGCAACCTCAGTTATGTCATTTGTAAAATGGAGATGATAACACACCTCACAGGGTGGCTCTGGGGATTAAATTATTTAGTACCTAAGAAGTGCTCCCTCTAAATATTAGCCAACTATTAACTGTTGCTAATTCTAGATGGCTAATGGGAATTCATTAGAAGTGCAGCTGGGAGTGGGGAAAAAGAGCTTTCTAGATAGAGGAAACATCATATTTAAAGTCCTGAGGCAGGAAGGAGGTGCAGGGTGTTTGGGAGAACTGATAGGAACTGAGAGTGGCTAGAGTGGGCAGGGACCAAATCATCTGGGGCCTTGTAGACCATACATAGGATTTAGGATTTTGGTTTTATCCTAAAAGCCATGAAAAACCTCTCAACCCCCGGTCCGGGAAGATCCCACATGCCGTGGAGCGGCTGGGCCTGTGAGCCAGGGCCGCTGAGCCTGCGCGTCCGGAGCCTGTGCTCCGCAACGGGAGAGGCCACAGCAGTGAGAGGCCCGTGTACCACAAAAAAAAAAGTAATACTATTCACTGATGAAAATATAGAAAATACAGATTACCCAGGAGAAGAAAATATATACTGGTCACAATCCCAGGGCTATCAATAGTCCAGTTGATGCTTCTGAAAAATTCAGAAAAAGATATCCCCTTCCCTTGGCTGTAGACAGCCCTGTGCACAAGGTGCAGGGCTAGGCGAATGGAGTAGAACTTGACCTCTGCTCTAACTCTCCTTCTGTTAAGCTCCCTATGGAGAGCTCAACGTGCAACATGGACATGGCACAATTGCCTTCTAACCTCCTTTCTCTGCAAAGGCACACATACATTTACACAATTGTGTTGTGCTATACATACTGATTTGTCATACTCCTTTTCACTTAATATTTCATGAACACTTTTCCTTGTCATTACTGAATTATTCTAAATATCATTTTTAATAACTGCACAATATTATTCAATAATTTCTTAATTATTTAACTCTACCATTGGACACTTAGAATATTCCTATTTAACAATATTATAAAAAGCACCGAATATAAAAACATATACTCTTATGGATTTGTAATATAAATATTAGTGTACATCCATGATAAACTCCTTAGAATAATTTTCAGAAGTGGCATTTCTGGGACAAAGGGCAGGGCAAATCCCAAGCTTTTTTATACCTGTTATCAAACTGCCTTTTAGTGAGGTTGAACTAGCTCATACCTCATTATAAAGCATTTTCCCAAAAGCTTGATAACATTAAATGTGATGATGATATGGATTCATATTTTTACAATAAAACCCCCAAGAGTTTGTCAGTTTGACTATTGAAGAATAGTACCCAGTGTTGCTTTATTTGGGTTTCTTTGAGTAGCGGTAGTGAAAAATGTTTTTATATGTATATTAGTCTTTCTTTTTCCTGAATTTCCCACATGTATCATTTATCCTTTAGCACTTTTCTACTGGTATATTTTCTGATTTCATAAATCTATGTGGGTAAAAGTTGGATACATGTGTCACACTACCCACACATTACTATAAAAGGCAATTATTAAGAAGCAGTGAATACCATGTTTAAAGAGATGTAAGTATTTATTTGACTTATTGGCACTGAATATTTTGAAGAAAGAGATGTATATGAGGTTGAACCATGTGAAATTGCCAACCCTATGTGGTAGTGGCTCTCAAACTGTGGTCTGGGGATCCCAGGAAGTTACCAATTCCATTTGGGGGGTCCACAAGTTCAAATCTATTTTCCTAAGAATACTATGACATCATTTGCACTTTCACTTTCATTCTCTTATAAATGTACAATGGAATTTTCTAAAGGCTGTATGATGTGTAATATTCTAACAAATTGAGTGTGGAAGCAGATGAGAATCCCTCTATCTTCTATTAAGCCAGACATTGAAGAGATCTGCAAAAATGTAAAACAATGTCACTCTTCTCATTAAATTTTTTTGGTTGGAGAAAATACAGTTATTTTTCATAAAATATATTATTTATGTTAACATAATGGGTTTATTATTATTTCTAAGTGATTTAATAAATTTTTTGTTTTAATTTAGATTATGGTGAATGTCAATAGACATAACCTACATAAACAGAAGCTCTTTAGGGCCATCAGTTTTTAAGAATGTAAAGGGGTCTTGAGTTAAAACGCTTGAGAACCTCTGCTCTCTGGCATTTGAACACGGTTGCCTTTTATTTCAAAGACAGAGCAAGAGATGTGAAGTGCTTCCTTGACAAGTAAATGAAAATAATCATGGGAGTGATTGTTAAGGGTTTCATCCCATCCTGAGTGTCAGAGACACTTCTGTGTTCTTTAATAATTTATTTTTTCCTGGGCCTAATGGCAGTACTGTAGAAGGGCAATAATAATGAGAAAATTAGCTGATTAGAGGTAACATATTAGGACTTTCTTGGTGGCACGGTTGTTAAGAATCTGCCTGCCAATGCAGGGGACACGGGTCCAAGCCCTGATCTGGGAAGATCCCACCTGCCGCGGAGCGACTAGGCCCATGCGCCACAACTACTGAAGCCTGCGCTCTAGAGCCCGTGCTCCGCAACAAGAGAAGCCACCGCAATGAGAAGCCCCGTGCACTGCAACTAAGAGTAGCCCCCGCTCACCACGACTAGAGAAAGCCCGCATGCAGCAACGAAGACCCAACGCAGCCAAAAATAAATAATAATAATAATAATAATAATAATAATAATAAAGAATGCTTTGCCTTTCTTCACAGTGTCGTGAGGATGAAAGCTGTGAACCAATAATTTATAAATTAGAAAAAGAGAGATAACATTAATATTTTCACCCCAACAACAGAATGGTAAAACACGACCATGTGTTTCTCTTCTTTCCTTTGTCCCAGCCAAAATAAAAAGACAGATTTATCTGAGGCTACATGAGTAGGAAATCTTTCTTTCCTGAATTATACTAGCAGAGAAACAATTTAAAGAGGTTAAAGGATTCACTTTGTGCTCATTTGGGCTCCCCTGGGAGCCCTGAGTCCCCAGGAATTTCAAAGTCGTCACTCGTGTTTACTTAGAAATTAATTAACGCAATAAGAAATGGGCAGGGCCTAAATGAGAAATCTTTAAAACTTTACATTTTTTTTTTTTTTTTTTGTATGCGGGCCTCTCACTGCTGTGGCCTCTCCCGTTGCGGAGCACAGGCTCCGGACGCGCAGGCGCAGCGGCCATGGCCCACGGGCCCAGCCGCCCCGCGGCATGTGGGATACCCCCGGACCGGGGCATGAACCCGCGTCCCCTGCATCGGCAGGCGGACTCTCAACCACTGCGCCACCAGGGAAGCCCAAAACTTTACATATTAGAACAAGAAAATAAATGGAAAGACACACCATGTTCCTGGATTAGAAAATGGAACATTATTAAAAATGTCATTTCTTGCAAATCACATTTTCAGTGAAATGCGATACCAATCAAAATGTTCATGCCCTCTGAACCAGTAATGCATTATTTAAAAAATACCAGGAATCCATGATATTAAGCTTATTTTTATTCTTTAAAACTTAGTTCATGTTTCATTTTTTTCCCTCTAGTACCCGGATGTTCATATTGAAGGTATTTTTGCATAGTTACTTGTCTCTCCAGAATGGTGAATAACTAATAAACCAGGAAGCTGCCCCAAACAAGGAACTCCTGACCTTAATATCCCTCCATTATCATTATTTTCCCTTGAACTTGGTGTTAACATCCAAATGTTCTCAAGGAGACCAGAAGACTAGCATGTGGCAACAAGAGGCATCAAAAGCACTGAGCAAACCGAGGATGTCCATAGTTGTAGTAGTGCTGAGAGGACTTTATGGTTGTGAACTCCAAACTAAATGGATGTTATTATCCATTTGGTTATTTGATCAATTTCATTAGCGTTGTGTATTTTAAGGGAGATACTCTGTGCTCTATAACACAAAAGCACAGACCACAAAGCACAGAACTTGGGGTAATATTCTCTTGTGTGGAAATCGTTAAAGGGTTTCAAGATGTGGAGAGCTGGGCAGTTAGAGATTTGGAAGGTAGAAACTGAGAAACATGAATAATTTTAATAAATATTCATAGATTAAATCAGAAGGAAAATGATAAATTACAATCTTGATCTTGTCTTGATTTAGCTTATTATGGAAACAAGGTTGACAGACTTGAGAACTCTGACTAAAAAAATAAATCCTGAAGTATAGCAAGCACACAGAAAAGTGCACAAATTATGAATGTACATCTCAATGAATTTCACAAATTGAATGCACCTGTGTACCTATTGTCAGATCAAGAAAGATAACGTTACCCATCCCCATTAATTTCTCTTGCTCCCCCTTTCAGTAGCTCCGTTGCCCCCCCGCCCCATCACACACACACACCATGGGCAACCACTATCCTCTTTTCTAACTGAATAGATCATCTTTGCTTGTTTTTGCACTCTCTACAAATGGAATCATACAGCATGAACTCTTTTGCCTCTGGCTTCTTTTGCTCATCATGATGTAGTATAATTCACCCATGTTGTTGTATGTAGTTGTGGTTCATTCATTCTAATTGTAGAGTAGTATTACACTGCATGAATACACCATATTTATTCATTCATTCTACTAGGACATTTGCATAGAATCCAGTTGTTTCTGCTGAGTAGATACATAGGATTGGAATTGCTAGGTCACAGAGTATGCATTTGTTCAGCTTTATGAGATAAGAGCAAACTATTTTCCAAGGTGGTTGTACCAATTTACACTCTCACCAGCTGTGTATGAGTGTTCTAGTTGCTCCAAATCCTTATCCAACACTTGATATTTTGAGTTTTCATTTTAGCAGTTCTGATGGCTAAAATATTTTATTGTGGTCTTAATGTATATTTCTTTGATAACTAAAGAAGTTGAGTACCTTGTAAAATGTTTATTGGTCTTTTGGATAATCTCTTATGAGATGCCTGTTCAATTAATTGCCTATTTTGCGACTGAACTTTTTCTTACTGATTTATAGACATTCTTTATGTATTCTGAGTATGTGTCTATATTATTACATATTGAGAACATCTTTCACTCTGTGTCTTGGTCTTTTTTATTGTCTTATTGATGTCTTTTGATGAACAAGACTTTACAGTTTAATAGTCCCAGTTTATCACGTTTTTCCCCCTTTATGATTAGCGGGTTTTTGTCCTATTTAAGAAATTTTTGCCTATTCTAAGGTCATGAAGCTATTCTATTATGTTTTCTTCTAGAAGCTTTATTCTTGTACTCCTGACTTTTAAAATGTCTGAGTTGGGAAAGTTCTGAAAATCAACATCTATCCAAATTGAAGAGCTTTTTTTGAGGAGCCAGTCACAGGGTATTGTGATATCAAATCTGAAGTGGTTGAACAAGCAGCTCTCTGTAGCAGGAATACTAGGGAAAACAATTACACAACTCCCACTCTACTGCAGCAAAGTGTCTCTTACTAAGTAGGCCATGTTGTTAGCCAGTCAGAAATTGGTTTAATTGACAAGGGACTGGAAAAACAAAACAGGGTGAGATTTTCCATACTGGAAAAAAATTATCTGCAAATCATCTGACATCATCTTAAGTAGAAACTGAAATTCTTCACCTCTTATGCCTACAAATTATTGTCACAGAAATAGTTCATATCCTTTTCTCCACTAATACCTCTGAAACTATGACCTTGCTCCATCATTTACCCCCTTCTCTTTCATCTTCAGTTTTTGGTCTGCTCTTCATTTTCCCTTTCCACCTACAAATTAGCTCAGTCTCTCCAGTTCATCATACAGTGAAAACCCTCAAGATTTGCCTCATAAACTCTTTTCCTTCACTGCCAAAGTTCACAAAAAGTAGTCACATTTGTTGTCTCTTTCTCACTTCCCATTTCTCCTTAACCACTTGTCCCATCTTGTCTATTGTTCCTACCAGTCTATTGCAGATTCTCAAAATTAGTGCGTCTACTTTTCACTTCTCCCGAGCCTTATCTCTTATGTTTCTTACTCCTGTTAATGGTACAGCATCCTCTCAAGCACTCAGGTTGCCAATAACCATACCCCATGTCTGCAACGCTTCTGCCATTTGGCCTCTCCCTTCCATTCCTCCTGCCACTTTCTACATGATTTTGTTACCTCTTACCTAGTTATTTTAATAGTCTCCTACTTGCCCTCCTTGCTCCTAGTGTGGCCTTATCCAAACTATCCTGTACAAAACTATAAGCTCAGTCTTCTTAATTCAAAGTTCTAACCTTATCCTGTCCCAGTTTGAAGATCTTTAATAGTTTTCCCCATTGTCTTTAATCCCACCACAAACTGGATCAAATTCATTCATTTCTACTCACCCATGAGAACTAATTCACTTCACACTTTCTTCTGATTTTCCAATCTTTGTTGATGCAATTCTGGATTCTCCCCACTTCTGAATGTCTAAATTCTTCCCATTTTTCAAGATAAAAGGGCAACTTCTTAATAAATACCCTTTCCAATCTTCTCTATCTGGGAAACTCCTCTTTATCCTTCAAGACCCAGCTCAAATATCATTTCTTCCCCAGTCTCTGTACACTGAGTTAATCACTCTTGATCTCTACTTCCAAAGCACATTGAACATCCCACTTATAAAGCAGTCCCTACCACATAGTACCGCAATTATTCTTTCTGTGACTTTCTCCCTTACTAAGCTCTTAGCTCTCCCAGAACAAGTGTGACATAATTTAAATCTTGCATCCATAGTGTCTAGTCTAATACCTTGCAGAGACACATCTATGATAAATGTCTATTGAATGACTGAGTGAACCCATTTTTAAAAATTAATTTTTTTGGGTGTGTTGGGTCTTCATTGTTGCGTGGGCTTTCTTCTCTAGTTGAGGAGAGTGGGAGCTACTCTTCGTTGCAGTGCAGGGGCTTCTCACTGTGGTGGCTTCTCTTGTTGCAGAGCACAGGCTCTAGGCGCTTGGGCTTCAGTAGTTGTGGCTCGTGGGCTCTAGAGCGAAGGCCCAGTAGTTGTGGCGCACCAGCTTAGTTGCTCTGCGGCATATGGGATCTTCCTGGACCAGGGATTGAACCCATGTCCCCTGCATTGGCAGGCGGATTCTTAACCACTGCGCCACCATGGAAGTCCCAGAGTGAACCCGTTTTTGATCCTCTCCAGCTGGAAGTAATTTTTCCTTATTAAATCGCGATAGCATTTTTATCTGTATATCTCTTATATACTTAAAGCATACATTACTTTCTACCTTGTGTAACTGTTATTTATGTAAATACCTTATATTCTCTAATAGATGGTTATCACCTAAGGGGCAGAGACTCTGCCTTGTCATATCTGAGGACCTCATGGAACCTAGTAAAAGGGATCCTTCCATACCAATATCGTTGACAAAACTAGACTTGTCCTTTGATCAGGACATACTATGACACACCTCAAGAGCATAATGTTCCAAAACTAAACTGCTAGAGACAGGCCAAGGCAAGCTACTAAGAGACCTGGTTTCTGAAGACCTGGTTTCTTCAGGAACTGGTAGCACAGGTTTCTATAAATAAGGTAAATATTACTGCTTGGGAAAGCTGTTCATTTGTTTCTTCATTAATTTGTAAACTACTTTGTGGATAAGAAGGGGGATGTGTTTAGAGCAGTTACTATATGCCAGGGATTTTCACATGCCTTATCTCTACATCATCATAACACTATGAGATGAGCATTATTATTTCTAAATTTACAAATAAGGAGATTTGAAGGCTGGTAGTATATGGGACTGTCAAGCACAAGCTCTTTCTCACTTCATCATGTAATATACTCAGAAGGTTTCTGGAGAAACCACTAGAGAAACACTTGAATCTAGGGTAGCATAACCTGCCAGGACCAAGGATCAGGCTTTTATGAAATTTTTATTGAGGAAATCCTTGAGGAACAAAAATAAACTTGCCAAGTTTTATCTTTTTTTTAAATTGTGGTATAATTGACATACAATATTACATTAGCTTCAGGTGTGCAACATAATGATTTGATATTTGTATGTACTGCAAAATGATCACTAAAATAAATCTAGTTAACATCCATCACCATACATAGTTAAAGACTATTTTTTTCTTGTGGTAAGAACTTTTAAGATTTACTCTCTTAGCAACTTTCAAAATGCAATACAGTATTAACTACAGTTGCCATCCTGTACATTACATCCCCATTACCTATTTGTAACTGCAAGTTGTTTGACTCCCCTCATTCGTTTTGCGCACCCTTCACTCCTTGCCCCTGACAACCACTAATCTGTTCTCTGTATCTATGAGTTTTCTCTTTAAGACTCCACATATAAGAGAGATCACATATTTGTCTTTCTCTAAAAAGTTTTGTTTTTGTTGAAGTGTAGATTTACAGTATGTTTCAGATCTATCAGCATAGTGATTCAGTATTTTTACAGATTATATTCCATTTAAAATTATTACAAGATATTGAATATAATTCCCTGTGCTATACAATATATCCTTGTTGCCTATCTAATTTATACATAGTAGTTTGTATCTCTTTATTCCATATCCCTAATTTCCCCCTTTCTCCTCCCCTTTCCCCTTTGGCGACCATTGGTTGGTTTTCTATATTTGTGAGTCTGTTTCTGTTTTGCATATACATTCACTTGTATTATTTTTTTCCACATATAAGTGGTGAAATACATTATTTGTCTTTATCTGACATTTCACTAAGTGTAATACTCTCTAGGTCCATCCACATTGCTGCAAATGTCAGAATTTCATTCCTATTTTATGGCTGAGTAATGCTCCATTGTATATATATATACACCACTTTTTCTTTATCCATTCATCTGTTGAGGGACACCTAGATGTTTCCATGTCTTGGCTATTGTAAATAATGCCACAATGAACATGAGGTTACATGTATCTTTTCGAGTTAGTGTTTTCACTTTCTTTGCATAAATACCCAGAAGTGGAATTGCTGGATCATATGGTAATTCTATTTTTAATTTTTTGAGGCACTTCCATACTGTTTTCTGTAGTGGCTGCACCAATTTACATTCCCACTAATAGTGCACAATAGTTACTTTTCTCCACATCCTTGCCAACACTTGTTATTTGTTGTCTTTTGATAGTAGCCATTCTAACAGGTGTGAGGTGATAATCTCGTGGTTTTGATTTGCATTTCCCTGATGATGAATGATGTTGAGCATTTTTTCATGTGCCTGCTGGCCATCTGTATGTCTTCCTTAGAAGGATGTCTATTCAGATTCTCTGCCCATTAAAAAAATTTTTTTTGGTATTGTGTAAGTTCTTTGTATATTTTATATATTAACCCTTTATCAGATGATTTTCAAATATTTTCTCCCATTCAGTAGGCTGCCTTTTCCTTTTGTTGAGTTTCCTTTGCTGTACAAATCTTTTTAGTTTGGTGTAGTCCCATTTGCTTATTTTTGCTTTTGTTTCCCTCATCTGAGGAGACATATCCAAAAAAATATTACTGAGAATGATGTCGAAGAGTGTACTGCTTGTGT
Organism: Hyperoodon ampullatus; assembly: GCF_949752795.1. NCBI lineage: Eukaryota > Metazoa > Chordata > Mammalia > Artiodactyla > Ziphiidae > Hyperoodon > Hyperoodon ampullatus. The sequence goes on from NC_136916.1 coordinate 87,127,482, forward strand.
TTTCTTCTAGGAGTTTTATGGTTTCAGGTCTTACATTTAAGTCTTTAACCTATTTTGAGTTTATTTTTTTATATGGTGTGGGAAAGTGGTCCAGTTTTCCCAAGACCATTTATTGAAGAGGAATCTTTTCCCCATTGTATATTCTTGCTTCCTTTGACATATATTAACTAACAAAATATGTCAATAACTGTGGATGCATTTGGGGCTTTCTATTCTGTCCCATTAATCTATGTGTCTTGTTTTTGTGCCAGTACCATATTGTTTTGATTACTGTAGCTTTGTAGTATAGTTTGAAACCACAGAGTGTGAAACCTCCAGTTTCATTCTTCTTTCTCGAGATTACTTTGGCTATTTGCCAAGTTTTATCTTGAGCACCAGGGAAACACCTGCTTCCCAGTAGTCTTAGGGCACTTACGGTTAGAGCACTTTCCAGAAGGGACAGAGGAAAAATGGCAGTTATGGTTATGGGAAAAGGGAATGGAGGCTACAGGTTTTATAGCTGGGAATCAGAAACATTAAAACAGACTGGAAATGAAACGAAATTCACTCTTGTGGAAACACATTGGAGGAGACACATTTGTATTTTAAGTATCGGTGTGTAGGGCCCTAGAGGTTTGGTTCAGTTCAACTAACATTGATTGTGCTGGGCACTTTAACAGGCACTAGGAATACAAAGAAAGAGTTCCTGCTTTCAAGACACTGACAGTCTGGCACAGGCAGTCTGTTGACAGAAATAGGAGACTGGGTACCAGGGGACAGAGTCTTTTCTAAAATGTTCCTGAAAACCCAGAGTGATCCAGTCCCCAGAAGTATGATGGAAGGGGAATCTGACTAACACAAGCAGGCTAAAGGTTTTCTCTGTTTACCTAACTCTGGGCTTGATGATCAGTAATCTTATTCATCTAACACCTACATATGAACAGCAGGATGTATGTCACCCACTGCTTAGGCCCTACCCAAAAGAATTATTAAGAAAGTAAACATAAATATGGCTTCACATAAGTAGGTGAATGAATTACAGGCTTTATTGACTTTATGTTCAATGCTTAGAACAAGGATGAAAACTTCTACCTCCACTTCCAGTATCCCAACTGACAGCTATCCATAAAACCAAGCAGTGTGGCTGGCATTTTCAGCGAACACTCAATAAATTATTGAATAAATGAACAAAGTAGTTATGGGCCAAACACCGTGTGCAGTGCTATAGAAAATACAGAGGAATACCTTCAAAGATGTAAACATTTATGAGAAAAAATTAAGACCCATGAAATCAGCAAATAAGGTATCAGTGAGTCAGTAAAAAGGGAGATCAGCATGGGCTAGAGTAGACAGCACTTATGAAGAAACCTAAGAGAAAAGCACTCAAGAGACCTGTATTCTAGTTCTGTAACAAATTAGCTATGCTATCTCATGAACAGTTTCCTCTTATATTCTTTCTTTTTCTCACTTTTAAGATGAAGAAACTTGTAAGTGATCTCTGAAGGCCTTCCCAACTCTTAATTTTTAAATTTCTATTTATAGTTGGGAAAGCATCTTTTTTTCTTTTAAAGGTAATACATTTAACTCACATGGTTCAAAAACAAAACAGTATCAAAACGGGTACACTAAAAGGTCCTGCTCCCACTACTGTCCCCATGGGCATGTATCTATATCTTCTTTATTAAAAGGTAGCACACTATATATACTTTATGCACCTTACTTTTTAACTTAGTGATATATATATTTTTAGAAAATGTGCATGTACTTTTTTTTAAATAACGTATTTATTTTGGCTGCATTGGGTCTTCGTTGCTGCCCGCGGGCTTTCTCTAGTTGCAGCGAGAGGGGGCTACTCTTTATTGCAGTGTGCAGGCTTCTAATTGCAGTGGCTTCTCTTGCTGTGGAGCACGGGCTCTAGGTGCATGGGTTTCAGTAGTTGTGGCTCGCGGGCTCTAGAGCACAGGCTCAGTAGTTGTGGCGCACGGGCTTAGTTGCTCCGTGGCATGTGGGATCTTCCCAGCCCAGGGCTCGAACCCATGTCCCCTGCATCGGCAAGTGGATTTTTAACCACTGCGCCACCAGGGAAGCCCTTAATGATATATTGTTTATATTATACTTTTAGTGTTTTTTTTCCCTCTAGCTCCCTATCGATGGACATTTGATGCTACAGACTGAATGTTTGTGTCCTTCCAAAATTCTGTTGAAACCTAATCCCCAATGTATTGGTATTTGGAGGTGGCACGTTTGGGAGGTGTTTAGGTCATGAGGGTAGATTAGTGCCCTTACTTAGGCTTTATAATCTGACTAATATCTAACAGATGCTCATCTCCCTTTATCGCTCTTCTTTGCCAGAATTTTCTGCCCATTTTTGCTTTATTTTTCCCATATGAGCTTTAGAATCAGCTTGGCTAGCTTCCCTCCTCCCATTTCCTTTGTTCCCCCCCCAGAACCTTATTAGTATTTTTGACATGTTAAATAACATTGTTTTTATGATGTTAAATTTCTTAGCCAAGAACAAGGTATGGTTTTCCATTTGTTCCTACTTCTGTGACCTTCAAGCTTGTTTTAAAGTTTGAACATAGAATTTGTATTTGTTCATGCTTGATACATTTGGAGAGGCAAAAGATTGGAGTGAATATATTTCTTGGAGGGAGAATACAAGCATATTTCATTTATCAAAAAGCTTGAGCTTCACTTTATTGCACTTCACAGATACTGTGTTTTTTACAAATTAAAGGTTTGTGGCATCAAACAAGTGCACTGGTGCCATTTCTGCAAGAGCATTTGCTCATTTCATGTTTCTGTGGCATGTTTCTGGTAATCCTGGCAATGTTTCAAACTTTCATTATATTTGTTATGGTGATCTGTGATCTTTGATGTTACTACAACTCACTGAAGACACAGATGATGGTTAGCATTTTTTTAGCAATAAAGTATTTTTTTAATACAGTGTTTTTTAATTAAGGTCTTTTTTTTAGACATAATGGTTTGCACACTTAACAGACTACAGAATAGTGTAAACATAACTCAAAGGCACTGAGAAACCAAAAAATCCATGTGACTCACTTTATTGTGATATTCGCTTTATGGTGGTGGTCTGGAACCAAATCTGCCATATCTCCAAGGTATGCCTGTAATCTATGAGGCTTGTATAACCATTGGTAGTCTTTGGGACAGTAAAGAAACTAACTTGATAAGAAGAGAAAAAAGAAGTCAACAGTGCCTGCCATGTGCCAGGAACGATGCTAGGTGTTTTCACATCCTATCATCTTTGACTGCAGGTCTGCTCATACCCAGGGCTGGATAGGGCCTAGATACTCCGTAGGCTAATGCTCAGAGGAGTCTCAAGATGAAAGCAATATGTGAAGAAAATCACAATGGTAGTCAGGCAGGGTAGTCTGGGGGGCAGGAAGGAAAGGTTAAATTCAAAGAGGGCAACAAGACTCAGTCACCTTAAGGAAAAGTGATAGACTCATTTAGGGTGAAGTCCTTACTTGTGGAGATACAGGTAAAAACACAAGAGATTTCTTCCCAGGAGGACAAGCAATTTGGACTAAAGAATGAAGAAAGTTTGGCTTTGCAGACATCACCACCACCCAGCCACAGTCAACCCTGCTGTGTTCTTCAACATCACTGTCCACGGTGAGCCCTTGGACCATGTCTCTTTCAAGCTGTTTGCTGACAAAGTTGCAAAGACAGCAGAAAACTTTCATGCCCTGAGCACTGGGGATAAAGGACTTCGCTGTAAAGGTTCCTGCTTTCACAGAATTATTGTGGGTTTTATGTGCCAGGGTGGTGACTTCACAGGCTATAATGGCACTAGTGGCAAGTCCATGTGCAGGGTGAAATTTGATGATGAGAGTTTCATCCTGAAGCATATGGGTCCTAGTATCTTGTCCATGGCAAATGCTGGAGCCGACACAAACTGTTCCCAGTTTTTCATCTACGCTGCCAAGACAGAATGGTTGGATGGCAGACCTGTGGTCTTTGGCAAGGTAGAAGAGGGCATGAATATTGTGGAAGCTATGGAGTGCTTCAGTCCAGGAACGGCAGAACCACCAAGAAGCTCTTTAATGCTGACTACAGACAACTCCAATAAATTTGACTTGTGTTTTAACTTCCATACCATTCCTTCTATAGCTCAGGAGTGTACCCCACCACCTTCAGCTGCTCACTCTATCTTATAATCTTTGTGCTGTCTGAAAATACTCAACATCTATTCATGTGCTGCAGCTCTTTGGGTTCTATATTTTCCTTATTCCCCTCCAAGTCTAGTTGGATTGCATAGTTAAGTTTATGATTATGAAATAAAAACTAAATGAGAAAAATGAAGATAAAGTTTTGAGCCTGGCCTATTTAGAAAGGTGGCACCTTGGTAAAGATAAAAAAGATGGGAAGGTGAAAAGCAAAAAGGATTCATTTGAAGAGTTTAAGGGGAAGAGCGAAACCTAAGTACCTTCTTCTAGATCCTGTACACGTGTGCAGATGGCAGAAAGGCAGACAAGTCAGTTTTTAGTACATGTGAAAAACATCTAAATTTAAATCAGTGCTTTACTAAATAATACATTACTCCACCTATTGATTGCCTGCGGCCAGCGAAAGGTGGGCTAGCCAGGGGGAAAGGTGGCTCTCAGCTTTCCATCCTACTGAAAACCTTCTCAGGAGGTGGGGCAGGGGCATTTTTGAATTTATGCCCTTAAATAATCTGTAGGTATTCTCTTACTCTAACGTGAAACTCTCAATCTCTCATTTCTTAGTTTTCCAACTCTTTGGGCTTAAGCATCAAATCTTTTTTTTTTTTTTTTTTTTTTTTACAGAATCAAACATGCTATAGTTTTTCCAGTAATTCAGCATTCTTGCTTGGTCAAAGGACAGCTCTGTGGATAAAACTGGAGTTTGTGCTCTTACTAACTCTGTCATGTTAGGTTTCTCTGGCCTAGAGATGTGGAAATTCAGGGGCAGGGAAAGTACACCATGGAGCTGAAAGTGTATCCCACATGACCCACTCTGTAGGCTAGTCAGCATGGGGTTATCTTAAGCACAGGTAAGTCTAGATTTGCCTAAGTACGGTGATTTTTATTTGGGGATGGGTGGGTGATGGAGAATAAAGGGAGTGTAAATATCCAGATTGCACATTTCTTGGATTCTTTCTTGGATTCTTGGATTCAAGTCTTGCTTTAAACACAAGTGCTTATAAAATCTGGTCTTTTCCCTCCACACACTTCAGGATGGGACTTTTGTTAAGCTGTGCCACACTATATATTAAGTATTCTTAAAGCTCCATTGTTACAACTGGCATGGAAGTAGGGGGTTGTCCCAAGTTCCCTTATATTGCAAACTTGGCATGTTCTTGGGAAGAGAAAGGAGAAAGCAATGAGTGGCTGGACAGGCTGCTCAGTGTTACTACCTTGCACTTAGTCCACTTCCTGAGCTGTGTAGCTGTTGCTTCTGAGGGTGGAGTAGGGATATAGGAGGGAGGAGGAGAGAGGTAAGTGTGTTAGGACTGAGCACCACCACCCGCCACCAGCTTTACTGAGATATAATTGATGCATAACATTAAGTTTAAGGCTCATATCATGATGATTTTATATAGGTTTATATTGCAAAATGTCTACTGCAATAAGTTTAGTTAACACACCTATCACCTCACACTCACCATTTTTTCTTGTATTTTTTTTTTTGTGGTGAGAACTTTTAAGATCTATTCTCTTAGTAAGTTTCAACTATACAATACAGTATTAACTGTAGTCACTATTCTGTACATTAGATCCCCAGAACTTACCTAGCTTATAACTGAAGGCTGTACCCTTAGACCACCTTCACCCATTCCTCCTTCTTTCATCACATCCCCTCCCCTTACTCTACGCCTGGCAACCACAAATCTACCCTGTTTCTAAGAGTTTGGTTTTCTTAGATTCCAAATATAAGTGAGATCATATAGAATTTGTCTATGTCTGCTTACTTCACTTAGCATAATGCTCTCAAGGTTAGCATAAAGTCCTCAAGGTTGAGCTCTTAATTTATGTTCTGAAAGTGAGATGAGAGTATCAGTTCAGTATCTTGAACAGTAACTGACACAAATATATGTAATAATGGTCAAATGAATTCTTGTAGAACCAAAGGTTGGTGAGTTAGGTCTAGAATTTTATCAATTCCTTGCTTCATGGTTTCCTTTAGGTGCAACAAACCTTTAACTCCTGCTTTGGGACTCTAGCGGCCCTAACAGGAAAGGAGAGGACAAAGACCCCAGAAATCTTCCACATTTTCATATATGTTTGTCCACCTGTTGTGCCAAGCTTTCACTACTAAAAGGAAAATGGCATGGAGGAAAAGGTGGTCAGGTATGTCTGAGAAGCAGCAGGGTATGGTAGAAATAAAACATGAATTTTGGGAGACAGACCAAATGGGGGGAAGATTCCAATTATGCTATTTTCTAACTGTGTACTACTTATCTAGAGTTTACATTTCCCTCATTTGTAAAATGGGGATGACACCTACCTTTTCAGAGATTAAATGAGAAAAATCTACAGGAAAGCATTTAGTAGCTGCTAAATAAATGCATGGTAAGTGAAGTCCAATTCATGCTCATGGCCAGCATTTAAATTTCCACGCTTAAGAAGACATTTAAGTTGAAGACTCTTTATATGTTAATTTCAGCAGGTAAAATTATGAGTCACTAGTTATACACAATGATAAATTATTTTAACAATTTTTTAGTACAGAAAATGTCAACATATACAGAAGTACAGAACAATACAAAGAACCCCCAAGTATCTGTCATTTAGCTTCTCCAATGATCATACCCTAGACCACTATTATTTCCTTGATACTGCCAACAATTTACACCCTGTTGCAGCACCACATTATTTTGAAACAAACCCCAAATATCATGTCTAAAAGACTCTGGATTAAAAAACTTAATCATAATACTATTTATCATAACAAAACATCAAATTTCAATAAAAGTAATATGTTTTCTTGCTATCATTGAATATCCAATCAATCACCAGTGTGTACCAGTACTTACAGCCCATCAAGTGAATGAGTTTAGGCCTGCCTTTATATGCCTCTTATTCAAACTCAAGACACAGAAGGATTCCAAATTCTAAGCCACTCCTGAGATTCAAGTTAACATTTGGGTATATTAAATAAATGGAAGGATTCCCCAATAGTCACCTGCCATGCCTAAAGAGGTAACAGTTTCCAAATTTTGCAGGAACTACACAGAAAATATGTTGGTTGCAGTTAATTTGACGAGACATGACACTATTAATAGTCATCACAATTTTTTTTGGATGGACCTTTATGAATCTGTGGAAAACTAGAGATACACTTAGTCAACTTCGGCTGCCATAACAAACTACCATAGAGTAGGTGGTTTAAACAACAGAAATTTACTCCTCACAGTTCTAGAGTCTGGGAAGTCCAAAACTAAGGCACTGGCCGTTTCAGTTCCTGGTAGGAAGCTCTATTCCAGGCTTGCAGATGGCCTCCTCACTGGGTCCTCACATGGCCTTTCCTCTGTGCCCCTGAGCTCCAGCTAGAAAAGATCTCTCTCATCCTCTTCTTATAAGGCCACAATCCCATTATAAGGGCCCCATTATCATGACCTAATTTAACCTCAATTACCTTGCAAAGGCACCATCTCCAAATACTATCACATTAAGGGTTAGGAGTTATGAATATTTTGGGGGGAGAGGGAGAGACACAAACATTCAGTCCATAACAAGCCTACAAATCTGTAAAATGATTTAAAAGTGCCAACAAGGACCTAATGCAAGAACAGGGAACTATATTCAATATCTTGTAATAACCTATAATGGAAAAGAATCTGAAAAAGAATATATATATATATAACTGAATCACTTTGCTGTATACCTGACACATTGTAAATCAACTATACTTCAATTTAAAAAAATGTTACAGAAACAAAAAAAGTCTGAAAAGCCAGTAAGCTAGCATACCACATTGAGCTCTTTTTTTCCCTCTGTAAATTACCTTGGCTCCAAGTAACTGAGATTATCATTCCTGGAAATCTTTCTTCACACTCTAACATAATCCCCAGTGCAGGTGAACCCCATAGCCTAACAGCCCTATTTTCTCCCTCCCTGTGCCACTTCAGCACTGAAGCAAAATTAAATAAAAATCATTTTCAGCTCCTATCATATCAGGGGAATTTTTCATGAAATGAGTAACCCCCTCCCTCTTACCAGGTTGATTCTCTGTAATTCAAACAAAGGCTGAAGGATCTTTTTAGATACTGCTAAGCTTGCAAATTTGCCCCACACACACAAAAAAAGAGTAGGTGGAGCTGTTTGTAGTCATTCTTGGCACTTTTCCAGGTTTTTGCTGGCTGCTTCCACTGCATAAGCAGCCATGTTTTTACTAGTCGTGGGTGTGTAGCTGCAGGATCTGCAGCAAATAATTTGTGTCCTGAACAAACTGTGTAAACCAAATCTCATTTCCCCCAGTTTAACCAAATGATTCTGTTACTGGTCCTGAAAATATTAGGTAGGACTTGAAATAATCCACCCTTCAAAAGTTCACAGGGAAATATCCAAAAATTTGGTAATACTCTAGTCTATCAGCAATGCTGTGGAGAGACATTTGGTACATGGAGGGCAATATGGCAGTACTTATTAAAATTAAAAATACACATACGCCCTTTTGCAGAGTAATTCCAGTCTGGGAACTGAGATGAGACATGCTTAAATATACAAGAAAAGATGTGTGTACAACGATACCCATCCAAGCACTAATTAGAATATAAAAGATTAGAAACTCATGTTCTGGACTTCCCTGGTTGCGCAGTGGTTAAGAATCCACCTTCCAATGCAGGGACATGGGTTTGATCCCTGGTCCGGGAAGATGCCACATGCCATGGAGCAACTAAGCCCATGCGCCACAAATACTGAGCCTGCGGGCCACAACTACTGAAGCCCACGCTCCTAGAGCCCGTGCTCCACAGTAAGAGAAGTCACTGCAGTGAGAAGCCCACGTGCTGCAACTAGAGAAAGCCTGTAATGCAGCAATGAAGACCTAACGCAGCCAAAAAAAAAAAAAAAAGAAAAAAGAAACTCATGTTCTTCAATTGGATAATGACTGGTTAAATAATCTGCAGGGGTAAGAAAAAAGGATGCATTTTATGCATTTATACAGAAAAGCCCAAGATGTCTTAAGTGCAAAGTGCAGAATATTGTATACGGTATCCTCCCTTTTATATAAAAATGGGGAAAAATAACATGTAAAGGCATGAAATAATTACATGTATAAGCATGAAAAAAAACTCTTGAAAAATACACAAGAAAGTAAGAGTAGAGGTTACCTTGGGGGTGGGAAATGTATAGATGGAAGACAGTGATGATGTTTAAAAAGTTTTTTGCACCTGTGGGTGGATTATCTATTTTAACAAATCTGGCTGGAGGCTGTAACCAACAAACAATTATTAATTGCCCACTGCCTTAAAACAGAAAGAAAGAAAATCAGGTTGCCCAAATGCAACCTTTACTCTGGGGTGTAAAATATAAGGTTGAGTGAAGTGGCTGTGCCTAACCAATTCCTGGAAATCAAAGTTCTCGGTGCTCCTGAGGGATTCTGAGATCAGTGACTATGCCAAAGAGTTTCACTTGCTTATTGGAGGTCTTCTCTAGAACTCGGAAAGAGGGAGTAGATAAAGACAGAAGACATCATGCTCCTGCAATCAATTTAAAATTCCTCAACAGTCTGTTTTCCAAAAATGCACACATTATTCATCTGTAAATCTAAAAACACACAGTAAGAAACCAGTAATTGTATTGTAGTGGAACATTCTTCTTTTACTTTTTTTTAATGTTAAGATGCCATTCTAAGAGTAAATAGTTTTAGTAAACCTAGTAGGGAAAAGTCTTCCTCGTCTTCCTCGTAGATACAGTGGATTACTCTAAATTTTGAGGAGATATTGCTGCTTTCCAAAAGGCAAGGGTTTATCACCAGCAAAATTATCTTTCATTCTAAGTTATAATGCCCTTGGCTGGCAAAGCCATCTTGATCTTTTCCCTTAAAATTTCAGGTGACTGAAAATGCCCTGTAAACAGTGAACACTATTATATAACATTTCAGTGTTTTCCAATGTGAAGGACCCATACCACTGGTGATATGCGAGATAGTTCTTGGCAGTATGCGAACAAAGCAGCAAACAACAATGAATCACGTATGAGTTATTCCTGTTTCTCTTTCATTCTTTGGCATGATTTAATGCACTTGGCAAAAAAAGTATCTAGCTAGGCTTTAATAACTGACTTTGTTTTCATTATACTAATTTTCACAGTTACCACCTTGACTTTTTTCTTATTGCCAGAGGTCTAGAACACAAATGTTTGTCTGGATTAACCATGCTCACAGAAGCACAACAAATATGAGAGTACAGGCACTGCTTTATGTTCCAGAAACCCTTGGTCGCAAATCACAAAAATCCAATGGTCTTTTCTCAGGGCATATCTTTCCTTGACTCAAATTCTCCCCATGGACTTAGATACTTGGCTCTACAGGCATGGTGTATTGCAACATACAAGCTGGAGTCAAGCTGGTTTAAAATGCTGGTTCTTTACCTTACTGTGAGTCTACAAAGTCAGTCTACCAAATGAAGCTCAACTGGCTACCCTGGAATTTGAGGGGAATAAATGAGATAACAAATATAGAACAGCTGGCACACAGTTCAACAGGTGCTCAGTAAATGCTGATTTCCTCTTTTTCCTTTACCTCCCTCCTTCTTTGTCCTCAGTACTGTTTTTCTATATTCTTTTCCAATGATCGTATTCACGCCCATGGCTTTAATTATTACCCTTATGTGGGTAATTTCTAATTTCTATCACCAATTCTGACCCTTTTTCCAGAGTACCAAAACTTAGGTTCTAAATCTGTTTGAAAATTCCACCTTGTGTTCTGGCATGATCTTAAACTCAACACGTATAAAATAGAGTTTAAATAAAATCCTTCTCCAAATCATTTAGTTCATGCTATCACCATAATCTCCATCACTCAGACTCAAAATCTCAATCATCCTAACTTCTTCCCCCTTTCCCATCACATCCAATTGAACATCAGTAAAAATTTTATATGACATTTTAATAGCTTACGAAGTGTTATAAACAAAACAAAAATGTACGTTTTATCAAACTCCCCTCAGCCCCAGGTGGGAAAAATGATATTAAGGCAAGTTAGGAGATATGCCCAGGTCATAAGCTAGAGAGTGGTTAGAGTCTAGATGAAAAACCAGTTAAGTCCTGAACTTGGGACTCCTCATTCCAATTGCTATGCTCTTTCACCATCTCATACTGCCTCAAGTTTTGCAGCATTCTTTTGCATCTGTTCTCTCCTCTCCTTCACCACTGCGAACCCCAGAATTCAGGCCTGCCTTATCTTTCACATCCGTAATGCTTGGCTCAGTCAGTAAGGTAATAGTTGGTAGTCTGTATCCAGCATGGGATATTTTTTCTAACTTGTTAACTTCAGCAAAAATCTTAAAACCATGAACTATATAATACACATACTGAAAAGTCATCCACCCCAAAACCGACAGCTCAATGAATCACAAAGTGAACATCTATGCAACCCCCACTCACATCAAGAAATAGAACGCTGCTAGCACCCCAGAAGCACCCCTACATACCCGCCCAAGCATTACTCCCCCACCCAAAGCTAATCATTTCCTTTCTTTTCTTTATAGATTTTACTACCTAAACCTGTATCCCTAAATATAGTTTGGTTTCAAGTGTTTTCTTGAACTGTGAATTTTCCGAAACGGCTATACCAATATACATTCCCACCAACAGTGTATAGTTTCATTTGTTCCAATACTTGACATTTTGTTTTCCATTTTAGCCATTATTGTGGGTGTGCCACAGTATCTCATTGTGATTTCAATTTGCATTTCCCTAATGATTACAGAAGTCGAGCACCTTTACATGTTTATTGGCCATTTAGATATCCTCTTTTGTGAAGTGACTGTTTAAATCTTACCAATTTTTCTGTTGGGTTGTCTACTTTTTATTGATTTGTGGGAGTCTATAAATTCTGAATAGCAGCAAAACAGACATATTTCTATTGTAGAAATGAATGCATTTGCCGGATGCTATTAGAATACCACTAACTCCTCTTACTCTGCAGAACCCCAAATTCACTAATGACCCTCTGGGAGGTAATGCAGTCAACTTTGTGTATTCTCTCTAAACCAATGTAGAGTTATTGTGCCATGGAATCTGCTAGACACTTGGAAAATAATGGCAAATAAAGTGATTAGGGACAACAGCTTTGAAAAGAGACCTGTATTGGAATCCTGTCTCTAACATTTACCAGCTTGGTGACTTTACGCAAGTTATTTAAACTGTTTTAGCCTCAACATCCTCTTTGGAAAAATGGGGCTAATAATACCTATTTTGAGAGTTGTTATGAGGGTTAAATGAGACCAATAATATGTAACAGGTTTTGCATAGTGGCTGGCAAACAGGAACATTTAATAAGTGGTAGCCATTATAAATTTGGTTATTTCCATGTAGCCTTCCACTTCGGTATAGTGGGAGAAACTGAGTAGATGTCCATTCCCCTCTTAGCCATTATAGTTCTCACTATAAAGTTAAAAAAAAAAAGGCACTGGGTTTAGATTAGTCTTCTGGGAACTTGGTCCTTCTGACTCCCTTCATCAGAGTGTCTCTAGAGCAGTGCTTCAAAAATAATCTGTGGTGAAAGATCATAGACACTTCTATAAAATATAAAAATAAATTAACTAGAGAAGGGAAATAAAGAAAGAAAACAAAGGCATATACAACAATACAAGCTCCCAATTTTTATTAGAACCATAGACATAAAATTAGTCTAACACTAATTGCTATAAAAGTTTCTAAATTCTTACTCTCGATTTCTGTAAATGCCTTGGACCAATAATAAAGGGTTTACAGATTGGCAGTGGCCCGTGGCCCATACTTTTGGTAGCACTGCTCTAGTGCACTGACAAAAATCAGACTTCTGAATTTGAAGGGCTGAGGTAGGTCCTAGAATGTGGAGACTCTACTGAAGGGTTGCTCTTGGTCCTGAGTCATCAGCTGGTCACCTACTGGACTTTTTCTAGCCTTAAGCACAATGTTGTGTCACTCCTTAGCTTAAAAACTACCCACTGTTCCCTCTGTCTTAAAGGGTAAGATCCCAATCCTTTAACATGGCATCAAAGGCCTTCCAGGCTGGTTCCACACAACTTTTTTGGTCTGATTTTCCACTATTCTTTATTCTACTAGACCTGCACTGTCCAATATAGTAGCAACTAGCCACAAGTGGCCATGCAGCAGTTGAAATGTGGCTAATTTAGGAAGTAAAATTTTAATCTTAACTTTAATTTAAAATAAAAAATCTTATATATAATTCAACTACTGCAAAACTTTTGAAATATGTTTGGAATGATCCGAGTATGTGAATCTACTTTTTCAACTGTCAATTTTATGAAATCAATTATTGTGATATGCTATAAATGTAAAAAACACACCAGATTTTGAACACTTACTTAGTAAGGAGAAAAAGAATGCAAAATATTTAATACTTTTTAATATTGATCACATATGAAATGATACTATTTTGGATATATCAGGTCAAATAAGATTTTTAAAATTTCTTTTTGTTTTCTTTCACTTTTTTAATGTGGCTACTGTAAAATTACATATGTGGCTTGTGTTATATTTATATTGGACAGTGTTGGCCTAGACAATCATGCCCCAAACCTAGGAATCACTCTTGATTTTTCCCTTTCCCTGTTTGATTCATTAGCAATATAGGTCGGGTCTAATCACAAAATGTATCTTCAATGCTTTATCTCTACTGTTACTATCCATGTTACTCCATACCTTAAAAGCCTTCAGTGGCTTCTAGAGCTCTGAAACTTACCAAGACTGCAGACCTCATCTTCTACCATTCCTTTCTTTGCTCTCTAGACTTTAGCCACATTGCCTTTCTTGCTTTCTCACCAAGGATTTTGCCTTACTATTCCCTTCGGTCTTGAATACTGCCTTCAACTTATTTCCACTCAGGTCTTAGCTCAAAGAATACCTTCTCAGAAAGGCCACTTTTTTTTTGGCTGTGCCACACGGCTTGCCAGATCTCAGTTCCCCAACCAGGGACTGAACCTGGGTCACAGCAGTGAAAGCCCAGAATCCTAACCACTAGGCCACCAGGAAACTCCCAGAGAGGCCATTTCTGAACAATCTTCAAAATTATGCCTGCTCTCTCGTCCCAGAGAAATGCTTCATCCAAATACCCTTTTATTCTCTTCATAAAGGATATTATGTGATATTACCTTTCCTCTTCTTTTATAAAACTTGTTTATAGTCTGTTCCCTCCACAGAAACAGGAGCAGGAACCTTGTTGGTCTTGTTCCTGCTTAATCTGTTCTAATGTGTAGAACAGTGCCAGTGACAGTTGCTATCGAGACAACTTACACGAAAGAATACCTAAGTGCCTACTAGACATACAATCTCAGTGAAAACATCCTCCTAAATGCTCCCTCAACACACTTGGGAGTCATCTTTGACATCTTTTCAGTCATTCCCTATCCAGTCAACCAAATCACCAAGCTCTCAACAACATCTTTGGTCATATTCTTCACTCCTGTTTGCCACTATCTCAGTCCAAGTCATTACTCTCTCATAGATTGCTGTTTTCTCCAAACTGTTTTCTTTGCCTCTGATTTTTGCATAACAGCGATCTGTCTAAAATACAAATCCAATCTGATTATGCTTCTACTTAAAATCTTTCAATGCCGTCCTCTTAGCTCTCAAAAGCTAATTTCTGCAAATGGCATTCAAGGCCTTTATGACTAGACCTCTTCGGACACATCTCTAGACATTCCTGAAAAAGCATTATCTCCTTCGCCCAACAATTTCTCCAGAGTTTTCCTCTTAACCTTTGCATTTGTTGCTTCACCTGTCTGGAAGGTTCTTCCCCAACTCCCTTATTAAAGCTAATTGCTTCTCCAGTCCCATTCTATGCCTCCCTGACAGGTAAGTAAGGGATTTCTCCTATATAAAATTTCACAGCATTCAGCAGTTTACCCTCATTATACTACTGATGATGCCTATTTACTTGTCTGCATTCTACAGCATAAGATTAATGTGGGCAAGGATTCTGTAACAACCATTAGCTGAATGTTTACTCAGATAAACTCAATGTTAAAGAGGAGCATGTGACTATCGAAAGAAGCATTGAAAATATTAAATTGAAAGAAAAATAGAATACGGCTCCTATGCCATTCACTTTGTTTCTATTTTACGCAAAACGCTTTAATAAGTTACACAAAGACTTCACAAATCTCTACATCAATAACACAAAAGGGTAAGTGGAGAAAGATTGTTTATCTGAGGCCACCCAAAATCAGTAGACAACATGTATTTCATTTGTTTGTAAACTCTTCTAGATTAAAATCTTGGCGCTCTCTCACATATTGCCAATTCCTAGATATAGGAAGCCAAAAATTTTAAGGTTAGAAGGTTGGAAAAGTCATTCCCGGGCTCATCTGTTAAAAACATTACCAGTGTGGTGGGTATTTAAGCAAAATCATCACAAGTAATTTAAACTCGTAAGACTCTTACTTTGTAAATCACCATCCACAAATAAACTTTTGCTGCTTTCGTAATAAAATACAACACAACAAGAATCTTGACATTCCAGCCACGGGAAAACAAGACTTCTACCTCTGTGGTGACAGTAATCCAAGGGAATTCGGCGAGCAGTTACGAAAGGTCTATGACGTATTAGGCATCAAAAGAATGTTTAAGAAAAAAAAGGCGGGGAGTGGCTACAGGAATATGTACGTTTTCGTCACGAACTTGACTTGTTCAGTTTAGGTGAAGTGGAGAAATAACATTCGTAGTACCTCCCCTTGTACCTCAACAGCGACTCCTGTCCCAGTCAGCCTACTGGACTCTAGGGCGGCTTCAAGTTAAATCCTAGCTTTCTCACTGCCCTTCCGTCTCCCAGGACTCTGCTAGATGGCTCAGCTTAATCTGGAAGGAGTCAGGATTCCCCGTCTCTCAGCTTTCATGCCGAAGACATAACGTAAGCACACGCACTTCAGCCTTCCACCCCTAGCCCCGCAGAAGGTGGCGGGAAGGCTAGGTGGCCGGCCTGCGGCCCCGCCGCGCACATGGCCGGCCGCAGCTCCTACCCCCGTGTCGCGCAGGCGCCGGGCGAGCCGGGACTTGCGGTCGCCGACAGCGGATCATTCCGCCGCTTTCTTTGTGTGGCTCAAGTTCTAGAGATGGCATATTTTCCTCCCCTTTGTTAAAAAGAAAAATCAGGCCGTCTCGCCCCCTTCCTCCCGCTGGAATGGGATCGGGGAGTGGGTGGGAGAGGGATCTGCTGACCAGGGCAGGGGCGGAAAGGCTCAGACGAGGGGCTGAACGAGGGCCGGGTCCGGGAGGGATGCTGGGAGCTTTGACTCACTCGCATACCATGTGTCCCTCCGCGCGCAGCACGGGGGACTTTTCGGTGGGGATTTTGGGCGCCGACCAGACGCGGCATTTTCGGAAAATAGCGCCCTGTGCAGCTGAAGCGCTTTGTGTTTAGCTGGG
Source organism: Hyperoodon ampullatus (assembly GCF_949752795.1). NCBI lineage: Eukaryota > Metazoa > Chordata > Mammalia > Artiodactyla > Ziphiidae > Hyperoodon > Hyperoodon ampullatus. The sequence goes on from NC_136916.1 coordinate 87,144,047, forward strand.
CCGCGTCAGCCCGGCCGGGTACGAGGCGCCTCGGGTCCCCGAACCACCTCCTGCTGCTCCCCGGTCGCCGCTCCCGAAGCTTTTCCAGGTCAGTGCGGGTCTGTGTAGGGCCCTGTTACCACCGGATGTGGAAGTTGATCTCTTCGCTGGTAAAAAATAATTCCACTTCCCCCGGAACCCAGATCATCCCCGCGATTTCCTGTTTATTGCATTAAGGCGCCGGGTTTCCGGGGCTCTTGGCCCCGCTTATTCCGCGGGGGTCGGCGGGGTCGGCCTGTGCCCCCGCTCCGCTCGGGCCGCCGGCGCGCTTTGTCCGCTCGCACCCCGCTTCTGGGAGGGGCGGGCAGACATGGTGGCGGCCGCCGCCCCCTCCTCGGCCCCGGCGAGCTGCGGCCTCCCCGCGGCTCATAGCCCGGCCGGTCCAGAGCGGCCGCCCCGGGGCGGGATGGGGTCGGGCCGGGGCTGCGGTGGCTCTGCGGGAGGCGGGCGAGGGAGGGAGGGAGACAGGCAGGCAGGCGCGGCACGGTCTTGGCGCCCGCCGCCCCGGGAGCCGCCGCTCTCTTTGTCTGGGCGGCCTGACCGCACCGCCGGGCTCGCCGGAGCGGGGAAGGGACGGCGGGGGCGGCCGGCTTCGGGTGAGCTGTGCTGCTGGGCCCGCGGGGCCGGTTGGCGTTCGGGCCGCGGCGGGAGCGGCCGGCCCGGACAGGGTTAACGGGCGCGCCCGGCCGGTCCTGCACTGGGCCTCCCCGTCAACTGCCTCGGCCTTGGGGACTCGAGTCCCTGAGGGGACGAAGCCAGCCGCTCAGGATGCTGGGCACTTCTGTTCTTGGGACTTAGCCGCCGGGATCTGCGGTGCAGGGCCTCGGGGACGAAGTTGAGAATTTTGCCAGGTCATTTCTGCCTGGGCACAGTTAATCAGTGTGTATTTAGTGTGTTTCGTTGAAACTCTCCTACCGCGTTGAACCAGCGTGCCTAGCCTCAAGGGTGCATCGTGAAAACTGAAACCAAAGGAACGATATAGGCCTGCTTTGTGTGTGTTTTCCCACTTGAAGCCTGTTTTCAGTACACAGACTGTTGCTTTAAACCTGATTGGACTGTGGCGAACAGACATCTGTTCAAAGGAGGGGCAGAGACCACAGTGCTTCTGAAGGGGGCTTGGTAATATGGAAATATTTTAAGTGCTCTCTCTCGACACTGATTTGCTGTCTCGATTCAGGCAAGTTACTTTCTGAAGTACAGTTTTTATCTGGAAAATGGTTTGATGTAGTGAGTAAATGATCCTTGTACAGTAGTTTGCCATCCCAGAATTAAAGAAGCACCATAGTTTATTATGCAGAAGTTCGTGGTCAAAAGTTCTTTTTGCAGATACTTATCTCACACATAGACCCAGCCAGCTTATTTTAAATTTCTTCTCACTGACTTGTAACCATCGACCTTGACACTTCCACTTTCAGGCTCAGATTTTGAATTTAAGGAAACTGAAGACGGCTTTATCTTTTTTCTTAACTTTTCTCTCATTTGAAGTATTTATTTTTCCAAAAATAACAAAAGAAAAATCCATTGCATGTTCACGTCAGTGACCTTTTAGGCAAGAGTGACATTGTTTTGCATTTCTGCAAGTCTTTAATGTCAGGTTTAACAGAAGATAGCTAGATTCTTAAACCTACTTCTGCATTCAGTCTGATGTGGTGTCACACCATGTAACCACTGGAAAACACTGTATGCTCATGCCTTTTTAAAAAAACTAAAAAATGTGTCGTTTCTATCCTGCTCTCACCATACAAGTCAAATCAGGATGTTATACAAGACACACTTTAAAAATATGGATAAGAAGGTTGATTCCTGTGCTTTTTTCTTGGACTCCAACTTTTTTTCAGTTTGGGATTTAGAACATTTGAAAAAATTTTAAGTGATTAAACTTAATTTTTAATTCCACAACTTATTTTTAATGATGTACACAAGTAAACCATGAATTCCGTGTTAGATTTGCTTGTGAAAACTTGTATATAAATGGAATTTTTGAAGATAGGACACTTTCAAAGCGGTATAGGAGTGCCAGATTTAAAAGGAATCCTGCAGTGAAACCTTGGGTGAAACAGTGCTTTTGTATTGTTATGTGTATACAAACTTAGAGTTAACTCTCTGTAACTTAGAGTTCGAATTGTATCTCTTTGAATCAATCTGGGTTTTCTAGGTTGAGGGACAATTAAATTGTAAATGTATGAAAATTTAAGGCCATACTTACTTTGGTTTAATGGTTTTGAAATGAAGCTAAATTCACTTCTAGTTGTTTTATGAACTTTAGTCTGATTCTGTCAGTCTGTAGTTCTGTTCCATCAACAGGAAGCATCTGGTCATTCTTCATGTAATTGTTAGAAAATGCCAGGTATATTTTTGATGTTTGCAATTCAAATGAAAATAAATAGATTGGATCTTGGTTTGTCCCCCCTACCCTCAACTCTAAGATATATTTATAATGGGCCTCATCATCCATAGAATGGACTTTTTTTTTTGGCCCTTGAGTACCTCAAGTTAGAAATAGTAACAAGTAAACCAAACAAGTCCTTAGGGATTCAGAAGTCATTGCAAGAAATTTTGACTCATGAATTAATTTTGAGGGTGCAGTGCCCTTTTGCAAGTAGCTTGAGTGTGGATGGGCTCCATCTCTTCTCTGCAATTGCTAAAAAACAAACTGAAACAAAACCTTAGAGTTCAGGGCAACTTAGTTTCCTAATGAATCATTTCTTTGGTCCCAGAGCTTTCCAACTAGTAATCATATGTTTCTACAGCACTAATGTGTCTATCTTGGGACAACGATAATTAGTATTATACTTTTTCTGAAGATGTTTGTTCCATCATACTCTCTAGAAGGCCAATTTATTAGTATTAGGGCCTATGTGTTACCTCATAATGTTGACAACAGCGCTCTGCACAGAGGAGATGCTTTGGTGCAGTCAACTGTCAGTTCAGTCGTTGGTGGGCTAGTGCACTTTTATTTGGGCTGAGTATGTCCATAATGTAAGTGTAGAGGCTTAAGCATGAAGTGATTTCTCCACTGAAGGTAAATCCACATGCAGGGCCATTGATCTAGATTTCTAGAAATAGAAATCTAAAACTCTTAGCCCGAGTTCTCTTACCTTTTAATGGGAATGATTATAAAGGTTAGCAGTTAGGGCCCAAGATGGTAATGCACAAATAGAGAGTGTGGAAAAGACTTGATCATTTTAACTGTACATTTAATAAGAATCAACGCTTATAATTTTTTAAAAAGTAAATGTCATTTTGAAGTTGGTAGAACAGCATATAGAAAGAGCAAGGTGTTAGCCCCACTTTACTTTTTACTGGTTGTGTTATATCTGGGGTATTATGTCAGATTTTTAGGTAGCATATGATATATCATATTGTAAGTGGGACCTTGCATCAGTTCTCAAACTTTGTATCAGAATCACCTGGAGAGCTAATTAAAAAAAACCATGGAGGCCCAAGCTTAAGTAAGATAGGAACTGGGCCACTCTGTTTTTCTCACATTCCTTAGGTGATAGACAATCAGGTTTAAAAACCACTGAACTATAGAGCGTAGCCAGATAATTCTGATCATGGGGGAAATGGAAAGGAGGAAAAGTTGAAAAACTGTGATGTTTGGCCCAAAAAAGAGAAGCTCATGTAAGAAATGATAGCAGTATTTAAATATTTGGACGTCTGTCACACAGAAAAATCAGGTTTGATTTGACCAGAAAGAAGTAGGATCAAGGGGTAGAAGTTAGAAGGAGGCAGATTTCAGCATTCTTCCAAGAAAAATTTCCTCAAAACAGTAAAAATATAATGGGTTGTTTTGGGTGGCAGGCTGTCCCCTCCCACTGACAGTGTTAAAGTTAGGGATTTGAGGGTAGAGGAAATGATGTGCTGAATGAGGATTTGGGCCAGGTTTCGTTAAGTTCCCTACAAACTGAGATTTTATGAAATCCGTCTAGGTTTGCAGGTACAAAAGTGGAAGAGCAAAAGCTAATTGAAGCAAGCTGGTTAGCTTAACTGGATCATAGTTTTCATTTTCTTGGATAAAGAGAAATGAGTATTAAGTGAGAGAGCTATTTGATGAAGGTTTTAAACCCAGCTGTAATTTGGCAGATTCAAAGCCTGAAAAATAGGCATACCTTCTGATGTGGAAGTTCCTATTTAGATGAATTTATTTTGGTGTAGTAAAGATACGCCAATAAATTGGTAGCTGTTTACATACCAACTGCAGCATTGTTGATAATAAAAGCTGTATATTGACCCATTTGACCCTCCTCCACACATTAATAATGTAGTAGGTTATACTATCCCCATTTTTCAGAAGAGAAAACTGAGGCATAGAGAAATTAGGTAGCTTGCCCAAGGTAGCAGAGTTAGTAATGTAGAGCATGGACTTGATTCCAAACAGTTTGACCCCCAGAGCCAGTGACTCAATGCTGTGGAATTATAAACAACTTAAATATTTCACAGTGATTGTTAGGGTACATCCCTACAGTGGGGTACTGCCTAGCCATTAAAATGATGGTTAGAAGAATAAAAACATGAAATTATGTCTTGGTATATGGTAAGTGAAAAAAGTAAATATAAAAACATGATTTTATTTTGATTAAATAACATACATTGACATCTGGAAGGAAATGTGCCAAATTGTTAAGTGGTTATTTTTGAGTGTTATTTTATAGGTGATTATTTTCTTTTTACTTATACAAATTTTCTAACTTCTACAATGAATATATATTATTGTGTATTGCTTGTGATTAAAAAGATATTAAGGTGTTATATTTCAATAAAAAATTAAAAATATTAGCATAAGCTGAGGAGTTTGGATTTTATACTGTGCAGTTTATGCAAGTTGGCTAAGGAATTGCACATAAATGAGAATTTGTAAGTTCATGAAGTGTTCTGTATTTAATGAACACATGAAGTGTTTGATTCTTTACCATTCTAAAAGTAATACATTAATTGAATAGAGAAAAATATCAGACTCCTACCACCCTACTATAATCAGTTCTCTATTTTGTTATGTTTTCTTCACCTTAGGTGTAATATTTTAAATGTTGTATTCATCCCAGCTTAGTCACTCTCTGGCTCTGTGACTTGCTTAATCTCTCTGCCTCACCTTCCTCCTTTGTAAAATTTGAATAATTATAATACCTACCTCATGGTGCTTGGAAGGATTAAATGAGTTACTGCATATAAAGTGATCAGAACAGTGTCTGACACATGGTTAATAGCTCAGTAAATGTTAGCAATTATTGTAGGATCATAGTCAACTAAAACCCTGTGGTCTAATAGGTTTTGGGATTAAGAATTTTTTGGATATAGCTAAGGTAGTGTTATGTAACCTTTCAACAGTCCAGTGCAGTAGCCCTCTTCAAACAAGTTACTATTTCTGCAGCAAAATGTATGAATGTTTACACTAAATGGGGTAAGTAAAGACTATAAATAGCTTCCTGTCAGTTTAGGTAAGGTTTTACTGCCAAATGCATTATTTTGGGTTTCAGAGCTTTTTTTGGTTTTGGAATTGCAGTTAAGGAACCTGTAGAATTTACTCAATTTTGAGTCCTATTTTATTTTAATATTAAGACATTTTAAATATTAAAACATGTCTAGGAGGTCTAAGGTCAAGGTGCCAGCATCATTGGGCTCTGGTGAGAACCCTCTTCCGGGTTGCAGATTTCTCTCTTGTATCCTCACATGGTAGAAGGGGCAAAGGGACCTCTCTCAGGTCATTTTATGAGAACATTAATCTCATTCGTGATCTGCCCTCAAGACTTAATCACCTTCCAAAGGCCTCACTTCCAATACCATCCCTTTGGGCATTACGAGTTCAACATAAAACTGAGGGGTGGGGAGACACAAATATTCAGACCATAGCATACAGTGTGGTTTATAAGTGAATGATCTAAAAAATTTCTTACATCCTAACTGGCTCATGTGAACTCTGATCTTTGTGATTACTCCACCTATGTTCCTTTATCTATTTTTTTTTCATAGGAACCCTCAATTTCTCTCTCTTAGTTTATTCCTGTATGCGTTATATATAGCCTGAACTTGCATCAGTCACTTTTTCATATTTTACTGGGCTCCTGTTGTCAAATCTTCCTACCCATCTATTTCCTCTGTTTTTCCTCATAGGTCACAGTGTATTTGTGGAGGAAGGTGGGTAATTTTGAAAATTTTTGGCCACTATAAATTTATGCTGGACAGATCCAATGGACCCTTGCTACTTGGAAGTCATTTTATTAATCTAATGTTTTGCTTTTGTCTCATATATCTTCCCCTCTTTCAGAAGGTGCCATTGACTTCTACTTAATTGAAAAAAAATAGAATACAAGCTGGCATTTTTTTTGTTTGTTTTCACCATGACAAATCTCTATTCTTTCACCTTATTTTGTAAACTGAATGGAAGAGGAATCTTGTTTTTCTAGGAATCTTGCTGCCATACTTAACTTTTCGTCTGATCACTTTGATGGTTATCTCCAGGGGTTTTTCCTCCTTACCTTCAAGTATATACAGACTTCCATATTTTGGGAGAAAAAAATAAACTTTTTTTTTTTTTTTTTGCGGTACGCGGGCCTCTCACTGTTGTGGCCTCTCCCGTTGCGGAGCACAGGCTCCGGACGCGCAGGCTCAGCGGCCATGGCTCACAGGCCCAGCCGCTCCGCGGCATGTGGGATCTTCCCGGACCGGGGCACGAACCCGTGTCCCCTGCATCGGCAGGTGGACTCTCAACCACTGCGCCGCCAGGGAAGCCCAAAATAAACTTTGATTAACTATTGCTACTGTTCTTTCTAGCTATCTTCCTCGTTTCTCTTTTATTTCAAAAATTTTAAGACCTTAGTTAAAATTGCTGCCCTCAGCTCTTGTTGCCCTCAGCCCTTTTACTACTTCTTCCCTAACTTACTGCAATTTGTAATGACATTACATGTGAATGTGACGTATTCAGACTTTTGCCTCAAGGGACATCCTTTTTTTCCAATGGTATTGACTTCATCCTGATTTTATTCAGTCAGTGTATATGTGTTACTGTTGACTTCCACCTAGGCTTCTTAACTTTCTTTCCTTGCCTTTCATGTTAGTGTGCATCCTGATTTTCTCTTTCTGGCTACTACGTTTATGTTTTTTTTTGTGGTTGTTGTTTCATAATCCTCTTAACCACGGTCGTTATTCTTCTCAGTACTTGGCCCTCTGCTCACCTCTCTTTGTTTCTTCTCCATGGATGTTTTATATGTTGATGACTCATCAATATGTACTTTCCAGGTTTGTATCTCCAGTGGTTTACCAAATACTTCCATTGAGAGGTTCAAGGAATTTCCTTCACTTTTTGATTTATTATTACCCACCTTCCACCTACTCTGTTTTTCTTTGTTTTATCATCATCATGCTTAAATCTTTTGTTGTTTAATTAATTTATTTTATTTATTTGTTTTTGGCGGCATTGGGTCTTCATTGCTGTGCATGGGCTTTCTCTAGTTGCAGCAAGCAGGGGCTACTCTTTGTTGTGGTGCACGGGCTTCTCATTGCAGTGGCTTCTCTTGTTGCGGAGCACGGGCTCCTGAGCGCAGGCTTAGTAGTTGTGATGCGCAGCCTTAGTTGCTCTGCGGCATGTGGGATCTTCCCGGACCGGGGATCGAACCCGTGTCCCCTGCATTGGCAGACGGATTCTTAACCACTGCGCCACCAGGGAAGTCCCCATGCTTAAGTCTTAAAGTTGTCTGTGATACATGTTTCTCCTTTATTTTGTATATCCATCAGTCAGCATGATTCTTTAGATTACTCTTTACTGGATCTCTGTTTTTGGGATTCTGCATTGCCTATTATTTGCCCTTTCTAACTTTAGAGTCACCTTCCTCCAATCCATCCTTCATATGGCTGCCAGAATAATTTTCCTAAAAATTTTTTTGAACCCATTGCTGCTAAACCTAAGCAGTCTGAAGAGAGAACGTGTACCGTTGACCTTTGCACTCTGCATTGTGCCAAGCAAAGTGAATTGAACTTGTGCTGAATAAATGTTTGAATGGATCACCGTTTGCTCAAAACATAGAACGACTCCCAATTGTCTGCAGGAGAAAGTCCAAACTCTACTTTCTGGCTTTCAAATCTTTTCATATTACAGTCTGCTTCTTCAACCTTATTCTTTACTCCTTAACATTACCAAGGTAGTATTTCCTCTCTGTACTACACCATGCTTAGGCATAACTCTATGTGTTCTTCCTTTTCCTTTTCCTTGCCTGTCAAAACCTATTCAGCTTAACAGTGCTCTGTGCCAGGCTCTGTTCTAATCTCTGGTGTTACAGTAATGAACAGCACAGAAGACAAAGTCTGTTTTCTTGAAGCTGTCATTCAGGGTGGGGGGAGAGAGGGCACAGTAAACAAATGTCAGGTGGTAATGAGTGCAATGAAGAGTAAAACTGGATAAGGGGATAGAATGGTGGGAAGTGGCTCCTATTTTAGGTGATCAGAGAAAGCTTCTCTCTTTGGGTGTCCTGAAATGAAGGAGTAAGTCATGCAGTTATCCAAGTAAAGTGCTTTCTAGTCAGAGGAAACAACATCTCCAAGATCCTAAGCTGGGAACATGTTTGGCTTGTTTGAATAGTTACTAAGACCTGTGTGGCTAGAGCAGAATAAATAAGGGGAAGTGATAGATGAGATTAGAGAGGTAGTGGGGAGCCAGATGATGCTTCAGATGGTTAAGTCTTTCATTGAAGAAGCCTTCCTGACTATATACTTTTGTTTGTTAATTTAAAGCTTCTCCAAACCCACATAGCAACTATGGAAGTAGCTTCCAAATTACTTTTTATTGTGACCCACGGTAAGAAGTGTATTTAACATTGTTAGCATACATATGTATTGTTGTTTGTGTATTGTGTGTATGTGTGCACATGTGTATGGCTGGAAGAAATTCATGAAACACGACTTTACTATATTTGATATATGCTGATATTTTTTAAAGTGTTGGTTTTAACCCATTAAAATTATTTCATAGTCTGCTAATGGGTTATGACCACAGTTTGAAAAACACTGATCTGTGGTACATACCCACTTAAAAAAACAACAAACCAAAAAAGTGGAACTACAGACTGCTTTTTTAATAATCTACATATTCTTTCAGGTTGTAAAATATTTTTGGTTAAAGATTTTGAGTTCAACTTTTTTGTGTATAGGTTTTTAATGTTTACTATAGTGCTGAATAGACAAGACTTGTTTAATTTAGCAAATAGCTATTCAGTGGGACGCTAGAAACTGCTGGATACTATTGATAAAATACACATAAGAATAAGGTAAACCCTGCCTGATTACCCGAGGCTTATGGGAGAGGAGCGCTTGTGTAAACAATTGTTCATAATATGGTGGAATCCATATATTAATGGAAGTAGGTTCAGGGCATAATGAGAGAATAGAGAAATGGTTAATCCCTTTTGCTAAGAAGGTCAAGGGGAGCTTGTTGGGGGAGGTAATGTCTGAACTGGGTTTGAGAGGAAGAATATGAATACTTGATCAGGTAAATTGGATAAGGAGAAGACTTCTCAGGCAGAATAATGAATAAAGGAATGGTCCCATGAGATAGAGTAGTACATAGGGGTAGTTACATATAACTGTATTGTTGGAGTTCCCAAGGGGGAAATGGTGAGTTGATGATGCTGCAGTGAGGCATGGGCCATATCTTTAAAGATCTGAAATACATTGCAGTCATCACTAATTCAGTGATTATGCAATTAGGTGAAAATTATGTATAGTCAAAATTACTTGTAGGAAGTTGCCACATGAGAAGTAGAGCTATCATCTCTCAATAAGTCCAATTCAGCCAACTTTTCCTCTAATGATGAAACATATCGCTGTTTCTTCAGTTGTGCCCTAGAGGAAGTTGACCTACATTTATGGGCTATGTTGTACCAAAAAGAAAATCTTGTTAAACATTAAACTTGCACCCATTGCAATGTGAGGTTCACTTTATAAGAAGCATTTGAGAACTAAGACCTACTGAGGAAATGGGGGAGATTCACGTTTCAGACTAATTCTGGGACTTATATTTATAAAGCAGAATGGTAGGTGGCCAACGATTTAAAGTATTTTTCACTTCAAGTTAAATATACATATGGCTAAATTCTGTTGTATTCTATAGGTGATTGAAATACATGATTATGTCTATGTTTTAGAAAGATATTTTAATAAATTTGACCAAACTACAGTTTAAGACAATGACAATATTCAAAATATGGACATTTAAAACAGACTGGGAGGAATATTTGCAACATGTATAATAAACCAGAAATATACATAAAATACACTCCTACAAAGAAACAGTGACATAGAGGGTAAAGAACACGAATAGGCAGTTTCAGAAGAGGAAACATGACTGACAAACATTTGATAAGATATGCAATCTCATTAAAAATTTGAGAGATACATATTAAAACAGGTAACCTTTTGTACCCATCATACAGACAAAAATTTTAAAAGATTGGTAATTTTTTTTTTTTTTTTTTTTGTGGTACGTGGGCCTCTCACTGTTGTGGCCTCTCCCGTTGCGGAGCACAGGCTCCGGACGTGCAGGCTCAGTGGCCATGGCCCACGGGCCCAGCCACTCCGCGGCATGTGGGATCCTCCCGGACCGGGGCACAAACCTGTGTCCCCTGCATCGGCAGGTGGACTCTCAACCACTGCACCACCAGGGAAGCCCAAAAGATTGGTAATATTAAAATTGGTTATTGTGAGGAAATAATAAATATTATAAACTATTGTTGGGCGTATAGGTTGGTATAGCCAATTTGGAGATGTAAATTGGTTTGGGCAGTTTGGTAGTATCTATTAATTTAAAATGCTGTTCTCAACAAATCTGTCCATTTTCTGCCTAGAGGAACACTTACATATGTACATAAGGAGACATGTACAAGTATGTTCACTACAGAATTGTTTACAGTAGTAAAAAAAAAAAACCTGGAAAAATAAAACTGATCATTATTAGGAAAATGACCAAGTAAATTGGTATATTCATGCTATGGAGTAACATGTAACAATTTAAAAAATGAATAAATTACATATACTATTGAGTGATAAGTTGTAGAGTAGTATATACAGTATGATAGCATTTATATAAATAAGGAAAAAACCCAGAATACTGTATTTTGTAGGTGGTGTACAGATACATACATGCAAACGCAAACAATATGGTCTGGTAAGATAAATACTAAACTGATAATAGTGCTCAACTCTTGGGTGGTGGATAGAGGATTGGGGTTTGGGAGTAAAGATGGGAGGGATGATCAGGGAGCCTTAGCCTTTTCAATAATCTTTAAAATTTTAAAATTAGAATTATTATATTGTATACTTAAAAATTTATTAAAAATAATAATGGTTAGGGCTTCCCTGGTGGCACAGTGGTTGAGAGTCTGCCTGCCGATGCAGGGGACACGGGTTCGTGCCCCGGTCTGGGAAGATCCCACATGCCGCGGAGCGGCTGGGCCAGTGAGCCATGGCCGCTGAGCCTGTGTGTCTGGAGCCTGTGCTCCGCGACGGGAGAGGCCACAGCAGTGAGAGGCCCAAGTACTGCAAAAAAAAAAAAAAAAAAAAAAAAATAATGGTTAGCTTGACAATAGGTTGGAGAATGGTTGGGGAAGGAGGGAGACAAGTTAAGGGGGTACTTCATTAATATAGGCATGAGAATGCAGGGGCAAAGAGAATGGTGAGTAAAGGACTAATTTAAAAAATGACATGAGGGCAGTTTGGTATCTATCAGAATTACAATTGTATTTACCTTTGTCTCAGCAACCCTACTTAAGGGAATTTATCCTACAGTTACATGAAGTGAAATGATGCATCTACAAACTTATTAATTGCAGTGTTGTTTATAATAGCAATAATGTCCACCTATAATAAATTGAGGCTTATCCACACAATAGCATACTAAGCAGCTATACAGAAAATGAGGAAGCTCTCTATGAACTAATAGGAAAAGATCTTCAGGATGTGTTAAGTAAGAAAAGCAAGTGCAGAACAGTGTATATAGTAATGCAATCTTTTGGTAACTATAGAAATACTGGAAGGATACCCAAGAAACTAGTAAAGGTGAATAATTGTGGCTGGGAGGAAGATGGGAATAGCATAAATACTTCCATTGAAACTTTTCAGTGTATACATTTCTGTGTTTTGGATTTTTGAACTATTGAAAAAAGAGAAAAGGAGAAATGAAGTAGCCTGTATAGGACTTGATCAACTGTATGTAGAGACATGAGGGAGAGGAAGGAGTTGAGGATAGCTCTTGGATTTCTTAATTTGGGAGGTAAATTTGGCGGTAGTGTCATCAGGGATACAAGAGGAAGACTAGGTTTTGACATGTGCATGAGAAGTTCTGGTCATGCCAGTTGATGAATGCTTACTCCTTTTCTGTTTTGTGTGTATGTGTCCTTTTATGTTTTGTGTGTATGTGTGTGTGTATAATTTATGTGCTTTAGATATGGTACTAGAGCTTAAACATGAATAGTAAAAGTCATCAATAAACATTTTTTATGCTTAGATTATAGACATTTGTATTCTGGTTTTTTTGGAGAACAGCTTTGTAATGATGTTATAATGTTACAGTCAAATAGGGACATTGATATGCACAGATATTGATAGAATGTAGATAGAGAATGTATGTCTGATAAATACATAGCTTATATGGGAAGTAGGAACTTAAGTTATTAACATGGTTCCAAATTAATTACATCTTTTGATGCCTGAAATTCAAAGAAGTAAAAATGGCTTTTGAATAATGAAGTGATCTTTAAGGTATTTGAGATTATATTATAATATTTAAAACAATATTAAAGCTGAGTTAAGGAACTTTATAGTAGATCATAAAAGTATTTTTTTAATATGATACATTGGGGAGTAACTGTAAGACAAAGAGGTTTTAACCTAATGAAGGAAAAGAATCATGAAATGCATGGATGTTGCCTAAAACAAACTCTTGCTGTATAATTTTGGGTTTAAACTTTATTTGAATGAGTTATAGTTCAGAATCTGATTTTAGAGGCCCTAATTTATCCATATGAGTTTTGATTTCTATTTGGCTAGAGTGAAAAAAATAAAAGGGGAGCACAGATAAAGCACATACATGCCAGGACTTGCAAATGAATTAGTAGTTCTTTTCTGGGTTTATGTTAACAGGGATTTGGGTGTGGAGTAGCAATAAAAAAGAGCTGTTAAGTAATTCCTGCTTGAGATTTAAAATTTTAACCATTTTATATCTGATGAGAATATGTTTTACTGGCAATAGTTTTCTTTTAAAAATGCTTTAAAAATTACAAATAATGTTACATAGGATCAAGTAACAGTTGGAGATGGTCTTGTTTTTGTTAAAAAAAAATTTGTTTTTTGGCTGCGCTGTGTGGCATGTGGGATCTTAGTTCCCTGACCAGGGATCGAACCCATGCCCCCTGTAGTGGAAGCATGGAGTCTTAACCACTGGACAGCCAGGGAAGCCCCTGGAGATGTTCTTATTTGAGTGAGGGTGAAACTGTTTTGTAGCCTCCAACCTGTACTTACTCCTTCACCCCATGTTTTTCTCAGTACTGCAGTCCTCTGGAGCTTTTGGGAAACGCTGAATTGGGCTTGGCTACAGTTTTGGCTTGGATCAACTCATATATATCTTATATATCTTTGATATGTCCAGTTGAGTGGACGGTGATGGAAAGGATGGTGATAGCACAGTGTATAGAAATTAACTTTAATTCAAGAAGGATTTAGTTAGTGGTTCTCAGTTGGAGTGATTTTGCAATATCTAGAGACATTTTTTTGATGTCATAAAATGGGGAGGGGGTTGCTACTGGTATCTAAGGGTAGAGACCAGAGATGCTGCTAAATGTGGAGAATGCCTTGCTAGTTGAATACCCACTATGTCTGTAGCACTGCTCTAAAGTAGTTATGGGTGAAAATGACACTAAAAGAAAGTTTTGTCTCTCCCCACAAGAAACTTAAAACCTAGCTAAAGCATCTCAAACTTAACAAGTCTGTGGCCAAACTCTTTAACACGTGACCCACCCTATCCCACTTAGCCATCTTTGTTTCAGTAAATAATCGCACTTCTCATCAAGTTGTTCAGACTAAAAACTTAGTTATTATCTTTGACTCCTCTTTTTGTGTGTGTGCATTGACATCTGATACATCAGGAAGACCTGTTAACTCTACTTTGAAATATATATATATATATATTTTTTTTTAGCGGTACGCAGGCCTCTCACTGTTGTGGCCTCTCCCATTGTGGAGCACAGGCTCCGGACACACAGGCTCAGCAGCCATGGCCCACAGGCCTAGCCGCTCCGCAGCATGTGGGATCTTCCCGGACTGGGGCACGAACCCGTGTCCCCTGCATTGGCAGGCGGACTCTCAACCACTGCGCCACCAGGGAAGCCCTGAAATATATCTTGAATCTGGGTAATGGTGGGATAGATTACTTAAACCAGTTCTCTTTTTGGAAACAACTGAAAATGCTGGATAAGATATATAAAGCACTACCTTAAGAGCTTTGAAGAACTGGGGAGATAGTGGAATCTGGTAAGTCAAATTCTGGAAGAAAGCCTAAACCAAGAGAGGTTAGCAGAATACCTAGAGAACTAAAGCCACTTTTGCCTTGAGTATGTTTGCTGATACCAGGAAATTTAGGTTTCTCTTTATCAGCCTTGTGGGATGAGATGGACAGAAATCAAGACTCAGAGCCTACCCACATATGGACAGGTAAAGTCTCTTAAGAGATCCTTCCTTGTTAGGCTTGAACTCCATATGTCTACACCTGAGGGGGAAGGATGAACCAGAACTAACTCCTGGTCCCCTTTCATTGCCTACCTCCCAGTCAAATATCAAGGGACTTCGGGGCAGGTTGTCTTGGTACTGAGCAGAACAGGAGAAAAAAAAGAAAGGAAACAAAATTCTCTACAAAACTGTGATCACAGCCTAGCTATGTAAGGGAAACTTAAGTCATGACTTAATTTAGGTTGGTCCCTGACTGGTATTATCCCTCAGGTGTTTGGCAGAAGCAAATGCAAATGTTCCTTTGAGGAATGCTCCTTCATCTTATGCCTCCCCACAAATAATTTTTGAAGGACACTGACCAGCACATAGTCAAAGATAACCAAGCATACAAGGAGACAAGGAAACATGGGCAAGAACCAGTGGAAACAATAGCAGAAAAAGATTGTCATAGGCATCATATATTAGAATTAGAAGATACTTGATAAAGCAACCATGATTACTGTGTTTATAGAAATAAATAACAAACTTGAAGACAGGAAACAGGAAAAAAAAGTGGCACTGTGGATTTGAAAAAAAATACAACTGCTGGAAATAAAAAATAGAGTAACTGAATTTAAAACTTAATGATATAATTTGCAGCAGATTGCACACATCAGGAAAATTACTAAACTGGAATATAGATCAGACAGCATTATCCAGGATGTAGGTTAAAGACAAAAAGATGGAAAGTATAGATGACAGGGTAAGAGATATGGAGGATAGAGTAAGAAAGCCTTAATTGGAATTCCAGAAGAAGAGGAGAGAGAAAATAGGACATTTAAAGAGGTGATTGCTGATGTTTTCCAGAAACAATGAAAGATTCCAAACCAGGATTCAAGAATCCCAATGAATCCTAATTAGGATGGAAATAATTCCACACCTAGACACAGCATAATGAAATTGCAGAAAACCAGTCACATAAAGAAAAATCTAAAAGTAGCTGGAGGAAAAGAAGATAACCATCAAAGTAGCAAGAATTAGGCTAACAGATGACTTCTCAACATCAAAGAAATCAAAAGATAGTGAAATGATGTCTGCAATATGAAATGAAAAAAAAACCTGCCAACCTAGAATTTTATACCCAGTGAAAATATCATTGAAGAATGATGATGAAATAAAGATATTTTAAACAAAAACAGATTGTTACCAACATTTATTAAAGATAATTTTAAACCAGCACCATTCAATAGAAGTTTCTGTGATGATAGGAATATTCTTTGTGCTGTTCAATATTGTAGTTATAAGTTACATAGGACTATTGAGCACTTGAAATGTGGTTATTGTTATTGAGGAACTGAATGTTTTATTAATTTAAATTTAAATGGTCACATGCACCATATTATTGCAGTTCTAAAGGATATACATCAGGCAGAATGAATCCCACATGGTAGGAATAAAATGTATGAAGGGCTGAAAAGTAAAGAAAGTGATGTATATTTAGAAAATGAAAATGAATATGGACTGCATGAAACAGTAAAAAATATCTGATGGATTAAAAAACAAGGCAATAGGAGAAGGGGGATAAGTGGGGTTTTAGGGTCCTTATCTAGAAGGAGGGTAAATTAAAAAAAAAAACTGTGGAAAACTTTAAATATATAAAAGGAAAGGAAAGAGTATAATGAACCCCACATTCATTACCTAGCTTCAACAGTGATCAGCTCATTACTAATCTGGTTTCATATATTGATATATCCCCCAATTATTCTAAAACAAATTCCAAGTATCACATCATTTAATCTGTAAATATATTGTTTTTAATCTCTAAAAAGATATAAACTTAAACTGCAATATCATTATCAGATCCAGAAAAACTGTCAACATAATTTCTTAATATCAGTACATATTTAAGCAGTGATCACATTGCCCCAATTATCTCCAAAATGATTTCTTTAACTTATTTTTTTTAGGGCAGTTTTAGGTTCATGACAAAATTGAGGGGAAAGTACAGAGATTTCCCATATACCATCTTTCCCCATATATGCATAACCTCCCCCATTGTCAGTATCCCCCACCAGAGTGGTGGGGGATTTGTTACATTTGTTACAATTGGTGAACCTACATTGACACATCATAATCACCCAAAGTCCATAGTTTACATTATGATTCATTCTTTGTGTTGTACATTCTATGGGTTTGAACAAATGTATAATGACAAGTATCCATCATTATGGTATCATATAAGTATTTTTTCACTGCCCTAAAAAATGACTTTTAAAAATGTACACTTAGTTTCTTCAAATTGAATCCAGAGTCCACACATTGCATTTGGTTGATGTGTTGCTTGGGTTTTCTAAACTCTATAGGTTCTTTGGGGAAGCGGGAACTAAAGATTTTGATTAACTTTAGACTTTACTGCATGGTATAATATCTAGGGAACCACTGAAAGAAGAGAGGGTATAACTTCCAAATCAGTAGAGGAAATAGATAGAATGTTAAAAAAAGAAATGAATCAATCCAAAAGAAGACAAGAAAGAGAGAAAAGAAACCCAACGGAACAATGGAAAGCACAAAATAAGATGCTAGATTTAAACCTAGATAGATAGTACTTAAAGGTAAAATGTCTAAATGATCACACAGGTATCATCCTAGCACCAGGCACCATCAGCCCAAAATATTTTCCTAACTAGTATTACTGCCTCAATTCTTGCCACCTTCTATGTATTACCCACATAATAACAAGAGTAGTTTTTAAAAACTAGATCAACCACATCACAACACATGTTTAAAATATTCCAACAGCTTCCTAGTAAACTCAATAAAATCCAGATGCCTTAGTAGTGCCTATAAGACCCTATGTGAAATGGCCCATTCATATCTCTGTGATTGCATATCCTGCTCTTCTTCACTCTAGCTCAGGGCCCTTATACTTGCTATTGCATCTCCCTGGATCACCAGGAACAGTCAGAACTCTTAGTTCTAAGCACCAGAAACTACCTCTGGTTAATTTCGCAGAAAAGGAATTTATCAGAGGAAGAAACTGCTACCACTACTGTCGTTGGAATCTGCTTCCACTCTTGCCATAATGGATTCTGTGTACTTCCTGCTTTTTTTATGCATTATCATCTAAGTTAAATTCCAGTATAGTTACTTCTCTGTTTGAGAGGAGATCATATGACTGTGCCCTAGCTGCTTGGAAAGCTGGGAAAGTATATATCTAGCTTTAGTAACAGGTGGCCATTTCTGTCTTTCAAGACTCAAGAGGAGAATTCCCTAGATATATGAAGGTGTTCTGATGTTGAGCAGCTAAAAGAGTGACATATCCATCATGCTTTTCTCTGGAATCCTTCCTTGCTTTGCTTCTTCCCTTCATTTGTGTTTCTACTCAAATGTCACCTCCTCAAAGAGGCCTGTCCTTAGACTTTGTCTAAAATGGCAGTTCTCTGTCCCTAATCCAGTACTCTCCATTTTCTTACCCTGCCTTATATTTTCTTACCATCTTAGATTTTATTCATAGCATTTATCACGACTACTACTACTACTTTTACTGATTGATTGGTTGATTTCCAGGCTCTCCTTGCAGACCACAAGCTCCATGAGGGTAGGGATTTGTCTGTCATTGTTCACCTTTCTGTTGGCAGATAGTGTATGCTTAGTAAACATTTGTGTAATGAATGAAAGGGAAATACATGGACTATGGCATAAATTGCTGAGAAAAAATGGAAAGGAAGGATTGTTGAGGAGTTAGCTCATTTAAGGAAAGCTTATTGGGGAAGAGGAATTTTTGAAATGGGTTTTGGTTGGAGTCTAGGATTTGGAGAAAAGGGATGAAGCCATTCCAAACTGGGAAAATAGCATGAGGGGAGGCACTGGGTCTGGAATAAGGTGGGCATGTATGGGATGAGGAAAAACTGTTTAGATTCTGATGACTGTTGGGGGTTATTAAGTGGGAGGTGAGAAAACTGGATGAGGTGAATGTGTGAGGTTGAAGTAGTTGATACAGGACCTTGAATTGTAAGTTGAAGTCTTGACTTGATTGCTGGAGAGTAAACGATTGCTAGGTTTGTTTTTTTTTTAATTAAAAATAAACTGGTATTTTCACATAGCTGAGTACTATGCTACTGTAAAACAGAATGATGAATATCTCTAAGGAGATTTTCAAGGTTATATATTAAGTAGAAAAAAGCAAAGTGCAGAACAATGTATGTACTATGCTCTTTTGGTGTTAAGAGGTGTGTGTGTGGGAGGAATAAGAATATATATACTAATTTGCTTATGTTGCAAAAAGAAAAACCGAAAAGACAAACTAGAATAGAATTGTTGCCCTGTGGTGTGGGGTGGTTGGGAATGACATGAAGGAAACAGGGATGGAAGTGAGATTTCTGGGTTTACCTTTTTATTTAGTTTTGACTTTTGAAATGTGGAAATATTTTACATGTTCAAAAATTACACTAAGTCAAAGTAGATGAAAAACAACTCCTAAAATTGAGAACTTGAACAAATGAGCCAATGTATATATCAAAATAGTTATTTAAATACATGAAGAAAAACACTATCTCAACTGACTTTTGAGCTCAACACTAAATGGCATATATGCTAAAGACAAAAAGAACTGCAAAGAAATCTTAAACTTCATTCATTTTATTGCTAGTTTTAATATCGGTATTAAAAAATTTTTTTTATTGGAGTATAGTTGATTTACAATGTTGTGTTAGTTTCTGCTATACAGCAAAGTGAATCAATATACGTATATATATATCCACTCTTTTTTAGATTCTTTTCCCATATAGGTCATTACAGAGTCTTGAGAAGAGTTCCCTGTGCTATACAGTAGGTCCTTATTAGTTGTCTGTTTTATATATAGTAGTTTGTATGTTAGTCCCAATCTTCCAATTTATCCCTCCCCTGCCCTCTGCTTTCCCCCTGGTAACTAACTAAAATAAGTTTGTTTTCTACATCTGTGACTCTATTTTTGTTTTGTAAATAAGTTCATTTGTACTCTTTTTTTAGATTCCACATATAAGCGATATCATATGATATTTGTCTTTCCCTGTCTGACTTACTTCACTCAGTATGACAATCTCTGGGTCTATCCATGTTGCTGCAAATGGCATTATTTCATTCTTTTTTAATGGCTGAGTAATATTCCACTGTATATATGTACCACATCTTCTTTATTCATTACTCCGTTGATGGACATTTAGGTTGCTTCCATGTCCTGGCTATTGTGCTGCAGTGAACAGTGGGGTATATGTATCATTTCGACTTATGGTTCTCTCTGGATATATGCTCAGGAATTATTGGTATTTTTATTTTGACAGCATTTGTTATGTATTGTAGGATAAAGCCCATAAGTTATTATGTTTATATATTAGGAGGCAGTAGAGATACTTGTGTACAATCAAAGAAGTTAAGCAAAAAACCTGACAGTGTTGAACTTGAATTATAAATATCAATATGAATTCATGATTTAAAATATTTATTTCTTAATTCTATCCAAATACATATTTCTTTCTTATCTCTGTCCATTGAAAGGACCTAGAAATAGTGTGTCCCTTTGGTAGATATGAGTACTGCTCTCACTCTAATTTTGGTCTTTAACTACTTCTACTTAGAATCCAGCACTCCTCAAAGAAATGACTGATTCCAGGACTGGGGCAGGGAGCACACATAGTGAAACTGGAACATGTTTTGCCAGAAGCAAGAAAGCTTTCAAAGATAACAAAAAACCAACCCAGAGAAGCTCTTGTTGGCCAAAATTGGGACAGGTTGAACATCAAAAAGAATAAGGAGAGTATTTATTGAAACAAAAACAAAACAAAACAAATGGAAATGGGCTTTATACCTGTTCTTTACTCTGAAAATTGGTAATTAAACATTCGAACTGCCCTTTTAATAGAAACTATATTACAGTTAATGAGGAATGCCAGGTAATAAATATAGAAGGAATTATAGATTTAGAAATCACAATTTATTACAACCTGTTATGAAATAATTGACTTGGGCCAGGATCATTAATGGATGCTAAAACCATTAGGCAAAAGGTTCATTGGGAATTGGATATTCACATGGAACCAAAGCAACTCCACAGAGTACTGGTTGGTCTCAAAGTAAGACGATAAAACTTTGGATCAGTGGAAAGATCAGGCTATCACCAACCTAATTTAATTGTAGCATCACTAAAAATGAACCAAAAAATGTATGCTTCCTGATGTGATTCAATATCAAGTATATAGCATCATCTATGAAATATTTTGTCTAAAATTTAAAATCTGAGTTTAGTCAAACTTTTAAGACTTTCAGTTTATAAAGAAATATGGAAGATGAAAGAAGTTAAGTACTACCTTGAGGAAGCAGTTAGAAAAATCCAGAATGTGAGATACAGATGAACTGGTCATTTAATGTCATGGGGGAGAAAAACAGGTGGGGTAGATGGGGGAAAGGGAAATTTACCTAGAATAAAACTAATTTAGAGATGTAACAACCAACTGCAGTGTGTGTCAGCTGTAAAGTACTTTTTTTAGAAAGGAGTAGGATGAAGCAAGATGGCCAACTTTTAATTTAGAATGTGGGTGATAGGCATATGGGTATGTGTGTTTGTGTACATACATATATGCATACACATATACTTTTCTATGTTTGAAAATTTTTATAATAACAACTTTAAAAATGTTTTTCTGTTGATGGACACTTAAGTTGCTTGTAGTTTCTCTTTTTCAATTACAAATAATGTTTCTATAGACGTTCTTATACATGTTCCTCTCCTTGTATGCATATTGTAGAGTACACAAGGAAATAGGCTAGCTTCCTAGCAGTGGAATCCCTGGATCAAAGGGTAGATGCTTCTTCAACTTTACTAGCTATCAATGAATTTTTCTTAAAAATGATTTGATAAGAATTTTAGGGCTTCCCTGGTGGCGCAGTGGTTGCGAGTCCGCCTGCCGATGCAGGGGACATGGGTTCGTGCCCCGGTCTGGGAAGATCCCACATGCCGCAGAGCGGCTGAGCCCATGAGCCATGGCCGCTGAGCCTGCGCATCCAGAGCCTGTGCTCCACAACGGGAGAGGCCACAGCAGTGAGAAGCCCACGTACCGCAAAAAAAAAAAAAAAAGAATTTTAGACAAAGGGATCATGAAATGTATGTCTTCTCTACTAGATGGTGAATTCTTTGAGGGTAGGTACTGTGTAGAGACCCATATAGAAATGTTTAAATTGAATGAAATTGTATTTTAGGGGGATTGCCTGGCAGCAGGATGGAGAAACTAGAGTTAGGTCAGCTAAGAGGCTGCTGTGATGTTTAAAGTATGAGGCAGTGAGTGTGTAAGACTAGAGGTAGTGGAGAGGAAGGGATAACTATGAGAGAAATCTTGGAGAGAAAAGATCAAAGTGTATGCATTCTTCTTGGGCAGGATATTGATGGTTCACTCTTGTGACTTACAACATCTATCAGTTTGTTGGTTTCACTTTATAGTAAACAGGTAAGGTATGCTTTCCTGATTAATTCAAAACCATCTAATGGTCCAGGTCTAATAGAATTCTAGCCTTATCTTCATTCTCTGCTCATAATCCTTTCAAGCCTCAGTCTCTTCCTGGAGTGAATACATGTGATTTAAAAGAGACTAGTAGTTGAATGGGGAAAAGGGACAGTGGGTTGCAAAGATGAAGATAACTTAGTAGAATCTATGGATGCCTTCATCCCCAAATCAGTTTGTGAAGTCTTACAAGGGCAGAGGCTATATCCTCCTATAGTTTTTAGAGGGAAAGTCTATCCTGTATCATAACAGGGAAAATTCATCAGATGCAGTTTTTCTAAAAGAGTGCCATATATGTGTGTGTGTGTGTGTGTGTGTGTGTGTATTTATTTCTTCTGGTTTTATTGAGATATAATTGTATACAGGATTGTAGAAATTTAAGGTATACAGCATAATGATTTGACTTATATACATCATGAAATGATTACCACAGTAAATTTAGTGAACATCCATCATCTTATATAGTTACAAAATTTTGTGATGAGAACTCTTAGGATTTATTCCTGTAAAAACTTAAAAACAGATTGAATGCAGTCCCTATCAAATTACCAATGGCATTTTTTACAGAACTGGAACAAAAAATCTTAAAATTTGTATGGAGACACAAAAGACCCCGAATAGCCAAAGCAGTCTTGAAGGAAAAAAACGGAGCTGGAGGAATCAGGCTCCCCGACTTCAGACTATACTACAAAGCAATAGTATTCAAGACAATATGGTACTGGCACAAAAACAGAAATATAGATCAATGGAACAGGATAGAAAGCCCAAAGATAAACCCGTGCATCTATGGTCAACTAGTCTATGACAAAGGAGGCAAGGATATACAATGGAGAAAAGACAGTTTCTTCAATAAGCGATGCTGGGAAAACTGGGCAGCTACATGTAAAAGAATGAAATTAGAACACTCCCTAACACCATACACAAAACTAAACTCAAAATGGATTAGAGACCTAAATGTAAGACTGGACACTATAAAACTCTTAGAGGAAAACATAGGAAGAACGCTCTTTGACATAAATCACAGCAAGATCTTTTTTGATCCACTGCCTAGAGTAATGGAAATAAAAACAAAAATAAACAAATGGGACCTAATGAAACTTAAAAGCTTTTGCAAAGCAAAGGAAACTACAAACAAGATGAAAAGACAACGCTCAGAATGGGAGAAAATATTTGCAAATGAAGCAATGGACAAAGGATTAATCTCCAAAATATATAAACAGCTCATGCAGCTCAATATTAAAAAAACAAACAACCCAATCCAAAAATGGGCAGAAGACCTAAGTAGACATTTCTCCAAAGAAGACATACAGATGGCCAAGAAGCACATGAAAAGCTGCTCAACATCACTATTAGAGAAATGCAAATCAAAACTATAGTGAGGTATCACCTCACACCAGTTAGAATGGCCATCATCAGAAAATCTACAAACAACAAATGCTGGAGAGGGTGTGGAGGAAAGGGAACCTTGCACTGTTGGTGGCAATGTAAATTGGTATAGCCACTATGGAGAACAGTATGGAGGTTCCTTAAAAACTGAAAATAGAATTATCATATGACCCAGCAATCCCACTAGTGGGCATATACCCAGAGAAAACCATAATTCAAAAAGACACATGCACCCCAATGTTCATTGCAGCACTATTTACAATAGCCAGGTCATGGAAGCAGCCTAAATGCCCATTGGTAGACGAATGGATAAAGAAGATGTGGTACATATATACAGTGGAATATCACTCAGCCATAAAAAGGAACGAAATTGGGTCATTTGTAGAGACCTGGATGGACCTAGAGTCAGTCATACAGAGTGAAATAAGTCAGAAGGAGAAAAACAAATATCGTATATTAACGCATATATGTGGAACCTAGAAAAATGGTACAGATGAACCAGTTTGCAGGGCAGAAATACACAGTTGTAGAGAACAAACATATGGACACCAAGGGGGGAAAGAGGGGTGGTGGTGGTGTGATGAATTGGGAGACTGGGATTGACATGTGTACACTGACCTGTATAAAATGGATAACTAATAAGGACCTGCTTTATGAAAAAATAAGATTCAAAAATTCAAAAAAACCCTTTTATATTGATACATAACATATAGCGGTGTTAATTATATTAACCCATGTTAATATAGTGTTGTAGATTACATTAATATTGTACAACATTAATGTCATGTTGTACATTACATCCCTAGTACCTTTTAACTGGAAGTTTGTACCTTCTGACTGCCTTCATCCAATTCCCCCTCCCCCCACTCCCTGCCTCTGGTAACCACAGATCTGATCTCTTTTTCTATGAGATTGTTTGTTTTGAAGTATAACTGACCTACAACACTGTGGTAGTTTCTTGGTGCACAACATCATGATTTGATATTTCTATACATTAAAAATGATCACTACAGGGCCTCCCTGGTGGCGCAGTGGTTGAGAGTCCGCCTGCCGATGCAGGGGACACGGGTTCGTGCCCCGGTCCGGGAAGATCCCACATGCCGCGGAGAGGATGGGCCCGTGAGCCATGGCCGCTGAGCCTGCGCGTCCGGAGCCTGTGCTCCGCAACGGGAGAGGCCACAGTAGTGAGAGGCCCGCGTAACGCAAAAAAAAAAAAAAAAAGATCACTACAATAAGTCAATTACCATCTATCACCATACAAAGATATTACATTATTATTGACTATATTCCCCACTGTCTATTTCATACCCATAACTCATTTATTTTGTAACTAGAAGTTTGTGCATCTTAATGTCCCTTACTTATTTCTCTCATTCCCCACAGCATACCCCTGCCCCATATCTTACTTTAAAATGTTGCAACTTTTTGCAAATTCTAAGGTAGGTGCCTGTAAGAATTTTTGACTAGTGGTTCTAGAACAGCTCTGTCCAATAGAAATATAATGTGAGCCACATGTTTAATTTAAAAGTTTTTGTAGCCACAAAAATTTATTTAAAATAAATTTTAATAAAGTAAAATTTATTTAAAAAATAAAAACAGGTGAAATTAATTTTAATATATTTTATTTAACCCCTTATATCCAAAATATTTCAACATGTAATCAGTATAAAAATTATTGAGATATTTTACGTTTAGACTAACCACATTTCAATGCTCAGTAGCCTCATATGGCTAGTGGCTGCTGTATTGCACGGTTCAGTTCTAGAACATACTGAGTTGAAACCTTTGAACTCAGTTTGGTACTGATTTGATCCACTGTCATTGAGAGTGGCCCTGAGCTGATCTTGCTTCACTCTCCTGTTGCTAGTTATTAGGTAAGTTCTGGCTTGCTGTCCAGATTACTAACTTGGCAGGTCCAAGAGTGATTCTGAGGGTCCCAGATGAAGCCATTATCCATACTTACTGATTATGTTCACAATTTTCTCCTTTGACTCATAGAATTGACCTCAGATTATTTTGGATCAAATCTGTCAATTTGAGTTGCTGCCAGTAAAAGGAGAATATCCAGGCAAGTCCCAGCCTCATTCAGTTTTGAGGAATTTAATTACGAGGTTGATAGGAATTCATTGAGCATTCTATTGATTCTGCTATTTTCTAGAATTTGTGAAGCTCTCAGCCTAATTTACATTTAAAAAGTCAAATGTTGTGACTTTATCAGTTATCCCAAGTATTTCTGCAGTTTCTACAGTGCCCAAACATTGTTTATTTATTCAGTGAAAGAATACTTATTTACCAGGCACCATAGCCCAGGCTCAGTAACAAGTTGTAGCCAAGTAAATGGACACATTTAATGTGGTCTGATAAATGCCATAATAGAGATAAACTTAGGATGCTAGAAGAACACACAGGAAAGATAATTGAGTTAATTTGGGGGCCATCAGGAAAGGCTTCTCTGAGGAGATAAACTGAACTCTGAAAAACAAGTAGGAATAAATATGGCAAAGTGGGTATGGAGAGAAGAACACTGTTTTTGGCAGAGGGGATGTTGTGTATAGATGCCCAAAGATGAGAAAAAGAGCCTAGTGCAACATATTGTCTGGAGTATAGAATTCAGTGTGAGTGGGGGGCAACAGTAGCAGATACCAAATGTGAAAGGCTTTGAATCTCATGGCAAAGAGTTTGACTTTATCTGAGTTAACTGAGGAGGGACATGATTTCTCTTTAAGAATGATTAAGAAGTTTGGTAACAGTGGAGAGTACATTAGAGGAAGGCGAGACTGAGGCATAGACACTAGTTTAGATGTACTCTAAGAGAAAGGTTGGAAGCATGGGCAAGGATTGTGGCAGAGGAGAAAATCCAGTCAACAAATATTTATTGAAGGCCTACTCTGTATCAGTGGAAAGAGGTAGAAGATTTGAGATTTAGGGAGTAAAAGTGGCCGGTCTTGATGATTGTTTGGAATTGAGGGGGTTGTGGAAGGAGGAGGAGTCAAAAACGACTCCAAAGTTTCTGACCCTAGGGAACAAGCCAGTACTTGGACAATTTGAATTTTGAAGTGCCTTGGGATGTACAGGTGGAGGTGTCTATGCAGGTGAATACTTGGGTCTAGTGCTCTGGAGAGAGGCTTGAACTGAAGATAGAGTTGGAAGTCATCAGGTAACCATGGCTAAAATATAAAATCTGCTAGAGGAGAGAATGTAGAGAAAGGAAAAAAGGGCTAAAAAATGAAACACTGAGGAACTGCCAATATTTAAGGGGAAAAGGAAAGGAATCCTGTGGAAAGACACCTTAGCTACCATCCTAGCCTCCAGGCATTTTGTAATTTAGATAAGACACATAAACATGAACTATTTGGTGACCAATGCAAATCAGAGTATAATTTGGTGGTGAGTTTTGTTGTTTTACCTCTATGTTCAATGTGAAATAAAATTATGTGGGTAGAGATAGTGGTTAGTGTTTAGGCCAGGGAGTAGCACTGGTAGTGCCTGCATTCAGTGGGGACGTCTGGCCTATGGTTACTAGGAGGTTCAGACCAAGGGTAGAGCATAGTGACTATGAGTCTGCACTCTGGAGCCAGATTGCCTTGGTTCAGATCCCCACTAGCAGGCTGACCTTGGGCAGTGTAACCTACTGTGCCTTGGTTTCCTCATCTGTAAAATCATGATGATAATAATTCCTACTTTATATTATGTGAGATTGAATGAGTTAATATGTGTAAAATTCTTAGACTGTTTTATAAATGTCAGGAATTATTGTCATTTAATAACTGGTGAGTTGGTGGGTCAAATAAGAACACACAGGGTTTTGAGCAGGCTTTCACTGGCAAAGTGGGTGAAAAATGTCATGGGAGAATCCAAGAAGGGCATTTTCTCCCTGACTCCCAGCTGGGGGCAAAGAATGTCCTTTTAATAGAGGCTTTAAAGATGGTAAAGAGTGTGTCTTGTACTTAAGTCTTGCTCTCCTAGTGTAGTAGTGAAATTTCTTCAGGTTATGATTCCTGAAGAAAGTTATTATGGAAGGAAGTTTTTTCATCAGCTTTGTGAATATGATTTCACTGGATCCTTGGCCTTGACTTTAGGAGATCTTGACCCATGATCAAGTTCTTAGGGGAGTGGGGAACCTTATGGAGAAACAGTCACTCTTGTACACTGATAGTGGGAGTGTAAATTGATATAATCTTCTGGTAGATAATTTGACAATGTCTGTTACAATTAAAATGTGATTTTAAAAAATCTAGCAACTAAACTTTTCATAATAATTTCTATAAAAATGCAAACACACGTGCATGTTTTATGTATGTAGTGTTGCAGCACTATTTGTAAAAATGAAAATTTTAAATGGGATGGATTAATTAATGGACTCATACTCCGTGTATTTGTTTCCTCTGTCAATAGTGTAATAGTTTCCTATTTGCTGTAACAAATCACCACAAACGTAGTGCCTTAAAACAATGCAAATGTATTACTTTACAGTTCTGGAGGTGAGGAGACCTAAAATTAAGATTTCAGCAGGGCTGTGTTCCTTCTGGGGGCTCTAGGGGAGTATCCGTTTTCTTTCCTTTTCTAGTTTGTAAACTGCCTACGTTTCTTTTTTTTTTTTTTTTTTACGTTATGTGGGCCTCTCACTGTTGTGGCCTCTCCCGTTGCGGAGCACAGTCTCTGGACGCGCAGGCTCAACGGCCATGGCTCACGGGCCTAGCCGCTCCGCGGCATGTGGGATCTTCCTGGACCAGGGCACGAACCTGTGTCCCCTGCATTGGCAGGCGGACTCTCAACCACTGCGCCACCAGGGAAGCCCTGCCTACATTTCTTGACTGGTGACCCCTCTCTCTATCTTCAAGGTTAGCATCTGTAGCATCTTCAGATCTCCCTTTCTTTCATCTGTGCTTCCTTCTCTCAGGGTCTGACCTTCCTGCTTCCCTCTTATGAAGACCTTTGTGATTACATTAGGATCACCTGGACAATCCAGGATACTCTTCCTATCTCAAGATCCTTAAGTTAATCACATCTGCAGAGTCCCTTTTGCCGAGTAAACTAACATATTCACAGATTCTGGGAATTAGGATCTAGATGTCTGGGGGTGGGGGGGCATTATTCAGCCTACCTACCACACTCCGTAATATTGTGCAGCGTAAAAAGGATGTTTAGGTCTGTGTATACTGACAGAGAAAGATGTCACTGATAAAAAAGGGAATCCTTGGTAAGTGAAAAAAAGCAAGCTGCAGAACAATGTAATATGTTCCCTTTTTGTGTGTATTTTTTTGGTTTGTTTGTTTAAAAAAAAGTAGGCATTGTGTGTATGTGTGTTTCAACATGCATAGAAGAGATCAGGAAGGATACACACTGAACATTTAAATAGTGGTTACTTCTCAGGAGTAAAAACACAAGGAGGTGTGGGGATGACTTTGATTTTGAACTATACATTTCTTGTATACAGTGAACACATATTATTGTAATTTTATTTTTATGAAAGTGTACATGTCCATAGTTGAAAAAGTAAAAAATACAAGGCTTATGGTAAAAAACCTGCAGTCCCTTGTGTCATCCCTTTCCATCCCAGAACCCTCTTTCCCAGAGGCATCTATATTATGTTTTAGTTTTTTTTTTCTCTAGTACTTCCCTTCATATTTATTTATTTATTTATTTATTTTTTACGGTACGCGGGCCTCTCACTGTTGTGGCCTCTCCCATTGCGGAGCATAGGCTCCAGACGCACAGGCTCAGCAGCCATGGCTCACGGGCCCAGCCGCTCCGCGGCATGTGGGATCTTCCTGGACCAGGGCACGAACCTGTGTCCCCTGCATTGGCAGGCGGACTCTCAACCACTGTGCCACCAGGGAAGCCCCTTCATATTTCTAAATCACAAGGGTATGCTATTTCTTGATTTTTCTATTTTAGATATCTCTGACTTCCTACTTATGAAGATGAAGTTTTAGTTCTTTTAAACCAAACAATCTCTATGCATATTTTCCTTGCCCTTTATCCTCTCAATAGAATTACACAAAAAATTTTGCTTGGATTAGTTTTCACTGGTTACTACAGCCCTAGAACTATTATTCTTTGCTAATCCCTGTCATATATGTATATATTGGGATTACAATTCCTTTCTTGTATGGTTATTTTTCCCTCTGAAAAAGAAATTGTCTAGTCTTTTTCTTTTGCTGAGATTTCTTAGACCCATGATTAACCCACCTCAAAAAAGAGAAAAGCTTTACTCTTAGGAGATTTACCAGCATGTCTTTTCCTTGGGAACCTCCTTCCTTGGAAACTCTGTCCTCTGGCTCCAGCCTGGATTTGCTTTCCAAGTCTGCAGGATGTTGGGGTCTCCCTTTACCATCATCTGTGGGGTCTTCTTCCACTCTGTTTATATTGGATCCCTTGTTTCCTGAAGCCCTTAATTTTTCTTTCTTGTTTACTCCTGGATTTGATGGAGCATATCTTCTAGTGGTTTTCTGAAAAAAAAGTAAATGGGAGATCATTTTTTTTAAGATACATTTGAAAACGTCGTTTTATTTTTAAGGTTAAAAACCGGGAAAAATTCCACTAGACAAAATGGGAATGGGAGAAAAATCCAAATATATTGGAGTTCATATGATGATTTTTCCCTTCAAAGGAATTACACAGGGAGAGACTAAGCTTAAATCCTTGGAGGACATGCTCTTTTACATCCCAGCAGATTCCCAGTGTTTTCTACATTGAAAGGAGGTCATAATATGCATCTTATCTTTTGACCAAAACCAGTGCTCTTTGGTAATTTTTATTTTTCGCTTGCCTCTTTTGCAAAATGGAGTCAATAACTGTCTAGGTTAGATGCAGATTAAGACTTAGCAAGATGCCAGGCACTACTTTTATTATTACTGAAGTTGTTTTCTTATGAGAATGTAAAATCTGATGCCCAAGAATATCTTCATACATATAGTTATACACATGGTTAATAATACGCTTAATTTTACTTGGAGTCCCATTTTACATCTTTTTACCATTAATGTTCTTTCAACATCTAATTTTCTACATTAAAGGCTTATATGTTATCTAATTTTGATGAAAAACTTTTTAATAAAAGTTTATTTGATAGGTAAAAGTGAATTTATTTATTTATTTTGAAAATTAATTAATTAATTAATTTTGGGGCTGCATTTGGTCTTCATTGCTGTGCGCAGGCTTTCTCTAGTTGTGGCGAGCAGGGGCTACTCTTCAGGAAGTCCTGAAGGGGATTTATTTAGAGAGAAACACGCTCCACAGACAGAGTGTGGGCCATCTCAGAAAGCGAGAGCGGCCTTAAAGTTTATTTTTAATTACATGAGCAATATCTGCACGTTATGGAAAACTTAAGAAATAGGGAAGACTAGAAAGAAAGAGAAAAAATCCGTAATTTTCATTATCATGGTATATTGTTTCTAGGTATTTTTCTATGCATTTTTTACGTAGTTAAGATCATGATGTATTCAAATTAGAGTCCTGGTTCTTATACTATTACATATTCTTTGTAAATAATATTTTTAGATAACTACATTATTATGTTTAAAAGATACCTTTATCTTTTGGACAGACATACTGAAATATTTACAGATAAAACGATATGGGGACTCACCTGGTGGCGCAGTGGTTAAGAATCCACCTGCCAGTGCAGGGATACGGGTTCAAGCCCTGGTCCGGGAAGATCCCACATGCTGCGGAGCAACTGAGCCCATGCGCCACAACTACTAAGCCTGTGCTCTAGAGCCCGCGAGCCACAACTACTGAAACCTGCACGCCTAGAGCCTGTGCTCCGCAACAAGAGAAGCCACCACAATGAGAAGCCTGTGCACCACAATGAAGAGTAGCCCCCGCTCACTGCAACTGGGGAAAGCCCACACAGCAACGAAGACCCAACACAGCCAAAAATTAAAAAAAAAAAAATGATACGATGTTGTTACTGAGTCCAAGCTTGTACTGCTCACCACACAACGGGGCAGTAAATTGAGAGACTAGTTGTTGGGGCAAGGAACAGTGACTTTATTCAGAAAGCCAGAAGACTGAGAAGATGGTGGACTAGTGACCCAAAGAACCATCTTACCCTAGTTAGAATTCAGGTTTCTTTTATACTAAAAGGCGAGGGGGCGTGGTTGGTTGTTGCAAACTTCTTGGTGTCGGAATCCTTTGTTCTTGCATCTGTCCAGTAGGTCAGGTCATTGATGCTCCTGTAAACCTCCAATAAGACAAATGCTATTATCTGTTCTGCAATTTTATATCTCTGTGTGAATGGAAAAGTGTTATACCTTTAAAGGTCAGAGCCTTGAGAATGGGCTATCCTTTACATTTCAGTCTATAGACAACATTCTTAACTTGTAGCAAAAGCAATAGAATACAAAGGTTAAAGTAAAAGAAACAGATCCAATATGGAGTCAGATTTGTTCTCCCCTATTACGAAGTTGTAAGTGTGGGTGGGAAATGGGCTGGGCATAATCTATATTTAAGCTAGGTGGTGGCTATGTGGAGTTTCATTATACTGTTGTGTCTATTTTTATATATGCTCAAAATTGTCCATAATAAAAAGTAAAAAATATAAATAAAAGACTACAACATTCCATTATGATCTATCTTAATTTAACTATTGTTTGTAGTAGGGCATTTCAGTTTTTCCCTATTTTAAATAACATTGCTGTTAAAATATTTATATTTCAAATAGTTTTCTTATGATTTATATGAGTGGAATTACTAGGTGAAAGAGTATGAACATTTAAAAAAACTTTAGCTACAGGGCTTCCCTGGTGGCTCAGTGGTTAAGAATCCACCTGCCAATGCAGGGGACATGGGTTCGAGCCCTGGTCCAGAAAGATCCCACGTGCTGTGGAGCAACTAAGCCTGTGTGCCACAACTACTGAGCCTGCACTCTAGAGCCCACAAGCCACAACTACTGAGCCCACGTGCCACAATTACTGAAGCCCGTGTGCCTAGAGCCCGTACTCCGCAACAAGAGAAGCCACCGCAACGAGAAGCCCACACACCACAATGAAGAGTAGCCCCCCACTTGCCGCAGCTAGAGAAAGCCCGCGTGCAGCAACAAAGACCCAATGCAGTCAAATAAATAAAATAAATAAATTTTTAAAAATTATACAAAAAATAAAAACTTTAGATGCATACACAGTGCTAAATTTCTTGAGGCAAAACTTTAGAAGAATTTTATTGGATTTATAATTGTACTCATTGAGCATAGAGGTGATATTGCAAATTTTATTCTAACTTTTTTTTTTTGGGGGGCTGCGTTGGGTCTTCGTTGCTACTCATGGGCTTTCTCTAGTTGCAGCGAGCAGGGGCTAATCTTTGTTGTGGTATGTGGGCTTCTCATTGCAGTGGCTTCTCTTGTTGTGGTGCGTGGGCTCAGTAGTTGCGGCATGCGGGGCCCTAGAGCATGCAGGCTTCAGTAGTTGCGGTGCGCGGGCTCAGTAGTTGTGGCGTGCGGGCTCAGTAGTTGTGGCACATGTGCTTAGTTGCTCTGTGGCATGTCGGATCTTCCCGGACCAGGGACTGAACCCGTGTCCCCTGCGTTGGCAGGCAGATTCTTAACCACTGCGCCACCAGGGAAGTCCTATTCTAAAATTTTTAGTGAGACAAAGTTTATCATTAAGAATGTTATAGTAGGCTTACATTTTCTAAGTGTTTTTATTTATATTCTTTTTTGAGTGCTAATAACAATTCGCATAGAACTAGTACTTTGTAGTCTTAGAGTTTTCATGTCCAGTAGATGCTATAATTCTCACAATGGCTCTTCAAACTATGAATTATAGAAAATCAAAACAAAATAGACTTTAAACTTTACAAATGTAATTATTGGTAGTAATTCCTGTTACCACTAGATGGCCCTCCCAGCATGTACTTTTGAGCAAAAGTAGCAAGTTTATAGACAGTTTGAATTTCCCCTATAGATCTTATTAAAATACATTTTAATGGGAGTTAAAAATGATTTATATCAGGTTATATGATAAGCTTTTTTAGAAGTAGTAAAGAAATTCAAGGTGGAATTTATTAGTGGGAGTTTTTTGGTTTTCTTCTCAAGAAGAATGGAGTATTAAACTAAATGGCATTCAGTACCATATGCACAATATATTTTCAGTAAGTATTTTAAACATTCATTAAAATTTATTGAATTTAATTAGGCTTCTCCATATGCTTGTGGAAAAGTTATTTGCCACACCAAAAAAGCAACCTTTTCTGCTAAGCCTTTAACTGGTCTTATGTAAATCCAACACTTTATCTCTGAGGATTTAATATAGAGGTAACGAACTAAGTAAATATAGAGGTAACGAATTAAGTAAACTGAGGGCTCGACATGGAACTATGGTCCCCTTGAACAATTTTGTTGTCCTAACTCAATTGAGTTCCTCTGAGGGTCCGAATTATTCTACTATGATGTGCATGTTCCTGTCCAGTGAGAATCAGGAGTGAAATTGCTACATTTTGGTATTTTTGTCATCTTAACTTTCACTAAATTTCTTGACAAGAAAATTAGAACATCTTTGATTTTGGTCTTACTTGATCTCACATGTATTTTCTTCCATTGATTTTCAATATTATTACATCCATTGCTCTCTTTTATAATAAATATTTTGTATTGCCCATTTTACTAACTTGAAATGAAAATCATAGTTAATATTATCTATCTGCACAATTTCAAAAAATCATTATGATGCCCTAATTTTAATGTAAAGGAGAAGTAGAAGGAAAGCAATTTATAATAAAATGTGTATTTCAATATGTAAGTACTGGAGCAGACTACACTAGATAAAACAAGAGGTAGTTGAATGCTTGCGCCTGTACATAGAATGACTATGAATCACTGTGAATGTGATAGCTGTGAAAGCTGATTATAATACATATTGGTGATTCAGATACCCAAGTGGCATTTGCAGTGGTGACATGATTTTCCAAAATGGTGAAAAACTCTTAGTAAAGTTCTGAATAAAACAAAGAGATGCATTGTTGCAGTCTAGAAAATTTGGGTTGCATTAATACTGTGGGAAAATTCATTTTGTTTACATATTAGTTAAGTTATAGTCTTAGATATATTCAGTGGGACCTTTGAAAGTCAACAAGACATGTGACAATTCTTTGCCATACCGGATTGTTTCCTGCATTGCTGGACCTGTAGTATCTCTGGCACTTGCCTTTTAATTGCTGGTAAAGTATTCATCCCATCCCTCCTCCCAGTAATCCCTAAAATGCCTCTATATAAATCCAAAGGATCCTCTAGGGGACAGTGCTGCTACCATTGAGAACCACCAATTTAAAAGTATCTAGCTACATTAATCTACACACCTGTATTGCTCATGGAATTTCAAAACCAAAGTAACTTAAGCATCCTAGGTCCTTAAATATGATGTTTTAAATAGTTAAGAAAATTTCAGAATTATGTAAGAAGTTGATTTGTTCAAATGCATCATTGTTTTGTTGCAGTTCTTATACGCAGATCAATATGTTTGCTATTTTAGGTCCCTAGTAGCCTCCATATTCTTTATTTTTTCCACTCTTTCTGTTTAGTAAGTCAGTAGTATATAACTTTCTTTAATGTCAGCGTTTACTAATTTAACAGTCACACAATTTGTCCCTTAAAAAAACCCATTTTTTAAATTTGGAAGTTATTACAGAAACTTTGTGAA
This sequence comes from Hyperoodon ampullatus, assembly GCF_949752795.1. Classification (NCBI taxonomy): domain Eukaryota; kingdom Metazoa; phylum Chordata; class Mammalia; order Artiodactyla; family Ziphiidae; genus Hyperoodon; species Hyperoodon ampullatus. The sequence goes on from NC_136916.1 coordinate 87,179,322, forward strand.
ATGGAGGCAAATTTTCCCATAATGATACCACCCTAACAACTGTTAATATTTTCAGTATTTTGTTCTGTATATGCATATTTTGACATTCAAAAATTAGTTTTGTGTCTTATCTTTTCACTCAATATGGCATAACTTTTTAATATTATTATATAACTTCAAAAATATTATTTTAAATTACTGCATCCTATTCTGTTAGGTTCCACAATTTAATGATTTTCCTACCTTTAGTTTGTTCACATTATCAAAACATACACACATACATATTTTTTATCCGTTTCAGTATATTTTCATTTTTCCTTTAGCATAGGTCTTCAGAACTGGGGTCATTTATTAGGTCATTAGGATTAGGCTAATATTTAACAAAATTTACATTTTTTTATAACTTCTGTTAAATATTGCAAATTGACTTTAAAGTTATTTACTTCACATTTTTTGAGCATCAGTGATACTGAACACATTTACTCTTGTGAATTATTTCTATTTTCTCTTTTAGAAAGTGTGTGGTCTGCCCTTTGACTATTCATCTGTTGGGTGCTTGGTGTTTTGTTTTGTTTTTTTCTCTTTTCGAATCAGACCTTTTAGATAATATTTCAATGTTTCTTACATTCATTTTTGTGCTATCTTTGATTTTAGTTTGATTATTTTATTTGTATTTTTACGAGACGACAGTTATCTACTTGTACAAGATAGTATGTGATAATCAAGGAAAGAACATGGGATGTGGAGTCAAGAAATCAGGGTTCTGGAAGGAGATATTTATAATACATATTATATCTGACGAAGCACTCATATCCAGAATGTATATAAGAATGCTTACAAATCATTAAGAAAAAGGCAGACAATCCAATTTCTAAAGAATGAGGAAAAGCCCTAAACCACCACTTCATAAAAGATATCCAGAGGCTTCCCTGGTGGTGCAGTGGTTGAGAGTCCGCCTGCCGATGCAGGGGACGCGGGTTTGTGCCCCGGTCCGGGAGGATCGCACATGCCGCGGAGCGGCTGGGCCTGTGAGCCATGGCTGCTGAGCCTGCGCGTCCGGAGCCTGTGCCCCGCAATGGGAGAGGCCACAGCAGTGAGAGGCCCGCGTACCGCAAAAAAAAAAAAAAAAAGATATCCAGATATTTAAACCATCTGGCAGTATGTATGCTGAATGAATGCAGATTGATTTTATATTACTGTGTAAGACATATTTAAAAATGTGTATTTGGGGGAAAGACTTACTTCATTGTAAAACCAGGTTAATATTAAATTTTGGTCATCCAGACTATAGAACACTGTCTTTGTTAGTATGGCCAGTTTAGATATTACTGTATTTTTGTAGAAGAGAGATCAGGTTTTTTTTACCTTATCCTGCCTTTAGTAGGACATTATTATTTCAGATTCTTTGCCTATTGAATATGCTATTAATTTATATCCAGCTGGTACATATTCCCTAGGAAAAATCCTTTGTTAAAGAACAGTAATCTCTTGATTTTAGTGCTTTTAGTGGGATTAAGGAATATTTTGGGTTCCAGTGATTCCACCAATGTATGAATGAGAGAATGGGAGGAAAAAGGAAAGGAAATCAGACATTCAAGGGTGAAAACGTTGTGAATGTCACAAAAAGGCATAAAAGACCCCCCACATAAAACCCACAAGTGCATGTGGTTATTTTTCTTATTCTTCACCATAGAATATATTATGAATTATTTCTATTCTTACAAAGAGAACAACTATAAAAAATTCTTTCCTGTTTGGTGACAAATGCCTGTTTTGGACATGTACATCTCACCTAATCATTGTGTATGCCTCCCAGTATTAACATCTGCTCCTGGTCACTCTTTTTATGTTTGGTTATTTCTGTGTTATGAAATCTACTAAAAAATACAATAATTTAAGCACAAACTTGTGTTCTTTTGGGGACATTTTTTAATCAATCTTTAATCAACCCTTTTAGATTTCCTAACACCTCTAATTATGTGATGCATTCTGTTCCTTTCTGGTATAAATAACCTCTCCAAGCTCTGTCAACATTCTTCTCACACACATACTCCTTTCCCCTCTTTTCTTGAGTAATTCCTGTTCATACCAGATTGGGATATACTAATCAACCTGACATTCCTCTCTTATAATTTATTTTCCCTCAACTCAAAGAGTATTCACTTTTTGAGACAAATTCATACCCCAGGCACATTTTTTCTTGTGTAAATTTCAGGGGTTCCATATCTTCCCATCCCCACAACCTTCAAATTCTACCTGTTTGCCTTTCCTCCAGATACATATAACATCATTGAATAGTCTTTCTGGATTTGGGAACTTTCTTCTTCTAGAAGTGTCATCTTTTGAATTTGAGCATTTCTGATACTTTCAAATCTTTCTTCCCCTATGTACTCCTGACATGATCTTTCCCTAACACATATTTCAATATTTCTTATTCAAGATGACACAAACACACATACACACACATGCACACACATACACACACACACACACCCATCCTAGGCTGTGACATTTTCAGATATCTTGTATTCAGGATGTGGGGCATACTTACTTTATAGGTTCTTAGTGAGACACATACTCTGTTGATAATACTGTTAGACTCTCTTTTCATTATTTTCATTGAATGTGAATTGTGTCTTTTCTTTTTTTAATAAATTAATTTTATTTATTTATTTGGCTGCATTGGGTCTTTTTTTCCCCTTTTATTTATTTATTTTATTTATTACTTCTTTTTGGCTGCGTTGGGTCTTCATTGCTGCGTGCGAGCTTTCTCTAGTTGCGGTGAGCGGGGGCTACTCTTCGTTGCGGTGCATGGGCTTCAGTAGTTGTGGCTCGCAGGCTCCAGAGTGCAGGCTCGGTAGTTGTGGCACACGGGCTTAGTTGCTCCGTGGCATGTGGGATCTTCCCAGACCAGGGATCGAACCTGTGTCCCCTGCATTGGCAGGTGGATTCTTTTTTTTTTTTTTGCGGTACACAGGCCTCTCACTGTTGTGGCCACTCCCGTTGTGGAGCACAGACTCCGGACGTGCAGGCTCAGTGGCCATGACTCACGGGCCCAGCCGCTCCGCAGCATGTGGGATCTTCCCAGACCGGGGCACGAACCCGTGTCCCCTGCATCGGCAGGCGGACTCTCAACCACTGCGCCAGCAGGGAAGCCCGGCAGGCGGATTCTTAACCACTGTGCCGCCAGGGAAGTCCCATGCGTTGGGTCTTCATTGCGGTGCATGGGCTTCTCATTGCAGTGGCTTCTCTTGTTGCGGAGCATGGGCTCTCGGTGTGCAGGCTTCAGTAGTTGTAGCACGCAGGCTCAGTAGTTGTGGCTTGCAGGCTCTAGAGCGCAGGCTCAGTACTTGTGGTGCATGGGCTTAGTTGCTCTGCGGCACATGGGGTCTTCCTGGACCAGGGTTCGAACCCATGTCCCCTGCATTGGCTGGTGGATTCTTAACCACTGCACCACCAGGGAAGCCCTGAATTGTGCCTTTTTCTGAAAGAACTTACATGTACATTGCCTGTACGAGGGTTGAAAATACTCATTTTCAAATTCTGAGCACATTCACTGTTGCTAAAAAAAGTTATGGTAGATTTATTTTAAATTTTGTACCACTTAAAGAGGATAATATATTTACCTTATTTCTATTTACATTTGTGAGAAAACTTTATTGCTGCAACTCCTCCAGTGAAAACAGTTTGTTGCTAGTTTTAAATTTTAGACAAGCTTTCTTTGCCACTTACCTCTTATATATATATATATATTTTTTTTTCGGTACGTGGGCCTCTCACTGTTGTGGCCTCTCCTGTTGCGGAGCACAGGCTCCAGACGTGCAGGCCCAGCAGCCATGGCTCACGGGCCCAGCCGCTCTGCGACATGTGGGATCTTCCCGGACCGGGGCACGAACCCGTGTCCCCTGCATCGGCAGGCGGACTCTCAACCACTGCGCCACCAGGGAAGCCCACCTCTTCTATTTTTTACCAGCAATGTTTGGAGAATTCAAATTAATTTTATTATCCTAGCTAAAAATTTGATAAGAAAGAAAAATCTGTTTCCAAAATTCAAATAAAAATTGCTTTTGTATGATCTGTAGTTTCAGAGGAACTGTATCACAACCTTTTGAAGGTCTAATTGAGAACTGACTTATTAGTAAAGATAGAAGGGAAAAAAGTTATGTCATAATGTATAAATGGAGACGTTAAATTCATCTATGTTTTGTTTAGATGTCCCTGGTAGATTTGGGAAAGAAGCTTTTAGAAGCGGCTCGAGCAGGTCAAGATGATGAAGTTCGTATTTTGATGGCTAATGGAGCTCCTTTTACTACAGACTGGGTAAAGAATGATTTTAATGTTGTGGGGTTTTTTGTTTTTTGTTTTCTCCTCCTCCTCCCCCTCCTCTTCCTTCTCCCCCTCCTCCTCCTCCTCCTTCTTCTCCTTCTTCTTCCTCTCATCTTTGAGTTTTTCCAGTTAAAAGTTTAGTCAGTATTGTGTTTATAAGTGGTGAAAATGTAATTTTTTTGCAAATTTGTTTGCAATTTTAGAATTATAGCTTGCTTTTAAAGAGAATGGTTCATATAATTTTTTTATATTAGACAACCTTATCCAAATATTCTGTCCACACATGGGTTTTTCTTTAAATTACGGAGTTCAGTAATGTAGGATGAATGTAAAATGTAGCTGCTTGGGATTTAATTTAAAGGCCTTATAAATAGCATAGGTAGAATTTATAATTCAGAAAAAACAAACTTGGTGTTAATGTTATAATTGATTCTAAAAAAGGAAAAATGTTTGCATTTCAATTGATACTTGTAAAACTATTGCAAACATCACCCAGAAGGAAGAAAGGAATGGGAAGGAGTTCTTAGTAATTACAGAAGGCAATTGTGAAGAAGACAGAAACCACAACTCTATTTAATTCTGCAGGTAAATCAAAAGGCATGTTCTTGGGAATATGGAGGGTTAGGAATCTGGATTAACTCTCCCACTGGTAACAACTAAAAATTCCAGAGTTTTGATTTTGTTGTTTTTAGCTTACTTGTTCCATGTTCTTTTTAACTTTTCATTCAAAACAGTTTTTTTTATTATGGAAAATTTTAAACATAAATCAACCCCTGTATACCCTTCAAAAATTATCAAATCAAATGAATCTTATTTCTTCTATAACCCCATTTATTTTCTTTGTTTAGTATTATTTTAAAGTAAATTTCAGGAACCATTTTGTTTCATCCATAGATTTCAGCATCTGTCTTTAAAAGATAAAGATTTAAAAAAAAAAGATAAAGATTTTTTGACTGAGTATATTAAAAAAAAATCTTAAGGGCACTGATGAGTTAGAAAGAAAGTAAGGGATTATCAGCCTGAAAAACTAAGCAAAGGCCATAACCCAGAGAAATTTCACCCTTAGAACATTTGCTAACTCAGTAAATTTGCCAGTTGGTTTTTTACCTCCTCGGCATAGGTTATTTAAGATAAAGAACTGAGACTGCTCATAGAGGGAAGTCTCCTAGAGATCCTTTCCCCATAATACTGGAATCCTAAAGAGAGGTACCTTCGTTGTAAGGGTAAACCAGAAATACCCACTCTCTACTCCTACCTGATCCCGCCCCTGCCCCTGCCCATGTTGTTAGGGTACTGCAAGGCAAATGAACTGGCTTGAACTAAGGTACCAAATGGAGAGAGGAAAAATTTTGTTGATGAGAATTTGGAGTCAAAAGCCATCCTTTGCACACATTTGTGGCCTTAACTCATAAATACTTATGTATTCTGCAAAACTCTGAACTGAAGAATGAATTTAAAATTATCTTTGGACTAGAGGTTACCCTTGGTTCCTAACACAAGCAAATGAATATCCTTTTTGGAGGAACCTGCCTTCATCCCAGGCTTCATATCTACAAATGAAATTCCAAGGAAAATGAACCGTCAAAAGTAACTGAACACTGGGACTTCCCTGGCAGTCCAGTGGTTAAGACTCCGTGCTTCCACTGCAGAGCGTGCGGGTTTGATCTGTGGTCGGGTAATTAAGATCTCGCATGCCACGTGCTGTGGCCAAACGAAAAAAAACCCAACAAAAACTGAACACACAAGGACACAAGGCAGCTTGGACAATAACCCACTGAAACAACTGACAACATAAGCAGACCTATAAGGACCTTAGATAAGATTTTAATAGCAGATTAGGAACAGCTGAAGAGAAAATTAGTAAACTGAAAAACAACAAAAAAAATCATTCAGAATGTGGTGCAGAGAAAAAAAAATATAAAAGATGTCAGGAGTCATGAAGGCTAGTGTATGAGAAAGTCTAACATATATCTAATCATAAATCCACAAGGAGAGTGAAAATAGGGATGAAATAATTTTAAAAGATAATGGTTTAGCTTTTCCAAAACTGATGAAAGATGGCAGCTCACAGATTCAAGTAGCCCAGAAAATCTCCAGCAAGATCAATAAAAATAATCTATATCTAGACACATCATAGTGATCCTGTAGCACATCAAGACAAAAAGAGCCTTCAAAATACCAATGAGATATCACCTCACACCTGTCAGAATGGCTATCATCAAAAAGTCTACAAATAAATGTTGGCAAGGATATGGAGAAAAGGGAATCCTCATGTACTGTTGGTGGGAATGTAAATTGGTGCAGCCACTATGGAAAACAGTGTGGAGGTTCCACAAAGAACTAAAAATAGAACTATCATATGATCTAGCAATTCCACTCCAGGGTATGTATCTGGAAAAAATGAAAACTCTAATTCGAAGAGATACGTGCACCCCAATGTTCATAACAGTACTGTTTACAATAGTCAAGATATGAAAGCAACCCAAGTGTCCATCAACAGGCAAATGGATAAAGAAGATGTGGTATGTATATGTACAGTGGACTATTACTCAGCCATAAAAAAGAAAGAAATTCTGCCTTTTGCATCAATGTGGATGGATCTGGAGAGTATTATGCCTAATGAAATAAGTCAGAGAAAGACAAATACTGTATGATACCACTTATTTGTGGAATCTAAATAATAAACAAATGTGTATAGCAAAACAGAAACTGGACTCACAGATACAGAAAACAAGCTAGTGGTTACTGGTGGGGAGAGTAAAGTGGGGAAGGACGAAATAGGGTATAGGATTAAGAGATATAAGCTACTATGTATAAAATATATATGCAATAAAGATATATTGTACAGCACAGGGAATTGTAGCCATTATTTTGTAATGACTTTTAATGGAGTATAATCTATAAAAATACTGAATCACTATGCTGTACACCTGAAACTAATATAATATTGTAAATCAGTTATACTTAAATTTAAAAAAGACCTATAAACCCTGAAAAAAAAAGACAAAAAAATCTTAAGAAGGATTAGTGTCCATAATACATAGGGATTCCCATGACAGTGATGAAAAACAAGACAAAGAAGATAGGGCAAATGACTTGATATGGTACTTCACTAAAGGGAATGTTTGAATGACCAATAAACATGAAAAGATGCTCAGCTACATTAATGATTGGGCAAATGTAAAGTAAAATCATGAAATACTATTGCTTATCCATCAGATAAGCCAAAACTAAACAAAAAAGTCTTGCAGTACCAAACCGTTGGTGAGGAGATGCATAAAATGATAGAAACATTTTGGAGAACAGTTTGGCAGTACCTAGTAGATTTGAATGTGTACATACCCTCTGGCATAGCTATTGAACTTCTAAGAATATTTCCAAGGGAAGTTCTTGTTCATGTACTTGAGACATGTATAAGACTGTTTTTAGTAGCAGCATTATTCATAATAAAAAACTGGAAACCTTTAATGCTCAACAGTGGATTGGTTAAATTGATTATGGCTTATTCATTTGGTAGAAAATCATAGAGCAGAGAAAATTAGTGAACTATACTTATATTCATCAACATGGGTGAATCTTATGATATTAAGCCAAAGAAAGCAAGTCTCAGAGAAATACATGCAATGTGATTCTATTTAAATAAAGTTCAGAGCAGGCAAAACCAAAGTATATTATTTAGGGATACATAGTAATTTTTAAAAAAGCAAAGTAAAGCAATGTTTATTACAAAATTCAGACTAATAATTACCTCAGGGGTTGAGGGAAGGGTTTATTAGGGAGTGGCACGTGGGAAGATTCTAAATTGCTGGTAATGTTTTATTTCTAGACTGTGATGGTATTTACCTTATTTTCCTCCTTCAAACTACATATATGTACGTATATATATATTTTGTATCGTCAACCAAAAAGGTAAGGTCTCGAGAAGAAAAAATTACAGAAGAAACCATTATATCACACTGAGCAGAACTCATGGTTGCTAAATAGGCTATGGAGGTATTTCATTAAATATTAGAATTTAAGAGTATAGAAAGGGCCAGTTTTAGAAAAGTACGATAGAGCATGGAGGAAGAAAGGATTGTTTAAGAATCTTCTTTAATCTGCTGGAATGACCTTCCCTTAAAAATACAAGGTTTTTAATAGTAATAGAATAATTATTCCCAGGGTAAATGATTTCCATTTTTACCATATATTGAGAGCACACACCTAGGTTTGTATTATGACTCTTACTTGTGTGACTTCAGGCAAATTAGTAACCTCTTTGTGCCTTATTTGTTTTCTTAAAATTTTTAAAAATTTTTATTAGAGTATAGTTGATTTACATTGTTGTGTTAGTTTCAGGTGAACAGCAAAGTTAATCAGTTATATATATATCCACTCTTTTTTTTTTTTTAAGATTCTTTTCCCATATAGGCCATTACAGAATATTGAGTAGACTTCCCTATGCTATGCAGCAGGTTCTTATTAGTTATCTGTCTTATATATGGTAGTGTGTATATGTCGATCCCAATCTCCCAATTTATCCCCCCTTATCCCCTGGTCATGCCTTAGTTTCTTTTACTGCCAAATGAGGATAGTAATAGTACCTGTGTTTTGAAGAGATTAAATGATACAATAGGTGTAAAGGTCTTAGAATAGTGCTTGCTATGGAAAGTGCTTAAATAAAAACCTTAGTTGCTATTATTACAGCAGTGGTCTTAGCAAATTGCATGTTCTAGTGAACTATCTTGGTTCTTTAGAACATGAGCGCCTTGGTAATGAGAGAGTTGCAGGGACTTTTTGTGCTTCTAAATGCATGTGATATAATGTAATTCTAATATTCACCTATTAAAAGTTATACCTCTGATAAGGCTCTTCTTCACATTTTAGTATGTACTTCTGTATATTTTGAATGTAGCGTGACTAGGCCATGTGGAACCAATTTCAGGGGAACTGGGCTATCTTTTGGTTCTTCTTTTAAAATTTTTATTGGAGTATAGTTGATTTACAATGTTATGTTAGTTTCTGCTGTATGTTTTGGTTCCGTCTTAACTCACCTTTGGCAAGTGCACCTCACATCAGATTTTTTCCTTGAAAAATGACTGTATGAACTCCTTTAAAAAGATCACTGAGGTGCTTTAATTAATTTATTTTTAAGTCCTAGAAACAGTTTAATGTAAAAAGGTACACTGTTACATTTATTTGATGTGAATTTCATAGATGAAAAGTTTTGTGTGAATGGTGTGAGGAAAACTTTCTAATGCTCAAAAATTTCTCAGACCCTAATTATGTCTAATTCCTGATGAAATTAATTTTGTTTAGACTATCTGATAACAAAATAAAGAAAGCAAGTTTGAATTAAATGAAATATTGTCATTTCTTCCTCACTGAGAAATGAATGGGAATTCTTGAAGGCCCCTATGAAGAGACTGTGATCAGCAAAAATTATTCCTTTTCAGTTTTGAGTTACTGTGTAAACATTTGATATAAAGAGAATCTGTTTGCTCTGTAAACAGAATATATAAAGTAGAAGATAGAAATAGTCATTTTAAAATGACTGTAGATGTGGATTTTTTTTTCTTGTGGTATAGCTGGGAACTTCTCCACTTCATCTGGCAGCACAGTACGGACATTATTCCACCACAGAAGTACTACTCCGAGCTGGTGTAAGTAGGGATGCCAGAACCAAAGTGGACCGAACGCCGCTGCATATGGCAGCTTCTGAGGGCCATGCCAGCATAGTGGAGGTTTTGCTTAAGGTATGTGTTCTCTTTTTGCACTTTGCTTTTGAAAGTAAGACCCCAAAGGCTATAAAACCATAGTGGTTTTATAAGAGGGAGAAGGGAACTAGTTTTGTTACTGACAGGGTTCTTGGACTCCTTAATCAATAGAAATTGATAAGAGGCCAGACCAGTAATTCAGGCAAGGCTTTATTAGGACTTGTGCTGTAGCACTAGGGAGCGAAAACAAGTAACAGGTTCCCTTGCTCGCTCCCTGTGGGGGGAAGAGCTGGTCCCTTAAATGCGGTGAGGGTAGGGGCCACTCCAGGGGTCACATGGGGGGGATGGCTTCGGTGGTCTGCCCACCCCCCTTAGTGGTGCTGTATGCAGTACCCTGCTTTTGCTCCCCACACCTCAGAAGCGGCAGTTGGGTTTTTGGTCTTTTTGTATCTTATTGTTCATAATTTGCCCCAACTGCATGTGCACGCAGTTATTTTAGTCCCTTATATTAGTTTCTTTGTATTCTATCGCTGGAGGAGATGTTTGTCCAGGTGCAAGCACTGCAGCAAAGGGTCTCAGGTCCGAGCCTGTCTCAGTTTTATTGAATGTCTACTTTTTTCCCCCATGTTATCTCATTTTTTGTGTGTAAGCATTCATTTGAGTCAAAATTATCTTAAAGTGTTATTTTGTGGGGGGAAAAACTTCCTCATTGTATGTTTTTAGTTAAGTCAGACAATTGATTTCTTAGATCTTGGTCTTTGCTGTGGTGAGGGACTACAGCTTTGTCTTACTCAACACATTTAAAACGCACATGGAAGGGAATGTTAGGCTTGAATAATTAACAAACAGATAATACAGGCAGGGCTTTTTCTTTAATCATCTAAATGCCAAAGAGAAAATTCTGAAACAGAGAGTGATAGATTTAGATTTTTTTTTTTTTTTAGATTTAGATATTCTTAATTCTTTTTATTCTGGCCTCTAGATCAACTTATCCAAAAAACATACAATGTAAGCCACGAGTACAAGTCCTGTGTAATTCTAGATTTTCTATTAGCTACATTAAAAAAGTAAAAACAAAATAATTTTAATATTATATTTTATTTAACTCGGTATATATAAAATATTATAATTTCAACATGAAATCAATTTAAAAATTATTGAGATGTTTTACATCCTTTTTTTGGCATGAGGTCTTTGAATTCCAGTGTGTATTTACATGCACAGCATATCTGTATTCGGCTACACATGTCTAGTGACAACCATAATGGATAGTGTATCTCTTGATAGCTCCCTATTAATTCATTATATTGCACTGGTTTTGAAAGCAAGGGATATTTTTGTGTAAATAAGGAGCTGGAGGGTTTTGGAGGAATGTTCATAGTTTTCCTTCACACCTTATGCCATTCTAGCCCTTCATACTCATGGCTGGATGACTGAAAAAATAATTGCTGTACGCCTAAGAAATTAGAAGGAATGCAATTAGGAAAGCCAACATGATAGGAAACTGATTACGTGACAGATGTGTCATGATTCCTGGAACGTGTAGATTATTCAACACACAAAAATAAAGAGCTGGTCATATTAGTAGCAAATTCTTGGTTTAAAGCACAGTGGCTAGTATTTTCATATCAGGACTTCTTTATATTTCATATTTTAGAAATTTCTTATTTTGAAATATTTGTATAGCATGGCGCTGATGTCAATGCAAAGGACATGTTGAAGATGACAGCTCTTCATTGGGCCACAGAACACAATCATCAAGAGGTGGTGGAACTCTTAATCAAATATGGTGCTGATGTACACACGCAAAGTAAATTTTGTAAAACTGCGTTTGATATTTCAATAGACAATGGGAATGAAGATTTAGCAGAGATACTACAGGTAACTTGTGGCTTTTAATTTAAGAAAATAAAAGGATCTCTGTCATATGGATGATTTGAACTATTTAGCTTGTAGTTTTTCATTTTGGACTTATTTTGGACAGTCCTATTCCTTTTTCACTTCCTCTTTGTTCATCGCTGTTCATTTTCCTAATTGTAAGACCACAGTCTTTGCATGTAACATTAGAAGATTAGATAAAGTGATTACTTTCAGTGTTTGTAAGGTTCTGAATTCCCTTCTATACATTTTAGTCTATTAATTATTTTGTTGCATGTTTGGATACCTTATGGTTTTTCAAGTCTGTTATACTTCCACTAACATTTTTTTTAGCAACCATAATCATGTCCCCTCAGTGAGTGATGTAGTCTTCATCATTCTGATTGGTTTTATTTTTTCACCATCCTCAAAAAAATCTGTTTATGAACATAGCTATTTATGGTTTTTGGACAAGTTTTCCTACTAACCAACATTACTTCTCTTTTCTTTAGCTAGACAACATTGATGTAAATTTTCTTCTTTACTTATTGCCTCTTCTTGCCTATCTTCTTGTTCTCCTTCCCAGTAGAACTCTTCTCTAAGACTATCTGAGTCTCTTGAACTTCATCTAGTTACTTAAAAGATGTTATGTGTTCAGGATAATAAATTTTGCTGTGCTTCTTCCAATGCTTTTACTCCCAAGAGTGCAGTTTGGAGCCTAGGGTTGAGGATGGAGGACAATGAACTGGGAAGGATGTGCTTTATATAGGTAGTGTTATATATTGCTGAATATAGTAGAGAACATAATTTGATTTAAGTAATTTAATTTATGTAGCTGCAGGGCAGCGGAATATCTTTCAACTGTGTTCTATTTATATATAGAACACAGATTTTTTTTTTCTGGCCCCACCACGTGGCTTGCGGGATCTTAGTTGCCTGACCAGCGATTGAACATATGCCCTTGTCAGTGAAAGCTCAGAGTCCTAACCGCTGGACCACCAGGGAATTCACTCAACTGAGTTCTATAAAATCCTTTCAGGTACCTACTTCTCCTCACATAGGATTTTGCTGCTTTACCTCATAGGGGAACTCAGGATATAAATGCATATCTATGATTTACCACTATACTTTCAGTAGACCAGAAACAAAGATTTCCATTTGTATTATATGATTCTTAGATTGCAGGATATTACATTGAAAGTCTGTCCTATATGTTCTGGTTATAACTCTGAAAACACTGTGGTAATTTGTCCCCTAGATTGCTATGCAGAACCAAATCAACACAAACCCGGAGAGTCCTGACACTGTGACGATACACGCTGCAACACCACAGTTTATCATTGGACCTGGAGGGGTGGTGAACCTAACAGGTCTGGTATCTTCAGAAAATTCATCCAAGGCAACAGGTATTGAGATGCATATAGGATAGCTGTTGGGATTTTATGCTTTAGTAGGTATTCATCCTTTTAATAAAGGACTGTTGGAGAATGAGGGTAAGATTATATCAGCCACCTTGGTTTTCTTTGTTATAATTGGCAAAAAAATTTTTATGAGGCAAAATAATCTAAAGAAAAGTGATATTGCAAAATATACTGCAATATTACCTTTCAAAAGCTAATGCTATCCAAGCTTGTTTTTCACAAAACTAATATTATCTAAGCTTCATTTAAGAGTTGAATAAAGTAAAACAGATTATCAGAAAAATTCACTAGATTAAATTCCTTAAAAATTCAAACATGTTTTCTCCTTTCTCATAGATGAAACGGGTGTATCTGCTGTTCAATTTGGAAACTCCTCTACATCAGTATTAGCTACATTAGCTGCCTTAGCTGAAGCATCTGCTCCATTGTCCAATTCTTCAGAAACTCCAGGTTAGAAAAACAAGTCAAATGTGTACATCGAAAGTTGGAGATTCAAATATTTGCACAGGCCAGGAAGGAAATTTAAAAGACTAAAGGGGGCGGGGTTGAGGTTATGGCCACCTCAGGAGAGAGGGGCAGGGCAACGGTGCATCTCCTGCTCAGCTCTAACTGATTATAGTAAAATGCTCAGTCAGTGTTGCCAGACTCTGTTTTTTCCAAGGGAAGCTGAAAATCTGGATTTTAAAAGAACATTAAATCTTGGCAATTATTTTAAATTAAATTAAAATTAAAATTAATTAAAATTAAAAACAAACTTGTGTGGTTCACAGAAAACATGTCTGTGTACCGCATTTGGCTTTGTTTTACTAGTCTGACTTTTTTTTTTTTTTTTTGCGGTACGCGGGCCTCTCACTGTTGTGGCCTCTCCCGTTGCGGAGCACAGGCTCCGGACGCACAGGCCCAGCGGCCACGGCTCACGGGCCCAGCCGCTCTGCGGCACGTGGGATCCTCCCGGACCGGGGCACGAACCCATGTCCCCTGCATCGGCAGGCGGACCCTCAACCACTGCGCCACCAGGGAAGCCCCTAGTCTGACTTTTTGTATAAATAAATTGGCTAAATATATATGAACATGCTGTCTTTTTCATAACTTTTAATTTTTGGCAGCTCTATTAGAATGACATAAAATCTTAATGACTGACAAAACTAGGAAATAGCATACCAACAACCACCATTAAAGTATAACTTGGGGTTAAATGATTACAAACAGTATTAATAGCTGGTTTGATAAGGTTTACCTTTATACTTAACCAAAATAATTCTTGCGGGCTTCCCTGGTGGCGCAGTGGTTGAGAGTCCGCCTGCTGATGCAGGGGACACACGGGTTCGTGCCGCGGTCCGAGAAGATCCCACATACCGCGGAGCAGCTGGGCCCGTGAGCCATGGCCGCTGAGCCTGCGTGTCCAGAGCCTGTGCTCCGCAACGGGAGAGGCCACAACAATGAGAGGCAGCGTACCGCAAAAAAAACAAAACAAACAAAATAATTCTTGCTATAATTATGTAAGTAAAATATTTTTTTAATTAGGGAATTTAAAAGACTCCACAAAATTATTTTTCTTACTGTAGTTTAAGCCATTTTATTTGGACCAATGCTTAAGAAAGTAAAGAATAATTTGTTGTCATTCATTATTTAATTTTTTTTCAAAATGTGACTAATAATAATAACAGCTACAGTTCACTGCATGTTTACTGTGTGTGCTATGCACTGTGGCTGATGTTTTACATGTCTCATTTAATCCTCACCAAAAAGATCGAAGGTAGATATTACTGGATTTAACTCTTCAAGGTGATGATTGGATGATGTATTTTTTGGTGGTGGGGGTGGTGGTTACTTATCTCTCTCCTTTCTCCCTCTCTCTCTCCCTCTCTCCCTCCCCCTCCCCTCCTCCCCTCCCTCCTCCCTCCCTCCCCCTATGCCCCTCAACTAGTAATAGTAAACATTTATTCATTCTCCAGCTTCTTTAGCATTGTAATCAATGTTTGAATCTAAACCTTTATATTTGGGAGTCTTAAGATTTTTCTGAATCACTTTTGGCCATTAACAGCTACGTGTATCATCCTATTGACATGCTGCTTTTATGACCTATGCCTGGATCTCTTTAGCACCTTTGTAATTGCATAAGTATATCGAAGAAAATTAATTTCATTGGTGGATTTCTATTTGATTAAACTTGTAAATTTTTTGCCTTTATTAAAGTACATATCTCTGAAAATTAATCTTTTCTTCAAAGTCAGCTTGAAGTTTTGACATTTTAGATGTTTGACTCCACAAATTGGTCATACCAACTTCTCTAACTTCTACCTTTGAAAATGTTATGTGTGGTCTAGTGTGAGAGAATTGGTAATTTTAGTTGACTTTTATTGCATGTGACTTACAGTCTTCTGTGAGCACAACAGTTTTTTCATTTCAATACTACATCATAGTGAAAGCTTTCTGAAGGTATTTTAAGAGCTTGAATTAAGTTAAAATTCAGGTGAGTACATTGCCACCAGTATAAACAACTCAGCTGAGGTGTGTAATCACATAAAGAAATATCTTCTCACAGGTCAGTTTGCACATGCTCAGTCAAGTTATTTCTCTGCCTCTTGGCCGTCCAGTTTCTTTTAACATCATTTGTCAGACTTATCCTGATTTAGAAATGTTTATATGTTTTTTCAAGGACATCTCAGGATCTGGGAAATAAAGTAGTACTCCCATTTTATATATGATGAAATTGAGGTTTGCGGAGGTTAAATAATTTTGTCCAAAGTAGCATGGCTATTAAGTGGTGAAAGGAAGTTTGTGCTCAGGGTCTGACTGATTCCCAAGTTGTGTGTCTGTGACCACTAAATATACTGTTTCCTCTATGCGGTTTCTTCAGGTGATCAGTGGATGAGTCTCTTCTAGAATGTTTATAATTTGGTTTGTGATAGGAATAAATATTTGTGTAATCATCACTTTGTCTTATATGAAACAAAAGCATCACTATTCCTAGTTTTACTTCTGAGGTGTATCTTTTGGAGCAGTCTTTTGAAATAAATGTTCTCCTGTTTGCCCTTTTTAAATGATTGAAAAACAAAATATAAGAACCATCAGTACACTAATTGGTACTGCTCTTATTCTTTTCTTTTACTGGCTAATTAGTACAGTAAACACATCTTCTGATAATAAATAGCAAGTGTAGCAGCAATTGGACTGCGTTTGAAATGGAAGCTAGCTGGCTGACATGGTCTTATATATAGAGGGGAGGTACTTATGATAGTCTAGGATACCATGCTGTTTCATTTGAACTATGGCTTTAAATAGTTCTTTCATGTTTACATTAGGGCTATCTTTGACATATAAAACAAATCTTAATGTTAGTCCAATGGGAACATTATAAAGGAAATCAGTCTACTATAATGCTTTCATTGTGAAACCAAATGATACCTTTGTCTTCTTGATGTTACAAGCAAATATAACTTCAGATTGTCAATGTTTGATGATTGAATTGCTTCCTTACTAGCATTTTTTATGCAAGTATTTCCAGTTTTATTCTTTTCTCATAAACCTTTATTTTTCCAAGCATTTAACTTGTTAAATTTTTAATCTCCATGCATAATTTTCATGATTCTTTGTCTGTTTGATAGAAGTACAAAAAAAATTTTGATAAATCTCAGTATACCCTGAAGAGTTTGTTGCTAGTGTTCATTTTTATTAAATTGGTTTTTTTGGGAATTTTTATTTCAGTTCCTGAGCCCACAGGCCTATGCTAATGTGCATAATTATATTAAATAATCATTAGATCTATCTAGGTCCAGGCCAGGCCAGAAAAACATGATGAAACACTTGATGTAAGTCATAAATTTAACTTGGCATAATGAATTATAGAAAAATAATGATTAATATGTATAGGGTTCTTGCTAAAGCTTGTTATTATGCTAAGTGCTTTACGTGTATTATCTCATCTCACAGTAGTCATCTGAATTAAGATACTATCATTGACCATTGACTGAGGTTTAGTTTTCAGCTCTGAGGTTTCAGAAATATTATATTAATATATCTTGGGTTAATATAAGGGACTACTCACACTCAGCAAACTCATAAGAAAGTGATACGTAAATCAAAGTACTAAGTTATTTATTTTTAATTTCTTTTTAAGGGAGGATACAACTGTCTTTTGATAAATGAAATTACCTTACTCATTTTGGAAACAAATCAGTGAAAAAATTTACAGCCTTTAAAAGTATGCAGACACAGTTTTCAAGATACTTGTTTAAAACATCCTTCATAATTTTGGAGTGGAATAATTCAGGAGAAGTATCAGGCAGCTCTAACATTAATATAATAATTGTCCTTCTCTTTTACATCATTATTATTATTATTTTTTAACATCTTTATTGGAATATAATTGCTTTACAGTGGTGTGTTAGTTTCTGCTTTATAACAAAGTGAATCAGCTATATGTATACATATATCCCCATATCCCTTCCCTCTTGTGTCTCCCTCCCACCCTCCCTATCCCACCTCTCTAGGTGGTCACAAAGCACTGAGCTGATCTCCCTGTGCTATGCGACTGCTTTGCACTAGCTATCTATTTTACATTTGGTAGTGTATATAAGTCCGTGTTACTCTCTCACTTCGTCCCAGTTTACCCTTTCCCCTCGCCGTGTCCTCAAGTCCGTTCTCTATGTCTGCATCTCTATTCCTGTCCTGCCCCTAGGTTCTTCAAACAAACTAGTAGAATTTTTCCTTGGAAATAGTTGGAAATTATCTTGTTAATTTATGTACCAATGATTAGAAGGCTGTGTTACTTTAAATATTCTGTGATTCAAGTTTGCTACTAATTTGAACTCCTCTCAGTTAGTTTGAATTAATACGATAATATCAACAAGAGCAGCATTCTTAAATTTTGTGTGAATCAGAATCACCTTCTCAACAATCATTTGCCCCAGTTCTACCCCAGTGGATTCTGATTCAGTAAGTTTAGGGTGGGGCCCTGACATCCATATTTTTAACATGCTCTCAAAAGTGATCCTATGGCACACCAAAATTTAAGAATTTGACCCAAATTTTTAAAGTTCTATTTCTTACTACTAATAGATTGTATAGTAAATATCTAAAGATTGTGAGTGTACTACAGCAAAGATTTGCTTGAATAATATATATTTCTTATTTATTTCATTTTTATGTGTAATTTAATATTTATTCAACTGTTTATGGGGTGCATAGGTGAATCTCTACTAAGGAAAAGATGTGGGAGAGAGGAATGTCTTTCTTAATAGCTTTAATAGTTGAGTATATCTGTATGCCTGCTATTTAATCTTTTTTAAGGACTGAGTAATTAAGGAGCAGGCTTCAGGTAATTAGGATATAATTAAAACAAAAATGTGATTGTCAAGACCACATTTCTCAAATTGAGATGAGAAGAATGTTATCATGCTGAGAAATTTAAATATAAAACAGAGTAATTATTCACTGCCCACAGTCTGTAGACCCAGTAGGGCTTACGTATCTCTAACTTAATGTGCCTCTTTAAGTTTTCCCTTATTTATACATACTGTTATCTAACACACTGGTTTCTGCTCAGATTAGAAACATTTTTTAGATTATGGCAACTCCTATGAAATTCTGTCTCTAACAGTTGCTGATTGGTAAGCTTTGATAAAATTTTGATTTAAAGAAAATTAATATTACTGACCT
Source organism: Hyperoodon ampullatus (assembly GCF_949752795.1). Classification (NCBI taxonomy): domain Eukaryota; kingdom Metazoa; phylum Chordata; class Mammalia; order Artiodactyla; family Ziphiidae; genus Hyperoodon; species Hyperoodon ampullatus. Next base: position 87,198,262 of record NC_136916.1, read on the forward strand.
CTGTTTATAAAAAAACATATATACTGTTTCAGGGAAGTAAATGTGGTTATCTGTTTGAACTAAGGGGATGTGTTTCTTTTTCATCTTTTAAATTACCTCTAAGTTAAGAAAGTATCTACCATATTTGCTGGAAGTTCCCATCATTATGCTTGATAATTTTAGGAATTATATTTTTCTTTTGGCTGATATTTCACCTAATACCAAATGAGTCTAATTTGCAGTCTAGTTTCAGTTCATTTTTTTTCTCTTTGGTATTTGGGTTCTTTTGCTTTATTTGATTTGTCACAGTAGTTGCCTGGCCAGGTAGGAGATTTAACATCAGAAAATAATGTACAAGTTCTATATGTTTAGACACAATTGAACATTTCACTTGACTGGGAAGATGAGATTTAACATCAGAAAATATTATACAAGTTCTATATGTTCAGACACAATAGAACATTTCAGTTGACTGGGAAGATGTGCAGAGGTTCCATTAAATATACTTAATTTTTTTCTTATGTTCATTTCACTAATTTTGGAAAAAGCCATCATCTTCCTGAAACGTACATAGTTGAAGTGTTCTCATAGTATATTTTCCTGTGCATGAAACTAAAGGGATTAAACATTGTGACTGCTGATTTCTTTATTTTTGGCTAGCCTATACACTTTAAGGTACCTGAGCATGTATTCTACACTAAGTTTTATGCCTGCTATGTGCAGAAAACAAAATTTTGAGCTACCCATGAGTGACTGCTTCCCTATGCTATTTTTTCTGTATTTGTTTCTGAGCCATCAGAACTTACAAATGGCTACAGATACTATACATCAGGGAGGTTTTGTTTCCTTTCAGGGTTTTAAGCTTGGAGCTTAGATGTCTCTACTTCAGAAGTAGGATGATCAGGCAGCTCTTTTGGAGCCAGCTTGTAGCTACTGTTTTTCCAAAAAATTGTTAACACATTTGAAATTTAGTATTCCAATCTAGGAATGGAGGAGGGAAACTGAAGTCAGGGAAAAGGTGAGGGAAGAGTTATAGTTAGTAGGAACATATAATCTTGTTAAAGAAATGAGAAATAAACAGCTGAAAAGTTAGAATAGGTTAAAATGTTTTAAAGTTGTTCTATAAGAGATTTATAAAAAAAATTATACAGTTACTATAGTTCTTCAGAGGACAAAGATTACTTTTAGCTGGAGTTGGGGCATGGGGCTAGGGGAATGGGGTGATGTTGAGTTGTACCCTAAAGAATGAATGGGATTTAAGGATTTAGATAGATAAGAACTCATTTCAAGTTATTCCATTTTGGAAGGTATTCCAAAATGAAGATACAAAAAAGTAAATGTTTTCTTTTGGGGATTGCAGCTGCCTTTTTCCTCATAAGAAAACCACCACTTTGTAGTACACTATTAATAAACAGAGGCAATCATGTTATCCTATTTTTCTACCAAAGCTTACATGCCAGTCTGTTACAGGTGTTTCCTATTTGAAAAATCAAGATTCCAAGAAGCTCTAACCCTTACTCTCTCTTCTTGCTTTAGAACAAAATTAAAATGTACAAATAATAAAAATTCATAGAGGGATATATCGTGCTTATGTTAAAGGAATAACTCAAAACCGTTCTTGAGTTAAATTTTCCATATATTGGTTTACAAATAGCTGTTCATTTACAATTAGAAAAATATTATCTATTCATTCATTAAACAGATTTTTGTTGAATATCTCTTATGTTCTGGTAAACAATCATATACAGTCCCAACCTTTGTGGAACACATAGTCTTTCAGTAGAATGAGATATTAAAGTTATTCACTCAGATAAATTCTTGTGATTCATGGTATATATAAAGAATACAGGATTTTGACCAAGTTGGTGAGTCTTTCTAGAGGAAGAGACATTTAAACTAACGACTAAGTAGGAATTAGTGGAGCAAAACTTGGGGGAAGAACATTTTAGGAAGGAGGACACATGTGAAGCTTTTGAGGCAGGAAAGCTTGTCCTTTCAGAGGACTCAGAAACCAGCGTGGCTGAGCTCAGCAAGTGGGAGAGTAACTCACGGTAATTGAAGGTAAGATTATATAGAACTTTTAAAATGATTACTTTGGTGGGCTCTGGAAGGGAGTTTAGTTAGGAGTCTAATGCAGTCACCTGGGGAAGAAATAATGGTAGTGTGGATTAGGATTTGGCAAAGAGATAATAAGAAGTGAATAGATTTGAGAGTTATTTGGATGTAGAATCAGAAGTTAAAATTGGTTGGATGTAGGCCTTACATCTGCAGTGTAGTTTAGTCCTTATGAAGCTCTCATAAAACAATATTTTATGGCTCTAGCCTACAGCCTTATATTGATTTTGCATTGCTTAGCCTTATTCTTTCTTGCCGCCCAGCTATATAATCCCATTAAATGGACACCTGTGACTACCCTTCTTTTTGTCTTTAGAGCAACTTCAGCTAATTGTTAATAAGGTGGTTTTTTCCAAAGGTATAATGCATCTGGTGGCTGTTTCCCTCCTTTCTCCTAATAGTGAAATTTGAGTCAGGTCCCCTTTGCATGTTTTTTTTTTTTTGTCTGTTCCTACAGTAGATCAATAAAAGTGAATTGGCTTTCAGGTATGTGTTACTGGGCTTCATAAGATTGTTTTGTTTTTGCTTTTTAAAAAAAATTTGAGGTTCAATTGCAGGCAGTCCTACTTTTGAAATGTTATTTTTTTCTTCAGTAAGCCTAGTTTCTATTTTATTGAAATATTTATATGCATATAGAATTTTCAATCTTCTAGTAACATCTCAAAGACAGTTTTTTCCTTGTCTTAGTTGACTTTTATGGCATTAAAATTCAAAAGTCATGTTGAACAAGAGGTCTCAAACATTTTCAGAGATGCTGTAGATTATCTAGGCTCTCTTTGTATATTACAACTTGACTTTTAAATTAGACCAATGAATATTTATTAGTTATTTTTTTATCCGGGGGTTTTATGTTTGGATATATCTGTCTATGTATATTTTTTAAAATAACATTCTTTTTAAAGTTTTTAGGCTTTCTGTTTTATTCTTACATGTTTCAACATTTCACTGCTGGGTTGTTTTTAGGATTACTGAGGGGGTTCTTTGTTTTCTTACATAATTGGTTTCCTTATAATTTTTTCTTAAATTCCTTACCATAGCACAACTTAAAAAGAAATCTTTTTAGATGAAAGGCAAGAACTCTCTTATCTTAATGACAGTCATTGCAAATAGTGCAAAGATGAAAGTTCTTGAGTTGTGCCTTGATTATATGTGATCTCAGAAATTTCTTACATATGATTATGTTTTTAAAAATATTTGCTACTTATAGTTAACATTCAACCATAGTGAACATTTGTTTTTCATATGGATATTTTTTTACAAGATCAAAGCAATAGTTAATGTCTTTGAAAACCTCAGTAGTTGTTCTATTGAATACATTACTGTTTTATGCCCTACATTTCATTTTATAATTATCTTTCTGAAATTTTCTTGTGCTTGGTGATAAAGCCTAATTATGGTTTAAGACAAACAAAAATGAGAGAACTCAAAACATAAAGGTTTTTGCATTTTGAATATCATCTGTGGTTTGCATTGTGACCCTTGATTACCCAAATAACACAGTAACAGGGTTGCAGCCAGGCCTGTTACCATGAGTTCATCCTTGAAAACTAGGGTCCGAGTACTTATCTTGCCTTTTATTAAAAAAGGAGTTTGTTTAATTAGGGCATCTCTGTATTTAGTAAATCGCTTGGTCATTGATATCCATGACATTCTGCTGGAATTTGGTAGCAACTTAGCGTGTTTCAGAGTAACTGTGTATCTGAAGGGTAGCGTGACTTCAGGAGAGAATGATTTTATTTCATTACACTTTTGATAAAATGTTGCCTCAAATAACACATTTTAAAAAACCGTATCATTTAGAAATATTTTTTGTCATTTCTTTTTTCAGAACTAGTTATATTAAAACGTTTTTTAATGTTGATAGTTTTTAAAACCCATAGAAAAATTGGAGAATGAACTTTATACCTTGCACCTGTATTCACCACCTGTTAACATCTTGCCACACCTGCATGTTCACACACACACAAACACAGACACACGCTTTTATTTTGCCAAATTATCTGAAAGTAGGCTACAGACATCATGACACTTCATCCTTAAATTCTTCAGCATGTATCTACCAAGAACAAGGACAGCTTCCTACATATTCACAGTTCTATTATGTTTCTTAAAAACATCAACATTAATTTAGTAATATTATCTGGCATATGGTCCATATTCAAGTTTCCTCAATTATCGCCAAAATGTCCTTTATAACTATTTGTTTGTTTTCACCCAGGATCCAATCAAAGTTCACCCACTGTATTCGATTATTATGTCTCTTTAGTCTCCCCCAATCTAGGACAGTCCTACTGCCTCACTTGTTCTTTATGACACTGAAATCTTTGTAGAGTTTAAGCCAGTTGTCTGCAGGATCACTCACATTCTGGATTCATTTGTTTCTTAATAATAAGATTCAGGTCAAACATTTCCAGTAAGAACACAGGGATATTTTGTAATCTCCTGTTGCATCACATCAGGAGTCACTTTAATTGCTGTGTAGTATTCCAGTGCATGAATCTACCACAGTTTATTTATTCATTCTACTTTTGACAGATATCTGATTTGTTTCAAGTTTTTGACTATTATGAGTAAAGCTGCTATGTGTAGTCTTTTGGGATCAGTAGTTGAGCATAGGATTGCTTGTGGGAAAGGATTTTGGCAATTTCTTTACCTAGGCAAGACCTGGAGTGCTGTGTTCAGCTGCCAGAATCCTCTCTGAACCTTTCATAAAACATTGAGAGCATAGTTTTGAATTTTATTTATGTAAATGTTAATGTATTTTTTCATAGCCTACAGTACCAGATCTATTTGCCACTTATTATGAAGGCAACCCTTGCTCACACAATCCAAAAAGGGAATACTGTTTATTCTCTCTACTTGAAGAATACAAATTTCCATGTTTTGTTGGATAGGAAATGTATATCAACTCACATATGTAAATTTGAATGGAGTATAACCACATACAATATTTTCTTTTTTGGATTGTGGAATCTTATTAAGCTGGCGTAACCTTTGTCATATCTGTGACCTTAAGAGAGCGTCTAAATTTCGTACCTCATAGAACTAAATGAAGATAGTTTATTTAAACATGTGCATGCATAGATAGTTGGAACTCACTTATTGTAAATTGTGGGACTTGTAGTCAACTGTTTACATAGGTATCTACAACACCACTGGAGACTGAATTTAAAAACCATGTAAAAGCTTTTCTGTATAAGAAAGAAGTAAGGACAGCAAAGGTAGCAGAGCAAAAATAAACTTCTGTTCATACTTTTATATATGTTCACTGATTTTTACATATATATTTTTTTTCCAGTAGTGGCTACGGAGGAAGTAGTTACTGCAGAATCTGTGGATGGTGCAATTCAGCAAGTAGTTAGTTCAGGGGGTCAGCAAGTCATCACAATAGTTACAGATGGAATTCAGCTTGGAAATTTGCACTCCATTCCAACCAGCGGAATAGGTCAGCCCATCATTGTGACCATGCCAGATGGACAACAAGGTTGGTAGAAGGCATTTACATAAAGTTTGCATTTATTCTTAATCCTCAGGAAATTGTGACATGTTTTTCAAAGCATTTATTTTTGCCTTAAATTTTGTTTTTGTAACCTTTTGCAGCAGACTTAATTGCCTAGTTTTATTTGCTTAGGCTACTGTTAAAATTAGCTTGCTTTCTCTGAGTGTATACTAGGTAGAAAGAGAAATTGGCCCCAAAGTATTCTGGTTGGAAAATGAGCTTAAATAAATAATTCAAAATCAGTATTGGACAATACTTTCCTATGCCATTTAATACAATTCAGATATCATATGGGCTTTTAAAAACACCATGTGAAAAAAAGCTACTTAAAAAGAAGTTGGACGAGTTATGGTAGGAACATAGTGACAACTTTTAGCAGCTTTGTTGATAATTGTCCCAACTTTTTCGTTTTGAGTAATAAGAGAGTAGTAATAAGATAGATGAAACAAACCCCAGTTTCATGTTTAGTGAACCTAAAAGACTGAGAAAACCACAAAATTCCATATTTAAGTACTTGCCAAAAACATCTTAAGATCTAAGCCAGGGCAGTAGAACCCTCAGGGAAACCCCCAGTCGTACATCAAGAAAAGGGGCTGAGCTCAGAAATCAGCAATAAATATACACTTCCAGTAAGACAGGGCCCAATCTGAGTAGGAAGTGCTGCAAGTAGGATTAAGATAGACTAGAGCATGAAAGCTGGAGGAAGCAGAAAGAGAAGGTGCAGAAAGTTCCTATCTAAACAAGCATCCCAGTACCCAGTACTCCGTACCGCCCCCCCACCACCAAAAAAAAGTATGTGTACACATAACCTTTTAGAAAAAGACTGGGATTGCAGAGACCAGGCCTCTTCATGGCCTGTGAAGGAATTAGGGAAGGGAAGGGCTGGAGGTAGAAGTTCTCCTAAACCAGGTTTGGTTTAGAGTGATAGTGGAGGTATGGCCCTGCAGAGAGACCAGGTCTCAAGGAACGATTTTGTTGCCATAGCAGTGGAGGAGGAAACCCTTGACCTGTGGAGCCTGGGAGGCTTTTCTCACCACTATGCAGAAATCTCCTGCTGGTGGTCCAAGATTTGGATCAAGCCCAGGTACTTTCACAACGCTTTAAATAACTAATTCTAATTATATAGAAAAGAAGAAACTTTCAAAGTATTTGTTTTAAGCAGATATAACATTGTTTCCAAAACCTGACATTATACACACAGTCTAATCTCATTGATGAACAAATGGAAAGAAACTCATGTTTTTGGATAGGATGACTCACTATTATAAAGCTCTCAATTCTTCCTGAGTTAATTGATAAATGTAATGTGATAGGAAAAAAAGACTGTATTAGTTTGCTAGGGCTGCCATAGCAAACTACCACAGACTGGGTGACTTAACAGAAGTTTATCTTGTCACAGTGCTGGAAGGTGGAAGTCCAAGATCAAGGTGTTGGCAGGTTTGGCTTCTTCTGAGGCCTTTCTCCTTGGCTTGCAAATGGCTGCCTTCTTGCTGTGTCCTGATATAGTCAGCCCTCAGTCTGTGTGTGTTGTCTGCGACCTAACCTCTTATAAGGACACCAGTCATATTGGATTAGGACCCACTTAAATGACTTCATTTTGGACTTCCCTGGTGGCGCAGTGGTTAAGAATCTGCCTGCCAATGCAGGGGACATGGGTTCGAGCCCTGGTCGGGGAAGATCCCACATGCCACGGAGCAGCTAAGCCCGTGCACCAAAACTACCGAGCCTGTGCTCTAGAGCCCGCGAGCCACAACTACCAAAGCTTGCATGCCTAGAGCCCATGCTCCTCAGCAAGAGAAGCCACCACAATGAGAAGCCTGTGCACTGCAACGAAGAGTTTCCCCCGCTCGCCACAGCTAGAGAAAGTCTGTGCACAGCAACGAAGACCCAACGCAGCCAAAAATAAAACCAAAATCTCATTTTACCTTTTTAACCTTTTTAAAGGCCCTATCTCCAAATACATTTTGAGGTACCGGGGGTTAGGACTTACAACATTTGAATTTTGAGGGGGACACAATTCAAGCCATAACAAAGACCAATAAGTCTTTTTCTGGAATTAGCCAAACAGATTCTGAAGTTTATTTTGATGGAGGAGGAGGGAAGAAGAATAAGGATAACTAGAAAAGAAGAGCAATGAGAGGAACCTACTGAATATTAAAATAAACTTTTAAAGCTTTCATAATTTAAAAATTATAACTGGCAAATGAATATATAGACTATGTAGATAGTCCAGCGAAACAGATATAATTCTCAGTTCTTCTTGAGTGAATTTATAAGTGTAATGTAATATGGTATGAGTTAAAAGAAATACTTTAATTCTCAATATTTCTAATGTTTTTAATTACATTGTACTAAATAAATAATAGTTTTACTATTTTTTCATTTGTTTACATTTATAAATGACAGTAGGAGAGTTTTTAATGTTTTGACAACCTTAAAGACTGTAGGACAGTTGTAATTTTCCCATTGATGATTAAGATTGTTTTGCATAGTTTTAGCTTGCACAGTCATGTTTATGTTCCCGCACTGGTATGCAAAACAAGGACAGCCTCTCGCTCTCTGTATATTTACATTTATGTAAAGAGATACTAAAAATTGGGACAGTCTAACAACCCAGTGGAAAAACAAGCAAAGTTTATAAACAGACATTGTTCATAATGGTGTATCCTCACAGTGGAATATAATGCAGCTAAATGAAAGAAAGCTCTCTATGTGTTGGTGAAAGATACCCTAGATATATGGAGTGAAAAAAGCAGACACAGAACGATGTATCTATCTTATGTATGTTTGAATATATGTTTTGTATGTATCTACCTTTTGTGTAAGAGAGAGAAAAAGGAAAATGTATATTCATGTTTGTTTTTACATAAATGAACACAAGAACAATGTATAAGCAACCAGTAAAAGTATCTGTTTTAGCAAGGGTGAAGTCAGACCTCTCAAAATATGCTTGTTAAGTATTATTTTGATTTTGAGCCAATGAATGTATTATCTATAAAATTAAAAAAAATAAGTAGGTACCTTAAACAATAAGTAGTTTTCAGGAAATAGACAAGAAGTTGAAGACAAATATGGACGTTTCTCATAAATAGCAAATCAGTGTTTTGAAATTATTGTTTTTGGAATATATTTATTTTAGATGAGTTGCATCAACAATCTCAAGACTAGTTTTAATTCTTCTAAACCTATCTGTAAATGAAGTAATGTGTACATTTTTTCGTTTTAGTATTAACAGTACCAGCAACAGACATTGCTGAAGAAACTGTTATAAGTGAAGAACCACCAGCCAAGAGACAATGTATTGAAATAATTGAAAACCGGGTGGAGTCTGCAGAAATAGAAGTAAGGAGTCTTTTACCCGGTGTGTTTTGCTGCAGTCATCCAAAATAAATTCCATTTGCTTTTCTTTCTTTTTTTTGTCTTTTATATTTATTACTGACAGTATTGTTTTGATATAGAATGAGTACTTTTTTGTCTAATTTTTTTGCCTTATCCATATAGCAAGCCTTCAATAAATAAATATTGAATGAATGAATGAATGAGTAAAGAATTTGTTTGTAACAAAGTCTGTCATCATGGTAACATTGGAATGTCTTTTGTTCTTGTACTGCATCCTTTATTTTCTATTAAATTTATATACATCATTCTCCCAAGTCACTAAAGGGAATGTCACTATATATTGACTAAAAAAATTTTTTTCTTGCAAAAATGAAAGGCGAATGACTATTTGGGCTGGAAGATGCTCTTAAAGAATGTTGAAGTTTGTCAGCTGAGTTATTTTGTAAAAAGCCATAGGTAACTGCTTATTTGATAAATGTAATGTCCCTTAAGGAAATTAAATTTAGATTAACTGTGATAGGATTCACCTTCTTTTCCCTCTGCCAAACTAGTTTGTAATTGTAAACTAGTTTGTAAGTGTAACCAAACCATAGTTATTACCTCACAGATTTTTTTCTCACATGACTGTAAATAAAGTTATGTTTTCCAAAGTTGATATTAACTTATATCAGATGAAAATAAGATCATTCCTAAATAACTTTGAAAGAGCAACTGCAGTGTAAAGAAAAGAATATTGGACTTGAAATTAAATGAGCTGGATTTGAATCCCACCTCTTGCCCCTCCCTATTAGCTTTGAGGCAAGTTATCTTACCTTTCTGAGTTCCTGTTTTATTTTCTCCCAAATTGGAATTTAAGATAACAATATCTGTATTTTGGGGGTTTTATGAGAGTTGAAAAAGTCAGCATGCTCATTATATACACATTCATAATATCTAATATGTGTGAATAGTAAATGTTGGTGAATATTTAGGAATTCTTTGTTATCATAGAAAAGAGAGGATTTAGAAAAATGCCACCTAAAGGCAACATAATTCTGACTGAGGACAATTAGAAAATATCCTTGCCCAAATTCGTTTACATGTAAGACTGGTACATCTTTCGCCACGATCTCAAAGGACATATTATTGAGTTAAGAAGAATTTGATTCATGGTTTAACCAGAATGTTTGATAAAATTGTGACTTTAATTATTGAGGGTGAGTTGTTTCATTTCATCAAAATTTAAAGTGATATTCAGTACACTGAAGTTTTTATAAACTACCCATTTATTTCATTGAATGGTATCAGTATACTTATTATTTTAAAATCTTTAATGTCTTTTACTGATAAATCAGTTGATCTTGTTTTCTGGCATATAAGGTGAGAAAGATTTTGTGATGTACTTTGCTTTAACTATTTAATAAAACATTTTTAAATTACTTGAATTTTTATTGAACATAAACTGACTCAATTCAACATTTCTTTTAATTGAAGTATAGTGGATTTATGTCAATTCAACATTTTCAAAATAATGAATGTGCAGGCTGTACCTTTATTTACCTAACAACCAGTGAGAATTGCTGTTTTCATCAAAGATCAACCTAATTCCACTCTTACAGTCTTTCAGAGACCAAGGAGAATAATCGCAAATAACAAGAAAGTATGAATTGAGGCATATAAATTAACTAGAACCAAGGAGATTAGAACATCAGGGAGATGGAATTTTAGCTTGATATAAAGAACTTCACGAGTTATTTTTAGCTTAATTTTAGTAATTAGAGCTTTCTGGTAATGGAAGTCTTATTCTCCATCACTGGAAATGTTCAAGCCAAAGTTGCATGATGTTAGAGCTATTACAGAGAGACTTTGAAGCATACAGTGAGTAGAGATGGTAGAGGTGGGCAGGGGATACAGAATGAAGAGAGACCTCCAATGTTTTCTAAAACCAGGTAATCATTTCCTTATAGTACATAAGAGTTCTTTTGATTTTATTTTCCGAGGTCTCCAATAGAGTTATCTAGAGTTATCTTGGGGGTATACTTTTATATTCCTTTCTAAGTGATTGCTTAGCCATTAACCCAAAAAGTTTCTCTAAAGCAGTGCTTCTCAACTGGAGCAATTTTGACCCCAGGGGACATTTGGCAATGTCTGGATACATTTCTGGTTGTCACAATGAGGGACATGCCACTGACATTTAGTGGATAGAGGCTGGGGATGCTTCTAAACCCTATACACATCCTACAATGTGTGTTTTGCCGCTCAGTTCTGCAGTTGTAGTAGGAAAGCAGCCACGGGCAATTTGGAAATGAGTGGGTATGGCTGTATTTCAGTAAAACTTTATAAAAAACAGGATCATATTTGACCCATGGCAGTTAGAAAATGGACAGCTCAGTGGACAAGCAGAGAGCTCATACACCCTGCCTAGTTTCTCTCTTTTTTAAAAAAAACATTTAATGGTTAAGAATATGAGTCTGGAAGCAGATTTAGGTTTGAATGATAATTTTCTGAGTGTGATTGGTCAAGTTATTTAGCCTTTCAAGGCTTGGCTTCCCCATCAGTAAAAAGGGGAAAATAATAACACCTACATTATCAGAGTGTTGTAAGGTTTAAATGAGAATGCATGTGAAGGACTAGTACAGTGGTGAGCATATAGTAAATGCTCAGTAACTGTTAGTTGTATTATTATCATCTTCTAAAATTTATATTGTGGTATGGTAGAAGATAAATCACTTTAATGATTTTTTTTGCTTTATAATAGCTGAAGTAAAATAAATTTGAATATTAGAAAATTACATATAAAACTGTTAAAAGATAATTGTTAATAGCTGAAGCAGAATTCAAGAATCTTGTTTGGAATTAAAAAAGCAAACTCGAAGTCTTTCTTTGTTCTATTATTCTATTGCCTAATGTAATCATAGTATATTGCTTGGGCTTGGAGTTGAAGTGTAAGGTATCTTCCTTACTGCTTTCATCTTCTGAAATAATTGTGAATCTCTTGCTGTTTCTAAGTGTGAATAAATAGGTAATACTAGAAGATACCTTAGAGTTAATCTTTTCTAATATTTCCAACCAAATCAGGGCAAGTTTTTATCCATATTCAAAACTTTGGCTGCCAAAGGATCTTATTTCTTAGTACATGTAAAAGTGTAAAACACTTATGCATGGCTGTGAGTGCTCCTGCCAGAGGTAGGGGTCTAGCTCCCACCCTTCCACTGGTGCCCAAAGTCCTGCATAGTTCACTGCCAGGGACTGGTGTCAGTTGCTTACGTGAGGCTGGCATCTTGCCTGAAGTAACGAGAAAAGGGTAGCAGGGTAGGGCGTAGGCATTTCTTCTACTTGTACATTTTGTGTAATTGGAAGATGTGGAGGCTACTTGTATCAATCACTCTCACATTTGGTGGACTCATAGGAAAAATAAATGTTAGATCTAGCTTCATTCCCAGTGTGGAGAAGGCAGTGAGATCACAGGAAGGTAGGAGTATTATACATGTTCCTCCTTGTGGACCATGTGAATAGTGGAGGGTAGGGAATCTTTTGGTGTTCACAACGGACAAGGGTCTAGGAGGCAGTGGAAGAGACCACAGTGTCCTCTTTCCCAGCAAGCTTCTTACCCCTCGCCCTTACCTTCAGTTCTCTCTTTTAAGTGTCTTGTCCAGTGTGAACCTGGCCTCTTTTTGTCATTAGTAGTCCTACCCTCAGTCCCCACCCCAAGCAGAAGGCCTGGGCTTCTGTAATGAGGTTGAGCTTGGACCTGGTCAAGTTGAGTTTTTGTCCGTGTGCTTACTAGACGTATGGGAAAGGAATCTTTGAAGTGTTTTCCCTTAGGCAACTGTATAGGGGCAGAGTGAGGAGAGGAGAAAGAATACCACTTACATTGGACCAGATTTGTGTTTTTCCTCTCAATTTGTTCAGGAATTTGATACATATATTTTACAGCATATAATATAATGAATCACAGTAGAGAAATTAGTATTTTATTGGTTTGTAAAATGGTATAATTTAGGAAGCACTAATCTAGACCAGCACTCTTCATTTTAAAGATGAGGAATCTTGCTTGCTGTCATAGGGAAAGATAGTTTTATTTATTTTTTTTAATAAAAATTTATTTATTTATTTATGGCTGCGTTGGGTCTTCGTTGCTGCGTGGGGGCTTTCTCTAGTTGCGGCGAGCGGGGTCTATTCGTTGCGGTATGCGGGCGTCCCATTGCGGTGGCTTCTCTTGTTGTGGAGCGCAGGCTCTAGGTGCGCGGGCTTCAGTAGTTGTGGCACAAGGGCTGTAGTTGTGGGTCGTGGGCTCCAGAGCGCAGGCTCGGTAGTTGTGGTGCACGGGCTTAGTTGCTCCGTGGCATGTGGGATCTTCCTGGACCAGGGCTCGAACCCGTGTCCTCTGCATTGGCAGGTGGATTCTTAACCACTGTGCCACCACGGAAGTCCCAGGAAAGATAGTTTTAAAAGCAGTAATATTAGAACCTCATAACCCTGACTCCTTATTGTGTTACCATGAGAAAGCTGCATTGTCTCTAAGCATCAATTTTCCTCATCTGTAAAATGGGCATAATGTCTGTCTTAGAGACTTGTTATTGGAAATCACCTTCTTTATATATATAATGGGTGCTCAATAAATATTAATTTTTTTGTAATTAGTAGCTTTTGTTTTTACATCTTTATTGGAGTATAATTGCTTTACAATGGTGTGTTAGTTTCTGCTTTATAACAAAGTGAATCAGTTATACATATACATATGTCCCCATACCCCTTCCCTCTTGCATCTCCCTCCCTCCCACCCTCCCTATCCCACCCCTCCAGGCGGTCACAAACCACCGATCTGATCTCCCTGTGCTATGCGGCTGCTTCCCACTAGCTATCTACCTTACGTTTGGTAGTGTATATATGTCCATGCCTCTCTCTCGCTTTGTCACAGCTTACCCTTCCCCCTCCCCATATCCTCAAGTCCATTCTCAAGTAGGTCTGTGTCTTTAGTAGCTTTTTAACATTTAATTAGTAGCTTTTTAACATCACAGATAAAGATGTGAAGAGGTATGGTGGTATATTTCCCTGTTAAAGTTCTTCACTAGTTTTTGTAGTATGTATAAAAGTACAGGTACCCAATTTGGGTTCATTATGTTAGTCTTATTTCTAATTAGAAAATAATTTCCTTGAGGTCAGAAACTAATCTGTATCTCGTAGTGTGGAGCTCGAAATTAGGGCTTTAATTATAACGGAATTGGTGAAAAACGCAAGATGTCTCAGAAATACCAATACGTGGCTACTTTTAGCTACTACAGATTTTTTTATTTGAAAGATGCATGCTTGTATGTGTTATTGTATTTGTGCAACAATTGAAAAAAAACTTTTTTTTTAAATTAGGAGAGAGAAGCTCTTCAGAAACAGCTGGATGAAGCTAATCGAGAAGCACAAAAATATCGACAGCAACTTCTAAAGAAAGAACAGGAAGCAGAGGCCTACAGACAGAAATTAGAAGCTATGACTCGTCTTCAGACTAATAAAGAAGCTGTTTAATTGAAATGAACATATAGTTTGAGTTTACTTTTGGTCAAGAAAGAATACAGTCTTGAACTGTACACAGTAAGGTGCAGTCATGGGAAGACAGGATAATAAAAGAGACTGCAGCTTGATAATTGGACTTAAGCCATGAGCTCTGAATTCTTGTAACATAAAACTTTACTTTAGAAGTTGTGAAATGTATTTAAAACTGAATTCTGTAAATAGTTTTTTTTTTTTACAGTTCCAAATGCGTTGATAAAGATTGTTGAAGAGATCCCAAAACACAATAAGCCACTGTTTTTTGTGAATTCTTTTTGATTTTAGTACAAACCTTAATTTCTCAGAAACAGAACAGTTTTAAGGGTGATCGTTGTTGATTAGACCAAATGTTGTGTAATAACCCTGTGGTGGACTGATGCTGGAATTACTCCTGTAGGTATAAACTTCTATATGAAGAGAAGATTTCTCCCAGGAAATCTTGTACAGCTTTAAGTTGTCTCAGAGTCTCTGAAAACATTTTTTAGAAAGCAAATTTTTATATTTGTTCAATTTCAGCTATACCCAAGTAGATTTACATGTATATGAAGCAAATATTTTTAAAACTTTCTGTTTGTACATATTCTGCATGTTTTATAATTTCAAAATGCATCACTTGCATAGGTATTTTTCCCACAAAGATGTTGAAAGTTACTAGCAAAGAAAGAAACCCTTTTATTCTATAGGTCATTGAAACTAAGTAAGCTAGCAGCTGGTTTTATTGGAACGACAATGTTCTTGGAAGGAGCAGCTTACAAGATACCTTGAATTTGCAAACTGCAAAATCTATGCTTTTTTGAAAATTTCATAGTGGGGACGTGAAACTATTCTGTGCCTTCCATCATGATTTCCACATGAAAGCACTTTAAGGCACTGGATTTTAAGATAATGTTTTCAGAAAACTCAAAGCATATGGGTTTCTGAGATACTTCATGGACTCTTTTTCCCCCCAGGAAATTATTCTTACAGAAAAAAAATGCTTTTGTATGTAGAACAGGAACTTTTTGTACTACGGTGATGCTATAGATATGTCTAACATAACTTTTACTTTCCCTGTGAAAGCTGTATGTCTGTGCTGTGACTGGCTCTCATCACAATATTGTTCAATTCCACAGTGTATGGACATGAAACTCTGACATAGTGTTCCTTCTTTTTTGTAAACATAACTTCAAGTCCTTTTTCTTGTTTTATTTTTTAATGTTTTATTGCTTTATGAAAATGTTTAACCCTAAGACCCTTCTAGATTACCTATACTGTATAAAGAAGCAATTACCCTTAAAACTGTACTCTGCCCTACTTTTCTATTTTACAATTAAATATCTTTTCCACATATGTTCAGTGTAGTCTTATATTTTGACCACATTTTATTCACATTAAAAAGTTTGTTCTGTGTATTACGGCCATATTCCACGTATGAAAATATAAATTCTTCACACTGAGTCTTAAAAGTATCTAAAACTGGGTTTTACAAATGCCAAGGCATATTTTCAGTTGTGTGAAGCTGCTTTTCTGTTTCTGTTTTTTAGTACGTTAGTGCATTTATGGATTTGTTATGTTAGGAAGGGTACCCTAACGTATGCAGTGTCAGAGTAGAGCAGGGGCAGCGTGTTCACCCCACTGTATAGTTTTGCTTCCAAGACCAGATTGGCCCTGAAGATCCTTGAGAAAGTGTTGGAAACTAGCTTCTGAAAGTGAATTTAATGCCTTCTTTGATTTCTAGTTTTTTGTTCTGCTAGAAACTACCTGGTGCACGAAAGAATTTTGATCTATAATAACATTTGCCATAGATGGGAGAAAATAATTCATACTTAAGAGGAATAAGTGTATGATAGTATCACGTAGACATTGAAATGTCTGGGGGAAGTCCACGTTTTTCAGAGTCTGTATGTTGGACTTGTTTAATTCCTTAATCATCTACACCTGATTCACTGTACTATGAAATCAGAACTTAAACAAGAATTTATAATTAAAAAAAGCATTTGCTTTTTCTTTTTAGCTTCCGTTTTGAGGTGGGTTGGGAAAGCTTTGCATTCTACTTATTCTCAATGGTGTTATGGGCAGAAGATTAAAAGAACTGACAGAATAAAATAATAATAAAAGTTTTCAGAAATCCACACTTAATGTGTTTCCAGTACATAATAATGGATTCATAGTTAAAGGTCATCAGGTTGCCACATTGATGACTAATTATTTCCACTTATGTGTGAACAAACACGTTCTTTATTTTTTTTAGAAAACAGTCCACACTTTCCTTTATTTCAATATTTGTGTGGTAAACAAAAATGCATGGGGATATTAATTTTTGTATTGGGTTGAGGATGTTTGTATATTCATGAAGGGAATGAGATATTGATTTTAAATGAACAAACACCTTCTTGAGCAGCCCTTCTCAACCAGGGTTCTGCGAGAGAATCAATCTCTGATGCCCTAAATGTTAGGGCCTAATGAATTAATTCCTTGTAATGAATTAGTTTCTGTTCCGTGCATCTGGAATAGTACTGGTTATGTACTGTCTAGATACTGAGTTCATTAGATGTCTTGATTGCCTAATTGTTTAAGATTTTAAAACTTCACTGTATACAGTCGCTAGAACTCTGGGGTTACAAATTCTAGGTTGGGTCTGTGATGATTTCAGAAAGCATCATCTGATGACTGGTATCTGCAGAGACTGTGCTTCTCAACTAATTTTCATTTATTGTTACTTTATGTCTCAGTTACTTCCCCAAAGGGCTTGTGTTGTCATTTATTTTTACTGGCTTTTAGAAGTTATTTTTTTATGTCAATCTTTCCTGATATCAACAGCAGGTAGTTTTTCTTTTACTCTACCACTGGATTGCTTTATTTGTTTATGATGGTGGAGGGTTGGGAGTTGGAGAGCTTTCTTCTGTGACGTTCAAAATAACAGCTAAAGAGAGAAGGAAATAAATGTGAATATATAATTTGGACTATACTTGTTTTTAACAGAAAGGTCTGTGTACAAAATGTTTATCCAAAACATATTGCTAATGAAAATCTATGCCAGTATGTTTCTTCAACATGGTCATTTATGGTACTATTTATTGAAAATCAGAAGAAACCCTTGCCCATAACAGGAACTGATGAGTTGATAGATATTTATGGATACTTTATGCTGGTATGACTAATTTTTTGTCTTACTCTGTACAAAGTTTCTTCCAGATGAAATCTGTAAAGTTTCTTTGTGTCTTAATACCTGAAAGATCTTGAGAACTGACAAAATGTATCAAGAAGAAGACCCTTTTCAGATAAAATCACAAAACAATTGTAGGAACCTTTATATCCATATGGATGGGTTCCCAAGGCATTGAGACTCAGGCTTATATAGCAAATAGAGAAAAAAAATTTCTATTCACCTAGCTTCTATTGAGTAAATATCTCCCTCCATCATGTCAGATCAACTTAGGAATGAACTAACTAATATATTTGTTATTTTATTAGGTCATATTTACTGTACTTGGATTTCATTATAGATAACTAGTCTCTTGTAGTTTTGAATGATGTTTGCTATTTGCTTTCTCTATGTTAGGTGAGAACATCTCAATGCACATGGACTCAGTTTGACGTAAGCTCTTTGAATTCATTCTCAGATTACTTTGTGTAATTTGTGATGGAAAATACGCTTCTGGTTCCAAGTCAAAATTTTGATATCATTATTTTTGTGACTTATTAAAAGTATTTTCCAAATATATAGATAGTCTTATAGTTTTTTACCTCATTTTGATACCCTGAGATCCTTTAAAAATATTTCACAATGATAATCAAGTAGTGAATATAATTTAGATATAGTTCTTGGGGCTCTTCATTTTTAGATAAGTATTGTAATTCCCCCCAAAACTGTTTTCTTCCTGGAAAAATTTTGACCTGATCTCTGTGATTCTATCCACTGTACTTTATTAAGTGCTTACTCAAATTTTCATTTGAACAGTTTAGATCTCATGTGCATGGCTGATATGTAATGTTTTCTACATATATAAATATATGCAATTACAGTCTTACTACTGATTAATTACATGGATTATAATTTTGAATTTTATGAATTATTTTAATGTCTCCTTGGTTTTTCTGTAAGAAAATATTTTTCTTGCATGCCAGATAAAAGTCAGTAAAAGCATTCATTTTTTGTATTACTATTTTTCATAATTGTCCTTTGCCTGCCATCCTTATAACTCTCAAGAATTATTTAAAGTTTAAATTGCATTTGCATATTTTGCTATACAAAAATAACATTAAGAAAGCTTACACTTAAATGATTCTGTAGTCTCTTTTTATAAAAAATTCTCGGTCTGCCAGAGAACTGACTGCTTCCAAACATTTCTGCCAAGTATGATTAGTTGACTCTCAGCATCAAGCACTGAAGCATATTAAGAATGTTTACTACTTTTGTTAGATACAATTTAATACTCAGTTGTTTTAATGAAAACTTCAAAACATATAGAAGGGCATAGAGAATAATTTAACAAACATCCATGTACCTACCACCCAAATTTAATAAAATTTTTTAACATCTTTATTGGAGTATAATTGCTGTACAATGGTGTGTTCGTTTCTGCTTTATAACAAAGTGAAGCTATACATATACACATATCCCCGTATCCCCTCCCTCTTGCGTCTCCCACCCTCCCTATCCCACCCCTCTAGGTGGTCACAAAGCACCGAGCTGTATGCGGCTGCTTCCCACTAGCTATCTGTTTTACATTTGGTAGTGTATATATGTCCATATATACAGTACCACTCTGTCACTTTGTCCCAGCTTACCCTTCCCCCTCCCCATGTCTTCAAGTCCATTCTCTAGTAAGTCTACGTCTTTATTCCCGTCTTGCCCCTAGGTTCTTCATGACCTTTTTTTTTTTTTTTTTTTAGATTCCATATATATGTGTTAGCATACGGTATTTGTTTTTCTCTTTCTGACTTACTTCACTCTGCATGACAGACTCTAGGTCCATCCACCTCACTACAAATAATTCAATTTTGTTTCTTTATGGCTGAGTAATATTACATTGTATATATGTGCCACATCTTTATCCATTCATCTGTCGATGGACACTTAGGTTGCTTCCATGTCCTGGCTGTTGTAGATAGAGCTGCAGTGAACATTGTGGTACATGACTCTTTTTGAATTATGGTTTTCTCAGGGTATATGCCCAGTAGTGGGATTGCTGGGTCGTATGGTAGTTCTATTTTTAGATTTTTAAGGAACCTCCATACTGTTCTCCATAGTGGCTGTATCAATTTACCTTCCCACCAACAGTGCAAGAGGGTTCCCTTTTCTCCACACCCTCTCCAGCATTTACTGTTTGTAGATTTTTTGATGATGGCCATTCTGACTGGTGTGAGGTGATAACCTTATTGTAGTTTTGATTTGCATTTCTCTAATGATTAGTAATGTTGAGCATCCTTTCATGTGTTTGTTGGTGATCTGTATATCTTCTTTGGAGAAATGTCTATTTAGGTCTTCTGCCCATTTTTGGATTGGGGTGTTTGTTTTTCTGATATTGAGCTGTATGAGCTGCTTGTAAATTTTGGAGATTAATCCTTTTCAGTTGCTTCATGTGCAAATATTTTCTCCCATTCTGAGGGTTGTCTTTTCATCTTGTTTATGTTTTCCTTTGCTGTGCAAAAGCTTTTAAGTTTCATTAGGTCCCATTTGTTTATTTTCGTTTTTATTTCCATTTCTCTAGGAGGTGGGTCAAAAAGAATCTTGCTGTGATTGATGTCATAGAGTGTTCTGCCTATGTTTTCTCTAAGAGTTTGATAGTGTCTGGCCTTACATTTAGGTCTTTAATCCATTTTGAGTTTATTTTTGTGTATGGTGTTAAGGAGTGTTCTACAAATTTAATAAATCTTAAAATTACCTTCTTTGCTTCAATTCTTTTCTGTTAAGAAATTGAATGTTACAGATGTAGTTGAAGTCCCTTTTTTCCCCTTTCTCATCTCATTCCTCTCTCCTAAAGACAGCCACTATCCTGAGGTTGAAATGTATTTTTCTATCTACATTTTCATACTTTTTCTGTGTACCAAATTTCATAAATATAGGGTAACGTATCTGTGGTTCTTAAACTTTGTTAAAGTTATCATTTTATACATATGTCATTCTGCATATTAATTTTTTCAGTTCATCAATATTTTAGACATTCATATCTGAGTAATCATTCATTTTGACTTATAAAATTAAATAAATATACTATATGTATTTATCCTTTGTTCTATGTATAGATGTGTCACTTCCTATTTTTGGCTATTATAAATAGTGATGTAATGAACATCCTCGTATGTTTATCTCCTTACATGCATGAATGTTTTAGGTTTCCCCAGAAAATGGAATTGTTAGATTGAGGGTAGGCAATTTTACTAGACATTGTCAAATTGCTTTCCAGAGTGGCTCTGAATAGTGATGAGAATTCTCATTTCCCCACATCTCACCAACACATGATATTGTCACACTGTTTTTGCCAGCCTACATTGATATGAAATTGTTCTCATTATTTGCAATTCCCTATTATTAGTGAAGTTGAACATTTTTTCCCTGTTGTTTCTGGTCCGTTAGCATTTATTCTTCTCTGAATTGCTAGTTCATGGCCTGTTTTTTATTGGATAGTTTTTCTTATTGATTTGTTGAAGTTTAATATTTTTCTGGAAACTAATCTTTTGCTGGTTGCATGAGTTGTAAATATCTTCTCCCACTGTCTGACTTAAAATTTTTTTTAATTGTCTCAGTTAGTACATGTTTACTGAGTATTATGTGCAACTCTCAATACCAGACTGAGTTAGAATTTCAATTGTTATATCGGTCTAACACTCAAGGAGCCTATTAAAGGTGGAATGGAATTTTAATTTACAACTTGAATCTTTTCTCTTTTAGCTGAATACTGTCTCATTTTTTATAATATATGCTTTTCCAGATAATTAGTGAGGGAAAGATGTAACTCTCACACTTAAACCATTTTTAGAAGATGTAATGTACTACTTAATGTAATTTTTTCCATTCTTACACTAAGTTTTTCTTTTGATATTTTATAGTTGTGTGTTTTAAATTATATTTGAAAGGACAATGAGTTTTTGGATTATTGCACATGATGTGTACTAAAGTGTTCAGAAGCATTTAGCAGAGCCTCCAAAAATTAAAATTCCACTAGCCCCTTATCCTAGAGGTCTGTAGATACCAAAGTTGAGAGAAACAGCCTGGTGTGATGGAAAGAACATGGGTATTGGATCAGATAATCCTGGGTTCAAATCCTGCCCCTCAATTATTATTTTGTGTAATTTTAGCCAATTGTTTCAATTTCTTTGAGACTAAGTTTCTCAAGGATGAGTTAGAAGATGGCTTTCACTGTGTTGTGAAGATTGAATCTAATCATGTGGATTAAAAGTGCAAGATACAGTGGTCTGTACATAGTAAACATTTGCTAAGTATATTTTGAAGAAATATGTAGAAGAGATAGAACCTATTGAAGGTATATAAAGGACTGTCAGTCATCCCAGCCCCACCCTCTGGACAAAAAGGTGTGATTTTCTGCTGTTAGGACAGGCAGTATTTGTCAACTCCATCCTTATGCTACCTTCCTAAGTGAGCAGCTAAGCCTGATTGCTCTTTGTACAGCTGGTTGCTCCCTGGAGGAAGTTGGACTTCCTCTTCCCTCCTATCGTGTAGCCTCTTGTAGACTAACCCTAGCCTACATCTGTATCACATCTGTACCCAGTGCTTTTTCAGAGGGCAAAATACCATTACCATGGGCACAAAAATCCCCTTTCAATACACGGTTGAAAATGAAACCAATTCCTCAGTTCTAAGCAGTTCCTTGGAGGGCACAGCTCCCTGTCTTAAGTCCTGGTGATCCCTCTGTTTCCAGTAAAATCTCTTGTTTCCTTAGTGACAGTTGCACCACTTCATTTGAAGCTCACACTCCCCCCATTAATCAGACAAGCATAATACTTCTTTGTGGAGTTTCTCAGTGAAGTTGGAGTTCCAGGCTTTTATTTCTGTTGTTGCCTGGCTTTAAGGCACACACCATTAACTTCTTTTTTTCACTAAATTCAGCTATAAGCAGGAAGGATGGACCAAATGTGGAAGACTTCACATCTCAGTTCTCTTAAGCAGAATTTAATAAAACATTCCAAACAGAAAATTGTATAAAAGAAGAATTGTTACTACAACTTTTAGTTTTATTTTGTATAATCTGTTCACATCTAAAAGAAAGAGAAAAAAAGTCAGTGTCCCTACGTGTGGAGAGATGGGGAAACACTGATACACTTACTCTATCTTTCTGGAAGGCATTTTGTAAAACCAACCAAAACTCTTTTACTCAGCAATTCTACTTCTAGAAATTTATTTTAAGGAAATATCTAAGGGGCAAAATTGTTCTACCTCATTCTTATGAATAGTAACAAACAAGCAAAAACCCCAAAACTTAATTGTCCAAATACAGGATTGGTTGAAGATTGCAGTATATGCACGTGATAGAATATTATACAACAATTAAAATGTTAAACATTCTTTTCCTTGAATGCAGTATGATTAAATTTTCAAAAATTTTATGTTACATGTCTAAGTGTGAGGTGTGTGCACGTGATGAGTCTATACACCAAGTTACAAGGAGGGAGTTACAAGTAGGCGTACAATGTGAGTATGAGTATGGCAAGTGAGATGGGATGGGGAGGAAAACTGGGAGTATGAGTGGGCAGGAGTGGAGAATAAAGTGTGAGAACTCTAAATACAAAAGTATTTGGAAGGCTACATAACAAAACATCCTTGTATTTCTATCTGAATATTCACTTGCTTGATGATCTCATCCAGTTTCAAGGTTTTAAATATGTGTAGGCTGATGACTGCCAAATTTGTATCTGCAGCCCAGGCTTTCTTCATGAACTCCAGACTCATCTAACTACTCCCTTGATTGTCCCACTGACACTTCTAATACACATCTCAAACTTGACGTGCTCAAAACTGAACTCCTCTCTGCTCCTTCCTGTTTCTCGGCTCCAAACTGAAGTCACCCTTGACCCTTTTCTTTCTTTCATATCCCACATCTGCAAACCATTAGCAAATCTTGTTTGTCTTACTTTCAAAATATATCTAGAGTCAGATCACATCACACTGGTCCATTAGTACCACCATCATCTCTTCTCTAGATAATTATAATCGCTTCCTATCTGGTCTGCCTGACTCCTTGTTCCCCCAAATCAACTCCCAACACAACAGCCACAGTGACTCTTTCAAGAATGAAGATGGCTCATGTCACTCCTCTGCTCAGATACTTTCATGGTTTCCTATCCTGCTAAAAGTAAACGGTAAAGTACTTATAATGACTAGAGAGGCCCTCCCTGATCTGACTCACCTCTTCCCATTACTTTCATGACCACATTTCCTCCTAGTCTCTGGCTCCATCACTGAACTCCAAGCTAAGTGTCCTCCTAGCTGTTCCTCAAACACAAGAGGCTCACTCTCATCGTACCACCTTGCATGTACCATTCCCTCTACCTAGAGGATTTTTTGTCCAGATATACCTAAGGTCCCTTCTTTCACCTCCTTCAGACTTTTGCTCAAATGTCTCCTTTTCTGAGAGATCTTTTCTGACTTATCCTGTCTTACACCCTTTTTACCCCTTCCCTGGCTTTCTTTTTTTTTTTTCTCCCTGCACTTATAACTTCTGACATATTATGTGTTTCCTTTGTTTATTTTCTCTCTGTCCTACCAGATTGCAAGCTCCGTGAGGAGTTCACCATGACGTCCTCAGCATACACAGGAGTGCCCAACACAAGGAAGGTCCCTGACAAATACCTGTTGAATGAATGGGTGAGAATCAGCTCTGGTTCTCTGGATGGTGGGGTGTTTTACATTCTCCTCCTTGTGTATCAGAGCTCCTAATTTTTCTAGATGAAGTTAAAAAAAAAAAAAGAAATAATGCTAATTGTGCCTATATTACAGACAGGGAAATGAGGGAGATAAAAAAAATTCCCCAAGTAATGAGTGTCAGAAATTAACCCTAGCTCTTTTCCTTTTTTTCCCCAAAGAGACAAGGGTTTCTCAACCTTGACACTATTGACATTTTAGGCTGAGTAGTTCTTTGTTGTGGGCTGTCCTGTGCATTGTAGAGTGTTTAGCAGCAACCCTGGCCTCTATGCAATAGATGACAGTAACACCTCCCTCCTCCACTTTTAAAACGATAAATGTCTCCAGATTTTGCCAAGTGTCCTCTGAACAAACTACCGGGAATGTTTTGTTCTTTCTTTGAGAAAAGGAATCCACGGGGGGATCCACAGAGCTGATCCTGGTGCCCAGCCTCAACATTATTGCCTCTGACGAGAGCTGTTAAGCTGAATTTTGAGTTGCACCTTTTAGGCAAGCAGCCCATGAGGCGGGAAATAAATTGAGAGTAAATTGAGCTATTTGAGAAGCTAAAAGGAGATCCTGAGGCTGTGGCAAAAGGGAGTAGGGGGCTTCCCTGGTGGCGCAGTGGTTGAGAGTCCGCCTGCCGATGCAGGGGACACGAGTTCGTGCCCCGGTCTGGGAAGATCCCACATGCCACGGAGCGGCTGGGCCCGTGAGCCATGGCCGCTGAGCCTGCGCGTCCGGAGCCTGTGCTCCGCAACGGGAGAGGCCACAGCAGTGAGAGGCCCGCGTACCACAAAAAAAAAAAAAAAAGGGAGTAGGGGGTGTGAGTGAGGGAGAAGTTCGGGGAAAAAGGCAGGTCATGCAAGGTCTTGAAGGCCATTTTAAGAAGGTTAAATTTTATTATAATTACATTATTTAAAAATTATTTAGTTTGGGGCTTCCCTGGTGGTGCAGTGGTTAAGAATCTGTCTGCCAATGCAGGGGACAAGGGTTCGAGCCCTGGTCCGGGAAGATCCCACATGCCACAGAGCAACTAAGCCTGTGCACCACAACTACTGAGCCGGGCTCTAGAGCCCGCGAGCTACAACTACTGAGCCCGCATGCCACAACTACTGAAGCTCGCGTGCCTAGAGCCCGTGCTCCGCAGCAAGAGAAGCCACCGCAATGAGAAGCCCGCGCACTGCAAGGAAGAGTAGCCCCCGCTCGCCACAACTAGAGAAAGCCCGCACGCAGCAACGAAGACCCAATGCAGTCAAAAATAAATAAATAAGGTAAATAAATTACAAAAATTATTTAGTTTAATTTTAATAGGCAGTAAATGCTCATTAAATGAGTAAGTAAATAAGAAAGTAAATAAATAAATACAGCAAAAAGTAAAGTTATAAAAGGTATCTGTGAAAAGTCCTCCTCCCACCTATGGGCCCATCTGCTCAATTCCTGTTCTAGGTAACTACCATTATTAATTGCTTACTAATAATTCCAATGTTTTTGTTTTTGTTTTTTTTGCACGGGGTGTGGGGCACATAAAAGCAAATATAGTCTGCATTCTCATTTTCCACCTGCTTTTTTTTCACAAGTGGTACACTCTGTTCTGCACCGTGCTGTTTTCCTCATCCCTTGAAGCAGACTCCTTTTTTTGGAGAGTTGCACTGTGTGCATGTGCCTTAGTTTAATTAGTTTCCTAGCCATGGACAGTTGTGTTGTTTTCAACCTTTTGCTACTACAAAGTGTGCTGCAAAAAATAACCTTGTACGCTTGTCATTTCACACATGTACAAGGATATCCTGAAGTGGAATAGCTGGGTCAAAGGCAAGTATACATTTGCAGTTTTGGTAGATATTTCCAGATTGCCCTGCCACCTCTCTTTCCATGTGAGCACACGTTTCCCTACAGCCTTGCCCACAGGCTGTATTAGCAAACTGGGGGTGTGCTATTCTGATATGTAGTTGAGTATAGATTTGATTTTCTCAGTTATGGGTTTTGTGTTTTCCTTTATGCTAATTTCTCTTACCAGTCTTCGCCCGTTTTCTCTGTCAGAGTGCTGGTCTTTTTCTTCTTGTCCTTGTGCTGTGACTTGCAAATATTTTTCCTCAGTTTATCATTGTCTTTTGACTTTCCTTACGGTTTTTGTTTTTTTTTTTTTTTTTGGCTGTGCCACTCTGCATGTAGGATCTTAGTTCCCCGACCAGGGATTGAACCTGTGCCACCTGCATTGGAAGTGTGGAGTCTTAACCACTGGACCTCCAGGGAAGTCCCTGGGTTTTTTTAAAACATGGTTGAATTTATAGTTTCTGGCTTTTGAGCCATAGTTAGAAAGATATTCTTCACTCTGAAGTTAACCAGAAAAGCACTTAAATTTTCTTCATGTAATTTTCATTGTCATTTTTTAAACAGCTTTATTGAGGTATAATTTATATACCAAAAAATGTGCGTATTTGATGTATATAATTCGATGACTTTGGACATATGCATACACCTGTGAAACTGTCTGTTACCATGATTATAGTGATGGTTTCATGTAATTTTATGCTTTTATTTTTTACATTTAAATCTAATTTTTTTGAATTTATAGAGGTACATGGTGTGAGGATTGGATGCAACTTATTTTTTTTTTTTTCTAGATGAATTTACCTGTAGCATTGATTAACATTTGAATCCAGTGTTTGCCTGTTAGGAATACTGCTTCTGTGAACATACTTCCACATGTCTTATGTTGATCATATAAAAGTATTTTTGTTGGTTAAGTACCTAGAAGTAAACTTGCTGGGTTATAGCATATATATATATACACACATATAATACGTTCAGCTCTGGAAGATACGAGAGAATATTTTCCAGGATAGTTATTTCAATTTATACTTCCACCAGAGTGTACGAGAGCCAATTGCTCTTGATATTTGCTGTCTTTCTCATTTTAGCCATTCTGGGTTTTGTGGTAGCATCCATGATGACTAATGAGATTGAACATCTTTTGCATATTTATTGACTGTTTAGATATCCTCTTTGAAGAAGTACCTACTCAAATCTGTTATCTATTTTTCTATTGGGTATACCATCTTTTAAAATTGATTTATGGGTGTTCTTTATATATCTGGATGTGTCCTCTGTTGAACATAAGAATTGTGAAAAAAAAAAGACCAAATGGAAATTCTACAACTGAAAAATATATAATAACTGATATTAGGAAATCAATAAACAGGTTTATCATCATATTAGAAACATCTGAAGAAAGAAATCAAAGATACATCAGAGAATAATTTCCAAGCTGAAACTCAGAGGGAAAAGAAGATGGAAAACAAAGAAAAGAATATAAAAATATAATTTATATAACATATTATATAATATGTAATATATATACACAAATATTATATATATGAGATAAGGTAAAGAATAAAAGGGAGAAAATGGAGCAGAAGCAACACTTGAAGAGAAAATAACTGATACTTTTTCATCTAAAGTTCCTAACTTTCATGTGCTCAATAAATGTTAGCTATTATCACTGTCAATATTACTATTTTTCCTACTCTTGCTCCTAGGAAAGATTTATACTATTGACAATATCAGTGGAGTCCAAATCCACTAGGACATTTTTTCACCAAAGACCTTATGCTCCCGGGGCATTCCTCCCCCCTCCTCCCCCCTCCTCCCCCCTCCCCCCTCCCCCCTCCTCCCCCCTCCTCCCCCTCCTCCTCCTCCTTCTTCTCCTTCTCCTTCTTCATCAATAGTGTTATTGAGATTGCCATACTTTAAACCCTCCCATTTATTTCTTTTCTTTTTTTTATATTTACTAATTTGCTTTATTTTTTAGATTCTACATGTAAGTGATGTCATATAGTATTTATCTTTCTCTGACTTATTTCACTAAGCATAATATTCTCTAGGTCCATCCATGTTGCTGCAAATGACAATATTTCATTCTTTTTATGGTTGAGTAATATTCCATTGTATCTATATACCACATTTTCTTAAACCAGTCGTCTGTTGATGGGCATTTGGATTGTTTCCATGTCTTGGCTATTGCAAATAGTGCTGCTATGAACGTTGGGGCACATGTAGTTTTTTAAATTAGAGTTTTCTTTTTTTCTGGATATATGCCCAGGAGTGGGATTGCTGGATCATACAGTAGCTCTACTTTTAGTTTTATAAGGAACCTCCATACGATTTTCCATAGTGGCTGCACCAATTTACATTCCCACCAATAGTGCAGGAGGGTTCCCTTTTCTCCACACCCTCTCCAGCATTTATTACTTGTAGACTTTTTTATTAAGAAAAATCTGAATATTTTATTTTATTTAAAATTATTTATTTATTTTTGGCTACATTGGGTCCTTGTTTCTGTGCATGGGCTTTCTCTAGTTGTGGCGAGCAGGGGCTACTCTTCCTTGCTATGCGTGGGCTTCTCATTGCGGTGGCTCCTCTTGTTGTGGAGCATGGGCTCTAGAGCGCAGGCTCAGTAGTTGTGGCGCATGGGCTTAGTTGCTCTGAGGCATGTGGGATCTTCTCAGACCAGGGTTCGAACCCGTGTTCCCTGCATTGACAGGCGGATTCTTAACCACTGTACCACCAGAGAAGCCCAATTTGTAGACTTTTTGATGATGGCCATTCTGACTGGTGTGAGGTGATATTGCATTTTGGTTTTGATTTGCAAAATCAAAATTTCTCTGATAATTAACGATGTTGAACATCTTTTCCTGTGCCTTTTGGCCGTCTGTATGTCTTCTTTGGAAAAATGTCTATTCAGGTCTTCTGCCCATTTTTTGGCTTTTTTGATGTTGAGGTATATATTTTGGATATTAACCCATTACTGGTCAAATCAATTGCAAATATTTTCTCCCATTCATCAGGTTGTCTTTTCATGTTGTTGATGGTTTCCTGTACTGTGCAAAAGCTTTTAAGTTTAATTAGGTTCCATTTGTTTATTTTTCCTTTTATTTCCTTTGCTTTAGGAGACAGATCCAAAAAAATATGACTAAAGTTTATGTCAGAGAGTGTCCTGCCTATGTTTTCTTCTGTGAGTTTTATGGTTTCTGGTCTTAGATGTAGGTCTTTAATGCATTCTGAGTTTATTTTCGTATATGGTGTAAGAGAATGTTCTAAGTTCATTCTTTTACATGTAGCTGTCCAGTTTTCCCAGGATCACTTATTGGAGAGACTGTCTTTTCTCCCTTGTATATTCTTGTCTCCTTTGTCATAGTAAATCCCCCCATTTAAAGTGTCCAATTCAATGCATTTAGTATATTCAGAGTTGGTAACCATCCCAATAATTTAAAAACATTTTAATCACTACCATCCCCTCCTCCAATACAAAAAACAAAAAAACCCAAACCCTGTTCCCCTTAGCTGTCAAACTCTGTTAGCCAGTAATCTACCTTCTGTCTCTACAAATTTGACTATTCTGGACATTTCATATAAATGGAATCCTATAATATGTGGCCCTTTGTGACTGGCTTCTTTCACTTAGTATAGTGTTTTCAAGGTTTATCCATGTTGTAGCTTGCGTCAATACTTCATTCACTTTTATTATGGAATAATATTCTGTTGTATGGATGGATGGATGCTTGGATGGATGGAGGTACAATAAACTGAGATGGGGAAGACTGAACGAGAAGCAGATTTTTGGAGAAAGACTAAAATTCGGTTCTGTAACATGTTAAGTTTGAGGTGCCTAAGAGCCATGCAAGCTTATTTGTCAGGTAGGCAGTTGGATGTAAGGTTTTGGAGCTCAGAAGACTGGGAGGGCCTCATGATATAAATCTGACACAGGGTTTATACTTATAAGAATATCACCTGGTAGCATTTAAAGTCATAGAAATGGATATGGCCACTGAGGAAGAAAGATGAGAGGAGGGCACTCCCCTGAAGCATGCCCACATTTAAGGGCCAGATGGAGGGTACAAACAGCCAGAGACGTGGCAGGTGGAGAAGGAGGGGCGATGTCTTGGAAGGAGTAACCACCAAACTCCACCCCGAGGACAAGGAAGATGAAGATTGGAAACAAACCAAATAGTTTGGTCTCTTTGGCAACCTGAAAGCATTCACTCACTTTTTACTCAGAAATGAAGCTCCAAGAGTAGCGTTTCCCCTCCCCACAGTAGTTTCTGCACATCCCTTTACAAGCACACGCATACACAGCCTTTTAAGTGCTAAACGTGTTAAATCTGGGTGATGTTTCAATTTTTGTTTTTTTGTTTTTTGCTTATCTACGTTTTCTCATCTCTCTACAGCAATAAGTATTACGTAGTAACAACAACAACAAAAATCCATCGTGTTAGATGATAACATCTGCCTGTTCCTGAGCACAGCGTGGCCAGAAGAGCAGCATCGCTGTAAGTGCCTGTTTCTCCCTCCCTGCCATGGACAGGGACGCAGTGGCAGGAATGATAATAACAATCCTTGCTATTTATTCTGCACACCCTTGCCTTTGTTCTGGGCTACTGAGCTGGGAGCTTTGTGTGAGGCTCGGGATCTCTTGTATGAATCTGGGACCAGAAAGAAATGAGGGCTCTTTACCATATCCACCTGGAGGCTGCCTGCTAAGTGCACTGTTTAATTTAGAAGTGCCTTTTATCTTAGATCTCTGGACCAGCTAAAGTTGTGGTCACTGTTCCCAGCAAGGACTGGGGGAAGGAGGGGTGGAATTAATTAAACTTAGAGGAAGGGCCACTGAAGGGCGGAGTTAAGGTGGAAGAGAGGAGAACCCTTTAAATAAAGGGCGCACATGGGCTGCCCAGGAGCACACCCTCCACACCCTCCACCTCCTCCGTGTTGTCTGTGAGAAGGAGCCAAGCCCCAGGGAGATGTTGGAGCCTGAGGAGTACAGAAGGAGAGGTGAGCACGGGCATCCCTGGCCCTCTTCCCTGCTGCCACTCTCGTAGGAACTGCTGCTTAGATTTTGGGGTATCTTTTTTTTTTTTTTTTTTTTGCGGTACGCGGGCCTCTCACTGTTGTGGCCTCTTCCGTTGCAGAGCACAGGCTCTGGACGCGCAGGCTCAGCGGCCATGGCTCACGGACCCAGCCGCTCCGCGGCATGTGGGATCCTCCCGGACCGGGGCACGAACCCGTGTCCCTTGCATCCGCAGGCGGATTCTCAACCACTTCACCACCAGGGAAGCCCTTTGGGGTATCTTTTGACTGGAGTGTTAGAATTGCCTTCTGAGAGCTGACTTCCACAAAACTTTTCCTGAGAAGGGAATGTGGGATCAGGGTTTAAAACTCTTCTCAACCTCTCTTTCATCCTCCCCCTCATACACCAACTCTCATGTGCGTCCACACTACTGTGCCAGACTTTTCCTTTCTTCTTTCCCACGGAATAGGGGATTTGGGTTTCTGAAATACTAAATGGGTAAAGGGGGATTATTCATGTTCTGAAGTAGAAAAGAATTTCCCTAAGTCTTCTGCAGTCATGCAAAATCTCATCTTCCTTCCTCTTCATTTCTCTGTGTGTGAATCTGTCTGTAGAGTTCTTTCATTTAGTCATTCATTCCATAAATATTTAAAGAGCACCTACTCTGTCTCAAGCCTTGTGTGATGAGCAAATCCAAATGTTTATCTTGTCTTCAAGCATGGCTGTCCTAAGAGGGAAAGTAAGTAGTTGCTTATAATTTCTCTCTCCATAAAGTTTTATATCCTCATCCCCTCTAGTAGGTTATTTTGCCTAAAATTTCTTTGCTGTAAGGCGTGGTCCCATGTTAAAGTTCAACTTTTCCTCTCTTTCCTCTACCCAGACATAGCTCACTAAGTGGCTATCAGTCTTTTTTTTTAAAAAAAAACCTTTTAATTTTATATTGGAGTATAGCCAGCTAACAATGTTATGATAGTTTCAGCTGCACAGCAAAGTGACTCAGCCATACATATACATGTATCCATTCTCCCCCAAACTCCCCTCCCATCCAGGCTGAATGACTATCAGTCTTTACACTTCAGTGGACATTAGCTTATTCCATTGCTTTCCAAAGGCACTCAGCCGAGGGCTGGTGTTATCAGCTGTGGATGTTTATCCTGTGGATGTTTATCCTGTGAGTGGAACACAAAAACATTCCATATGGTCCCTGGGTAAGTGGAGGGCTAGGTCCAGGGCTCTCAGAACTCTGGAGGGATGCTGCTGCAGTTATGAAAGGCATAGGGCCGTTGGAGGGTTGGAGGAGAGCACAAAGAAGAGAGAAGGGTGCTGGAAGTTTTCACAGTTTTGTCTGGGACTGGTCCTGCTTATAAGAATTTTGTATGAGCTGATGCAGTGGGAAGACATCGGGTTCCCTTTCCTTGTCTCTCTCCCTCTTTCTCCCTCTTTTGCAGGGGGAAAAGGAGGCTAGTGAGTACTAAGGAGGAATGATAGATATTGAGAGAGACACAGAGGGAGAGATGAACACACAGACACAGACACAGAGAGGAAGAGAAGCAATGAGAGAGAGAGAAAAAGAGACAGAGATGAAGAGACAGAGGCTCTGAAGACAGAGACCCTTTCCTGGAGAAATGAAAGGGAAGAAAGAATAGATAATTTGCAGTGGCTTCAAGTACTCGACTTGGCTGGTTTTCTTCCTTATTCTTTTATTCATTCATTTGATAAAATTTGTTGAGCATCTGAAAACTATTCTAGGTACTGAGGTATTGGTGGAGGCAGAAGCGAGGGAGATAAATTGATTAAGACATGGCCCTGCATTTCCCCAAGATTTCAGGCTAGTGCAGGGTTCTTAGTCTGGGCCTATGGCTGTGCTTTGGGGAGTCCATGAGCCTCAGAAATTACACACAAAATTGTGTGTATACAAGTCTACCATTTTAATCAGATTCTCAAAGAAGTTCATGGGTCCAAAAATGTGGGGAATTACTGGTCCAATGGGAATGGTGAACAAATACATTTTTTACCTTTTATCAGAACCTAGTGTGGGAGCTTGCCATCTGTGCCAACAAGGAGTATAGGGGGTGTGTGTGCATGTGTGCAATTTCTGGATAGAAAGAGCCACAGCGTTTCTACTGAATCTGTAAGGTGATGAATGCATAGACCCTCTGTTTTTTGAGAAGAAAAGAAAGGTGGGAGAGCTGATCAAGATTAATATGGAAAAGGGAAGTGGAGGAAAAAGAAATCCTTTACTTTGGTGTTAGAGCTTGATGCCTTGGAGATTTTCCCTCTTATTCATTTATATAGAGTCACACACTCCCTCCATCATTCATTCACTCCTTTGCACACTTTTAAATTTCTTAATTGAAGACAAGCTGTGTGCTGGGGGTCAGACCCTCCGCCATTCAGCCCATGAATCCATCTCCTTCTTCACCCAGTCTCCTGATCCCGATGCTAGGGCGATGGGTACAAATTGGCCAGGCCCAGTCAGGGGACATGAGCCTGGCTTCTCTGCCTCCCTTGTAGGAAAGGAGATGGTGGATTACATCTGCCAGTACCTGAGCAGCGTGCAGGAGCGGCGGGTGACTCCGGATGTGAGGCCTGGCTACCTGCGGGCCCAGCTGCCCGAGAGTGCGCCCGAGGAGCCCGACAGCTGGGACAGCATCTTTGGGGACATTGAGCGAATCATCATGCCCGGGGTGAGACGCAGTCACCACAGGGTGATTCTGGATGTCGGGGTGTAGGGAGGGGGAGCCGATGGGCCGGGAAAGCCTTGGGTAACCCTAAGATAAGCCCTCAGCCCCCTTGGCCACCGACATCCCAGACTGTCTTCTGGGCATATGAAGGGTCGGGACTTTGACTGAAGTTAGGTTTCTGGTGCCAGGGCTGACCTGTAGAGTTGGGTAGGGAGCAAGACGGAGTAAGGACTGCATCCCAGGGCCTGTCTGACAGAAGGGTGGAAGTCGGATGGGATGAGGTGAGTAGTGAAGATTGGGCCTGAGGGGGAAGGACGAATGTGGGGAGCAAGATGGAGAGAGGAGGTGGGAGATGGTCCCTGAAGCCCCCGTTGGCAGAGCCAGGGAACTCTCCTACAGAATCCTGAGACGTGCCAAAGGGAAGGAGGGAAGCCAAAGCACACCTCTCCGAGGGTACCCCGGTTGTCAGGTTGGGTGGGCCGGGAAGCTGAGCAAGTCCTGGTCAGCCCCCTCCTTTCTCCTCCAGGAAGTGGGAACCCCGTCCTTCCTAACCAAGGGAGGTCTCCTGATTGAACTGCTTTTCAAGCGTAGGAAGGAGCTTTCCCTGAATCATCTATACTCTCAGTGACAAGGGGCATAGCCTGGTGACAGTGCTAGTGGGGCCAGGGAACAGACAGAGGCTGGCTGACGCCTGGGGCTTGTGCTGAAGCTGCCGTGTGCTGTGACAATGTCCCCGACCACCAGGAGCTGGGCCAGGCGCTCCTGCTGAAAGTGTACCATCCTCCTCTCACAGAAGGGCTGCCTTTTATTGTGCTCCACGCCACGTGCCAGGCACTGTACTAGCCACATGGTAGACTGGCTTGTTTTATCCCCAAATGACCTTACGATCCATGTTTTATGAAGAAACTGAGGCTCAGAGAAGTTAGTTGTCTTCCCAGAGTCACAGGTCTCCCTGCTTGGGGCACTGGTGTCATGAACCACGTGTGTCCAGCAGCTCTTCCCCAGGATGACTTGATATTTGCTCCCATCATCCCCAAAGAGCTTTGGACTTGGATGTGACAGAAATACACCTGGAGGAGGGGGTGAGATATTTCTGTTTTCTTTCAAACACAGACAGAAAGTGACGGCAAGTTTGTACAAAGCCAAATATTCATCTCTCTCTGATCATTCAGCCTATTTCGTAAGCATATTTTGAAAATTTCGGTATCAGTAAAACTCTACCAGGGAGGCTAGCTCCCCAATAAGATTATCTCATGGATTTCATTCTGTAAAATGTAATCCGTGGAGGGGCCAACCGTAATTTGGTAGTGACACTGAAAGCAGCTGTCAGAAGAGATGGAAATGAGCTGATTCATTAAACTGAAAGAAATTCCAGCAGTTGCTGGGGGTACGATTAAAGAGGCTCATTTCTGGACCAAGAGGTCTGTCTGTTTTGATAAGCATTCCTCTGGCTTATCTTATCTTATGTATCTTATTAGAACAGACAATTGCCTCTTGATAGGGCCAGGAGGTGGAAGTCCTTCTCCGGGGTTTCCAAAATACTGTCACTAGTCACATCAGTAATGAAGACCCAATCTTTCATCTCATCTCTCAGGCTGCACCAGCCTCTGAGAGTTGGCCTGAAAGCCGTTGGCCCTTTGCTTTCTCATTAGGGTCAGCACCTCCTTTAAAACTGGATTAATTTTCCCCTCCATGCCACCTCCTGGACACAAGGAGAAGAAAAACTGTCTTTTTGCTTTAATTCCAACCCTGGTTAGAGAAACCCCACCTAGTCTTCATGAGGGAGGGAGAGGAGAGCAAGGGGAGAAGGCAGGGTGCCATCCTGCTTAGGTGCTGGGCTCCAGAGTCAGGCAGCCCTGGGTTTCTGACATCTGTCCCTATGAGGTGTACGTGATCATGGGGATGCTGTCTCTCTCCACCAGCCCCAACTGTTATCTGTAAAACAGGGATAATGTTAGAACCTACCTAATAGGAGTGCTGTGAGAATTAAACAAGATAAAGCATAGAAAGTGGAAGATATTGTCATTACCTATGACGCCGTCTGCCTGGTGAAGGTTGGAGGATGAGGTCTGATTATCTGAGTCAAGTCAGGATATGTGATATGTCCATCACCATGTGATTAGCTTACTGTTAACATTAGTGCTTTACATTTTACAAATTTCCTCCCAGGCTGATCCACACAACAACCCCAGGAGACAGGGTTTATTTTATGATGAGGAACTGAGGTTGAGAGAGGTGCAGGGGAGTATCCTGGTTTTATGAGGTGGGAATTGGATGAAAAATTTGGGATTCCCCCCTGCTTAGGAAAAAAAATTAAGAATGGATCTTGAAAGAGACCCATGCAAACATGGGACCTTGACGCTTAAGTTCATTAGCTTCACAATAAGTCTACGGGGTCACACAGCTGGTTACGGCAGGGGTAGGACTGGAACCTGTGTCCTTGGGCTTAAATCTTACGCTCCTTCTACCATACACACTGTCCAGGACACCGTCCTTGCTCTTAAAGGGTTAAAGGGATTTGTGTACATGAAATAACTCGATAATACACTAAAATGTTATCTCATGAGTTCTCAGTAGCGTGAAACATCTCGAATGAGAACATTCCATGGGCTTGCAGGAAGGGATCAAAGGCAGATGGGGACCTGGGGAAGGGTTCATGGAGGAAATGAATATTTAGTGGCTTTCTAAGAGTTAGCAGATTTTGAAAGGTCCCATCTGTATGAGAAGTGCCTTGCTGTCAGGGGACACAGCTTTGCTCAAAGACATGAACGCAGATACCAACAGGGTATGATTGTAGAACAGTGAGATGAAGCCAGATTAGATAATCAGTGTGGCCAATGAGCCACCGAAAATGTTTCCGAGAGCAGTTGTAGGAGGCCCTTCCTGTCCACGGGCCCCTCCTTTCCTCCGGTTAATCTAACTGTGGGCTCAAGGGTTAACCTGGAGGCAGTTTCCCATGCCCTTGGGCTGGCACTTCTGTCTTCTAGTCTCCTCTCTCTGTCCCCACTGGGAAGCTAAGGACAGCTTTGAACCCAGGCACACTGGCCCTCTGCAAGAGTGCATGCCCAAAGAACTCTGGATACTTTTTGCAAGAGACTGGATGAGACAAGCAACCTGCTCTTCCAGAGTTCACAGTCTCCTCTTCCTCTTATTACTGGGTAGGAACAGTGTGGGGGGTAAGCTTTGGAGACTAATGCAAACACTACCCAGAATCCACAACTCTAATTCCCATAGCAATTTTCATCTTGCATATTCCCTTCTGGTCTCTGCATGTGTGCAAAGCTCCACTGATGAGCTAGCTCATCAGAAACGTGGGTGGCAAGAACACTGTGACTATGCCTTACTTTTATGGATTTGTGTCACTTGTTGGTTGTCTTAAAAGTGTCAGCCAGTCTCTAGAGTGGGTGCTGCCCCTTGCCAGGGAGGGTCTCTAGAAGAGGAAAGCCTCCGGTAGCTGCCCCTGGTGCCACCCGTGTACATGCTCTGCTTCCAGGTGGTACACTGGCAAAGCCCTCATATGCACGCCTACTACCCAGCTCTCACCTCTTGGCCATCACTGCTGGGAGACATGCTGGCTGATGCCATCAACTGCTTGGGATTTACCTGGGTGAGTAACCATGGCTGCAGCTATAACCAGTGGAAAAGGGGACATGGCAGGAAGTGAAATGCTGGGGCAGACATATTTTGTCCGGATCTCTGAACAGGGTTTCAAGTTAAATATTAACAATGGCTACATTACTTGAGCTTAAGCTTTATATAAATGATCTCATCTTATTCTTTAACCCTGTGAAATTATGAGTAGTGGCCCCATTTTGTAGGGGCGAATTAAGAAATGAAGGCTGAGCTATTTGTCATGAGGTGGATAGACCTCGAGTCTGTCATACAGAGTGAAGTAAGTCAGAAAGAGAAAGACAAATACCGTATGCTAACACATATATATGGAATTAAAAAAAAAATGTCATGAAGAACCTAGGGGTAAAACGGGAATAAAGACACAGACCTACTTGAGAATGGACTTGAGGATATGGGGAGGGGGAAGGGTAAGCTGTGACAAAGCGAAAGAGAGGCATGGACATATATACACTACCAAACGTAAGGTAGATAGATAGTGGGAAGCAGCCGCAGAGTACAGGGAGATCAGCTCGGTGCTTTGTGACCGCCTGGAGGGGTGGGATGGGGAGGGTGGGAGGGAGGGAGATGCATGAGGGAAGGGATGTGGGAACAGATGTATATCTATGACTGATTCACTTTGTTATAAAGCAGAAACTAATAAAAAAAAAAGAAAAAAAAAAAGAAGTGAAGGCTTAAGTAATTTATCTCCCCAAGACCAAATAGTTCATCGAGACAGAGATGAGATTTAGACCAAGATCTGGTTATTGCCACAATTTGTTACACTCTCTAAACACTTTGGTGCCTGTGGGTACAACCTTCCCCTTGCTCTTGTCTTTGAGGGGTTAGGGATATGCCCTAAGGCTTCCCTTAATAACGCCTTAAGCACCAATCAGCTTTAAATTCTGTCACAAGCCTCCTAGAACAGCTCTCTATTTTAAGCCTGAACTGTTATAGGATGTGTGTGTGTGTGTGTGTGTGTGTGTGTGTGTGTGTGTGTGTGTAGGGGTGGGTGGGTGGAGTGGGTTGGAAGCTGGGAGACTTGCTATCTTTTCCGGGAGGAAGTGTTTTCTTTCTTAGTCTTAAAACTTCCCCCTGGCCTTTAGAATGCTTTTCAGCTGGGTATTTTAGGGACTTGGGGGGCCAAATGGAAGCAATCATTTCTAGGGCTGTTTTTCCATTGGGCCTTGGAGTCACAGGAGAATCCACCTAATTGAGGATGGCATGAACCAAAGCCCCACATTCTTTCCCCTTTCTGGTTTGGCAGAGGATGAAGGCACCACAGGACCTAAAAGTGACGCCTTTTCCAGGGACAAGACAGGCCTGGGGAGGGTCAAGGCAGAGACGGATGTGTTTCTGGGGCTGGTGGGGACATCTTGGTGCCCTGGGGCAATCCAGATGACATTGTTTTCCCTCTTTCAGGCTTCCAGCCCTGTGTGCACCGAACTGGAGATGAATGTCATGGACTGGCTGGCAAAAATGCTGGGACTTCCAGAGCACTTCCTGCACCACCACCCTAGCAGCCAGGGGGGAGGCGTCTTGCAGGTGCCTCCATTGGCAAAGCTCTTCCTAGCATAGGGACTAAGTAGGGAAAGATAAGCCAAACTTGCCCGGGTGATTCTCATGTTTTCCATGCAGTTTCCCCCATGTCACTCACACTACCACCGTGCCTGCCAGCACCATCACCATTACCATCATAACTATCATGACTGACACCACCATCACTGACACCACCAGCTCCACCACAGTCCCCACTCCCACCTTTGCTACCACTACCATCTTGACTTCCATTGCCTTTATACCATGGCCACGAGTGTCTCCACTCTTCTTTTAGTTTTTCTTTGAAAAAAATTAAAAAGTCAACACATTATCACATTTCTAGTATTACTTGATTCAAGCTTCTTAGTTTATAATCTGACATCTCCCCTCTCTTGTCCCATTTTACACCTTATGGTAAGTAGACAAGAGAAGGCAAGAAGAGACTTCTTTCCCTCCCTCTTAGGTCCAGGAGATTTTTGGCAGTGAGAGAAATTAACAATATAGATCGACGTATCTTATAATCCTGTCTTTTGAATATCTGTCAAATGACAGTTGTTCAAATATTTCTTTTTTTATCAAGAGTAGTGCAGCATAGTGGAGCTTGAGGGGTGCCTCCTGTAGACTGTGCACGTTGCTAGGTACTTTTGCATCTATAAACCCTTGCCATTCATGAGGGTTTGGTTCTGAGACCTTTGAGAACCCCCAAATTCTTGAATTATTCTGTCATGTGTAATTTTCTTGATCTTATGATATATAAGATAGAGAAATAATAATAATAATAATTCCTTCAAAAGGTGGATGTGAGGATTCAAAGATTTCTTCTATTAAATAAAAATAGCCATGCTGCCCTGAGATGAGAACTGGAAAGTTTGCTGGGCCCATTTGCTAAGTGACTCCCTCTCTTACTCCAGTCTTGTACCAAGATTAAAATCTGACCCTCACAAGAAAGACAAATTACTGCATGTTGTGGACCTTCTGTTAGCAGATAGTTATAGCTTCAAATATTATATCTGGAAAAACATGCTAAATGCCTGCTGGGCATGATCTTGCTTTGCATCTAATTATCTCAAGAACCCTGTAGGTAAATAGTGTCATCCCCAAGTTTTGACATAAGAGCACTGAAGCTCAGAGAGGTTAAAAACTTGCTCCAGGTCACGCAGCTAGCTGGTAAGTAGAAGAATGAGGATTCAAACCTGACCCTGTCTAAATCCAAACCATGCTTTCTCCTGTATCCATCAGCCACATGAACTTGGTTTAGTTCTGTAACCTCTCTGAGCATCATTATTCTCATAGGTAGACAGGAATCACAAATGTCGCAGGTTTGATGAGGAGCAAATGCGATAGCAGGAAGTGTTTTGTGAACTATGAATAGCTATACAGATGGAAGGTGGTATTATTATATTATTATTACTATTCTGCTTGCTTCCTTACTGTGGAGTAATTTTCAGCCACTGAATATCTTGTGGGATCTGGTCTATAGCATTTCCTGTGACACAGTCTCTAGGCTTTTCAGCAGGGAGCAATCAGCTGTAGGTCACCTAAGGATTTCAAGAAGCAAAGACACCAAAGACTGAGCAAATGAATGATGAGAAACCATCAAGATTTCTGTGAAGTTGCTGAGGTGGCCCCCAGGATTCCCACAATCATGGCCAGAGCAAAATCCTACCTAACCCTTTTTTGGTTAATCAATACTCCCACTCTGGTAGGCAGCTAAAGGGATGCTCTCTATTTTATAAATGGAAACGAGCCTTCTGGAGGGGTAATATTAGCTCAAGGTCACAAGAGCCATCGGCAGCAAAACTGAGGCCAAAGTTATCTCTCAAGTAGGCCAGGACCCTCTCTCTCTCTGGGATATCTCTGTGGAAACAAACTCCATTTCCATACCTAATACACTGAAAGTTCTTTTTTTTTTTTTTAACATGGGGAGCGAACATATCTCCAAGCAGACTTGTATCTAGCATTCTCTGAACTTTCTCTTTTTGGTCTTTGTGGCCTAATAAAGATGTTGAAAATTTGCTCTCATTACTTCCCTGAAAATTATAGGAGAGGGAGGTGTCCCAGGAATGCATAGGAAGTTGTGAATGTAGAGTAGGCATGTGAGCTGGGGGGAAGGGCAACTCCTTAGGCAGGAGCTGTGTACTTCCTCAGGAACAGCTATTAAACACACACACACACACACACACACACACACACACACACCCCTTCAAAACGTGGGGCAGTTGCCAAGGGAATACATGGAGAGGCTGCCCCTGGGAACCTTCTTCCATTGCAGAGCACAGTCAGTGAGTCCACCTTGATCGCCTTGCTGGCAGCAAGGAAGAACAAAATCCTGGAAATAAAAGTGTCTGAGCCCGGGGCGGATGAGTCTTCCCTGAACGCCCGGCTTGTTGCCTATGCCTCCGACCAGGTGAGTTGCCCAACAGAAGCCAAACCTTCAGGTAGGGCTTGGCTTCTGGAGTCTTAGTCCTTGAGTGATTTCCCTGAGGACATGAGCCCGCTGGGTTCAGGACAGCCCAGGCCTCAGAGGTTGTCCAAGGAACCCTGGAGGAAGACAAACGTCAAATGTTGTGTTTGCTTGCCTTCGTCTGGTGTCAGCAGTTTCTGGGAGTGCTCATTCCAGGATGACTCTGCTAACAGCTTCCCATTGTCCTTCTAGGCCCACTCCTCGGTGGAAAAGGCTGGTTTGATTTCTCTGGTCAAGATGAAATTTCTGCCTGTGGATGACAACTTCTCACTCCGAGGGGAAGTTCTTCAGAAAGCCATCGAGAAGGACAGAGAGCAGGGCTTGGTGCCTGTCTTTGTAAGTCAGACCATGTTCTGAGCTGAGAATGATAGAGCTGGGAGGTGAGGAAGGAATTTTGGCAGAATTCAGGTAAGTAACATGCTGCAAACAAGAGCAGACAGGTCCTCAAATACAGTGTTTTACAAATTATGAGTTAGTGTGTTAGGAAAAAAATGTTGTGGGTCAGAACCAACATTAAAAGAAGAAAACAAAAAAGAAATAGAACGGAAAATATGAGAGTACGTTCCTGTGTTGAGAATATGCATTGTTTGGTAAAACTTTTATTTCAAATACACATGTGTATATGTCCCAGGTTG
This sequence comes from Hyperoodon ampullatus, assembly GCF_949752795.1. Lineage (NCBI taxonomy): Eukaryota > Metazoa > Chordata > Mammalia > Artiodactyla > Ziphiidae > Hyperoodon > Hyperoodon ampullatus. Next base: position 87,240,336 of record NC_136916.1, read on the forward strand.
CTGTACAAAATGTATTTCTTACTGTGGGGCATGGTAAAATACAGTGTGAAACATACCCTGTTCTAGTGGGATGGATGGGGTTGATAATATCTGTGATGAAATCTTTTTTTTTCAGGCCGAATGTGTCACACGAGCCCACCTTCCCATGTTAACTTCCTCTGTTTTCCTCCAGGTCTGTGCCACACTGGGGACCACTGGGGTCTGTGCATTTGACTGCCTGTCAGAGCTGGGCCCCATCTGTAAGTGTCTGCCCTGTCTGTCTAGGAAGACAAGTAATGAGTTTTAAAATGTTCCCTAGAGCAAGAGCCTGAAAGCAGCTCAGTGCAATTCTCTGGTCCCTCCGTGGTCAATGCACAGAGTGTAGGAAGAGCCACCAGAGGTCATGAGTACCTTCTTGCAGGCAGCCACGTCACTGCTTTTCCCAGTGGTGGGACCAAGGGTTAGAGCTGACCCCCTTGCATCCTGTCCTCAGAGGCAACAGTGGGAGGACCTCAGGTCTCTCACTCTCTCACTTGTATGTTGAAATCTGCTTAAAGCAGGACATATCCAAAACACAGGGTGAGTGAGTCAGAGTGGAATATTTTCTAGTCTAGGCTGAGAAAATGAAAACGAAAAGGTAGGGTAGGGGAAACCACGGGGTGAGGGGGAGATAAAGGCAGAAAAGAAACCCAAATGTGATTGTTCAAAACCCTCAAGTGAGAAACCCACTAGGAAAGAGAGACACCCCCTCTCTAACATTTGTATTAGATGCATTAACATTGCTCTCTGGGCCAGTGGTAAGGTGGTTTCTGTTCCAGAAAGCTCTGGGTGGAGGCCAAGACGGTGTCGACCCTCTGGTCAGTGAGAGAAGAGGCCAGGGTGAGGCTCCATAGGCTTTCCCTGCAGGGGTGGCCGTGCCTCACTCAGCCCCACTCCTTGCACTGACACCCTCCCCCCACGTCCACATGCCTCCGTGTCTCATTCAGCCATGGGCATCTTTTCCCAGCCCTTCCCTTGCAGCCCCCCAGCTGGCTGGGCCAGGCAAGAGACGTCTTTTAGCTGGCTGGTGGCAACCCACTCCCACCCCCAGTGACACCCCCAGTGACACCCCCAGTAGGTGATGTTTGCCTCCTCAGGTGCCAATGAGGGGCTGTGGCTCCACATCGATGCTGCCTACGCAGGCACTGCCTTCCTGTGCCCTGAGTTCCGGGTGTTTCTGAAGGGCATCGAGTACGCCGATTCCTTCACCTTTAATCCTTCCAAGTGGATGATGGTGCACTTTGACTGTACTGGGTTCTGGTGAGTGTGGCAGCCAAGCTCCCAGCCTGTGGGAAAGCCATCCTCAGCTACTAATGCCCATTTGGAAACCCACAGGGTCAAGGACAAGTACAAGCTGCAGCAGACCTTCAGCGTGAACCCCGTCTACCTCAGGCACGCCGACTCGGGTGCGGCCACCGACTTCATGGTGAGTGGCCGGGAACGGGCAACATGGCAGCCTCTGAGATGGAAACGGTCTGAGTCTGATGAGGGTCTCCGTCCCTCACACTATGAGCCCATCCCATAATATTGCCACTGTGTACCTTTGGTTTCAAGCTGTGCCTAAGCATATAGAATGGAACCCAGAAAACTTTAAAACCCTAGAGAATGAAACCAACCTTTGAGGTAGGATGCGAGTTTCCTGAGTATTTGTGGCATTTAAAAATTCTCCCAATTTCCTTCTCCCTCTGTCCTGGATATCTTCTCTGCTCACTCCCGAGCAGCAGGGAAGGGTGGAGAATTTCCATGGATAGGAAAAGAGGCTCCTTCCTTAAACTGTTTTCATCCTTTTGTCCCCATCGAGGCACTGTGGGAGGCTCCACGGTGGGGATGGGGCAATAGTTATCCTTCCCGAGGTTCTAGATGCCTCCAAGCATTCCTGCCTTGCCCACTAGCTGCACCTCAATCTCTCGACCCTGCCCACATTCTCAATCTGTACTATCTCTTGGGGTAACAACTTCTTCAGATTTACTCCTCAGTTTGAAAATGAGCCCTTCCTTTAATTGTAGGGGAGACAGGGATGTAAACTAATAAGTTACATATAACATGGCCAAGGCTAGGCAGAGTGAGACGAGCTTGATTTGGAATTCCATACCAGCAGTGGGCTTTTGGGAGACATAGTGGACCTCTCTCAGCCTTGACTTTCTCATCTGCAAAATGGGCATGGTGGCACTGATTTCACAAGGTATTGTGAGGCTGCAATGGGAACATACATGTAGATCACTTCTTACTGGGAATGTGGTACATGCTTAATAAATGGTAGGTGTGATATTTCTAAAAGCTCTACTTTTAAGCTGCAGAGATTTGTTATATAGCGAAGAGGTTAAAAACACAGATTACCTGTGTTTGAATTCTGGCTCCTCCATTTATTAACTTGTGTGGTCTTGGGCAAATGGCTTAAGCTATTTAGGTTTTCTCATCTGTAAAATGAGGGTGATAATAACAGTACTAGCTTCTTAGTTAGGTTTGCTGTGAGGAATAAATGAATTAATACAGTGAAGCACAGAGAGCAGTGTCTGCCATCTGGGAGTCATTCTTTGTGAAGAGATGGTTCTGTCTTCTCTCCTTGGGCTAAAGTTTCTTGCCCTTTTAGTCCTAAAATAATCACTGCATCATCTCTGGATTATATTGGTTATTCTCCCTCGGACCAGTTCACACTTTCTTTAGATTTTTTTTTTAAAGCCTTTTTATTGGAATTTCAGGCAGTGAGCTTGTAGTGGTTGGGGAGGACCCTCCAAAGGTTGATAAAAATAGAAGAATAATGGTTCTTTCATCTCCACTGCCCTGTCTGATGGGTTTTCAGCACTTTTTTAATTAAAAAAATTTTCACAGCAGCCCAAGGGCCAGATACCTTTAGGGATAATTCTAGGTTTCTCCCCTGAGTGTGAAACAATGCCCATTTTTCTTTTTTTAAATTAATTAATTTATTTTGGGCAGCATTGGGTCTTTGTTGCTGTGACACGCTTTCTCTAGTTGCATCGAGCGGGGGCTACTCTGTTGCAGTGTGTGGGCTTCTCATCGCGGTGGCTTCTCTTGTTGCGGAGCACGGGCTCTAGGCATGCGGGCTTCAGTAGTTGTGGCTCGCCGGCTCTAGAGCGCAGGCTCAGTAGTTGTGGTGCGTGGGCTTAGCTGCTCCACGGCATGTGGGATCTTCCCCAACCAGGGCTCGAACCCGTGTCCCCTGAATTGGCAGGTAGATTCTTAACCACTGCACCACCAGGGGAGCCCAATGCCCATTTTTCTATAAGTGAACTTGGATCATCGTAACTTAAGAGCATTTTCTTACCTTGGCCCATTTTGGATTTTATGTTACTTTTTCGTGTTTTTGTTTTTTGTCCGCAACAGTATCTCAGGATCTTTTTGTTGTTCATTCCCATCAGTTTGGAGATTTTACAGTGCTCTCTCTCTTCCAGATCACTTATAAAACTATTAAATTATATTTTTCTTAACACTGGTCCAGAATGTGCTACTTTATCTTTTCCTTCCCTCACCTCTAATCCTATGGATTTAATTTTTAAGTCTCAAAGAAACTCCTAGAAAACTGAAGCTGCTGTCTGTTATGATCCTGGGGGTCTTCACTGCTACTTTGCCCCTTGCCCCAAGCTCTTTTTCACCCAGGTGGCTGAAGCTTTAAATAAAAGCTCAGCCATTTTGAGATGAGCCAGAAATAGAGCAGCATCCTGGGAGAGAAGACTTAGGGACTTCATCCCTCGGGCCCTGGAGCCACCTAAAATCAGGGCTAGAGTCTTCTGACATCAGGAAGCTCCCTCACCTCCGCCCAACTAGTGGAGGAGGAATTGTCTTGTTCTTGGCTGTGAGACCGGCAAAACCTTGAAAGGATGCAGAGGAGACTTGGGAATGGCTTGAGTTAATGAAGAGCCATGTCCAAATTTCCTGTTCCAGCAGAAAAATATCTGCTAGAACCACCCTGCCGGGTCAGCATGGATTGGTTTTGGAATACTGACAAGAGGAACAACTGGGGATATGGTCAGACTGTAAAGAAATCAAAATTAAAATCATCTCTGCCTCTCATTTAATTGGCTCGTGAATTATTGTAGTCAATTGGCCATAACCATCTGGAAAACAATGTTTTCAGAGGTCACTATTATCCATTCATTAGTCTCCATCTGGAGTGTCCATCTAACAAAGGGTGGAGTTGACGCTCTCCCTGTTACAGGGAAAAGAGAGTCCCCATGCTGGTCCTCAACCCTGGAGTTTTTTGCTTGGAAATCAAAGGCTTAGTGCTTGATATAGAGAAACATTGTCCATCAACTATGTTGATGTTGGACAAGGGGTCATGTCCAAACTGTGCCTGGGTCAGGAAACTGGGGCAAAGGATGAAGGTGTGCACAGTTTTGAGGATTAGGCAATCCTGTAGAGGAACAGATAAATATTCGATGGGAAAAATATTTATTTTTAGTCAACAGAAATTGTGGTGATGCTTTCTGACATTTGAGGAAGAGGTCATTAGAAATCACACTACTCATCAGAATAATTGCAAATGTGTGCTAAACCCTTTGCTCTGTTTACAGATCTGAGAAATCGATTTGGAATTGGTTTGAAAATTTTCAGACCTTTGGTGCCTGCAACCTTGAACTTTAAGCTCTGTTGAATTTGGTCATCAGGAACAGAGGGTCAGTTTTAGTCTAACAAAGTCCGAGATATAGATGTTTATTTGCAGTCTGAGGGCTGGTGTCCTCCTGAGGGCATAGAACGTCACAGGAAATATAAAGTCAGGACATTGAAATTAAATAATAATCATCTTGGTTCTAGGCAGAAACACCATTGTGATTTGTGGCTCACATTTTTATCATCTAAATAGCCAGGACTAATTGACAACTTCCTGTGAAGCTCTTCACCCTGGTTCTCCTCACACCACATCCCTGGAGGTGCTGTTCATTCTTTGTCTCACGAGGAGCCAGTGAGGCGGCAATGCCCAAGTAAGAGGTAGAGATGGAGGAGAAACCCAGGTCTGTGAGGCTCCAACATCTGAGCTCTTGAACCCTATACTTTACATTTTTGTGGGGAAGAGAAATCAAACTCTATTTTCTGCTATTCAAGGTAGCTTAGGTTCTTTTAGAGAAAAAACGTATTGCCCCTATCTTGAATTTCAGCCTGGGATGAAATTTTTTTTTTTTAACATCTTTATTGGAGTATAATTGCTTTACAATGGTGTGTTACTTTCTGCTTTATAACAAAGTGACTCAGTTATACATATACATATGTTCCCGTATCTCTTCCCTCTTGCGTCTCCCTCCCTCCCACCCTCCCTATCCCACCCCTCTAGGTGGTCACAAACCACCGATCTGATCTCCCTGTGCTATGCGGCTGCTTCCCACTAGCTATCTATTTTACGTTTGGTAGTGTATATATGTCCATGCCACTCTCTCACTTTGTCACAGCTTACCCTTCCCCCTCCCCATATCCTCAAGTCCATTCTCTAGTAGGTCTGTGTCTTTATTCCCGTCTTACCCCTAGGTTCTGCATGACTTTTTTTTTCCTTAGATTCCATATATACGTGTTAGCATACGGTATTTGTTTTTCTCTTTCTGACTTACTTCACTCTGTATGACAGACTCTAGGTCCATCCACCTGACTACAAATAACTCAATTTCATTTTTTATGGCTGAGTAATATTCCATTGTATATATGTGCCACATCTTCTTTATCCATTCATCTGTTGATGGACACTTAGGTTGCTTCCATGTCCTGGCTATTGTAAATAGAGCTGCAGTGAACATTGTGGTACATGACTCTTTCTGAATTATGGTTTTCTCAGGGTATATGCCCAGTAGTGGGATTGCTGGGTCGTATGGTAGTTCTATTTTTAGTTTTTTAAGGAACCTCCATACTGTTCTCCATAGTGGCTGTATCAATTTACCTTCCCACCAATAGTGCAAGAGTGTTTGCTTTTCTCCACACCCTCTCCAGCATTTATTGTTTCTAGATTTTTTGATGATGGCCATTCTGACTGGTGTGAGATGATATCTCATTGTAGTTTTGATTTGCATTTCTCTAATGATTAATGATGTTGAGCATTCTTTCATGTGTTTGTTGGCAATCTGTATATCTTCTTTGGAGAAATGTCTATTTAGGTCTTCTGCCCATTTTTGGATTGGGTTGTTTGTTTTTTTGTTATTGAGCTGCATGAGCTGCTTGTAAATTTTGGAGATTAATCCTTTGTCCATTGCTTCATTTGCAAATATTTTCTCCCATTCTGAGGGTTGTCTTCTGTTCTTGTTTATGGTTTCCTTTGCTGTGCAAAAGCTTTGAAGTTTCATTAGGTCCCATTTGTTTATTTTTGTTTTTATTTCCATTTCTCTAGGAGGTGGGTCGAAAAGGATCTTGCTGTGATTTATGTCATACACAAAAATAAACTCAAAATGGATTAAAGACCTAAATGTAAGGCCAGACACTATCAAACTCTTAGAGGAAAACATAGGCAGAACACTCTATGGGATGAAATTTTTAAAGCAGCATTTAAAGCAAAGTGTCTTCTCCTTGGTCCAGGGTCATGGACTTGGTTTCTACCTGTGCTGCTCTTGGACAAGGGTTTGGTCACATGACGAGGAAGCCTTTGTGTATCTTGCCTTGGCTTCTCCTTAGCAACAGCCTTGGGCATCATGGTGACACTGTGCATCCCTGGAGGGTTGTGCAGACAAAAGATGATAAAGCTCAGGAGTGTGTGTGGGAGCAGCAGGGGTCCCTGTCTCTAACCATGGCACTGTGCTCCTTTGTTCTAGCACTGGCAGATCCCCCTGAGCAGGCGGTTTCGCTCTATTAAACTCTGGTTTGTGATCCGGTCCTTCGGGGTGAAGAATCTTCAAGCACACATCAGACATGTATGTAGTGGGCAGGCCTTGGGAGGAGCCCAGGCTCGCTTTGTGGCCTACTGGGGAGGAAAGCTGGTTTCTGCTCTGCAGACCTTTCCCGGGGGGATGTGTGATGTATGGCTCAGGTGCCTGGGCCTGTTTGTGAGCTCCTGGGACTTGATGATTCAGGGCGGCTGTCTATTTGCTAGCTAGAGGATCACTGAGCAGAAGATGACACTGAGGGCTGTCTGGTGTCTGTCCCCCACTTGACTGTCTCACCATCCCTTCTGCTATCATCGAGCACTGGGGAGGGATGGCCCGAGAGCCTGGTTTGCAGAGAAAGAAATAGAAAGTAAATCAAATGGCAGCTTGTGGCCAGGGTAGGAGCCTATCTTTTAAAAAATTACTCTGATTGTCATGGCTGTCTGAAAATGTTAGTCACTATTATGGTTATGCCAGAAACAGGGCTCGCCTGGCTTAGACATGTAGACCTGCAAGTCTGGAACAAACATCCCTGCATGATGTCAAGAGGTATTTACTGAAGGCATATTTGGTACAATTTATTTCAACTCAATTCAACAACAAAATTATTGTGCTAGGAAAGAGACCCAGAGGTGAATGAGACAGGCACAGTCCCTCTGTCATAGTCTTCATGGAAGAGGTGGAACTTAACTAAGAATTTTGGTCAGCAGCAATTTTCTCTCATTTTTATGAGTGCCTATGAGAAAGACACAGTTATTGATAAATACAAGAGGGTTACTCCAAAGATGTTGGCCTTCATTCCTCTGCGTGTCTTTCCCTGGCCACCTTTCCTCTAGGGAACTCCGTCCTCATTAAGCAAACACAAGGCCAAATGCAGTGGTTGAATCAGTATGTATGACTGGCTTACTGTTGGTAACTTTACATTTGTTATCAACATCAAGGTGTTGGTCAACTGGATGTTCATCAACGAGTGGCTGTCACCCAGGGACATTAGGCATTTTTGCTCTCTCCCTATCTTCAGACTCGAGACGGGAAAGTAGGTAGCTGGGGGATGAGGTGGTGGAGGTTACAGGTTATCATCTTGTTCCAACTCAGGACTGGATATTCAACGTGCAGGTGCTGGCTAATGACCCTCATGCTGCCTCTCCCAACTCAAAGCCCTGAATTCCCATCGGCTCCCCTTTGCCTACACTAGGCCCAGACTCCTGGGCCTGGCTTTCGAGGACCCAGTTATCAGCCTCTAAGCTCAGGCTTCTCACTGATCCATTCCAACTCCATTGTCAGTGTGCCTCTGCACCTTCACCTGTGCATTGCCCTCTTGGATTGCCCTGTCTTCTCCAAATGTTGCTAATGGATTAAGTTCTGCTTCTCGCAGGAGCTTCCCTGACTATTCCATCTGCCCTCGTCTCTACTTGCTCGGTATTCCTAGGACCACCTACTCAAGCACACCTACAAAACTGAGCTCTAAAAGCTACCAATGTTCCACAAAAGTAAAGGGTGGAACTAAAATGAAGTTGTTTGATGTGAGTTAATTTTATCTCTTCAGCTTGACTGCGATCATAATTATTTTTACTTGCACAGTGTCTTAAAGAAATAACTTATAGGGTTTCATTAGGTTCTTACAACAATGCTTGGGGCAGTCACCCTGATGAACCCCATTTTATGGATGAGGCTCAGAGATGGTAATTGCCCTGCTTAAGAGAGGAGGGCCTCTTTCTTTACAGTTCTGGGCTATTTTCTATTATGTGAGCTCTTGAAAGTCATATAAAACCAAGTTGTGTATCTCCCTGTTATAGATTAGTGCTTTAGAGAATGGGATATGGGTTTGATTTTTTAGTTCTACCCTTTACTGTTTGGTGACCTTGGACAAATTACTTAAACTTTTCGTGTTTGCCTTCCTAATTTATAAAATGAGAAAATGACAATGCCTCTCTCAAAGGTTTATGGTGATGATAAATAATACATGTAGGACTTCCCTGGTGGCTCAGTGGTTGACAGTCTGCCTGCCGATGCAGGGGACACGGGTTCGTGCCCCGGTCCGGGAAGATCCCACATGCCGTGGAGCAGCTGGGCCCGTGAGCCATGGCCACTGAGCCTGCACGTCCGGAACCTGTGCTCCGCAACGGGAGAGGCCACAACAGTAGGAGGCCCATGTACCGCAAAAAAAACCAACAATCAACACATAAAGCCCTTACTTAGTGCAACACCTAATATTCCACTGAGTACTCAAATATTTCCTATTCCCACTTTCTCTTCCTCCCCTTCCCCTCCCCCTCTCCTCTTCTCCTTCTTCTTTTCTCCTCCTCCTCGTCCAATTTTTCCTTCTTCTAATGATAATAATTCAGCATTGTCGTCACCATCATCTCCTATTACCTACAATAGGAGTTTGTAAACTATTTTTTAAAAGGCAGATAGTAAATATTTTTGGCCTTGCAGGCCATATGGTCTCTGTTGTGAGTATTCAAGTCTGTCATTGTAGCACAAAAGCAGCCATACACGGTACATTAACAAATAGGCGTGGCTGTGTTCCAAAGAACTTTATTTACAAAAACGGGTGTGAAGGAGGTGGGGCTCTATTTGGCCTGGGGGCTGCAGTTTGCCCGCCTCTGCCCTAGGATGGTACAGAGCCCTGGTTGTAGCCCTGCTTTCATCTCCCATAAAGGTAAGTGGTTTCTGGTGGCGGGATGCTGCCTGTGCTCTTTCCTCTCTCCTCTGGCCCCTCTTCTCTCTTGTTGCCAAGAGCGTGTGTTACAGGAGACAACAGAGCATGGTAGGGGGTGTGCTTGGTGACCAGAGACCTGCATTCTGCCACTGCTACCTTGGGGATGGCACTTTCCTTTGGCTCTTTCTAGAAAATGAAGAGGTTGAACAAAGATGACTTCTGGCTCTCTTTCCTTGCTCAGAAGTATCAGTTTCATGGTCTTTGGCTAGCCTGATTCTGGATCTGTACCTGAGATGTCTTATTCATGTAGACTTAAGAAACATTTACACAGAAAGATCTCAAAATTGGCAGGACAGGATGGAAATGGGCCTGGAGGGAAGGAGGCACAGGGGAGAATCATGACAAAATTAGAAAGTAAGCTGCAAAAGTATAAAACAGTAAGGAAACATTTAACAGGGTGCTTTCCCAGAGAGAGCCTTATGACTTGACGATGAAAAATGCTTAGGGTAGGGATTGGAGACCATTTTAAACAGACCATGCAGTGGAGAGAGAAAGTGGTTCTGGATCGGGTTTTAGCAACTTGTTAGCTAAATCCCTTGACTTCTCTTGAAAGAGTACCCAGTAGGAGAACCAGGTGATAGCAATTACTTAGAAAATATTTTATTGAGATCCTTCTGGATGCCTGGAGAAATTTTTAAAAATGAGAGAAAGGGCAAGTCCTGTCCTTGTTTAGTTAGTAATACTAAGTAAAAAAAATAGGAAATTAAAAAATTATAACTTCAGTGAAAGATTAATATGGTACAAAGCTTTAAAACTTTTTGTGGTAAAATATAGATAACGTAACATTTACAACTTGAACCATTTTTAAGCATACAATTCAGTGGCATTAAGTACACTCACAATGTGTGCAACTGTCACTGCTATTTCCAGAACTTTTCCCATCATCCCCAGCAGAAACTCTGTACCCATTAAACAGGTCTAAAGCCTTCTCCATGGTGTACATGATATGTAAAAATACGTTCTTTGTGGAATGTCAGAAAAAAGGGGATGAAGGGCATTTGAGGTGAAAAGGTCTGAGAGGCAAGGGGAAGATGTAGACTTAGGATATGGCGGCAGGGCTGCTGACAGCTCACATGGTGCCTTTATGTACAGGAGAAACAAAAGTCTCTTCCTCTGAGCATTTGTAGCCCGTAAGAGGCACCTGGCTGGGAATGCAGAACATGGGCTGGGTTGTGGCCCCTGCTAGCCCTCTTGGCTTGTCTGTAAGCCAAGATATGTGAAGCCGGGATATGAGGGTACATTGCCTTGATGGCAAAGCACATGCCTTCTGGGACTTCCCTGGTGGTCCAGTGGTTAGGACTCCGCACTTTCACTGCCGAGGGCCCGGGTTCAATCCCTGGTGGGGGAACTAGGATCCCACAAGCCTTCTGGTTCTGGGGGTGGATTGAAAGAGGCCCCTGAGACATGAGTTCTCAAAGTGGAGCTAATGTGACAAGAAATAGGGAGCCATTGGAGGTTTTATAGTCTGGAATATGAGCAAAATCAAATGGAGAAGAAAATCAGGCAGAAGCCACTTAGGTCTCTATAGTTCAAATGTGTGACTGGTTTAAACCCCTTTAACAGTGTGGAAGTTTACGCACGGTCGTCTCTTGCCTGTTATTAATCTCAGTTCTCTCGATGTTCGCAATTCCAGGGTACTGAAATGGCTAAGTATTTTGAATCCCTGGTCAGAAACGAACCTTTCTTTGAAATTCCTGCCAAGAGGCACCTTGGCCTGGTGGTTTTTCGTCTAAAGGTAATGCCATCTTCCATCTCATGTGAAGGATGTTATTTGGTAATTTTCAGCCTCTTGGAAATGTAAATACTGGGCTTCTGGAGATGCTTACAGGGAATGTGATACAGACTTTACTTCTCTTTATCCTTCAAACAGGGTCCTAATTGCCTCACAGAAAGTGTGTTAAAGGAAATAGCTAAAGCTGGCCGTCTCTTTCTCATCCCAGCCACTATCCAGGACAAGCTGATTATCCGTTTCACTGTGACATCCCAGTTCACCACCAGGGATGACATCCTGAGAGACTGGAATCTCATTCATGATGCTGCCACTCTCATCCTGAGTCAGCATTGTACTTCCCAGCCTAGCCCTCAGGGGGGGAACCTCATCCCCCAAACCAGGGGCCCCAGAGCCTTGGCCAAGGAACTGTCCTTTCCATCTGTCAGCGGGGCAGGAGATGACCCAGCCCAGGCCAGGAAGATCATCAAGCAGCCTCCACATGTGGGAGCCAGTCCCGTGAGAGGGGAAGGCAGCCGCCACCTTGAAACCCTGCTGGACCCACTCGATGACTACTTTTCAGAAAAGGCCCCAGACCTCACCAAGCACAAGCTGTCCTCCTTCCTGTTCAATTATTTGTCTGTGCAGAATAAGAAGGCAGTGCGTTCCCTCAGTTGCAACAGCGTGCCTGTAGGCGATCAGAAGCCACTGCCCACAGATGGCTCTGTGAAGAATGGCGGCTCCTCCCGAGTCAGAATCTTTTCTAGGTTTCCAGAAGAGATGATGATGCTAAAGAAAAGTGCCTTCAAAAAACTAATCAAGTTCTACAGTGTCCCCAGCTTTCCTGAATGCAGCTCTCAATGTGGGCTCCAGCTGCCCTGCTGCCCTCTGCAGGCAACAGTTTAGACCAGGGGGTTCAGCCAGAGTCCATGAATGTGTTTCAGGGAGTCTCTGAAGCCCTCAAAATTGTATGCTGAATTTATGTGCTTACGTTTATGTGCATTTTTCTTGGGAGAAAACCAATGATTTCTTATCAGATTCTCATAGAAGTTCATGACCTATGATAGGATACAAATAGAGAGTTTAAGCCAGCATGATCCGGAAGATTCCAGCAGGCTGGTCAGAGAGAAAGGGTCTAGGGTGGTGTATTGACAGGCAGCTTCTGTGGTTTAGCTTGTGACACTGAAAGCTTGTGACACTGAAACTTTCAAGTTTCATGAAATATAATGTGGAAATAAATTGTGCTTGTCCCTGAAAAAAACATATCCTGTGTCACTTAATTGACCACTGAAATATTTGTTTTTCTTTTCCATTATGGTTCACTACAGGGTAAAATATAGTTCCCTGTGCTATACAGTAGGACCTTGTTGTTTATCCATTCTATATATAATACATTGCATCTTCTAATCCCAGATTCCCAAACCATCCTCCCCCCTCCCATGCCTTGGCAACCACAAATCTGTTCTCTATGTCTGTGAATCTGTTTCTGTTTCATAGATAAGTTCATTTGTGTCATATTTTAGATTCCACATATAAGTGATATCATATGGTATTTGTTTCTTTCTGACTTACTTCACTTAGTATGATAATCTCTAGGTCTATCCATGTTGCTGCACATGGCATTATTTCATTCTTTTTTATGGCCAAGTAATATTCCATTGTATATATGTACCACATCTTTAGCCATTCATCTGTCGATGGACATTTAGGTTGTTTCTATGTCTTGGCTATTGTAAATAGTGCTGCTATGAACATTGAGTTGTATGTATCTTTTTGAATTATAGTTTAATCAGATATATGCCCAGGAGTGGGATTCCTGGGTCATATGGCAACCCTATTTTTAGTGTTTTGAGGAGCCTTCATACTGTTTTCCATAGTGGCTGCACCAATTTACATTCCCATCAACAGTGTAGGAGGGTTCCTTTTTCTCCACATCCTTTCTAGCACTTATTGTTTGTGGACTTTTTAATGATGGCCATTTTCACTGGTGTGAGGTGATACCTCAATGAAGTGTTGATTTGCATTTCTCTAATGATTAGTGATGTTGAGCATCTTTTCATGTGCCTATTGTCCATCTGTATGTCTTCTTTGGAGAAATGTCTGTTTAGATTGGGTTGTTTGTTTTGTTTTGTTACTGAGTTGTATGAGCTGCTTTTATATTTTGGAAATTAAGTCCTTGTCCGTAGTGTCATTTGCAAATATTTTCTTGCAGTGTATAGGTTGCCTTTTCATTTTGTTTATGGTTTCCTTTGCTGACCACTGAAATAATGATTAACTAACCAGAGCATGTTCTGGAACCTAAATGAATGTACTTAGGGATTTTGCTTTTTAGTGTGCTGAAGATTTGACTTTAATTGTGAGAAAAAGAGTTTGGAGGAGCCCTTGGTATGAAGAAGGCAGACAGCTTGAGTTAGGCACTGTGGCTTACAGTTTATAAATGAGAAAACGGAGGCCACAGGTAATACAGCTTATACGTAGGCAAACCCAGGTCTCCTTGTCCTCAGTAAAGCCCATGCTATTCCCAGCAGACCATACTGTTCATGGTTGTCCTTGATCAGAAGTTCACCATTCAGCAGACCCCTCTAGTCCTTTACTACAGTTAAATGTTCCCTCTCTAGGTTTGGAACTTGTACATTTTTTTTTTCCTGCACACTATAGTCAAATAAAAGCTGTGCTCACAAGCAGCTTACCCATGGTGAGTTCATAGGCCAAAAAAATCTTTTTCTTTCCATTTCAGATGGTGCTTTTACAGGGAGTGGTTCTGAAATTGGTTATATTAACAGTGTTAAAGGTAAAGAAAGCTGGCTACTAGTTAAAGTAGTAAGGACAGATTTTTTTTTTTTTGGCGGTACGCGGGCCTCTCACCATTGCGGCCTCTCCCGCTGCGAAGCACAGGATCCGGACGCGCAGGCTCCGGACGCGCAGGCTCAGCGGCCATGGCTCACGTGCCCAGCCGCTCCGCGGCACATGGGATCCTCCCAGACCGGGGGACGAGCCCGCGTCCCCTGCATCGGCAGGGGGACTCTCAACCACGGCGCCACCAGGGAAATCTCGTCAGGACAGATTTTTAATCGGTAATAACTACTGCAATAGAAAAAAGAGACTGGCGTGAACTGGGCTCAACTTGATTTGTACAGCGGTCACTGGGCATTTTAGAAGGAGAATGGGGGAACAGGAAGGATGCACGCAGGGACTTAGTAGAGTCAGGGAAGTGAAAAATTACAAAAAGCAGGAAGAGGGGCTTGGTCCATGGGAAGCCCATCTGGGTTTGCTAACTGATGCTTATGGAAGTTAGCCTCCTACCCTCCCACAGAGGCTGGGGGACAGGGGCCCTATCTTCAGGTGTTGGTTGGAATAAACGGTAAATCTTTTGGCAGCCTTGTGTTTTCTCAGGCAGGCATTTTAAGGGAATGTAGGATCATCCCAGGGGTGTGGCCTTGAGCTGTTAGAAATTATGCTACTGTTTTGTTCAAGTCTTTATAGGCCAAGGTTGAGGCCTAGTAGGGAGGAGGGCTCAGAGGAGCCTGGGTAGAGTTTGGTCGGGGAGAGAAGCTTTGTCAAGACCTTATAGTTTCATATTACCCTTGTTCTCAATCGGCGGTCGCAGAACTTTGCTGCATACTGGAATCGCCTGGGAGTCTTTAAAAAATGTACTGATGCCTGGCTCTCACTCCCAGAAATCTTGATCTAACTGTTATGAGATGGGCCTGGGCTTTGGGATTTTTGACAGCTCCTCAAGTGATTCTAATGTGCAGCAATGTTTGAGAAGTACTGTTCTAGAGCTGCTTGCTGTTCTGAGGGATGCGTGCATTAGAAGCATTGGCATCCCCAGGTGCTTCTTTTTTTGTTTTGTTTTGTTTGCGGTACGCGGGCCTCTCACTGTTGTGGCCTCTCCCGCTGCGGAGCACAGGCTCCGGACACGCAGGCTCAGCGGCCATGGCTCACGGGCCCAGCTGCTCCGCGGCATGTGGGATCCTCCCAGACCGGGGCACGAACCCGCATCCCCTGCATCGGCAGGCGGACTCTCGACCACGGCGCCACCAGGGAAGCCCCCCCAGGTGCTTCTTATGCACCTTAAAACTTGAGAAGCCCTGCTCTAAGCCAGTGGTTCTCAAATTGAGCCTGCTTCAGAGTCACCAGGAGGGCTTGTTAAAACATAGATTGCTGGGCCTATCCCCAGGGGTTCTGACTCAGTAGGTCTGGGGTGGGGTCTGGTCATTTGCATGTCTGACAAGCTCCCAGCTGATGCTGATACTGCTGGCCTGGGACCACCCTCTGGTCTTCTGTCAGTGCTAGGCAGGAGCTTAGCGATGCCAATGAGCTGTGTGACTTTAGGCATGTACGTCACCTCCCCAGGCTTTTTTTTTTCCTTTTATCAAACAAAGAGGTTTGACTAGACACTCTCTAGGATTGCTTTTAGTTTTGCTGTAGCAAATAATACGTATGTGTGTATCTAGTAAATAGACACTGTTAATGTGAGTTTTCAAGAACAATTTCAGGCTAAAGATGACAAAGTGCTGCTTTCTACTAGGCCTTTACCTGACGCCTGCACTTTGAGTCACACCAGATCTAAGGTCTGAGCTTCAGTTAATAAAAGATAATCCATGTCCGAGGAAGTGAAGTACACTAACTAAGCACACATGATGTGTAACTCAGGATGGTTTTCTGTCTGTCAGTGGTTTACCAAAATGCAGCCCCTGATCAGCAGCATCAGCATCACCTGGGAATTTGTTAGAACTGCAAATTCCAATTCTAATTTCAACTCTGGGGAATGGGCCCATCAGTCTGTGTCTTAATAAGACTTCTTGGTGAAGGTGACTCTCAGTGCTCAATTTTCTTTTTTTTTTTTAAAGCTTTAAATAGTTTATTTTAGACTATATCAATCTCCTAAGTCCTCTCTTACAAAATTCTTTCTCTAGATTAATGACTGTTATGATGAAAGTGTCACTCTCTTCATTATAAATTCAACTATTGAAAAATACCTTTAAGAGTTAAGGTTTTTTTTGAATTGTATTTTATTTGTTTATTGTATACAGCAGGTTCTTATTCCTTATCCATTTTATACGTATTAGTGTATATAGGTCAATCCCAGTCTCCCAATTCATCAGCACTCAAGTTTGAGACTCACTGCTGTGCCTGAACTAGGAGACTCAGACCATCTATTTAGCTCATCTTCTCTGCCTCCAACATGCCTCCCCCAGTGCCCATGCACATATAGCAAAGCTTGCATAGGGAACCAGATGTTTATCAGGATTGCTTGATGAAAAAGCAATAGATAATTATTGCCTACCTGGTGCCAGGCACTGGGAATACAATGCTGAGCAAAATAGATGGACTCTCTACTCTCATGGAGCTTATAGCTTCATAGAAGCATGATGTCTATGCAGAGGGCAATCGCCAATCATAATGGAATGCACCATCAGCTATATATCCTTATTACAACATGGCACTCTGTACGCTCTGGGGAGACAGCACCCACATCAACTAGAAGACCTGGGTTGGCTAGTCAGCCCGCCTCCCCTGGAACAGTGCCGCAGTGACGCTGAGGGACACCTTTCCTGTTAGCTATCTCTTTACAGTCTTCGTGCAGCCCCACCAACTGCAGTGATAAAGTAATTATTTTTGAAAAGTTCAAACACATGGAAAAGACTCTGGCCTTCCTTCTAGGGGTCTTTCCAGTCAGCTTTCTTTGAAACCCTGACATGACTTCCCAGATAGAGGCTTGGAAAACACCATCATACTGTGCTGAGCTCATCTCTTGGTGCTTAGCGGGGATCCACTAAATGCTCGTAGAGCTGATGTACGAACGAGCAACACATGTAACAGATCATCTCTTAGGGAGGGTCACTGTGTTTTTATACCGATTCTTGTTAGCTTCCATTTCAGATGCTGACATTTACTAGTTTTACCCCCAAATCATTTTGGTTTGGAGACTCATTATATGAGTTTTGGTTTGGAGACTCATTATATGTCTCCAAACAATACACCTGAAATCAGAGATCTGTTGAATGATTTACATGGGTAGCAGCGTATTAAAAAAATCCACTTGTACTTTCAAATGAGGAAGATGACTTGTACAGACATTTCTACGGACACAATTTTTGACCCTTTTAAAAGAGAAAAATCTGTCTTTAAAGTGGATTATCTGTCACGGGATGGCTTGATTTTGTTTACACATATGCAAACCCAGGTATTGAGGATATTGTGCTGGTGTCTGTATCCATCCCAGTAGAGCTGTGGTTCCTGGCCTCAATCACAGAGGTTTGGGGAAGCGAGAGACTGAGGAGGCCATCCGGCTGGGAGGGAGAGTTTCTGAGTTTCTAACTGGGAAGTCAAAGATGTGGGTCAAATGTGGTCAGGCCCCAGGAGGCTTTGGTTCTAGAACACTACTGTTCTGCATATTGGTGTAAGTGCTGACCTGTCACCCAAAAAAGATGTCCCCTGTGACACAGAATGACGTCACAGCTTTAACAATCTCTGCTTACAACCTGATTCACTTTAACACGATTCCAGGTAACACAATTGCACAATGTTATACTTTCAAAAGCAAAGGCTGGGCTATTTCCCATCACTTGGGTTAAAATTTTCACAGGGAGATCAATAAAGCAAAAGCAGAGATACCTAGAATTTTGCAAAAATTCCCAAATGCTGACCCACAAGCAACAGTTGTTCTAAATTGTTGCCTAAATTCACAGAGATGCAGTGATATCTAGAGTTTTCCTTAGGCCATCCTCAAGTCCCTTATGCATATGAAGTGCTCAGGGAATGTTTACCGTTGGACATAATGAGGGGCATTCTGGTCATGAGTCTTCATGAATCCTCTAAAAAAGTGGAGAGAGTTTAAAAAATATTTCTAATACTGTGTTGGGGGTGGGGATGGCCGCCCCTCATCATGTATCATTGAGAATCCCTGAATATGTTTGCCTGGGGCTTTTCAGTGACTAAATTGAGGGAGAATTAGGGCTCCTTTCTAGCTCCTGGTCATCTGAAGATGTTCTCTAGGGAAGGAAACTCTACCTGTTTTAGGGAGGCTGGGGTGAACTCGAGCCACACTTCCTAGATGTGAACTTAGTGAGCAGGATGCTCCTTTGACCTAGGACAAGCTCTAGTAAGGAATATGTCATCTTGAGGGCCACCACCAAGGCCTGCTCCTGGAACTCTGTGACTGACACATGCAGAGCTTGTGGGGTTCTACTCAGAAAGGGTGGCAGCTGAGTGTAAGGACAAAGAGCCTGTCTGAGAGAGCTCCTTGCTGTTCCCAGATCCTCCCGTGCCACGCCAAAAGCCCTCGGTCTTGAACAGGCTCTCTGGCCGGAGACTGGCTATGGAGTGAAACCAGCTCTAGACTGAGGAGCACGTGAGCCTGGGGGTGTGAGCTGGACCTCCGGGACTTCTCTGGTGCACAGTTGCATTTTCTTTAGGGTGAGTGGAAATTATAAAAAATGTGAGACTTTACATGTTAAAAATTGGGAGAGTCACATAAATATCTGGATTTCTGTTTTGTGAATAATCAGAAGATCTTGGAAGTACCTGGTCTATATAGCCCCATGACAAAAATCAGCTGACTGAAGCTGTGTCATGGCTGTCCCCAAGTTTTCCACGTTCATTTGGGACCTGCTCTTCTCATCCGCATTACCAATACAAATCCTGAAGACACTTGAGTTTGCAGCCCTTGATATAGCTAAAAAGTTTGCTGGATACCTTTTATGTATAGAGCTCTGATGCTCTAGACTTAAGCTCCTTCAAAGACTATAGGTGGCTTTATCACTTGTTGGCTAATGCTGTAGACAGTTGCCAGGATGCTTCTGGGGGTAGGGTTGGCCTTACACTAGAGCTGGATTTCCATTGGGTTGTTCACTGGGGACCTACCCCCTCACCTCCCAACTCCTTACCACTTTTTACTTAGAATACCATTGGCATTATAAACGGGACACCTGTGAAAAATTGCCAGTGATACTGTCAGGCTCAGGGTTTGCATTTAGAATCAAGTCAGGAAGAAGTGCCATTGCATATGTTGGTGTTCATCCATTTTATTACATATTTTAAAAAATAACATCCTCCCTCTAACGAGCTTAGTTTGCAAATACAAACAGTAGGTGCAAATTGAAAAACAATTATATATAAATCTTTTCACTTGCAAAGGTTCGGGTGTAATTTTAAAAAGTCTCCCCTTACTGGTATGCATAAAAAAATTGCACTGCACAATCTTCAATCAAATTAAAGTGGGATTATATCAAGTGGCTGTACTAGGTCCATTCGGTTTCTTTCTAGAAATACACTGAGTTACCCTCCTGGTAATAATCAGAGTTTCAGAGTTTTATCATTAATGGCATTGTAAATGTCCTCAGTCATCGGCACATACATTTCTGCTTTGTCATCCAAGAAATACAAGGCATCTTTGATAACTGAAGGGTTAAAGCCCTCTTCCATGAGGGTCACTTTTAGGTGTTTAAAAGTTCCAGTGGTCTCAATGGTGTCCTGAAAAACATCAAACAATCATTTGAGAGCTGTGAAAACAGGTTCTGTGTGATACCAAGATATCCTGTCTTCAGAACCTCCACTAGGGGGCCCTCTGTGGAGGTATTTTTCTTTCCTTTAAAGTTTGACGATCACATGTGGGGAGAGAGAGGCTGCCGACAGTGGAATACGGAGCAGAAGAGTCTGTCACTTGGTGAGCTTCCAGTATTACTGGAATATTCTGATTAATGGTGGGGTGCAGAAAGGAATCTTCTACACACAGACAACTTTTTTTTTTCAGCCTGTTTGTGACACTGAAGACTTGTTTCTTCTTCAATAAATAGGTGATGATCTGAGGATATTTCAACTTTTATGTCTCTCAACCATCACTGTAAAGCATATGTCAGTGTTTTATGAACATCAACAGAAATAACCATTTAACCTTTGCAATATCTGGAAATCTAACACTTCCTTTCTCAAATCTTCAGCTACAGAATCACACAGCTCAAGGTCCAAAAGTGAGAGTGTTAAACTAAGGGGTTAATGTTTGAGAAAGAAAAAAATAATCTCTATCCGTGACAGTTTAGCCTTTGGTAGTTCCTACTGGCTAATGATGCCCAATTAAAGTTCACATCATAGAAAGGTGCAGGACTTCAGTGGATTTTTCCATTCTTTAAAAATGGAAACAATAAATAAGAGGGTCAGAGCATTTCTATTTTATGTATTTGTTATACCTCATTAAACAGACTTTGTGAGTTATTTGCTAACACTGTTGCTGAATGAACTGCCTGTAGTTTTAGGGAAAAAGGAATTAGGATTTGGTTTCAGCTAGCTATATTTTCTGGTATTTCGGCTTCCTCATTTAGCTTCCTGAAAGGGTAGTGAAAATTTGGCCATTTTGCTCTCCATGGTAGAAGAGGAATTGTTCCCTAAGACGCAGGTGTCTCCAAGAGAGAGGATAACTGAACTTTATAACAAGGGGTCTCACCTGTATTCTTAGAAACCGGGGCCTTGCATAATTGGGCAGGTAATCGGCCACATGCTTAAAGAGTTTCCTTCCATCAAATTCATGGTCTTCCTTCATCTTGATGGAGGCCATGCCAATTCGACCCTCGTGACCTAGAGTTAAAGTGAGAAAAAATTAGGTGGGTTGTAACTATTTATTTTATTTATGATGCTTTGCTAGGTCAAAGAACAGAGAACTGAGACAGCATTATGGCATGGGTTACTTTTGGATAGCTGGAATTTTTATTTCAAATATATGTTGAAGTTAAATTCTAAAGTGAATTAAAGATAACAACAAAACAACAAGCTATACATTGATTGAATCTTTATTACATGCCAGGTCCTTTACTAAGTGTGCTTTATGTACTGTCTTATTTAACCCTCATGACAACCTTACGAAGAGGTACAAAGGTTATCTCCATTTTACAGGTGAAGAAAGTGAGGCTTAATGACATTAAAAGACTTGTTCAAAAAAAAAAGAAAAGACTTGTTCAAGTTCATGCAGCAAATACTAGGCAGGGCCAGAAATGGAATTGAGGCAGGCTGGCTAAAGATCCTGTGCTTATTGACATCATCCTTCTTGGCAGCCTAGATGTAAACACCAGAAAGGAAAAAAGGTTGAACTAGTGGCTAAAAAATTTTTTTGGACTCTGGTGAAAAACCCTTGCTCCCCTGTCAAGGATAACTGGGCTCAGGTTGTTCTTTGGGTCGCAGGTCAGGTCTGTTGTGCTTCCAGGCACAAATGTGCACCTCTGAGACTTATATAATCACGGTTCCTAATAGCTTTGCCTCTGCATTTCAGAGAGGCTGCAGGACAGGAGGGTGAAGGCACATCAAGGTTGAGCGGTATGTGCCCACCGCACCACGCCTCCCCACCTTGATGCCTTCTAGTCCAGAGAGGTTGTGCTCTCCACAGGGGAAACAGATCCTAACAGCTCTTTCTTCCCGGTGTTTAGAACAATTACCATTGTTTTCTTGTGAGGACAGTGGTAATTACATATTAATACCTCTTCTACGTGATCCGGCAGACCCAGTGGGAGTCCAGGTCCACTTCCCTGAACTACTTAACTGTAATCAGAGAGAGGGAAGGAGCCGCCCTTCGTCACCTGGGCCCCAGCTTTTGAAATCTCTCCCATGGTGATTGTGTGTTTACCCATGACTCTAAAGAAGGCAGAAAACAAGAGGAAAAATTATAAGAAAGGAAATGCATCCTCATTTGCTTTGCCTCTTATCTGAAGGAGGGAGGCAGGGCATCATACCCTCTTTCTCTAGGGGTCCCTGGTAGCTGTCTCAAAGGTACCAGTCTCAGGAATCTTGAGTGTCTGCAATGAGCTCCTTTTAGAATTAAGGCAGAGGCTGATGCAACAGAAATCTTCAGTGTCAACTGGCTCCTTACTTCTTGCTCTGGCAGAGGCAGTGCCCAACAGAGAGGTAAATGGGGCTGTTGGATCTCAGGTCTCTGTCCTGACTCCCAGAGGTTGGCTGGGGCTAGTTCAGCTCCAGGGGGAAGGTTCCTGTCTGCAGCAGTTCGGGCCAGAGGTTCTCTAGAGTTGCACTATCCAATATGGTGGCCACTGGTCACATGTAGCTATTAAAATTAATTATAATTAAATAAAATAAAAAATTCAGTTCCTCAGTTGCACTAGCCACATTTCAAGTGCTCAACAGCCATATGGTAGCTATTGGCTACCATGCTGGACAGTGCAGATATAGAACATTTTCAGAACACTGCAGAAAGTTCTATTGATAATATAAACCTCTAGAGAGTAGTTTGGCAGTTCTGGTGTCATCTCTATTCTAGGCCCAAACTTAGAAGTTTCTTCCTGGTCCAAAGCTGAGATATGTGAAGGCCTTGTTCAGCCCTTTGGTAGTGAGAATCACCCTGGTGGACTGATGCCTTTCTCTAGATAGACTTGCCACATTTCTAGGCTGCAAGAGTGGCACTGAGAATCACAGAATCTGAAAATAGGAGAGACTTTAGGGTTCATCTCTAATCTTTCACTGCTGTAAGAATTCTCACAGGATCCCAGGTGGACAGCCAGCCTCTTTACACATCCCAGTTGGTGGGACATTGTCTGCCTCAGGAGACGGACCATTCTGTTGTTGGTCCCTCTGGCTACAGGAGAGTTCTCAGGCTAAAATTTGCTCCCTGGTCATTTCAATCCATCCATTTTATTCTGCTCTCCAGTGCAACATAAACACAGCTGCTCCTTGTTCTACCTGACTTGTCTCCCAATCATTTGAAACCCATTAGCCTCCTCTTCTTTGATCTATATCAATGGCTCCTAAACTTTACTGGGTGGTAGACCCACTTGGGAATTAAAAAAAGACACAAAGGGCTTCCCTGGTGGCGCAGTGGTTGAGAGTCCACCTGCCGATGCAGGGGACACGGGTTCGTGCCCGGTCCGGGAAGATCCCATGTGCCGCAGAGTGGCTGAGCCCATGAGCCATGGCCGCTGAGCCTGTGTGTCTGGAGCCTGTGCTCTGCAATGGGAGAGGCCACAGCAGTGAGAGGCCCGCATACCACAAAAAAAAAAAAAGTTTCCCAGATGATTCTGATGACTGGCTAAATTTTCAGAACTGCTAGGCCTCCATGCTTCTCAGACTTCAGTGTTTTTTAAAAATTGTGGTAAAACATACAATTCATTATTTTAACCAGTTTAAAGTATACAGTTCAGTGGCATTTAGTACATTCACAGTGTTGTGCAACTATCACCAGTATCTAGCTCTAGAACATTTTCATCACTCCAAAACCAGACTTCATTTGTTTTAAGAATCACTGGAGGGCTTGTTAAAACACAGCTCCCTGGGCTCCACCCCAGAGATTCTGGTTCAGTAGTTCTGGGGTGGGCATTTTTAACATGAGAAATATCAAATTTTTAACAAGCTCCTGGGCGATGATGCTGTTGCTGGTCCAGGGACCCTACTGTCAAATGAAAAAAAATGCACAACGTGAGAGTTGTGAGTTAAATTTTATTTGGGGGCAAAATGAGGACTATAGCCTGGGAGACAGCATTTCAGATAGCTCTGAGACACTGCTCCAAAGAGGTAGGGCAGAAGGTCAGTACACATGGGATTTTAGTGAAGGGGGAGTACATGCAACCAGGGACATTTTTTTTTTTTTTTTTGCAGTACGTGGGCCTCTCACTGTTGTGACCTCTCCCGTTGTGGAGCACAGGCTCCAGACACGCAGGCTCAGTGGCCATGGCTCACGGGCCCAGCTGCTCCGCGGCATGTGGGATCTTCCCGGACCGGGGCACGAACCCGTGTCCCCTGCATCGGCAGGTGGACTCTCAACCACTGTGCCACCAGGGAAGCCCAAGGCACATATTTTTTGCAGAAGGTTTCTGCTAGTCACAAGGAGCAGATGTCACCATGAAGGATTTTAGTGCTTTTTTAGATAAGAGGAGATGCAAGAATTGGGCTCATAAAATCTTCTCCTGAAAATATCTATCTGAAGACCTGTTCTGCCAGTTTTTCCCAGAGCACAGAGTGCCTCATTCCTGATCTCCACCCTGAACTCCTTTCAGGGTGTGTTGAAAGTCAGCAGCTATAGCGGCTCATAATTTGATCCTTGTAGAGGTAGATGGCAAGTGCCAATCTGTAGGTGACACCACTTTGAAGAGCAGTGGATTAGGCCTTTCCATTCCATTTCCCATATTCTCTTACCTTCTCATACTCATTCTTTTGTATTGTTACTTTAAAAAATCCAGCATTTAGAAGGGCATGCAACATATTCCAGATGGGGTCTGTGAGAGGCCAGCATGGTGCCATGGCTGACAACCACAACATGGGCCCTTGTGTTAATTCAGCCTGAAATCCAACATGAGAAGTATTCTGCACCCCTCGGACTCTGACCTGAGATGTGGCTACACTTCCTGTCAAGTCATTGTCACCGGGTTGGAGAGGAGCAGGCAAGAGAAAGCCTCAAATATTCTTTAAAAAATAAAAGGACAGCACAATGTCATGTGAAACCATCATAGCTCAGGTAAAAGGGACTTTGGGATGTCCATTTTGAGTATAGATGAGAATCCCAAATACTGAGTTCTAGGGAATACCAATTCCCCTAGTACCTTATATTTGGATAGTGATTTGGAAGTTTTAATTCTCTCTGACATCTATAATTAAAATGATTTCTTTTCATGACAACCCTCATGTACATGTCTGATAAATATACATTTAGTATTTATGTAATTAAAATGAATTAGTTGTCTCGACAATCTTAACTACAGGATTGGTATTATCTCTAATTTAGTGATTTGTGTGAAGTCAAACAGCCAGCAGGTGTTGGAGCCAGGACCCAAAATCAGACCTCACCCTCCCCACTCTGCTGGCAGAGGCAGCTCTGCAGACAGAGGCTTGGTGACAGCACTTTTTGTGATGATTCTGAAACTCAGTGGAGCAAGCTGGGGTCAGGGACTTAGTTTAAAAGAAGAGTCTGGAAAAAATCAGCTCCTTCCTGGCTTTTTTCCTCTAGCAACGGGACTTGCTCTTATTTGTGCCTCCCAGTTCAGAGGCCAAGATACCACTTCCAAGCTCTCAAGCATGATACCTCTTTTCTTGAGGTATGCCAAATGCTGCATGGACCCTCCATCATGGAGAGATTTGGCTTGCTTGAGAGCCCAAGAACAGCTGGAGAGTGAACCACAGAGGAAGGCCAGGTTCAGATGTACTGACCTGTCTGATTTATAATGGCACATAAACCAGGCATAAGCCCCTTACTCCCAGGAGGCTGGGAAAGAGTTGTTTGATTCTCCAGCTGGCAGGAGGAAGTGATGACAAACTTTGCCTGGGGGTTAAAATTATGTTCAGTTAGTGTAGGAGTTTTGGCATTGATTTATAATATCTTGCGCATACCTGGCACAGACACGCCATAAACATTCACTTCTTGGACAAAATCAACCAGTCCTACTATGTCAGCAACTTCAGTGGTGGCCACATTTTCCCCTTTCCACCTGGAAGAAAAGGCAAGGTTAGCAGAGGTCACTGGTGGTCTGCGGTGCAGGTTGTCTGTGACAGGTGTTTCCTCCAGACCTCTGTGGGGTGGCTGCGCTTGTCTTCCTCACCTTGGCCCCCAAACTCTCCAACTTAGTCATGGGAGAGGCACCCTGCTTGAGGCATGAAAGACAAAGGCATAGACCTAAAGAATAAAATGTGGAATTTTAATGTTGCCACGTGAAATGTGACACACAGAATGATGTTCTAATGTTAAAATATGGGCTTGGCCTAAGAAAGGCACTAGAAATCAAAAATAAATCTCAATGACTTTTTGCTGTGTTTAGGTCTCTCACTTCCCTCATTCACTAACTTTGGCTGCTATATAATTCAGTTAGTAAATTTCTAATAACTAGAATTTCATACTTGTATTTTAGGGTCTTATGGCAATGAAAAAGCTTTTAATAAGAAAGAAAATATCATACTCTATTTGTAGGGAGAATAATGTTAGTGCCCAATCAGGTGCTACTTTTTCTTTTAATAAAGAGTTAAATTTTGTCTTACATTTAAAAATTCTTTAGATCTCCCAGAAGTATCTTTTTTAGTAACATAAAGGTGGCATAAAATAATGATATAGATCCAGAGTCATGGGATATTAGAGATGGAAGGAACCCTAAGGATCGTTGGGGCCCTCATTTCATGGGTGAAGGAACTGAGGTGCAGAAAGATTACCTGCCTGATAACACAGCTGCTCAGGGGTAAGAGGAAGCCTGGGGGCTGAGTTCTTCTCATTCATATCCATGCTCTTTCTACTACAGACAGACAACTTCCATCTCTTCCTCATTCATTCATGCAAAAAGGAATCACTGTATTAGGTGCTGGGGGGTGAACAAGCAGACACAGGGTCTGGCCTGAGGGAGTTTATACGGGAAGGAAGCTGGTTAAACAGAAATGTCATCAAGCTGGAGGACCATGCTGTTGCTGAGAATTAATTTCATGGTCTATTATGATGACTTTCAAACTCCACTGTGCTGACTTGGGGGTTCTGTGGGAAAGCATCTGGTTGGGAATGGAGAGTGGGAGGGAGAGGAGCAGATGGGGCTCAGAACTCTCACCTCCTCTTCAACTAGATCAGCTTCACATTAATTTGATTTGATTTTATCTGAGAAAAAGCCTCATGATTGGAAACAGTATGAAAATCCCTGGCTGACCTGAGTGACTGGTAATAATTGAGGATAAATGGGAGGAATTGGATGGACTAAGTTATTTAGGTGCCCAAAATCAGACACAGGTTTTTTCTCCTAGTTTCATCTGGTGTTGCTCAACCAAGATAACTATGCATTGCAGAGTGATACCCTATGTATTTTGCTCCTTGTTTTCTGGGAATACAGGAGGTTGAATTGACACGCCAAAGAGATAGAAGGAAATGGAGTACCATAACCAAAGTGGAATGTGACTCTAATTTAGGAGTAAGCCAAATTGTGCACGTGTTTGTTTTTGGCTCAACAATTCAGAGAAACCAACCGGAATGTATCTCCAACTCTGTCGTGGAAGTAGATAAAATTTTCGTGGTCCATCATTAAGAGATCTCCACTGTTGAAATAGACGTCTCCTTTCTTAAAGACATCTCTCAGTTTTTTCTTCTCTGTCTGAGTCTTTCCTCCAGCATAGCCACTAAATGGTGTGAGTTGTGTGATTCTGCAAACCAGGAGTCCAACTTCACCTAAGACAGAAGAAAGTAAATTGTTATTTTATGTACTAGCAGTAGGCAAATTTTAGTGTTAACCTTCTTTTAAAACTGATGCCATACAACCCAGTGGCAACAAGCTGGCTGCAGGAAGAGTCATTTTACATGCATGTGTACATGTATTTCCATGTACATCATATACACACATATATACACCATGCACACACACACAGTACATTATTCTCTATGGCCACACATTTGTAATTCTTTTAATACTAATCTTTCACTGAATAATGATTTACACACACAATTAGACAAATACATAGTAGTTTAAGCTTAAAGGAAAGGCCCGTTAAAGCTAACCGTAGTTTTGCAATCATAATTACATATCTCCTTTTGCAAAATGCTTACCTCATAATCAAGAAATTATTAAGCTAGGCTTCAAATTATAGTTATATTACGTGTAGTGGTAAATTACTATCTTTTGGAATTTATCTATTTCTGGAGTACGAAAATAAACCTCTTTTTTTCCCCCACTCTGATAAATTTTACCATGTGCTCATTTAAGCAGTGATATGTTAGTTCTTAAGAGTCACTTAGTTAAGGTAAGAAAAGGCACAGGTTAATTGAACAAAAATCCACTGTACCTTTGGGAACTTTGATGCAATATCCATTTCCATCTCGAACGGGTTCATCTTTCTCCACATCATATTTAATCAGCTCATAAGTTATGACTTTCTAGCAAAATTAAAATGGATCATTCTGAGCACATATTCTTTCACAAAGTTTTCTTTTTTATTGTGGCATAGCATACATAAAGCATACAAAGTGCACATACTTTAAGTGTACAGCTTGATGAATTTTTGCATATGCATACCCTTATGTAACTACTGCCCAGATCAAGACACTAAACATTTTCATTACCTTAAGAAGTTTCCTCCTGCCCCTTTCTATCAAGTCACTATTCTGACTTTTATTGCCATCAAGTAGTCTTAAGCATCAAATAAGTGAAATAAATATATGCCTTAGTATCTGCTGCTTTCACTCAACATAATGTCTGTGATATCCATCCCTCCCTGTTGGTGTTTGTGTCAGTGGTGTACTTTTTTTGCCATGCAACTTTCCTTGTATGAATATACCACAATTTATTTATCTCTTCTCCTATTAATGGACATTTGGATGTTTCTAGTTTTAGACTATTAAATATAAAGCTGTTATGAACATTCTCATGCATGATTTTTGGTGGACACGTCACATGTGGGCTTTTAAAATCCTGTTTAGGGGAGACCTTCAAGATGGCGGAGGAGTGAGATGTGGAGATCGCCTTCCTCCCCACAAATACATCAGAACTACATCTACACTTGGAACTGCTCCTACAGAACACCTACTGAACGCTGGCAGAAGACCTCAGACTTCCCAAAAGGTAAGAAACTCCCCACGTACCCGGGTAGGGCAAAAGAAAAAAGGAAAAAACAGAGACAAAGGAATAGGGACGGGACCTGCACCAGTGGGAGGGAGCTGTGAAGGAGGAAAGGTTTCCACACACTAGGAAGCCCCTTCGCCGGTGGAGGCGGTGGGTGGCAGAGGGGGGAAGCTTTGGAGCCATGGAGGAGAGCGCAGCAACAGGGGTGCAGAGGGCAAAGCGGAGAGATTCCCGCACAGAGGATCGGTGCCGACCAGCACTCACCAGCCCGAGAGGCTTCTCTGCTCACCCTCCAGGGCGAGCAGGGGCTGGGAGCTGAGGCTCGGGCTTCGGGGGTTGGATCCCAGGGAGAGGACTGGGGTTGGATGCGTGAACACAGCCTGAAGGGGGCTAATGCGCCACGGCTAGCTGGGAGGGAGTCCAGGAAAAAGTCTGGACCTGCCTAAGAGGCAAGAGGCCATTGTTTCGGGGTGTGTGAGGACAGGGGATTCAGAGCACCGCCTAAATGAGCTCCAGAGACGGGCGCGAGCCGCGGCTATCAGCGCGGACCCCAGAGACGGGCATGAGATGCTAAGGCTGCTGCTGCCGCCACCAAGAAGCCTGTGTGGGAGCACAGGTCACTATCCACACCTCCGCTCCCGGGAGCCTGTGCAATCCGCCAATGCCAGGGTCCTGTGATCCAGGGACAACTTCCCGGGGACAACACATGGCGCGCCTCAGGCTGGTGCAACTTCACGCCGGCCTCTGCCGCCGCAGGCTCGCCCGGCATCCGTACCCCTCCCTCCCCCCTGGCCTGAGTGAGCCAGAGCCCCCGAATCAGCTGCTCCTTTAAACCCGTCCTGTCTGAGCGAAGAACAGACGCCCTCAGGCGACCTACACGCAGAGGCGGAGCCAAATCCAAAGCTGAGCCCCGGGAGCTGTGCGAACAAAGAAGAGAAAGGGAAATCCCTCCCAGCAGCCTCAGGAGCAGCGGATTAAATCTCCACAATCAACTTGATGTACCCTGCATCTGTGGAATACCTGAATAGACAACGAATCATCCCAAATTGAGGCAGTGGACTTTGGGAGCAATGATATATACATATATATATATATATATATATATATTTTTTTTTTTGCTGTACGCGGGCCTCTCACTGTTGTGGCCTCCCCCATTGCGGAGCACAGGCTCCGGACACACAGGCCCAGCGGCCATGGCTCACGGGCCCAGCCTCTCCGCGGCATGTGGGATCTTCCCAGACCGGGGCACGAACCCGTATCCCCTGCATCGGCAGGCGGACTCTCAACCACTGCGCCACCAGGGAAGCCCTGATATATATATTTTATTCCTTTTTCTCTTTTTGTGAGTGTGTATGTGTGTGCTTCTTTCTGTGATTTTGTCTGTATAGCTTTGCTTTTACCATTTGTCCTAGGGTTCTGTCTGTCTGCTTTTTTGTTGTTGTTCTTTTTTAACTACAGTTAGTTTTCAGAACTTGTTATCATTGGTGGATTTCTTTTTTGGTTTGGTTGCTCTCTTCTTTCCTTTTTTATTACTTTTTAATTTTTTATTTTTAGTAATTATTTTTTATTTTAATAACTTTATTTTATATATTTATTTCTTTTTTTCTCCCTGTTCTTCTGAGCCATGTGGCTGATAGGGTCTTGCTGCTCCGGCCGGGTGTCAGGCCTGTGCCTCTGAGGTGGGAGAGCCGAGTTCAGGACATTGGTCCGCTAGAGACCTCCCAGCTCCTCATAATATCAATTGATGAGAGGTCTCCCAGAGATATCCTTCTCAACGCTAAGACCCAGCTCCACTGAATGACCAGCAAGCTCCAGTGCTGGACACCCCATGCCAAACAACTAGCAAGACAGGAACACAACCCCACCCATTAGCAGAGAGGCTGCCTAAAATCATAGTAAGGTCACAGACACCCTGAAACACACCACCAGATGTGGTCCTGCCCACCAGAAAGACAATATCCAGCCTCATTCACCAGAACACAGGCACCAGTCCCCTCCACCAGGAAGGCTACACAAGCACACTAAACAAACCTTACTCACTGGGGTAGACACCAAAAACAATGGGAATGACAAACCTGCAGCCTGTGAAAAGGAGACCACAAACACAGTAAGTGAAGCAAAACGAGAAGGCAGAGAAATATGCAGCAGATGTAGGAGTAAGGTAAAAACCCACCAGACCAAACAAATGAGGAAGAAATAGGCAGTCAACCTGAAAAAGAATTCAGAGTAATGATAGTAAAGATGATCCAAAATCTTGGAAATAGAATGGAGAAAATACAAGAAACATTTAAAAAGGACCTAGAAGAACTAAAGAGCAAACAAACAATGATAAACAACACAATAAATGAAATTAAAAATTCTCTAGAAGGAATCAATAGCAGAATGACTGAGGCAGAAGAACAGACAAGTGACCTGGAAGATAAAACGGTGGAAATAATTACTGCAGAGCAGAATAAAGAAAAAAGAATGAAAAGAATTGAAAACAGTCTCAGAGACCTCTGGGACAACATTAAACACACCAACATTTGAATTATAGGGGTCCCAGAAGAAGAGAAAAAGAAAGGGACTGAGAAATATTTGAAGAGATTATAGTTGAAAACTTCCCTAATATGGGAAAGGAAATAGTTAATCAAGTCCAGGAAGCACAGAGAGTCCCATACAGGATAAATCCAAGGAGAAACATGCCAAGACACATATTAATCAAACTATCAAAAATTAAATACAAAGAACAAATATTAAAAGCAGCAAGGGAAAACCAACAAATAACATACAAGGGAATCCCCATAAGGTTAACAGCTGATCTTTCAGCAGAAACTCTGCAAGCCAGAAGACAGTGGCAGAACATATTTAAAGTGATGAAAGGGAAAAGCCTACAACCAAGATTACTCTCCCTAGCAAGGGTCTCATTCAGATTCGACAGAGAAATTAAAACCTTTACAGACAAGCAAAAGCTAAGAGACTGCAGCACCACCAAACCAGCTTTACAACAGATGCTAAAGGAACTTCCCTAGGCAGGAAACACAAGAGAAGGAAAAGACTTATAATAACAAACCCAAAACAATTAAAATGGTAATAGGGACATACATATCGATAATTATCTTATATGTAAATGGAATAAATGTTCCAACCAAAAGGCATAGACTGAATGGATACAAAAACAAGACCTGTATATATGCTGTTTACAAGAGACCCACTTCAGACCTAGGGACACAAACAGACTGAAAGTGAGGGGATGGAAATAGATATTCCATGCAAATGGAAATCAAAAGAAAGCTGAAGTAGCAATTCTCGTATCAGACAAAACAGACTTTTCAGCAAAGACTATTACAAGAGACAAAGAAGGACACTACTTAATGATCAAGGGATCAATCCAAGAAGAAGATATAACAATTGTAAATATTTATGCACCCAACATAGGAGCACCTCAATACATAAGGCAAATACTAACAGCCATAAAAGAGGAAATCGACAGTAACTCAATCACCGTAGGGGACTTTAACACCCCACTTGCACCAATGGACAGATCATCCAAAATGAAAATAAATAAGGAAACACAAGCTTTAAATGATACATTAAACAATATGGGCTTAATTGATATTTATACGACATTCCATCCAAAAACATCAGAATACACTTTCTTCTCAAGTGCTTATGGAACATTCTCCAGGATAGATCATATTCTGGGTCACAAATCAAGCCTTGGTAAATTTAAGAAAATTGAAATTGTATCAAGTATCCTTTCCAACCACAATGCTATGAGACTAGATATAAATTATAGGAAAAAATCTGTAAAAAATACAAATACATGGAGGCTAAACAATACACCACTTAATAACCAAGAGATCACTGAAGATATCAAAGAGGAAATAAAAAAATACCTAAAAACAAATGACAATGAAAACACGATGACCCAAAACCTATAGGATGCAGCAAAAGCAGTTCTAAGAAGGAAGTTTATAGCAATACAATCCTACCTCAAGAAACAAGAAACATCTCAAATAAACAACCTAACCTTACACCTAAAGCAATTAGAGAAAGAAGAGCAAAAAAACCCCAAAGTTAGCAGAAGGAAATAAATCATAAAGATCAGATCAGAAATAAATGAAAAGGAAATGAAGGCAATGATAGCAAAGATCAGTAAAACTAAAAGCTGGTTCTTTGAGAAGGTAAATAAAATTGATAAACCATTAGCCAGACTCATCAATAAAAAAAGGGAGAAGACTCAAATCAATAGAATTAGAAAAGGAAAAAGAAGTAACAACTGACACTGCAGAAATACAAAGGATCATGGGAGATTACTACAAGCAACTCTATGCCAATAAAATGGACAACCTTGAAGAAATGGACAAATTCTTAGAAAAGCACAACCTTCTGAGACTGAACCAGGAAGAAATAGAAAATATAAGCAGACCAATCACAAGCACTGAAATTGAAACTGTGATTAAAAATCTTCCAACATACAAAAGCTCAGGACCAGATGGCTTCACAGGCGAATTCTATCAAACATTTAGAGAAAAGCTAACACCTATCCTCCTCAAACTCTTCCAAAATACAGCAGAGGGAGGAACACTCCAAACTCATTCCATGAGGCCACCATCACCCTGACACCAAAACCAGGCAAAGATGTCACAAAGAAAGAAAACTACAGGCCAATATCACTGATGAACATAGACGCAAAAATCCTCAACAAAATACTAGCAAACAGAATCCAACAGCACATTAAAAGGGTCATACACTATGATCAAGTGGGGTTGGCAAGGATCCTTCAATATATGCAAATCAATCAATGTGATACTCCATATTAACAAATTGAAGGATAAAAACCATATGATCATCTCAATAGATGCGGAGACAGCTTTTGACAAAATTCAACACCCATTTATGAAAAATACCCTCCAGAAAGGAGGCATAGAGGGAACTTTCCTCAACATAATAAAGTACATATATGACAAACCCACAGCCAACATCATTCTCAATGGTGAAAAATTAAGACCATTTCTGCTAAGATTAGGAACAAGACAAGGTTGCCCACTCTCACCACTCTATTCAACATAGTTTTGGAAGTTTTAGCCACAGCAATCAGAGAAGAAAAAGAAATAAAAGGAATTCAAATCAGAAAAGAAGAAGTAAAGCTGTCACTGTTTGCAGATGACGTGATACTATACATAGAAAATCCTAAAGATGCTACCAGAAAACTACTAGAGCTAATCAATGAATATGGTAAATTTGCAGGATACAAAATTAATGCACAGAAATCTCTTGCATTCCTATATACTAATAATGAAAAATCTGAAAGAGAAATTAAGGAAACACTCCTATTTACCACTGCAACAAAAAGAATAAAATATATAGGAATAAACCTACCTAAGGAGACAAAAGACCTGTATGCAGAAAATTATAAGACACTGATGAAAGCAATTAAAGATGATACAAACAGATGGAGAGATATATCATGTTCTTGGATTGGAAGAATCAACATTGTGGAAATGACTATACTACTCAAAGCAATCTACAGATTCAGTGCAATCCCTATCAAATTATGAATGGTATTTTTCACAGAACTAGAACAAAAAATTTCAGAATTTGTATGGAAACACAAAAGACCCTGAATAGCCAAAGCAATCTTGAGAAAGAAAAACGGAGCTGGACAAATCAGGCTCCTGGACCTCAGATTATACTACAAAGCTAAAGTAATCAAGACAATATGGTGCTGGCACAAAAACAGAAATATAGATCAATGGAACAGGATTGAAGGCCCAGAGATAAACCCACGCACCTATGGTGACCTTATTTTTGATAAAGGAGGCAAGAGTATACAATGGAGAAAAGTCAGCCTCTTCAATAAGTGGTGCTGGGAAAACTGGACAGCTACATGTAAAAGAATGAAATTAGAACACTCCCTAATACCATGCATGAAAATAAGCTGAAAATGGATTAAAGACCTAAATGTAAGGCCAGATACCATAAAACTCTTAGAGGAAAATATAGGCAGAACACTCTATGACATCAATCACAGTAAGATCCTTTTTGACCCACCTCCTAGAGAAATGGAAATAAAAATAAAAATAAACAGTGGGACCTAATGAAACTTAAAAGTTTTGCACTGCAAAGAAAACATAAACAAGGTGAAAAGATAACACTCAGAATGGGAGAAAATATTTGCAAATGAAGCAACTGACAAAAGATTAATCTCAATAATTTACAGGCAGCTCACGCAGCTCAATATCAAAAAAACAAACAACCCAATCCAAAAATGGGCAGAAGATCTAAATAGACATTTCTCTAAAGAAGATATACAGATAGGGAACAAACACATGAAAGGATGCTCACCATCACTAATCATTAGAGAAATGCAAATCAAAAGTGCAATGAGGTATCACCTCACACCAGCTAGAATGGCCATCATTAAAAAATCTACCAACAATAAATGCTGGAGAGGGTGTGGAGAAAAGCAAACACTCTTGCACTGTTGGTGGGAATGTAAATTGATACAGCTAGTGGAGGTTCCTTAAAAAAACTAAAAATAGAACTACATACGACCCAGCAATACCACTACTGGGCATATACCCTGAGAAAACCATAATTCAAAAAGAGTCATGTACCACAATGTTCATTGCAGCTCTATTTACAATAGCCAGGACATGGAAGCAACCTAAGTGTCCATCGACACATGAATGGATAAAGAAGATGTGGTACATATATACAATGGAATATTACTCAGCCATAAAAAGAAACAAAATTGAGTTATTTGTAGTGAGGTGGAGGGACATAGTCTTTCATGCAGAGTGAAGTAAGTCAGAAAGAGAAAAACAAATACCATATGCTAACACATATATATGGAATCTAAAAAAGAAAAAAAAATGGTCATGAAAAACCTAATGGCATGATGGGAATAAAGACACAGACCTACTAGAGAGTGGACTTGAGGACACGGGGAGGGGGAAGGATAAGCTGGGACAAAGTGAGAGAGTGGTAGTGTATATATGGACATATATGTACTACCAAATGTAAAATAGATAGCTAGTGGGAAGCAGTCACATAGCACAGGGAGATCAGCTCGGTGCTTTGTGACCAGCTAGAAGGGTGGGATAGAGAGGGTGGGATGGAGGGAGACACAGGAGGGAAGAGATCTGGGGATATATGTTTATGTATAACTGATTCACTTTGTTATAAAGCAGAAACTAACACATCATTGTAAAGCAATTATACTCCAATAAAAATGTTATAAAAAATCTTGTTTAACCTTAATACACTACTGTTAGATGTTTC
The DNA here is from genome assembly GCF_949752795.1 of Hyperoodon ampullatus. Lineage (NCBI taxonomy): Eukaryota > Metazoa > Chordata > Mammalia > Artiodactyla > Ziphiidae > Hyperoodon > Hyperoodon ampullatus. The sequence continues at coordinate 87,276,351 of NC_136916.1, forward strand.
ACATTCCAGGGACATGTTCTCCAATACATTTAAGATTCAATGATATAATGGTATAATTTGTTTCATGCCCATGGCTATAAAATTATTAAAATTCCACCATATTTCATGTTACTATAATTCAAGGGCATAAGAATTTAAATTTAATTCAGTAAGAGCAATAAGTATACTATTTTCTATATTGGCAGCAAAATACAAATGTGACAGTATTTAGATTTAATTATTAACCATGATTACTATGTCCATTTCAAATTTGTATTCAAATCTGTATGATAAAGTAACCAATCATATGCTTTGGTAGTAGCAGTTAACCATTAGAAACCAAATAGCATTCATAGTCAACAAATGTAGATCTTGTTTATTTGCAAGAATGTAAAAAAATTGGGGGTGGTAAGTAATGCTTTTTTCCTTATCAAATGCAGGGCCATCGTCTTCCTTTTTTTCTAGTTAAAAAAATATGGTTTTGTTTAAAGTAGAAAAACTGACAATAAAACATGGCAATTAATGGATGAGAAGCAAAGAACTAGTAATATACAGCATCAATTTCTCAGGTCCTCAGGTTTAGTTTGAAATGAAAGTTTCCCCGCAACTCACATTTTCTGAGGGTTAGTAGTGACAACATAGATAGCTTGCACCAGGCCTCAGCTCAGCTTTCTGCCCTCTCTTGTTGTGAACTGCATTTAGCCTGGGTATCCAAGGTTTGGGCTGGTTCAGGTTGGCCTGATGCTAACTAGAGAAGATTAACCCTCTCAGCAGCGATTCCAGTGGGGAGTAGGAAATTGATTCTCAGTCTGTAGTAGTGCTGCCCAGTAGAATTTTCTGTGATGATGGAAATGTCCTATAACTGTACTGCTCAACGTGGTCATCACTAAACACATGTGGCTACTGAGCACTTGAAATGTGGCTAGAGTGAATGAAGAACTGATTAAAAATTTACATAATTTAAATAGCTACATGTAGCTAGTGGCTACTGTATTGGATGGTGCAGGTGTGGAGCACAGTGGAGGGACATGTGTAGTGTAGGTTTGGCTGTTGTTAGAGAGGTTCCTTGGACTTGGGAATGCCTGGAGATCAGGCCAGAATACAAGGAATGGAACAGTAATAAACTTTACAACTAATAACTCTTCAAGGCTATTATATGACAGGCATTGGGCTATATCCTATTTAATGTAATCCTTTCAACAATTCTCTTCCCTTATTACACTGAGTTTGGGCCAGGCACTAGGCTCTATATTTTCTCTTTCTGTCTCTTTTATAGATTCTGAAGTTGAGGCCTAAGGAACACAAAGGGCATGACCTTGGGCTAGTCTGTGATGGTAGTGGAATTTGATCTCTTGGGCCAGATCTCTTATGCACATGGACTGTTGTCCTCTGTACTTTGCTGGTCAGTCCCCGGGGGCACAGGTTACCTGGGAGCTCTGGTGTGGCTGTTTCATGCCCAGGCAGGATGAGCTGCCCAAGGCATAACCACAGTAATGACTGCTCAAGCAAGTGAAGGTTCAGCATTTGCTGAATATTTCTGGAATTTTGCAGAATAGGTGGTCATCTGGAAGACTGACTGCTCGAGCACAAAAAAAGGCAAAGAGATTGTCTGGAGATGAGGCAATAAAATGACTGAGAGGGAAAAAAGAATGCTGTGAGAGCTGGCTTACACATAAGATATATCTTTCTGGTGTAGTTACTAGGTGAAAACAAATATTTACAAGATCCTACAACTCGGATGCACCCTCGTTATCTCGAAGGAGTGGTTCTTAACCCTGGCTGAATAGCTTTAAAAAAATACTGATGCCTGGGCCCCCCCTCAGAACAATTGAATCCAAAGCTCAGGGGGTGGGGGCCCTGCACCTATATGTATAAAAAATTCCCCTGGTGGTGGTAACGTACAGTGTGATGAAAGGGAAGTACCACATTTCACAGTGTATAGTAAACATACAGAACTGGTAACCTTCAGGTGTTTTAACATATACAAGCATAAATGGCATTAGAAGACTTCACACAAGTTGCAGATGGCAAAGGCATAATGGGTTGTTATTAATAGAAATTAATATTTTAAAATTAGAGGACCCTGTCATTTTTAGGTCATTGTCACAGAGCCTGAGCAAAACCTCTCTTGGTGATATGAATGGGCCATGGCTCTGAGACTGCATGGAATTCTGATGATAACATCATCATGACATAGCTTTTAAGAAATCTCCATGTGCTGAAAGCTGGCTGCCCTCATTTTTCAAGTACTTACTCCCTGTAGGAAGTTTACTCTTCCGACAGCACCGACTTTTCTCGTGTAATTCACAAATCCGATATTGCCTTCAGTGGAAGCATAGAACTCATAAATGTGAATGTCCCCAAATCTCTTGATGAATTCTCTCCACACATCTCCTCGCAAGCCATTTCCCAATGCCATTCTCACTTTATGGTCACGATCGTTTGGTTTCTGTAGCAGGACGAAGAAGAGACCAAGCTGAAACATCTTTGGAGCCTGTACTTACATATTAATAGTGGCCTTTATGTTTCTACATATTTATGTTGGTTATGAGCTGACCTTAGTGCATGCCTTTTCTGTCATCCACACATATTACACCTCCCCCACCCCGCAACACACACAGTATGGGCTGATAGTGGGAACTCTGATTTAATAGTTGAAAGGCTTGGATTTTCCCATTTTGATTTGTCACTTGACAGAACTAAATGATGCCAACATTTAATCCACATCCAATCTAAAACTTAAGTCATGTGTTGATTGTTTTCTTGATGAGGCTGGTGGATCTCAGTGAATTGCCAGAAAGGAAAGGCCCCATGGGAGAGGCCTGTCAGAGACAGGCCTGGCACATAGCAAAGCCCTCAATAAAAGTCTTCTGCTTCCTCTGATTACCTGCACCCTCTCTGGACACCCTGATCTCTCACCCTTCATCTGTCATTCAATCCATGGTGGATTAAAATCCCCCAGGTGTGTTTGCATGTTGCACCTCACCTCTAATGTGGAATAGAATGTTCGATATTGTTAAAGAAAAATGAGGTGACACTTGACCTTTGGGCTCCCCTGGTGGTGCAGTCGTTAAGAATCTACCTGCCAATTCAGGGGACACGGGGTCGAGCCCTGGTTGGGGAAGATCCCACATGCCGCGGAGCAACCAAGCCCGTGCACCACAACTACTGAGCCCATGGGCCTTTGGGGAGTGGCTTTGGTGGTGAGGAAATACTGTTTCTTCTTTTGGAAAAACACCAGTACTCTCAGGCCCTGGTGAGCAAAAGCTTAGATGAGAATCAGACATCTCTGAAGCCTCCAGGGCCTCTTTAAGATTTTAATTCTTAAAATATACTATGATGATATTTAAGACTATCAAAAAAAGAGAGAGAGGGACTTCCCTGGTGGCACAGTGGTTAAGAATTAAAAAAAAAAAACTCCACTCATTTTATTAGCTACTCAATTAGCCCTTTCAATCTGTCCTTCAGTTTTGGGAAGCTTTCTTGCATGATTTCTTTAATAATTTCCTCTCCATTTTCACTATCCTTTTCCCTATTTCCTATTAATCAGATATTGAATCTTTTGGATTGATCCTCTAATTTTCTTATTTTGTCTCTCCTCGTGTCCATCACTTTGTCTTTCCTCCAATTTTCTGTAAGATTTCTCAACTTTATCTTCCAAACTTTCTATGGATTAAGTAAGTTTTAAATCGTATTTTTAGTTTTCAGGAGGTCTTACTCTGGTTTTTTTTTTTTTTTTTTTTTTGGTAGCATACTATTTTTGTTTAATGGATACAAAATCTTCTCTAATATTTCTGAGAATATTAATTATTGATTTCTGGAAGTCTTCTCATGCTCTTTGAATTGATGCTGGTTTTTCTTCTTTTTAGAAACTGATCTTTCCTGTTAGAGGCTGTCCTTTGGTATCTGTTCATATTTAGAAGTAAGGCAACAAAAAGATGTTTGAGCCATTTTATGTGGTGGGGAGGGGTTGTTGCCAGGTTGGCTGCACTGTCTGGTGATGGGGCAGTGAGCCAATGTCCAGTTTCTTTTCTTTTTTTTTTTTTTTGCAGTACGCGGGCCTCTCACTGTTGTGGCCTCTCCCGTTGTGGAGCACAGGCTCCAGATGCGCAGGCTCAGCAGCCATGGCTCACGGGCCCAGCCACTCCGCGGCATGTGGGATCTTCCCAGACCAGGGCACGAACCCGTGTCCCCTGCATCGGCAGGCAGACTCTCAACCACTGCGCCACCAGGGAAGCCCCAGTTTCTTTTCTGAGAATGTTTAGTTCTTCCTAAGCATAACCCTCCTCTGCTCTCTTGCCTGCAAGCATAAACTGACTACTGGAGTTCTGGAAGCTGGGCAGGGGAAGGGAGCTGGGGTCTCCCTGGTCAGTAAGTAGACAGTTACTCAATCTCTGCTCTCAGTGCCTCACCGCTGCCCTCCTCTGCTCTTGGGATCCTTGAGTTCAAAGCTCCTCTAGCTCTTCTCCAGAGAATAAGCCTTCTGTCTCCTACAGAAGTGGGATAGGGGAGCAGTAGTTATAACTGTTTCATACACAGACTTTCAAAAATTCTCCTGTTTTCAAGCCTGGTACCTCATCCAAACTTCAGTTGTATTTGGTGCCTCCAATTTCGCAGGCTTTAGGAAGTCAATCAGCTTCCTTCTTGTTGGTAATTGCCTCTCAAGTTTCACCCCTCTCAGCCCTGCTATGGCAATGACCTTCATCTTTCAGCTCTCTGTACTCTGTAGTTCCTGGTTGAAATGTCTCTTAGTTTCTAGGATGATAGAGCTTGTGTGGCTTTTTCTTGTCCTCCTCATTTTGGGGAAGACTTCCAAGAGGTGAAAGGGCAGAAGCTACTCACCACCTTAGAAAAATTCCTGAGTACATGTCCTTAACAACTAATATGCTATACTTCTGCTTGACTCCCTGAGGAGAAAAGAAAGCACCTAGCACCTATTGACAGGAGTGAAAGGGTGAAATTCAACCTCTTCGTTTTACAGAAGAGGGCTTTCTGTGTCTAGTGTATCTTCCCACTGCACCCAAAGGGATTCTCTTTAAAAACCACCTCCCACACCACTCTCAGGCCCTTTCGTGGTGCTTTATCACATTCACACTTGAGTCTCAGAACAGTAAAACTCTTGTTACCTGGCCCAGCCAATCAGTCTCGCCTCCTGCCATGCTGCTTGCAGTTCCCAACATGGCAGGTGCTTTATTCCACTACTCTGCCATGCTGTTCCAGCTAATCATTAGCCCTTCTTTCCCTGCATGGCTGGAAAACTTTTCTGCACCCTTCAAAACTCACCTCTCTGGCAAACATACCCTGATTCTGCTCTCTGTCCCTCTTTCCCCTGGTCTACCCCTGTCCTGGACAAACTGGCCGCTCTCTACTCTGTGTGGCTACATATCCCTTCATTCTGCTTTCTTTCTTTCTTTTTTTTTTTTTTAAGATTTTTTTGATGTGGACCATTTTTAAAGTCTTTATTGAATTTGTTAAAACATTGCTTCTGTTTTATGTTTTGGTTTTTTGGCCATGAGGCATGTGGGATCTTGGTTCCCCAACCAGGGATCAAACCCACATCCCCTGCATTGGAAGATGAAGTCTTAACCACTGCACCACCAGGGAATTCCCCCTCCATTCTGTTTTCTATCTGAATGGAGGTGGTGTAGAGACAGACATTTTAGGCTGGGAAAGGACCACAGAGGTTATCTAATTTTGGAGGGAAGGCAGACAACACAAGGGAGGTGAGCTGAGTCTATTCAGCTGTTTCAGGGTTCTGGCCTATCTTATTTCCCCTTCCAAACACAAAATTTTAAGATTTTTTGTTCCAGTTCTGTGAAAAATGCCATTGATAATTTGATAGGGATTACATAGAATCTGTAGATTGCCTTGGATAGTAAAGTCATTTTGACAGTATTGATTCTTCCAATCCAAGAACATGGTATATCCTTCCATCTGTTTGTGTAGTCTTCGATTTCTTTCATCAGTGTCTTACTATAGTTTTCAGAGTACAGGTCTATTGTCTCCTTAGGTAGGTTTATTCCTAGGTATTTTATTCTTTTTGATGTGATGGTAAATAGGATTGTTTCTTGAATTTCTCTTTCTGATCTTTTGTTGTTAGTGTATAGAAATGCAACAGATTTCTGTGCATTAATTTTGTAACCAGCAACTTTACTAAATTCATTGATGAACTCTAGTAGTTTTCTGGTAGCATCTTTAGGATTTTCTATGTATAGAATCATGTCATCTGCAAACAGTGACAGTTTAACTTCTTTTCCAATTTGGATTCCTTTTATTTCTTTTTCTTCTCTGATTGCTGGAGCTAGGACTTCCAACATTATGTTGAATAAAAGTGGTGAGAGTGGACATCCTTGTTTTGTACCTGATCTTAGAGGCAATGCTTTCAGCTTTTCACTGTTGAGTATGATGTTAGCTGTAGGTTTGTTATATATGGCTTTTATTATGTTGAGGTAGGTTTCCTGTATGCCCACTTTCTGGAGAGTCTTTATTGTAAATGGGTACTCAATTTTGTCAAAAGATTTTTCTGCATCTATTGAGATGATCATATGGTTTTTATTCTTCAATTTGTTTATGTGATGTATCACACTGATTCATTTGTGGATATTGAAAAATCCTTGCATCCCTGGGATAAATTCCACTTGATCATGGTGTATGATCCTTTTAATGTATTGTTGGATTTGGATTGCTAGTATCTTGTTGAGGATTTTTGTGCCTATGTTCATCAGTGACTTTGGTCTGTAATTTTCTTTTTTTGTGGTATCTTTGTCTGGTTTTCATATCAGGGTGATGGTGGCCTCATAGAATGAGTTTGGGAGTTTTCCTTCCTCTGCAATTTTTTGGAACAGTTTCAGAAGGATAAGTGTTAGCTCTTCTCTAAATGTTTGATAGAATTTGCCTGTGAAGCCATCAGGTCCTGGACTTTTGTTTGTTGGGAGTTTTTAAATCACTTTCAATTTCAGTACTTGTGATTGGTCTGTTTCATATTTTCTATTTCTTCCTGGTTCAGTCTTGGGAGATTGTACGTTTCTAAGAATTTGTCCATTTCTTCCAGGTTGTTCATTTTATTGGCATACAGTTGCTTGTAGTAGTCTCTTATGATCCTTTGTATTTCTGTGGTGTCATTTGTAACTTCTCCTTTTTTATTTCCAATTTTATTGATCTGAATCCTCTCCCTTTTTTTCTTGATGAGTCTGGCTAAAGGTTTATCAATTTTGTTTATTTTTTCAAAGAACCAGCTTTTAGTTTCATTGATCTTTGCTATCGTTTTCTTTCTTTATCTCTATTTCTGTTATTTCTGCTCTGATATTTATGATTTCTTTCCTTCTACTAACTTTAAGTTTTGTTTGTCCTTCTTTCTCTAGTTTCTTTAGGTGTAAAGTTAGGTTGTTTGTTTGAGATGTTTCTTGTCTCCTGAGGTAAGATTGTATTGCTGTAAACTTTCCTCTTAGAACTGCTTTTGCTGCATCCCATAGGTTTTGAATTGTTGTGCTTTCATTTTCATTTGTCTCTAGGTATTTTTTTATTTCTTCTTTGATTTCTTCAGTGATCCATTGATTGTTTAGTAGCATATTGTTTAGCCTCCAAACACAATTAAGTGTTTGTGTTTTTTACAGTTTTTTTTCTTGTAGTTTATTTCTAATCTATAGCATTGTGGCTGGAAAAGATGCCTGATATGATTTCAGTTTTCTTAAATTTACCAAGGCTCACTTGGTGGCCCAGCACGTGGTCAGTCCTGGAGAATGATCCGTGTGCACTTGAGAAGAATGTGTATTCTGCTGCTTTGGGATGGAATACTCTATGAATATCAATTAAGTCCATCTGGTCCAATGTGTCATTTAAGGCCTGTGTTTTGTTATTGATTTTCTGTCTGGCTGATCTGTCCATTGATGAAAGTGGGGTGTTAAAGCTCCCCACTACTACTGTGTTACTGTCAATTTCTCCCTTTATGGCTGTTAGTATTTGCCTTATATATTGAGGTGCTCCTATGTTGGGTCCGTATATATTTAGACCTGTTATAACTTCTTCTTGGATTGATCTCTTGATCATTATGTAGTGACCTGTTTGAATCTTATAACAGTCTTTATTTTAAAGTCTATTTTGTCTGATATGAGTATTGCTACTCCCTCTTTCTTGTGATTTCTATTTGCATGTAATACCTTTTTCCATCCCTTCACTTTCAGTCTGTATATGTCTCTAGGTCTGAAGTGGGTCTTTTGTAGACAGCAAATATACAGGTCTTGTTTTTGTATCCATTCAGCCAGTCTGTGTCTTTTGGTTGGAGCATTTAATCCATTTACATTTAAGGTAATTATTGATATGTATGTTCTTATTGCCATTTTCTTAATTGTTTTGGGTTGGTTTTTGTAGGTCTTTTTTCTTCCCTTCCTCTTTAGTTCTCTTCTCTTATGGTTTGATGACCATCTTTAGTGTTGTGTTTGTATCTATTGTAGTTTTTGGGTTTGCTGTTCCCATGAGGTTTTGATATAGCAGTCTATATATGTACAAGGTTGTTTTAAGTTGCTGGTCTCTTTCCCGCCTAGAGGAGTTCATTTAGCATTTGTTGCAAAGCTCGTCTGGTGGTGCTGAATTCTTTAGCTTTGGTTTGTTTGTAAAGCTTTTGATTTCTCCATCAAGTGTGAATGAGAGCCTGGCTGGGTAGACTATTCTTGGTTGTAGGTTCTTCCCTTTCATCACTTTAAATATATCATGCCACTCCCTTCTGGTCTGCAGTGTTTCTGCTGAGAAATCAGCTGTTAACCTTATGGGATTTCCCTTGTATGTTGTCATTTTTTCCTTGTTGCTTTTAATATATTTTTTTGTGTTTAATTTTTGTCAGTTTGACTACTATGTGTCTCAGCATGTTCCTCCTTGGGTTTATCCTGCCTGGGACTTTCTTTGCCTCCTGGACTTGGGTGACTGTTTCCTATCCCATGTTAGGGAAGTTTTCAGCAGTTATCTCTTCAAATATTTTCTCAGGTCCTTCCTCTATCTCTTCTCCTTCTGGGACCCCTATAATGCAAATTTTGGTGCATTTAATGTCCCAGAGGTCTCTTAGACTGTCTTCATTTCTTTTCTTTTTTTTCTTTATTCTGTTCCACAGCAGTGATTTCCACCATTATGTCTTCCAGGTCACTTATCCGTTCTTCTGCCTCAGTTATTCTTGCTATTGATTCCTTCTAGTGTATTTTTCATTTCAGTTATTGTATTGTTCATCTCTGTTTGGTTGTTTTTTGATTCTTCTAGGTCTTTTTAAAATGTTTCTTGCATCTTCTCTATCCTTGCCTCCATTCTTCTGAGATCCTGGATCATCTTTACTATCATTATTCTGAATTCTTTTTCTGGAAGGTTTCCTATCTCCACTTCACTTAGCTGTTTTTCTGGGGTTTTATCTTGTTCATTCATCTGGGACATAATCCTCTGCCTTTTCATTTTGTCTAACTTTCTGTGATTGTGGTTTCCATTCCGCAGACTGCAGGATTGTCTGTATCCACTTCTGAGAAGTCCTTTTGATACAGTCTTTCTTTAAGCTCCCTTTAAATTCATAGAACCTGGGTCTCCTGTTGTGATTTTTTTAAATTGTGGTCAAATACATACAACATAAAATTTACTCTCAACTGTTTTATCTCTACAGTTCAGTGGTATTAAATACATTCGTAATGTTATGCAACCATCACAATCATCCATATCCATAACTCCTTTCATCTTGTAAAATTGAAACTCCATACCCATTAACCTCCCTATTCCCCCCTTCCCTGCAGCCCCTAGCAGCCACTATTCTACTTTCTGTCTTTATGATTTTGAATACTCTAAGTACCTCATATAAGTGGAATCACACACTGTTCGTCTTTTTGTGATTGGCTATTTCACTTAACATAATGTCCTCAAGATTCACCCAGTGCTATGGGAAGGGTCCTCCCCCAACTTACAGCTAATTATGACCCTCATAAATCTGTTGAATGTACCCCCTGAATCAGAATAATATGTGCTAAGTGCAAACATTTGGGGGGAACACATTACTTCCCTCAAGTCAGTTATATATCTTTCAGGGGAAAGAATTTAGAGGTTCATTCAGCAAAATTTGTTGACGCATAGGATGTGCCATATACAGGTTTTGGTGCTGGGGATCTGGCAATCAACAAAGCCCCTGATGCATGGAGCTTTCATTTAACTGGAGGAGAAAGATAACAGTCATATAAACATGCACTATGTCAGAAGTGACAGTGCCACGAAAAGCAGTAACCCATGAGATGCATGGTAAGGGGTAGGGTGGTATGTTTGAGAATTTGTAGGAGGGGTCTCTTTTATGAGGTGACATGTGGGCAGAGACTGAATGAAGTGAGGAGAGAAAGAACTAGGGCAAGAGCATCTTATAATTCTTTATGTCACACTGCTTCTGTTACAGGCATACCTCGCTTTATTGTGCTTTGCAGATACTCCTTTTTTTTTTTTACAAATTGAAGGTTTTTGGCAAACTGGCATTGTCAGATGATTATTAACATTTTTAGTAATAAAGTATTTTAAAATTAAGGTATGTACACTGCATTTTAAAGATATAATGCTATTGCACACTTAACAAACTACGGTATAGTATAAACATAACTTTATGTGCACTGGGAAACCAAAGAATTCACATGACTTGCTTTATTGTGGTGGTCTGGAACTGAATCTGCAATATCTCTGAGGTAGGCTGTATATAAATTGAACATAACAGTTTCTTATAAATAGCAATTGATCAACTTAGTGATCCTTTGAGTTTGTTTTCTTATGATGAGTGAAAGGATTAAAGAAAGTAGAATCTTGTGAGTTTACTGCATTATATAGTCTAGTGGTTCTCATCTGGGGTTGATTTTGCCTGCCAGGGGACATCTGGCAATGTTTGAAGACATTTTGATTATCACGACCTGGGGGGATGGGGAGGGTACCACTGGCATGTCCTGGGTAAAGGTCAAAGATGCTACTATACATCCTATAGTGCATGGGATAAGTCCATACGGCAAAAAAGAAATTGGCCACAAATATTAGCAGTGCCACTGTTGAGAAACCTTGATCTGGTCCTCAGGCAGGCTGCCTTCTCTGATGAGAGCTGAGGGACTGGGCAGAAGGAACTCTTTCAAACAACCCCTTCAAGATATCTGGATATCTGCAAATAGGGCAGTTCCAAAGCCCTTGGAGTTACTTACCTTTGGGGCATCTGTTCTAAGCTTGGTAACAGATTTTGTCAGATGGTTTCAAAGCCATATGGGGGTTTATTCATTAAGCAACATTAAGTAAATTTTCCTGCATGCCTGTGGTATAAGAGAGGGCAAGGAGATAAGATGTGGTCCCTGCCATCAAAGATTTTACAGCCTAGGGAGGATGGGAGGCATGAAGACAAACACCTGCAATCTGACAAGGGCCACAAAGGAGGAGGAAACAAATGAGGTAGGGGAAGGCAGCAATGACTTTTGTTGGGGTGACCCAAATAAGTTTAACATATGAGGTATCATTTGAATTGGGCTTTGACCGTGAGTAGGGTTTAAACAGGTAGAGAAAGAAGCAGAGGATATGCTAGGTAGAGGGTCAGATGTGAAAACAGGTACAGTGGTAGGGAATAATAATGTTATTACAGCAGCTGCCATCTGGTAAATTCCCTGTGGTAGGTGTGGTGCCAGGCTCTTTATCATGAAAAGTAACTGTAGTGTAAACTGAAAACCGATATACAAGAAGCAGCTGAAACCTAGCATGACCCAAAGTGACTTGAATTCCTATCTTATGCATTTCGAAAAGATAATGAAACATGGGGAGTGTTACCTGGGGATAGTTGCATAAATACCGAAGCAGTTCACCGATATACTGAATGATAGTGACGTTATATTTTCTGCAGTCATCCCAAAACTGGCTGGCTGAAAATTTGGCCCTCAAAACAACAGTAGCACCTACAGAGAAGGCATAGAAAGTACTAATAAAGAAATGCTACCAAAAAAGTCCCTAATTATATTTGTCACTTTTGAAATTTATAAACTAAAAAAATTTATATATGAATTATATTCACAAACAAGTATTGGGTACCAATTATATTCAATGCAAAAAAAATGAATAAGACAGTTTTGTCCTATAGGAGCTTCCAATCTAGTGGGGGAGAAGACACAAGTTTTTCTAATAAGAGTCAGTGTGCAATAAACGAGGTTAGGTGAGGCCCTAAGGGTGCGCGCGCATGTGTGTGTGTGTGTGTGTGTGTCTGTGTGTTTCTGTGTGTAGATTAATTCTGCTTGGGGGCCAGTGCTGAGAAAGGCATAGGATTTGAATTAGGTCTTGAGAAGTGAATATCGAGAAAGATGAGAGAATTCCTGGTGGAGGAAAAAGCATGAACATAAAGACAGGACAGTCCAGAAGGTTGGGGGATGGCCAAGACTCTGCTGGCCTGTGACTAGAGTGGTGAAGGCTGGGTGGGTCAAGGGAGATGAACCTGGAGAAGCAGCTAGGGGTGCAATCCTGGAGAGTTTGTAAGTGCCAGGTGGAGGAGCCTGACAGTTTTATAAGTGATGGAGAGCCAGGGTCTTGAGCAAGCAGGCGATATTCTTCTTTGATGGGTGATGTAGACAGAATAATGGTTCCCAAAGACAACCACATCCTAATCCATAGAACCTGTGACTATGCTACCTTACATGACAAAAGGGACTATGTGGATGTGATTAAATTATCTTGAAATGGCAAGATTATTTTGGATTGTCTGGGAGAGTCCAATGTAATCACAAGGGTGCTTATAAGGGGAAGTCAAGAAGATCAAGGGCAGAAGGAGAAAGGATGACAGAAACAAAAGATTGGAGTGAAATGCTTGAAGATGAAAGAAGGGGCTACAAGCCAAAGAATGCAGGCAGCCTCCAGACACTGGGAAAGGCAAGAAAATGGATTCTTCCTTAGAGCTTCCAGAAGAAATGCAGCCTTGTTGACATCTTGATTTTAGGACTTCTGACTTTCAAAACAGTAAGAGAATAAACCTGTGTTGTTTTAAACCACTAGGTTTGTGGTAATTTATTACAGTAGCAATAGGAAACTAATACAATGGGTAAAAACAATATATCTATCATATCCAATCTAACGATAGGTATGAAATGTAGTAAAGTGAAATTAAAAAATGTCACAAATATTTTTCACATTATTAGTTTATTTCTACTCCTAAATATACAAAAGTCCAATATTTTAGGAGAAATTTTAAAAAATACTATATTTTCTTTTTTAGCATATATCAATTGTGCTTAAGCAAATGTGTGAGTGATTGATTTGTCCCTGTGAGAGCTTCAGAGTCACCCTGTTCTTGAAGGGCCCAACAATATGATCAGACCCAGGCATTCCTTGCTGATTTGGAGACTGGTACTGATGCTGGGCTAAGGGTTTTATAGCTGATCAATAAGTTGATGAGGGAAAGGAGCAGAGGCTTGGAGAATCATATGTGTATTTGTATATGCATATGCATATATGCTACTATATATAGTAAATAATTATTTAAAATAAAATGTCACATGGTAGAAAAAATTAAGGTTTTTAGCTTAGTTAGAAAGTTAGAGGTGGTTTCCTGGAAGAGGTGGATATTGGACTGAGACTTTATATACACAAAGGGCAGAAATCCTACTGACAGGAGAAAGGATGGCAATTCTAATTTAAATGGTAAAGTTTCAGAAGTAGAGAGAAGAGATGGAAAGCTAAGTATTCTGACCAGAGCTGAGGACCTGCGGGAGTAGGGAAGAATAAAGTAGAATGGGACAACTGAATGAGAAGTTTAAATCAGATGCTAATGGAGATCAACATGCAGATTTCTGAAGACAGAAATGACATAGGAGAATTATTTATGGAATCGAAGGATCAAGTACCTTAACCTGGATAAAGACCTAAAATATTTTAAAGAAGTTTCCTCTTTGATATACTGAACAATTATAGCATTATATTACTAGACAAGTAGGCATGAGGAAATATAAATTCTATTTATTTATTCTTTTATTTATTTGGCCACACAGGATCTTAGTTCCCTGACCAGGAATTGAACCCGGGCCCTTGGCATTGAAAGCATGGAGTCCTAACCAGTGGACCACCAGGGAATTCCCTATAAATTCTTTTGGATGCTTGCTATTGTGAGCCAAACAAGCTAGTTATCAACAGGGAATTAAACACTGTTCCAGGCACACAGGAAAGTAGCAAATTTTGTATTTTTACTTTTCCTTATGAGCACATTGAATGTGTACTGGGCTCCAACACCTTGTTGAGACAAAAAGCTTACCAGTCAGGATACATCCATGTAAGCCAATCAAAAGTGCAGCACTGTGGTACAAGGGTAGGGTGGTATAGACTACATCATTCTCTGTAATCCCGCTGGCAGCAGCAAAGTTGGCTCCATACCAAATGCGAAGATGATTGATCATTGCAGCTTTCGGGAGACCTTTGTAAACACACAAGAGGAGCCATGAGTGAACCAAGAGTGGTCATTCACAGACATGTGGTCTGGGAGAGAGATGTGGCTTAGGAAGATTCATCAGCTGGTGATTAGAGTATTGCATTCAGTTACACCAGAAGTTGGCAATTTTTTTCTGTAAAGAGCCAGATGGTAAATGTTTTAGGCTTTGCAGGGTCGTAGTCTCTATTGGAACTACTCAACTCTGCTATTATAGCTGAAAGCAGCCACACACAAAAAGGAACAAACTTGGCTCTGTTGCCATAAAACTTTATTTACAAAACAGGTGGTGGGGCTGTTTGTGGCCCACAGGCCATAGTTTGCTGACCTCTGAGTTAGGTGGTTATTACAGTTGTAAGTTAGGAAAAAATGAAAGAAAGTCTATTGAATTTCTGCTCTGGGTCTACCACCTTGCAAGGTATAGTTGATCCTTGAACAAGAGGGGTTTGAACAGCTCGGGGCCACTTATATGAGGACTTTTTTCAATAGTAAATACATCCATGATTGATTGAATCCATGAATGAAAAATCGCAGATACCTAGGAACCTATATGGAGGGACTTCTATAAGTTATACGCATATCTTCAACTGTGTGGAGGGTCAGTACCCCTAACCTGCACATTGTTCAAGTGTCAACTGTATTTTCTAAATTTCATTTAATTCTCATAATTAATAAGTAGAATTATATTCTCTAATTTGCAGATGAGAAAGCTGAGATTCAGAAAGAGTAAATAGCCTATCCATCCTATCTCCTTCCTTCATAACCACTTTTATGAATTTCTTATGTACTGTTCTAGAGTTTCTTTATACAAATATAGGCTCATTTGCTCATATGTTCTTGCCCTTTCCCCCATTTTAAAAAAAGCACACTTTTCTGCACTTGTCCCTGCTCCACTTAATGTATTTTGGAGTTCTGTCCATATTTGTATGTAGAACTTTCCCCTATTTTTTCATTCATTTATTCTCTCTCTCAGCTGCATCAAGTCCTTTGTGTGTGTGTTATAATTTATTCATATTATTTTGCAATTTCAAATGATGCTGCAGTGAATAACCTGGTCCACATGGCACTGTGCACTATGAATGATGCTCCATCTGTAGGATAAATTTGCTGGTGTGAGAATGCTAGGTCAAAAGATATGTCTTTGTAATTTTGATAGACACTGCCACATTGCCTGTTATAAGGGCTGTCCCCATTTACTCCCCCATCAGTAATACATGAGTGCACCTGTTTCCTCATAGCCCTTCCAAGGTAGCCTTTCAAATGTTGGGATTTTTGCCAATCTAAAAGGTGAAAAATCATATCTCAGTGTAGTTTTATTACACTAAGTACATTTGCATTTTCTTAACTATAATTTATGTAAGTTTTTTGTAAGACTCAATTGAAAGAGTATGCTTGTATTGTTTCCCATGGGAGTCAGTTCAGTTGGGAAGGGCATGAAGTCATTACCAAGGGGCTGGGGCTAGAGTTTAAGACCTGAGTGGGTAAACTGGCTTTGGGAAGAGGAAGGCAATTCTCTGTAGATTCAGATGCTTCAATATTTGATGGTACCTTAGCTGGATATTGCCTGAATAAAAGTAATTTGTTATAAGGCAAAGCAGTATGGCTGGCAAACTACCATCATCATAAACACAATTCACAATTCATGGTCTTTGTTGAAACAGAAGAAAGCATCAATAACTCAATTGTATTCACCTTGGAAAAAATTGTCCAGATAGTAAAATCTCTGAATTATATTAAAAAAAAAGAAAAAAAAAGAAATGCACATCCTTTGCTGGTTTGAAGTACTTTCAGAAACTTTCCTAATTAAAATTTTTAATGAAGAAATAAGAACATCTGGTAACTATTATATAATTTTTTGCTACTGACTGCCTTTGAGGAACAAGGAAAACATTTTGTTCTCTGATTGCTTAAATGAATTCTTTTAATTAATGTTTAGAAGAGTAAATTAACATATTTTATTCAGAGAGAAGAAGAAAAGTAACATAAACATCAACCCAATTATATTCCAATTAAATCTAAATTCTGAATTATAGGATTAAATTAAAGACTGCTTATTCTCTTTTTCCCCTAAAATGGGTTTTATATTTGATGTCAAAACCTGCAATTGTGAATTGTGAATTCAGTTCAATTGTGATGTCAAAACCTGCAATTGTGAATATACTTACCTATAGAGTATTAAGACTAGAACACCCAGTCACTAACTAAAAGGGCTTGTTTTATCTCAATTATTTCCCAAACCAAAGTTTTCAGTTTAATTTTACCAGTCTATTAAAAATGAGGGTAAAATTTCCATATATTAAGGTAGTGTCTGGATGTAGTGGAAGCATTTGGTTAACGGTGTCATCCTACCATTCTGTTGGCATGGTGATATATAACTTCTGACAAAACAGTGACAGACATTATGCTCTACGAATCAGCTTTAATAGGTCATCCCCAGCCAACCCTCCTCATGAGGCTCAAAGCAACCCTTATCTATTGGTTGGCCAAAAAGTTCATTCAGGTTTTCTGTACGGTCTTAACGGAATTTTACAAGGAGAATGCATGTTTGTATTACCTGCTTAAGTTAAAATTTTAACCAAAAGAGATAAATGATTCACATAGTCAATTTCCCAATATTAATAATTAGCATGCTGGCGCTAGCTTCCTGCCCTCCTCTTAAATATATCACTCAGGCTTCATTTGATTATGTTTTGGTAACATTTCCCCTGGCCTAGAATAGGCAGACACCAAATAGCTGTTAAATGGATGAACTAGGAGGTGTTCTGGCAGAGTGGTCAGTTGCATGAGCTGCGGAGTCAGCCTACCAAGGTGAATCATGACACTTCTACTTCTGACCCTGGAAAGTTCTTAACCTCTCTAAGCATCGGTTTCTGAATCTGTAAAATAGGAATAAGAGTAGTACCCACCTTAAGAGTGGTGGGAGAATTGTATGAACAAATGCCGTAAAGCTCCTAAAAGAGCACCTAGTACATCCTACCTTTAATATTGCCTATTCCATGTAGCAGGGTTCCAGTAACACTGATAATTGGCAGTGTTTTCTCTTAGTGGCTTACAAAATAATGGTGCAGCTTACACTGAAGGTGTAAAGCATCCTAGATTTGATGAAATACACTATTTTAGGCCCTCAGCTAAGAGCCATCCTACACCCACAGCACCAAACAGCTTCAAGTCAGTGTTGCATGGAAAGATAGTGGTCAAAATATTTATATAAATATAACCCCATTATTGTTCTGCAGTCTTCTTTGGTGGTCCATTTATAATCGGTTATACATTATATATGGACTCTGGATATAATATAATCAAAATGCAGCAATCATTAAAAAAATTCCAACAAGCTATTCAGTGCCAAATCTTATCCATCATCATAACTATTTTTGTAGTTCTTGGTTAACCTCTTTATCTGTTCTGTACACCAATTAGGGGGAGATATGCATAGCTTAGAGAAACCCAAATGGTTTCATATGCTATGAAGCAAGATCAGTTCCCACAGGCAAAGAGCTAAATCCCCTGAAGTATTAGTTATCTGATAAGTTTTGCCGAAGAAAGAGAGCATTTGAAAATCTAACCCAACATTTAACACTTTCAGGATAGGTCCATTTCTTGGAGAATCCTCTCTTTATTTTTACCTGTGGTTCCAGAAGTATAAATGTATAAGGCAGGAGTGGAAAAGGTCACTTCCGACCTCCAGGACTCTGGGATAGGTTCAGTTGACATTTCATCCACTTTGTCTAAGAAAGAGTCGACCCCATCGGTGTTAGAACTTCTGCTCACATAATAGACGGCCACATCATCTTTTTTCAGGCTTGGCAGCACCTCTTCAACAGCTGCTTGTAGTTCTTAATTTAATGAGACAAAAAATACAAACAAGTTAAATTAGTTCATTCAAGTCTATTAGTGCAATAAATTTTGCAGTGATTTTGTTTTCCCTAAACTTTGCTAAAATGTGTAGATATAGTGATGCTTAGAGTTATGCATTTTTAACATGGAATTTACCAAATTTGAAAATATCCCAAGATCCCAATATTTGATGGGAGGTTAGGTTTTAATGGTTTCATAAGCAGCAGATGGTTGGCTGAAGTCTGTACTTTACATGGCAAGTGCAAACAAATGGACATATGGGTAAAAACCAAGATTACGTAAGTGTATGACTTTTATGCATATCTGATATATATATATATATATATATATATATATATATATATATATATATATATATATATATATAGTTATTCCTAATATGTGCCCCACAGGACCAGTGATAAAAAAAAGAAAAATTTAAGGAAAAAGAGAAATGAAAAGAGGGGAGCCATGCTACTAACAAAGATGATAGAAGCTAACTTTATATAACACAATTTTTTACATATCAGCAATAAGTAGTTCTACTAGGAAGGTTCAGCTGATCTGAGACATAAGCTCCAAATCTCACAAGCACATTCTCTGGCCTAAGAAAAAATGGACTGATTAGCATGTTTTTCAAACTATGGATCATAATACAGCAGTGGATTGTTAAAATCATTTAAAGTGACCATTATTCTAAAAAATAAAATAGAATGAAATAGAAATTTTCAGAGCATATCACACACAGGAAGAGGTAAGTATTTTTTTTTTAAGTTTTATTTCAGCCATGTGAGTGTGTGTGTGCTGAGTCACACAAAAATGTAGTTTTTACAGTGGGTCAAGGTCAAAAAATTTAAAAGACATTCATGTAATATGCAAACCACATATTTCAGATTTGCTACTTGGATTTTTGTGCCACTAAACCATAAGATGAGATGGTCTTTAAGCTTATTTGTCTTGAATGGTGATAACTGAAGTCAATATGCTTATTCTTAATAGGAAGGTGACTCAATATCCCAGGGAATTACCTTAGGGAGGCTAAACCTGATTCATCTTATATGCTTTGTTTTTCACATGTTTATGTATGATGTCTCCATCAAGACATGAGATATCATCTCGATAAATGCATTTTAAAAGTTTTAAAACTTTTTAACCAAAACAATCATACACCTGACAAATATAAATCAAATAGTACAAAAGAGTTTATAATGAAAATCAACAGGCCCTTATCTCA
Source organism: Hyperoodon ampullatus (assembly GCF_949752795.1). Taxonomy (NCBI): domain Eukaryota; kingdom Metazoa; phylum Chordata; class Mammalia; order Artiodactyla; family Ziphiidae; genus Hyperoodon; species Hyperoodon ampullatus. The sequence goes on from NC_136916.1 coordinate 87,295,823, forward strand.
CAAATAAAGCTGCTGCCTAGAGGCAATGACTTTCAGTTTTTTTTAGCTGTTTCTTCCAGCAATCACTTCTCCATCACCAAATTATGTGCTTTTCCTGCTCCCTCTTGACTTATCATTTATGATCCCCATCCCCCTTGTCCACCCCCAACAGTTATTATCTTCACTTTATTGTCTGGTTAATGGTATTTACATCTATTCTGAGACTATAATTCTGTCTTCCTAGCTTTGTCTGTGTGTTGGCTCTAGAAGCTCTAGAACCAATCATCAGGACTGACAAGATTATGACAATGAAATTATTTGTAAATATGACTGAAGAGCCAAGTAACACACAGTAATCATCTTTCCCTTCTTGAATAGTTTTCTCCTGGAAATTCTATTGGCCATCATTCCTTAATGTACTATTTGGTTCAGTTCTTTCTTTTTTTTTAAATAAATAAATAAATAAATAAATTTATTTATTTGTTTTTTATTTATTTTTTTTGGCTGCATTGGGTCTTTGTTGCTGTGCGCTGGCTTCCTTCCTCTAGTTGCAGAGACCAGGGGTTACTCTTCATTGTGGTGCTTCTCACTGTGGTAGCTTCTCTTGTTGTGGAGCTCAGGCACTAGGTGCATGGGCTTCAGTAGTTGTGGCACATGGACTCAGTAGTTGTGGCTCACGGGCTCTAGAGCTCAGGCTCAGTAGTTGTGGCGCACAGGGCTTAGTTGCTCCACGGCATGTGGGATCTTCCCGGACCAGTGCTTGAACCCAAGTCCCCTTCATTGGTAGGCAGATTCTTTTTTTTTTTTTTGAATTTTATTTTATTTATTTTTTTATACAGCAGGTTCTTATTAGTCATCCATTTTATACACATCAGTGTATACATATCAATCCCAATCGCCCAATTCATCACACCACCACCCCCATCCCCCCATTGCTTTCCCCGCTTGGTGTCCCTACTTTTATTCTCTATGTCTGTGTCTCAATTTCTGCCCTGCAAACCGGTTCATCTGTACCATTTTTCTAGGTTCCACATATATGGGTTAATATACAATATTTGTTTTTCTCTTTCTGACTTACCTCACTCTGTATGACAGTCTCTAGATCCATCCACATCTCAACAAATGACCCAATTTCGTTCCTTTTTATGGCTGAGTAATATTCCATTGTATATATGTACCACAACTTCTTTATCCATTCATCTGTCAATGGGCATTTAGGTTGCTTCCATGACCTGGCTATTGTAAATAGTGCTGCAATGAACATTGGGGTGCATGTGTCTTTTTGAATTATGGTTTTCTCTGGGTGTATGCCCAGTAGTGGGATTGCTGGATCATGTGGTAATTCTATTTTTAGTATTTTAAGGAACCTCCGTACTGTTCTCCATAGTGGCTGTATCAGTTTACATTCCCACCAACAGTGCAAGAGGGTTCCCTTTTCTCCACAACCTCTCCAGCATTTGTTGTTTGTAGATTTTCTGATGATGCCCATTCTAACCAGTGTGAGGTGATACCTCATTGTAGTTTTGATTTGCATTTCGCTAATAATTAGTGATGTTGAACGGCTTTTCATGTGCTTCTTGGCCATCTGTATGTCTTCTTTGGAGAAATGTGTATTTACGTCTCTGCCCATTTATGGATTGGGTTGTTTGTTTTTTAATATTGAGCTGCATGAGCTGTTTATATATTTTGGAGATTAATCCTTTGTCCGTTGATTAGTTTGCAAATATTTTCTCCCATTCTGAGGGTTGTGTTTTCGTCTTGTTTATGGTTTCCTTTGCTGTGCAAAAGCTTTGAAGTTTCATTAGGTCCCATTTGTTTATTTTTGTTTTTATTTCCATTACTCTAGGAGGTGGATCAAAAAAGATTTTGCTGTGATTTATGTCAAAGAGTGTTCTTCCTATGTTTTCCTCTAAGAGTTTTATAGTGTCCGGTCTTACATTTAGGTCTCTAATCCATTTTGAGTTTATTTTTGTGTATGGTGTTAGGGAGTGTTCTAATTTCATTCTTTTACATGGAGCTGTCCAGTTCTCCCAGCACCAGTTATTGAAGAGACTGTCTTTTCTCCACTGTATACCCTTGCCTCCTTTGTCATAGATTAGTTGACCATAGGTGCGTGGGTTTACCTCTGGGCTTTCTATCTTGTTCCATTGATCTATATTTCTGTTTTTGTGTCTTGATTACTGTAGCTTTGTAGTATAGTCTGAAGTCAGGGAGTCTGATTCCTCCAGCTCCGTTTTTTTTTCCCTCAAGACTGCTTTGGCTATTCGGGGTCTTTTGTGTCTCCATACAAACTTTAAGATTTTTTGTTCTAGTTCCGTAAAAAATGCCATTGGTAATTTGATAGGGCTTGCATTGAATCTGTAGGTTGCTTTGGGTAGTATAGTCATTTTCACAATACTGGTTCTTCCAATCCAAGAACATGGTATATCTCTCCATCTGTTGGTGTCATATTTAATTTCTTTCATCAGTGTCTTATAGCTTTCTGCATACAGGTCTTTTGTTTCCCTAGGTAGGTTTATTCCTAGGTATTTTATTCTTTTTGTTGCAATGGTAAATGGGAGTGTTTTCTTAATTTCTCTTTCAGATTTTTCATCATTAGTGTATAGGAATGCCAGAGATTTCTGTGCATTAATTTTGTATCCTGCAGTTTTACCAAATTCATTGATTAGCTCTAGTAGTTTTCTGGTGGCATCTTTAAGATTCTCTATGTATAGTATCATGTCATCTGCAAACAGTGACAGTTTTACTTCTTCTTTTCCAATTTGTATTCCTTTTATTTCTTTTTCTTCTCTGATTCCCGTGGCTAGGACTTCCAAAACTATCTTGAATAATAGTGGTGAGAGTGGACATCCTTGTCTCATTCCTGATCTTAGAGGAAATGCTTTCAGTTTTTCACCATTGAGAATGATGTTTGCTGTGAGTTTGTTGTAGATGGCCTTTATTATGTTGAGCTAGGTTCCCTCTATGCCCACTTTCTGGAGAGTTTTTATGATAAGTGGGTGTTGGATCTTGTCAAAATCTTTTTCTGAATCAATTGAGATGATCATATGGTTTTTATTCTTCAATTTGTTAATATGGTGTATCACATTGACTGATTTGCCTATATTGAAGAATCCTTGCATCCCTGAGATAAAACCCACTTGATCATGGTGTATGATACTTTTAATGTGTTGTTGGATTCTGTTTGCTAGTATTTTGTTGAGGATTTTTGCATCTATATTCATGAGTGATACTGGCCTATAATTTTCTTTTTTATAGTATCTTTGTTTGGTTTTGGTATCAGGGTGATGATGGCCTCATAGAATGAGTTTGGGAGTGTTCCTTCTTCTGCAATATCTTGGAAGAGTTTGAGAAGGATGGGTGTTAGCTCTTCTCTAAATGTTTGATAGAATTCACCTGTGAAGCCATGTAGTCCTGGACTTTTGTTTGTTGGAAGATTTTTAATCACAGTTTCAATTTCCTTACTTGTTATTGGTCTGTTCATATTTTCTATTTCTTCCTGGTTCAGTCTTGGAAGGTTTTACCTTTGTAAGAATTTGTCTGTTTCTTCCAGGTCATCCATTTTATTGGCATAGAGTTGCTTGTAGTAGTGTCTTAGGATGCTTTGTATCTCTGTGGTGTCTGTTGTAACTTCTCCTTTTTCATTTCTAATTTTATTGATTTGAGTCCTCTCCCTCTTTTTCTTGATGAGTCTGGCTAATGGTTTATCAATTTTGTTTATCTTCTCAGAGAAGCAGCTTTTAGTTTTATTGATCTTTGCTATTGTTTTCTTTGTTTCTATTTCATTTATTTCTGCTCTGATCTTTATGATTTGTTTCCTTCTGCTAACTCTGGGTTTTGTTTGTTCTTCTTTCTCTAGTTCCTTTAGGTGTAAGGTTAGACTGTTTGAGATTTTTTCTTGTTTCTTGAGGTAGGCTTGAATACCTATATACTTCCCTCTTAGAACTGCTTTTGCTGCATCCCACAGGTTTTGGATTGTCGTGTTTTCATTGTTATTTGTCGCTAGGTATTTTTTGATTTCCTCTTTGATTTCTTCAGTGATCTCTTGATTATTTAGTAATGTAGTGTTTAGCCTCCATGAATTATGTTTTTTACGTTTTTTTCCCCTGTAATTCATTTCTGATCTCATAGTGTTGTGGTCAGAAAAGATGCTTGATATGATTTCAGTTTTCTTAAATTTACTGAGGCTTGATTTGTGACCCAAGATGTGATCTATGATCTGTCTTGGAGAATGTTCTGTGTGCACTTGAGAAGGAAGTGTAATCCGCTGTTTTTGGATGGAATGTCCTATAAATATCAATTAAATCTATCTGGTCTATTGTGTTATTTAAAGCTTCTGTTTCCTTATTTATTTTCATTTTGGATGATCTGTCCATTGGTGTAAGTGAGGTGTTAAAGTCCCCCACTATTATTCTGTTACTGTCCATTTCCTCTTTTACAGCTGTTAGCAGTTGCCTTATGTATTGAGGTGCTCCTATGTTGGGTGCATATATATTTATAATTGTTATATCTTCTTCTTGGATTGATCCCTTGATCATAATGTAGTGTCCTTCCTTGTCCCTTGCAACATTCTTTATTTTCAAGTCTATTTTACCTGATATAAATATTGCTGCTCCAGCTTTCTTTTGATTTCCTTTTGCATGGAATATCTTTTTCCATCCCCTCACTTTCAGTCTGTATGTGTGCCTAGGTCTTAAGTGGTTCTCCTGTAGACAGCATATATATGGGTCTTGTTTTTGTATCCATTCAGCAAGCCTGTGTCTTTTGATTGGAGCATTTAATCCATTCATGTTTAAGGTAATTATTGATATGTATGTTCCTATGATCATTTTCTTAATTGTTTTGGGTTTGTTTTTGTAGGTCCTTTTCTTCTCTTGTGTTTTCCACTTATAGAAGTTCCTTTATCATTTGTTGTAGAGCTGGTTTTGTGGTGCTGAATTCTCTTCACTTTTGCTTGTCTATAAAGCTTTTGATTTCTCCATCAAATCTGAATGAGATCCTTGCCGGGTAGAGTAATCTTGGTTGTAGTTTCTTCCCTTTCATCACTTTAAGGATATCATGCCACTCCCTTCTGGCTTGTAGAGTTTCTGCTGAGAAATCAGCTGTTAACCTTATGGGAGTTCATTTGTATGTTATTTGTCATTTTTTCCTTGCTGCTTTCAATGATTTTTCTTTGTCTTTAATTTTTGCCAATTTGATTACTGTGTGTCTTGATGTGTTTCTCCTTGGGTTTGTCCTGTATGGGACTCGCTGTGCTTCCTGCACTTGGGTGGCTATTTCCTTTCCCATGTTAGGGAAGTTTTCGACTATAATCTCTGCAAATATTTTCTCTGGTCCTTTCTCCTTCTGGGACCCCTATAATGGGAATGTTGTTGCGTTTAATGTTGTTCCAGAGGTCTCTTAGGCTGTCTTCATTTCTTTTCATTCATTTTTCTTTATTCTGTTCTGCAGCAGTGAATTCCACCATTCTGTCTTCCAGGTCACTTATCCATTCTACTGCCTCAGTTATTCTGCTATTGATTCCTTCTCGTGTAGTTTTCATTTCAGTTATTGCATTGTTCATCTCTGTTTGTTTGTTCTTTAATTCTTCTAGGTCTTTGTTAAACATTTCTTGCATCTTCTCAATCTTTTTTTTTTTTTTTTTTTTTCCGCGGTACTCGGGCCTCTCACTGTTGTGGCCTCTCCCGTTGCAGAGCACAGGCTCCGGACGCGCAGGCTCAGCGGCCATGGCTCACGGGCCCAGCCGCTCTGTGGCATGTGGGGTCTTCCTGGATCGCGGCACGAACCCGTGTCCCCTGCATCGGCAGGCGGACTCTCAACCACTGCGCCACCAGGGAAGCCCCATCTTCTCAATCTTTGCACCATTCTTTTTCTGAGGTCCTGGATCATCTTCACTATCATTATTCTGAATTCTTTTTCTGGAAGGTTGCCTATCTCCACTTTATTTAGTTGTTTTTCTAGGGTTTCATCTTGTTGCTTCATCTGGTACATAGCCCTCTGCCTTTTCATCTTGTCTATCTTTCTGTGAATGTGGTTTTTGTTCCACAGGCTGCAGGATTGTCCACCTACCTTCTTTTATAGTTCAAAAGTTCTGGAAGCTGGTAGTCCAAAATCAGGGTACCACAAGGGTCAGGTTCTGGTGAGAGCTTTCTTCCTGGTGTACAGATAACCATCTTCTTGCTGTGTCCTCACATGGTGGAGAGAGTGGCAGGCGGATTCTTAACCACTGTGCCACCAGGGAAGTCCCTGCATCAATTTATTTTCACCCTCCATCAGATCAGCTTCTCCCTTTTGTTGCTCTTCTCTCCTCTTGTATTTTGACTGCTCTGTAGTTCTTCAGTATTTTGAGAAGATCATCAAAAATATTACTGTTGTAAAAACAGTAACTGGAGTGCTAATGTCCCTTGCCAATGCCTTGGTTCAGACCCTCATTATTTCCTAGACTGATAATTGCAGTAGCCTCCTGACTGATCTCCTTGCCTCTAACCTCTCCCGACTTCCAATATCAGTGACACCACTCCCCAACTTCTTGTTCCTGCCCTGTTTAAAATCCTTCAATGGCTTTCTTTGTGACAGAAGCCACTCTCTATGCAGTGTGTGAGGTCCTGAGGTCCTTCACAGTCTGTGGCCCCCTCCCCAACTTTTCTGATGTCATCTCCTTCTATCTACCTCTTGTCCCCTTTCCTCTAACCACACTGATCTATGTGAAGTGAGTGTACCCATAATTCTCACATCTTACTATCTTTGTCCAGGTGATTTCATCTGCCCAGAATGCCCTCTGGTCCCCAGTCACTGTGAAAACTGCTCACCCTTCAAGACTCAGCCTCATTGTACTTAGCTCTATGGCCCTCCCACAGGAGCTTGCATATACTTCTATCACATGTGTTTAGTACATAGTGTGACATGCTTCAGTTCTTTTTCTCCTCTACTTGACAGTGAAACATTTGAGGTTAAGGGATTATAACATAATCATCTTGGCAACCCCTCCACCACTAGATAAGTTCCCAATAAATGTTTACAGTTGAAAGAATCTGCACAAAGTATTGTATTAGTCAATGTGGAAGAAACAGTGGAATAAGCTAAAGCTGTTGATTTTTAAGGATTTAGATATTGCAATACTGTGAGTTGATAAACCTCTAATAAAATAAAATGCAAAATTAAATCATTTTTGTGATAGAGGTATGCCTTGCATACAAGTAAGGGACTACAAAAGCAAATTAAAAACAAAACAAAACTTCTACTGCTACTTAAAGAATTAAGAAATCTTTCTCCTTCTCTCCCTTCACCTGAGACTGAGGCTACTGAGTTAAATAGTGTGTTCATAAGTTACCTGGATTATTTCTCACTCCTTTCCTCTCTCTTTCCCAACATTTATTCAACATCTATTTAAAGACTGTTCCCTATGTGCATGGTTCTAAGCACTGGATACAGCAGTGAGTAAACCAGATACTGTCCCTGTTTTCATAGAGCCCAGGTCTAGTGGGGGAAGAAACAGACAAAGAAATAATCCATTAAAATAAGGTGTCATAGGTGTCACAGGAGGGGAGGGAGGTGGTGTTTTGGAAGCATAGGGGAGGGGCACAAAGACAACCCAGAGGAAGTGTTATCTAAACTGAGACCTGAAGGGTGAGCAGGAGTTGGCAAGATGAAGATCCACTGAGATCGACTGAGCCTGTTTGTAGCTGAGGGGACGGCTTATGCAAAGACCCAGATGCAAACAGCATGGTGCCAAAGTAGCTAAAAGAGGATAAAGCTGACTGGAGTGTAGAATGGGAGGGAAAGAAAGTTGGGAGAAGAAACTGGGATGTAGGTTGGGACCAGGTTCCTGGCTTAGGTCAGGTAAGTGGGTTGGAGGGGGCAAGACCAGAGGTAGGGAGACCATTTGGTAGAGCAAGCTTGTTTGCATTAATGTAACAGCAGAGGGTAGAGAGAAGTACATGCATTTTAAAGATGTTTGGGAGGTAGAATAGACTGGATTTGGTAACACTCTTGATGAGAGAAAAATTATAGGTCAAAAGGGACTTTAATTTTTTCTGTAATTTTTTAAAAGAAAATTTACTCGGGCATTAGTGATATATCAAAAATTAATAATAGTAATAATAAAAGTAAAAGGAGATGTAATTAAGCAGGTATCGTGCTTGATCACAGTTCAAGCAATTTGGCAAATTGTATCCTCTACTTCCCTCATGTTCCTACCTGGCTTTCTGCAGGCTTTTGGTTTGTGAGCCCTGACCTTTCATAGAGGTCAGCTTATGTGAAGGAAAGGCCATTGCCCCTGCCCAACACAATTTCCCTACATGGCCTCTGGGCTGTTGGTGCAGAATTTGCATTTGGACATTGTCTTGAGGTTCCAGTGGCTCGCCAGCCGTGTCAGGGCATACCTCATATGTCCTATGGTAGCAGCCTTTCTTCCCTTAAACTAAAGATGCTAATATTTATATAAACATATCTATACACACACATATAAACTGAAATTTGAAGGGAAATTCTGGATGTGAATGCAACTCATTAACTATGTATTTGATATTTAGTGTCTTTTCTAAACATGATTGGGCCCCATGTTTTCTGCTTCACACGTGTATTTTTTTTTTTGTAATTCTTACTGTAAAGTCTGCTTACTTAAGATAAAAGTGGCAATCAACAGGGACATGTAAGATCAAATAAATCTACTTGTTGCAGGTTGAGCTCCCTGGGACTCTGAGATTTGTGTGTAGGAGTGCTCTCGGGAATGACACCTGTGGGGTTGCACGGGAAGTAGATTGGATAGAGGGAGAGATTGCACTGTGATGCAGTCACACAGTGGCCTCCCTCAATTGATCCTACAGGGACTCTGGGCCCAGGATGGCCCTTCATGTTGTCCCAAATGAAATGAAGTGGATTCTACCTCCGTGCCTTCCCACCAGCCAGTCATTGGATGCAGATTAGGGGTGGTATTGATTGACCTTGGGCAAAGCAGCTTTCTTCAACCAAGGGCAAGCCCTGGAAAGGCTCTTAGCTGCCAGCTGCCAGCTACCAATGCTTTCAGCAGCTGAGGAATGAGTACCTCAGTCCTGGAGTGGGGATTTGGGCAGCATATCACAGCATCCACCACAACTTTCATTCTTAGTGATAAAAGATTTACAAATTTCATTTGTGGAGAATAATTTGTATAGTAGCTTTACATACATCACCTCGCATAATTTTCACAACGACCCTGTGTTATAGATGATGGTAACCCTGTTTTTACAAGCGAGGACAGAAGCTCAGTGAGTCAATGTATGGAAGGTTATATACAAAATGAAAAGAATTATACCAGGCTTCTAGGAGTCCCATCTCCTTGTACTAGACATTCCAGTTCAAGTTTTGGTAAAGTGCCTTGATTTTTCGTAAGACACTGTCTACTTGACATGCTCAGTGCTGGCTAAAGCATGTGGATCTGCCTTTACATAGTAATATGGATAATCCCTCATTCATTTTTTGATGAAGAGCATAACTTTAAGCTTTATGGAAAGTTGCCTAAAGGGTGCAGAGTGGATCTGTCACTTCTTCATTAGTCTAGGCTGAAATTATGGATGGAAATAGAATATCAGAGAAAGCAGTATACCTTTGGATGATGGAAAATCACTGATTATGAAATCACTGCTCCCCCTTAAAATTCATTTTGTTAAAAAGAAAAGAAAAAAAATCAGGGTAGCCTAGGAATTTTCCTCCCTCACCCATAACCTTTTTTTTTTTAAGAAGGGGAAGAAGAGAAATTTCTGAGTACACAGGCCCATTCCTAGAAAGCAGAGGGAGAAGGCAGGTGGTGAGCTGAATCAGTCTTCGTCATCAAAGTGGCAAGATGCTACTGGCTAAACCTGCTGCTTTTTAATAGGAAAAGCATTCAATCTAGCAGCTTGTTCTGCTATTAGATTGCCTCACTGAATGGGTAACTGACCAAGTTAGTTAAATAAAACACCCCAGGAATGTTTGCTAATAAAGTAAGATCTGAAAAAAAGGCAATGAAAGGAAATGGGTTTTGATCAGAATTTCAGGATGATGTGAAATGGTTGGTGGATGAACAAATCAGAACTGAAGACTTATCTTTTCTTCACGCAGAAAGGCAACTGAAACAAACTGGTTCTAACACAGCTCTTAGAGACTGAAAATAGTTTTAAAAATACCATTTGTAACTGTGATTTTGCATTTCTATCCCTGGCAGTTTGGAATTATAGTAATTAAAATAACCTAGTGTCTAGTCTTTACCTCAACAAGATGTGCTAGAACACCCTTCAAATAGAGGCATGGCCTACCCTCCCCTTCCCCACAACACAAATCACCCTGAGGTCAGAAAGATGTTCAATCAAGGTTAAGTCCCACTAGGAGTAAGCAGATTTTTAACAGGGAGATACATACTCATCTCATATTTATATAATTATATAATTTCTTAATATTATTTTTCACTTCTCTCAGTTAAAGTGTCTTGTGTTCTAAATAGCCCTGGAATCAAGCGTAATGGCTCGTCATGAGGTTACCAGGTCATTCCAGGCCTTACATAATTATAATCATTTGATATCCATAAGCAACCAAGTCACCTGTCTACTAGTTGTGTACTTCCCTATTTCTCAGAGGCTGTGGGAGGGTCTTTTTCAAACACTGGCCGATGACACTCCTTATGCAGAGTAATTCAAACGCTATCCTTCTTCGGATTCAATAACATAAACAGCTGATTTAGAGTTAATTTTGTTTTTACCTCTTCACTCCTTTCTTGTTTCTAAACAAGAAAATGAACTGATAAGCATTCCCAAATATGCCAGCAATGTGCTCCTTTGTTTTTGAATGGAGATGTACAACCATCCCCCTTGCCACCTTTAGTTATGAGCAGGGCAAGAAGAAACATTTTAGAGAACATCCTTAAGCTAGCTCTCTCTTCAGAGCTTAGGTTACCTGGCTGGGATCCTAGCTCTTGAATACACTCCTCATTTGATGTCTGGGTTTCTGTCCTCTACCATCCTAGACACAGACTCTCCCCAGCCCATCCTGTGCTCATCACCAGCTCCCTCTCTGGCAATGAGTCCCGGAGAGAGCACCTCTCTCTTGTAGCCCTCTGCCAGAAGTAAACTGGGAGGTAAAACAAGTCTGTGGTAAGGAGAGCCTGGGCCTAGGGGAGATTGGGTCTAAATGGATTTTCTCAGATTAGGATATATTTTATTTTTTTAACATCATTTTTCATGCCGTCATGCCCATCCCAATAGTTATTAGACTTTGGAGAAGAAAGCCTGTTACAGCCAACCAAAATGATGGAACTCATTAATGCCACAAACATTTACTTACTAGGGCATTATTCAAAGGTATATGAGAAAACTTTAAGCCGTTGAGACAAAGTGCATTGAAGCTACACATCTAAGTTACTCCTTGGGCAGCCCAGAAAGAGGAATGGAGACAGGATATCTCTATGCCCTGATCCTTGAATAAGTTTGCACTAGAAAATTATCTCATTGCATGGAAGTGAGGCCACTGCTGTTGGCCATTCCTTGGGTTCTCTGAGTCCCTATTTTCTCTACAGTAGAGTCTCTTCAGTAAACAGCTTAAAAATGACTATTATTTAAGTCCAGCCTGCAGTTGTCCTTACATAGTAAAACTCTTTCATGAAGCATCTCACTGGTGTTGGGGATCTGATGAAAACTGCCTCTGGGCTCCTCTTGCCTAGAATTCCCCCTCTATAAGTACACTTGCCCAGCTCTGTTGTCAGTGTCCCCAAGAAGCCTTCACCCTCTGCTCTTTTTCCTCCACAGCACTCGGTAGCTCTCCCAGCATACTTATCACATTCTCCTGGGCATCACAATCATTTGTGTATATGTGGCTTAGTTCTTCTACTGAACTGTAAGATTCTTGAACTAATTCAGCTTCTCTCCCCATCCCACCATGGCAACTAGCTTGTACCTTGTGGGGACTCTCTAAATATTTCTTGATGTGATATCAAAATTGTTGTGCCATCTGCTTTTCTCCATCTAACCTCAAAAGTTTGTTTGATGAGAGTTCTCCTTGGTCCTGATACTAGTTTTAGAATGTTCTCCTGTTTTGGAACTTTCAATGATGCAACACTTTTGAAAGCTATTGGAAGCATTTTATCTTATCACATTGTTTAAAGGAGGTCCAATTTTATTTTTCACAACCCTGAAAAACCAGGTCAAAGATAATCTGGAATATTTTATAACCTCTCTGGATCTCAGTCTTGAAAGACATAGTATCTTTGTTACTAAAGCCTTGTACAAGAGTAGTGCCAGTACTGGGGGAGCTGTGCATGATTATGTTGAGCCGTGCAATGCAGACCTGGCCAGTGAGCTGATGAATGAGTTATTCTTCCAGTAGAAGAGCTAGCTTAGCGAAAATCTTAATGCTAGCATAAATGGAAACAAAGCAAACTTACTATTTTGGGGGCCCTTTTGGGTGTTAAAATTTTTTTCTTTTACAAAACATCCTATGTTGTATGAAATTAAATATGGCTTGCTGTTTTACCCATATTCTATGTTTGGGAAGTTGCTTGAAAAACTACTGGCCCAACAAATTGGTTTCTATCAACTACAACATTATGTGGGTTTCAATAGCTGAAGGCAATTTTTCCATGTGATTACATACATCATACCCTTCTATGGAGAAGGATCCTGAAATGTACCACAGAGAGAAAATTATATTCTCTGGGAGATGGGTGGTTCTGTTTGATTCAGGGAAGTGTTTGTGAGTCTTTGGCTTTCTCTTAGTAAGTTCTGATGAAAAATTGGGTACTGAAATGCCTGATAAGGTTGAGCCCTGTTAAACTTTGTGAAGAGTCCCCCAAATTCATGACAAGTGGATCAATCTTCATGATAAATACCACTGTGCCGGTCCTTTACCTACACTCCAGAATTTGACAGATAGCTGAAACTCAAGAGCTCTTACTAGCCCGTGAGCCCTGAGGCTGAAATTCGAAGTAAAGAATCAAACCCTGTTGAACTGTCACCCCTCCAACATTTCTAAATCTTTTCATCTTTCTGTACCATGTTCAGATGGTGTAACAGAATATAAAAAGTGTCCTAGAAGTGAGAAGAAAATTGGGTTCTGTCCCCAGCTCTCTCTGACCCTAGGGAATTGATGCCACCCCTCTTGGCCTTTGTTCATTCAACTATTAAACAAGTGGGAACTAGACTGATTGTTTCTCAAAGCCTAGTCCTTAGATGATTTGCTTCAAAATCATCTAGGGGTGGCATGGGGCTTGCTATAAAAATACACTTTCCTGGGCCCCACTACAGTCCTGCTGAATCAGTGTTTTTGGGGATGAGGCTCAGGAATCTTTTTTTTTGTTTTTTTAAATAAGTTTCCCAGGTGATCCTTACGCTCATTAAAGTGACTCTTCTAAACTTTTTATTGCAGTATAACACACTCGTTAAGAGTTGGAGGATTATAACATTAGAATATCTCTAAGATTCTTTCCAACTTTAAAGAATTCTAAGAATCAGTCCATTCAGCACATTTACGCATGGGCACATTTATTAACAAGCGTGCAACTTTGGACTCTGTTACCCCCTTTGCAGGAACCGTTTCAGATCAGAGTGTAATTCTGCATGCTGTGTAATGGTCTCTCAGTGATTTGGAAAAATAGAATGTTTTTCAAATGTGTGGCCTCTCTCAAAGGTCAGTTTACTGTAGAGAGTGCTGTAGGTCCACTGGAAAGTCTGTTCAAATTTGATTTGAATGTCAGAGTTTTGTTATACTTCCCATGTACGCTGACCAAAGCATAATACTCAGTGACAGAAGACTGTTGCCTGGGTGGGAAAGGAGATATCTGGCTGTGTTTCTGATTTGATTACAGAACCAAACTCTATTATAGTCATTTAAATCCAAGCTTCTTTGTCAATAAAACTCCCAGTCTTTGACCTCCCTCACAGGGGGCCTGGGATACTATGCAGGTAAAAAGTATTTAAATTCCTCCTGAAGTGGTACACAGATCACTGTGCTAATAACTTTCCTCTGAATCAAGTGGTAAAGTAATAGGTTTAAGAGTCTTCCAGTTACTAAATAGTGAAGTTGTCTCTTTTCCCAGGCAACTAGAAATGGTTGGGAATTTTCTAGGAAAAGCCATCCCCTTCAAATAATGTGGCTACCTTTAAAATTATCCCCCTGCTTTTAAACTTTTATACAAAGCCTTCATTTTTTTTGGATTGTTTATTTTATGCCCTATGAAACAGGTGTGTAAGCTTCCTGGTTTCCCACAAGTGAATAGACATCTCATCTTTGTGTGATACTAGGCGAACTCCTTAGCTTGCTTCAGTTTCCTCAGCTATGAAATGAAGGGGGAGAGCAGATGGATGCTTAGTCTCTTCCAGCTCTAAGACTTTCCATTCATGTAGAGGAAGGTAGCGTAACGTAGGGAAAGCCATGGGCTTTGAAACTGGACAGACTTAGGTCGGAATTTTAAGTTTCCTCAGTTGTATGGCAGGGGGTAATGATATGTTAGTTCTCAGGGTCATAAAAGCATGTGGCATAAGGCTTGGCACAGAAAGACATTCCAGAAAGGTGAGGCTTCCTGGCTCCCTATTCCTCCGTGGCTTTTAGCCTGCACCTGGTTAGGCCTCCTCTTACTGACAGAGTGAGAAGCAACCCCCTGGTCCTTATTCAAGTGCAGGGGCAAGATTTCTGGGAAGGGAAACCCAGAAGTCCTGTGGGTAACAGGTTCTTGGTTTCTTCCTGAACTGGTGACCACTGGGGCATGAAGTTACCATTTCGGGTCTGGTTGAAATGTGGCAGGAGGTAACTACAGAACCAAAGGTCACTGTTGCTATAGATGTAATGGGGGCTCACCAGAGCCCGCAGCAGGCAACCAAAGTCTTCTCCCTGGGGAGTAGGTGGGGTCACCTTCTCTCTGCCGTGAGAATCCAGGGAGGCTAACAGCATTTGAGAGTTGGAAGCAGCCTTGAAGACCATTAGAGAGGAGGAAACCAAGATACAGGGAGGGAAAGTGACTTTCCCATGATCACACAGCCAATCAAGCAGCAGAGGTGAGAACAGTCTCTCTGGATCCTCCGGAATTCACACTCATGACCCTCTGCATTTCAATGCAGATGTTGTCAGCACTGGTTAAGAGCATGGATTCTGGAGGTAGATAGATCTGGTTAACCTCCTCCTCTCAATTCTGTGATCTGGGGCATAAGGCACCACCTCTCTGGCCTGAGCGACCTCAACTATAAAGTCAACCCTACTCGTGTGAGCATACACAGCAACACTGTATGTGTAGTGCTTAACAAAGGGTCTGGCACAGTCAGCTTCCACGACAGAAGGTTCTAATGGTCATTAATTGGCGTTTTCAGGAAGGGCTGCCATCCCCTCCCTCTACACCTCCAGTTCCGAGCCGAACCCCACCCTCTCCTAACCCCTACGCCGCCACGCTGCAGCGGGCTCGTCAAGGCGCGGAGGAGCCCGGTGCCAGGGCGCGGCGGTCCCCAGGCTCACCTGGCGAGGCCAGGAGCACCTTCGCCCCGCAGCACTGGAAGCAGTGCAGCAGGGACTTGCTGCGGATGTTATAGTTGAGGCACGCCATGGGACAGCCCAGCTTGGCCAGCCCCAGCCACAGCCATATGTAGGCCGGTTCGTTGCCCAGGAATATGGCTACGCAGTCTCCCTGCCGGAGGCCGAGGCGGTCGCGCAGCGCCCTCGCCACTTGGTTGCTGCGTCGGTCCACCTGCACGTAGGTGAGCGTCTGGTCGCGGAAGAGCAGGAACGGCTTGTGCGGGCTCTCGTGTGCTCTCTCCAGAAAGGCGTGGAGGATGGTGCGCACCGGCCGGCGCTGCCCATAGCTGCGCGCCTGCTGGGCCATCCTGGCCAACCACAGGAAGTAGCTCACGTCCTGGAAGAAGTAGGGGGAGCAGAGTTTCACCAGCAGCGGCAGTAGCAGCAACCCCGCCAGGACCGCGTAGATGATGGGCAGCATGACGGCGGCCGGGGCCCCTGGTCCCTCGAGGGCAGAGGGCGCGCTTCGGGCGTGCAGCGCGGCGGCGGGGCGGGCTCCGGGCGGACGACTGGCTGGCGGCGCAGGGGCGCTCGGCTAGGTGGGGGCGACGGCGGAGTGCCTGGGCTGCCGGCGCCGTTGCGTGCTCTCGGGCAGGTGGAGCGGTGTCTGGACTGCCCGGGTTTCGGGACGCGACCGGCCGGCTGAGCCCGCCCCCTCGTCGGGGTGCAGCCACCTGCGTGCCAGGCCCGCCCCTGCGGTCCTCCCAAGGCGGGGAAGGCGGCTCCGCGGCTCACTGGGGCGTCGGCCGCCTCTCCGCCCGAGTCTGGAGGTCTGGGGGCAAGGCTGGACTCCCCCGTGCTGTGATCTTATCAAAATGGTGACCGTAAGACACCTTAGAAGACGTTGAGAAGATTAGAGGAGATACTGCAGGCGCAGGGCTAGTGTTATTTATTGCTGCCCGAATAGAGTGCCTTATAGAGACGACAGATTATTATCAGCAGAGAACCTTCTAAGTAGGAGACAGTCCTATGGTTTATTAGTAGCGGGCACCAGGTGCCACTGCCAAATCAGAATTCCATCTCTCCTTCCTGGTCCTGGGGGCATTCCGCCTACTCTCTGTTTCTCACGTTTGCTTTCCGACACCCCGCACCCCGCCGGACCCCGCCCAACCCCCAAGCTAATTGCCAGGCGGGCTCTTGTGACAAAGAATTCAGGGGTGAACAAAAGCGCCTGCGATTGCCGCCTCCCGCTCATCCCAGCCCCTGGGCAGTGAGTGAGGATGGGACGCTCCAATCCGAGACGTCCCTTCGGCCCAGCTAGCCCAGATTAAGCTTGAGGTAGCGCCACACTGCCCCATGAAACCAAGTTCCGGTGAGGTTTTGATTAGTTATAATACGTTGTTCTTTAAGTGATGTCCCCTTCCCCCCTCCTTGTATGTTGAAAATTCTCAAGTATTGTCAGTCCAGTTCAATTCAATTTACTAAGTGGCTCCGTGAGAAACTAGCACAACACAGGAAATTAAGTAAAAGTTATTGGCATTTCTCAGAAGCCATTTCTTTTTCTTTTTTAAAAAAATACACCTTTGGGCTTCCCTGGTGGCACAGTGGTTGAGAGTCCGCCTGCCAATGCAGGGGTCACGGGTTCGCGCCCCGGTCCGGGAAGATCCCACATGCCGCGGAGCGGCTGGCCCCGTGAGCCATGGCCGCTGAGCCTGCGCGTCCGGAGCCTGTGCTCCGCAACGGGAGAGGCCACAACAGTGAGAGGCCCGCGTACCGCAAAATAAATAAAATAAATAAATAAATAAATAAATACACCTTTATTGCAGTATAATTGCTTTACAATGGTGTGTTAGTTTCTGCTGTGCAACAAAGTGAATCAGCTATATGTATACATATATCCCCATATGCCCTCCCTATTGAGTCTCCCTCCCACCCTCCCTATCCCACCCCTCTAGGTGGTCACAAAGCACTGAGCTGATCTCCCTGTGCTATGTGGTTGCTTCCCACTAGCTATCTATTTTACATTTGGTAGTGTATGTATGTCAGTGCTACTCTCTCATTTTGTCCCAGCCTTCCCTTCTGCCCCTGTGTCCTCAAGTTGGTTCAGAAGCCATTTCATTTAGGGTGAGCCTTTCTTTTAATTTCCCTTAGTGCTGCTTCTATACAGAGTGAATACTGGCTGCTTGCTACAGAGAAGGGCCAGGATTTAAGTAAAGCGGTGTTTTACTCTCTTCCTCCTCTGTCTTCCTGCATTCATCCATTTTATTCTTTTGAGACAACCACAAGTAATGAATGCTTACCCCTCCCAGAAGCTCTGCTAGGGGCTTCCCTGTATGATATTTTTGGAACCTCACAGTCATCTAAAGATGGCACTTTCGTGCTCATTTATAGACAGGAAAGGGACGCTGAGAGAGGTGAAATAAGACAGCTAGTAAGTGATGCATGGGATTTTGGAATTGGTATCTTTTTGTTCCCAGGCCCACTCTTTACTGTAGCAACATGTTATGCTGTTCTCCTATTCTGTGGGTTTCTATCCATGTTTTCTTTTTCCTTTAGCAATTTTATTTTTTCCCCCTTTCACAATCTCCCCTTCCCCCATTTTTTAATCCCCCTCTTTTTATCCCTGGGACCTGCTCTAGCAACCCTTTCCCTTTTCCTGACTCTTTCATGGCTAATCCAGCTACTATCTAATGACTGGTTGCGTCATTGCCCTGGGGAAGAGCCGGGCGCCTTGGTTATCCCTGAGGAGAAGACTGTAGTGTAAAAATAGAGGTCAGGACAGAAGCCATTCTGTAGTGCACCTCTTTTTTCATGTTGAAGCTAGAGCCAGCCCTCCTTTTCCATCCCAAAGCCACCTGGTCCCTTCATGACTAATCACTTCAGTGTAGCCTCCTAGACCTCTCTTGTGTTGTTCTTAAGCAGCTACTCTTTCCCCAGAGTCCTTGATTGCCACAAATAACCACTTTCTCCTCTCTTACTCTGAGGATCACTTTAGCCTTGTGCATCCAGTTTTTCAGCTGCAACTGAAAGAGAACAACACCCAAACTGGCTTAAGCAGACACAGGAGTTTGAGACTCAGAGTCCAGGGGTAGAATAGGCTTCAGGTAAGCCAGTTTCCCTTTCTCCATTTCTCTGCTCCACCTCCTCTGTTCTCAGGCTGGTTCTCCCCTCATGGTCCAAAGATGGCTGCCAAGCCCTTAGGGGTACCTGCTTCCAGTGTCGACTTCAGGCAGAAATGTAAGATTCTTTTCCGTAGGAGAAAAAAAAGAAAAAAAAAAAAGGAAAGAAAGAAAAAAGAAGAAAGAAAGCTCTTACTGGGATATGTGCCTGTCTTTGTGGGCTAGGGGGAGAGAAATGCTGATTGGTTTAAGCCAATCAGGGCTCACCCATGGAACTGGGGGTACAGTCAATCCCACCTACACCATACTATGGAAAAATCAGGGTCTTATTAAAGAGGAAGTGGGGAGAAGAAATGAATTTGGGGAAACAATTAGCTAATGTTTGTTATATGTACCTTGGAACTCTTTTTCCCAATGGTTCTAGCTTCCAGCCTGGGTTCCACTTTGTGCTCTACCACCAGCCTAATGGTCTTCGTGGAAATTTTGCTATCATCATCTCTCCAATGCTCAGTTATCTTCAGTGACCCCCTCATTGCTTCCCATCCTCTTCCACTCATGGCGTCTATAGACAATTGTCATATTTGTACAGCATACTAGAACACATCTGGGCTGGAGCTGATCAGATGCCTGGGTCCTGCCTGGCTCCCTTGAGGAGGGAGAAGACTGGTAGCTTAGCACATTGGTTACCCATTCTAGAAACATCTGCTGGGAAGCTCTGGTTTATAAAATGAAGTTCAAACTTTAATTTCTGGCTCTTCTGATGCTGACTTGAACTTTCACTGCACTCAGTTAACAAATATTTATTGAGTTTCTACTATGAACTGAACATCATGAGGCACTAAGTATTTGAAAATGGATCAAAACGTAATTGCAACTACTCCTTTTCAAGAACACTTTGGTGTGAAGAGTCTGGTCTGCACCCTCCTAAAAATGCCCTGCATATTCCTCTTTGATTGACTTTGGTCTTGCCTATTTCCATCCCTGAACTCTCCACCCCTCTAAATCCCAACTCCTTAAGGCAGTGGTTCACAGATTTCCGGTTTTCTCAGTCCGGTAGCATTTCAAAATAAAGTACCAACTTAAAAAAAATTCCAGTAAAATCAGCTGCCCCTAGCCAACTACAGTCTGTTTTTATTACTATTTCATAAAAGAATGACATTTTTAGCATTAAAAAGGAAAGTATAATATCTCTTATATGTGGAATCTAAAAAAATGGTACAAATGAACTTATTTATAAAACAGAAATAGAGTCACAGATGTAGAAAACAAACTTATGGTTACCGGGGAGGAGGGGCGGAGGATAAATTGGGAGACTGGGACTGACATATACACATGTACATATACAAAATAAATAACCAATAAGGACCTACTGTATAACACAGGGAACTCTTCTCAATACTCTGTAATGACGTATATGGGAAAAGAATCTAAAAAAAGAGTGGATGTATGTATATGTGTAACTGATTCACTTTGTACACCTGAAACTAACACAACATTGTAAATCAACTATATTCCAATAAAAATTATAAAAAAGGAAAGTATAACTGAACCACACACTTAAAAATGGTTAAAATGGTTAATGTTATGTTATGTATATTTCACTACAAAAATATACACAAAAAAAGGAAAAATACACACAAAAAGGAAAGTATAGTCCTTTTCGAGGAAGGATGAAGACAACATTATACCAACATATAAAAAAGGTAGAAATTAAAATATTTTTGAATGCAGAAAAAATACAACTTTTATTGGTTTATTATCCATAGATATTATTTCTATGTAAGTTTGAATGTTTAGAAATACAAATTCAATAGTGAAGCATGAATTGAACCAAACCTCTTGGACTTTGATATAACTCAAGATTGTTTTATCACTGAGGTCTCAAACGTGGAGCTTCCTTACCTCACACCCTTAGTGAGGCTGCCTAGTCCCCTCTGCTCCCATGCCCCCACAGCCACTGAGCCTACCTGTTACCTTCATCAAGATTCTAGTGCCTTCCTGACCAGTCACTTCAGCCTCCTGGACTCCTTGTTTCCTTAAACTTTCTACCCAGAGCACTAGGTTACTGCAAGTGCCCACTCTCTTCTAACCCATCCTGAGGCACTGCAGGAGGAGTTCAGGAGACAGATGTGATAACTGGAGCGCACGTTGACACCTGCTAAACTGGGTCAGGACTTCCCTGATGCTTCACCCCCATTCATTCATCTCTGCTGGTGTCTTAGGGAAAGCCTCCCAGTGGCAGTTCTCAACTCCTTCTATGCCCCCAATCCCAACCTCAAATGCTGTATAAAAGCAGGTGGTCTCTCCTCCTACTTTATGGTTCTCAAACTTTATGGGCATCAAAATTACCTGGAGAGGGCTTCCCTGGTGGCGCAGTGGTTGAGAGTCCGCCTGCCGATGCAGGGGACACAGGTTCGTGCCCCGGTCTGGGAGGATCCCACATGCCGCGGAGCGGCTGGGCCCGTGAGCCATGGCCGCTGAGCCTGCGCGTCCGGAGCCTGTGCTCCGCAGCGGGAGAGGCCACAACAGTGAGAGGCCCGCGTAACGCAAAAAAAAAAAAAAAAAAAAAAAAAAAAAAAAAAAAAAAAAAAAAAAAAAAAAATTACCTGGAGAACATGCTAAAACACAGCTTACTAAGCCCCACCTGGAGAATTTCTGATTCTGTAAGTCTTGGGTGGGGCCAGAGAATTCACATTTCTAAGAAGTTACCAGAAAATGCTGTAGCTTTTGGTCCAGGGACTATACTTTGGGAACGATTGATTTAACCCAGTGGTTTCCCTGCTGCTCAGCAGAGCCTGAGGACTTCTGAGGAGCCACTGAGGAAAATTCATTGCAGAGCATGGGAAGGGGACTCTGGGACACAACCCAGCTCCAATCAGAGGAGCTTTATGTATATCTGTTTTCCATATTGGACTACCATGTAGACTTCACATGAAAAGAGTGTTCCTATAACCTTTTCTTCTAAATACTCCAGCCTATGTGGATCTATCCCTTGTACTGGACTTAGAAACCTACCACACAGCTTGGCTCTTGATTATTTCATGACTGTCAGTTTTACTTTCCCAATTAGGATTCAGTTTCCTGGAATGAAGTAATGGAGCATGAGCCTTGAAGTCAGAGGACCTGGGTTCAAGTCCTCGTCTGTCATGTATTGGCTGAGGACGCTTAGGTAAGTTACCTGAACTCTCATAGCACCTTGTATTAATTTTGTAGGCCTTGAGGCACCTAATGCACAGGAACTATTGTCAACAAAAAATGTGTAGGTTATGAAGCCTGTTGCTTATGTAACGTTACTTAGTACAGATAGGAAGTTTGTGTGACCAATCCATTCAGTGGTTTATAGGAAGATTCACCTCTGACTGTGTTGTCTGCCATGAATCAAATTGTATTTCTTGAAATGTAGGTGCCTGCTATCCTGTTGAATGCCTAATGTAGTAGCATGCAGGTACAGATGTACAGGATGTGTAGGGAAAAGGTAAGAGTCTTGTGAAGATGGAGTATACTGAGATTAGCCTTTCTTTTGGAGAATGAAGGAAAGGAGAGACTGAAAACAATTGGTTGTTGGTTTTAGAGATGAGGGAGTAGGGTTCCCCTTTTTTTTTTTGCATCCCAGTGATGCTTACTAACTACACAATCAAGACAAAATACAATTTGAGAAAAAGGCGTTTGCTCTCATTAGTTCTAATCAGAATGCCTTTGATTTGATGTTGAATTCTAACTGAGGGAAAATCCTAGTGAATCATTATTGCTTCTAGTGCTAACATGCTTGCTTCATGAAATTTGGTTTCAACCCTCTCTGTCCTCTTTCAGTATCCCACGACAACCTCCAGCTCCCTGTCCCAGTCCCAATGCACTCTTTTCCATTCCTGAATGTGTGGGTTACTTCTTTACCCCTTTGCCCTTCTCTTGTCTTGCAATATCATCTTCTTGCCTACTTCTTAAATGTAAAAATTTCTTAGGGTGTGTCTTTACCTTTCTTCTCTCTGTCTCCTCCTTCTCTCTAGGTAGCCTCATCTATTCCTATTGAGGCTGAGGAATCCCAAGTCTAAATATTCAGCCGTCACCTTCTCCTGAGTTCCACATCTGATTTGTTATGGTGTACTGAATACCTCCATATGAATTCATTTATTCAGTCATTCACTTATTAATTTATTCATTTAGCATTTATTTAAAGTGCACTAGATGAACACTACTTCACAGTGAAGCAGATAAGGCAGATATTATTATTCTCATTTTCAGGTCAGTGAATTGAGATCCAGAGAGGTTAACCAATGTGCTGAAGGTCAGACACAGCAAGTCAGTTATGGAGCAGGGATTATGACTCAAATTTTCTGATTCCTATAGGCACTGGTCTATAAAGTGTTGTGGGTTGAATGGTGTTCCTGCCACAAACCCTCAGTTCTGTAATCATTTCCCCCTGCCCACTGCATGGATGCTGCTTAAAATGGTGTCTTCCATTACTTTATGGCATGTGATTATTTCCTTCTCCCTGCAAATCTTTCAGCTTCGGCTTTCTCCTTGCTCAATTATAGACCCAATTTTCTAGCTCATATTCTTTTTTTCATATTCATATTTTTTATTGAAGTATAGTTGATTTACAGTGTTTCAGGTGTATAGATAGCAAAGTGATTCAGTTATATGTGTGTGTGTGTGTATATATATATATATATATATATATATATATATATTCTTTTTAAGATTCTTTTCCATTATAGGTTATTATCTAGCTCATATTCTTGAGATAACAAATCTGGTAGCCCAAACAAATCACCCATATACATGATTGTGTAGACTTCTTAAAGCAAATATCCATAGGCTGCTGTCCAGCCTATAGATTACTGCAACTGAATAAGGTGCACAGTCTTGGTCCAATCAGCTATGTGTATTCGTGGAGATGTATGGAGGTGGGGAAAGGGAGTGGGTGGAGTCTCCCAGTTCAAAACATGGTCACTGTACAAGGTACTCAGTTGTGGAGGCTTGGCAGTTTTCCGCTAAAGGGACTATGGGCATGGTAAAACACATTAATTGGCTTGTCTTATCTTTCTCTTCTGTTTATTTCAGATTATAATGTCTCCACTGAGTTCTCTCTGGCTACTATACACAGCAGTCATGGATAACTAGTTTCTATTCACTAATAAATAATAATTTATAATTGCCATACTTATGTGGCAAGATTATTTGTGTAGATCCAAGTCTGATATCATAGTCTTTCTGTCTAAAGAACTTCTAACTTTTCTTGAACTGTAGATCTCCTGGCAATAGATTCTTTCAGCTTTTGTTTTTCTGAAAAAGTCTTTATTTAACCTTCATTTTTGAATGGTATTTTCACTGGGTAAAGAATTCTGGTATGAATAGTTTTATTCTTTTGGTACTTTCAAGATGTCACTCTGCCGTCTTCTGGTTTGCATAGTTTCTAACTGCTGTGTTTCTTTTTTTTTCCTGATAATTTTTAAAAATTATTTTTATTTTAAAATAGCACAGGAGCATGGTTAAAAACTAAGAACAATAAAAGTCAGAGTGGAAAACCATGCAAAGTAAATGCTCCTCCCTTCTGAACCCCAGCCCCTCAGGTTCTTCTGGAGGCGATCGCTGTTAGCAGTGACTTGGTGACATACGTAAACTTTGTTCAGAGTCTTCAAAGATGAAAGAATGTACCTTCTATTCAAGAGAGTAGTCCATAATGAATTTAAGTTGCACAATTAGTAGGAATGACTGAAAGAGTAGAAATTACCATGAATGGCAAGTAGAAGAGCATGGATTTTCTTTGAAAGATTTTTGAACAGAAAGCTGTTAGACCTAATCACAGAAATGTGCTGGAAATATTGCAGGGAGGAGATAGAAGTAGACTGTTGAGATGAGTCCAAGGCAGTTTATTGAAGCCTCTGCACTTGCTTGGAATTTTCTGTTAAGACATAGGCACAAAACTTATGTTAATAATTAAGCTTCCAGGGCTTCCCTGGTGGCGCAGTGGTTGAGAGTCCGCCTGCTGATGCAGGGGATATGGGTTTGTGCCCTGGTCCAGAAAGATCCCACATGCTGCGGAGCAGCTAGGCCTGTGAGCCATGACCGCTGAGCCTGCACGTCCGGAGCCTGTGCTCTGCAATGGGAGAGGCCACAACAGTGAGAGGCCCATGTACCGCAAACAATAACAAAAACAAACAAAAAATATTAAGCTTCCAATTATGAACACTAACTTTATGCCAGACCCTGTGTTGAGTGCTTATGTATCTTTTAATGTAGTCTTCCCAATGGCCCTCCAGAGTATACATCGTTATCTCTGGTTGATAGATAGGAAAACTGAAAACAACTGGTCAATGACATATTCAGGATGGAATTAAGGTTTGTCTTCCTCCAAAGACTATGCAAGTGAACTCCTGCATGAATATACCTTCCTAGTTGCAAGGCATGCTTCCATCCTCCCTTTTTCTTACTGTCCAGTGATCTGTGCCTACACTTCTTGCTCCTCAGAGATAGCTGTCAAGATCTACAATCTGTACAATGGGTATCAAGTAGGAAGGACCATGACTGGTTTATTTCTTATCTTTTTGTATATCATTTATTTTTTTCTGGCTATCTTCAAGATTTTCACTTTATCTTTGGTTTTCAGCAGTTAGACTAGGGAGGGGTGTGTGTGTGTGTGTGTGTGTGTGTGTGTGTGTGTGTGTGTGGTGTTTAATTTGTCTTGATCAGGGGTCCATGAAAACCTGATGTATAGTTTGATGTCTTTCATAATTTTGGAAAATTTTTGGTCATTATCTCTTAAATATTTCTTCTGCCAATTATTCTCTCTCTTTCCCCTCTATGGCTCCAAATATTCATATATTGGGCCATTTGACATTTTCGAACAGTTTTTGGATGCACAGTTTTTATTCACTTTCTTTTTTTGAATTTTTGAATTGTATTTATTTTTCTATACAGCAGGTTCTTATTAGTCATCAATTTTATACACATCAGTGTATACATGTCAATCCCAATCGCACAATTCATCACACATACACCCCCCCCGCCACGGCCACTTTCCCCCCTTGGTGTCCATACGTTTGTTCTCTACATCTGTGTCTATTTCTGCTCTGAAACCAGTTCATCTGGACCATTTTTCTAGGTTCCACATATATGCATTAATATACGATATTTGTTTTTCTCTTTCTTACTTCACTCTGTATGACAGTCTCTAGATCCATCCACGTCTCTGCAAATGACCCAATTTCCTTCCTTTTTATGGCTGAGTAATATTCCATTGTATATATGTACCACATCTTTATCCATTTGGCTGTTGATGGGCATTTAGGTTGCTTCCATGACCTGGCTATTGTAAATAGTGCTGCAGTGAATATTGGGGTGCATGTGTCTTTCTGAATTATGGTTTTCTCTGCGTATATGCCCAGTAGTGGGATTGCTGGGTCATATAGTAATTCTATTTTTAGTTTTTTAAGGAACCTCCATTATGTTCTCCATAGTGGCTGTATCAATTTACATTCCCACCCGCAGTGCAAGGGGGTTCCCTTTTCACCACACCCTCTCCAGCATTTGTTGTTTGTAGATTTTCTGATGATGCCCATTTTAACTGGTGTGAGGTGATACCTCACTATAGTTTTGATTTGCATTTCTCTAATAGTTAATGATGTTGAGCAGCTTTACATGTGCTTCTTGGCCATCTGTATGTCTTCCTTAGAGAAATGACTATTTAGGTCTTCAGCCCATTTTTGGATTGGGTTTTTTTTTTTTTTTTTTGTGCGGTACGCGGGCCTCTCACTGTTGTGGCCTCTCCCGTTGCAGAGCACAGGCTCTGGACACGCAGGCTCAGCGGCCATGGCTCACGGGCCCAGCCCGTGGCATGTGAGATCCTCCCGGACTGGGGCACAAACCCACGTCGCCTGCATCGGCAGGCAGACTCTCAACCACTGTGCCACCAGGGAGGCCCGGGTTGTTTGTTTTTTAATATTGAGCTGCGTGAGCTGTTTATATAATTTGGAGATTAATCCTTTGTCCGTTGTTTCATTTGCAAATATTTTCTCCCATTCTGAGGGTTGTCTTTTCATCTTGTTTGTAGTTTCCTTTGCTTTGCAAAAGCTTTTATGTTTCCTTAGGTCCCATTTGTTTATTTTTGTTTTTATTTTCATTACTCTAGGAGGTGGATCAGAAAAGATCTTTCAGGGATTTAATGTCAAAGAATATTCTTCCTAAGTTTTCCTCTAAGAGTTTTATAGTGTCCAGGCTTACATTTAGGTCTCGAATCCATTTTGAGTCTATTTTTGTGCATGGTGTTAGGGAGTGTTCTAATTTCATTCTTTTACATGTAGCTGTCCAGTTTTCTCAGCACCACTTATTGAAGAGGCTGTCTTTTCTCCATTGTATATCCTTGCCTCTTTTGTCATAGATTAGTTGACCATAGGTACGTTGGTTTATCTCTGAGCTTTCTATCCTGTTCCATTGATCTATATTTCTGTTTTTGTGCCAGTACCATATTGTCTTGATTACTGTAGCTTTGTAGTATAGTCTGAAGTCAGGGAATCTGATTCCTCCAGTTCCGTTTTTTCCCCTCAAGACTGCTTTGGTTATTTGGGGTCTTCTATATCTCCATACAAATTTTAAGATTTTTTTGCTCTAGTTCTGTAAAAAATGCCATTGGTAATTTGATAGGGATTGCATTGAACCTGTATATTGCTTTGGGTAGTAGAGTTATTTTCACAATACTGGTTCTTCCAATCCAAGAACATGGTATATCTCTCCATCTGTTTGTATCATCCTTAATTTCTTTCATCAGTGTCTTGTAGTTTTCTGCATACAGGTCCTTTGTCTCCCTAGGTAGGTTTATCCCTAGGTATTTTATTCTTTTTGTTGCAGTGGTAAATGGGAGTGTTTC
The DNA here is from genome assembly GCF_949752795.1 of Hyperoodon ampullatus. Lineage (NCBI taxonomy): Eukaryota > Metazoa > Chordata > Mammalia > Artiodactyla > Ziphiidae > Hyperoodon > Hyperoodon ampullatus. Next base: position 87,323,225 of record NC_136916.1, read on the forward strand.
CATAATTTCCCTTTCAGATTTTTCATTATTAGTGTATAGGAATGGAAGAGATTTCCGTGTATTAATTTTGTATCCTGCAACTTTACCAAATTCATTGATTAGCTCTAGTAGTTTTCTGGTGGCATTTTTAGGATTCTGTATGTATAGTATCATGTCATCTGCAAACAGTGACTCTTTTACTTCTTTTCCAATTTGTATTCCTTTTATTTCTTTTTCTTCTCTGATTGCCACAGCTAGGACTTCCAAAGCTATGTTGAATAATAGTGGCTAGAGTGGACATCCTTTTCTTGTTCCTGCTCATAGAGGAAATGCTTTCAGTTTTTCACCACTGAGAATGATGTTTGCTGTGGGTTTGTCATATATGGCCTTTATTATGTTGAAGTAGGTTCCTTCTGTGCCCACTTTCTGGAGAGTTTGTATCATAAATGGGTGTTGAATTTTGTCAGAAGCTTTCTCTGCATCTATTGAGATGATCATATGGTTTTTACCTTCAGTTTGTTTATATGGTGTATCACCTTGATTGGAATATATTGAAGAATCCTTGCATCCCTTGGATAAATCCCACTTGATCATGGTGCATGATCCTTTTAATATGTTGTTGGATTCTGTTTGCTAGTAGTTTGTTGAGGATTTCTGCATCTATATTCATGAGTGATACTGGTCTTTTTTTGTAGTATCTTTGTCTGGTTTTGGTATCAGGGTGATGGTGGCCTCATAGAATGAGTTTGGGAGTGTTCCTTCCTCTGCAATTTTTTGGAAGAGTTTGAGAAGGATGGGTGTTAGCTCTTCTCTAAATGTTTGATAGAATTCACCTGTGAAGCCATCTGGTCCTGGACTTTTGCTTGTTGGAAGATTTTTAATCACAGTTTCAATTTCCTTACTTGTGATTGGTCTGTTCATATTTTCTGTTTCTTCCTGGTTCAGTCTTGGAAGGTTATAACTTTCTAAGCATTTGCCCATTTCTTCCCGGTTGTCCATTTTATTTGCATCGAGTTGCTTGTAGTCTCTTAGGATGCTTTGTATCTTGGTGGTGTCTGTTGTAACTTCTCCTTTTTCATTTCCAATTTTATTGATTTGAGTCCTCTCCCTCTTTTTCTTGATGAGTCTGGCTAATGGTTTACCAATTTTCTTTATCTTCTCAAAGTACCAGCTTTCAGTTTTATTGATCTTTGCTATTATTTTCTTTGTTTCAATTTCATTTATTTCTGCTCTGATATTTATGACTTCTTTCCTTCTGCTAACTTTGGGTTTTGTTTGTTCTTCTTTCTCTCATTCCTTTAGGTGTAAGGTTAGATTGTTTATTTGAGTTTTTCCTTATTTCTTGAGGTAGGCTTGTATTGCTATAAACTTCCATCTTAGAACTGCTTTTGCTTCATCCCATAGGTTTTGGATTGTCGTGTTTTCATTGTCATTTGTTTCTAGGTATTTTTTTATTTCCTTTTCAATTTCTTCAGTGATCTCTTCGTTTCTTAGTAGTGTATTGTTTAGCCTCCATTTGTCTGTGTTTTTTTTTTTTTTTCCCCTGTAATTGATTTCTAATCTCATAGCATTGTGGTCAGAAAAGATGCTTGATATGATTTTAATTTCCTTAAATTTACTGAGGCTTGATTTGTGACCCAAGATGTGATCTAGCCTGGAGAATGTTCCATGTGCACTTGAGAAGAAAGTGTAATCTGCTGTTTTTGGATGGAATGTCGTATAAATATCAATTAAATCTATCTGGTCTATTGTGTTATTTAAAGCTTGTGTTTCCTTATTAATTTTCTGTTTGGATGATCTGTCCATTGGTGTAAGTGAGGTGTTAAGGTCCCCCACTATTGTGTTACTGTCTATTTCCTGTTTTATAGCTGTTAGCAGGTGCCTTACGTATTGAGGTGCTCCTATGTTGGGTGCATATATATTTATAATTGTTATATCTTCTTCTTGGATTGATCCCTTGATCATTATGTAGTGTCCTTCCTTGTCTGTTGTAACATTCTTTATTTTAAAGTCTATTTTACCTGATATGAGTATTGCTACTCCAGCTTTCTTTTGATTTTCATTTGCATGGAATATCTTTTTCCATCCCATCACTTTCAGTCTGTATGTGTCCCTAGGTCTGTAGTGGGTCTCTTGTAAGCAGCATATAAATGTGTATTGTTTTTGTATCCATTCAGCGAGCCTGTGTCTTTTAGTTGGAGCATTTAATCCATTCACCTTTAAGGTAATTATTGATATTTATGTTCCTATAACCATTTTCTTAATTGTTTTGTGTTTGTTTTTGTAGGTCCTTTTCTTCTCTTGTGTTTCCCACTTACAGAAGTTCCTTTAGCATTTGTTGTAGAGCTGGTTTGGTGGTGCTTAATTCTCTTAGCTTTTGCTTGTCTGTAAACCTTTTGATTTCTCCATCGAATCTTAATGAGATCCTTGCTGGGTAGAGTAATCTTGGGTGTAGCTTCTTCCCTTACATCACTTTAAATATATCATGCCACTCCTTTCTGGCTTGTAGAGTTTCTGTTGAGAAATCAGCTGTTAACCTTATGGGAGTTCCTTTGCATGTTATTTGTCATTTTTCCCTGTTGCTTTCAGTAATTTTTCTTTGTGTTTAGCTTTTGTCAATTTGATTACCATGTGTCTTGGTGTGTTTCTCCTTGGGTTTATCCTGCCTGGGACTCTCTCTGCTTCCTGGACTTGGGTGGCTATTTCCTTTCCCATGTTAGGGAAGTTTTCGATTCTAATCTGTTCCAATATTTTCTCGGATCCCTTCTCTCTCTCTTCTCCTTCTGGGACCCCTATAATGCGAATGTTGTTGTGTTTAATGTTGTCCCAGAGGTCTCTTAAGCTGTCTTCATTTCTTTTCATTCTTTTTTCTTTATTCTGTTCCACAGCAGTGAATTCCACCATTCTGTCTTCCAGGTCACTTATCCGTTCTTCTGCCTCAGTTATTCTGCTATTGAGTCCTTCTAGTGTATTTTTCAGTTCATTTATTGTCTTGTTCATCTCTGTTTGTTTGTTCTTTAGTTCTTCTGAGTCTTTACTAAACTTTTCTTGTATCTTCTCAATCTGTGCCTTTATTCTGTTTTTAAGATCTTAGATCATCTTTACTATCATTACTCTGAATTCTTTTTCAGATAGATTGCCTGTTTCCTCTTCATTTAGTTGTTCTTGTAGGTTTTTATCTTGCTCCTTCGTCTGCAACATATTACTTTGTCATCTGATTTTGTCAAACTTACTGTGTTTGTGATTTTCTTTCTGCCTGCTTCAGGATCGTAGTTCCTCTTGCTTCTGGTGTCTGCCCCCTGCTGGATGAGGTTGGTCCAGAGGCTTGTGCCGTTATCCCCTTGATAGGGGGTTTGATTCGTGTTGTGTTGATAAGAGTCTGCCCTAGATATTGAGTGGGGCCTCCCCTTTTCTCTGTGGTTGTCACTGCCCTGTCAGGTGCAGGGTCTGCTCCCTAGTTGTTGGAGTAGAGGTCCCCAGATCTGTTTCTTAGCTGTGTTTCTGATCTGCAGTGTGAGGTAGGTGGGATTGGAGCACTCATACTGGGAGAGCAGCCACTGAGCATTTCTCCACTGGAACTGTTCACCCATGATTGTGCTCCATTGTGTCCCCTTTCACCCATTGTGTGGGTTCACAAAATATACTGTTGCTGGAACTGCTCTCAGTCCTGCCTTAACTGTGGGTACACTGGCAAACGGCCCTGGTGACTCTCAGGCATTGTTTTCACCCGGCCAATGGCACAGGTCCATTAAAGTTAGGTCCCAGGACTGCAGTCGTTGTGCACCTGAACTCACTGTGGGAGCTATGTAGGCAGCTTGAACTCTGGTCTGGCCCTACCTCCATGTGTACATGCCCACAGAGCCCACAGCTACTAAAGCCAGACCTGTGAAAGGGGGTTTGACTGGTGTTGTGGTGACCAGAGCCTGCACTGGATATTGAGTGGGGACTGAAATTCTGTTCAAAGAATTTATACTGAAACAAATCGTTATGTGAATATAAGTTTCCTAAGACAGAAATCAATGTACAGATCTTTCTGTGAGTTTTAATTATGTTGCTTTAAAACTGGCGTAAGTTAAATTATATTCCAGAATTTTTCAGTTAGTCTTATTTGCAACACCTACTATAAAATTGTATGTGGCTGAGATCGTCACTCTTGCAGAATAGCAGTCTCCATAATACTTCATGTCATATTCAAATGAATGTTTTCAGCTCTTGCAAACCTTTTAAATTTCTTTTAGATTTCTACAAACTATGCTTTTCAATATGTAGTTCTGTTTTACTGACATGCTGATAAAACTAAATGTTAACCAATACTCTCCTCCAACTACATACTACGTTTCCTTTCCATTTCCTTAGACAATTTAAACCAGCAGTCTTTCTTCTTCTTTCTCTTCCCTCCCATGCAGTCTTTCTTGGACGATAGCATTCTTATTTATGCTCTAGTGCACTTATCAATCTCCTCACAATTTTTTTTTTTTTTTTTTTTTTTTGTGGTATGCGGGCCTCTCACTGCTGTGGCCTCTCCCGTTGTGGAGCACAGGCTCCGGACACGCAGGCTCAGCGGCCATGGCTCACGGGCCCAGCCGCTCCGCAGCATGTGGGATCTTCCCGGAGTGGGGCACGAACCCGTGTCCCCTGCATCGGCAGGCGGACTCTCAACCACTGCGCCACCAGGGAAGCCCTCCTCACAATTTTTAATAACACTTCTTGACTCTTGTTCTCTCTTTTCACTTTCTTCTATAGCTTGACAATAGCCTGGATCTGATCACCTCTTGGGACTTCTATCTAAAGTCCTGGAACTTAGTGTTCCTGAACACATTCTGATGACATTGCATCAAGCCTATATTATCATATCTATTAGCATGCGTTTTAAAAAAGCTTTTTATTTTATACTTGAGTATCGTTGATTAACAATGTTGTGTTAGTTTCAGGTGTACAGCAAAGTGATTCAGTTATATATATACATGTATCTATTCTTTTTCAAATTCTTTTCCCATTTAGGTTGTTACATAATATTGAGCAGAGTTCCCTGTGCTATCCAGTAGGTCCTTGTTGGTTATCCATTTTAAATATAGCAGTGTGTACATGTCAATCCCAAACTCCCTAACTACCCCTTCCCCCCAGGAAATCACATATGTGGAAACTAAAAAGAAATGATACAAATGAACTTACTTACAAAATGGAAACAGACTCACAGACTTAGAGAACAAACTTATGGTTACCATATATACTTTTTTTTTAACATCTTTATTGGAGTATAACTGCTTTACAATGGTGTGTTAGTTTCTGCTTTATAACAAAGTGAATCAGTTATACATATACATATATCCCCATATCTCTTCCCTCTTGCATCTCCCTCCCTCCCACCCTCCCTATCCACCCCCTCTAGGTGGTCACAGAGCACAGAGCTGATCTCCCTGTGTTATGCGGCTGCTTCCCACTAGCTATCTATTTTACGTTTGGTAGTGTATATATGTACCATATATACTTATAATTTTTCACTTTTTAGAATTATTTTTTATTTACTTACACAAAATATTTAAAATTTCCCTTTAGGTGGTTCTGCCAAATCACTTTTGGCTGAATAGAAATATTGTCCTGTTGGCACAAGGCCCCAGATTTCAAGGTTGTTCCAAATGACTGACCAAACATTTTGTATTCTGAGTGCACCTGAGGGCACCTATCAGGCAGAGAAGGCAAAAAGAAAAGAATGGCTGGAGAGGGAAAGTAGGGAGGAAAATTCGCCTTGAGAAAGCATTTAATAAAATTTCCACTAGATGGCAGTAACACTCCAGGAATAAGGTTCCTAAGTTCCCAGAAAGGGATAAACCTACTAGGAAGGAACTGTGGAGCATGCCTGGTACTGTCTCCTGCCCAGTGCAGAAATCTTTTAAGTGGATATACTCTTCAGATCATACCAATTTAACTTAAAAAAAAAAATCTCATTCTCAATCCTGTTCATCTTTCAGTAATCTAATATTATACCCAGAGAGAGAGAGAGAGAGAGAGAGAGAGAGAGAGACACTATGCCCCTGAATCAATCTATAGGTTATCTCAAATCAGACAAGATGCTATGGAGGGCAAATATTAAAAAAAGTTAAGATTCAGTAGAATGTATTTTATACCTAAAGTTAATTAAAATTTCTTTACTAAAAATGTCTTAACCCCTTTATTCTTAGTTCAATTTTTGTTTGATCCTGATTTTAAAAACAAGTAAAAAAATAGACAAAATTGAAAAGTAAACTAAATTGCAAGATTCATTCTAACTCAGATTAGGAACTGGCAAATATTTTCAGGAATTATAGAGGTAATACCCGTACCCCTGAGTAATTCAGCAAAATCTTGCAAAAAGTACTATTTAGTATCAGTTATGGTCTTTTGTGACTGTTGGGCTAGAGGAACTAAGTATCTTCCATTTGAAGGCTCATCCCAGCAGTCAGACAAATGTAGAGTTAGTCTTACTGCCAAAAGCCACTTTTTTGCAAGCTTGGGAGCAGGCCTGGAAACTCCATGCCAGGTGCCAATCTGCAGGACTCCCTACTCTTCATCCTGTTCTTTCACTGCATTCTACTTGCTAGCTGGCTACTGAGGTTCATACGTGGATTCATGATAGCCCTGACTAGGCTGATGCATGAGGGACCCTAATTCGAGGAAGTGGCAATACAATCCCCAGAAGTGACCCAGCAAGGCCAAGCACAATATTACATGAATATGGTGTAATATGATGTGGAACCAACTGTTCCCATAAGTATAGAGGAGAGGAGCTTCCAGGAGTAGGTGAGCTTTGAAAAAGGTGCTGAAAGAAATAGTAGATATGAATTTTGGGTTGGGGAAAGGTAGGCACTGTGGATAGGAGGAAAGGTGTAAAAAGTATAGATAATTGCAAATCATGCCATCTATATCACAGCATTCTTTCAAGCCAAAATGAAGAAAAACATGACAAATGCAAATACAAAAATCTATCATGTTCACTAGAATTATTTGATAAGGTCCTTCACTTTTCCCCTCCTTTGTGTTTCTACCACCAACATTGTAGGCTTTCCTACTAGCTTTATATGCAATTAATCCACTACCTTTACTATATATTTATGTCTACCAGCAATCAAAGTGGGCCCCTTGTTGCAAAAACCTGAGCACCAGATGTACAAACTAGGGCACCAGATGCATGTAAAAGCTCCTGTCCCAGAGATACTGATTCTCTGGAGCATGGCTGGGGGAGAGCACGAAGACAGTGCCTACCTCCAAAGTCTCTGGAAAGGCTGGCCGTCAGCCCTCAGGTGTATGTTTAATTAGAAGCTGGCCTCTCAGGCTGCATTTATAATGATAAGGTAATAGGCCACTTTCACAGAAGGACTGAGCTCTGGGTCTGTTTCCTCTTGTTGTGCCCTGGGGGTGGTAGCTGTTTAAGAACTCTTCTTTTCTTGGTTACAGACCTGTGGCACCCATAGGTGTAAGCCAGTTTGGCCACCCTGTGGTGTCCCCTGGTAGCAGCCAGAAAAACTGGGGTGCCAGACAAGAGTATGAGCTCCTTTCTAGGAGAAACCAAGGAATTGGGGGAAGGCAGGGGAGAGTGCAAAGATGGTGTCCACTGGCCTCTAGTTGTGTGCCAGACAGGAAGCCTGCCCCTAGGCCAAAGCTGCTGGACAAGCAAATAGGCCTCCTTCAGAGGAGGACTGGGGTGTGTTTCAGTCTGCTGTCTGTGCAGTGCCCTGGGGGTGGTAGGCTGCCAAGAACAGTCTCTCCCATGGTTCCTGTCCTGTGAGACCCAGGATCGAAAGCCCCCTACCCTCCAGAGTCAGGTGATCAAGTGGAATCCTCTGGCGGCAGCCACAAAAACTGGGCCATCAGACACATGTAAAAGATCCCCTGCAAGAGATACTGGTGCTCTGGAGTGTGGAGCGGGGAGTGTGAAAACGGCGTCCACCTGCTGCAATGAGGCAGAGAGAGAGCGTACAGATGGTGCCTGTTGGGAAAAGAAAGAGAACAACAACAAAAGGATGGTGCTCACTGGCTAGAGTGAGGCAGAGGTAGAGCCTCAGGATGATGCCCACAAGCCAGCAGGCTCTCAGCTGTGCTAAATTAGGTGCCTGCCCCTAAGGCCGATGCTTTAGTATTAGCAAATGAGCCTCATTTGCATGAGGTCTGGGCGCCTCATGACTGGGGCCTCCAGGGGGGTCTGAGCCCACGGGGCCTTTAAGAGCTGCTTCTTGTCGTTTCCCCCGCAGCCTTGTGGGATTCCGTGACCTCGCTTGGTTTTCAAAGCTAGATATTTTTGGGCTCGGCTCTCAGGCGCAAATCTTAAAAGCTGGGGTTCCTGATAGGGGTCTCAAACCCTCACTTCTTAGGGGAAGCCCGGGGTCTGAGTTCCCTCCTGACTGTGGGCTGCTGCACCAGGGGTGGGATTTAGGGCAGGATTGCGTCCCAGGCCCTCCTACCCACTTCCGTGTGGGCCTTCCCTACTTTGCCTGATGTGTAGGAGTTGTTAGGTGGTTTTTAGTTTTTATTTTTTGTTTGTTTGTTTCTTTGTTTTTGAGAGATAGTTGTTTCAGGTATAGCTACAGAATCAGCGTGTCTTCTGGGAGGGGGTGAGCCCAGCATCCTCCTACCTCGCCGTCTTGACACCATCAGCTCTTTACTGTTGAAATTCCCGCCTGGCTCATCTCTCTGATGGGAATCCAGAACCATGGACCAGGATTGTGAAGGGAAGACCTGGGAGAGTCTGGAAACTTTATCTCTCCCCCGACGTTTGTTGCCTTTCCCCACCCCGCTCCTTTGCAGCAGTCATCAGTTAACATCCCTTAAAAGGGAAGCAGCCTGCGTGCTTATTATCTACACAGACAGCAAAGCAGGAAGAGGAAGAGGAGATGGCTGCTCTTGCTGCAGTTGGTTTTCAGAGAACGGCAGAACCCCAAGGGCTGGGGCAGAGGGAGGCTGCTTTTGGAAAAAGGGAAAAGAAAATGAGAGGAGGAGGGCCCAGGGAGCAGGTGTGCGCCAAAAGCATCCAGGGGCTCACAGATACTGGGGGGGGAGATTTCTGACCCATAGTTCCTTCCATGGTGGAGTTCTAGAAGAAGCTTTTTGCTCTTTTGAGGACAGTCTAATTGTCTGCGAGAGATCAGTCCTTTTGTAAAACATTCTCAGTTAATACTTCCCAAAGCTGTCTGCACATTAGGATTGCCTTAAGAACTTTATTTTTCTTTTATTTTACTTTTCCCAGAAAGGGAGCATGGGAGTTAATTTATCTTAGAACTTGCATGTCTGAAAGATCTTTGATCTCTCTTACACATGGTGGGCCATTTGGCTGGACATAGACTTCTTTTTTTTTTATTGAGATATAGTTGATTTACAATATTAGTTTCAGGTGTACAACATAGCTATTCAAAATTTTTATAGGTTATACTCCATTTAAAGTTATTATAAAATATTGGCTATGTTCCCTGTGTTGTACAATATATACTTGGATATTATTTCTTTTATAAATAGTAGTTTGTTCCTCTTAATTCCCTACCCCTATCTTGCCCCTCCCCCCAACCCTCTCCCTACTGGTAACCACCAATTTTTTCTCTATATCTGTGAGTCTGTTACTTTTTGTAAGATTCATTAGTTTGTTGTATTTTTTAGATTCCACTTATATGTGATATCATACAGTATTTGTTTTTCTCTGACTTATTTCACTAAGCATAATGCCCTCTAAGTCCACCCATGTTGTTGCAAATGGCAAAATTTCATTCTTTTTTGTGGTTGAGTAGTATTCCACTGTATGTATGTGTGGGTGTGTGTATAGATATATATAAATCTCACATCTTCTTTATCCATTCATCTGTTGATGGACATGTAGGTTGCTTCCATATCTTGGCTATTGTGAATAGTGCTACTATGAACATAGGGGTGCATGTATCTTTCTGAATTAGTGTTTTCATTTTTTTCAGATATATACCCAGGAGTGGAATTGCTGGGTCATAAGATGGCTCTATTTTTAGTGTTTTGAGGAATATCCATACTATTTTCCACAGTGGCGGCACCAATTTACATTCCTACCAACAGTGTATGAGGGTTCCTTTTCTCCACATCCTTACCAACAGTTGTTAATTGTGTTCTTGTTGATGATAGCCATTCTGAGAGGTGTAAGGTGATATCTTATTGTGGTTTTAATTTGCATTTCTCTGATGATTAACAATGTTAAGCATCTTTTCAGGTGCCTGTTAGCCATCTGTATGTCTTCTTTGGAGAAATGTCTATTCGGGTCTTCTGCCCATTTTTTTTTTTTAATATTGAGTTGTATGAGCTGTTTATATATTTTGGATATTAACTCCTTATCACTCATATCATTTGCAAATATCTTCTCCCATTCAGTAGGTTGTCTTCAGTTTTGTCATGTTTTCCTTTGCTGTGCAAAAGCTTTTAAATTTAATGAGGTCCCATATATTTATTTTTCTTTTGTTTCCTTTGCTTTAGGAGACCAGATCCAAAAAATATTGCTATGGTTTATGTCAGAGTGTTCTGCCTATGTTTTCCTCTAGGAATTTTATGGTTTCAGGTCTTACATTTAGGTCTTTAATCCATTTTGAGTTTATTTTTGTATATAAACTTCTGTATTCTCTAACAAGAGAATGTTCTAATTTCATTCCTTTACATGTAGCTGTCCAGGTTCCCCAGCACCACTTATTGAAGAAACTATCTTTTCTCCATTGTATATTCTTGCCTCTTTTGTCATAGATTAATTGGCCATAAGTGTGTGGCTTTATTTCTGGGCTTTCTATCCTGTTGCATTGATCTATGTGTCTGGTTTTGTGCCTGTACCATACTGTTTTGATTACTGTAGCTTTGTAGTGTAATCGGAAGTCAGGGAGTGTAATTCCTTCAGCTCTGTTCTTCTTTCTCAAAACTGTTTTGTCTACTTGGGGTCTTTTATGGTTCCATACAAATTTTAGAATTATTTATTCAAGTTCTGTGAAAAATGCCATTGGTAACTTGATAGGGATTGCACTGAATCTGCAGATTGCCTTGCATAGTATGGTCATTTTAACAATATTTGTTCTTCCAATCCATGAACACAGTATATCCTTCCATTTGTGTTATCTTTCATTTCGTTCATAAGTGTCTTATAGTTTTCTGAGCATAGGTCTTTTACCTCCTTAGGTATGTTTATTCCTAGGTATTTTATTCTTTTTGATGTGATGGTAACTGAAATTGTTTTCTTAATTTCTCTTTCTGGTAGTTTGCTGTTAGTGTATAGAAATGTAACAGATTTCTATATATGAATTTTGTATCCTGCAACTTAACCAAATTCGTCAATGAATGCTAGTAGTTTTTTTTTTTAACATCTTTATTGGAGTATAATTGCTTTACAATGGTGTGTTAGTTTCTGCTTTATAACAAAGTGAATCAGTAATACATATACATATATGCCCATATCTATTCCCTCTTGCGTTTCCCTCTCTCCCACCCTCCCTATCCCACCCCTCCAGGTGGTCACAAAGCACTGAGCTGATCTCCCTGTGCTAAGTGTCTGCTTCCCACTAGCTATCTATTTTACATTAGATAGTGTACATATGTCCATGCCACTCTCTTACTTTGTCCCAGCTTCCCCTTCCCCTTCCCCATATCCTCAAGTACATTCTCTAGTAGGCCTGCACCTTTATTCCCGTCAGCCCCTAGGTTCTTCATGACCTTTTTTTAATCTTTTCTTAGATTCCATATATATGTGTTAGCATACGGTATTTGCTTTTCTCTTTCTGACTTACTTCACTCTGTATGACAGACTCTAGGTCCATCCACCTCACTACAAATAACTCAACTGTGTTTCTTTTTATGGCTAAGTAATATTCCATTGTATACATGTGCCACATCTTCTTTATCCATTCATCTGTCGATGGACACTTAGGTTGCTTCCCTGTCCTGGCTATTGTAAATAGAGCTGCAATGAACATTGTGGTACATGACTCTTTTTGAGTTATGGTTTTCTCAGGGTATATGCCCAGTAGTGGGATTGCTGGGTCATATGGTAGTTCTATTTTTAGTTTTTTAAGGAACCTCCATAGTGTTCTCCATAGTGGCTGTATCAATTTACATTCCCACCAACAGTGCAAGAGTGTTCCCTTTTCTCCACACCCTCTCCAGCATTTATTGTTTCTAGATTTTTTAATGATGGCCATTCTGACTGGTGTGAGGTGATACCTCATTGCACTTTTGATTTACATTTCTCTAATGATTAGTGATGGTGAGCATCCTTTCATGTGTTTGTTCCCGATCTGTATATCTTCTTTAGAGAAATGTCTATTTAGGTCTTCTGCCCATTTTTGGATTGGGTTGCTTGTTTTTTTGATATTGAGCTGCATGAGCTTCTTGTAAATTTTGGAGATTAATCCTTTTCAGTTGCTTCATTTGCAAATATTTACTGCCATTCTGAGGGTTGTCTTTTCGTCTTGTTTATGGTTTCCTTTGCTGTGCAAAAGCTTTGAAGTTTCATTAGGTCCCATTTGTTTATTTTTGTTTTTATTTCCATTTCTCTATGAGGTGGGTCTAAAAGGATCTTGATGTAGTTTATGTCATAGAGTGTTCTGCTTATGTTTTCCTCTAAGAGTTTAATAGTGTCTGGCCTTACATTTAGCTCTCCAATCCATTTTCAGTTTATTTTTGTGTATGGTGTTAGGGAGTGTTCTAACTTCATTCTTTTACATGTACCTGTCCAGTTTTCCCAGCACCACTTATTGAAGAGGGTGTCTTTTCTCCACTGTATATTCTTGCCTCCTTTATCAAAGATAAGGTGACCATATGTGCGTGGGTTTATCTCTGGGCTTTCTATCCTGTTCCATTCATCTATATTTCTGGTTTTGTGCCAGTACTATACTGTCTTGATTACTGTAGTTTTGTAGTATTGTCTGAAGTCAGGGAGCCTGATCCCCCCAGCTCCATTTTTCGTTCTCAAGATTGCTTTGGCTATGTGGGGTCTTTTGTGTTTCCATACAAATTGTGAAATTTTTTGTTCTAGTTCTGTGAAAAATGCCAGTGGTAGTTTGATAGGGATTGCATTGATACTGTAGATTGCTTTGGGTAGTATAGTCATTTTCACAATGTTGATTCTTCCCATCCAAGAATGTGATATATCTCTCCCTCTATTTGTATCATCTTTAATTTCTTTCATCAGTGTCTTATAATTTTTTGCATACAGGTCTTTTGTCTCCTTAGGTAGGTTTATTCCTATATATTTTATTCTTTTTGTTGCAGTGGTAAATGGGAGTGTTTTCTTAATTTCACTTTCAGATTTTTCATCATTAGTGTATAGGAATGCCAGAGATTTCAGTGCATTAATTTTGTATCCTGCTACTTTACCAAATTCATTGATTAGCTCTAATAGTTTTCTGGTAGCATCTTTAGGATTCTCTATGCATAGTATCATGTCATCTGCAAACAGTGACAGCTTTACTTCTTCTTTTCTGTTTTGGATTCCTTTTATTTCTTTTTCTTCTCTGATTTCTGTAGCTAAAACTTCCAAAACTATGTTGTATAATAGTGGTGAGAGTGGGCAACCTTGTCTTTTTCCTGATCTTAGTGGAAATGGTTTCAGTTTTTCACCATTGAGGATGATGTTGGCTGTGGGTTTGTCATATATGGCCTCTATTATGTTGAGGTAAGTTCCCTCTATGGCTACTTTCTGGAGGGTTTTTATCATAGTTGAATTTTGTCAAAAGCTTTCTCTGCATCTATTGAGATGATCATATCGTTTTTCTCCTTCAGTTTGTTAAAATGGTGTATCACATTGATTGATTTGCATATATTGAAGAATCCTTGCATTCCTGGGATAAACCCCAGTTGATCATGGTGTATGATCCTTTTAATGTGCTGTTGGATTCTGTTTGCCAGTATTTTGTTGAGGATTTTTGCATCTGTGTTCATCAGTGACATTGGCCTGTAGTTTTCTTTCTTTGTGACATCTATGTCTGGTTTTGGTGTCAGGGTGTGGTGGCCTCGTAGAATGAGTTTGGGAGTGTTCCTCCCTCTGCTATATTTTGGAAGAGTTTGAGAAGGATAGGTGTTAGCTCTTCTCTAAATTTTTGATAGAATTCGCTTGTGAAGCCATCTGGTCCAGGGCTTTTGTTTATTGGAAGATTTTTAATCACAGTTTCAATTTCAGTGCTTGTGATTGGTCTGTTCATATTGTCTATTTCTTCCTGGTTCAGTCTTGGAAGGTTGTGCATTTCTAAGAATTCATCCATTTCACCCAGGTTGTCCACTTTATTGTCATATTGTTGCTTGTAGTAATCTCTCATGATCCTTTGTATTTCTGCAGTCTCAGTTGTTACTTCTCCTTTTTTCTTTTCTAATTCTATTGATTTGAGTCTTCTCCCTTTTTTTATTGATGAGTCTGGCTAATGGTTTATCAATTTTGTTTATCTTCTCAAAGAACCAGCTTTTAGTTTTATTGATCTTTGCTATCGTTTCCTTTATTTCTTTTTCATTTATATCTGATCTGATCTTTAAGATTTCTTTCCTTCTGCTCACTTTGGGGCTCTTTTGTTCTCCTTTCTCTAATTGATTTAGGTGTACAGTTAAGTTGTTTATTTGAGTTGTCTCTTGTTTCTTAAGGTAGGATTGTATTGCTATAAACTTCCCTCTTGGAACTGCTTTTGTTGCATTCCATAGGTTTTGGCTCATCGTGTTTTCATTGTTATTTGTTTCGAAGTATTTTTTGGTTTCCTCTTTGATTTCTTCAGTGATCTCTTGGTTATTAAGTAGTGTATTCTTTAGTCTCCATGTGTTTGTATTTTTTACAGGTGTTTTCCTGTAATTCATACCTAGTCTCATAGCGTTGTGTTGGAAAAGTTACTTGATACGATTTCAATTTTCTTAAATTTACCAAGGCTTGATATGTGACCCAAGATATGAACTATCCTGGAGAATGTTCCATGAGCACTTGAGAAGAAGGTGTATTCTCTTGTTTTTGGATGGAATGTCGTATAAATATCAATTAAATCTATCTGGTCTATTGTGTCACTTAAAGCTTTTGTTTCCTTATTAATTTTGTGTCTGGATGATCTGTCCATTGGTGTAAGTGAGGTGTTAAAGTCCCCCAGTATTATTGTGTTACTGTCGATTTTGTCTTTTATAGCTGTTAGCAGTTTCCTTATGTATTGAGATGCTCCTCTGTTGGGTGCATATATATTTATAATTGTTATATCTTCTCCTTGGATTGATCCCTTGATCATTATGTAGTGTCCTTCCTTGTCTCTTGTAACATTCTTTATTTTCAAGTCTATTTTTTTCTGATATGAGTATTGCTACTCCAGCTTTCTTTTGATTTCCACTTGCATATAATATCTTTTTCCATCCCCTCACTTTCAGTCTGTATGTGTCCCTAGGTCTGAAGTGGATCTCTCATAGGCAGCATGTTTATGGGTATTGTTTTTGTATCCATTCAGCAAGCCTGTGTCTTTTGGTTGGAGCATTTAATCCATTCACATCTAAGGTAATTATCGATATGTATGTTCGTATGACCATTCTCTTAATTGTTTTGGTTTGTTTTTGTAGGTCCTTTTCTTCTCTTGTGCTTCCCACTTTGAGAAGTTCCTTTATCATTTGTTGTAGAGCTGGTTTGGTGGTGCTGAATTCTCTCAGCTTTTTCTTGTCTGTAAAGCTTTTGATTTCTCCATCGAATCTGAATGAGATCCTTGCTGGGTAGAGTAATCTTGGGTGTAGCTTCTTCCCTTTCATCACTTTAAATATATTATGCCACTCCCTTCTGGCTTGTAGAGTTTCTGTTGAGAAATCAGCTCTTAACCTTATGGGAGTTCCCTTGTATGTTATTTGTGATTTTTCCCTGTTGCTTTCAATAATTTTTCTTTGTGTTTAGTTTTTGTCTTGGTGTGTTTCTCCTTGGGTATATTCTGCCTGGGACTCTCTCTGCTTCCTGGACCTGGGTGGCTATTTCCTTTCCCATGTTAGGGAAGTTTTTGATTATAATCTGTTCAAATATTTTCTCGGGTCCCTTCTCTCTCTCTTCTCCTTCTGCGACCCCTATAATGCTAATGTTGTTGCATTTAATGTTGTTCCAGAGGTCTCTTATGCTGTCTTCATTTCTTTTCATTCTTTTTTCTTTATTCTGTTCTGCAGCAGTGAATTCCACCATTCTGTCTTCCAGGTCACTTATCCATTCTTCTGCCTCAGTTATTCTGGTATTGATTCCTTGTATTGTATTTTTCATTTTAGTTATTGTACTGTTCATCTCTGTTTGTTTGTTCTTTAATTCCTGTAGGTTTTTGTCAAGCATTTCTTGCATCTTCTCGATCTTTGCCTCCATTCTTTTTCCCAGGTCCTGGATCGTCCCTCACTATCATTATACTGAATTCTTTTTTCTGGAAGGTTGCATATCTCCACTTCATTTAGTTGCTTTTCTGGGATTTTGTTCCTTCATCTGGTACATAGCCCTCTGCCTTTTCATCTTGTCTATCTTTCTGTGATTGTTGTTTTCGTTTCACAGGCTACAGGATTGTAGTTCTTCTTGCTTCTGCTGTCTGCCCTCTGGTGGATGAGGCTAACTAAGTGGCTTGTGTAGGTTTCCTGATGGGAGGGCCTGGTGGTGGATAGAGCTGACTGTTGCTCTGGTGGGCAGAGCTCAGTAAAACTTTAATCCGTTTTACTGCTGTTGGGGTGGTCTGCGTTCCCTCCCTGTTGGTTGTTTGGCCTGAGGCAACCCAACACTGCAGTCTATCTGGGCTCTTTGGTGGGGCTAATGGCAGAGTATGGGAGGGCTCATGCCAAGAACTACTTCACAGAACTTCTGCTGGCAGTGTCCTTTTCCCCACGGTGAGCCACAGCCACCACCTGCCTCTGCAGGAGAGCCTCCAACACTAGCAGGTAGGTCTGGTTCGGTCTCCCCTGGGGTCACTGCTCCTTCCCCTGGGTCCCGATGCACACACTACTTTGTGTGTGCCCTCCAAGTGTGGAGTCTCTGTTTCCCCCAGTCCTGTCAAAGTCCTGCAATCAAATCCCACTAGCCTTCAAAGTCCGATTCTCTAGGAATTCCTCCTCCCTTTGCCGGAACCCCAGGTTGGGAAGCCTGACGTGGGGCTCAGTACCTTCACTCCAGTGGGTGGGCTTCTGTGATATTAGTGTTCTCCAGTCTGTGAATCACCCACCCAGCAGTTATGGGATTTGGTTTTACTGTGATTGCACCCCTCTTACCGTCTCGTTGTGGCTTCTCTTTTGTCTTTGGATGTGGTGTATCTTTTTTGGTGAGTTCCAATGTCTTCCTTTCGATGATTGTCCAGCAGGTAGTTGTGATTCTGGTGTTCTCACAAGAGGGACTGAGGGCACTTCCTTCTACTCCGCCATCTTGGTTCAGGCCCGATAGCAGTATTTTTGAAGTCTTATATTCCAGGCACTGTGCTGTCAACATTATGTGTTGTATCTTATTTAACCTGTAGAGAGTACTGTGGACAAAAAAATGTTTCCTGGCATTCCAGTAAACAATGAAAGCTGCCCCCATCAAGCTGCAGCTGCAGCTGCCCTGATGGTGTACCACTGCAGCTGCCCTGATGGTGTACCCTGCAGGGAATTCTAAATATATCCTGGCATGCCCTCCTGGCCTGTAAAATATCCACTGATTAAATTGTGGGAGTCCCTTGTACTCAACTAGTTGGTTTTCCCTTGCTGTTTTAAGATTCTTTTTCTATCTTTAATTTTTGGCATTTAATTACAATTTGTCTTGTGGTTCTCATTGGGTTGATCTTGTTTGGAACTCTGTCTTCCTGAATCTTGATGTCTGTTTCCATTTCCAGATTAAGGAATTTTCAGCTATTATTTCTTCTAGTAAATTCTCTGCCCCTCTCTCTTCTCTTTTTGGGACTCCTATCTTTCAATTTTTAGTATGCTTGATGTTATCTTAGAGGTCTCGAACTATCCTCATTTTAAAAAGTTCTTTTTCCTTTTTTTTTCTGTTCAGCTCATGTGATTTCCACTATTCTCTCTTTCAGTTCACTGAGTTGTTCCTCTGTATCATCTAATTTACTGTTGATTCCTTCTAGTGTATTTTTTATTTTACTTATTGTATTCTTCAGTCTTTTGATTCTTCTTTATATTTTCTAACTCTTTGTTAAACTTCTCACTGTGTTCATCCATTCTTCTCCTGAGTTCACTGAGCATCTTTATAATCATTACCTTGAACTCTTTATTATATAGATTGCTTATCTCCACTTCAGTTAGTTTTTTCTGAGGTTTTATCTTGTTCTTTTATCCCTTAATTTTGCCTAACTCTCTGTGTTTCTTTGTACGTATTAGGTAGGTTGTTTACATTTCATGATCTTGGAGAAGTAGCCTTATGTAGGAGACATCTTATGGGACTCAGTAGCACATTCTCCTCTTGTCACCAGAGCTATATGCTCTAGGGGAGTGTCTCTTATGTGGGCTTCATGGACACTTCTGTTGTTGTAGGACTGACTACTGTGGGTGTGTTTTTAGACCTAGCTGGCCCCCTTCATGGTTGGCTTACAGGTCTTGCCTTTTGCTGAGGCCACTGGGTACTGGTAGGCAGAGCTACATCATAGAGTGCCTGGCTGTAGGGGCTGGGGTTTTTTTGGGCTGGTGGCAGCCTAATGGGTGGAACTGGGTCCCTGTGCAGCTGGCTACTTGGTCTAAGGAGTCCTGGGACTGATGCTGACCTGCTGTTGGGTGGGTAAGCCCCTGATGCTAATAGACTAGACTGGGGAGTCCAAAATGGTGCTTGTCAGCCCCAGTGTCCTTGTGGTAGAATGAGCTGCCAAAAATGGCTGCTGCCAGCCTCTGTGTTCACAGCAGGAGTCCTAGTTGCCTCTTGCCTCTCTGAGAAGCTCTACAAGATCAGCAAGTGGAACTGACCCAATCTCCCTTCAAACTACTGCCTCTGTACTGGGTCTTAGAGTGTGTGAGGTTTTGTATTCATCTTTTAAAAGCACAGTGTCTGTTTCCTACAACCCTCTGGCTATCTCATACACTATTCTTGCCAGCCTGCAAAGCCAGTACTTGGGGCTCATCTTCCCAGTGCAGGACCCTCCTCCCCCAGCTTGGGAACCTGATATGGGTCTCAGAGCCTTCACTCTTTGGGAAGAACTTCTTCCCTCTGTCCTCCCATTTGTGGGTTGCCCACCTGAGGGTATGAGTCTTGACTATACCATGTCTCCACCCCTCCTACCCATCTCACTTATTTAAAATTATTTACTTATTTAAAATATTTAATATAAATATTTTAAATAAGTAAATAATTTAAAATAAATAAACATTTCAAATAAGTAGATACTTAATATAAGTATCTACTTATTTAAAATATTTTCTGCTAGTCTTCAGGTCATTCTAATCCATAGTCACTCTGTAAATAGTTGTCATTTTGGTGTGCTTATGGGAGGAGGTAAGTTCAGGGTCTTCCTACTCTGCCCTCTTGCCTATAACCCTCCCATCTTGGCTACTCCCTCTTACATTTGCACTATTTTAACCGTATATTATTTTGCTTAACTTGTGAATTTAAAAAATATTTTATGTACGTATCTGTGAGTAAAATATGTTCCCAAGTAGGCTGTGTGTTTTTTTTTTTTTTTTTTTTTTTTTTTTTTTTTGCGGTATGTGGGCCTCTCACTGTTGTGGCCTCTCCCGTTGCGGAGCACAGGCTCCGGACGCGCAGGCTCAGCGGCCATGACTCACGGGCCTAGCCGCTCCGTGGCATGTGGGATCTTCCCGGACCAGGGCACGAACCTGTGTGCCCTGCATCGGCAGGCAGACTCTCAACCACTGCGCCACGAGGGAAGCTCTAGGCTGTGTTTTAAATGCTCTTATTGGGGCTTTTAGTGGAGTTTCAGACAGTTTAGTATATTATGGTGGATGATTCAATGTAACTTTCTTTACATTGACAACTCATATCACAATAGTTTTCTGCACACTGCCTCAGGTCTTGATTTTGGAGTTACTTTGAGGTTCTATTTGCTCGGAGTCTCTCTTCAGGTCTCCACACTGAGAACTGGAGCTCTAATGGTATTAAAAGAGGCTAGATAAGGAGGAACCAGGGCCTGGTAGATAAATACAGCCTATGAGGGGATGAGGCCCACACCTGGGGAAAGATGCAGCTGTTGGAAGTGGGGAGAGTGGAGCTTGCAGGGGCATGGAAACCAGCATGATTCAGAGGCCTAAGGATGCTCAGGGACTGGACTGCAGTCCCTGGAGGTTGGGGGTTGCCTGGTAAGAGTGACTTAGAGCCCCAGGCTTCAAGGGGTGTGTTCCAGGCAGAGACTTACACAAAAGGCTAGGTGTGGGAGAGAAAGTTACCCAGCTTCTGGGGTACCTGGAGGTTAAGGGGTTAGACTGAATGTCCCAACCCTCTAATTAGATGGTAGGCTCTATTGGCAACAAGCCCCCATCCTTAGATGCTCTCCAAAAGTCATCTCATTAACATAATAAAAGACAAGCCACCTCAATTGCTTTCATCACTTAGGAAATTCCAAGGGTTTTAGGAGCTCTGTGCCAGTAACAGAGATGAAGACCACGTTTATATTTGTTATTATAAGTCACAACATCCCAGGAACAAAATGTATTAAACACCAACAATATGGTAAGCATTGCGCTAGGCACTGGGGATAAAGCTGTGAATGAGAAAGACACAGTCTCTGTTCTTAGGGAGTTTAGAGTCTTAAGGAGAAGATAGATATCATTAAACAAAAAATTACAAGTAATTAGGTAAATTACAAGAGTATAGGGAAGTAGAGGCTGCAGAAATATATGAGCCTTGAACCTTAGTTTCATTAAGATGAAGATGTGCGTGATCAGAAAAGGACTAGATTGGTCCTGGGATCTTGTGGGTAGGGGCTGAGTTGAAGGATCTGTGGGTAGAGGAAGCTGGGCCTAGACAGTGGAAGTTTGGCTTTAAGGTCCTAGGTACTTCCTTTCAGAACCCCCATGGGATAGTCTCTCTCTACTGTTTGTGTTATTTCTGTGCAAGAAGCTACATATTTGTGCTTGTCCAAGTTTAATTTCTATCTGCCCATCAGGTAGAAAATATCACACTGTGTAGGTGAACTCTAAGACTCAAGATAAAATGTGATTTCTAACAAAAATACTTTATTTAGAACATAGTGGTTAAATGAAGTTACTTCCCCTAATATGTGTAGTCTAGGGTAATCTGAATTTTCTCAAGTTCAAATTTGAGGTTTTGTAGAAGGATGGTAGACAGTGAGGACTACCTAATGTTTGCACTGTTATGTGAACTCTGATATATCATAGTCACTCAAAGTAGTGTTGACTAATCTATAGAATGGATACATTTAATTACCTTATTTATTCACACAGTTTTCTCCATACCAGCAATTGAGTCCTGTTCATGCCTACTTTGATTTTGGAAAAAAAAAAAAAAGAAAAAGAAAGGATTTACAATGCAGACAGACTTCTTGGGTGATGAAGGTGGTAGTGCTGTTGGTGGTTGGTATGGGGGAGGGGGAAATAAGAGAGCAGCAAAGGGAGAAAAACATATATAAAAAGTGACTGGAAAGTGATTTTTTTTACTATATTTTTTTCTTTCTAATTTATGGTCTGACATTGGAATATTTGTAGTCAGTGAAATTCAGTAGACTTTATAAGATACACTTCTTATGTGATAGTTCATCCTGGCATTGTGTCTTCAATTCCAGTACCTGTCAACAGGTGGGCAGTGGTGCCCTTCAGGGTGTAACAGTGTGGCTCACTGGTGAGTGAACACATATTTCATTTGGTTATCTATATCTATATATCTCTATATATGTATATATGGACAAGTGATGCCTCATGATTTGCTAACCGCATATACATATCTGCCACATCTCTGATCATTTCTTAGTGTACATTTCCAGAAATGGGAGGATTAAGTCCCAAGGTGGAACCCATGTATAAGTTGTTTGGAACACTGCCAGGCTGCCCTCCAGAGAGGCTGCACCAGTCCACCCTCTTACCTCCAGTGTATGTAAGAGACTGTCCCAGCATGGTTTACAGATTGCAGAAGGAGGAAAAGTGATAGATTCTCTCCACGGCTAGAGTGATACTGAGATGAGCATTACAGTTGGCAGGCTGTGCTCACAGCCTTTACCACAATGTTGATAATTAAGTTGATCAGTGGGAACTTTGGTAAAAGAATAGCTGAGCAGAAAATCTTTAAAACTTGTCACCAGGTGTGGTACAGTGGAAAGATCATTAAAGTGGCACGCAGGAGGCCTGGCTTTGGGATTTAATAAATGTTCGATTCCTTTCAGTTCCCTCTCCCCTCTCTGACTATCACTTGTCTCTAAGATGGCACCCCTCTCAGCTCTAACCCTGTGTACGGCAATAAGGGACATGTGTGATATTTCATGAGAGAAGCCTAGTGACCATTCTTAACAGAGAAGAGACAGCAGATGCTCATGGTGCAGACAGACAAAAAATGAGACTATTCTTGTGCCTCTGTTGTTTGCTATGCCTTTCCTGGCAACATGCATTTTTACCCTCAGAGACTGCCACTTGGTTATTGATCACTTCTGAGTCATGATGATGCACCATGAAGCTCAGCATTCAAAGGACACAGTGGCTCTCCTCAGCCAGCACTGCACAGAAAGATAGTTGCATAACTTGCCATCCCTTGGAATGAGTCATCCCAGAATATTCTGGCATAGGGAATCTAGTCATCTCTCTAAATGTTGCTTTTCTAGAAAAATTTACTCATTAATTGGTAAGAGCCAGGGATATGGGGCAGCCGCATTTGGATAGCCCATTGACTGGCACTAATAGGTTCTTACTGGGTGAACAAAACATAATTAAAAGAATATACAGGAAAGTATTCATGGGAAGATTGGCATTAATGCATTGCTTGATTCCGTGTCTATAATATGTATGAGAAGCCTCTTGCAGTGCATGATGCAGAGGAGGACATCAATGTAAGTGCTCCGATAAAGCATGAACAAAAGCTATGGGAATATAGAATTCAGAATCCCCCCAAAAAGAATTTTTATTGGTCCTTCAAGGCCTAATCCCTGAGGTGAGAAGTATGTACTTTTATTTCGTCTGTGCAATGCTTCAATTATAATGATAATACTCACTGAATACTTTCCACATACTAGATACATACTATTTTAGTCAATCTTCACAGCTTGATGAGGTAAGATCCATTATAATTATCCCCATTTTACCGATGAGGCAACTGAGACACAGAGGGTAAATTACCCAATGGTATTTGGCTGCAAAGTGGGAGGGCTGGGCTTCACCCCAAGACAAGCCTGACTCCAGAGCCTCCACTGTCACGAAACACACAAGTCCTGTTCTGTGTTCTCAGTACCATGTCACAAAGATAATTCCCCCAAATGGGACATCTGGTCACTTCCAGAAAAGAGAGAGGAGAGGAAGTGAACTCATTTCTACTTACCAATTAAATGCCACTCACTTAGCAAAGGAAACAATTTAGGACAAAATATCTTGATCATGGAAAAATCAAATGGCCCTTTTAAACTAATATTTAAGCCACATTTGCTCCAGCCATGCTCTCTCCCTGTACGGGTGGTAGACTGACTAGCCTTTCCACTTTTCTCCTGGACATTTTGACATTTTATAGACATACAGAATGCATCTGTGAAGTGCCCATAATTTGAAGTCTCTGCATAGCACTCCTCCCTTTATTCCCTGCCATGTTAAACATGTCCAGATAGCAAGTTCACAGAAGGTTGTGAGCTTTGAAGTCTTTGAAAATTCTGAAAATTATATGACAATATTGTATATGTAGTCACTGGTGAGAGCAAGACAACATCTTCCTGAATGCCAGACACATGGCTCCTATAAATCCTCTGCTAAGAGCAGAGAGTGGTGGTCCTGTTTACTTAAGCTCCAGGGTGGAATGGGCATGGTTAGCATCACAGTAATTGACGCAATCAGGATATTCAAATGGAATTGCTGCTACTTGGGCGTATTTAAATGTCATGCTTAGATCAATAGTTCAGAAGAAGAAAGTCTCCACACTCAAGGCTGGAGTAAATAAAACAGCTTCACCTTTCACTGAAATGTATGTGAGAGGATTATTAAATATCTGAGGACTGCACAGTTTAATCTTGGGGAGATAAAGTTTTATCAGCAAGAATTTGCACCCTTTTTGAGGCCCTTTGAAGTCACATCTGCGTTCCCTTAACTGGACTGAAAGTTTCCTAGTTGGATACAAGAGAAGCCTAGGAAATTTCTCTTTATGATGCTCTGCTCCAATGGCATCAGTATTTACCTACAGTTTTATGTTTGTCAGGTTTCAATTATGATGATCTATAAAAATATGTCCAGGAAGTAGACTCTTACTCCTTGCTCAGCATAAAGCATCTGCTTATTGTGTTGCTAGATAAAGTCCCATGTGGAAATCTTGCACTTGGATTTTCAATCCGTTTGCTTCCCACACTTTTGGAAAAATATGTAATTTGTGCCCAGATTGTTTTAAACTTGAAATAATCTAGGCACATACACGAATGTGCACTGAAAAGGTCATCCAGAACAATCTTGATGGACAGATGTGACACGTCAAATGCTCTGGGTATATCTCAAGCAATTCCCACAAACCACAGTGAAAATCATTCATGGAAACAGGGTTAAAATGGAAATTTTCTGAAGTGTGATACCATCAAGTGATGGTGGTGTGAATAAAGATTGAGAGCAATATGGAAAGACTATTCAGAATACTGACAGAGGATAAAACCAAATGATGAAATCTAGAGTACCTCCTTGATCAACTTACAAGTTGAGAATATGTCACACAAAGTTTTTACTGTAGATGAAACTGAGAAAGTTTGAAAATGAATATGGCACAACTACATCTCAAAAGAGAAAAATAGCTTTCAGATTTCAACCAGTTAAGGATTGGAGAGTGGGAACATAAAGCCTTTAAAACTTTCCTCTAATGTTAGATGTTGAGATGTTGAGGCTAATGTTAGATGTTGAGGCTCTGAGTTAAGACTGAGTCATTCTTGACAGCCCACCTTAACGTTCAGGCATCCTGAAGGATCTGGTTAATAATGTGCAGCTTTTGTTTTGCTTCTGTGAGAGTGAAAGTAATTTCACCTTCACATATGGTGAATCACAGAGTGACTGTTGTGCTTGAAATAGTATCTCCTCCTGCTTGGTGATGAGTTAGCTGCGACTGGTACATACAGCTCAAATACATGGAATAAAACTCGTTCCACCCTCTTTCTCCTGATTTGTGTCAATGTCACCAACATTATCTTAGCCATTAGGGCTCAGAACTTGGCAACATCTTTGTTTTTATTTTTATTGGGGTATAGTTGTTTTACAATGTTGTGTTAGTTTCTACTGTACAGTGAATTGGAGTTCCCTGTGCTACACAGCAGGTCCTCATTAGTTATCTATTTTATACATATTAGTGTATATATGTCAATCCCAATCTCCCAATTCATCCCATCCTCCCTTTTCCCCCTTGGTGTCCATAAATTTGCTCTCTATATCTGTGTCTCTATTTCAGCCTTGCAAACCGGTTCATCTGTACCATTTTCTAGATTCCATATATATGCATTAATATACGATATTTGTTTTTCTCTTTCTGACGTACTTCATTCTGTATGACAGTCTCTAGATCCATCCACATCTCTACAAATGACCCAGTTTCGTTCCTTTTTATGGCTGAGTAAAATTCCATTGTATATATGTACCACATCTTCTTTATCCATTCGTCTGTCGATGGGCATTTAGGTTTCTTCCGTGACCTGGCTATTTTAGATAGTGCTGCAATGAACATTGGGGTGCATGTGTCTCTTTGAATTATGGTTTTCTCAGGGTATATGCCCAGTAGTGGATTACTGGGTTGTATGGTAGTTCTATTTTTAGTTTTTTAAGGAACCTCCGTACTGTTCTCCATAGTGGCTGTATCAGTTTACATTCCCACCAACAGTGCAAGAGGGTTCCCTTTCCTCCACACCCTCTCCAGCATTTGTTGTTCGTAGATTTTCTGATGATGCCCATTCTGACTGGTGTGAGGTGATACCTCATTGTAGTTTTGATTTGCATTCCTCTAATAATTAGTGATGTTGAGCAGCTTTTCATGTGCTTCTTGGCCATCTGTATGTCTTCTTTGGAGAAATGTCTATTTAGGTCTTCATCCCATTTTTGGATTGGGTTGTTTGTTTTTTTGATACTGAGCTTCATAAGCTGCTTGTATATTTTGGAGATTAATCCTTTGTCAGTTGCTTCATTTGCAAATATTTTCTCCCATTCTGAGGGTGGTCTTTTCGTCTTGTTTATGGTTTCCTTTGCTGTACAAAAGCTTTTAAGTTTCATTAGGTCCCATTTATTTATTTTTGTTTTTATTTCCATTACTCTAGGAGGTGGATCAAAAAGGATCTTGCTGTGATTTATGTCAAAGAGTGTTCTTCCTATGGTTTTCTGTAAGAGTTACATAGTGTTTCGTCTTACATTTAGGTCTTTAATCCATTTTGAGTTTATTTTTGTGTATGGTGTTAGGGAGTGTTCTAATTTCATTCTTTTACATGTAGCTGTCCAGTTTTCCCAGCACCACTTATTGAAGAGGCTGGCTTTTCTCCATTGTATATCCTTGCCTACTTTGTCATAGATTAGTTGACCATATGTGCATGGGTTTATCTCTGGGCTTTCAATCCTGTTCCATTGATCTGTATTAC
Source organism: Hyperoodon ampullatus (assembly GCF_949752795.1). Lineage (NCBI taxonomy): Eukaryota > Metazoa > Chordata > Mammalia > Artiodactyla > Ziphiidae > Hyperoodon > Hyperoodon ampullatus. The sequence goes on from NC_136916.1 coordinate 87,349,834, forward strand.
TGTTTTTGTGCCAGTACCATATTGTCTTGATTACTGTAGCTTTGTAGTATAGTCTGAAGTCAGTGAGTCTGATTCCTCCAGCTCTGTTTTTTTTTTTTTTCCCCCCTCAAGATTGCTTTGGCTATTCGGGGTCTTTTGTGTCTCCATACAAATTTTAAGATTTTTTCTTCTAGTTCTGTGAAGAATGCCTTTGGTAGTTTGATAGTGATTGCATTGAGTCTGTAGACTGCTTTGGGTAGTATAGTCATTTTCACAATATTGATTCCTCCAATGCAAGAACATGGTATATCTCTCCATCTGTTTGTGTCATCTTTGATTATTTTCATTAGTGTCTTATAGTTTTCTGAGTACAGGTCTTTTACCTACTTAGGTAGGTTTATTCCTAGGTATTTTATTCTTTTTGTTGCAATGGTGAATGGAACTGTTTTCTTAATTTCTCTTTGTGATCTTTCATTGTTAGTGTATAGGAATGAAAGAGATTTCTTTGCATTAATTTTGTATCCTGCAAGTTTGCCAAATTCATTGATTAGCTCTAGTAGTTTCCTGGTGGCATCTTTAGTATCATCTATGTATAGTATCATGTCATATGCAAACAGTGACAGTTTTACTTCTTTTCCAATTTGTATTCCTTTTATTTCTTTTTCTTCTCCGATTGCCATGGCTAGGACTTCCAAAACTATGTTGAATAATGGTGGCAAGAATGGACATCCTTGTCTTGTTCCGGATCTTAGAGGACATGCTTTCTCTTTTTCACCATTGAGAATGATGTTTGCTGTGTGTTTGTCATACATGGCCTTTATTATGTTGAGCATCATCTTTGACTTGTCCCCTCCTTCTTTCCTTTCTGTTGCCAAATGTTGATTCTTTCTTTGGAATACCTCTTGAATCTATACTTTGTTGTCCATATCCATTGACATTGCCTTAAATTAGGCAACTATTACCACTTGTCGAGATAATTGTAACACTATCATAACTTCCTTAATTCCCATTAGTGCCTTCTATATGTTCAACTTGGCAGACTGAAACACAGTATTTGATAATCTTTGCCTGTACTGTTTTTTGACTCCTCTGACTTTGCTCTTGCTGTTCTCTCAACCCAAATGATTTTCACTCCTTATTGTCATATACATAAATCATATCAACACTTCAAAGCCCAACACAAAGGCTTTCTGTCCCCACAGTCTGTTCTGATTATGAGTCTCTTCTCTCTCTCTTTTTCCTTTCCCATCGTAACTTTCTTTCTCTCTTTACATGGGCAGTTATCACTGCATAATTTGTCCTAATAATTTATTTTATGCTTTATTTCTTCTACTAAACTCCAACATTTTAATGTAAGACTCTATTCTAATTAATCTTTATATCTCCAGCACAAACTTAGAATGCCTGGTTCTGTACTTTGCATCATTCAAATCATGCAATTCAGGAAATAGGATATTAATTACTTAATAGTACAGCCAGTGTCTAAATATTGTCAATAAATTGTCTATTTTTATGTCAGCTTCCTGGATGCCAAACCATAGGCTAATTGCTAAATTACTATTATAGCGTGACTGTTATAATTAGGCATAGAACCAGTGGTTTTTCACATTAACTTTTTTTAATCATTAAAGTTAATTTTAATAATACATTTTATTCAATTAAATATAGTATACCTGAAATATTACCATTTCAACTTGTAATCAATATAAACAATTACCAATGAGATATTTTACATTCTTTTTTTTCATACTGAGTCTTTAAAATCAGGTGTGTGTTTTACATGGATAGTGCACCTCAATCCAGGTGCTTAATTTTCACTGGAGGTATTTGGTCTGTATTTAAATTTCATAAAATTTACCACTGGAAAAGTAGATTCACACACCCAGCTTGTTCCAAATATACTTAAAAGTTTTACAGTAACTGATTTGAGGATTAGTTTTTAATTTTAGATTAATAATAAATTTTAATTCAGTGATTTTTAAAAATTGAAGTATAGTATAAACAATACTGTGTTAGTTTCAGGTGAACAGCAAAGTTATTTGGATATATACATAAATGTATATATATATATATATATATATTTTTTTTTTTTTTTTCTCTTTGCATTAACTTTAAAAAATAACTGAAGGGACAAAATAAATCTGGCAAACCATATAAAAATTTGGTCAAATATAAATATAATCAGTTAAAATTTCCAGAACAAAACATTTTTATTTCTGATATTAAGTATCTGAGAACATGCAAGAGTAATAGCAACATGATTTTATAATCTTTTTGGAAGTACTACTAATTATATTATAATTGCTATTAATTGTACATATATGTATTGTTAGCATTATTCCTAATAATATTACTAATAGTTTGAAGATGAGACTATTGAAGTATACCAATGCTTTTTTTGTGTGTGTGGTATGTGGGCCTCTCACTGCTGTGGCCTCTCCCATTGCGGAGCACAGGCTCCGGATGCGCAGGCCCAGCGGCCATGGCTCACGGGCCCAGCCGCTCCGCGGCACGTGGGATCCTCCTGGACCGGGGCACAAACCCGTGTCCCCTGCATCGGCAGGCAGACTCCCAACCACTGCGCCACCAGGGAAGCCCTACCAATGCTTTTTGATATTGGTGTTAAAGATTAAATTATAAAGTTTCGGGGTGCTGCTGTTTTTCTTTACTAATTGTAATAAACTAGAGTTTGTATTCCTAGCACATCAGTGGGGAATCAGACACGTCTCAGCTTTTGGGGATGAATAAATTCACACCAGCTCCTATAAGGAATGAAAGGAGGCATCAGTACACAGAAACAGAGCTAGGTTAGGCACATAGATTCCAGAACCAGACTGCCATGTTCAAATTCCAGTTCTGGCTCCTTCTAGCTCTGCAATCTTATCAAAGTTCCTTAATATCTCTGTTTTTCCAATTCCTTAGCTGCAAAAAGCCTTACTTCACAGGATTGTTGTAAGAAGGAACTGAGTTGCTATGTGTGAAGCACTTAGAACATAGTAAGTACTGCATAGCTATTAGGAGTTCTTACCTATCACTATTATTATGGAATGTTAGATTTAGGATGTTTGCTTAGACATTGTAGTCTGAAACTCTTGTTTTATAGATGAAGAAATTGGGACCCAAGGAGGTTGAGTGACTTGCATCAACGCCTGGGAAATCTCATCACAGGGATCCTGGGCTTATATTCTGTGCTAAGCCCAGTGCTATGTGTGAGACATTGAGTTGCCACCCTCAGGTGTTGCAGGCCTGGACAAGTGGACAGGTGGAGATTACAGCAAGGCAAATGCCATGATGGGCAAGTGCAGCATCTTACAGGAGCTCAGAGAAACTCCAGATTTCTTAGATCCTTCTATTCTTTCCGCTCCTCTCCAAGATGGCATCTAGGTAAATGGAGGACTCATTTGATTCTGTTACAGTGAGGAGGTGAGAGCCTTGGATCCATGCTAGTGATTTCAGTGGCCTTGGCCTGCAGTGGCTAGGATTTCAGTTCCCCGGCCAGAGATTGAAGACAGGCTGCGGCAATGAGAGCACTGAATCCTAGACACTAGGCCACCAGGGACCAGTGACCAGTGACAAGGCCCTGGTCTGTCAGCTTTACAGAAAATGAATTTCTACAGAGGCAGAAAGTAGTGAAACAACTGAAGTGTTTATTATGTGGAAAAGAGTATGCGTGGATTGACACACGGGTGGGCTCAGAGAAAGAGTCGCACCCCCATGGTAGTTTGAATCACTTATATGGGGCATTTCTTCTGGGTTTCCTTTGGCCAGTCATCTTGCTTTGCCAAATTCTGAGTTCGTATTTGCTTTATCTCAGGGTCCTCCCGTGTGTGCTTGCACATCTCTTAGCCAAGATGGAGTCTAACAAAGAGGCCTATGGGTAGTGACATCACTTACTATGAGGTGACGCCCCCTCCCTTTTGACTTCTGAGGAGCCTTTCTGCACATGTGTAGTTGGGAAGGTCTCCTTGCCCTTGAGAATGAGAAACACGTGGTCTCTTAGCTAGGCAGGGCTCAGCTCCTCTTCCTCTTCATCTTGGAGTATCTGTCCACAGGGAACAAACTCCAGTTGCTAATCCTGGGGCCCATCTACCTCCTGGCTCACTAGGTCCTCTGGATTCTCTTTGCATGAGGAAATCTCTTCATCTTGACCCAGGCCTTGCCCTTCACCAGCCTTGAGGGGGCAGGATTATAGCCTTAGGTGTCTGAAGCCCCTTTCCTCCTTCAGTGCTCTCCTGCTGCTCCATTCTTGCTGGATTTGATGGCATGGTGGACAAGAGCACCCTTTTGAGCAGGAGGAAACAAGCCACTAAGCCAGATTTCCTAGGTGCCTCTATATCTTTCAGGTCTCTCTTGAAGCTTACGCCCAAGCTAGGAAAAAACCAGGACTTTGGTGTCTGCCTTCATTGTTCTCTGGTGTGACATAACCCCATGTCTCATTCTGCTTTTCTGGGAACATATTCATGCCTGCTTCCCTTGACATGGTGGGTACAAGATGAAACATTGGCTTACCAATAAGGGAATTTCTGAAAAACACCACCTTCCTTACCTAAGGATGCATAGGAACACGGGGAGGCACCAGAAGTAGCTGCATCATCCACTCAGCCACTGTAGGTCACAGGCCTACAGTGAGACTGGAGCACATTCTACCTCAAGGTGGCTCAGCATTTGTGGGGATGTGTTCAGAAATGGAGGGATGCACACCTTGTCATTGTTCATCTGGAATTCATATTTCCCCAAAGAAAGCCTTTAATAGGGTCTGTCCACCTCCCTTAGGGGATATCTCTAGAGGGTGGGATAATTCTGCAGCCACTTCAGACAGCCTCCCTCCTGCCATCTTGAGTTTTCACCTCCTGCACCATGCCCCCTGTGCCGTGCCATATTCCAGCTTCATAATAGGGTGCATTTCCTTACACTCTACAATAAAGCACAGTGTCAGCACTTTATGCAGGACAGAATGCATTCAGATTCCTTGCCTCAGAGGTGGGGTGCCCAAGACAGCACTTGAGGCCTTTAGGACTCAATTCCTGCCTAACCCTTGACTGGTTTCTGATCCACCAGGACCTCTTAATTACCTTCACTGATGAATTTACTGATAAATTTACCTTTACTTAATTACCTTGACCTTTACCTTACTACCTCACTTCTGTCCTCCACATTCATGAATGCTGTAGGATGTGTGACTGTGACTCACTCCAGCCATTTGGAATGGAAACCCAGGTGACAGTAGAGGGCTGCTTTTCTCTGAGGTGGGATGGGGTAGTAGCTGAGGAGAGGAGATAAAAATTATCAGTGACGTTTTCCTGTTAGACTGTTAGCTCATAGAACTAAACAGATCCTCTCTACTCATCTCTTAGGATTCAGCTTCACATGTTATCCTGAGGTTTTTCACTGACACTTCCATACACACAGAAATAAGTCCTCCTTCTCCTATGTTCCAAAACATATTTGGAAAGGGGACATGTCTCTTAGAGCTTCTGTTCTATTGTATCACAGTGACTTATCAACAACTCACTTCTCTTCCACTAGGAAGATTCTTGCTAGGGCAGAGACCAGGTCTTGGTTATCTTGGCATCCCTAATGCCTTGCAGAGGGGTTGGTTCAGAATTGGGGCTTAGAAAATGGTGACAAATGTGTGAAATGTCCTAGAGATAGTTCTGATTAGGAGCCCAAACTTCTTTGATCTTGAACTTTGATCCTACACTTTCCAAATGACATGCATGGGGTAGGGAGTGTTCACACCTATTGATGTGCAGGGCAGGCTAAAAGGGTAAAGAGATGAATGGAAGAGCTTCCTTAAAGCCATGTGGCCCTGGTCTTTGTTTCTTGCTGGATGATAGCCTGCTAAGGAGAAAGTAGGGCTGGAGTGAGTGTCAAAAGAGTGTCTGGCTGCTCCTGCGTCTTGAAGGTTCTGAGATGGCAAGCACCACTGGAACCCTGAAACTGATCCAGATTGACTCCTCCTTTCTCGTAAATGCCCCCTATTATTGTAATGACTTATGATGTCAATCTATAAAAAAGCAGAACCCCCAAATATCTTCTGGTTATTATGTACAAAGAAGAAACTGTGCTTCCCTGATAGCAAGAGATACATCATTTTTGGGAGTGTTTCTCTCACTGGTGCCAGCAGTCTATTCCAGGATTCAGTTTTGGCTGTGGAGCATTTGTCATTTGGAAACAAACCGTTAGAATGACTTTTACAACTAGGGATGCCAGTGGTCTGCTTGGATTAGGCTGTCTGGTTTAGAACTGGGTCATCTAGTTCTGGAACACATGGTTCAGAATACATTTGAAAGGGAAAGTTAAAATCACCTGGTTTTGGTGAGTGGGCTTGGATAACAACAAACTTTCTGAACCCCACTGTTCTGCTTTGTGTCTGAGTGCCTGCACTGAAAGGGATATTCAGGAGAGCCCTTGAGGGAACGTCCAAATTGCTGGGAGGAGTTCATCCTGAAAGGTAACTTTTAGCATCCAGGAATTTGGGTATCTTATTTAAAAAATCACACCAGCTTAATTTTAGTATAGTAGTGGAGTTATATTATTTTTAGTTTACTTTTAATTCCTGAAGTTTTAATAGTTGAGCAGGAAACTCTTCTATTCCTAAATCTGGGTCCCTATCAGGGCTTAACTTATAAAGACATGTGTTCCTTTGTACATTCTCTGGTTTCCTTTCTGTTCTTTTTGTGAGTTAGTTGAGTAATAACAAAAACTCAACTGTGAGTCTTTTCATCGAGGATGGAAATTTACACGTAGGAAATGGCACCATCAGCAATGGGTCAGTCGTTGGTGTTGACCAATGTAAGAAAAGTTACTTCCTTACACAAAAGGTTAACTAACCAACAGGAAGTATTGGTGGGGAGCTTGGGGGAGGAGAAATTGAGTTACATTCTCGTGGTGAACTTCAGCTCAACACACCACAGAAAGTACCAGGCAGTAAATGAAACTACAAGAGGTTAGAAAACTCTCTATTTTTTTGTTTCTTTGATATTAAAGACAAGGAAGGTATTATGATTTCAAGGTTTGGTGAACTCATTTCTGAACAGGAAGTGAGTAAGTTTCAATCACTGAAATGAAAAGGACATGGGTGGGGCAGGAACATTTTTAGTGCACCTCTCTCACCAGCCGAACCTTGTCATGGAGCAGTGGTTTTCAAACAATTCCCTGGGGTGCAGGAAGAAAATACTAAAACTTCTATTTATCCTTATTGAGTTCATTCTTTAAAACTGTCTATTTCTTGTGCTGTTTTATGGCTTGTTGAAAGAATACGCTAAAGAGAAGAGTTCTCCTTTTTCTCTTTGGGGGTTGTAACAGGATGGGAAGAACTGGAGATGTGGAGAAGCTCAGAACCTGGAGGTCTCCCTTCGCTTCTGATATAGGACATGTGCTAGCCATTTGGGAAGATTCTGGAGAGATAGCAGGAAGGACATTGACCGTTGCTGGACAATGACTGTGTGACAGATGTTGGGTTATGTGTTATTTATTCTTGTTCTATCACTGTACGTGCAATTTGCACATGCACTTATACTTTATATTCATTTATTATCCATTTAGTGAATATCTCATTTGATCTTCACAAACAGCTTAAGAAGGTTTTAAGTTTCTTAATTTTATAACCAGGAATCTAGAGTTTAAGGCAGTTAAGTGTTTGCACAACATTATATGGTTCATACCTCAGCATTTCCCACGTTTTACTGTGTGGGTTTACAGCATAGATTCCAGGGTTCCTCTCAAAGAGATGCTTCTTCAGTAGGTTCAAGGTGGCTTCTAGTCTGCTCACTGCGGGTGGATGTTTATAGAATCGGGGTATAATGTGTTCTGATTGTCTTTCCTTTTTTATTGTATGTGTCCAATCGTAATTTAAGGCCAGAGATACTTCTCTGTCATTCAGGCTGACACCAAGTCTTGGTTTGATACTTCAGTCAGCTGAATCTTCCTACGTAGGCATTAAAAAGTGAGAAAGCAAACAAACAAAAAAGCCTAAAACTCTTTTTTTTTTTTTTACGGTACGCGGGCCTCTCACTGTTGTGGCCTCTCCCGTTGCGGAGCACAGGCTCCGGACGCGCAGGCTCAGCGGCCATGGCTCACGGGCCCAGCCGCTCCGCGGCATGTGGGATCTTCCTGGACCGGGGCACGAACCGTATCCCCTGCATCGGCAGGTGGACACTCAACCACTGCGCCACCAGGGAAGCCCAAGCCTAAAACTCTTGTAATGGCTAAATTCCAGGGAATTGATTAAATCTTAGTACATTTCATTGTGATTAGATTTTAATCAACACAGAGTGACTGACTCTCCTGTTTGGCGGTCTCTTTCTCAGTAGCAGAGCCTGTTGTTTTCCAATTCCTGGTAGAATCTTCTCATCTCCATGTCTGACTCCTCCCAACACACGACAAGAGTCTCGAGCAAAAATCACATTTTGTTCATCTTTCTATGTTTCACAAATTGCCTAACAGAGTACCTGCATTGTTGAATGAAAATATGTTTGTTAAATCCATTTCTTCCAACTATAGATTTCAAACTATGGGTATGGCGTTCTGCTTGCTATATAGGTGATTAACCTGTTTACTTAAAGCAGTAATTCTGGGCTTCCCTGGTGGCGCAGTGGTTAAGAATCCTCCTGGGGGAGGAGCTTCAAGATGGCGGAAGAGTAAGATGCGGAGATCACCTTCCTCCCCACAAATACATCAGAAATACATCTACATGTGGAACAACTCCTACAGAACACCTACTGAACGCTGGCAGAAGACCTCAGATCTCCCAAAAGGCAAGAAACTCCCCCACGTACCTGGGTAGGGCAAAAGAAAAAAGAATAAACAGAGACAAAGAATAGGGACGAGACCTGCACCAGTGGGAGGGAGCCGTGAAGTAGGAAAGGTTTCCACACACTAGGAAGCCCCTTTGCGGGCGGAGACCGCTGGTGGCGGAGTGGGGAGCTTCGGAGCCACGGAGGAGAGCGCAGCCACAGGGGTGCGGAGGGCAAAGCAGAGAGATTCCCGCACAGAGGATCGGTGCTGACCGGCACTCACCAGCCCGAGAGGCTTGTCTACTCACCCGCTGGGGCGGGCGGGGCTGGGAGCTGAGGCTTGGGCTTGGGTCGGATCTCAGGGAGAGGACTGGGGTTGGCTGCGTAAACACAGCCTGAAGGGGGCTAGTGCGCCACGGCTAGCCGGGAGGGAGTCCGGGAAAAAGTCTGGAGCTGCCGAAGAGACAAGAGACTTTTTCTTGCCTCTTTGTGTCCTGGTGCGTGAGGAGAGGGGATTAAGAGTGCTGCTTAAAGGAGCTCCAGAGACGGGCGCGAGCCGCGGCTATCAGCGCGGACCCTAGAGACGGGCATGAGATGCTAAGGCTGCTACTGCCGCCACCATGAAGCCTATGTGCAAGCACAGGTCACTATCCACACCTCCCCTCCCGGGAGCCTGTGCAGCCTGCCACTGCCAGGGTCCCGGGGTCCAGGGACAACTTCCCCGGGAGAACACACGGCACATCTCAGGCTGCTGCAACGTCATGCCGGCCTCTGCCGCCGCAGGCTCGCCCCTCATCCGTACCCCTCCCTCACCCCGGCCTGAGTGAGCCAGAGCCCCCAAATCAGCTGCTCCTTTAACCCCATCCTGTCTGAGCGAAGAAAAGACGCCCTCAGGCAACCTACACGCAGGGGCGGGGCCAAATCCAAAGCTGAACCCCAGGAGCTGTGTGAACAAAGAGGAGAAAGGGAAATCTCTCCCAGCAGCCTCAGGAGCAGTAGATTAAATCTCCACAATCAACTTGATGTACCCTGCATCTCTGGAATACCTGAATAGACAACGAATCATCTGAAATTGAGGAGGTGGACTTTGGGAACAGCGATATATATATATATATTCCCCTTTTTCTCCTTTTGTGAGTGTGCATGTGTATGCTTCTGTGTGTGATTTTGTCTGTATAGCTTTCATTTTACCATTTGTCCTAGGGTTCTGTCTGTCCATTTTTTTTTTTTTACTTAAAGGTTTTTTTCTTAATAATTATTTTTCAGTTAATTATTTTATTTTACTTTTATTTTATTTTATCTTCTTCTTTCTTTTTTTTTCTCCCTTTTATTCTGAGCTGTGTGGAAGACAGGTTCTTAGTGCTTCAGCCAGGCCTCAGGGCTGTGCCACTGAGGTGGGAGAGCCAAATTCAGGACACTGGTCCACAAGACACCTCCCAGCTCCACGTAATATCAAACGGTGAAAATCTCCCAGGGATCTCCATCTCAATACCAAGACCCAGCTCCACTCAGTGACCAGCAAGCTACAGTGCAGGACACCCTATGCCAAACAACTAGCAAGACAGGAACACAACCCCATCCATTAGCACAGAGGCTGCCTAAAATCATATTAAGCCCACAGACACCCAAAAACACACCACCAGATGTGGACCTGCCCACCAGAAAGACAAGATCCAGCCTCATCCACCAGAACACAGGCACTAGTCCCCTCCACCAGGAGGCCTACACAACCCACTGAACCAACCTTAGTCACTGGGGACAGACACCAAAAACAATAGAAACTATGAACCTGCAACCTGCGAAAAGGAGACCCCAAACACAGTAAGTTAAGCAAAATGAGAAGACAGAGAAACACACAACAGATGAAGGAGCAAGGCAAAAACCCACCAGACCTAACAAATGAAGAGGAAATAGGCAGTCTACCTGAAAAAGAATTCAGAATAATGATAGTAAAGATGATCCAAAATCTTGTAAATAGAATGGAGAAAATACAAGAAACATTTAAAAAGGACCTAGAAGAACTAAAGAGCAAACAAACAATGATAAACAACACAATAAATGAAATTAAAAATTCTCTAGAAGGAATCAATAGCAGAATAACTGAGGCAGAAGAATGGATAAGTGACCTGGAAGATAAAATAGTGGAAATAACTACTGCAGAGCAGAATAAAGAAAAAGAATGAAAAGAATTGAGGACAGTCTCAGAGACCTCTGGGACAACATTAAATGCACCAACATTCGAATTATAGGGGTCCCAGAAGAAGAAGAGAAAAAGAAAGGGACTGAGAAAATATTTGAAGAGATTGTAGTTGAAAACTTCCCTAATATGGGAAAGGAAATAGTTAAGTCCAGGAAGCACAGAGAGTCCCATACAGGATAAATCCAAGGAGAAACATACCAAGACATATTAATCAAAGTATCAAAAATTAAAAACAAAGAACAAATGTTAAAAGAGGAAAGGGAAAAACAACAAGTAACACATAAGGGAATCCCCATAAGGTTAACAGCTGATCTTTCAGCAGAAACTCTGCAAGCCAGAAGGGAGTGGCAGGACATATTTAAAGTGATGAAAGAGAAAAACCTACAACAAAGATTACCCAGAAAGGATCTCATTCAGATTCGACAGAGAAATTAAAAGCTTTACAGACAAGCAAAAGCTAAGAGAATTCAGCTTTCCAGCAAATGCCAAAGGGACTTCTCTAGGCAGGAAACACAAGAGAAGGAAAAGATCTATAATAACAAACCCAAAACAATTAAGAAAATGGTAACAGGGACATACATATCGATAATTACCTTACATGTATATGGATTAAATGCTCCACGCAAAAGACATAGACTGGCTGAATGGATACAAAAACAAGACCTGTATATATGCTGTCTACAAGAGACCCACTTCAGACCTAGGGACGCATACAGACTGAAAGTGAGGGGATGGAAAAAGATAACCCATGCAAATGGAAATCAAAAGAAAGCTGGAGTAGCAATCCTCATATCAGACAAAATATACTTTAAAACAAAGACTATTACAAGAGGCAAAGAAGGACACTACATAATGATCAAGGGATCAATCCAAAAAGAAGATATAACAATTGTAAATATTTATGCACCCAACATAGGAGCACCTCAATACATAAGGCAAATACTAACAGCCATAAAAGGGGAAATCGACAGTAACACAATCACAGCAGGGGAAATTAACACCCCGATTGCACCAATGGACAGATCATCCAAAATGAAAATAAATAAGGAAACAGAAGCTTTAAATGATTCATTAAACAAGATGGACTTAATTGATATTTGTACGACATTCCATCCAAAAACAACAGAATACACATTCTTCTCAAGTGCTCATGGAACATTCTCCAGGATAGATCATATCTTGGGTCACAATTCAAGCCTTGGTAAATTTAAGAAAATTGAAATCGTATCAAGTATCTTTTCCGACCACAATGCTATGAGACTAGATATAAACTACAGGAAAAAATCTGTATGAAATACAAACACATGGAGGCTAAACAAGATACTACTTAATAACCAAGAGATCACTGAAGAACTCAAAGAGGAAATAAAAAAATATCTAGAAACAAATAACAATGAAAACACGATGACCCAAAACCTATGGGATGCAGCAAAAGCAGTTCTAAGAGGGAAGTTTATAGCTATACAAGCCTACCTTAAGAAACAAGAAACATCTCAAATAAACAACCTAACCTTGTACCTAAAGCAATTAGAGAAAGAAGAACAAAAACCCCCCAAAGTTAGCAGAAAGAAAGAAATCATAAAGATCAGAGCAGAAATAAATGAAAAAGAAATGAAGGAAACAATAGCAAAGAACAATAAAGCTAAACGCTGGTTCTCTGAGAAGATAAAAAAAATTTTGATAAACCATTAGCCAGACTTATCAAGAAAAAAGTGGAGAAGATTCAAATCAATAGAATTAGAAATGAAAAAGGTTAAGTAACAACTGATGCTGCAGAAATACAAACGATCATGAGAGATTACTACAAGCAACTCTATGCCAATAAAATGGACAACCTGGAAAAAATGGACAAATTCTTAGAAACGCACAACTTTCCGAGACTGAACCAGGAAGAAATAGAAAATATGAACAGACCAATCACAAGCACTGAAATTGAAACTGTGATTAAAAATCTTCCAATAAACAAAAGCCCTGGACCAGATGGCTTCACAGGCAAATTCTATCAAACATTTACAGAAGAGCTAACACCTATCCTTCTCAAACTCTTCCAAAATATAGCAGAGGGAGGAACACTCCCAAACTCATTCTACGAGGCCACCATCACTCTGATAAGAAAACCAGACAAAGATGTCACAAAGAAAGAGAACTACAGGCCAATGTCACTGATGAACATAGATGCAAAAATCCTCAACAAAATACTAGCAAACAGAATCCAAGAGCACATTAAAAGGGTCATACACTATGATCAAGTGGGGTTTATTCCAGGAATGCAAGGATTCTTCAATATACGCAAATCAATCAACATGATACACCATATTAACAAATTGAAGGAGAAAAACCATATGATCATCTCAATAGATGCAGAGACAGCTTTTGAAAAAATTCAACACCCATTTATGATAAATACCCTCCAGAAAGGAGGCATAGAGGGAACTTTCCTCAACATAATAAAGTACATATATGTCAAAGCCACAGCCAACATCATCCTCAGTGGTGAAAACTGAAACCATTTCCACTAAGAACAGGAACAAGACAAGGTTGCCCACTCTCACCACTATTATTCAACATAGTTTTGGAAGTTTTAGCCACAGCAATCAGAGAAGAAAAAGAAATAAAAAGAATCCAAATCAGAAAAGAAGAAGTAAAGCTGTCACTGTTTGCAGATGACATGATACTATACATAGAGAATCCTAAAGATGCTACCAGAAAACTACTAGAGCTAATCAATGAATTTGGTAAAGTAGCAGGATACAAAATTAATGCACAGAAATCTCTGGCATTCCTGTACACTAATGATGAAAAATCTGAAAGTGAAATTAAGAAAACCCTCCCATTTACCATTGCAACCAAAAGAATAAAATATCTAGGAATAAACCTACCTAAGGAGACAAAAGACCTGTATGCAGAAAATTATAAGACACTGATGAGAGAAATTAAAGATGATGCAAAAAATGGAGAGATATATCATATTCTTGGATTCGAAGACTCAACATTGTGAAAATGACTCTACTACCCAAAGCAATCTACAGATTCAATGCAATCCTTATCAAACTACCACTGGCATTTTACACAGAACTAGAACAAAAAATTTTACAATTTGTATGGGAACACAAAAGACCCCACATAGCCAAAGCAATCTTGAGAAAGAAAAACGGAGATGGAGGAATCAGGCTCCCAGACTTCAGACTATATTACAAAGCTACAGTAATCAAGACAGTATGGTACTGGCACAAAAACAGTAATATAGATCAATGGAACAGGATAGAAAGCCCAGAGATAAACCCCCACACATATGATCACCTTCTCTTTGATACAGGAGGCAAGAATATACTGTAGAGAAAAGACAGGCTCTTCAATTAGTGGTGCTGGGAAAACTGGACAGCTACATGTAAAAGAATGAGATTAGAACACTCCCTAACACCATACACAAAAATAAACTGCAAATGGATTAAAGACCTAAAAGTAAGGCCAGACTCCATCAAACTCTTCGAGGAAAACATAGGTAGAACACTCTATGACATAAATCACAGCAAGATCCTTTTTGACCCACATCCTAGAGAAACGGAAATAAAAACAAAAATAAACAAATGGAACCTAATGAAACTTCAAAACTTTTGCACCGCAATGTAAACCATAAACAAGACGAAAAGACAACCCTCAGAATGGGAGAAAATATTTGCAACTGAAGCAAGTGACAAAGGATTAATCTCCAGAACATACAAGCAACTAATGCAGCTCAATATCAACAAAAGAAACAACCCAATCCAAAAATGGGCAGAAGATCTAAATAGACATTTCTCCAAAGAAGATGTTCAGATTGCCATCAAGCACATGAAAGAATGCTCAACCTCATTAATCATTAGAGAAATGCAACTCACAACTACAATGAGATATCACCTCACACCGGTCAGAATGGCCATCATCAAAAAATCTAGAAACAATAAATGCTGGAGAGGGTGTGGAGAAAAGGGAACCCTCTTGCACTGTTGGTGGGAATGTATATTGATACAGCCACTATGGAGGACAGTATGGAGTTTCCTTTAAAAACTAAAAATAGAACTAGCATATGACCCAGGAATCCCACTACTGGGCATATACCCTGAGAAAACCATAATTCAGAAAGAGTCATGTACCAAAATGTTCATTGCAGCTCTATTTACAATAGCAAGGACATGGAAGTAACCTAAGTGTCCATCAACAGATGAATGGATAAAGAAGATGTGGCACATAATATAGAATGGAATATTACTGAGCCATGAAAAGGAACGAAACTGAGTTATTTGTAGTGAGGTGGATGGACCTAGAATCTGTCATACAGAGTGAAGTAAGTCAGAAAGAAAAAAACAAATACCGTATGCTAACACATATATGGAATCTAAAAAAAAAAAAGAGCAGAAGAATCTAGGCTCAAGATGGGAATAAAGATGCAGACCTACTAGAGAATGGGCTTGGGGATATGGGGAGGGTGAAGGGTAAGCTGGGACAAAGTGAGAGAGTGGCATGGACATATATACACTTCCAAACGTAAAATAGATAGCTAGTGGGAAGCAGCCACATAGCACAGGGAGATCAGGTCGGTGCTTTGTGACCACCTGGAGGGGTGGGATAGGGAGGGTGGGAGGGTGGGAGATGCAAGAGGGAAGAGATATGGGGACATATGTATATGTATAACTGATTCACTTTGTTATAAATCAGAAACTAACACACTATTGTAAAGCAATTATACTCCAATAAAGATGTTAAAAAAAAAATCCGCCTGCCAATGTAGGGGACACAGGTTCGAGCCCTGGTCCAGGAAGATCCCATATGCCGCGGAGGAACTAAGCTCGTGTGCCACAACTACTGAGCCCACGTGCCACAACTACTGAAGCCCATGCTCCTAGAGCCTGTGCTCCACAACAAGAGAAGCCACTGCAATGAGAAGCCCGTGCACCGCAATGAAGAGTAGCCCCAGCTTGAGGCAAGTAAAGAAAGCCCGTGTGCAGCAACGAAAACCTAATGCAGCCAAAAATAAATAAATTAATTAATTTAAAAAACCAGTAATTCTTTAGTTTTCTTAGCTGTCTTGGTATTGAAGCTAGACATATTCACAGGTTCTAAGAAATATAATGCTATTTTTTCTGTTCAGAAAAGCTGTGTGGATTTAGATTCTTAAGTATAAAAATTTCCATCTATTCCTTGTTATGAAATGTATGTGAAGTTGTAGGACTAGGTAAGAGGGTGAATAAGTTAGGAAAAACTTTTCTCTCAAGTGCTAAGATATAATGCTCTGAAAATTCCTTTAACATAATTCACTGGATTGTTGTGAGGACAAATTGAGGTGATCATTGAGAATGCTGCTTGGAAACTCTAGATTATAGACAGGTGGGACATTTGTGAAAAGTAAGGTTTTAAAGCAAAATAAGGCCTTTTAAACACACGGAACTTTTGGTGTCCGACAATGTATATGCTGCCTAATGAAGATTAAAGATTAAGCCCTGTTCAGGTAATATTATCTAGTGGGAATAACATAACATTTACCATTTTAACCATTTTAAGTATATGGTTCAGTGGCATTCAACGCATTCCGAATGCTGTGTAACTATCACTGCTCTCCATCTCCAGAATTTTTTCATCATCCCAATCTGAAACTCTATACGCAGTAAAGAATACTTCCCGTTTTCTCCTTCCCCCAGTCCCTGGTATCCTCTATTATTATTATTATTTTTTTACCTACTCTAGGTACATCCTATAAGTGGAATTATACAATATTTGTCCTTTTGTATCTGGCTTATTTCACTTAGTATATGTTTTCAAGGTTCATGCATGTTGTAGCATGTATCAGAATTTCATTCCTTTTTAAGGATGAGTAATATTCCATTGTATGTATATACCATATTCTGCTTATCTGTTTATCTGTTGATGGACATTTGGGTTATTTCTATCTTTTGGCTATTGTGAATAATGCTGCTATGAACATTGGTGCACAAGTATCTGTTTGAAATCCTGTCATCAATTCTTTTGGTTCTGTACCTAGGAGAGGAAAAAAGCAGAACTTTTAAACCCTTATTTTTGCCTGTGACTTTGAGCAGAGATATACTTTTCTTTTGGGTTATCCAGAGCAAGTGTAGATCCTCTGTTCATGCCCTGAAGAATGAGCAGCTGATTTCTTCACCTTTGATGTGCTATAGGCCTCTATCCTTTCCCCTAGCCTCCTCCCCCTCCCCTGAATTTGATGCTGCAAGATGTAGCTACAAAGGGTTCTGATATCTCACTCTAAGCACATGCCTGTGATGAAGTCTATTTAAATTAGGCCTGTCAACTGGTACTACTTTGGGGACTGACAAGGTGAGCTGAGAGAAATTAAGTTGAGAGCACCATATAAAGGGAAATTTAATAGAAATGGAAAGTGTCATAAAGATAATTATACTTGGGGCCTCCCTGGTGGCGCAGTGGTTGAGAGTCCGCCTGCCGATGCAGGGGATATGGGTTCGTGCCCCGGTCTGGGAGGATCCCATATGCCGCGGAGTGGCTGGGCCCGTGAGCCATGGCTGCTGGGCCTGCACGTCCGGAGCCTGTGCTCCGCAGCGGGAGAGGCCACAACAGTGAGAGGCCCGCGTACCACAAAAAAAAAAAAAAAAAAAGATAATTATACTTGAAAGTTCAACTTTAATTCAATTGTGAATGAATTACTCTCTGCTGGTCATTGTTAAAATACAACAGAGAATGAGACAAGAGCTCACATTGTAGAGGAGGATGCATACATATTTAGTAAGCAGCAAAGAGCTACCAACTATGTTATTACTACTCATTTGTTTATTCAACATTCATCAAGCACCTACTAAGCACAGTTCTAGGCCCAGGGTATATACATCAGTGAACAAGACAAAGTCCTTGCTCTCCTGAAGCTGACCTTCTGGGGGGGGAAACTGGACTAGAAACAAGAAAATACACAGTATGATGGCTGTGTATTTTTCCTATGGAGAAAAAGGAAGATAAGGGATAGGGAGTGATAGGGGTGTGTGTATTGTTTTAGGTGGGCTGACCAGGGCAGGCCTCTTGGAGTGGGTGACTTTAAGCACAGATCAGAATGAAATGAGGAAGAGAGTCAAGGGGAAATGTGGGTGACAAGGGAGCCTGGCAGAGGAATAGTGGTGACTGCTGTAATCTTACATTTTGGAGATGGATAAAGAGCTTTGAGGCTTAAATTGATGGGACAAATCTGATGCTCTTTGATTTTAAGTACATAATCCTATGACACTGTAAAATTATTTTTTTATTTAAACACTCAAAGATCTATTTGCAAGAGAATATTCAGTGGCAAGATACTTGCATTTTAAAATAAATGAATATTTCAAAATGATAAGGAATCAGTGCTAGAAATCTCTCTCTCTCTCTCTCTCTCTCACACACACACACACACGTGTGCATTTTGAGAGCTTCTGTGCATGGAATAAACATGAGGTGGGTCTTTTGTGGTCTTGCTGTAGGCATGGCAAGCCCTTCTATACTTTCTCCTCCCATACTTTCTCCTCCCATTAAGATTCCTCATTCTGTCAGTGTCATTGGTTAGAAAGAAATATTATATTTTAATCAGTTCAGACTAGGTAGTGCATGAATAACTAGAGCATTTAAGACCAAATAATATCTCTTAGAAGCATTTAACAAAAATATGCTTAGTAATCCAAAGAAAGCCAACTCTAGTCTTGAAATTTCAGGAAGGATGATAAGAATGTCAGAAACTTTTGAACAAATGGAAAAAATCACCACATGTAGCTCCTTAATGTTGACTCTCTCCTTCACAGTGTAGGGGTGTGTGTGTGTGTGTGTGTGTGTGTGTGTGTGTGTGTGTGTGTGTGTGTGTGTGTGAGGGGGGCTTGCAAAACTGAAGACACAGTTCTTACAGTCCTACCTTAAGCAACCTATAAGCTGGGAGGGAAGATAGCAGACATTGTAGGATAAGGACCGTTGGACAGTACCAAACCTAAACCTGGTCTCTGGCAGTGCCCACGAGAGGGGGATCAGAGATGCTAGGAAGATAGTCAGAAAAGGGGTGAGGAGGGAATGTGTGATCTGGTCCTTTAAGGACTGGTTGGGAAAGGTCTCCCAAAAGGAGAGGATGGCCTGAGCAAAGATGCCAACATAGGGATGTGCAGTTGATGTTTAGATAATGGAAAGGGGTCCCCATGGACTAAGGCAGAGGATCTGGCTTGGAGATTATAGGAATAACTTTGGAAAGATCAATGTAAGGCCAAGAAGAGAAAAAGAGCTCTTTGCTCTCCTTCTTTTGTAAGTTGCTTTCTGACTCATTAATTTATCAGATTATGGGGAAAATCATCACTTGCTTCCCCATCAGTGTGCTGCTAGTGGGGTCAGCCGTAGATCTCAAGATGTTCCCTGCAAACAAAATCACTATCTTCTAAGAGCTGCATTTTCATTGGTTGGCCTACAAGCTGACTGTGAAAAACTTAAGCAGTACAAAAGGGTAAGAACCAATGAAAATGGTATGGGGGTGGAGAGGCCCACCAGCCCCTCCACCCCTATACCATTCTTCGGAGGTAGTTGTTATTAATTATTTCTTCTTGCTTGGCTTTCCTGTTATCATTCATTCAGTCAACAAATATTTATTAAATGCCTATTATGGACACTGGCGTTACAACAGTGAACAAAAGTCCCTGCTCTCAAGCAGCTTATATTTTAATTGGAAGAAACTGACAGAAAGCAGCAAGCACATTTAAAATATTTTTACCAAATGGGATTACCCTATACACACTCTTTTGCAACTTGTTCTTTTCACTTGACAATACCTCTTAGACATCTTTCCAAGTCAGTCTGAAGAGGCCTACCTCTTTCATTGATAATAGCTAATAATTATTGAGCATCTACTATGCTCCAAGCACAGTCTTAGTCACAATAATCCTCTATGGTAAGTACTATAATGATCACCTTTCTACAGATGAGGAACTGAGGTCCAGAGAGGTTTGGGAACTTGTTCAGTCACCTGGCCAGTTACTGATGGAGCCAGATCTGAACCCAGACCATCAGATTCTTCACTCCAGTTCTATCCCCTCCTGATGGCTATGTAGTACTCCTTTGTATGAATGTACCTTGACTTACTTAGCCAGTCCCCTATATTTAAGCCATTTTTAGTTTTTTGCTATCACAGTGCTATAATGAACAGATATGTTTGCATATGTTTGGGATTATCTGTAAGGTACATTCCTAAGAGATAGAAACATACACATTTCTATATTTGATAGGCATTACTTAGTTTTCCTTTGAAAATATTTAATCAACTTCTATTCCCACTAACAAATGTAGGAAAAGGTGTAGATTTCTTTAAATATTCTTCAGCAAAGGTAATTACCAGATTTATAATAGTTGTCAATATGAAAATTAAAAAATGGTATAGAAGCTATAGTTAATTCTTTTAAAATTTGAAACAGTTTTTCATTGTAAATATTTTAAAGAAATGATTTCTTCCGCATATAGGCTGTTCTTGGTCCTTTTTATCATGCAAGGAAGAAAGCCATCACTCTTGTGGCAAGAAATCTGTCCTTTTTTTTTGTGACTGTGGAGGCCTGGCATGGAAAGTCCCTCCCTTCTCTCTGATCTGGCTCTCTGTGGAAACCTGAGGGCTCAGTACCACATTGTTTCAGGAGAGTGGGATTGACGCAGGTGATCAACTTGCTCTGGTTAGAGAGACATGATTAAAACATATTTGGTTTCAGTATTTAACAGCAAATCTGATGCAACTTCTGGAAAATCCATAAACGGCTTTAGATGTATTGAAAAATAGCATAATTCTTTCTTTTAAAAATAGCTATGAACCAAAATATTTTGTTTTCATTTAATCCCATCTTAAAAACGAGAACCATCTCAAAGCGATTCTAAACTAAAAAGTTTAAATCTATTTCCCGTGTGTGTTTGTTCTTCAGCATCCTTAGAGTTAATCGTTTGCTTCCTCTGAGCTGAAATTAAGGATGTTGGGAAAGAAGTCATCACTCTGCATATTACATGTTGCTTGAGTGTGCTTAGCTTTCATCCATAAGAGTGTTGAACTCCCCTTGTAATAATTAAAAAAAAAATTGGCATTGCTAATTCCTTCATCTCTGGGAAAAACAGGTGGGAACTCCAAAGATATTTACTAATCTTCCTCAGTCGAGGGCTGATAAAAGTTTGCTAAGCAGAAGCCGTAGCTGGTGACTCCTTTCGTTGTCTGCGTCTGTCCTTCTGAACTCTTGATTCTCACAGAAGAAGCCATCCTGGCGAAGACAGCCTCTAGGGAGCTTCCTTTTGTTTCTCCAAGATTAACTAGTTCTGCCCTGGTAGCAGCAGTAGGCAACTATTCCAGGAGAAACTCTTCTGGGCTTTTGGTATTTTTCCAAGGACCGTTTTTACTCCCTCAGTTCTTCACTGGCAGGGAAGCTGCTTTCCTGCAACACCTTCCTCTTTTTCTGATGAGATGCTGATTCTGATCTGCCATCTAGCAGCTTCCGGTAGTGGTAAGTGGTCAAGAGTGTTTTTCCGGGAGTTGGTCTCAGGGTTTCAAGAATGTCCCCTAGAGACCCAGTTTCTTTTCTATGTAATTACTAGAGCTTTCAGAATAGCCTTGCTTTTCTCGCTTTTCGCTTTTCTCGTTCTTCTCATTGATATGGTCATGGAATGGGTACCTGTTTGATCTTGCTGCACTGCTGGGAAATCTCCCTTTTGGGCGAGAGGCTTAGGTCCAGGCTGAGGTGAGTCTGGGGAGCATTGAAGGGTTGGTGAGACCAAGAAGAGAGGTAGCTCTGGACTGTTTGGTGCTTTTGGTTTCTCTTTTCCAGGTTGCTGTTTTGCTTTGCTGTTTTCATTTTCTGTGTGTTGAAGTTTAGCAAAGAGTATTAATTATTCTCCTCTCATTAAAAAGTAATTTTGAGGGGCTTCCCTGGTGGCGCAGTGGTTGAGAGTCCACCTGCCGATGCAGGGGACACGGGTTCGTGCCCCGGTCTGGGAAGATCCCACATGCCGCGGAGCGGCTGGGCCCGTGAGCCATGGCCGCTGAGCCTGTGCGTCCGGAGCCTGTGCTCCGCAACGGGAGAGGCCACAACAGTGAGAGGCCCGCGTACCGCAAAAAAAAAAAAAAAAAAAAAAAAAGTAATTTTGGGGGAAATTAGTTGGATTTGGGAAACAGAGCATTTTCTTTTTTTCCTTTGAAGGTCAAATTTTTCTTCTGTTAGCATCACCTATTACATGGCCAATGGGAGTAACATCAATGTCCATTTCTTCTTGGTTTGTGGGTACTTGTCACTTCCTTTGATAGCAGTTGGTTTGAGTTTTTTCCCAGCGGGTTTGCATCTGATGCACCTATTCAAGATATTGTTCATTTTATGATCAATTCATGCTTTGGACATAACAGTTTGTCACTAAGCTCTCCCTCTGAGGCTTGAGGGGTATGTTTTTAGGGCTGAGATTTGTCTGAACAGAGAAATGGATTCTTCTAGCTGTTTTGTTGATAGACATGAGAGAGTCTCAGGTCCCTGGCTAACAATTAGCTGTTTCAAAAAAAAAAAGGAGATGGGCAAGAAACATTAATTAGGGGCTGAAGGCTTATTAGAAAGGAGGTGAGGAAATACGGTATTGTGTATGAGATTACCTGTGTCCAAGAACGGCCACCTGTGTGCCTGTGTTGTTCCCTGCTTGGCTTTACAGCAAAATGTGAATTCAGAGGGATTTTTGGACATATATTTATCTATCTTGTGCTTTTATATTGTTTCATGATGCATGCATGCATCTTTAAAAATGAGGGACCAAGTGATTTTTTTGTGCCCCGGGGGGTTTTTTTGTGCTCAGGAGGATTTTATTTTTTTTCTTACATGGTAAATTGGAAATTTTCATTTAGAAGGAAAAGACTTAACCTATCTTTTCAAAGAAAATTAGAAATTGTTGCTGTCCTTGAAATAAAATTTCTTAATGTATGTATCCTAGATGCTTGCACAGCGTGTACAAGAATCAGATGTTAGTATTTGTTTTCAGGATTTCCCAAGAAATGATGTCAAAGAAAACAGTATCCTCCAAATGTTCCACATTTGTAGCGTATGCCTAAAGTCTTACTTGACTTCTTAGCAATATTACGTATTTTCCAAATATTAACAAATAAAATTCTAATTAAATGTTAAATATAAATATTATATTGGTCAATAATGAATATTATTGACCATTGTGTTTTTGGAAACATAGTCCTTCTTTAATTTGCGGCTACCTTTTTCTCCTCTCTCCTCTTCTTTACTCAATGCTGGTTTGTTGAGCACCTACGTAGCCTGTGCCAGGCTCTGTGCTAGATGCTCTGAAGAAGAGGGCGTAGGAGGAAAGCCACAGCGTTTTGTTTCAATACATGTTTCTCTAACCCTTCTTTTGAGGTTGGGTGTTCCCTAGGACTCTGTCCTTGTCCTCTTATTGACTCATCCTCACCCGCTGTCCTCCCCTCACTTCTCTTCATTCTCGTTCTTCCTGAATGAGATCATTCATTCCCTGTGACTTCAATGTTTCCTCATATGTTGATGATCCAAGTCTACAAATCTGTCTTTTCTCTTTCATGCTGAGGATATTTTCCATGATCAAGAGGCATTTCAAGCCTAGTGTGTTCAAACTGAACTTAATATTCTCCCACATCAGTTCCTGCTCCTGCTCTCCCATCTTCTCCCTTCACTGCTGTATTTGTCATTTTCGTTAATGGCACCTCTATCCTCTCATTGTCCTGAGCTGAAAACGTGGAAGTCATCCCAGATTCCTCCTTGTTTTGCACCCCAGCATATAGACCCCTTATAAAGTCTGTCAATTCCAACTGCAGGAATATTTCCAGAATCCAGCTCCACTTGCCTGTTGTCACTGTTCCCCCACTTCTTTCCATGCCAGTCCTTGTCATGAGAGTAAAACCTTCCTAAAAACCCTGATGGCATACACTTGCATAGAGAGACACGAGGAAGCAACGACACTGGACAAGGGGGCCTGGATTCTAAGTGTACCATTCTGCAGAGAGAGCCCTTCTGCCTCCCCATTACCTGAGGATCAACCACAGGATCTTGATCGTGGCAATGCTCTGTGTCACCTCATCTATCAAATAGGGATAGTCCCTGCCTGTAAAATTTTGTTGAGGATTAAATGAGATGATACATGTCAGTGCTTAGCATGAGGCTAAGTACCAAGTGAATGGGAGTGATGATGATGACAATGATGACTTCTTTCAGAATCCATCTCTTATCTACCTTGCCAGCCCCATATCACACTACACTCCTCCATGCCCCTTGTAATCTGGTTGCCATGAATATCACTGCTTCCTATCACAACACTTGGTCTTTCCACATGCTGTTCTTTTTGCCTGTACTTACCTTGTTTTACCAAGCAGACTCTTCTTTTTAAAAGGACTTGACTTGGAATCGCCATCTGTGAGCTCATAGCTGACTCTGCAAAGCAGGCTTGGTGACTCCCTTCCCTCTGTCTCCATAGTTCTCAGTCCCTCCTTCTGTCATAGTCCTGCACTAATGAACTTTCTATGTATCTGGTCTCATCTACCCCAGACTCTTGGTTTTTGAAGGATAGAGATAGGGCCTGATGATCTTTTCCTTCCTCTACCCAGCCCAGGTTTGACATAGAATAGGCATCTGATAAGTGTTTGATGATTGAATATCAGTAAGGATGCTCTCAAATTTGATAAGTTTTCTACGTATGTAGAGTTAAAAATACATTTAAGAAAAATAAAAATAGCAATAGCTTTCCTTTCTTGAGTATTAACTTTGTAGCAGGAGGCACTGTGCTAATTTTTTTTTTTTTCCACAGGCATGACTTCATTTAGTTTGCTAAATGATCCCATGAGTTACCCTGATTGTCTCTGTTTACAGATGAGAAAACCAGGGCTTAGAAGGGAGGGGAACTTGCTGGAGGTCGAGAGATAACAGGACCAAACCTGGCCCCCTGACTCCAGGCTCGGGGAGGAACGGGAAAGTGAGAAGGGGAAGGAAGATGACCAAGCCAGGGGAAGTGTGTTTGGGAGAGAAAGGGAAGGATGAGGAGAAGGACATTGAAAATGCACAAGAGAGGCAGTGAGAGCAGGCGAGGAAAGGAAGAGAAAGGAAAGAGAGAAGGAAACTAGGAGACCAAGTTGGAAAATAAGCAGGACATAAACAAGAGGAGAAAGGGAAGAAGTGTTCCCACCACTTTAGAATTTTGTGGTAACAGCTGCGTGCCTAACAGAATATAAACAGACTTCAGTGTCGACATGACAACTTACAACAAAAGCAATCTGATATACATTATATGGGAAATAGAATAATTTATTGTTGAGGCATGGTAATTAGATATAATTGGTAAGCAGTTTATAAATTTGGCTGTGCTAACCATCACTTTGACAAACACATACACAGACTGGCTTAAATATTTTTACTTCTATTTTTGCCCAATATCTATACTCTGTAAGTCCTACAGCTGTTGGCAGCTGTCAATATGATTAAAACATTATCTATACCTGATTCACTTTGCTGTACAGCAGAATCGAACACAACATTGTAAAGCAACTATACTCCAATAAAAATTAGTTAAAAAATAAATACAACGTTATCTATACCTCCTACCCTCACGTCACACTCAGAGCTGCACACATGTAGGACTGAGGCCTGGGCTTATTCCTTACCTTAACCCTCACTGGTCCAACCTCCTAAGGCTAAGATTTCCCTTTTGCATCAAGATGTCCCTTCCCTGGAGTCTTAGAGGTGTGTTCCGTCTCCTACCCCCCATCCCTTAGAGACCTGGAACAGGGGGCTCCTGGGGAATATTCTTGGGCTGGTAGGCAGGGTTGCCAGCTGATATGTTGCAAGGTCACCATGTCCAGAGGTGGGAAGACTCACTGAGGCTTTGCTTTTCAGGCTTTGGGAGCTTACGGCCAGAGGGAGGAAAGGGGCAGAGGCAGGACCAGAGAAGGTAGAGAGCAGCAGGAGGAGAGAAGGGGCTGATTCCCTAATCCTGCCATCCCACTTCCCATCCTCAGACCCCACTATTACTCAGCAGATGGGTTCTCCATTGTTCACCTAAGCCTTCCAGGCAGCTCCCCTACCCTCCGCTCTTGGTGGGTCAGTCCTCTTGGTGGGTTGTGTTGAGAGGCAAGTGCCTGAGTGAGGAGTATGAAGGAAAGTCAGGGAAACAGGGAAAGGAAACTGAGGGAGTGAAAGCGGAGAAAAGGGGAGGGAGTAGGAGGAGAGATGACAGATGGGGAGGAAGGAAGGAGGGGGAGGAACCACATTCTTATGGAGTGAGCTGTATTTACATGTATATTTATCCTGGAAACAGCCCCGGGGAGGAAGGAATTATTACCTCTATTTTACAGATTCGGGGATTGAATCTTAGGAAGGGTAAGTGACTTGGTCAAAGTAACACTAGATAGAAAGTAACTGAGCTAGGATCGGGGTCTGTTATCCTAAAAGTCTCTCCTGTACATTACAGTGTCTCTGAAGAGGAGGAGAAGGCAGAGTTGGGGAAAGAGAGGCAAGCAGAACAGAACGGAGACTGGAGAATAGACGGGTGGCGGACAGGAGGCCCTCACGGGGGCTGAGGACTGGGGTTGGGCTCCTTGAAGCTGTGTGGGACCTTTCCCCCTTGGCCCATCTTGTCCCTGAGTCCTGAGAACTGGAGAGGACCCACTGCTCAAAGGACGTAGAGGATGCATGCCCCTGCGGGGACACCCCAGCTCCTCCCTTGACCCTGAGTTGAAGCCAGGCCTAGGGGCGCTCCCTGAGCAGCACTCTGGGCAAGGAACGAGAGCTGCCAAGAATCTGCCTGCGCTACTCTCTGGCTTCAACTCCTCCTCCTGTCTCTTCCCCCACTGTCCTGGCCCCTACCTCTTCCCTTTCTTTCCCAATCTCCTCTGATTCCTTTGTCCTCCTGTCACTCTCCCTCATGTTTTCAATCTGTCTTCCCACTGGTTCTATCCCCTTAGTTTATTGCCATGGCCCTGGCCTCCCACTGTAAGCACATCTTCTCTTTAAAGCCTCATTACCCATTCACACTTACCTCCTTTATTTTGCTGCAGAATGTCTTACAGGGGTTATACTCACTGTCCTCAATTCACCCTAATGTGTATATTGACATTTTGACAGGGGAAGTTCAGAGGGCTGCCTTCAAGGTAACTATCTAATGAGCATTTTCATTATGTGTCACTGTCCCCAGCAACCTGTCCAGGTATGTTCTGAGGCTCAGAAAGCTTACTTGGCCTGGATTCTGTAATGTTAGTAGAAAAAGCAGGAATCCAAGATCAGGTTGTTTGACTCCAAAGGACAAGCTTGCAGCCACCACATCCTGCTGCCCCTTGAGCAGGTCAGCAGGCTGTTCCCTTGGTTGCCAGTTGGTGAGTTTGTTATGGCTAGAGTGGGTCATATGTCCTGTAGACTTTGGACCATAAGTCAACAGCATACCAAAAACAGAGCTACCTTTCTGGGGAGGACTAATATTAGCTCAGGAGACTGATGATCTAGAGTAAGATGAATGACAATTTATTAATTGAAAATATATAATATATAACTGTCAGGAGGACCAGAATGTTCACTTCAGCATGCATGACTGGTGTATTCTTCCCCTGTAGGCAGACTTCTGGGGGAAAGCAAGTTATTATCAGTAGGTTGCTTGGTGATCGTGGAACTGGAGCAGGGGGAATTAACTATAATAACTTGATTGTTGAATGGCCTCTGATCATTAAAGAGAATCTCCATTTTCATCCTTGGCTTAAAGCGTTGAGTCACCTGCAAGCAGGTGTACCCATTTTCACTATAAGTAGGGACCTCTTTGAGAAATCGTAATATGACCAGTATGCACTCTTCTGCTCACAGCTGCTTAAGTAGCATTTCCAACTTGGATGTCTTGTTATGTCCTCAATCTCAAGGTATCTGAAACCAACTTCTTATCTTCCCTAAACAAATTGGAGTTTTCTCGTTACTTTGCCATTTTTTCCATTAGAAGAATTACTTTCTGTGACCAAGATTCAAAACCTGAACTTGAAATGTAAAAAAACCCAAATTCTTCATGCAAGCGTCACTCAATCTTTTCCAAAAAAAGTACTCACTTAAATGAATTAATATACGTGAAACACTTAGCTATTTTGGGTGCATTTACCTCTCTACTTACTTTCCCCAGACCTGTCTTTCTGTAAAAACCCACTAAGACTTTCACACAAGAAAACCACCATTTTAATCCCTTGCATAAGGTGAAGGCGAGGGTAAGATAAAACATTTTCAGCAACTTAACTTTTTCTATTTCTTCTGCTTCGGGGTGATTTCATAAAAGGAGGAATGTTTTTATGTAAACAGTGTTTGCTTCAGTACTTGTAAATGTTGAATTTCAAAATCCTAAGTTCCTACTTCTAGAGCTAGATTTCGTTTTAACAAATCCTTCTTTGTCACCTGATTTTTTTCAGTGTATTTCCATAGACCCTCACTGATCTGAAAATTCAATAAAAGATGGCTTTTTCTTTACTCTGACATCCTTTAGAGGTGGAGCGAGTGTCAGCTGGGGTATTTTGGTGAATTGATAAGTGTACAACAATAAAAGGACTAAATTTTACTTCCTCAAATTTACACTAGAATCTGCTACATTAGTATAAATTCTCCATTAAATATACCTGGGTTGCTGCTATTAAAAGGAAAAGATTTGATTGTAGGAAACATGGACTTGAATCCTTAGTTTTTGTTGTAACCACATGTCTTAGAGAGTAAAAACACTTGAATAAGATCATTAATAAGAAACACTTTTCACAAACCTTAGAGAAATATTGTTTAATTCGTACAACTGTAATTATATTATCACTCTGGATTAAATATGAAATAGAGAATATTTTCTTCAAAAATAAAAATGGGTAAAGTTTAAAAAATGGATTTATTCATTATTTTAAAGATAAAAGGTTTCAAAGATACTTTGGAAGATGGTATTAGAGAAATTAAAAGCAAAGAAATAATTGGATGGTTTAAAGGTAATTTTAGGAAGGATATGGTTTTGCTTTATGTTTAATTGTCTAGTGGCTTTTAAAGTGAAAAGTGCTTATAAGAAGATCTAAAATAAGAGAAGGTTTACATGGATATTTTCTCTTTAGTTACCTTTATATTACACAAATACATATTTAAGTTCATCCTTTGTTCTGGCTATCTGTTAGTGTTAATCCCTCAAAGCAAGCTAGAAAACCAATAAGGAGAAAGAAAGAAAAGGTTGGCCAGTGGCCGGTACTCCTAATAACTTCCTGAGAGATTGAATTTCTTTCTTCTGCCTGCATTCTCATTGCCACCTGTCAGGGTGGAGAGTCCCTTTTGCCATCCTACTTAAAGAATCATTCTGCTTTTCACCAGCTCGAGGGACTCTGAGCCCATGAAAACAGAATATGTTTACTTAGTCTCCAGAGAGAGTTTTCAAGCCCTAACTAGTTGGCTTAGAACTTGCTGATGAGCCTTAACCCTCTGGCCAGATGGGGCCACCAGATCAAGGTGTCATTGTCACAAAATCCATTCATCCTTCTCCATGTTGCCATTTTGTATTGGTTGTGACTATTTGTTGGAACAAAGACAGTCCCTCATGGATAAAAAACCCGCTTTTGTCCATGTTATTTCTCACAGAAAGGCTTTTCCTCAAAAGATCCTTTCTGTTCATCTTCTTCTAGAGCCAGAGTGCCTCCTCTTGCCCTTCTACCCCAAGATTTGCAAATTCCTCCTCCTTTCTTGTGCTCTTCAGTTTGCCTGCAACACTCTTCTTATCGCTAACCAAATACTTCTCATTTTTTGAGGTTCTTCCTAGGCTGGAGGTGGGGGATGCACAGGACGATAGGGACCAGCCAGAGGTAGGGAGCAGCCAAGAAAGCCATGACGGTTCCCAGTTTGGGAAGATCTAAGATGTTCTTGAACTTGGGGTTGGGGTCTAGGAAGGGATAGTTGCTAAAAGGGAAATGCCTTTTAGCATCTGGAAGCCCTTGCTTCATTCCTCATAGACACTGAGAGCATTAATCATTCTTTCATTTAGCAAATTTTTATTGAGCACTGCCACATGCCAGGCGTGCATTAGACACTGAAGATACAACTATGGACAAGACAGATTGGGTCTCTGCCCCACTGGAGTTTGTAGACTAATGGGAAAGCAGCCAATATAATAGGCAAATACATTCTAGAATGATAAGGGCTCTGAAATGGGAAGTTCTGGATTCTATGGGAGCACATAGGAGGTGCTCTTACCTCTGATTTGGGGGACCAGGGGAGAACTCCTAGAGGAAGTGATGTATGAGTTGATATTGAAAAGATGAGTACAAGTTAGTCAGTTGAAGGGGCTGGTGATGGGGTTAGATTATGACAGGCAGAGAGAAGAGCATGTGTCAAGGCCCTCAAATAAAAAGAAGCTGAGTTATTTCTGTAGTATAGACATGGGGTGGTGGAGCAAGGAAGAATGGGGGCTGTAAGGAGAGTGATGAGAAATCAGGGTAGAAAGACTAGCAGGGACCAGGTTGAGGAGGGGCCAAGGAGTCATGCTGCAATTGGATCTTTTTTTCTAAGGCCAGTGGGACGTTATTGAAGGGTTTTAAGCAGGGGTGTGACATGATGCCATTTAACTTTTAAAAAGATAACTGTGGCTTCAGTGTGGACCCTACTCTATGGGTGGCCAAGGCTGCAGCGGGGAAACCTGTTAGAAGGAATGCAGGGGAAAGCAGTCACTGGTCAGCAGGCATGTCCTAGAGGCATCTGCTGCCTAAAACTGGGGTAGGGGGAGCAGTGAGGAGGGGGCGGGGGGATTGTTTTAGGCAGCCTTGATGGCCGTTGGTAGAAGGCATGGGAAGAAGAACAGAAGAGTTAATGATGGGTTATATTTGAGGACCTATCCCTGCTTCTAGCAGCACCTGGCAGCAGTACTCCCATCTTGTTGCATTCATCAATTTTAGTGACTGGTTTCTGGAAAAGCAGTGGGTTTTACAAAGTGTTGATGGCCCTACTTGTCAGGGGCACCCCAGGGATGGCTATTCCCTCAGTGGGCTGCTGCTTTTCCTGGAGGTGGTGGAAGGGAACTCATGAATCTGGGAGCACAACAGGGAGAAATATTGATGGTTTCAGGCCTTTTAGACACTAGAAATTTGTAATGGAACAGTAGGTGTTGATGAAATTCCTCTGCATCCTCCTTTCTTGTAGCTGCTAAACCATAAATGCTGCTCTTCCTCTTTTCTGGTCTCCATATGACTGACCAGCTTCTTCTTTCATGGGTGTTTAATGCATCCTGCCACACCATGTCTTTGAGCAGGAACAAACAAGTCATGTCTCTTTCTAACCTAAAGAGTATGAATTCAGAACCTCTGCCTACCCTGTCATGTGTTTGCAAAGGTGCTTGAGTTCATTTCCATGGTCCTTTGGGTTCTAAATGTTGAAGTTATTTGTTAGCCCTTTATTTATTCACTCTAAATCCTTAATAGAGTTTGCCATGTGAAGGAAATTAGACATGTAGGGAAAAAAATAAAAGATAATAATGACATATTTCTGCCCCCTATTTATTTATTTCTAAATAATTTTTTTCTTCCAGTTTTATTGAGAAATAATTAACATACAGCACTGTATAAGTTTAAGGTGTATAGCATAATGATTTGACCCACATCATGGAATGATTACTACAGTAAATTTAGTGAACGTCCATCATCTCATATAGATAAAAAATTTTTGAAAAGTTGTTTTTCTTGTGATGAGAACTCAGGATTTATTCTCTTAATGACTTTTATATATAACACACAGCAGTGTTAATTATATTAATCATGTTGTACATTACATCCCTAGTACTTACTATCTTCTAACTGGAAATTTGTACATTTTAATCACTTTTATCCAATTCCCCCTCCTCCCACCCCCTGCCTCTGGTAACCACAAATCTGATCTCTTTTTCTGTGAGTTTGTTGTTTGTTTTTTGAAGTGTAACTGACCTACAACACTATGTTAGTTCCTGGTGCACAGCACAGTGATTGCATATTTCTGTACATTACAAAATGATCATCATGATAAGTCTAGTTACCATCTATCACCATGCAGAGATATTATATTACTATTGACTATATTCCCCACACAGTACATTTCATCCTCATGACTCATTTTGTCACTAGAAGTTTATACCTCTTAATCTCCCTATTTCACTCATCCTCCCTCCCCCTGCCCCCTCCCCCACAACTACCTGTTTGTTCTCTGTACCTATGAGTCTGTTTCTGTTTCGTTATATTTGTTCATTTGTGTTGCCCAGTAAGTGAAATCATACAGTATTTGTCTTATTTCACTTAGCATAATACCCTCTATGTCCTTCTATATTGTCAAAACTGGCAAGATTTCATTCTTTTTTATGGCTGAATAGTATTCCATTACATATATACATCACATCTTCGTTATCCATTCATCTATCAATGGGTACTTAGGTTGCTTCCATATATTGGCTATTGTAAATAATGCTGTGATGAACATAGGGGTGCTTAATGTCTTTTTCAAAAAATAAATTTATTTTTATTTATTTATTTTTGGCTACATTGGGTCTTCGTTGCTGCACACAGGCTTTCTCTAGTTGCGCCGAGCAGGGGTTACTCTTCGTTGCAGTGTGCAGGCTCCTCATTGTGGTGGCTTCTCTTGTTGCAGAGCATGGGCTTCAGTAGCTACAGCACATGGGCTCAGCAGTTGTGGCTTGCAGGCTCTAGAGCGCAGGCTCAGTAGTTAATAGCACATGGGCTTAGTTGCTCTGCGGCATGTGGTATCTTCCCAGAACAGGGCTTGAACCCATGTGCCCTGCATTGGCAGGCAGATTCTTAACCACTGAGCCACAAGGGAAGTCCCTCACTGTAGTTTTGATTTGCATTACCCTGCTGATTAGTGATGTTGAGCATCTTTTCATGTGTCTGTTTGCCATCTGTATGTCTTCTTTGGAAAAATGTCTCTTCGGGTCTTCTGACCATTTTTTAATGGGGTTGGTTTTTTTTTTTTTTTTTTGATGTTGAGTTGTATGAGTTCTTTGTATATTTTGGATATTAACCCTTTATCAGATATATCATTTACAAATATCTTCTCCAGTGCAATAGGTGGCCTTTTTGTTTTGTTGATAGTTTCTTTCACTGTGCGAAAGCTTTTTAGTTTGATGTAATTCCATTTTTTGCTTATGTTTCCCTTGCCTATTATCATACTAAGTAAGCCAGACAGTGAAATACAAATATCATATGACATCACTTCTATGTGGCATCTAAAAGAAAAAAAAGACACAAATGATCTTATTTCCAAACAGAAAGAGACTCACAGACACAGAAAACAAACTTATGGCTGCCAAATAGGAGAGAGGGTGGGGGAAGGGTTATATTAGGAGGCTGGCATTAACATATACACACTACTGTGTATAAAATAGATAGCCAACAAGGACCTACTGTATAGTACAGGGAACTATACTCAGTAGTATGTAATAATCTATAAGGGAAAAGAATCTGAAAAAGAATATATATATATATATATATATAGATAGATAGATAGATAGATAGATATAGATATTGATGCAATTTATGGCAGAGTGTTCTGCCTATGTTTTCCTCTAGGAGTTTTATAGGATCTGGCCCTTACAGTTAGGTCTTTAATCAATTTTGAGTTTATTTTTGTGTATGATGTTAGAGAATGCTCTAATTTCATTCTTTTACATGTAGCTGTTCAGTTTTCCCAGCACCACTTATTGAAGACTGCCTTTTCTCCATTGTATTCTTGCCTCCTTTGTCATAGATTAATTGACCATAGGTGAGTCAGTTTATTTCTGGGATTTTTATCCTGCTTCAGTGATCTATATCTCTGTTTTTGAGCCAGTACCATATTGTCTTGATTACTGTAGCTTTGTACCATAGTCTTAAGCCAGGGAGCCTGATTCCTCCAACTGTTTTTCTTTCTCAAGATTGGTTTCACTATTTGAGGTCTTTCATGTTTCCATACAAATTTTAAAATTTTTGCTTCTAGTTCTGTGAAAAATGCCTTTGGTAATTTGATAGGGATTGAATTGAGTTTGTAAACTGCCTTGGGTAATGTGGTCATTTTGACAGTCTTGATTCTTCCAAATCAAGAACATGGTATGGGCTTCCCTGGTGGCGCAGTGGTTGAGAGTCCGCCTGCTGATGCAGGGGACACGGGTTCGTGCCCCGGTCCGGGAAGATCCCACATGCCGCGGAGCGGCTGGGCCCGTGAGCCATGGCCGCTGAGCCTGCGCCTCCGGAGCCTGTGCTCCACAACGGGAGAGGCCACAACAGTGAGAGGCCCGCGTACCACAAAAAAAAAAAAAAAAAAAAAAAAAACATGGTATATCTTTCTAGCTGTTTATGTCTCCTTTGATTTCTTTCATCAGCATCTTATAGTTTTTGGAGTACAGGTCTTTTGCCTTGTTAGGTAGGTTTATTCCTAAATATTTTATACTTTTTGATGCAATGGTAAATGGGATTGTTTTCTTAATTTTTCTTTCTGATCTTTCATTATTAGTGTATAGGATTGCACCAGATTTCTGTGTATTATTTTTTTTTCCTGCAACTTTACTGAATTCATTGATGAGCTCTAGTTGTTTTCTGGTAGCATCTTTAGGATTTTCTATGTATAGTATCATGTCATCTGCAAACAGTGACAGTTTTACTACTTTTCCAGTTTGTATTCCTTTTATTTATTTTTCTTCTCTGATTGCTGTGGCTAGGACTTTCAAAACTATGTTGAATAAAAGTGATGAGAGTGGACATCCTTGTCTTTTTCTTGATCTTAGAGGAAATGCTTTCATTTTTTCACCATTGAATATGATGTTAATTGTAGGTTTGTGGTATATGGTCTTTATTATATTGAGGTAGGTTCCCTCTGTGCCCACATTCTGGAGGGTTTTTATCAGAAATAGGTGTTGAATTTTGTCAAAAGCTTTTTCTGCATCTATTTAGATCATATGGTTTTTATTCTTCAATTTGTTAATGTGGTATATCACACTGATTGATTTGCAGATATTAAAAAATCCTTGCATCCTTGGGATAAATCCCTCTTGATCATGGTGTATGATCCTTTTAATGTATTACTGGGTTTGGTTTGCTAGTATTTGTTGAGGATTTTTATGTCTATGTTCATCAGTGATATTGACCTGTAATTTTCTCTTTTTGATGGTATCTTTGTCTGGTTTTGGTATCAGGATGATGGTGGCCACATAGAATGAATTTGGGAGTGTTTCTTCCTCTGCAATTTTTGAAATAGTTTCAGGATAGGTGTTAGCTCTTCTCTAAATGTTTGATAGAATTCACCTGTGAAGCCATCTGTTCCATGACTTTTGTTTGTTGGGAGTTTTTAATCACAGATTCAATTTCAATACATAGAATTGGTCAAGTCATATTTTCTATTTCTTACTGGTTCAGTCTTGGGAGATTGTACCATTCTAATAATTTGCCCATTTCTTCTAGGTTGTCCTTTTCATTGGTGTATAGTTGCTTGTAGTAGTCTCTTATGATCCTTTGAATTTCTGTGGTGTCAGTTGTAATTTCTCCTTTTCATTTCTGATTTTATTGATTTGGACCCTCTCCCTTTTTTTTCTTGATGACTCTGGCTAAAGTGTTATCAATTTTGTTTATCTTTTCAACTCTTAGTTTATTGGTCTTTGCCATTGTTTTCTTTGTCTCTATTTATTTCTGCTCTGATCTTTATGATCTCTTTCCTTCTGCTAACTTTGGGTTTTATTTGTTCTTCTTTCTCTAGTTGCTTTAGGTGTAAGGTTAAGTTGTTTGTTTGAGATTTTTCTTGTTTCCTGAAGTAAGCTTGTATCACAATAAACTTCCATCTAAGAACTGCTTTTGCCACATCCCATAGGTTTTGGATTGTTGTGTTTTCATTTTCATTTGTCTCTAGGTATTCTTTTTATTTCCTCTTTGATTTCTTCAGTGATCCATCAGTTGTTTCATAGCATATTGTTTAGCCTCTATGTGTTTTTTTTTTTTTTTTTTTTTTGCGGTACGCAGGCCTCTCACTGCTGTGGCCTCTCCCGTTGAGGAGCATAGGCTCCAGACGCGCAGGCTCAGCAGCCATGGCTCACAGGCCCAGCCGCTCCATGGCATGTGAGATCTTCCCAGACTGGGGCACGAACCCGTGTCCCCTGTGTTGGCAGGCGGACTCTCAACCACTGTGCCATCAGGGAAGCCCTGTTTGTGTTTTTTGCATTTTTTTCTTGTAATTGATTTCTAATCTCATAGTGTAGTGGTCAGAAAAGATGCCTGATATGATTTCAGTTTTCTTAAGTTTACCAAGACTTCCTTTGTGGCCCAGCATGTGATCTGTTCTGGAGAGTGTTCCATGTACACTTGAAAAAAAGGTGTATTCTTCTGATTTTGGATGGAGCACTCTATAAATATCAATTAAGTCCATGTGTTCTAATGTATTATTTAAGGCCTGTGTTTCCTTATTGATTTCCTGTCTGGATGATCTGTCCATTGATATAAGTGGAGTGCTAAAGTCCCCCTCTATTATTGTATTACTGTCGATTTCTCCTTTATGTCTGTTAACATTTGCCTTATATATTGAGGTGTTCCTCTGTTGAGTGCATATATATTTATAATTATTATATCTTCTTCTTCGATTGAGCCCTTGATCATTATGTAGTGTCATTTGTCTATGTAACAGTCTTTATTTTAAACTCTATTTTGTCTGATATGAGTATTGTTACTCCAGCTTTCTTTTGATTTGCATTTGCATGGAATACCTTTTTCCGTCCCCTCACTTCCAGTCTGTTTGTGTCTCTAGATCTGAAGTGGGTCTCTTATAGACAACATATATGTGGGTCTTATTTTTGTATTCATTCAGCCAGTCTATTTCTTTTGGTTTGAGCATTTAATCTGTTTACATTTAAGTTAATTATTGATATGTATGTTCTTATTGCCATTTAAAAAGTATTTTGGATTTGTTTTTCTAGGTCTTTTTTATTCCTTTTCTCTTTTGTTCCCCTCTCGTGTGATTTGATGATTATATTGTTGTGTTTGGATTCTTTTTCTTTTGTGTGTGTATATCTATTATAGATTTTTCATTTGTGGCTACCATGTGGTTTTGATATAGCAGTCTATATGTATACATGATTGTTTTAAGTTGCTGGTCTCTTAATTTCAAATGCATCTCAAATATCCTGCATTTTTGCTCTCCTCCTCTCACAATTACTGTTTTGATATCATATTTGTGTGTAGATTATTTCCTACCCTTACTGTATGTTCGCCTGTACTGGTGAGCTTTACCATTTTGTAATTTTCCTGTTTCTAGTTGTTGCCTCTTCTATTGAAAGAGTTCCTTTAGCATTTGTTGTAATGCTCATTTGGTGGTGCTGAATTCTTCTAGCTTTTGATTTTGCAATCAATTCTGAATGAGAAACATGCTGGGTAGATTATTCTTGGTTGTAGGTTTTTCCCTTACGTCACTTTAAATGTATTGTGCCACTCCCTTCTGGCCTGTAGAGTTTCTGCTGAAAAATCAGCTGATAGTCTCATGGGGATTCCCTTGTATGTTATTTGTTGCTTTTCCTTTGTTACTTTGGATATTTTCTCTTTGTCTTTAGTTTTTGTCAGTTTGATTACTATGTGTCGTGGCGTGTTCCTTCTTCAATTAATTCTATATGGGACTCTGCACTTCCTGGATTTGGGTGACTGTTTTGGGAAGGAATTACTTTTGGTACTTGAATAAAAGGCAGGTAATGGAGTGTCACCTCTGAGATAGTCTGATTCACAGGGTTTTGGATATGTTAGAACATTTGGCTCCATTTTAATGCCAAATTGAATGTTATACTTGTGCTTACCTTACATTGTTCTATATAGCCACCATAATACAAATAGATAATTTTTGTATAGAATTGTTTCCTTAAAATTTTTTTTTATTGAAATATAATTGATTTAAAATGGTGTGTTAGTTTCAGGTGTACAGCAAAGTAATTCATATATATATATATATTCTTTTTTAGATTCTTTTCCATTATAGGTTATTACAAGATATTGAATATAATTCCTGTACTATACAGCAGGTCCTTGTTGGTTATATATTTTATATATAGTAGTGTGTATATTTTAATCCTGAACTCCTAATTTATCCATTCCCCCTTTCTCCTTTGGTAACCATAAGTTTGTTTTCTATGTCTGTGAGTTATAGAATTATTCTTATCTTGTTAGATTTAAGTCTCATAAATGGAGTCTATTATTCCTTATTGTGTTAATGACTTCCTAGTCATCTAGATTTGACTAGGAAGAAAGCTGAATGATGGCAACTTATGGTTAATGAGCATTTCTCAAATACTAATATTGTGTACATTTCTTATTTTCTTATGTAGGCCAGCTGTTGAGGCCTGGTGAAAAAAAATCAGGCGCAATAATGTTCTGCAGTAAAAAGAAATCACTTGGTAAGTACTGAGTTCTTTAGGTGACACAAAGCAAATATGATTTTTTAATATTTATTTTAATTTCACGGAGGTGTAATTTATAAACAAAAACCACACAGATCTTAAGTGTTCCATTTGATGAGCTTTAAAGGCTGTATGTAAATGTGTAATTACCACCAAAAAGCAAGAGTTAGAACATTTCTATCACCTGAGAAATTTCCCTTGTGCCCCTTTTTAATTCATTCTCCCTGTGTTCTACACAACCACCTTCTGATTTCTATCAGATTGGTTTTGCCTGTTTTTGAAATCAATATAAATGAAATCATACGGCATGTATTCTTGTATTTTGCTTCTTTCACTCAGCATAAGGTTTTTTTTTGACATATATCCATATGGTTGTATGTATCAGTAGTTTGTTCTTCTTCATTTTTTTCTTTTAAAACAGTATTCCATTGTATGAATACACCAACACTTAAGACTAAGTTCATATGTTTAGAAATAATTTGGGTTCATGATGGCAAGTAACACACTTTGATTTTGGTTGAGTAGTTGGTCTAGCTGAACAGTGTTAATAGTATTCCAATTTTTAAAAATACAGCATCCTGACCAGAGAGTATTAATCTTGTCTTATGTCTTGTTAGTCAGCAACAGAGTATTGTGTAGTTTTTCCTTCAATGGAAATGTATTCAGTTTATTACTGCTATTTTCTTTATTATGTTAAAAACTTTAATTAATTAATTAATTATTTTTTAAATAGCTGCATTGGGTCTTAGTTGTGGTACACGGGATCTTCATTGAGGCCTGCAGGATCTTTTGCTTTTGTGCGTGGGCTCTCTGTTGAGGTGTGCAGGCTTCTCTCTAGTTGTGGCGTGCAGGTTTTCTTTTCTCTAGTTATGACATGCAGGCTCCAGGGTGCAGGGGCTCTGTAGCTGGCAACATGTGGGCTCTCTAGTTGAGGCATGCAAGCTCAGTAGTTGTGGCAAGTGGGCTTAGTTGCCTCACGGCATGTGGGATCTTAGTTCCCTGACCAGGGATCGAACCCGCATTACCTGCATTGGAAGGCAAATTCTTTACCACTGGACCATCAGGGAAGTCCCTATTTTCTTTATTTTTGACTATGGACTTGTTAGAGACCAAAGCCTGGATTAGAGTATATCTAATACCCTATCCCTCCTTCTAATCATATCTCTGACAGGTGGTTAAGCTATTTTGATAGGCAATTATTTCATGGTTCAGTCTGTTCCCTTGTTGGACACATTGATTGCAATGTTCAGTCTCATAATGAGCTGAAATCTGTCTCAATGTAATTTGCACACATAGGTCATTAGTTGTGCCCTCTGGGACAATACTTTAATATTCCCAGTGCCAATTTAAGAGTCTAGAATTATTGTCATCGTTTTTTTCTTTTTCAAATAAAATGATTTATTTATATCCAGTCACTGGTATAATCTTAATAGTGTAAACAATAGATGAACCAGTTTTGACAGGGACAAGTTTCCAACAGAATATATTGTTGCAAGGTTTTGATAAGTTCATTCTCACTCTTTTAAAATAATTTGTACATATATGTGAATGTATATGTATAAAATAAGCAATTTTTTATAAATAAAAATAAGAAAATAGAAGTGACTGTAATTGGACAATCCAGAGATAAACAGTCCAGACTGCCAAGCTGCACAATTTAGAGGGCTCCAATTCAGTGACCTCTATTAATACATTAATGTATATTCATCCATATATTCCCAAATGGAACTGTGGTGTGCATTACTTTGAACCTGCTCTTAAAACATAATACTGTAATCGTAGATACCTTTTCTGTCTTTAAACCTTTCTCTATAACATTATTCTTTTTTACATTTTCCTCTAACTTTTAATTTTGAAAATGTTGGATTTTACAACAAAATTAAAAGAATGGTAAACACCCAAATACCTTTCACCTAAATTCTACAATTATTACCATTTTGCCACATTTGCCTCCTCTCCTCCCCCTCACTGCCACCAGCACACACCCACACACATGCACACACGTACACTTTTTGTTGTCATTAGGATATTTGAAAGTAAGTTGTAGACATCATGACTCTTACCCCCAAATATTTTTTTAAACCTCTTTATTGGAGTATAATTGCTTTACAATGTTGTGTTAGTTTCTGCTGTATAACAAAGTGAATCAGCTATATGTATACATATATTCCCATATCCCCTTCCTCTTGCATCTCCCTCCCACCCTCCCTATTCCACCCCAAATATTTCAGTACAGATCTCCTAAGAACAAGGACATTCTCCTATTTAACTACAATATCATCACCACACCTAAGAAATGTAACATTGATGAATAAGTAACATACATTCCAGTTTTCAGTTTTCCCAATTGTCCCCATGTCTCAGAGCTTGTTTTTATTTTTGGTAAAATATTTAACCAATGTTCACACATTGTGTTTGGCTTTTAATCCCTTTATTTTCTTTTAGATTTAGAATAGATTTTCATTATATTGAATTTTGGCAACGTCCAGTCCAGCTCCTAAATCTATTTGGATTGAATATTTTGGATACAAATACTATATAGATTATATATAAATATTTATAAATTTTATTTATTTATGTTTGGCTGCATTGGGTCTTCATTGCTGTGCACTGGCTTTCTCTAGTTGCGGTGAACGGGGGCTACTCTTTTTGCGGTGTGCAGGCTTCCATTGTGGTGGCTTCTCTTGTTGCTAGCATGGGCTCTAGGCACATGGGCTTCAGAAGCTGTGGCACGCAGGCTCAGTAGCTGTGGCTCACAGGCTCTAGAGCACAGGCTCAGTAGTTGTGGTGCATGGGCTTAGTTGCTCCATGGCATGTGAGATTTTCCTGGACAAGGGCTCGAACCCATGTCCCCTGCATTAGCAGGGAGATTCTTAACCATAGCGCCACCAGGGAAGCCCAATACTTGTTTTTTAAATGGACAATTAATAAATTAGTTACTTGAAACTGTTTTGATTGGGAATGCAACTTGCTGATCTTCCTCATACAGAATTTCATTTTACAGTCAGTCATAGGTATTTGTAATGAGCTGTAAATAGCTCATTTGTAAATAGCTGTGTAATGAGGCTAAATGTTTTGGCTACATAGCTGGGTCTGTATCCACTGTGGTGCTGATTGGCAGAGAAAACTGAGGTCAGTTCCTTCCTCTTGGACTTGTTAGAATGGCCAAATGACTTGAGGGACTGACATTGGTGTCACCATCATTTACATCATCGTGATTGGGAATGAGGCATCTTTAGGTTATATCAATTCCTATAGATCTAGTTATAGACTGGAGACCTTTTTCAATCTAAAATATTCATTTACTTATTCAGTTAGTCAGCAAACATTTTTGAGTGCCTATGATATGCTAGGTAGTACCAACTTTTCTTGACTTCCCGTAGCTTTTTTTTTTTTTTTTTTTTTTTTTGCTGTACGCGGGCCTCTCACTGCTGTGGCCTCTCCCGTTGCGGAGCACAGGCTCCGGACACACAGGCTCCGCGGCCATGGCTCGCGGGCCCAGCCGCTCCGCGGCATGTGGGATCTTCCGGGATCGGGGCACGAACCCGTGTCCCCTGCATCGGCAGGCGGACTCTCAACCACTGCGCCACCAGGGAAGCCCCTTCCCGTAGCTTTTTATGATTCAATAAAACACATGTATCCTCACACAAATAAGTTTACAGTAACAATGATAACTTAATAACAGTTTACTAAACATCGCTACCAGTATATTTTCCAGAGAAGCACAGACTAAAGAACTTCTAATCAGCCTGGGGTTGTCAGGGGGAAAATCATGCAGAAGTGATATTTTACCTCAGTGAGTTATTTAATATCTGCAACATTTAAGAAAGGTGCACTTACATTTATATAAACTTCTACAACATTATCAGGAAGCTTGGGACATTGATGATGTATGTCAGAATTTAACAAGCCAACCATGAGTGTTGTGGGAAAACAAAAATTTTCTCCTAGATATATGCTTTATTATTTATTATCTCCATATTCACATAAATCCCACATTCTTCAAGATGTAAAAAATTCTAATTGACTCAAATATTTAAAACATGCTTACAATCTATTTTCTATTTGTTATTTGTAATTCACCCTTTCTGTATAAGCTCAAATGTGAGGTCCAGAGACAATTACTTTAAAGTGTATATGTGCTTTTCTACAAAGCCATCAGGAAGAGCATTGTTCATGTGTAAAATACCTAATTCAGATTTTAGGTACTTTGGTAATATGGGAAGCAAAAAAAGCAGATAATTTGAGGCTTTCTTTAAGCTAGCTAAAGCTGTTCTTGATTCCAAAATGTGAGGGTTGTGGAGCAACTTGCATTACTCCACAGTGAAGCCCTTAGCATGCTCATGGGGTATGGGATGGGAAGAATCAGACTAAGGTCACACATGTCTTTCATGGGGCCTTCATGGGCCCCTTCCTCCAAAAAATATTAAAAATAATGTTTTACAATTGTGTGGGTATAAAGACAAATAGAAGCCAGGTTGGATTCATTATTATGTAACCATTATTATTATATTCTTTTTTTCTTCTAATTTAAAAACAATTTTATTGGAGTATAGTTGATTTACAATGTTGTGTTAGTTTCAGGTGTACAACAAATTGAATCAGTTATATATATACATATGTCCACTCTTTCTTTTTTTTTAGATTCTTTTCCCATATAGGTCATTACAGAGTATTGAGTAGAGTTCCCTGTGTTAT
This sequence comes from Hyperoodon ampullatus, assembly GCF_949752795.1. Lineage (NCBI taxonomy): Eukaryota > Metazoa > Chordata > Mammalia > Artiodactyla > Ziphiidae > Hyperoodon > Hyperoodon ampullatus. Next base: position 87,392,833 of record NC_136916.1, read on the forward strand.
ACAGCAGGTTCTTATTAGTTATCTAATTTATATATAGTAGTGAGTATATGTCAATCCCAATCTCCCAGTTTATCCCTCCCACCCCCCACTTATCCCCTCATAACCATAAGTTTGTTTTCTACATCCACGACTCTACTTTGGTTTTGTAAATGAGTTCATATGTACACTTTTTATTTAGATTCCACATATAAGGGATATCATATGATATTTGTCTTTCTGTGTCTGACTTCACTCAGTATGACAATTGCTAGGTCGATCCATGTTGCTGCAAATGGCATTATATTTTGTTCTTTCTTATGGCTGAGTAATATCTGCTAGAATGAGTTTAAACTTTAGCTATGACACATACACAAATATAAATATATCTTGAACTACCTCATTACAGTGAATAATAAAATAATAAAACTCAGAATAGCAGTCTATGTCATACATATTTATTGTGCTTAGAACATATTTCCAAATACATTGCTCCAATTCTCTATTTCTTTATTATTTAGGATTCCCAAATGTATAATATTAATTGTCATACTTTGGTTTTGTAAAAAAATTTCTTAATTGAAAAATTTCATCCCAAGAATTATAATCATTTATTATTAAAAAAATGCTTTTATATTCCTTCCATAGACCCACACCTTAGACCGCACCTTTAATTTAGTATTTGAGCCAGTATCTGGCATATAGCAAGCACTTAATGAATGGTGGCTGTCATTATTATTTTAAGTAGTTTTATTAAATGCTACTTGAGTTATAGTTCTCTGGTGGGCCTACTTCTCAACTAATGTTGCTTTCACTATTCATTCAAACAGAACTTCCTAATTTATTTTTGTTATTTTTTATTTATTTATTTATTTATTTTTTGCGGTACAGTGTGGGCCTCTCACTGCCGTGGCCTCTCCCGTTGTGGAGCACAGGCTCCGGATGCGCAGGCTCAGTGGCCATGGCTCACGGGCCCAGCCGCTCCGCGGCATGTGGGATCTTCCCAGATCAGGGCACAAACCCGTGTCCCCTGCATCGGCAGGCGGACTCTCAACCACTGCGCCACCAGGGAAGCCCCAGAACTTCCTAATTTAAAGGAAAATAAAATTTTTTATTTCTTGGTTTAATTTTGAAATCTGGATTTTCTTTTGATGGTGGAATGAAATCTGAAAGTTTATGAGATAATCCCAAACATGGTATTTTCTATAAAGAAAAATACTTTTAATAATTTAGAAATTAAAATCCTACTATGAATTGTAAATCTAACTTCATGCGGTGAATAAACCAATTAAGACATCACATTTCAGTGACTTTGGCTGGAATGATCTTGTCTCACTGTGGTAGTGCTGGTTGTCTTATGATAATCTAAACTTTGATTTGTACTTCATTCATTCATTTATTCATTTATCCATTCATCCAGTCAGCCAGCCAGCCATTTCACAGATACTTACTGAACACCTGTTATGTGCCAGACACTGTTCCAAACAGAAAAAAACAACTATGGACAAAACAGATTTAAAGAAATAAAAGAACCTTCAATCTGTATGGAGCTTACATTCTTTTGGGGGGAGGGAAAGATAGTCAGCAATATAAATGAATAAGTAAGTCATCTTGTACATTGGAAGTGCTGCAGTTTTAAAAAGGGTAATCAGGGAAGGCTGAATTGAGAAAGACATAGTTGAGCAAAGATTTGAAAGAAGTGAGAGGGGAGCTATGTAGTTATCTGGAGAATAAGCATTCTAGGTGGAAGGAGCAGCAAGTGCAAACGCTTTGAGGTGGGAGTGGGCCTGGCGTGTCCAAGGAACAACATACATGCCACTGTGACTGGAGTTGAATGAGCAAAGGGGAAGGTGGTTATGGCTGGATCCAGTTTTTTGAGGCTTTAAACTAATACAAAATTAGGTATGAAAGGACATGTTCATTTAGCATGAGAAAATAAATCCCTATATATCACAAATTTGAAAATCTGAAACATACCATACATTTCACAAAACCCAGAAAAATAACATAATAGCTTCATTAATTCACTGCCTGATACACTTCTATAATACCTTTCTTCCTGTATTTTTGGCCCCATATTTTATGACTGCCTCTGTCATGACCATTATTTTGTTATACAATTTTCTATAGAGACACTAGAAAGATAATTCAATTTTTCCTCTAGCACATTATTTAAATTAGTTTTTCTTTTTAATTTGAGGTATAGTTGTTTTACAATGTTTGTTAGTTTCTACTGTACAGCGAAGTGGAGTACCCTGTAATACACAGCAGGTTCTCATTAGTTATCTATTTTATACATACTAGTGTATATATGTCAATCTCAATCTCCCAGTTCATGCCCCCCACACCCACCTCTGCTTTTCCCACTTGGTGTCCATACATTTATTCTCTACATCTATGTCTCTGTTTCTGCCTTGCAAACTCATTTGTCTGTACCATTTTTCTAGATCCCACGTACATCTGTTAATATACAATATTTGTTTTTCTCTTTCTGACCTACTTTACAATGTATGACAGTCTTCAGGTCCATCCATGTCTCTACAAATGACCCAATTTCATTCCTTTTTATGATTGAGTAATATTCCATTGTATATATGTACCACATCTTCATTTTTTTAAACATCTTTATTGGAGTATAATTGACTTACAATGGTGTGTTAGTTTCTGAGTTATAAAAAAGTCAATCAGCTATACATATACATATATCCCCATATCCCCTCCCTCTTGCATCTCCCTCCCACCCTCCCTATGCCACCCCTCTAGGTGGTCACAAAGCACCTAGCTGATCTCCCTGTGCTGTGCGGCTGCTTCCCACTAGCTATCTATTTACATTTGGTAGTGTATATATGTCTATGCCGCTCTCTCACTTCATCCCAGCTTACCCTTCCCCCTCCCCGTGTCCTCAAGTCCACTCTCTACATCTGCGTCTTTATTCCTGTCCTGTCCCTATGTTCTTCAGAAACTTTTTTTTTTTTTAGATTCCATATATATATGTTAGCATATGGTATTTGTTTTTCTCTTTCTGACTTACTTCATTCTGTACGACAGACTCTAGGTCCATTCACTTCACTATAAATAACTCAATTTCATTTCTTTTTATGGCCGAGTAATATTCTATTGTATATATGTGCCACATCTTCTTTATCCATTTGTCTGTTGATGGACATTTAGGTTGCTTCATGACCTGGATATTGTAAATAGTGCTGCAATGAGCATTCAGGTGCATGTGTCTTTTTGAATTATGGTTTTCTCTGGGTTTATGCCCAGCAGTGGGATTGCTGGGTCATATGGTAATTCTATTTATAGTTTTTAAAGGAACCTCCGTACTGTTCTCCATAGTGGCTGTATCAATTTACATTCCTACCAACAGTGCAAGAGGGTTCCCTTTTCTCCACACCCTCTCCAGCATGTATTGTTTGTAGATTTTCTGATGATGCCCATTCTAACCAGTGTGAGGTGATACCTCTGTAATTTTGATTTGCATTTCTCTAATAATTAGTGATGTTGAGCAGCTTTTCATATGCCTCTTGGCCATCTGTATGTCTTCTTTGGAGAAATGTCTATTTAGATCTTCTGCCCATTTTTGGATTGGGTTTTTTGTTTTTTTGATATTGAGCTGCATGAGCTATTTATATATTTTGGAGATTAATCCTTTGTCAGTTGCTTTGTTTGCAAATATTTTCTCCCATTCTGAGGGTTGTCTTTTCATCTTGTTTATGGTTTCCTTTGCTGTGCAAAGTTTTTAAGTTTCATTAGGTCCCATTTGTTTATTTTTGTTTTTATTTCCATTTCTCTAGGTGGTGGGTCAAAAAAGATCTTGCAGTGATTTACGTCAAAGAGTGTTCTTCCTATGTTTTCCTCTAAGAGTTTTATAGTGTCTGGCTTTACATTTAGGTCTTTAATCCATTTTGAGTTTATTTTTGTGTATGGTGTTAGGGAGTGTTCTAATTTCTTTCTTTTCCATGTAGCTGTCCAGTTTTCCCAGCACCAGTTATTGAAGACACTGTCTTTTCTCCACTGTATATCCTTTCCTACTTTGTCATAGATTAGTTGGCAATAGGTGGGTTTATTGCTGGGCTTTCTATACTTTTCCATTAATCTATGTTTCTGTTTTTGTGCCAGTACCATATTGTCTTGATTACTGTAGCTTTGTAGTAGTGTCTGAAGCGAGGAAGTCTGATTCCTCCAGCTCCGTTTTTTGTTTTTTTTCTTCTCAAGATTCCTTTGACTATTTGGGATCTTTTGTGACTCCATACAAATTTTAAGATTTTTTTGTTCTAGTTCTGTGAAAAATACCATTGGTAATTTGATAGGGATTGCATTGAATCTGTAGGTTGCTTTGGGTAGTATAATCATTTTCACAATGTTGATTCTTCCAATCGAAGAACACGGTATATCTCTCCACCTGTTTGTTTCATCTCTGATTTCTTTCATTAGTGTCTTATAGTTTTCTGAGTACAGGTATTTTACCTACTTAGGTAGGTTTATTCCTAGGTATTTTATTTTTTTGTTGCAGTGGTGAATGGGATTGTTTACTTAACTGCTCTTTCTGATCTTTTGTTGTTAGTGTATAGGAATGCAAGAGATTTCTGTGCATTAATTTTGTATCCTGAAACTTTACCAAATTCATTGATTAGCTCTATTAGTTTTCTGGTAGCATCTTTAGGATTCTCTGTGTATAGTATCATGTCATCTGCAAACAGTGACAGTTTTATTTCTTCTTTTCCAATTTATATTCCTTTTATTTATTTTTCTTCTCTGATTGCTGTGGCTAGGACTTTCAAAACTATGTTGAATAATAGTGGTGAGAGTGGACATCCTTGTCTTGTTCCTGATCTTAGAGAAAATGCTTTCAGTTTTTCACCATTGAGAATGTTTGCTGTGTGTTTGTCTTATATGGTCTTTATTATGTTGAGGTAGGGTCCCTCTATGCCCACTTTCTGGAGAGTTTTTATCATAAATTGAATTTTTTCAAAAGCTAGTTCTCCATCTATTGAGATGATCATATGGTTTTTATTCTTCAATTTGTTACTATGTTGTGTAACATTGATTGATTTGCGTATGTTGAAGAATCCTTGTATCCCTGGAATAAATCCCACTTGATCATGGTGTATGATCCTTTTAATGTGTTGTTGGATTCTGTTTGATAGTATTTTGCTGAGGATTTTTGCATCTATATTTATCAGTGATATTGGTCTGTAATTTTCTTTTTTCCTAGTATTTTTGTCTGGTTTTGGTATCAGGGTGATTGTGGCCTTGTAGAATGAGTTTGGAAGTGTTCCTCCCTCTGCAATTTTTTGGAAGAGTTTGAGAAGGATGGGTGTTAGCTCTTCTCTAAATGTCTGATAGAATTCACCTGTGAAGCCATCTGGTCCTGGACTTTTGTTTGTTGGAAGATTTTTAATCAGAGTTTCAATTTCATTACTTGTGATTAGTCTGTTCGTATTTTCAATTTATTCCTCGTTCAGTCTTGGAAGTTTATACCTTTCTAAGAATTTGTGCATTTCTTCGGGTTGTTCATTTTATTGGCATATAGTTTCTTTTAGTAGTCTATTATGATGCTTTTTATTTCTGCGGTGTCCATTGTAACTTCTCCTCTTTCATTTCTACTTTTATTGGTTTGAGTCCTCTCCTTCTTTTTCTTGTTGAGTCTGGCTAAAGGTTTTTCAAGCTTGTTTATCTTCTTAAAGAACCAGCTTTTAGTTTTATTGATTTTTGGTATTGTTTTCTTTGTTTCTATTTCATACATTTCTGCTCTGATCTTTATGATTTCTTTCCTTCTACTAACTTTGGGTTTTGTTTGTTCTTCTTTCTCTAGTTACTTTAGGTGTAAGGTGTAGATAGTTTATACCTATCTACACCTTACACCTTACACCTTTAGGTGTAAGGTTAGATAAGTTTAAATTTCAAATCTTTATTTGAGATTTTTCTTGTTTCTTGAGGTAGGATTGTGTTGCGATAAACTTCCCTCTTAGAAGTGCTTTTGCTGCATCCCATAGGATTTGAATCATCATGTTTTCATTGTCATTTGTCTCTAGATATTTTTTGATTTCCACTTTGATTTCTTCAGTGATCTCTTGGTTACTTTGTAGTGTATTGTTTAGCCTCCATGTGTTTCTATTTTTTTAGTTTTTTTTCCTGTAATTGATTTCTAATCTCATAGTGTTGTGGTCAGAAAAGAGCTTGATACAATTTAAATTTTCTTAAATTTACTGAGGTTTGATTTATGACCCAAAATGTGATCTATCCTGGAGAATGTTCTGTGTGCACTTGAAAAGAAAGCGTAATCTGCTGTTTTCTGATGGAATGTCCTATAAATATCAATTAAATCTATCCTGTCTGTTGTGTCATTTAAAGCTTGTGTTTCCTTATTAATTTTCTGTCTGGATGATCTGTCCATTGGTGTAAGTGAGGTGTTAAAATCCCCCAGTATTATTGTGTTACTGTAGATTGCCTCTTTTATAGCTGTTAGCGGTTGCCTTATGTATTGAGGTGCTCCTATGTTGGGTGCCTATATATTTACAATTGTTATATCTTCTTCTTGGATTGTTCCCTTGATCCTTACGTAGTGTCCTTTCTTGTCTCTTGTGACAGTCTTTATTTTAAAGTGTATTTTGTCTGATATGAATATTACTACTCTCTCATTCTCATGATCTCCATTTGCATGGAATACCTTCTTCCATCCCCTCACTTTCAGTCTGTATGTGTCCCTAGGTCTGAAGTGAGTCTGTTGTAGACAGCATATATACGGGTCTTGTTTTTGTATCCATCCAGCCAGTCTGTGTCTTTTGGTTGGTGCATTTAATCCATTCACATTTAAGGTAATTATTGATAGGTATGTTCCTATTACCATTTTCTTAATTGTTTTGGGTTTGTTTTTGTAGGTGCTTTTCTTCTCTTGTGTTTCCCACTTAGAGAAGTTCCTTTAGCAATTGTTGTAGAGCTGGTATGGTGGTGCTGAATTTTCTTAGCTTTTGCTTATTTGTAAAGTTTTTGATTTCTCCATCAAATCTGAATGAGATCCTTGCTGGGTAGGGTATTCTTGGTTGTAGGTTCTTCCCTTTCATCACTTTAAATATATCATGCCACTCTCTTATGGCTTGCAGAAATTCTGCTGAGAAATCAGCTGTTAACCTTATGGGAGTTCCCTTGTATGTTGTTTGTTGTTTTTCCCTTGTTGCTTTTAATTATTTTTCTTTGTCTTTAGTTTTTTGTCAGTTTGATTAATATGTGTCTTGGTGTGTTTCTCCTTGGGCTTATCCTGCCTGGGACTCTGTGCTTCCTGGACTTGGGTAGCTATTTCCTTTCCCATGTTAGGGAAGTTTTCAACTATAATCTCTTCAAAGATTTTCTCGGGTCCTTTCTCTCTCTCTCTTCTCCTCTGGGACCCCTATAATGTGATTTTTGGTGTGGTTAATGTTGTCCCAGAGGTCTCTTAGGCTGTCTTCATTTCTTTTCATCCTCTTTTCTTTATTCTGTTCCATGCGGTGATTTCCACCATTCTGTCTTCCAGGTCACTTATCCATTCTTCTGCCTCAGTTATTCTGCTATTGATTCCTTCTAGTGTGTTTTTCATTTCAGTCATTGTATTGTTCATCTCTTTTTTTTGTTGTTCTTTAATTCTTCTAGGTCTTTGTTAAACATTTTTTGCATCTTCTCAATCATTGCCTCCGTTCTTTTTCTGATGTCCTGGATCATCTTCACTATCATTATTCTGAAATCTTTTTCTGGAAAGTTGCCTGTCTCCACTTGATTTAGTTGTTTTTCTAGGGTTTCATCTTGTTGCTTCATCTGGAACATAGTCCTCTGCCTTTTCATTTTGTCTGTCTTTCTGTGATTTTGGTTTTCCTTCTGTGGGCTGCAGGATTGTAGTTCTTCTTGCTTCTGCTGTCTGGCTTCGGGTGGATTAGGCTCTCTAAGAGGCTTGTGCAAACTTCCTGATGGGAGGGACTCGTTATGGGTAGAGCTGGGTGTTGCTCTGGTGGGCAGAGGCCAATAAAACTTTAATTTGCTTGTCTGCTGATAGGTGGGGCTGAGTTCCCTCACTGTTGGTTGTTTGGCCTGAGGTGACCCAGCACTGGACCCTACAGGCTCTTCGGTGGGGCTAATGGTGGACACTGGGAGGGCTTACACCAATGAGTACTTCCCAGAACTTCTGCTGCCACTGTCTTTGTCCTTGTGGTGAGCCACAGCTGCCTTCCGCCTCTGCAGGAGACCCTCCAACACTAGCATTTACGTCTGATTCTGTCTCCTATGGGGTCACTGCTCCTTCCCCTGGGTCCTGATGTGCACACTACTTTGTATGTGCCCTCCAAGAATGGAGTCTCTGTTTCCCCCAGTCCTGTCAAAGTTCTGCAAACAAATCCCACTGGCCTTCAAAGTCTGATTCTCTGGGGATTCCTCCTCCCATTGCCAGACCCCCAGGTTGGGAAGCCTGATGTGGGGCTCAGTACCTTCACACCAGCGGGTGGACTTCTGTGGAATAATTATTCTCCAGTTTGTGAGTCACCCACCCAGCAGTTACGGGATTTGATTTTATTGTGATTGCACCCCTCCTACTCTCTCATTGTGGCTTCTCCTTTGTCTTTGGATGTGGGGTAACTTTTTTTGTGAATTCCAGTGTCTTCCTGTCGATGATAGTTCAGCATTTAGTTGTGATTCCGGTGCTCTCACAAGAGGGAGTGAGTGCATGACCTTCTACGCTGCCATCTTGAACTAATCTAAATTAGTTTAAAAATTATGTTAGCTTATGATAGATTAGAATAGTTTTTCAGCTTCATGACTTCGTAATGTCATGTAAAGATTTAGAATTGTCAACGTTGGGAAAACTTCCATCAAGTTTCCTTCATATCTGAGCTGTGACAGATGTACTTACTATATTTAGTACTAGTACAAATTGGTTTGTGCTCTATAAGCACAGGAATACTAATAAATTTTATATTTTGCAATGCCTATGTAAAAAAAATATATGATATGCTTATTACATATAGTATTGAGGATACTCAGCACTTCATTCTCCTAATACTGCTAACATGAGATAAATTCTGTTTTGACTAGTAGTTGATGAAAGTTAAATCTTCCCCATACAATTTTCCATGTGTGATGATTTGAAGAATCCTGTGTAGGCTACCTTCTGTCTCTGTGTTGAAAACCCCTGTCTCCTCCATGATCCACATTCTTTTGGTGCCAGGTACTATCAGACACAGTCATGCTGCCATATGACCTTGGGCCCTGCACCTTCATCTTGCAATGCTAGGTGATTCCCCATGGAGATAGGAGAACCATTCCTACTCTGGGGTGACCACCAGTAAGTTAAATCTATACAGAAGTGACAGTGAATCACATAATTACACTCCACTAAACACAACCTCAATGTATTTCCCACTTGACAGCCCCTCATGTGGATTCCAGCATCGTCTCATTCGAGGCAAAATGTGACAGGCGGAGATAGAGTGGAGGAGACAATGGTCTTAGCTCCTGTGGCTAAAATATTTTAATATTGCAAATCAAAAAGCAAAACAGAGTAAAAGCAATGCAAACAAATTTCTAGTGCTACTCCCAGGGCCTTGGGATGGAAAGTGCAAGTGAGGTGAGCTGAAGCTTAAGCTTCATTAGCTTCATGGAGGGTCTGCTTCTGGTAGCTATTTGAGGTCAGAGAGGTAACAGGGTGGGTGTGTGACGATCAAGCAGGGCCCTGAAGCCTTTGTAAGAGCTGGCTTCTCTCTTGAGATAGAGCAACAGTGGACATTTTGTGCAGAGAAAAGAGATGATTTTTGTGGTAGGCAGATTAATGCCCCCTCCTGCAAAGATGTCCATGTCCTAAACCTCAGGACCTGTGGCTATATGACCTTACATGGTAAAAGACACTTTGCAGATGTGATGAAGTTAAGGATCTTAAAATGGAAAGATTATAAGGGTGGTCCCATTGTAATCACAAGGGTTCTTATAAGAGGGAGGCAGCAGAGTCAAAATCAGAGAAGGCAATGTAATGGTGGAAGCAGAGGTCAGAGTGATGCACCCATGACTCAAGGAGTGTGGCAGCCTCCAGAAGCTCGAAAAGGCAAGGAACAGATTCTCTTCTAGAGCCTCCAGAAGGGACTCAGTCTTGAGGAAACACCTTGATTTTAGCCTTGTGAGATCCATTTTTGGACTTCTGACTTCCAGAGCAATAAGACAATATGTTTGTGTTGTTTAAGCAACTACATTCATTTGTGGTGATTTGCTAGAGCAGCAATCGGAAACTCATGCAATTCTAAAAGGGTCACTCTGGTTGCTCTGTTGAAAATAGGTAATAGGGGCAGGGGTAGAAGTGAGGAAACCTGAGGAGGGGTTATTATGACAGCTGGGAGGAGAGGTGAGCTGGCTTGGACCAGAGTGTGTGCAGAGGAGGAGCAGAGAAGTAGGCAGATTTCTCTTCTGCCCAAAGTTCTGGCTCTATTCTATCTCCTTTAAAATGTGTATTATCTGAATGCTTCACGAATAGGTAAATAAATCGAGGCCCCTATTTTTTTCTTTCTGTCTTTTCACACTTGGTCCAATATTCTACTAGAAGGCACATCCGAGGAGGAACTGTAGATATCCTCTTACAAAGCCCATATTTCACCCCATCTCAGGTGGCAGACCACCTCTACCAAATGTCTTCTCTTTTCAGTAAATGACTATGGCTCAGCTTAGATAAGGTGCTTGGCAAAAACAACTTACCACACTCCACAGTTTGTATACAGCTGCCTAACTTCCCTTCAGAGCTGCCTAGGACAGGTGGGGATGCCTTTTGACCACCCACGTGGACTTGACTTTCCTTTTCTCTGCTTTCTGTGGCTCCCTAGGCCTCTCTTCTGCTTCCTTGCTGTGCAGGTATTGTAGGCACGTTTACCCTTTGAAGACTATTGATGTCTTGTTTGTTTTTCCTTCACTGTCTAGAATAGAGCCTTGCTCAAAGGAGTTCATTAAATATTTCTGCAATAAATCACTTTGTCTTGGCTCCAGCAGATTTTATTTGCCACACGGTTTCAGGGATTGAGACCTGAAACCGATATGTACTAAAGAAATTCATATTTATAGCCCTATGCATCTCAAAATGACAAACACAAGCTTTGAGAAACACAGCTTCCTGTGTAAGCTGATAAGGTATGAAGCAGATAAGAACCCTCCTCAGATTTCCTTCTCACATGTCTCTGTCTTCCCCACCTGGGGTTCTTTCCTCTCACTTTGTGACAGGTGGCTTGATTTTCCTTGGATGGCTGGAATGTGTCTCACAAAGGGAAATTAAATGTCCTTCAGCTTTTTCTAGGCTCTTGGGATCCTTGGGGTAGATCCTGCGGGGTTTTTTTTTGTTTTTTTTTTTGTTTTTTTTTTTTTGCATAGGCAGGCTATGGAAAAATATAGCTGTTTTTCATCTGTACAGAAAACATTCTGATCCTGGCGTAGTTTATAACAATGCAATTTTTGCTGTATATAATCAAATTGTAAAAGAATGTAGATTAAAAAACCAGCAGTCTAGCACCGGATCCATAAGAGAAAGGTTGCTAAGAAAGCAGTAAGTTTTGGACAGGGGTTTGGGAGAGTCTTCTCAGCAACGACTGCTGAAAGTCTCCAAGGAGAGGGCAGTCAGGTTCTCTGACGGGGCCTCTACTGTGAAGCAGAGCGGGCTGGAAGGAATGAAATGTAAGAGGTCCCAGGGTGCCAAGGTTAATTGGGAAGGAGCCTGTGACTTATAGTACATCCTGGAGTATCACTTTTGTCTAGAGAGGCCTCTTTTCCCTCTCCTTGACCTCTGGACACAGGCATACATTAATTTACAGTTTCCCAATCATCTCTGCATGGTACCACCCACCATCTCCTTATACCTAGAATCTCTTCCAAGCTCCTTTTACAAGGTTGGAAGTTCAGTGTTTTAAATCTGACTCTATTGCATAATCGTGCTAGGCCTTTATTTTTCTCACTTGTAAAGTGGGGCTAATAATAGTGCATACCTAATAGGATTGTTTTGAGGGTTAATGCATGTGAAACACTTCATATAGTATCTAGCTTTTAACCAGTGCTCAATAAATGTTAGCTGTTACTATCTTCACTATATTACAGTAAGTCTTAAATCTCTAGTTTTGAATCTATACTTACAGAAAACCACATGGTGAGGACTCATAAGAAAATTTTTTGTCGATTTTACTTGTAATGTGTATAATATAATTCACGTATGCTTGAAGAAGAATGAATTGGTAAAATATTTTTATTTTTCTTTGTGAAGCTATCGTAAGCCATGAGAGGAACAAAGCTCCCAATAAATCAAATTTTCCAGATATCTGGACCTGATGAGCAAATTGGCTCAGCCCAGAGGAAAACAAAACCAAGGCCCTTTAGTATTTGTTTGACTCCCCTAATTCTGTTTCCAAGCTCTTTTTTGAGGACAAGAATTTTTTTAAAACTTGTGGAAAGATTTTTTTTTTTTTGCCTCGATTCTCTCTTTAGTTTGCTGATTAAATGTCAATAAATCCCAGCAGCTGCAGGTCACCACTGGGTTTCAATAGGAAACCCTGATTCAGGACACATATTTTTCAATTGTATCAGAATGTGCTTTTGGAATCAAATCAGGAAATCTTGAAGGCTGGGGAACTCTTTTCTTTAAAGTTCTCCCTACTCATTGTTCTTTCCTCATGTCTTTAATGAATTGCTTTGGCTCCCAACCACAGACCAGATTGTGACAAATGAAAGAAAATTAAGAAGGGAAAAAGCTTAAGTTATTGATTTGGCTTGAGGGAATTTTTGTGAGATTTCTGACCCAACCCAAAAAACCAACAACCCCAAACCCCAAATGATTCTCCATGTTTCGAGACCTTCTTCAGCTTCTGGACTGGGACCAACCTTGATAAGGAAATATCAGTCCATGCCATCAGGATTATATTCAGAGACCCCTAAATTCTCTGTGGTGCTTCATCATTTCATGATTTTGGGGAGCTAAAGCCAACTGCCTGGAGGCTGTCTCCTAAACCACATTTGGTAAAGGGCAAAATGCTCTGGAGTTAATTGAAGAAAGACAGTGTGTTCATTAATTGTGGGCTCATAGTTGCTGTGATCACTCATGGGCCTGGTGGAAGCCTCCTAAATCTTCCCTTCACTCTTGGTCTTGTTAACAGAGTTGCTGCATTCACTAACTAGTCTTAAACCCTAAGGTGTTATGCATTGTTCAGAGACAAACTCATCAAAAAAGATGTAAGTGACCTGCCTTCTCTTGTCTCCTGGAAGTGGAAGCTGGATAATGTAAAATTTATTTTGTTATGAGGGAGAAGAGCCCAGATTAGGAAGTGGGTGTTGCCTTTGAGGACCTAGAGTAGAACCAATGGGCATTTGTCAATTTCTACTGAGAATATTCAGAAAATTACTTCAGACCCTCTTCAGCAATAATAGTAATAGTGACGTTAAGACTGACTAGCCAAGCTTGGATGATTTCCTTTTTTTTCACCTCTTACTTTCTATTTTTTTTCATTAAAAAAAGAGTCTTCAAGTATTTTTCTGTTTATAAAGTGCTTTCCCTACATTTTCTCACTTAATGATGGCAACAGAAAGTGGCATTATTTTACAGAGGAAGCATAGGTAAGGAGAGGTCCTGAGTTAAAATGTGCTCACGCAGATGGTTTGGTGGAAGATCTCAGGCCTCTTCTGAGGGCTCTTTGATCAAACCTATTTTTATGGGTCTAAAAAGTCTTGGTGACGTGAGAACAGCATCTTGATTGCAATTAAAAATTCCCAGCAGAGTAGTGTTAGGTCCCTCCCATCTTTTTTAATTTTTTGTTTTGTTTTGGTTTTTGGCTGTGCCATGTGATTCTGGGATCTTAGGGATCTAAGTTCTCAGACAAGGGATTGAACCTAGGCTCCCTGCAGTGGAAGCGTGGAGTCCTAATCACTGGCCCACCAGGGAATTCTCCCCCCTTTTTTTCTCCCACCTTTTAAACTTATGTCTTAGTTATCTGATAACACTGTTGGATTTTTCTAGATGCATCTCCTGCTTCCAAAAGGAAAGACAAGCACACATGCATACATAAATGGATATGGTTTCATTGTCTGAAACCAAGTCAAACAAACTGTCAGCCCTATAAGATAATTATTTCAGGGAGGGAGGGGGTACCTCCAGGTCATATTCTGAAACTCAGGTTATTCTTTTTGATAAATGTTCCCTAACATTTAACTGACTTATAAATAACCATTTCATAAAATAGGTGAGGTATCCTCAGTTAGTTATCTTGGATTAAGTAACAGGAAGCACGTGGCTCAACAATAAGCATTCTATGAGTGCTTCATTGATATTTTATTTGATTGAGGCAGACATCAAATTATTTTGGCCTTGACGAGATTTGGGGAGTAAAGGCTATTTCCAACACCCTGTGAGAAACAGAACTTTGAAGGTTTAATGACCTCTTTTACTATATTCTGGAGCAGATTAAAAACAATGTCTAAGATAATTTTGCCTCTGCTAATGGCTATTGTCTTGGCTCACTGAAATGGTGAAGGATGGCTTCCTGTCCAAACACGTGTCTTGGTAGGCTCCTCAGCTCTCTCAAAAGAATGCTAACACTATTAAGCATTGCTCTTCTGTCTTACACATCTATACTCAGCTAGCAACACAGCATAGCAGCTCTCCAGGTATTTTCTAGGAAGTTCAATCTCAAGCTTATAGTTATTTAGTGTTTAGCACAAGTGCATTTGAGAGAAATAATTAGGATGATTGCTCGAAGGACATGTAGTTCATTTGCTCTTTTAAATATCCTAAAATACATTTCTGAATTTCATCAGCTCAGCAGGGACTGAGTACAGAGACTCTGTCATTGGGCCCTTAGAAGTGTGTTTGAGATGATATCCATAGGCCTGTTATAAAGCACAGCTCTAAAATTCTCATATTATATTCTTTATCTCAAACAATGACTACTTTATGAGGAGTTGTTAGAGAAATTATTGTTTGAGCCAACAACTAACACATAATTGTACTTTCCCAAAGAAATTAGTTTATTTTTACCTTACAGACTATGAAGTAAAGGGCAATAGACAGGCCTTCCCTTTTTCTGTAGAATTGGTGGTCCACCTGGAACAGGTGTGTGGGTCGTCATGTCAGGCATTTTTATTTTCATTAGGGACACTAGCTGATCATCATCCTTCTATATTTTCTTCCAGTTAACTTTACTTTAAAAACTTAAACCATTATTTTTCCTGTTGTACATTCTTGAGTACAACATTACATTATTTTGGAGATGATCTTGTGTGTAAACCCTCTTGCATGTCTGAAGATGTTTTTATTGCCCTTTCATACTTGATTGATTATTTGCCTGAGTATAGAATTCTAAGTTCAAAAACATTTTTTCCTTAAAACTGGAAGGCATCACTCCTGTGTTTTCTATCATCCTTGTTGCTGATGAGAAATTTCATGTTGTTCTAATTCTTATGACTCTGGGGCTACCCATTTTTTTCCTTCTGGAAGATTTTAATATTTTTCTCTTTGTTTTTTCTCAAAATTTTATGAAGATCTGTAGGTCCATTTGCATTCATCCTGACTGGCACTTGATGGCCCTTTTGCTTTGAAGAGTTGCCTTACTCTGGTGCAGAGAAATTTTCTTCTATTTATTTGATTATTTCCTCCCATCCATTGTTTATGTTCTTTTCTCCTAAGTGTTTTTTTTTTCACATTTCTTTTTTGTCATTTTCTTATATATTTTAAGAGATTTCTTAAGTCTTATTCTTCATTCTGTCTTTCCTACTATACAGTTCGTGCATTAAATATTTTTAATTTCCAGGAGCTTTCTCTTGTTCTCTGTTTTCTTTGTTCCTATCAGCTTGTTCTTGTTTCATGGATGCCGTGTCTTCTTGAATATCTTTGAGGTACTAATTAGAATTAAAGAGAAAAACAACCCCCTTTCCTCACCTGTTTTCAGCATTATCTCTTCCTCTTGGATCCTTCTGTTTTGTGCTCTTGGTTTTTCTCAGATGTCTGGTGACTTATGGTTGCTGGTTTGTATTTACAAATGAAGGACTAGATGGATTAGTGCAGTTTCGAAGGTCTTTTTCCCTGTCAGGCCTCTCCTTTAAATAGGGGGACCAGTGATATATCCAGCACACAGAGAGGTTTTTCTGTGTGTCTTAGTCCATTCTGTTTGCTATAACAGAGTACAAAGACTAGGTGGCTTGTAAACAATAAAAATTTATTTCTCACAGTTCTGGAGGCTGGGAAGTCCGTGATCAAGGCATCAGCAGATTTGGGGACTGGTGAGGGCTGCTTTCTGGTTCATAGATGGTTATCTTCTTTCTGTGTCTTCAAATAATGAAAGGGGCAAGAGAGCTCTCTGGGACCTCTTTTTTAACGACACTAATCCCATTCATTGGGGCTCCACCCTCATGACCTAATTACCTTCCAAAAGCTTTCAAATATCATCACATTGGGGATTAAGTCTCAATATATGAATTTGGGAGGGGCACAAACATTCAGTCTGTAGCATTGTGGTTTAGTCAGGGTATCTGGCAAATCCCACAATTGCCTCAGTAAGGCAGGCTTTACGAGGGCCTGAGTCTCCTGTAGCTGATGTGGAGGTTCAGAGCTTCTTCTCTCTTAGGCCTGAACATCCCCTCTTGGTTTCTTCCCTAGGCATGTTGCCTAGTCTCTTCAGTGGGTAAGGGAGGGGTGTGTGAGAGGGCCCAACTGGCTCAATTATAATTATTTTGGTAATTCTCCAAAACTAAGGTGATCAGATAATTTATGTTCCAAACGGAGACACTTTTGAGAGTACAAGGCCACCCTATTAATTATTTTGCCAAGACATTAGGCATCACTGGGACTGTCACCCTATCTACAACACACTCTCAATCTTTGTATTTATTGGCTGAATTTGGAACTTCTCTGGGGCTCCATTGGGAAAACAACTCTTCTAAGTCTTTTGGCTAGCATTGTTCCTATCTTTTTTTCTTTTTTTTGGTCAAAATGATCCCATCTGATTTCTATTTTATTTTGTAGACTTTCTTTAAAATTTATGAGCCTCTGATAGCCCCATTCTTATTTTCCAGCACTGTTATGTTTTTATTCTTAAAAAAATATTTTCTGTCATTTCAGTGGGACCTGAGAGGTAAGGGAGGTAGAAGGACATGCTAACTTGAACTGGAAGTTCTTTTATTCCACTGTAAACGTACTCTGGTTTACTATATTTTATACATCCATGTGTATCACTTTACTCGTTTTTGGAACCAGACACATTTAGTGATACCAGTTGTGCAGGAATGAGCTTACTGTGTTAACTCATAAATCCCTTGATGAGCACTTTCCTTTTATTCCTCTCACACCTGGAAGGATGCCTACAAAATGTTGGGCATTAAGTCACTGAACCTCTGAGCAATCCATAGTGGGCGTTGTTTATGGGGGATTTGTGCTCAGCTTCCCCTTCTTGCAGGATGTGACTTATTGCCAACAGGGGTTTATATCCCCTCATGCACTGTTGTAGCACATGGAAGAATGTAAATTCCTACAAAGACAATTCAGGCCTAGCATATTCAGGTTAAAGGCAGAAAACTGTAGGGATTTAAAACCCAAAGCCAGAATTTTGCAGAGCTTAGTGAAGGGATGGAAAATCTTCTCCCAGAATTTATCCATGAAGGCTCAGTTCAGAAAGATAATACTTAATGGAAGTATAGAGACAAAGATGAAGTCTTAGTAAGAAGATTTTAGAAGCAAAAAGAGGAGAGGACTTCCTGGCTCTGACAAGGTCTCGTGGGATAAGAGCAATGTGGATACCCAGGAGAGGATCCAAGCTTTCCCAGCACAGAAATTACTCCTTTGGCCACTTTGGGAAAGGGCTATTCTCAGTCCTTGGGGAGGATGGTTACATGGAGACACTGGACAGGAGTCAAGATTCTGGTGTTTGGAATAAGTAAAATTAGACACAGAACTATAGAATTCTATTCTTAGATGTGCTTCATATAAATGTGAAATTTAAAAATGATCATCATCTGAATGTATATGCTCTAAACTAAAGCCATCAATATACAAGTTAGCACGTCTGATTTTTGATTTAAGCTAAAGTTAATCTGTAAATTACATGCAGGAGGCCAGTGGGCCAGGTTAGCCTTCGCCATGCGGAAGAGACCCCCCCCCCCCAATCCCAAGTAATATCCACTGTTCTCCTGTCGGCAGTTTTACTATGCCTGGGTTAAGGTGGGGATGAATAAACAAATCATCTAGCTTTCTAAGCTTTTAAGTCTCTCAGCCTCCAAAATTCCATTTTGGGCTTTGATATTTTTGCTCTTTGTTGGGGAATGATGAGAGAGGATGATGCTTTTACAGTCAGACTTTGAAATCTTTCTTTCAGGGGATGGTTGGTTGAGAGGTTGCTTCCTGGTGGGTTCTCAATTTCAGAGTTATACACAGGGAACTGACTTTATTAGATGGTAAAGAAGGAAGCCATGTAGGCGGATATCAAACAGATAAACACTCTATGGAGCCCAACCATAACCAAAGACAGGGTGTCATTTGTCAGGAGCAGTCCTCAGAGGTGAACTTCATACTTGAAAGCTGAGCCACGGGGACTGTAGAGACATTTAGATTCCTCTTGGAATTTTGGGAAAAAGGAATCAGTTCTTATAACTCGTGGTACCTGGTATACAGGGAGCAGGTGGTAAGATATTCTTCTATCTTCCTTCTTTTGCTATTCATCTCCGTCTTCTTTCTCATCTCCCTTCTACTTCCAGCTCTCCTTCTCTTTGCTTTTCTCTTGCTCTTCCTCTCCTCATCCTTACTTTTCACTCTCCAGTCTCCTTTATCTCTGTGGTTGTACGTACCTTCTCTAAAGTCAGACTCTTACCACATCCCTATACTTTTTACAACCTGTCACTTACCCAGGTGGGGAACTGTGGGATTAAGGGACTCCCAGGTTGAGATGGTCAAGTTAGTTACTAGGAGAGTCCAACACTGATGTCTGTTGGTTACTTGGCTGATCTTCCTTCCATAGCTTTCATTACTCCACCGTTACTCTTTTGCCAACTCTGGATTAAGTAAACATGGAGCAGGAACGTGCTACCCTTACTACAAAAACATGCTCTGCTGGTGTTTCTGGGGCATTGTCTTTTCTTGCCCTCTACAAATTTTAATTTCTGCACTATGATAATCTTTGGGTTTGTTGTCCTATTGTTTTGTTATTTGTACTTGCTTTCAGGTGATATAGAAGTGTCCCCTGGCAGTAGCCGGAAAAATTGGGGCACCAGAGAAGGGTATAAGCTCCTTTCTGGAAGATCCTGGCGAGCTGGAGCGAGGCAGAGAGAGAGCACAAAGATTGTGTCCATTGGCCTCCATTCCCTGAGAGCCTCTCCGTAGTCCCCTGTAAGAATACCAAACCAGAAGCCTGCCCCACAGGCCAAAGCTTTTGGACGTGCAAACAGGCCTCTTTCTCAGAAAGACTGAGAATGTGTTTCAGTCAGCTGTCTGTGCAGTGCCCTGGGGGTGGTAGTCTGCCAAGAATAGAATCTTTGATTGTTACAGTCCCATGGGATCCAGAAACACAAGCCCATGGGCTTCAGAGTCAGGCAATCAAGAAGTGTTCCTTGGGTGGCAGCTGTGAAAACCAGCATCAGATGTAAAAACTGGGGCACCAGGTGTGTGTTGACGCTCCCCTCCAGGAGATCCTGGGGCTCTGCAGTGTGGCAGAGGGGGAGTGCAAAGACGGCACCCAGTGGAAAATAAAAATAAAAAAAAAAAAGAAAAGGAAAAGAAAAGAAAAATAAGAAAAAAAAAGACAAGGGGGAAAAAAGAATAAAGGAAGAAAAAAAAAAAAGATGGCGCCCGTCCGCATTAGCAAGGCAGAGGGAGAGCAGGGAGATGGTACCCACCAGCAACCGTCCCTGGAGAGTATCCCAGAGGTCCGTGCCCCTTAGACCAATGCTTTAAAATTAGTGAGTCTTTTTCTGGTGCTTTTCAAAGGGCTGCTTCTGTGCTGGGCCCTGGGGTGAGCTTGCCTGAGGGCACTTTAAGAGCTCCTCCTCAGTTTGCCACAGCCCTGCCCCACTGGTCTTCAAAGCAGGTGCTTTGGAGGCTGTCTCTCAGGTACCTGTCTGAAAAGTGGGGGTGCCCGATGTGGGGTCTGAACCCTTTGCTCCTCGGATTGAAGCTCTGGGTTTTGAGTTGCCTCCCGCTTTGTCTGAGGGTGGGGTTTATAGTGAGATTGTGTCTCAGCGTTTCCTACCTGCTTTGATTGGTTTCCCTCTTGTTTGCCCGATGTGAAGGGATCTCTTAGCCAGTTTCTAGGTTTTGTTCTGAGGAAGTTGTTCCAGATATATCTGTACATTCAGTATGTCCATAGCAGGAGGTGAGGTCAGGATCTTCCTAAGTTGCTACCTTGGACCGGGACTCTACATTTGCTTTCAGAAGAGATTTTATTTTTTTGGCCACTTCCAGCTAAGGGTAGGTCTCAGTCCCCTGATACTGTCAAGTTCCTCTCAATATGCATGGGTTGTTTAGAAATATCACCTTTGGCTTCGTGACTATAAGGTCAGTGACCTCACTGGCCACTTCAGTATGGTTTTGTTTGGGTATGTTATATCTTGTAACTCTGAAGCAAAAAAAACAAAAACAAAAAAAGATTCCTTTCCAGTGTGGCATTTGACTTTTAGCAGCTCCTTCTTTTTTAGGAACTACTTGAGGTTAACAGAAAGGGTCTTTGTGGAGTTGAAGGGATATAGAAATTGGAGACACATACTGTTTTGCTTTATGGCTGGCATCAGAAAGACAATGAAAAACATTTCAGCTTTCCATTTTGGGATTTTCCAATACACGTTCCAACATTTAGGCTGGAAAAAAACCAATGCCCTTCAAATTTCAAAAGAAAGAATTCTTGTAACCTTGATGACAATCAAAGTAACCTATTTGATATTAGTTTAAAGAGTTGTATGTTTCTTTTGGTTGCAAATTTAATTTCATACCTGATTTCTCTCTCTTTAGAAGTGGAACGGATAGTAAAAGCCAATGACCGTGAATATAATGAGAAGTACCAATACACAGTGAGTAAAACACTCATAGCACACACGTGCTGGGGTAGGTCTGATCTTAAGGATAGTAGGATTCTTGCCTTCTAGAACTTTGATTTCACTAAAAACTTTGTTGGCCCATTTTAATAGCAAGGTGCCATATGTTTCCATAAATTCAGATTTTAGTAATGTTTATACATTTATTTCTATTCTGTGCTGAGTGGTTGGTATTCATATTGGTATGGGAATAAGATGAAGTATCTTCTTTCTCAAGAATTTATGCTTAATTCATCTTGGTGCCCATTGGGCACTCAAATAATGTAAGAGTACTATGAAAGCAGGCCTCCATGGTAGTACTTGGTGATAGAAGTGGTAATAGTGGCTGATGGATGATGAATAACATTTGGGGATTTTCTCAAAGCAACTCAGGCTGAATGTGGAAAAGTGCATGTAGGAGAAAGTTCCCAGACCTGAATGATTGTATTTATCAAGTGAGCAGTGAGAATGATGAGTTAAAATGTGTGATCTTTAAGCTTGTACTGAACTACTTTTTTTTTAATGAGAGCTTTCTTCATTCACATAAGAACTATTTATTGAGAGTCTACTAAGTGACTGGCACTAGTCTAGAAACTTGGGATACTCTGGTGAGCACTTTGTGAATTATTTCATGGGCCCTCATAAAAATCTCCTCATCTTTCCTTGACTCAACCTAAGTTGCTACATGAAGTTTTTAAAACAAGTTCTAAGAAAGATAATTGGTAGAATTGATGCTGTGGGTGACATGTGGCCTAGAAGACCTGCTGTGATTGAGTATACCAGCACATTAATGAAAGAAAGTCTCAATTCACAGAGGGGTTTGATGACTATCAAAGCATAGAAATGTGAGTGTCATGGGGCAAACTTTGGCAGTCTCCATCTAGGAACTAGCTAGAGGAGAGAGAATTTTGGCCAATGGATTATTTTTAGTATTTAGTTCCTGTTGGCAGTGTTTTTCCATATGTGTGGAAGGCTACATTGGGCTATTGTAGCTTGATACCAGTAGAGGTAGCTAACAACCCCTCTTTTCTCATACTGTGATAATCACGTAAACTTGTGATAATAATTTGATGTTCAATGTAAGTGTCTCTACAGGGAGTCAGCACACTGCCTCTATGACAGATTTCTCATTAAAGTAATATATTGGCACCCTGATTTTATTCATCAGCCTTGTAAGCTTGGTTCAAGTAAATCTGTCCTTGAGAGAAGGAATCCCTCGCAGGAGGCTGATGATTGTGCTTTGTTGCCAGGGGTGGGGGGGTGCCGAGGACTACTTTCTCCATGGTGATTAATGCCACTTTGTGCAGCCTTCTGACCGCTGGTTATTTAGCCCTACTGGTCATCACCAGACTTGGCCCCATGCCTTTCTATCCATTCTACCACCAGTTATTTAATTCTAGAGGATGACCCTTGAAAGCCTTGACCATCAAACCCTAAATCAGAGGAGTAGATGTCTATATTTTAAGACCTTGGGGGCAAAAACCCAGTAATAAGTAATCTACTACTGGGTAATTATGCATTTATGTACTTGGCTTTATCCTTATTTTCCAACGTGTAAGAGGTATTTTCATTCTGTGAGTAGTAACTAGATAAGGAAAGCCATATTTTGTCTGCATTTTGTAAGATGATTCAGTCTTTTATATTTATAGTTATTTTTACTTAATTTATGAAATATTTCAAACTTAGAGGAAAGTACAAGGAATAATATGACACCGGTGTGCCTACCACCCAGATTAAATAGATGTTAACCATTTGCCACCTTTGCTTTTGATCTTTCTTTTAATGATAACATGCCAAGGATACAGAGACGGTTTTCTCTTGAGCTTGCATGATAGTGAACAAAAGCACACAGGTGTGTAGCTGGGGCTGGGTTTTCTGTTGGGCTTCCTAACAATGACAAGGCAGTGGAACAATATTCTGCAGCTACAGCAGGCGGAATAAGGCAGCTTTGTCTCGGAGTTAAAACATACTAAGGAAAAAACCAAAACCCATTATGGGCTGGCAAAACCAAGAATGAGAGCAAAAGTTGAGAAAGGGAAGGTGCAGAGCAGAGAGGGGCATGAGTATCTCAGGTCTAATGACCCCTACCGTGGCTCAGAGGGGATGAGCCAGGCCCTCCTAGAATGAGCAAGGGTCCCCACTAGACCTGGCTGGTGGTGTGTTGATTTGGGAACTCCCAACAGGATGTCTGGCCACACAGTGAACTCTGGAACCCTTCTCAGCCTCAGCCTATTCAGATACAAATTGGGGCTAATAAAAGTACCAATTTCATAGAGTTACTGAACAGACTGAAGTAGAGTAACACACAATGACTCTATGAGCTAGTCTTTATAGAGATGGGATTTGAATCTATATCTATCTGATTTTTACGGATTTCTGAGCACGTCATACGTGGACTATCCTTTTAAGAAAGGCAGAACCCACGGGTCTTTTGCTCAGTCTTGCCTAGTTTAAAGGGTATTACTGCAAATGGAAATGGATTTGAAGAAACCCCAACAGATCTCAGCGCGAATGCTTATAATAATTGATGAAGTAGTCTTCCCCCGTAAGGCGGAAAAGGAGATGGGAATAAACTGAAAATTATAAAAAAGGTGAAAGGAGAAATGGTGAAGTTTCCTCAAATGTAGTGGAAAGAGTGTTTGTGGATAAGATAGACCACAGTTTGAATCTTTTCTCTTTCTCATTTGCTAACTTGTGATCTTGATTTATTTATTTTTCTGCATATCATTAATTTCACCTGTGAAATGGGGAATTTTCCTTATAGGATTATCTACCAAAGGGTTAAATGAAATAATTTATATAAATATTTGATAATAGTAAGACTAGCTAATATATATTAGATGCTTACTATGTACCAGGCTCTCTGCTAAACTTTTTATATGGATTTTTTCTTTAACCTAACATGGCTGGGCAAGTATGCACGATAAACTTTAGATTCCCTATAAAGTACTGGATAAAGTAAGATATCAGTGAAAATAATGTTCGGAAGATACTGAGAAGTTGGCTGAAGTTGTAAACTTTTTGCAGCAGAGATCATGCTGAAAAGTTAGCAAATCTGTGATACTGAAGGTGTGGAAGTTGCTGATAAATTATGCAGGGAATGCAATAGCAGAGATACAAATGCACCTAAAGCAAGAAGATTAACAGTGTGAACAACTGTGGTTGTAGAGAACAGCCCCCTGCACCTGCTGAATAAGCAATATGGCAATGATAATGATTTGATGAGATACTTATTGATTACCTACTCTGTGCAAAGCATTTGATGAGTTCAGGAAATAGTTCTGACACTCTCAGTGTGGATATTGACAGATATATGGTTAACAGTGATGATAATAACAAAGTTAGTTATAATAATAATAGTAGCTTACACATATATAGTGCTTACCATCTGAAAGGCAGGGTTCTAAGCACTGTATTATATTAAACTAATTTAATCTCACAACTCTATGAAGAGAGCACTTTACTTATCTCACTTTTGTATATGAATACATTGTTGCACAGAGATCTCACTTAAGTGATTTACTCAAGGTCACACAGCTGGATAATGGCTCCCATTCTTACAGCTGTGAGTCTAACTGTGTACCAGGTACTTTACAGATATAACTAATCTTCCACAAATCCCAGAGAGTTGAAGTGGAGTTCCATTTAGTAACTTGTCTGAGGTCACACTGCTAATAGGTAGAATTCTAATGTAGACTGGCCAGATTCAAAGCCTGTTTTGTTTCCATGATACCCTGCTGTTCTTTTGACCAATCTTGAAAGACAAACTGCAACAACAACAAAAAACCCCCAAACAAATCCTCTGAATCTCCTCTCCTTCTCTTACATACCTGCTGGTAAAGTTTTTATACTCAGAAGAAAAAGGCAGATAAAGGAGATATAAAATTTTACAAATGTGAGACTAAGAATGACCTTAAATCTTACCCTTAGTGTTTGTAGATGAGAACTTGGGAGAAAAATTTACACAAAGCTCAGATAACTGGTATGATTTCCACAAACACAAAGACTGGCCAAGCAAGCTTTTCTCTTTGAAGGCTGAAGGAAGATATTTCAATACCTAGAGGACATTAATTTATCAACAGACCCTTAAGCTTCAAAGCACTTTATAGGACATAGCACAGGCTTAAAAAGTGATCAAAAGTGCTTTTAAAAGATAAAGGGTTTAGAACACAAAAGACAAGGTTAATGATTCTAAGTGAAATTAATTGGGAAATGACACATGATATTGTGAAAACTGGAAGGTGGAAAACATAAAACAAGTGGGATTTCAGACTGCCAAGATGTGTAACACAAAGTGAGATTGGAGAGTGAAGGAAGAGTGAGCCGAATGCTAGAATTATTATTCTCATTAGAAAGGAGTTCAAAGTTTTCTTGGTTAATGATAGGAATGAATAATAGAAGTAATGAGAACAGTTGTTGTATTAAAATATGTTAATAATGTTAGAAAAACGTGAGAGCGAGCCAGACAGCCACTCATGATCCCTATTAAAAGGAGTTCAGAGTGAATGGTAGAAGTACTGAAAACAGTTGTATTAAAATGTGTCGATGTCAAAAAATGTCAGAAAAAGTGTTGGATTAATTATAGCTATTTTCCAACTTTATTAAAAAATAAAGAAATGGAAAACATTGGTTCCCACTGGCTCCTGTTATTTTTATGTCTCACATCAGCACAGGCATACCCTTCCCCCATTCAATTCTCTTGAACTCTAACAGAATTTGAGAAGGGGGATGAACTTGTCTGAGTGCTGAGAAACTTATCCTGCCTCAAACTCAGAAAGTTCAGTAAATGTGAACGCCTAACAACTTCTCTCTGAATGTATTTCATGCACGAATGTAGATGGGAAGTTTCTAAAGGGCATTTTCCTGAGCTGAATTATTGATCCTATTTCAGGAAGTGTACAGCCTTATATAAGTTGGTGAAAATTTAACCAAGTAGTTTTGGATGCTTTTAAAGAAAGCTTTCCATCCAAAAACTGTGATTCGAACACCTTAATTTATTCCTTGAATCTTGAGATGGCTTGTTGATATTATGGTTATTGGATGGAAGCTCTTGTTGCTCTTATGATTTTTGTGATTGGTAGAACAATGACCATTTGGGTTTTCCAAAAAGTGTTCATTCAATGTGGCAATATGGCTGATTCTTAGCAGTCAGTGTTACAATGATGCCACCAAGATGCCCTTCAGCATGAGCCCCTTCCATGTCCCTCCCACCCACTTAAATGGGGCTTTCTGTGTTTCCACAGTCACTTCTCTTTTAACTCAGAATCAATGGTTTGAGTGGAGTAAAAAATTATGGCTCACCATCATTCTGGGTGTGTGAGCTTGGACAGTCACTGGACCTCTTTAGACCCATATTGTAATGATGTGTCTGTGTTTCTCTGAGACCAGACTGGCATAACAGTAAAACCTGTATTCCTGTGTGCGTGGGTGAATCGATGAGTCCTAGTCCCTTTTTTTTAATAGCAATGATTTTTAAAATTCAGTATGTTCACAATGTGCCTGCTCTATGCCTAGTAACATGTGTGTTTGTTGACTTAATCACTTTCCAAAGAGGTTTTGAGGCCATGAGCAAAAAGAATGTGAAGCTCAAAGGAGTAGAAACACATGAGGAAACTGGGACGGGCAGGGTATATTTAGGTGGGCCCCAAACTGCACGCGACCTATTGCTTAGACTGGCAATGTGTTGAGTGCTACCGGGGTTATTAAAAAAGCAGGTATAAATTTTGCTTTCCACCTTCAAGGAGCACGTATAATCTCCTTCAGAAGAGAAGACCAGGACATAAGAACGAATTTGACAGTAGGTAATACTGAAAAGGTAATGCTAAATTTTACTTGTGTGATGTGGCCTGTAAGTGTTAGGGGAATGAAGGGTGAGTGAAGTATTTGAGGAAGTGTCACCAGAGGAAAAGGGAAATGATTCGAGCCTCGTTTGTTTATTTGTACCACCAATGTTAGGAACGAGAGACAGGAGCAAAGTCCCGAAGTCCAACCTAATTCATGGGAAATGATAGTTCAGGTAGGTGAGACATGACTGTTTAAAAAAAGAATTTGAATATGAGGTAATAGGCTCTCAGGAGCTGAGTACTCAACAGAGTGAAAAAGGATGTTATTAGCACTTGGGGTTAAATAGATTCGATATCCAAATTGAAATGCCCAGGTTAATATGGAATGTAACTTGGGTGGGGTTAGAGTTGTAGATTCGGGATATCCATTGGAAGGAGGTGCTTAAAGCTAGGAGAAAAAATAGAACTGAAGGCTGGACAGCTGAAAGGTGTGGCGGTAGAAACTCCCCCGCAGTTAAAGGGGGAGGGAGGGAGCCCAAGAAGCAGTGGAGAGCTGAGGAAAGCAGAGAAAGGGTGAGGCAAAAGCTGGGGTGGGGTGGGGTGCAGGGTGGAGCCCCTCAGGCAACAGGGAGCGGGAAACCATATCTGATGCTAGGCGCTCATGAGCTAAGGCAAAACATCTTTAAGTCAGAAGGAAGCAGTTGGAGGACCTGAAGAAAGCAGTTTAAATTTGTTTAAAAGTCCGGGATTTGGAAGTCAGAGGGCAGGGGAAAAAAACATGCAAAAAAAGAAGGGAGTGGGGTATAGCCCCCTTAATTAATAATTTGCAGTAAAAAAGAGAAATAGTATTTAAGCATTCAGGCTCATTGAAATGAAGTGAAGCATTTTTGAATCAATTTTCTGACATTTTGACTATCCAAGTACAAAAGGCCTGTGGGAAGGTAAAACTCTAAACATTTTCTTTGGGAGACTCTTGGGATATCCACATGCTGGGACACATCCTAGTCCTGCTTTAATCCTTGGCCCGATGGGAAATTTGGATTTCTCTTTCTTTTTTTCATGAGCAGCATAGTAGCACTGCCAACATGCTATATATAGATCCTCACCAAGAAGCCTGATAATCAAAGCAATTTCTGCACCAACCAAAGAGTACAGATGATGAGAAACTCTGTGACCAAGCTGGAATTAGTTGTGGAAAGTGCCAGTAACTTGCATTTGTTATCGGTTTCTGGTTGTTGGTTGTTGCATGTTTTGTTTGTATTGCAGCGTTACTATAGTAGCAATGGCTTTTTAGCAAACATTGAAGTGCCTTCTGTTTTGTGTGCTGTTAATATCCGTGTAAATTATTCTACGTTCTACATGACAGAGGTTTTTATCTTTATAAATAATTACTTGGAGAGAAAAGATAATTTTTGGACATCTCTCAAATTCATTTTCATTCTGGATTCAGGACTTTAAAAGTATAAATGTTTTATCTTTTTAACATCTGATTTATTTAAATAGTGTTATTCTTTGGCTAAGCATTTGGCTGATTTTTTTGTTTCCTTAATTTGGTTGATCTGTTTTAATCTTTTGTTTTAGCCTCTGAATTCCTATTCCTAAACGTTCTAAAATGGCACATTAAGGTAATTTAAAACTCCAGTTAAGGTCTAAAACTCTGAAGTGTTTGTCATTTACCTGTTCCAGGATTGAGATAATTTAAGCATCCTCATAAACTAGTTCCATTCCATCTGCTCTGTGAAGTAAGTTTCAAGTAAAGCCACATAGATTAGGTTTATTTATTTGTTTATTTTACTTCTACTTTATTCATTGCAATGATATAAAATTTAAAAGTTTCCAAACAATGTGTAATTGGAATTAAAAGAGTTAAGATAAGCTAATTTTGGTGTTAGAATTTTGGAGCTCTGCTGTAGCCTCGCTGTGGTGGGACAGATTTAAACTAAGACTGAGGAATGTAAAGATGGAGCAGGAAGGAAAGTAACCTTCTGTGTGAAGCAAGAACTACAACTGCAGTTTCCTTTGTTGGCAAATGGTTTATGAAAGTAATCCATAAATCAATCACGTGGATAACATTGGGCAAGTTCAGTAACAGTTGGGAGGTTAACGGAAAAACCCCAACCCCAACGGTATCAAGGTTTTTAACCCTGTTTTGTAATTTTCTTTACTGGACCAGATAGTTTGTTTCTGTGATGCATATTATTAAAAGATAGTAACTCTCACATTTTATGTTCTGTAGTGGAAAGATTAATCAAATCATTTGTGTTAACAATGTAGTCTCAAATTCATGTCTACTATTATAAAACCTGTGCTCAGGTTACTTTTGAATTTTACAAAAGTAAACTATTTAGGCATTAAAGTTAAATCTGGAGGTAATTTAAAAATGATACTAGGAGTTGATTAGGGGCCATATATATAAATGTTTGTGTGTTGCATGTTTATGTGCATGTAGAAAGGCTTGTAGTTATAAGAATGTGTGTATATCTTTGTAAGAATGTTCTGGCTTGAATGGTGAGAGACTGTTCTTTGAAGCACAGAACAGCGATCAGATTCTTATGTCTAGATCGGTGGTCTAAATTTCTACTTGCTGATACCCTGATTTGACATCTCTAGCAGCCCTAGTTTTTCTGGATTTTACGTGTGCTCTTTGGTTGTAAAGTTTGCTGTGAATCAAGGTCACCTCATTGTAGATGTGGCTGTCCAGGTACAATCTAGATATGCTGCAGGTGGTGATATCATTCTGTCCCATAGCCCAAAAGTGCATGGAAGAGGAGTTGTTTTATACAAATGGGAAAGCCTGACTAGTACAGTAAGGAAGTTAGCTGAAGTTCATCATAGAATCTCAGTGTAGAATTATCCTTTAAAGCTTTTCCATCAACTTCTCTCCACAGAATTTTTAGTGATGACATATCCAGTCTGTGTCTGTATCCCTCTAGAGGAGGAAAACACACCACTTCTGAAAAGGGCCTTTTCTGTCTTTGCATAGTTTTGATCATTAGACAGTTTGTCCATCATTTGATCCAAATTGATCTTCTTTTGCTTTATTAGTCATTGGGTTAGTTTTTCTTCTGAGGCCAAAGCAGAGCAAATGTGTCTCCTGTTTCATGTGACAACCCTTCTGATGTTTGGCTCACTGAGTAGACTAGTCTCCAGAACAATCATCTCCAATTCCCTTTCTTTTCAAAGAGCTTCAGCTTTGCTATCATTTCTTAAAGTGGGTTGCTCCAAAGTCAAGCAGTATTCCAAAAGTTATTTGATCAGTTTGAAGTAGAAGGATTATTAATGCAGCCCAAGATTGCTCTGGCTTTTTGGTGATTGTTGACTCCTATTAATCTCCTATTAATCTCATTTTCATTATTAATGATCAGGACTGTGCCACATTTATCTCTGCATCTTGCTTGTCATAGAACAGGCCTTACTCTGCTGTGTCACGTGTGGACTTACGAACATGTCTTCTGCATCTTCACTGAATTCTAAACCAATGGGCCAGTCAAAATAGAGGCTCTGGGGGGTGGAGTCCAGGCATTGGTATTAAAAAAAAAAATCTCCCCATGTGGTTCTAATGAGCAACCAGTTTAAGAGTCACCAATATAAGCTCTTAATTAAAATATTGAGCACAACACAGTTGAGGACAGAGTCATGTGCTTATCATACCTCCCAACAGGTTGTCACTGGGCCATTAATAATTATGTCTTGTTGCCTTAACTAGTTCCCAATTTCTATAATTAACTGTCCTTGTCCTGGCTGCCAACCCAATTTTTGTTTAATTATGCTATATTATTGCTCTCTATCTTAAAAAGCAGAGAGCCTTTTAAAAAATATTAAATCTATTATACTGCTGGTTTAGATAACTTTTATATGGAAGCAGAAGGATAGAATGAATAATTGAACTTTGAAGATTCCTTTCCAAGTCATGTTTCTATGATTCTTGCAAACCACAAAGTCCTGTGCTGCAATATTTTAAACACTCTTGTAGGCCAAATGCCACAAAAACGCCATTGTTATAAGCAAGACATTTGTGAGTTTAGGAGCACAAATGGGCTGGACTTCATAATGTCTGGCAGAGAAAGCACTGCTCAGACTTTTCTAGGTGAGAAAATAAGCTAAAGGAATGTTTAATTTTTTTTCTTCTCCCTCAGTCTCTGATATGGAAAAGTTAATGAACTGCACAAAGATGTTATGCTAAAAAATGTGAAAAATCTATATTTATGCTAGAGCCTATCTTTCTTTGGCAAATGTACTTCTCAAAGTTATGTACTGAAAATTACTTGTTTGTGTTGTGAATTACTAACAATTATATTAGCTCCTGTTTGTTCTGATAAATGGAATTGCATTTCCCTCATGTATTATTTTGCATTAAAAAATTGGGTTTATCAGGCTTGTATTGAGTAATTAGGAATTGTTTATCACTTTGTTAAATCCTTTAGAGACTTAAAAAAGTATAAGGTAGGGTCTTAGCTCCTCAGGGATTTGCTATCCCCTTGAGATTATTTATATACAGAAATGAAATAACAGTACAAGACATTGTAATATTAAGTATAAAATTGAATAGTGTTAGACTTACAGTTAATGTTTTCACTATATCTGGGTAAGGGAGATAATTTTCTAATAAGAGATAAATTCTTTTTTTTTTAACATCTTTATTGGAGTATAATTGCTTTACAGTGGTGTGTTAGTGTCTGCTGTATAACAAAGTGAATCAGCTATACATATACATACATCCCCATATTCCGTCCCTCTTGTGTCTCCCTCCCACCCTCTCTATGCCTAACACATATATATGGAATCTAAAAAAACCCCAAAAAATACCCCAAAAATGGTTATGAAGAACCTAGGGGCGGGACAGGAATAAAGAGGCAGACGTAGAGAATGGACTTAAGGACACAGGGAGGGGGAAGGGTAAGCTGAGACGAAGTGAGAGAGTGGCATGGACTTATATACACTACCAAATGTAAAATAGATAGCTAGTGGGAAGCAGCCGCATGGCACAGGGAGATCAGCTCGCTGCTTTGTCAGATAAATTCTTTTTAAAAAACTTGTTCATGTTGTTAATAAATGTCTTTTGAAAAATATACCATGTTGCATTTGTATGGTATAAAAATGGTCTAACTTGATTTGGAAACTTACTAATTTGCACTGCACTTTGAACCCTTGTCTGGATTTGTGGAACCACTGGCTACTCAGAAAGCCCAGTATCAGTCCCCTATAAGTCCATCTAAATAAACCTAAACTGACTGAAGAAAATGATGTGCTCCTTCGAAAGTTCTAGGTTATTCTGGAATTGAATGTTTTGAGTATGAAAGGCAGTTGAATTTTTGTTTGTTTGTTTAGTTCAAATGTGAATTTCATATGTGTGATTATTAAAAATAACTAAAGTATTTTGACATTAGGAATAGTTCTGAATTTATGCTTTATGAGCAAATAATTATAAATAAATTCCTGAACCTATACAGGGCCTATATGTTATTTCCTGTGCAAATGGTCAGGTGTTCTGCATTTTGCATTTTTTCATTTTTAAAAAAGGGTTCCTGGGCTTCCCTGGTGGCGCAGTGGTTGAGAGTCCACCTGCCGATGCAGGGGACACGGGTTCGCGCCCTGGTCCGGGAAGATCCCACATGCCGCAGAGAGGCTGGGCCCGTGAGCCATGTCCGCTGAGCCTGCGCGTCCGGAGCCTGTGCTCCGCAACGGGAGAGGCCACAACAGTGAGAGGCCCGCGTACCGCAAAAAAAAAAAAAAAAAAAAAAAAAAAGGGTTCCTCCTGCCCTCTTCCCCTTCTTTTCCTGCCATGCTCCCCCGTGCCTCCACATACCTATGGAATTTCTTCCACGGTCTTTTGTTTTCCAACTTAATGCTTGATCTGATCTTTTTATTTGCCAGAGCTTTAACTGAGAATGCATGAAGAATCTCTGATTTTTATTTTCATCCAATGTATTTTTCTAAGGATTGAATGAGAAATCTAGAAAAATATCTTCAGCTGAGTCAAAAGGACATTTTCTTTCTATAGTCTAAGCAGTGGTGTAAGGCATTTCAGTGTTTTAGCTCTGATGTTGATTCCGCTCCATAGCCTACTGGTGAAATCAAGTATCTCACAAGGTTCCTCATCTATAGTGGACAAATGGGACTTTTTGGGATATGTACGAATTTCACTAAATTATTTGCACAGCCTTTTGAAAAATACATGTACGTTTCTTATATCATAGAAATTTGTATTTATCAAAACTCTTAGAGGCTATTTAATACTTTGCTTCTTGAAAAGCGGGCCTCTAACAAGCATCATCTTCTCCCCTGGAGCTTGTTAGAAATTCAGAATCTCAGGCCACATCACAAAACTACTGAGTCAGAATCTGCATTTGAACCCAAATGATTCATGTACACATTTGAGTTTCAGAAGCACTGGACAGATCCTCTATTCTTATTTCAGTTAGGAGTGCCCTGAAGATTCTGGCAAGAGCAAAGAGGTGAGGAGGGAGAAAAGTATTTAATTAGGAAGCACAGTGCCAGTGCTTTTATATGCATTACCTCATATGATCTTCCCAACTCTGCATGGTAAATATTATTACTCATATTTTACAGATGGGGAAACTGAAGATTGGTGGGACTAAAATTTTTTTCCAAGGCCACTTAGTTGGTAAAATGTGGAGCCACCTTTCAGGTTCAGGACTCCAAGCCCTCCCTTTTTCAGTTATCTTCTGGGACAGTTAGCATTTACCCAGTCCTTATTAATTGGATTGTTGTTTCTTTATGGTGAATATGACTTAGATTTTGGGGGAAAAGTTCTTCAAGAAGCTCTTGAAGATTTCCTGAAACAAGGTATGCAAGGAGGCTCTTCCTTTTTTTTTTTTTTTTTTTTTTTTTTTTTGCGGTACGCGGGCGTCTCACCGCTGAGCCCTCTCCCGCCCCGGAGCACAGGCTCCGGACGCGCATGCTCGGGATGCGCATGCTCCGGATGCGCAGGCTCAGCGGCCATGGCTCACAGGCCCAGCCGCTCCACGGCATGTGGGATCCTCCCGGACCGGGGCACGAACCCGTATCCCTTGCATCGGCAGGCGGACTCTCAACCACTGCGCCACCAGGGAAGCCCTGAGGCTCTTCCTTCTTAATCTCTGCATCTGAAGTTTGAGGTTTGATTTGTCCTCTTCCATATGTAACTCCTTTCTTTATGGCATGTCTGCCTTCCTCCCTCCCTTTCCTTCTGTTCTCTGCCTCTTCCTTCTTCTTTACAATAGCTCCTGTCAAAATGGTTGTGTGTGTCTGTCATGAGTAAGAAGGCATATGTTGAAAGTATTTTATGTTGTAATTTTGCAACAGAAACTTGTCTTATTTCAGTGGCATTTTCAGGGAAACTGTGGGGCTTTGTCACAAATGCAAAATCCAGTTTGAATTCGCAGTGATTAGCACTGTAGGTTGTGATAAGCCCTTTCCTCAATTCTATGTTAATGGTAAGTGAAGTGCTTTCAGCTGAAGCTAGTTATGGGTGGACTGTGTCACATCTGCTTTCAAGCTTGCTTGCCCAAATCTTACTCCCCATGTCTGCCTAGTTGCCTGGTGCTTTCTTGTTTCCAAGATCTTTCTCACAGGAAGGATATCCTCCTCACATTGACATGTTAGAAATTAATGTGTTGTTTTCCCTGCGTATTAGGGTTGTACAATGGAGGACAGTGGCCAAGAACAGTGTTTAACACAAAGTGATGCATCTGTATCCTCCTTCACCCCCTACCCCATGCCTAGCACATTGCCAGGCATGTACTAATAGGTGTGAACTTTTTTTTGGTAGAAGGTTTCTCTGGATCATTGCAACAGTGAACTTATTTGTTCATTTATTCATGCATTTATTTAAAAAACACAACTATTATTAAAAATTTTTAAGTATTATTACGAATTAAATGACTAGGGACAAAAATTACTGAGGAATTGCTCTGCTCCTGGCACAGGGGTGAGGTACATAGAGATAGATAAGACTCATTCATATCAACCTTCAAGGAGCTAAACCACAGGCCCCTGGGGGCTTTTCTTCAGGTCTGGAACCAGAAAATTTCCTAGAAGCCTGCGTTGTGCCATGGGCCTTGACTCTGGCATGGCCTATGCAAGTGTTTTCTGGCTTTCTGGATGTCACTTTCCTTACTGAGTATATAAACAAATCATCTCACTGGAAGGGACTATTGAGGGAAAATAATATCTGAAATGGGTTTGATATCCTTTGTTGTTATAAACAGTAACCATTTTGGGAAGACCGGTTTCCCAAAAAGGCTTCAGGCTACATGCCATAGTCACACCCTTAGGTTTTTCCTCCTTTATTCCCTTCAAGTTCCTTGTGCTATTTCTGGTGCCGCTGGTGACCCTCCGTGGGAGGAACACAGAGCACAGTCTTCCATTCTCATGAAATGCCTCCTGATTCTGTTCTGCCAAATCCATCAACCTCTCTGGCTTCTTCCTCCCCCAAACGAGCACATTTGTATAAGGGCCTGGGTGACCTTTGCTTTTGAACACTTACCCCAGGTGGAGTGAATCAGGAGGAGGAATGTGGAAGAGGAATTTGAAGGATGTAGGATGAGATGTTGGAGAAGGTACAGGTGCTGCAGCTGGGAGCCCCTCAATTCATTCATCCATTCATTTATTCAGGGAGCAGGGGAAAGGATCTGGTCTGCTTTGTTTCAAAGCAGCTTTGTACCCTGTTGTACAGTTCCTAGCTGGCCTCCCCAGCTAGGAGGCACGGGTGGATCATTAACTACTAAATAAATAAATGCCGGGCTTCCCTGGTGGCGCAGTGGTTGAGAGTCCGCCTGCCGATGCAGGGGACACGGGTTCGTGCCCCGGTCTGGGAAGATCCCACATGCCGCGGAGCGGCTGGGCCTGTGAGCCATGGCCGTTGAGCCTGCGCGTCCGGAGCCTGTGCTCTGCAATGGGAGAGGCCACAACAGTGAGAGGCCCACATACCGCAAAAAAAAAATAAATAAATAAATAAATAAATAAATAAATGCCCACTGTAACTTGCCCTGGAACCTGGTTCTTGGAATTGCTCCTCTGAGAAGCAGCTCAGTTGCAAATCAGTTCAGAAACTTAGTGTATCTGTCCTAGTGAGTTTTCTGGTTTTTTTTTTATAACATCTTTATTGGAGTATAATTGCTTTACAATGGTGTGTTAGTTTCTGCTTTACAACAGTGAATCAGTTATACATATATATATATCCCCACATCTCTTCCCTCTTGTGTCTCCCTCCCTCCCACCCTCCCTATCCCACCCCTCTAGGTGGTCACAAAGCACCGAGCTGATCTCCCTGTGCTATGTGGCTGCTTCCCATTAGCCATCTGTCTTACATTTGGTAGTGTATATATGTCCATGCCACTCTCTCACTTTGTCCTAGCTTACCCTTCTCCCTCCCCATATGTCCTAGTGAGTTTTGATTGGAGACTCACATATGAAACCACTGTGCATTTTCTCTGTTCACGTCTTGGCAGTTCTTGCTCTGCTCAGCACTTGCTTGAGCTTCTTAATGAATCTATTTGTCAGCTCCTACAGAGGACACCTGCCTACTTTTATGTATGTCATTAGGGAATCCCATTGCCAATTACTAGAAGCAAATTTAGGGTAGTCTTTCTTTTAACCTAAGCCATCCTAAGCAAAACTTGCAAATTTGATGAAAATTCATTAAATATCACACACAAAAAAGATTGACACTTCCATTTATTTATAAATTATTGTTATTGTGTTTTAATGATAGAAGGTGGTTTTAAAGCCTCTCTCTTCCCCCATTCCATGTAGACAAGTTTCCTTCCCTCTTTCCCAACTTGTCCTCCGTTCTTTCCCTTCAATACCTTTATTCCCAAACAAACACCACTCAACAACAACAACAAAATCACAAAGCCAGGTAGTGTGGGTTTGTCTAAATTTAGATTTATCATCCTACCCTGAATGAGAATAGGCTGGAGGCCAGGAAAGCCTGGAATGTTGGAGGAGGACACCTCCATGAGTTGGCCAGGGGTCCCAGTTGCCCCAGCATCTTGCAGAGGGTGAGAACTCAGAGCTGCACACATTTCTCATTTGATCCT
Source organism: Hyperoodon ampullatus (assembly GCF_949752795.1). Classification (NCBI taxonomy): domain Eukaryota; kingdom Metazoa; phylum Chordata; class Mammalia; order Artiodactyla; family Ziphiidae; genus Hyperoodon; species Hyperoodon ampullatus. The sequence continues at coordinate 87,429,650 of NC_136916.1, forward strand.
CAGGGGTTCAGGAGAAAATTGCATACTTCCCCAGAGCTGGTGTTATTTGTGTAGAACCCTAGTGTAAGAGGTAGAGTCTTAGGAAGGATTAGACTCTATGTAGTATGTTATTATAACCCCTTGACTCTTTGGGGAATTCTTTATGGGTGCCTTTCCTCATTAACTGGACTTTTCCACTGTGCCTTTGTTACTGTCATAAATGCTGAGGTCCTGCCTGAAATTTGGCCTAGTTCCCAGGTTGTACTACATGGTCTAATTTTTAGTCCTAATAAACAAAGCAGTTTGTATGCACTAAGTTATCCAAAGGCGCCCTTGTAGTTCAGCAAGCCAGCCCCACATCAACTCAAAGAAATGCCCACTTAGGTCGTCCAAGGCCTCTGAAGCCCTAGACTGAGATGAAGCAATGAGCCAAAGCTGAGGGCCTGCTCCCCAGCAGATAGCAGACTTTCAAGGGGGAGGCATAGAACAATTTTGGAAAAGCAGAACTAGCAGACAAACAAATCATTAGGGATGCCCTGTGAAAGTCCCACTGAAATACAACATTTGACTTCTTTTTTCTTTTCTATGCCTTTCTTTTGTTTAACCTCTTATCTCTCTGGAGAAGGCGTATACTAGATCTGTCTCCCTCTGTATAATTTTAAGAGCATTTTTAGTCCTTTTTCAGAAGTCACAATAGAAAAGTTAACATTTTATCTGGAAAGATTTAAAAGTCTTTTATATTGTATGCATCTAAACACCCTGGAGAAAAAAAGTCTAGTGTGATTAATCTCGGAGGGAAATTTATTTTGTTCCCCTGGTAATTGTCCAATATTAGTTTTTTGTAGATATATTACTATTCATAGGCCATTTACTAGCTCTAGAACAGTCTTTAAGATGCTGGAACACTAAACCAAGGCCTGAGAGTGGAAAACAGAACAGGGTTTATGACATTGTCAGGCAGAAGGCTTTGCGGCGAGACTGAGACCATTCTGAAAGCTTGCTGACACTGTGATTCTGAGGTCTAGATGGGAAATGATGCTCCCTAGACAAGCCCTGTGACATTCTTCCTAGATTGAAAAGGCTGAAAGCGACTACTCTAGCTGATTGGATTAGTGTGCATCCTTCATTGTGCTTTGGTTTAGGGAGATTCTTTTCTTCACCAGCTGAAGAATGTTCTATAAGGGTCAGTGAGTTCACTGATCAAGAGAGAGTCTAAGGACTTCTTGTTTCTGACTCATTTCCCAGGAAACACATACCATTTGGGAGAACACATGACTCTATGAAGCATAACTCTTATGGGCAACCCTTGGAACTGCTCTGAGCCTCAGTTTCTTCATCTGTAAAATGGTGCTAAAATTGTAACAGCTCCCTGAATTTTTAGATTACCTGAGATGATGTATGTACAGTGCTCAGCACAGTGCTTGGCATATGTAAGGAGGCAATACCTGTTAGCTGGTGTCATTGTGTGACACGGAGACACCATTACACACACAGTCACACGTTCTCCATTGTGGGTCCAAGTCTTGGTGACACATGGATCTTATTCATTTCCTTTGACCATGACAATGTTTAGTCTGACAATCTTCAAAAAAAATTTTTTTTAACATCTTTATTGGAGTATAATTGCTTTACAATGGTGTGTTAGTTTCAGCTGTATAACAAAGTGAATCAGCTATATGTATACATATATCCCCATATCCCCTCCCTCTTGCATTTCCCTCCCACACTCCCTATCCCACCCCTCTAGGTGGTCACAAAGCACTGAGCTGATCTCACTGTGTTATGTGGCTGCTTCCCACTAGCTATCTATTTTACGTTTGGTAGTGTATATATGCCCATGCCACTCTGTCACTTTGTCCCAGCTTACCCTTCCCCCTCCCTGTGTCCTCGAGTCCATTCTCTACATCTGCGTCTTTATTCCTGTCCTGCCCTTAGGTTCTTCAGAAAAAAAATTTTTTTTTGATTCCATATATATGTGTTAGCATGGGGTATTTGTTTTTCTCTTTCTGACTTACTTCACTCTGTATGACAGTCTCTAGGTTCATCCACCTCACTACAAATAACTCAATTTAGTTGCTTTTAATGGCTGAGTAATATTCCATTGTATATATGTGCCACATCTTCTTTATCAATTCATCTGTTGATGGACCCTTAGGTTGCTTCCATGTCCTGGCTATTGTAAATAGTGCTGCAATGAACATTGTGGTACATGACTCTTTCTGAATTATGGTTTTCTCGGGGTATGTGCCGTAGTGCAATTGCTGGGTCATATGGTAGTTCTATTTTTAGTTTTTTAAGGAGCCTCCATACCGCTCTCCATAGTGGCTGTATCAATTTACCTTCCCACTAACAGTGCAAGAGGGTTCCCTTTTCTCCACACCCTCTCCAGCATTTATTGTTTGTAGACTTTTTGCGGATGGCAATTCCGACCAGTGTGAGGTGATACCTCATTGTAGTTTTGATTTACATTTCTCTAATGATTAGTGATGTTGAACATCCTTTCATGTGCTTGTTGGCAATCTGTATATCTTCTTTGGAGAAATGTCTATTTAGGTCTTCTGCCCATTTTCGGATTGGGTTGTTTGTATTTTTGATATTGAGCTGCATGCGCTGCTTGTATATTTTGGAGATTAATCCTTTGTCAGTTGCTTCATTTACAAATATTTTCTCCCATTCTGAGGGTTGACTTTTCGTCTTATTTATGGTTTCCTTTGCTGGGCAAAAGCTTTGAAGTTTCATTAGGTCCCATTTGTTTATATTTGTTTTTATTTCCCTTTCTCTAGGAAGTGGGTCAAAAAGAATCTTGCTGTGATTTAGGTCAAAGAGTGTTCTGCCTATGTTTTCCTCTAAGAGTTTGATAGTGTCTGGCCTTACATTTAGGTCTTTAATCCATTTTGAGTTTATTTTTGTTTATGGTGTTAGGGAGTGTTCTAATTTCATTCTTTTACATGTAGCTGTCCAGTTTCCCCGGTACCAGTTATTGAAGAGGCTATCTTTTGTCCATAGTTTATTCTTGCCTCCTTTATCAAAGATAAGGTGACCATATGTGTGTGGGTTTATCTCTGGGCTTTCTATCCTGTTCCATTGATCTATATTTCTGTTTTTGCCAGTACCGTACTGTCTTGATTACTGTAGCTTTGTAGTATAGTCTGAAGTCAGGGAGCCTGATTCCTCCAGCTCCGTTTTTCTTTCTCAAGATTGCTTTTGCTATTCGGGGTCTTTTTTGTTTCCATACACATTGTGAAATTTTTTGTTCTAGTTCTGTGAAAAATGCCTTTGGTAGCTTGATAGAGATTGCATTGAATCTTAATAGCAGATTGCTTTGGGTAGTATAGTCATTTTCACAATATTGATTCTTGCACTCCAGAAACACAGTATATCTCTCCATCTGTTTGTATCATCTTTCATTTCTTTCATTGGTGTCTTATAGTTTTCTGCATACAGGTCTTTTGTCTCCTTAGGTAGGTTTATTCCTAGGTATTATATACTTTTTGTTGCAATGGTAAATGGGAGTGTTTCCTTAATTTCTCTTTCAGATTTTTCATCATTAGTGTATAGGGATGCCAGAGATTTCTGTACATTAATTTTGAATCCTGCTACTTTACCAAATTCATTGATTAGCTCTACTTGTTTTCTGGTAGCATCTTTAGGATTCTCTATGTATAGTATGTCATCTGCAAACAATGACAGTTTTGCTTCTTCTTTTCCAATTTGGATTCCCTTTATTTCTTTTTCTTCTCTGATTGCTGTGGCTAAAACTTCCAAAGCTGTGTTGAAAATAGTGGTGAGAGTGGGCAGCCTTGTCTTGTTCCTGATCTTAGTGGAAATGGTTTCAGTTTTTCACCATTGAGAATGACGTTGGCTGTGGGTTTGTCATATATGGCCTTTATTATGTTGAGGTAAATTTCCTGTATGCCTACTTTATGGAGGGTTTTTATCATAAATGGGTGTTGAATTTTGTCAAAAACTTTTTCTGCATCTATTGAGATGATCATATGGTTTTTATCCTTCAATTTGTTAATATGGTTTATCACATTTATTGCTTTGCATATATTGAAGAATTCTTGCATTCCTGGAATAAACCCCACTTGCTTATGGTGTATGATCCTTTTCATGTGCTGTTGGATTCTGTTTGCTAGCATTTTGTTGAGGATTTTTGCATGTATGTTCATCAGTGATATTGGCTTCTAGTTTTCTTTCTTTGTGACATCTTTGTCTGGTTTTGGTATCAGGTTGATGGTGGCTTCGATATTGGCTTCTAGTTTTCTTTCTTTGTGACATCTTTGTCTGGTTTTGGTATCAGGTTGATGGTGGCTTCATAGATTGAGTTTGGGAGTGTTCCTCCCTCTGCTATATTTTAGAAGAGTTTGAGAAGGATAGGTGTTAGCTCTTCTCTAAGTGTTTGATAGAATTAGCCTGTGAAGCCATCTGGTCCAGGGCTTTTGTTGGAAGATTTTTAATCACAGTTTCAATTTCAGTGCTTGTGATTGGTCTGTTTATATTTTCTATTTCTTCCTGGGTCAGTCTCTGAAGGTTGCTCTTTTCTAAGAATTTGTCCATTTCTTCGAGGTTGTACATTTTATTGCCATATAGTTGCTTGTGATCTTCTCTCATGATCCTTTGTATTTCTGTAGTGTTAGTTGTTACTTCTCCTTTTTCACTTCTAATTCTATTGATTTGAGTCTTTTCCGTTTTTTTCTTGATGAGTCTGGCTAATGGTTTATCAATTTTGTTTATCTTCTCAAAGAACCAGTTTTTAGTTTTATTGATCTTTGCTATCATTTCCTTCATTTCTTTTTTATTTATTTCTGATCTGATCTTTATGTTCTTTCCTTCTGCTAACTTTGGGATTTTTTTGTTCTTCTTTCTCTAATTGCTCTAGGTGTAAGGTTAGGCTGTTTATTTGAGATGTTTCTTGTTTCTTAAGGTAGGATTGTATTGCTATAAACTTCCTTCTTAGAACTGCTTTTGCTGCATTCCATAGGTTTTGCGTCATCATGCTTTCATTGTCATTTGTTTCTAGGATTTTTTTGGTTTCCTCTTTGATTTCTTCAGTTATTTCTTGCTTATTTAGTAGTGTATTGTTTAGCCTCCATGTGTTTGTATTTTTTACAGATTTTTTCCTATAATTGATATCTGGTCTTATAACACTGTGGTCAGAAAAGATACTTGATATGATTTCAATTTTCTTAAATTTACCAAGGCTTGAATTGTGACCCAAGATATGATCTATCTTGGAGAATGTTCCATGAGCACTTGAGAAGAAAGTGTATTCTGTTGTTTTTGGATGGAATGTTCTGTACATATCAATGAAGTTCATTTTGTTTAATGTGTCATTTAAAGCTTGTGTTTCCTTATTTATTTTCATTTTGGATGATCTGTCCATTGGTGCAAGCAGGGTGTTAAAGTCCCCTACTATTATTGTGTTACTGTCGATTTCCCCTTTTATGGCTGTTAACATTTGCCTTATATATTGAGATGCTCTTATATTGAGCGCATAAATATTTACAATTGTTATATCTTCTTCTTGGATTGATCCCTTAATCATTATGTAGTATCTTTCTTTGTCTCTTGTAATAGTCTTTGTTTTAAAGTCTATTTTGTCTGATATGAGAATTGCTACTCCAGCTTTGTTTTGATTTCCATTTGCATGGAATATCTTTTTTCCATCCCCTCACTTTCAGTCTGTATGCATCCCTAGGTCTGAAGTGGGTCTCTTGTAGACAGCATATATATGGGTCTTGTTTTTGTATCCATTCAGCCAGTCTGTGTCTTTTGGTTGGAGCATTTAATCCATTTACATTTAAGGTAATTATCGATAGGTATGTTCCTATTACCATTTTCTTAATTGTTTTGGGTTTGGTATTGTAGGTCTTTTCCTTCTCTTGTGTTTCCTGCCTAGAGAAGTTCCTTTAGCATTTGTTGTAAAGCTGGTTTGGTGGTGCTGAATTCTCTTAGCTTTTGCTTTTCTGTAAAGGTTTTAATTTCTCTGTTGAATCTGAGTGAGATCCTTGCTGGGTAGAGTGATCTTGGTTGTAGGTTTTTCCCTTTCATTGCTTTAAATATGCCCTGCCACACTCTTCTGGCTTGGAGAGTTTCTGCTGAAAGATCAGCTGTTAACCTTATGGGCGTTCTGTTGTATGTTATTTGTTGCTTTTCTCTTGCTGCTTTCAATATTTTTTCTTTGTATTTAATTTTTGATAGTTTGATTGATATGTGTCTTGGTGTGTTCCTCCTTGGATTTATCCTGTTTGGGACTCTGTGCAGTTCGTGGACTTAATTGATTCTTTCCTTTCCCATATTAGGGAAGTTTTCAACTATAATCTCTTCAAATATTTTCTCAGTCCCTTTCTTTTTCTCTTCTTCTTCTGGGACCCCTATAATTTGAATGTTGGACTATTTAATGGGGTCCCAGAGGTCTCTGAGACTGTCTTCAGTTCTTTTCATTCTTTTTCCTTTATTCTGCTCTGCAATAGTTATTTCCACTATTTTATCTTTCAGGTCACCTATCTGTTCTTCTGCCTCAGTTATTCTGCTATTGATTCCTTCTAGAGAATTTTTAATTTCATTTATTGTGTTGTTCATCATTGTTTGTTTGCTCTTTAGTTCTACATCCTTGTTAAGCGTCTCTTGTATTTTCTCCATTCTATTTCCAAGATTTTGGATCATCTTTACTATCATGACTCTGAATTCTTTTTCAGGTAGACTGCCTATTTCCTCTTCATTTGTTTGGGCTGGTGGGTTTTTACCTTGCTCCTTCATCTTCTGTGTATTTCTCTGTCTTCTCATTTTGCTTCACTTACTGTTTTTGGGGTCTCCTTTTTGCAGGCTGCAGGTTCATAGTTTCCATTGTTTCTGGTGTCTGCCCCAGTGGGTAAGGTTTGTTCGGTGTGTTGTGTTGCCTTCCTGGTGGAGGTGACTGTTGCCTGTGTTCTGGTGAATGAGGCTGGATATTGTCTTTCTGGTGGGCAGGACTGCATCCAGTGGTGTGTTTCGTGGTGACTGTGAACTTATTATGATTTTAGGCAGCCTCTCTGCTAATGGGTGGGGTTGTGTTCCTGTCTTGCTAGTTGTTTGGCATGGGTTGTCCAGCACTGGAGCTTGCTGGTCGTTCAGTGGAGCTGGGTCTTAGCTTTGAGACGGATATTTCTGGGAGAGCTCTCATCAATTGATATTATGAGGGGCTGGGAGGTCTCTAGTGGACCAGTGTCCTGAACTCAGCTCTCCCACCTCAGAGGCTCAGGCCTGACACCTGGCCAGAGCACCAAGACCCTGTCAGCCACACAGCGCAGAAGAAAAGGGAGAAAGGAAATAATAAATAAATAAATAAATAAATAAATAAAATAAAGTTATTAAAATAAAAAAAGAAAAAAAGAATTAAAAGAACGAGAGCAACCCAACTAATAAAGAAATACACCAATGATAACAAGCAAAACTATACAGTCTTCAAACTTTTGGGCATGCTTCCTACTTGTAAAAAGAAAACTTTCCCAGTATACTCGTATTTACTTTATATATATATATAATTGTAATATTTACATATATATGTATTTATATAAGTGTATATATGTTTGTATGATTATATATGTGTATCCATATATAATAAAGACAATCTGCACATTAATCATTTAGGGAACCTTAACTGTTGAATTTTTTGTTAAAATATATTATGGAAGTTCTTCTTAATTTTTTTTTTTTTTTTTTTTGCGGTACGCGGGCCTCTCACTGCTGTGGCCTCTCCTATTGCGGAGCACAGGCTCCGGACATGCAGGCCCAGCAGCCATGGCTCACAGGCCCAGCCGCTCCACGGCATGTGTGATCCTCCTGGACTGGGGCACGAACCGTGTCCCCCACATTGGCAGGCAGGCTCTCAACCTCTGCACCAGCAGGGAAGCCCCTCTTCTTAATTTTTTTCCTGATAGCCTGAAGAACTGTTTGGGGCATCCCGTGGGGACACAGGTACCCCAGCGGTCTCATCAGATAGCGTAATCCTGAGTTTGCATTAACCTGGAAAGCCAAACAAGCTGGCTTCTTAAGGGAATCTTGTCAGGCCAGGTGCTCTTGCTCTATTGCTCACTGTTTTCTTCGTAGCATTGATCACTATCTTAAACTGTGTCATCAGTTTACAAGTTTATTGTCTGCCTCTCTCTCTACAACTAAAGTGCAAACTTGCTGTAGGAGGGTAGGGACTTTATTCAGTTCTGTAGTCCTGGCTTAATGACACAGTGCCTGACACATAGAAGGCCCTTAGTTGAATGAATAGATGAACATTGGGGGAATTGTGGCCTCTGCTCTTTCACTCCCACAAGTTTTTGTTCATGTTGGGGAGCCCAGGCTCAGGAGAATGTTATACTGCTGCTGATGGTGGTGATGGTGGTGGTGATGATACTGATTGTAGCCAAGGTTTGTCGCCAGCTCTCTGTAAAGCCCCTTCTGTGGGTTGACCCTCCCTTAATAGTTCATAGAGGAGCATTATCACCTCTCCATTCCTCCCAACCTGGAACGCTGTAGACTCCTCAGTGGGCAACATTTGACTAATACTGAGGAGTTGTGCTTCTGCCTGGTACCAGTGAGGTGCCAGACAACCAATCTCCAGGCCCTCTTGCCCCATACATGCATTCTTCCGGGATCTTTGTATAAACATTGGTGTTTTGCATATTTCCTGCATGGTGCAAATGCCTTTAGGCCACTTCCTTTTTAATGCAAGTAGTCTGTGGGCACAGTCTCTTTTTGGTTTTCATTTTATGGTTTAGAGATAATTTCTCCCTTAAGAGTCAGGCTATTTCTCTCTCTGGAATCCAGATTGTACTGTAACAATTCTATATCTGTCTCCTCTTCTGGTAAGAAAAACAGGCTTTTTCCCCACTCAAGATCCCTCAGTTACTTTTTATACCTGTCATGACATAAAAATGTTTCCTCACATGTGGGAAGATCTTTTGCTAGTGCTGAAAATTTGGTACTCATTGCGAAAACTCCTGGGGTTTGGCCTGTGGGATTCACAGACTCAGGCAGTGTCCCCAGACAACCGCCAAACACATTTAGGCTCAGCCTTCCATGACTCACTGTTTAAAGCAAATATAGAGATAAAAGTAAACTACTATATAAAAACGTAAACTGATCTTGTATATATTATTAATGGTCTTACCTGGCATTCAGTTGGTTGGGTGTAAAAGAAAAATCAGCTCAAATTGACTTAGACAATACAATACGTGGACAGATCATATAACTAAAAAGTCCAGAGATGGGGCTAGCCCCAGGAGAGGCTTGGTCTAGTTTTGTTCTCTGCATTTCCTGGCCCTGCATCTTCAGTGCAGGATTTATTCTTTGCAGCCTCCTCCACTCATGGTCCCGAGATGCTGTCAGTGACGGCGAAGGCTACTTGCTTCCAGATTGGAATCTAGTAAGAGAGAGAAAGCCTACATCTCCAGCAAATTACCAGAACTGAGTGTTAGTAAGACCTTAATCACATGACATAGTGACGTGCTAATCCCTGAAATCAAAATTGTAATTAAGAGGATGGGCCATGTAGTTAGTTTAAACTAACCTGGGCCTGACCCTGGAGTTATGGAGGGGAGTTAAGTCCATCCAGATCACAGGACTAAGAAATTTGGAGCACTGTTAGCTGAGGGGAAGGGGGAAATAGTCAAATGTCTCTTATACCTGGCATTAAAACAGGACTGGATTGGGGGCACTAAGGTTTGTTTTTGACATTTACTTTTTGTAGCTGATGTGTCTTGCACTCTTCAGATATTAGGGTTAGTTTCTATTTCTGGTTGTGATAGCCATTAGTGGTGTCCATTAGTGTTTCTGGCTTTCTGCCTTTTGGACACATGGTTACGCTTTCTGGTCAACGAGCTGTGAGCATTTGGGTTGAAGCATTAACTTGTGGTGTGAGACTCTTCAGAACTTTCTCTTTCCCTCTGGTATGGCAACTGGAAGCCTTTGAGATGGTGGCTGGTCCATTGTGAGTAACTATGATGAGCAGAGTCTCCCTGCTGGCTCATGCTGCACAAGTAGTATGAGCAAAAAATAAACCCTTATTTTATGTTAAACCATGAAGATTCTGGGTTTGTTACTATGGCATACCCGGTTTATCCTGCCTAGGACATTGGATTTCCTAAACCCATTTGGGTTATTTGAGGATTGCTCACAAAAATCCTCTATTTGTATAATTTTTTCAACTTAGCAAAGATGCTTTCATATCTATGATATCACCTTATCTCCACAACAATTGTATAAATGTATAATGAGAAATATTATTAGCTCCATTTTGCCAGTGGAAGGATTGAGGCAAACTCCTCAAATGCTCTGTTTCCTAGTTTAGCAGTGTTTGTTACTGTCTATTTGCTTTGTTTTCTTAAGCAATATGATTATACAACAAAATCTTATTATAAAAAATAATGCTTCTCATTTTACGAATATTTTATTTGATGGCCCCCTTGAAGAATATATCATTTTTTACTTTATTCGTCCCCTCCACCAAATAGTCAGTGTTGCAAATGTATAGGACCTCTGCTGCTTCTGTTGGAAAGCTGAAATAAGGGAGTGGTTAGCTATACTATTTGTGTATATTGAGCTTTGGGGGGGATTGAAAGAGAGTACAAGGACGTTGTGGTCATACATTAGGCAGTAGGTAACTGGGGCTCCTACTGAGGGGATTGACTCAAGAGGAGGGGGTAGACATGACACTATTTCTTTGGTGAGAAAGTGACAGCAGGCCAGAAATACAGAGTAGAGGAGAAAGCAAGGGCTGATTGCTCTGAAAGCAGAAGAGACATCTGCTTTGCAGTGAACTGGAGAAGCACAGTGGTGAAGAGAATGGGTTCTGGAAGCAGAGTACCTTGATTCAAATCTTGGTTCCACTACTTATAAGCTGTGCAGTCTTGCATAAACTACTTAATATCACTGTACCTTGGATTTCCCTTCTATAAAATGGGGATAATAATACCTATTTCATAAGAATGTTATGAGGATAAAATGACCTATGAAATGTAAAGCTCTTAGAACAGTACACACAGTAAGAGCTTGATAAATATCAGCTATTATTATTGTTGTTGTTATTATTATTATTATTCATTGCTGCCCCTTCTGCCATCACCCGGTCTAAGCCACCCATCATCTCTCATCTGTACTAAGTGAAAGACCTCCTCATTGGTCTTCTCACGTCTATTCTTTGTCGCCTCCATCTTTGTTCTCCCCCTCCCCCACTACCCCCATAGCTAGGGTAATCGTTTAAAATTAGAATCTTATCAGGATTACTCAAGACATTAAAATAAAGACAAAAATCCTTAGTATAGATTGCAAGAAACTTCTCTCTCTAACTTCAGTTTGTGCTGACCTCTGTAGTCCAGCCTCATAGTCCCCCTTTTAGATCTGCAGGTCTGCCACCTTCTGCTCATCTCAGGGTCTTTGTATTAATGTATTTCAGAGGAGCAATGCTTTTTCCTCATTCTGATGTTGCCTTCCAGATGGAGGGGGTCTCTACTGGGGTGACATTTCTCTGTCCACCCGTTTTCTCACTCTGCCCCATGAGACGTGGAATTATTCACTTGATGCATCAATCTTGGTGGAATATCTGGGTCTCTTCAGCTCAGCTCTGCCCTCTTCCTCTTGGAAGTGAGCTTCTTACAGGGAGAAGATGGTCCCTGATGCTCCTCTAGGGTCAGGCTCTTTCCCACCACATGGGAGGCCTGTCTTGGTCCAAGATTCCTTGTGACCGTGTGGTTAAACCTACCTCATCATGGGATCAGTTAACTGGTCCACCTGGCTAACAGACTAAAGCCATGACTTCCAGCCTGATGTATGTCAGCACTAAAGATGCTCTACAGATTCCCTAGATGTTCTCCTTTCTCCTTGCCTTCCTCCTCCTCCACTTCCTCCTCCTTTCTTCTGAACTGTGATATTTCTAGTTGTCCTTCGTGGAAAAGTAGTGCTAAGAGGATAGTGGTGAAGATCTTCCGTGCTGTATTATAGAATGAGTTGTGATACAATTTGACTGTAAGCCAATAGACTGGCTCAGTGAAGTGACTGAATATTAAGGTCTTACGCTCACATTCTTGGATAGGACAGTGGAAGTGGAAACGTTTTTTTCCTTTCGATTGAAAAACAAAGAAAGGTAAAAGGGTGCAGAGATTCTCCAGGAGGGGGAGCCGTCGTTCCTTGTTCCCAGTCAGCTATGAGGGTTCACATCATCTGTGACTAAGTCACAACAGAGCCCGTAGAACAAACACATCATTGCTATACACCAGTTTAAATAGAAATGTCACAGTCCCCATTTGGCATTATCACTTTATCCCATACAATTTACTCTTCACCTATGTGGAATTCAATTTTGTAGGAGAGTTTCTTTATAATTCCTGCTATAGTTTTGAATGTCATGGTCCCAGCAGATGTTCTGTCTGTTTTTAGCAAGATACAGGCGTAACCTCTATTTTAGTTTCAACTTGGAAGGAAAATATAAAATAGAATTAGGAATTTGTGATCCTTTTGGTTAACTGCTTTTTCTCCTTAGCTTTCCTCTTCCCCATTATTTTTCCAAGTCCCTTTTTTAGAAAAATGTGTTGTGACCAACAGCTCTCACAGCCTTCCTACCCAGTCCATCTCTTGGGTAGAGAACTCACTGCAAAATAGTCATCATCAGCTCACAGACAGTTTTCAGCACAGTCCTATGCATCAGACCAACTAAGCTGCATATCTTTCTCTTGACACCTCTCCTACTCTCCCACAGCTTGTTTCACAGAGCTGGATGCATTGATTCCTGATAGATGTTAAAAATGGCCATTTAACAGATGACAGTATTTTCTTTAAACAGGTAGTAGTGATTGCTAGGAGTCAGTGTAGGTTCATTTAAAACAAGTCACATGGCAGGAGGCTCCAATCAAGATGGCAGAAGAGAAGGAGGTGGGGCTTACCTCCTCCCACAAATGTATCAAAAATATTTCTACATGTGGAACCATTCTCACAGAATACCTACTGAATGTGGGCAGAAGATCTCAGACAGCCAGAATTGCAAGAAAGATTACCACATAACTTGGTAGGATGAAAGAAAAAAAAATAAAAAGAATCAGGATAGGACCTGTTTCTCTGGGAACGAGCTGTGAAAGAGGAGAGGTTCCCTTACCCTGGAAAGTTGCTTCACTGGTGGGGAGATCAGCTGGGACAGAAAGGGAGCTTCAGAGGCCCAAAGGAGAGTGCAGCAGTGGGTTTGTAGCAGGCAGAACAGAGAAAGACCAGTATAGACGGTCTGTGCCACCTCCCTTCTGTCCCCAGCCCTAGACACATGTCTGCTGGTGCATGTGGGGGCTGAGTGCTGAAAGTCAGGCTTCAAAGGACAGACCCAGGGAGAGGATTGAGGTTGGCTGCACAGAGACAGCCTGAGGTGGCTGGAGTGTGATACAGGCTGCAATCAGGGAGTATACATGGAAGGAGCCCAGGCCCACCATAGAAGTGAAGTGCCATTGTTAATGGGGGCATGAAGGGAGTAGTGGGGCCCCCACCATAGCAGCCTCACTCTTGGTGTGCTCACAGTGGGTGTGGCTCCACCTCCGTGAGCTCTGGGAGAGTGCAAGAGCCAGTGGATTGCCCTCAGGTGGAGGCGGGGCTGAAATCAGAGCTGATCCCCAAGGGGTTGCATGATGTAGGAAGTAGGGCTGAAATCTGAGCCCTCTCTCCATGGCTGTGCGATCCACAGATTTACACCACAGCCACTGGGGCCTTTGTGAACTCAGTGTGTGCAGGATATTCTAGTGGACTATGGGTGCTCCCGTGTCTGGGGCAGGTCCAGCATAAGTAGCTGTGGGCTTTGCGGGCAGGCGTATGCACATGGAGGTGGGGTCGTGCCTGGGCTGCTTCCATAGCTCCCATGGCAGGTCCAGGTGCATGACTACTGAGGTCTTGGTACTTGACTTTAGTGGATCTGCACCTATGGATCTGCGCTGGTGGCTTTGTGAATACAACACTGGAGGAACACCAGGGCCAACTGCCTGCATTCCCACAGTTGAGGCAGGACTGTGTACTTTGTGAGCCCACACCACATGTATCAGGCGACACCACAAAGCATACTCACTGGTGGACAGTTCCAGGGGAGGAATACTCAGTGGCTTGTCCCCCAGCAGGAGTGCCCTAGTCCTGCCTACCTCACACCACAGCTCAGAAATGGATCTGGGGGCTTCTACTCCAATAACTGGGGAGCAGGCTCTGCCCTTGACAGAACTGTGACAGTCACAGAACAAAGAGGAGGCCCTCAATATCCAGTGCAGGCTCTCATCACCACACCAGTCACACCCTCTACCAAAGAGAAAATGGCCAGCACACACTGAGGAAAGATGCAGCAGGCATCCATACTAAAAGCAACCCACACACCAAAAATATTAGACTCATTCAAGGCTACACAGGGATGCTCCCACATAAAAACATCTCTCCAAGACCACAGTAGATAACTGTTTCTCCTAAACTCATAGAGTAAGAGAAATATAAGTAAAATGATGAAGGAGAGGAACCATTGCTAATTAAAAGATCAAGAGAATTCTCCTGAAAGAACAAACAATGAAACAGACCTCTCCAGTCTAATAGACTCCAAGTTAAAAAAGGAAGTAATAAAAATACTGAAGGAATTAAGAAAGGCTGTTGATAGAAATGCAGATTATTGTAAAAAGGAACTAGAAACTATAAAGAGGAACAAAGAAAAATTAGAAAACTCACTTGCTAAGATGAAAGCTGAGCTAAAGGCAATAAGTAGCAAACTGAATAATGAAGAAGAATGAATAAGTGATATGGAAGATGGAATAATGGAAATCACCCAATCAGAACAGCAGGCAGAAAGAAAAATGAAAAAAAAAGAGAAAGCAATATACACGGCCTATGGGATAATATAAAGCATGCCAATCTACACATAATAGGTAGGAAGAGAAGAAGAGAAGAGGGGATCAAAAATGTATTTGAAGAAATTATGGCTTAAAACTTCCCAAACCTAAAGAAGGAAACAGATATCTAGGTACTGGAAGCACAGAGGGTCCCAAACAAGATGAACCAAACAGACCTACACCAAGACATACTATAATTAAAATGGCAAAAATTAATGGGAAGATTCTAAAGGTAGCAAGAGAAAAAGAGTTAGTTACAAGGGAACCCCCAAAAGGCCAGCAGCTGATTTCTCTACAGAAATGTTGCTGGCCAGAAGGGAGTAGCAAGATATATTTAAAGTCCTGAAAGGGAAAAATCTGCAACCTAGGATACTCTACCCAGCAAGATTATCATTTAGAATAGAAGGAGAGAGAAAGAATTTCTCAGACAAACAAAATCTAAAAAGAATATAGCAATACTAAACCTATCCTAAAAGAAATATTAAAAGGTTTTCCCTAGGTAGAAAAGAAGCAAGAATCTATAGGAAAGAGAAAATCACAATCGGAAAGTAAATCACTTAAGCCAGTACACAGACTTAAAAAATTTTTTTTTAATCTTGTGAAAGTGATGATAACCACAATGAAGAGCAAAAGGATATACTTGAAGATGTAAAAAAGGGCATCAACATAATAAAATGTGGGGAGGAGGGTAAGAAAATGTAGATTTTTTTTAGAATGTGTTTGAGCTCATATGACTACCAGTCTAAAGCAAGTAGATATTGGAATGGGTTAACATACTTGAAAAATAAGGTAACCACAAATCAAAAGCATACAGTAGGTTCACAAAAACCAAAAAGAAGAGAACACAAGCATAATACAAAAGAAAACCGTCAAACCACAAAAGGAAGAACAAAAAGAAAAAGAAAGGAACAAGAATAAATACAAAACCAACTGGAAAATGAGGTTTAAAATGGCAATAAATACATATCTATCAACAATTACCTTAAGTGTCAATGGACTAAATACTCCAATCAAAAGACATAGAGTGGCAGATTGGATAAAAAAAAACAAGAGTCTACAATATGCTGCCTACAAGAGACCTACATTAGGGCAAAGAACACACATAGATTGAAAGTGAGGGGACAGAAAAAGGTATTTCATGCAAATGGAAATGACAAGAAAGCAGGGGTAGCAATACTCATATCAGACAAAATAGACTTTAAAACAAAGGCCATAAAGAAAGATAAAGAAGGACACTATATAAGGATAGAAGGATCAATATAAGAAGAGGATATTACATGTGTTAACATATATACACATAATATAGGAGCACTCAAATACATAAAACAAATACTAACATATGTAAAGGGAGAAATTGATGAGAATGCAATACTAGTAGGAGGCTTTAACACCCCACTCACATCAATAGACAGATCTTCCAGACAGAAAATCAATAAGGCAACAGAGATCCTAAATAATACAATAGAACAGTTAGACTTAATCGATATTTTCACGATATTACATCCAAAAATAATGGAATACACATTCTTTTCAAGTGCACATTGAACATTCTCTAGGATTGACCACATACTAGGACACAAAACAAGCCTCAACAAATTTAGGAGGAGAGAAATTATCTCAAGTATGTTTCCTTACCACGGCATTAAACTAGAAATCAAACACAGAAAGAGAAATGAGAAAAAAATGATTACATGGAGATTCAACAACATGCTACTAAAAAAACCCAATGGGTCAATGATGAAATCAAAGAGGAATACCTTGAGACAAATGACAATGAAAGCACAACCATACAAAATCTGTGGGATGCAGCAATAGCAGTTCTAAGTGGGAAGTTCATAGTGATACAGGCCTTCCTCCAGAAATAAGGAAAGTCTGAAATAAATGACCTAACTTACCACCTAAAAGAATTAGGAAAAGAACAAACAAAACCTAAAGTCAGCAGAAAGAAGGAGATAATAAAGATTAGAGAGGAAATAAATAAAATAGAGATTAAAAAAACAGTAGAAAAAAATTGATAAAACAAAGAGCTGGTTCTTTAAAGGGGTAAAAAATTGACAAACTTCTGGCCAAGCTCACCAAGAAGAAAAGAGAGAAGACCCAAATAAACAAAAGAAGAAAGGAAAGAGGAGAAACAAAAACCGATACCGCAGGAAGAAAAAAAAAACTTTAAGAGAATACTATGAACAATTATATGCCAACAAATTGGACACCCTAGAAGAAATGGACAACTTTCTAGAAATATACAGCCCACCAGAATTGAATTAAGAAGAAATAGATAATTTGAACAGACCCATCACTAGAAGTGAAATGGAATCTGTAATTAAAAAAAAAAAAAAAAAACTCTGGCAAGCAAAAGTCCAGCACCAGATGGCTTCACTGGGGAATTCTACCAAGCATGCAATGAAGAACTTATATTGATCATTCTCAAACTCTTCCAAAAGATTAAAGAGGTGGGAGCACTCCCAAAGTCATTCTATGAAGCCACCATCAGCCTGATACCAAAACTAGACAAAGACACTACCAAAAAAGAAAATTACAGACCAATATCTTTGATGAATAAAGATGCAAAAATTCTCAACAAAATACTAGCAAACAGAATCCAACTACACATAAAAATGGTCATACACCATCATCAAGTTGGATTCATCCCAGGGTAACAAGGATGGTTCAACATATGCAAATCAATCAATGTGATACACCACAGACACAAAAGGAAAGACAAAAACCACATGATCATCTCAATAGATGCAGAAAAAGCATTTGATAAAATTTGACATCCATTCACAATAAAAGCTCTTACCAAAGTGTGTATAGAGGGAACATATCTCAACATAATAAAAATTATTTATGACAAACCCACAGCCAAATTAATACTCAATGGTGAAAAGCTAAAAGCCTTCCTGCTAAAATCTGGAACAAGACAAGGATGTCCACTGTCACTTAACATAGGATTGGAAGTCCTAGCTACAGCAGTCAGACAAGAAAAAGAAATTAAAGGTATTCAGACTGGTAGGGAAGAGGTAAAACTGTCATTATAAGCAGATGACATGATACTGTATATAGAAAACCCTAAAGACTCCACACAAAAAACTACTAGAACTGATAAACAAATACAGCAAGGTAGCAGAATACAAGATTAACATACAGAAATTGGTTACATTTCCTTACACTAACAATGAAATATCAGAAGGGGAATGCAAAAAAACAATCCTTTTTAAAATCGCATAAAAAAATACTTAGGAATAAACCTCACCAGGGAGCTGAAAGACATATGCTGAGAACTATAAAACATTGATAAAGGAAATTGAAGATGATTCAAGAAATGGAAAGATATCCCAGGCTCTTGGATTGGAAGAATTAATATTGTTAAAATGGCCATACTACCCAAAGCAATCTACAGATTTAATGTGATCCCTATCAAATTACCCATGAGATTTTTCACAGAACTAGAAGAAATAATCCTAAAATTTATATGGAACCCAATTCTGGGTCATAAAAGACCCAGAATTGCCAAACCAATTCTGAGCTAAAAGAACAAAGCAGGAGGAATAACCCTCCCAGACTTCAGACAATACTACAGAACTACAGTCATCAAAACCACATGGTATTTGCACAAAAACAGACATATGGATCAATGAAATAAAATAGCCCATAAATAAACCCACACACCTATAGTCAATCAATCTTTGACAAAGGAGGTGTGAATATACAATGGAAAAAAGAGTCCGTTCAGCACGTGGTGTTGGGAAAGGTGGACAGCTACATGTAAATCAATGAAGTTATAACACACCCTCACACCATACACAAAAATTAACCCAAGATGGCTTAAAGACTTAAATATAAGATGTGACATCATAAAACTCCTAGAGGAGAACATAGGCAAAACATTCTCTGACATAAATCATACAAGTGTTTTCTTAGGTCAGTCTCCTAGGGCAACAGAAATAAAAGCAAAAATAAACAAATGGGACCTAATCAAACTTACAAGCTTTTGCACAGCAAAGGAAACCAGAAACAAAAAGAAATGACAGTCTACGGACTGGGAGAAAATATTTGCAAATGATGCGACTGAAGAGAGCTTAATTTCCAAAATATACAAACAGCTCAGCAACAACAAACAACCCAATCAAAATATGGGCAGAAGACCTAAATAGGCATTTCTCCAAAGACAACATACAGATGGCCAATAGGCACATGAAAAGATGCTCAACATCGCTAATTATTAGAGAGATGTAAATCAGATCTGCAATGAGGTACCACCTCACACTGGTCAGAATGGCCGTCATTAAAAAGTCTACAAATAACACGCTGGAGAGGTTGTGGAGAAAAGGGAACCCTCCTGCACTGTTTGTGGAAACGTAAGTTGGTGCAGCCACTATGGAAAACAGTATGGATGTTCCTCAAAAATCTTAAAATAGAGTTGTCGTATGATCCAGCAATCCCACTCCTGGGCATATGTCCAGACAAAACTCTAATTCTAAAAGATACATGCACCCCAATGTTCATTGAGTACTATTTACAATAACCAAGATATGGAAGCAACCTAAATCTCCATTGACAGATGAATGGATAAAGAAGATATGGCATATATATATATATATATATATATATATATATATATATATATATATATATATAAAACGGAATACTACTCAGCCATAAAGAGGAATGAAATAACACCATTTGCAGCAACATGGGTGGACCTAGAGATTATCATACTAAGTAAAGTAAGTGAGAAAGAGAAAGACAAATACCATATGATATTACTTATATGTGGATTCTAAAATATGACACAAATGACCCTATCTACGAAACAGGAGCAGACTCACAGACATAGAGCACAGACTTGTGGTTGCCAAGGGGAACAGGAGGTGGCGGATGAATAGATTGGGAATTTGGGGTTAGCAGATGCAAACTATTATGTATAGAATGGATAAACAGAAAGGTCCTACTCTATAGCACAGGGAGCTATATTTAATATCCTGTAATAAACTATAATGGAAAAGAATATGGAAAAGAACATATATATAAGAATATATATATAAAGAATATATATATATATATGAATCACTTTGCTGTACACCAGAAACTAACACAAAATTGTAAGTAGAATATACTTCAGTAAAAAATAAAAAAAATAGGTCACACAGACTAACCTCCATTTAAAAATATTAGTGGATGGAAATTCTCTGGATATGTTGATTCTGAATGTCAGTAAGATCTGTCACCCCAAATTTTCCTGCTATCTTTGTGAATAAGATAGAGTTAAGCCTCATGGGAATATAGTTAGGTAGATATAAACACCTGAAAAAGATATTAACATTAATCTGTGGAGAAGTCTCTAGTAGCTTGCCATAGTTTTATTTCCTTAATTAAAAAATTGTTTTTTGGTTTTTAGCTCTGAACTTTTTAATGTATTAGTTTTATATAGCTTTGGAAGACTATATAAAAGGCATGTGTTTGAAATTTTTTGATGACATAAAGCTGGGAGGAATGTTTACTACTTTGGGATAGAACACTCAAGATTAATTGCTTTCATTTGGCTTGTATAGTAGGAATATATGAAATATCATCAGTATTTAAAACAAAATCAACTGTGAATGTTTAGGAAGGGGAACCCTGATTTGTTAGTGATTTATGAAGAAATGACCTAGAGATTTTAGTTCATCAAAACTCAATATGAATATATATGTGGAACCTAGAAAAATGGTACAGATGAACCGGTTTGCAGGGCAGAAATAGAGACAGATATAGAGAACAAATGTATAGACACCAAGGGGGGAAAGTGGCAGGGGGGTGTGGTGGTGTGATGAATTGGGAGATTGAGATTGACATATATATACTAATATGTATAAAATGGATAACTAATAAGAATCTGCTGTATAAATAAATAAAATTCTAAAATTAAAAAAACCTCAATATGAATAAACAGTGAGATTAATTGACAAAATGCTAATGAATTTTTAAGGCATATTAGTACAATAATCCAGAATATGGAACATCAAAGTTTCTTTTGTACACGGATCAGTTGAAGCAGATCTGCAGTATGTGTTTAGTTCTGGACACCATGTTTTAAGAGAGATGCAGAGAGGTTGAGATGGATGCAGAAAACGCTGCCCTGGAAAAGATGTCCATGAAAAGACATGGAGAATGGCTGAGGGTTTTGGGAATGTCTAGATCATAGTGGAGAAGATTTAGGGGAGTCCTATGAGTCATCTTCAAGTATTTGAAGGTTGTCAACACGGAAGAGGCTTAGACTTGATTTAGGTGGCCCCAGGGATGGAATTTGGCATATGGCAAAATTTACAGGGAGGCAGACTTGAATTTCTCATAATAAAGACCTTTCTAGCAATTCCCATTCTGAAATGGAAATAGGCTGCCTGGCAAGGTGATCAGTTTCCTATCAGGAGACTTTCAAAGACAGACCTAGGGGCCCCTTGTCAGAGTTATCTACAGGGTCATGCTTTGGGAAGGTGAACCAGGTGATCCTTAAAGTTCCTTCTTACCTCACGAGACCCAGCATGAGCTCAGTGTCCGCATACAGTAGGTTCTCAAGAAATAGCTGCCAAATGAATGAAGCATAAGAATAAAAAAAGTCAGGGGCAGACTTTTGCACTTGATAATTTTTTTACTCATGGATGATTTTATGGAATGAAACAGTAATTGCACCTAGTATCAGGAGCATGTCATCTTGGGAAAAATGAAACCCTTGGCCCACACAGAGTTTGAAATTTCCTAGATAGTTGGCTTATCTTTCTTGCTCTGGCATAACTCATGCTCAGTCTTGTAAGTTTAGAGCTATTTGATAATGAGCAATGCTTCGCCCCAACCTAATGTGATTCTGTTTCTTTTTCAGGATAATCGTATCCACACATGCAAGTACAACATTCTCACCTTCTTGCCCATTAATTTATTTGAACAGTTTCAAAGAGTGGCAAATGTGTATTTCCTTTTCCTTCTGATTTTACAGGTAATGTTTAGGTTGTATTTCATCATCTGTTTGTTTAAAATATTCATATAACTTGAAAAAATAAGTTATTTTACTTAGCTAAATAAGTGCTTAGAGAAATGCTTAGAGAAAATCAGCTTTATCAGATTTTTAATTATTTAGTTATTATTGCTGTTTCTCTTCACAACGGTGGGAGGGCTAGGAATGGGTAAAAACTAGTACATTCATCATTTTAAACACTGAGGTCATTTTAAAATGCTGCCTTGTACTTTATTTGAACCAAACCAGAGCCTAATAATTACTGTTCATAGCCTCCTTCCTTTTTTTTTTTTTTTTTTTTTAGCTAATTGGGCCTCTCACTGTTGTGGCCTCTCCCGTTGTGGAGCACAGGCTCCTGACACGCAGGCTCAGCGGCCATGGCTCACAGGCCCAGCCGCTCCGCGGCATGTGGGATCCTCCCGCACCGGGGCACAAACCCGCGTCCCCTGCGTCGGCAGGCGGACTCTCAACCACTGCGCCACCAGGGAAGCCCCCTTCCTTCCTTTCTTTATCTCCCTATCACATTCACAGTACGGGTATTGAGAGAGTTGAAGCAAAGAGTCTAGCTGAGTAGTACTTTGTGGAACTTAATTTGGCAAATTTCATTTGCATCTAAGAACAATGATGTATTTTACATATATATATAAAATAAATGATGTATGCTATATGTTATTTCACTGTGACTATTTTTGATAGTCTTGAGTGGTTAATTGGTAGTTAGAAACCTTTCTTTTTCTTCCCATTTGACTAAATTTTGAACCTAAATGAAATTTCAGCTTTTATTGATATTTTAGGAAGAAAGGGCATAAATCAAAGAATGTACATACATATAAACAGCTCATGTTAGCCAGTTATTTACCTAGTATTTACTTCAGAGTGATTTAATCAGATCAGACTGGTAGATTCAGAATGTACTGGGCTATGTGTTAATTATAGAAAATAAGAAGATGGACTAGATATATACAATCTGGATTATACCTTGAGTACTATTTTTTCTTTAATTGAATAAATATTCAATAGAATAACTGTGTTAAGAATCTTTTGGTTGTAAGTGGTAGACATCTAAATTCACTTAATGTATTTTATGTATGACAATTCATGGGCAAACTATTTTAACAGGATGTGACTCCTCTTTCGATTTCCTCCATGTTTATTTACAGGCCCTCTCTACTTGGTGATCCTTGAAAACTTTAGACTTTTATTCTCCTAGCTTCAACTCCCACGTAAAACAGAGGCAGAGGCAGAGGGGGAGAAGGGGAGAGAGGAAGAGGGAGGGGGAAGAGTAAAGAGGGAGAGGGAGAGAGAGAATGAGAATGAATCACTTTTTCTGTTGCTCCAGCAAGTCTTGGGATTAGTTGTAATTGGACCATGCTGTTACCTTCCTATCCTAAATCAATCACTGTGGCTCAGGAATTGCCTTGACCTAGATCACATGCCAAAGCCTAGGAGCCAGCTGGATGGAATCAGTCCACCAAAATTACATGTACAAAATTACAAGTAGAGGGGTGGGGTAGTTCTTTAAGAATTAGGGAAGAGTTGAGAAGAACTGGGTGCTGAACAAGAAAAAAAAAAGCAGTGAAAGTATACCTTACAATTTTTTTTTTTTTTGCGGTACATGGGGCTCTCACTGTTGTGGCCTCTCCCGTTGCGGAGCACAGGCTCCGGATGCGCAGGCTCAGTGGCCATGGCTCACGGGGCCAGCCGCTCCGCAGTATGTGGGATCTTCCCGGACCAGGGCATGAACCCGTGTCCCCTGCACCGGCAGGCAGACGGACTCGCAACCACTGCGCCACCAGGGAAGCCCTACCTTACAATTTTTGAGGAGGCTTTCTTTTTCCCCCATGAATTTTGGTTTCTTCATAGAACCCTTTACACTGTTCTAGAATTTTGAGCTCATTTCTCTAATGGGTTTCTTATTTATGACCAAAGGCTCTTGTTCAGATAGTTTTATATCTGGAAGGGATCTTTGGCATGGTTCAGTACAACCTCCTTTCTTTTATTGGTGAAGAAATGAGACCTGGAGAAGTTAAGTGAGGTGTAAAGGTTTTACCATGAGTTAATGATAGAACTCAGACTAGAATCCAGCTTTTTCTGCCACCCAGCCTAATATTTTTGTTGGTACTTCAGAGGCTTTTGAGGTTTGTTTTTAAAAAAATTTTTTTTGGAAGTTATTACATAAAATTACATAAAACAGCACTACAATAAATTTATTGTAGTGCTGTTTCGATGGGGCCTGATTGCCACACTCTGACCATCTCCACCCATCCTTCCCCGCCTGATGGCCCTGACGTAGCTCCATAATGAACCCCACTTGAAAACTACCTTTGTAAGGGAGTCATGTCAACTGTCACTATGTCTCTCTCAGATGGGTGGCTTTACAGGTACAGGTCCAAGCTTTGGAGTTAAATAGACCTAGGCTCAAGTTTTAGCAGTGTATGTTCTTGGCTTAGTTGTTTGACATCTCAGATACTTTTTTTTTATAAAATGGGAATATGATACCCAGGGCCGTGGCATTTCCTGACTCCAGACTGCCATTCACAGTGTATTCTATGCTGTGCACTCAGTGTGCTATTTACATGGAATGCAAGCACTCTGGGTTTGTGCAAAACACCTTTGGTACAGAATCTAACTCAAAAAACTTCTCTGAGGATCGAATGGCATAATATCTAAAAGTACTTGGCACAGTGTCTGGTGCAAGGTAGGTGCTCAAAGATTCTCTCTTGGGTTTCCCTGGTGGCGCAGTGGTTGAGAGTCCGCCTGCCAATGCAGGGGACACGCGTTCGTGCCCTGGTCCGGGAAGATCCCACATGCCGCGGAGCGGTTGGGCCCGTGAGCCATGGCTGCTGAGCCTGCGCGTCCAGAGCCTGTGCTCCGCAACGGGAGAGGCCACAACAGTGAGAGGCCCACGTACTGCAAAAAAAAAAAAAAAAAAAAAAAAAGATTCTCTCTTTGGAAATTGGTAAAACTGTGAAAAGTTGAAATGAGAAGCTGAGAAAAGATAGGTGACATTTATCATCCTAGAGAAAGATCATCATTTGTGAAAGATTTCAAGAAGCTTACTTCTCAACTTGCTATAAAGATTTAATTTTTGTCAGGCAGTCTGAAAGTTGTTTCAATGATACTTCTGTTCTATGTGTCTTATACCTGAGTGCAAACACTTAAATTATTGAAAAGCTGTTCCATATTTGTACAAATATCTGAATATCATTTCATTAATTTCTGTCAAGTCATAAAATTGAGTGACAAAAATTGAAAGCTATCTTTATGAAATTTAAAAGCCCTAAACTACTTGAAATATTTGTTTCAGCTGATTCCAGAAATTTCCTCCTTGACCTGGTTTACCACCATTGTACCTTTGGTCCTGGTGGTAACTATGACAGCTGTCAAAGATGCCACAGATGATTATGTAAGTATTTGCTTTTGAGCATTCCTAAGGTCTCAGTTTGAATTGTGACCTCTCAGAAGTAGAAAATAGAGATCCATTTGAAATTTTTGAATGAAGCTCTTTTGGTAAGTAGCATAAGAAACTGTATGGCTACTTATTTGATGATTAAAATAGATGTCATAGAGCCAGAGCCTGTTTATGATAATAGCAAGGGGGCTTCAATAACTAGACTCACACCCTCATTTTATACTTGAGGAAACTAAAGCCTGTAAGGAACTAAAGATTTTCTAATAAACATACAGCCAGTTAGTGGTAAGACCAGAATTGGATCACAAACCTGCATCCACCTAGTGAAGTATTATTTATCCTATATCTCTAGTCTTTGTCTAAGTTTTGGGAGTTGGTAGATATTAGGTATTCTTACATCCTCTGCTCATTATACCAGAAATTACAATATCAAATAACTTCAAAAGTCGGGTAACTAATGTAAATAATTAAGGTATAAGACAGCAGAGAGTTTTGAAGTCTCCATAATCCAAAGGTCATTCAAATTCACAGATTTAAAACAAAGCCTTGGGCAAACCAAATAGTCTAAATCCAGACAAGTTCTATTCTCTCCTAGGTGATTGCATGCACCCTAGCCTCAATAGCTTTCTATTTGCCAGTGACTGACAGATGTATATCTCCTCTGAACTCATACATGGGATTACTGTTTCTAGCCCTTCCAGTTTCCATCTGTGCCAATGCCAAGACCCCTTGGCAAAGCCTGAGCATCCTGAGGCCCAGAGAGTGGGCCCCTCAGCTTTTAGGTGGTAA
Organism: Hyperoodon ampullatus; assembly: GCF_949752795.1. Taxonomy (NCBI): domain Eukaryota; kingdom Metazoa; phylum Chordata; class Mammalia; order Artiodactyla; family Ziphiidae; genus Hyperoodon; species Hyperoodon ampullatus. The sequence goes on from NC_136916.1 coordinate 87,455,679, forward strand.
ACTGCTTGGTCCTTTTCTGTGATGCCAGCTAGTCAATTTAGGGGACTATTTTCAGGTTAGATACAGACGTGACTAAATACTAAGTCTCTTTTTGTGTCTTCTGCAGTTAATGCTTGAATATGCTTTTACTTTTGTGATAGTATGTGCCAGTTAGTCTGGGTCCTGGCAGGAAAGAGATGTCACATTGGAATGGGGGTAGATTGGAGAAAGATTAATAATGAAGGGACTACTTAAAGGGTTGTGAGTGAGAAAAAGCACATAGGGTAGCAAAAACATAGGTGGCAATACCTGAAGGAGCAAAAGGAGGAAGCAATTGCTGGACCTGGAGCTGTAGCTGAGGGCTACCTGTAGAGGAAGTGGCCACTGCTGACTCAGCTCAAAAGAAGCCAGGAATACATACCCCACTTTCCTCTCCTCTGGCCCCATGAGTTTCTGTCAGTACCACCTATTGGCCAAGCCCGATGAATAGCCGAAGGGCAAGGATTAAATAGGTCAGCTTCCCCTGGCACAGAGCAGAGTGTAGGAGGACAGGGTGTAGGTATGGAGGAGCAGAGACTATACACCCCTGTCAAATTATATATTCTGTCAAAATGATGTTCCCCGTCTATGGCAGTGTTGGTGGAAGGAAGTTTGCATGCCAATGATGGACTAGCTTAACTTACTCCTCTACCGGCACTATAAACTCTTTTCATGTTAACCAATGCTAAGTATCTTTATTTCCCTAGTAATATTCATTGACTTATACCTGGCAATCAGTGTAATTGTAGGCACTGAGCATAGTCTAATAGAAAGATTGGGATGAATTTGGGAGGGACATTGAAAAAGGGAAGGGCTAATGAAAGCAATCTATATATTGTGATATTGATACAATATTATGAGTTTTTTTTAAAGGAAAAAGTAATAATCCTGATGATTATAATATATAAAATCAAAATTTCTTATCTCTTGTTCATCTGTGCATTTAGGCTAACTGATTGAAATAACATCTTATCTCTGCTTCAGCCTATTACTATCTGGTCTTGGCAGCTCATGTAGAAAGCCTTATCTGAATGGTCGCTAATTTATGAGTTTAGTAGAAGGCTCATAATATGTGGATTCTTCTAAGTAATATAGGATATTTTCATTACTGGAATACAAAATAAGAAATAAGATCACTTGGGCATAAAAACATAAATCCACACCAAATGTGGTTCAGTATTGTATTCTGATTTTTGTTTTAAATGCTCAGTATTTCATAAGATCACTGTTAACAATTAGAATTTCTGGAGAACAAGAATACATGTTGTTACAAGTAATTGCTTGACTTCAAAGAAATCCATAAAACAGAATGAATGATGTTCCAGTAAAGTATTGAGCACATATGTGAGAGAAATGGAAGCCCCATTCCTTGTTGAAGACATCAAAATTAATGTATGGTTTTCTCTGGAACTGTGTGGCAGAGTAAAGGGCACACTGTCTTCTTCAAAGCAACTATAAATGTGTAGGAATTGGAAGAGCATGTGGCTAGACTTGTTGCATTGGTGACACCTAGAATGAAGTTTAGTGGAAAGGGTCTTGATTCAGATTTAGAACACGTGGAGCTGGGTCCAAGGTAAGCATAAATCATGCTCATTTTAGACTGGTGGTGATATTGTCCAAGCAGATGAACTCAAAGTATTTTCAGTGTCACTATTTGTGCTGACAAAGTATGATTTAATATGTTTTTTCACAAACACTTTGATTTTCAGTTTCGCCACAAGAGTGATAATCAAGTGAATAATCGGCAATCTGAAGTGCTCATTGACAGCAAGTAAGAAATATATTCTTTATGCTATTTTTAAGATGTCTGGTCACAAAACAGGTCTTGACAATTGGTGGCTTTCTCATTTAATTGAATATATGTTTCTTTCCCCCTTTAACTTTAAAAAAAAATTTATTTATTTGCTTTTATTTTTGTCTGTGTTGGGTCTTTGTTGCTGTGCGCGGGCTTCCTCTCGTTGCAGTGAGCAGGGGCTACTCTTCATTACGGTGCACAGGCTTCTCATTGTCATGACTTCTCTTGTTGCAGAACAGGGGCTCTAGGTGCTTGGGCTTCAGTAGTTGTGGCTCGCAGGCTGTAGAGCGCAGGCTCAGTAGTTGTGGCGCATGGCTTAGTTGCTCCGCGGCATGTGGGATCTTCCCGGGCCAGGGATCAAACCCGTGTCCCCTGCATTGGCAGGCAGATTCTTAACCACTGCACCACCACAGAAGCCCTCCCCCTTTAACTTATTAAAAATTACAGTGTAAGTCCTTTGTATCTTCATGGCTCTTTTTTAAGTTCAGCAAATGCTTGTGCTACCCACTCAACTTTTACTTCAGATCCCTTTGGAGTTTCCTTTGTGGAACACAGACATATTATTGTTACTTTTCATTTCTAGATCTAATACTATTTAGAACTGGCACACATGTGATGTTTGTAGCAGATGTTTAATGTATTTGAATTATTTGCTTTGGTAATTTCTGGGAATATTGCTAGAGAGACTTCAACACATATCAAGTGATAGTGATAAGCATTTTTAATTAACTTGACAGTTGAGTTTAGAATGAATTATCCACCATAACACAGATTTTGAATTGCTGTTAAATTCATCCATCTATAAAGAAATATAAACGGGAATGGTTCTTGAATCTGAAATGGTTTAAAATGTGTATTTATAAACAAACAACAGCAAAAACACCTCCAGAAAACTTAGCAAAAAGGGAAATTTCAAACCTTCATTCCATGTTTCTTAGTCTCTTTCTTTGTCCCTTTTTTTTTTTAACATGTGACAAAGTAAATTTTTAACATTGTACTTTAATCTGGCAGTCAATCACATCTGCTGATGATTTTGAAGCATTTGGATACTGTGAAGAATGTAATTTTTAAAGGGAATATCATAAAACATATTAATCACATGAGATGGAAAATTCCAAGAAATGGATATCAAGAGGGGCTAGGTAGTCTAGACAATAACTGGTAGGATTAAAGTAATTAATCTCCTTCTGCAACCAAAACCATTGACTGATTATTAATAATGTAATGAATACATATAGTTTTCCTTTATTGGATTATTTTAGAAAATGGCATTAAATGCACAGTGAAAAAAATAATCTTATTCTAAAACCACAGTTGTAGAAACACAGCCTCTGAAAGTGTGATCTTGATGTGACATGGATAGGCCATAAAGATGCCTGGAACCATGTGGTTCATTTCCAATGTCAGCAGGTTTTGAATTGTTGCCACTATAGCATGGTGTGTAAAAGTATGGGTTTTGCACTCAGGGAGACTTGAGTTTAGTCCTGACCCTGAATAATTCTATGGTCTTGAGCAAATTCTTAAGAGGTGGTGACTCTTTGTAAGCTAATGTAGTGTGTGACCTTGAGCTGGACTGTTGCCTATCCTGATTTTCTCAAGCCTTGCAGTTCTGACTGGGAATTACATCTGACAATATGATCTAATTCTGCAAGGAACATTTGATAATCAGTCTCATTACTTTGAAGTATCATCTCTCATGAAGTATGTTAAAAATATGTACAATTATATAATGAATTTGAACTAATAGCCTGAGCATATCTTTTAATGTCTCTCAAATTACCAGTTAAATTTTGTGACAATATTTGGGCAGTGATAGATATTGGCACCTCTACCTGGAGGCCATGGGAGTATCCAGTAACTTAGATATTCAGAAACTTGATGATTGTATGTGTCCCACACATGCTCGCTATCATTGTCATTATAAGTAGCATTGGTCTTACTTTCTTGTGGTTTCATTTAGCATCTTCTCTATTCCTTATGAGGTAACATCTCTTTGTAATTTGATATGGGGTGATGTTTTGAAAAGTATTGTTGCTGATCCTGTGATGTTGAAGGTAGAAGCACATCATTGAGAATGGAGTATTCTTTGGGATTTGGTTAAAAATCACACAAGATTTTCCATTTGTAAGATTACCTTCTACTGTGAGCTCCTTTAGGGCATCTCTCTTGATCATGTCTCTGTCCCTTGAGCCTAGCACAGTGTCTATGGAATTTTCAAACTGAGCAGTAGCTACCAGAGGAGCTTGATCTGTAAAATTTTTCTGAGTCCCATTACTAGCCAGTTCCAGTGGCTGGGGTTGTGGTCTTTGCAGAATGTTCTCAGGCTATGGAGACTGGCTTTTCATTTCTTGGAATTTGAGAAGTTGGAGAAATCAAATGGGCTTAGATTTGAGATAGCCCAGGGAGCTCTGAGTCCTCTTTTGGAGCTGGTGGTCATAGAGGATGCTCTCAGCGCTCTGCACAGACCACTACTGTCTTGCTGTGCTCACCCTCAGCTCCTGTCTGCATTATTTGCTACTTTCTTCAGAGCACTGTCCTTGGGCTACTGGAGCCAATGACCAACTGGTGCAGGAGTAAGAAAGAGCAGCACCCCTGCCTCAAGTTGGACAAGCTCTGAGGTGCAATTAGCACCCCAAGTGCCTGTTGAAATCAGGGTGAGGATGGGACTTTGCCTGCAGTCATACCCTTGCGTGGCTTCTTCTCCTTCCATGTGTTGCTTCTCATCTTCCTTACCAGTTTCTCCCAGAAGTGATTTCCTAAAGAACCCTTTACATATGAATCCTCATCTCAGGATCTGCTTTTAGGGAAGTTGATCTAAGACAGTAGTTAATGCATACTTAATCCCATGGCAATGTTAATGGAAAATGTTAGGAAAGCGCTTTTGGGTCTATGCTAGACACCAGTGGGTCATGATGCACAGATAAAGTAAAAAGCCTGGAGGGGATCAGAGGCATCCAGATGTTGCTGGATGTGGGCATCACACTGGGGTGGGCACTGCTAAGTACTGTGGTTCCCCTGTGTTCTCTGGCAGAGGGCTTCTGGACTTGAGGTTCATGCTAGGGCAGGAAACTTCACTGGCTTGTCCTGGAGGGAGGGGAGGCATGGTCAGCTTCGGGGAGGATATTCCTGAGGGAAAGGGGGTACGATGAAAGCACCAGTCAGGAAACCTGGTCTATGTAAGTGATCGATGTGCTACTCTAGGCAATTAGTTGTCATTCTGGCCTTCAGGTGTCCCTTCTCCTGTGCTCAGAAGCAAGGAACATGGCATTTACATTCAGGTTCAACTCATGTTTATTCAGCAACTACCATGTGTGGGCTCCAGTGCTTCCACATTTAACTCTCATAAAACCCCAGGGTGTGGGTGATAGTGCCTCTTTTTAGAGATGGAGAGATTAAGGCCTAGAAAAGGAATGACTTTTCCAGAGTTCCATGGCAAGTAAGAACCTAGATTAGACTTTTACCTACTCATGTTGTGATGTGTAAATGTAGACTTTGTGGTCTGACCACTTCTTCTTTATTTATTTTGCATTTGAAGGGCTTTGCACACAATTATAGAAATATAAACATAATATATATGTATATTATCTAAATGTAATATATATGTGAATAAATATATATGTCCTCACTTTTAGTGCCTGGAGCATTATTCATCTATGTTCTTAGCATTGTGCAAGCGAATGAACAATGTAAACTTAAGCCACACAATAATTAGAGAGACAAAACTCTCCCTTTATAACATTCCTTTTCAAGGTTTTGTTACTTATATTCCTTTCCAGTCAGGACCAATCTTCTGTATCCACAGTCTGTTAAATATGCGAAAGTGCTTAAGAAATAGGTGTTGAATTAGCCTTTGATAAAATCTTTTGGTGACTTAAGTTTTAAAACTAAGTAGAAGCGAACAATTCCAATTTCTAGAAATTACTGTGCCTGCTGTATAGGAAGTTCACATTCTCCCCCAGGCTACGAGTGCCGTCTGCTGACTGAACCTGTGGAAAATGTACCAGGAGATACTTAGTGTTTCTCTTGAGGGTTTCTCAGGTTATGCTAACATCCCGGGCCACTGGCCACCATGAGAGCACCTGGGCAGGTGAGGGGCAGTGAGAGGGAGTCTGAAAGTTCCCGCAGAGGTCATCCCATACGACACTCCTCAACCTGGGCTGCCCATTGTATCTGTACCCCAGCCATGCCCAGAGCAAGTAAATGAGGGTCTTGCAGGGGAGGCTCTGGTGTTTTATAAAGTTTCCAAGATGATTCTACTATGCAGGCACAATCGAGAACCTCTAGTCAAGGCCATCTCTTTACCTACACTTTTATCTCTATGCCTGTATCTCTCAAATTTTAAAAGACACCCAAGGGAAGGTATTCCATTAATTTTTTAAAATGATAAGCATAGTTTTTCACATAAATCCTCACAAAGGAATAATTCTGTAATGCTGATTTACATTTTTTTTGTAGTAAGGCTCACATTTTTAGTCAAACACATGGCCAATCAATAACTATTTTTGCCATATTTTTCTTTCCTTCAGAAATCCAGATTTTAATTTTTCTCATTTTCATCTTTTATTTCTTTCCGCATTACATGTGTTGTCCTCAACTCTGAATCATTTTCTGACTTTCATGTATTTATGCAACTTCCAATTTTTGTTCTGTTCCATCAGCATTTCTAGTCATATGGATTTGGGACAAGGGAAGGAGTGTGGAGGTCTTCTGCTACCCAGCTAGGTAGCTGTTTAGTCTCATGTGGCACTTGAGCACTTGAAATGAGGCTGGTCCAAATTCAGATGTGTTATTAAGTATATAGTATATACCAGATTTTGATGGTATAGTACCAAAAAGAGTATGTAAGATATGTCATTAATAATTTGTTTTATATTGATTCCAGTTTGAAATTATAGTATTTTATATACATTGGGTTAAATAAAACATATTATTAAAATTAAATTTACCTTTTGAAAAACTTGTTTAAATGTGGTACCATAAAATTTATTTATTTACTTATTGGAGTATAATTGCTTTACAATGGTGTGTTAGTTTCTACTGTATAACAAAGTGAATCAGCTATATGTATACATATATCCCCATATATCCTCCTTCTTGTGTCTCCCTCCCACCCTCCCTATCCCACCCCTCTAGGTGGTCACAAAACACCGAGCTGATCTCCCTGTGCTATGCAGCTGCTTTCCACTAGCTATCTATTTTACATTTGAGATTACCTTTGTGGTTCATATTTGTGACTGGCCTTCTATTTCTATTGGATGGCACTGCTCTTAGTTACAGGTGAGAGAAATGAGTCGAGAAGAAAATGAGCTCTATGCTATAAACCTAACCTCTGGATTCTCAGCTCAGGATTCTCTGTTTGATCTTGCTGGCTGTCGGCATAGTGGCTTGTGTCACTATGAACAAATAAAGTCAGCGTTACTTTTGCTTAGTATTTTTTACTTCCCTAACATCTTCTGAACTTACACTTGTGCATTAGAACAATCTGAGCTCAGATGCTCTGGTGCAATCGTCCCTCTTTCAGGCGGGATGTTTTCCCGCCTTCTCTAGATTTCAAACTGCTCTTGCCCATCAGCTTTTTGTGTAACAAATTCCACTTTATACTTTCATGAGCTTTGGTACGCTTGGCTTAAATCTCCCAGACTCTTTCACAGAACTCTTCCCATCAATCTTCTTCAATCATTTCTCATTTGGAAACTGTGAGTATTTATAGGGAGAGACAAGGGCTTTCTTTACTGCAGAGTATTGTCTGTACTCTTCAAGTCTGGTATTCCTAGATGCTGCATAATTATGCAAACAAATATATTATTTCAGTAGATGCAAATTTTCTCTTTGTTTAATCAACTTTTCTGGTTTAAGTGATAACTCCCACTGGATATTAGGATAGAAAATTTCGTTTCATTTATTTCTTTAGTATGTAGGGTTTTTTCCATTATAAAAGTAGCATATGTTCATTAAGAGAAATTTGGAAAATAGGAAAAAGTAGAAGGAAGGAAATAACATTCATGCTTCCACTATCCAAAAGTAATTATTACTATTTTCTTATATTTCCTTTCTGTCTTTTTTTTCTATGCCAAGATTTCTCATAATTATGTGTATATATTTTTATCCTTCTCTTTTTACTTTTTGTTTTTTGGCTGCACCATGCAGCTCGTGGGATCTTAGTTCCCTGACCAGGGGTCAAACCCCGGGCCCTCAGCAGTGAAAGCACCAAGCCTTAACCACTGGACCACCAGGGAATTCCCTCCTTCCGTTTTAACTTCACATCATATCATTACCGTTTTCCAAATCTTTCTCTATTGTCTTTATATACCTAATTTTTAAGGGCTGCATTTTTAAGGGCTGCATTCCTTTGAGTTCATGTCTTATAATTCACATAACCATTTCCCTATTGCTTGATATTTAGTCTGTTTTTAATTTTAAAGTATAGTTTCTTCATCTTTCTAAATTGATAGTTACCCTTTTCCATAAGACTGGGTTTTTGTGATATATTTAAAAAATCCACTGAGAATGATTACATTGAACCTGTTATTTCCTATATTAAGTAATTGGAACTTGAAGCATTATTACTCAGTCTACTGATAGCAACTTTTATCAGAAGGTTTAAGAGTGAGCAGGAACAGGTTGGGCGTATTGACTAAAGCATGGGAGGTTTCACTTCCGTCACACATGGGAGTTTCCAGAAACAAGGGTTTCATGTCAGACCACCAACCAGCAAGTTTCAAGTTTATCTTTTCTTAATCATAGCCAATATGAAAAAAACCCCAAAATGTTCTGCTTTAAAAAATGTATTAGTGACACATGTAAATCCCCAAACATCAATAATTTGAAACAGTTTGAATATAAGTTTTATACTGCAATTACTAGCTATATTGCACTCATCTGTAAAGTATCTGCATCAGTTTTGGTTTGCAGAATTCCCTGAGTAAATTTGGGCAGAGATTCAGAAGTGTGGCTAGCAGATCCTTTCAGGCAGCTCTGAAGGAACTCTTCCCATCTTCTTTGTCCTCCCAGATTAGAGGTATGTAGAGGTATGTGATCAAAAGCTCTATCATTTGCTGTTGACTTCTTGGCAATAACTTACTCAGGAGAGGAGTAATTCATGGATGTTATCCCCCTGTATTGGATTTGATCCACAATGTTGGTCTTGGGTAAGAGTGGCTTATTATTCTTATTAAATATGCTCTTTTTGTCCTTGAGCTCCCTCAACAAAAAATCCCCAAGGTCATTGAACTTAATGAATCTGCAGCTGACACATATTTAGTGTGTCTCTGTGCTTCTTGTAAGTGGGGGAGTGGGAACGTGCAAGGTTCTGGAATTATATTGATTTCATGGGAGAACAGATGAACCCTGCTTTGAGTTATTTCGTCTTCATCAGGGCCTGTGGACTTGCAGGGGGAGTGGAGACTTCTGTGGTTAAACACAAGGCAGAGCACCAACTCAATTTTTTTTTTTTTTTTACCTCTAGCCCATGTAAATAATTTATGTTATGATGGTACCATTGGGTCTAGGGGACAGCTATTCAGGGTCTATATGAAGAAATCTGCATATTTGAAAGGAAAATTTGAGGTGAAAAATATTGATTCTTCTTTTTTTAAACAGTGTTAATAAAACACACTACTATGGGCTTAAATGACAATGAATTGAAAAGCAAACTAATGGGAGTAGTCTCAGTACTTTTTGGGCTCAGTGCAAATGGTTTAAAATTGATTTTTTAGCTCACAGTGCTACTCAGAGTAAAAGTGTTTCAAAAATAGTTTCACCCCCGATAAATTAATTTCAGTTTCTTAAGTCTTGGACTGATCATTTCTTGGGCGATTCTGCATGTCAGCTTTGCAAATGGAAGCGTCCATTTGCCAATGCGCTGGTTTCTGTATGTGAGCCGTGACATTGCTGTAGTTCTTATAAGTGATTTTCCATTGTAATCAATTATTACATTGCATGAATACAATTTTTTTGTGTTGAATTTCTAAATGGTGACTGTTTCCCCAAATGAGGTGCATCTTGAAATAACAGGAAATTATAGTACTTTCAAAACTCTGCACATGGGTTTTTATTCAGTGGCATCTCCTAGTTTCTTTTTAAAGTTTATATAACCCAGATGTTAGTGGCTCTCTTTTTCTCCTCTTAAAGCTCCCTTGAAGAACCCCCCAGGTGAAAGCATTAGAGAGCAAGGTAGAGTTGAATGAAGACTTTGTGGGGGATATAAATGAAGTTTATTTCACAAACTCCGTAGCAAACAATATGAAATCCCATTTTGACATTTTTCTTCCCCAAAGTTCTCTTTCTCTGCTGCTGGCCTTTATCATCTCTCCTTTCCCCATTCAGTGCTCAGTATAGCTGTCTCCAGTCTCTCTCAGTATCTGGGGCCCCTCATATTTGTCTCCTTTTTATTAATTAGAGTAGTTTGGTTCTGCCTTGGCTCTGAACTCAAACCCATGCAGCTGCTCACCAAAATAGCAGGCTTTTCTGGAGCTAGGACCCACTTATCTGAGATGACAATGGAAGTTAAAAATACACCACATTCTATGTAACATTTAAAACTTGATTCTCTTTTTCAAAAATAGGTTTATGTATCTCTTCTCTGTTGTCATAGGGAGAGATCTAGAATTTCTTTTGAAAAAACAAACCTAAACCTAAGCCACAGAGGCCTTGGAGATTTTAGAACATTAACTTTAATAATGTAAAGCCTTCTTAAGATCTTAAAATCTGAAAGCTGAAAGAGATCATAATATTATAGTGAGTAAATTTGGTTTCAGTCAGAGCCCACTGGTTGTCTATACCAAACCAAACAAATGTTTTGACAGCATTTGTCAATTAACTACTTACTGTTGATGAACTGTATACACATTTCTACTACAAGGGCATTTTGCTTTAGATCTCCTGAGATAATCTCCATGGCTTCGTTTCTCCCATGCATTTTATTTATTTATTTATTTATTTTTAACATCTTTATTGGAGTATAATTGCTTTACAATGATGTGTTAGTTTCTGCTGTATAACAAAGTGAATCAGCTATACATAAACATATATCCCTATATCTCCTCCCTCTTGTGTCTCCCTCCCACCCTCCCTATCCCATCCCTCTAGGTGGTCACAAAACACCGAGATGATCTCCCTGTGCTATGCAGCTGCTTCCCACTAGCTATCTATTTTATATTTGGTAGTGTATATAAGTCCATGCCACTCTCTCACTTCTTCCCAGCTTACCCTTCCCACTCCCAGTGTCCTCAATTCCATAGTCCATTCTCTATGTCTGCATCTTTATTCCTGTCCTGCCCCTAGGTTCTTCAGAACCATTTTTTTTTTTTTAGATTCCATATATATGTGTTAGCATACGGTATTTGTTTTTCTCTTTCTGACTTCACTCTGTATGACAGACTCTAGGTCCATCCACCTCACTACAGATAAAACAATTTTGTTTCTTTTTATGGCTGAGTAATATTACATTGTATATATGTGCCACATCTTCTTTATCCATTCATCTGTTGATGGACACTTAGGTTGCTTCCATGTCCTAGCTATTGTAAATAGAGCTGCAATGAACATTGTAGTACATGACTCTTTTTGAATTATGGTTTTCTCAGGGTATATGCCCAGTAGTGGGATTGCTGGGTCATATGGTAGTTCTATTTTTGTTTTTTAAGGAACCTCCATACTGTTCTCCATAGTGGCTGTATCAATTTACATTCCCACCAACAGTGCAAGAGGATTCCCTTTTCTCCACACCCTCTCCAGCATTTATTGTTTGTAGATTTTTTGATGATGGCCATTCTGACTGGTATGAGGTGATACCTCATTGTAGTTTTGATTTGCATTTCTCTAATGATTAGTGATGTTGAGCATCCTTTCATGTGTTTGTTGGCAATCTGTATATCTTCTTTGGAGAAATGTCTATTTAGGTCTTCTGCCCACTTTTGGATTGTGTTGTTTGTTTTTTTGATATTGAGCTGCTTGTATATTTTGGGGATTAATCCTTTGTCAGTTGCTTCATTTGCAAATATTTTCTCCCATTCTGAGGGTTGTCTTTTTGTCTTGTTTATGATTTCCTTTGCTGTGCAAAAGCTTTGAAGTTTCATTAGGTCCCATTTGTTTATTTTTGTTTTTATTTCCCTTTCTCTACGAGGTGGGTCAAAAAGGATCTTGCTTTGATTTATGTCATAGAGTGTTCTGCCTATGTTTTCCTCTAAGAGTTTGATAGTTTCTGGCCTTACATTTAGGTCTTTAATCCATTTTGAGTTTATTTTTGTGTATGGTGTTAGGGACTGTTCTAATTTCATTCTTTTACATGTAGCTGTCCAGTTTCCCCAGCACCAGTTATTGAAAAGGCTTCCTTTTCTCCATTGTATATTCTTGCCTCCTTTATCAAAGATAAGGTGACCGTATGTGCGTGGGTTTATCTCTGGGCTTTCTATCCTGTTCCATTGATCTATATTTCTGTTTGTGCCACTACCATGCTGTCTTGATTACTGTAGCTTTGTAGTATAGTCTGAAATCTGGGAGCCTGATTCCTCCAGCTCCATTTTACTTTCTCAAGATTGCTTTGGCTATTCAGGGTCTTTTATGTTTCCATACAAATTGTGAAATTTTTGGTTCTAGTTCTGTGAAAAATGTCATTGGTAGTTTGATAGGGATTGCATTGAATCTGTAGATTGCTTTGGGTAGTATAATCATTTTCACAATGTTAATTCTTCCAATCCAAGAACAACCTATGCATTTTAGATTGGTATATTATCTGTCTTTTGTGGGTAGAAAATTAAGAAAACTTAAAAGAGTATAAAGAAAATACAGAAATTTCTCTTGATTCCATTATCCAGATCAGAGTGAACTACAGTGAACTTGTGAAGGCATTTTATTACTCCCTTTTCTCTCCCATCTTTGTATCTTTGTCTTCTCCTCTTCTTATTACTCTCTACTCCTCCACACACTATTTATTTAAAAAATAATTGAGGGCTTCCCTGGTGGCGCAGTGGTTGAGAGTCCACCTGCTGATGCAGGGGACACGGGTTCGTGCCCCGGTCCGGCAGGATCCCACATGCCGTGGAGCGGCTGGGCCTGTGGGCCATGGCCGCTGAGCCTGCGCGTCCGGAGCCTGTGCTCCGCAACGGGAGAGACCACAACAGTGAGAGGCCCGCATACCGCAAAAAATAAATAAATAAATAAAAAATAATTGAGATTATACTATACCCTATTGTCATGGCTTGAATGGTGCCCCCAGCCCCCCCCATAAAAGGTAGGTCCACTGGAGCCTGTGTATGTGATCTCATTTGGAAAAAGGGTCTTTGCCTATATCATTAAGTTAAGGATCTTGAGATGAGATCATCCTGGTAATCCAATCACAAGTGTATAAGAGAAGAGCAGGGAAGAAGATACATAGACAAAAAGATAATGTGAAAGCAGAGGTTGAAGCTATAGAGCCCCAGGTCAAGAGGCCTGAGGCTACCAGGAGCTAGGGGAGGGGTGTGGAACTGTTCCTTCTCTAGAGCCTCTAGGGAGAGCACCACTCAGCACACACCTTGATTTTGGACTTCCAGCCTGTAGAACTGTAAGAGAGTAAAGATTTACTGTTTTAAAGCCTAGTTTGTGGTAATCTGTTATAGTGGACTTAGGAAACTAATGCTCTCTGGTTTTTAGCTTTTAATCAGGGGTTCTATGTTTGTTCATTTGTTCATTTATTCACTCAGTAGACATTTATTAAGTGCCTACCATGTGTCAGGAAGAATGCTATGTGCTGGGGGTGCAGAGTTACATAAAAGGTAATTTCTGCCCCCAATAGAATGCAATCATACCTATATTATATGTAATAGGTTTATCTCTAGAATTTCAGGACACTCTCACATTTCATTGTTTTTACTCACAGGTAAGATGAGTGAGCAAAATGACTCATCTCATTAGGAACGTGCAGCTTTCAGAAATTCTTGTTGGTATGCAGGCTCTGTTGATAAACCAAAGCCAGGTGGTAGAAAACCTTAGTAGGATTTTAGAGCCTGGGTGGAAATGGTGCCTTGAAGCTGTGATTCAGGGGAACATTAAACCACCTTTAAACTTGAGCAGAATTGTCAAAAACTAAGATCTAGTTCCTTATTCCATGTCAGGAACTTTAAAAATTCTCTCTTTAATTTTGACAAGGAATAGAGGTATAATAATGGAAGAAAAAAAGAGGGCAGTGTGAATAGAAAGTAAGAATAATGATCTCTAAATTAGATCTAAAGACTCAGAAGCATCTGGGAAATTTGGAGGCTATAAGAGTGATATTGTCAGCAACACATGGGAAGAAAACTCTGACAGTGGCATTGTGGACTAGTTACTAGAGGTAAGGAAGAAAGGGAGAGTGTAACTGGGATTGTGATGCTGAACATTGCAGAAGGAATGGACTCTAATGATGGAGAAAGAATAGATTTTGAAGATGTGAAGAAAGTTGAAAAATAGTATCAACTTAGACTTAATAAAATACAGTAGTCTCCCTGTATCCAAGACCCCCCCCCCGGGGGATACCTGAAATCGTGGATAGTACTAAACCCTATATGTGCTATGTTTTTTCCTATACATACATATGTATGATAAAGTTTATAAATTAGGCACAGTAAGAAAATATCTGAATCACCAGCATCACTACTCTTGCACTTTGGGACCATTATTAAGTAAAGTAAGACTACTTGAACACAAGCACTGTGATGCCCTGACAGTGATCTGATAACCTAGTCAGCTCTTAAGTGACTAAAGGGTGGGATACACTGAACAAAGAGATGGTTGACATCCCAGGTGGGATGGAGCAGGACAGCGCAATATTTCATCATGCTACTCAGAACGGCGCACAATTTAAAACTTATGAATTACTTATTTCTGAAATTTTCCATTTGATGTTTTCAGACTGCGGTTGGCTGCAAGTAACTGAAACTGCAGAAAGTGAAACCGCAGATAAAGGGGAACCACTGCAGTCACGCTAAGTAGTGTGTAATTACATGCCAAGGCAAGTGCTGCTAAGGAAAAGACTGTGATTCTAAGAAAGGGTTTTTTTGTGTATGTGTGTGGGGGGCAGTAGACAGAGGTAAGAAAGTTTAGAAATGGGTTCTTTGAGGAAGTAGTAAATTTAAGCTGAGAACTTATGACAACTAGGAGTTAATCAGACAGTGTGTGGGGTGATGGGATTAGAAGGAGAATTACAGACAGAGGGAGCAGCATGTGCAAAGGCCCTGTGGAGGGAAGGAGGATGCGATTATGAGGGACTGAATGGCAGAAGCACAAAGAGCAAGACTGAGAGAAAAGCAGTGTGAGGCGAGGCTGGAAAAGTGGTCAGAAGTCAGAGCCTGCAGGGCCTTGAAGACCACATTGAGAGTTTGAGTGTTTTTCCTAAGAACAGAGAGAATACATGGAAGGATTTGCCTTTGGAAAAGCTCACGCCTGCTGCGTGGAGGAAGAGCCAGTGGAAGGGGGCCAGTATAGATGTGGGAGAGGGGGGTTGTCCTGCTGTGCTTGTCTGTCTGTCATGCCACTGTGAGTTACTGGAGACTGAGACAGTCTCTATTTCCGTCACCTGACTGAACAGCATCCTGCATGTAGTTGATGCTCAATAATTATGTGACGGATGAACCAAATGCATTTAAATTAAACAAATGATTTTGAGGCAAGATCAGAATATCTTTTTAGTATTCTCTACCCTCCTTCTTCCCTGCAACTAATATGAGACAAGAGGAGGTGTCCACATATCGCATGTTCTGTGAACATCATTGTCTGCTGTCATTACCACTGGAGAATGATGTCTGCTATAGGGTCATTGGATACCAGACCCATCTTTAATCCAAATGCTCTCTGTTACTTGGAATCTCCCTGATGCCTCTGTACCTTAAGGTGCATGAGACTGTGCCTGACATTTAAAGAAAGAGAGAGAATTAGCTCCATCTGGGCTTCATTTCTGAATTGGCAGAGCTCAAGGAAGTATTTGAAGCAATGCTTACTGTTTCTTTCTCAGCTGCTCCCAGGTTGTAGCATGTCAGAAAAACAAAAATGTGGGAAACTGGGCAGCCCTAGACACTGGGACGGGGATGCGGAGATGGGCTTCCTTGTGTCTGCAGCAGATGTTTCCCTCCAGCAGGACTTTCTGAATTGCCTGGCTAATGAATCCTGTTAACCCAGCTTGCCTTATCTGGTTACCTTGCCCTGTGCCAGGCATTTGTGTTCAGGCATACTTTCCCCTTTCACACTGCTAAATTTAAGGCTTAATTTTCAAATCAAATGTCCATCTGGCTGGCTGCCTGAGAAATCACATGTGGGGAGCCGAGAGACCCAGGCAGGAAACTGCCCTCGCTTCTGGAGAGCAGGTCTGGAAACCATATGAACTGTAAAGAGTTTTAAAATGTAAAAAAGTAAAGCTTTCTGCCAAAGGGGAGAGCTGAGGTTTTCTTCTTTCTAGACTCGGTTATTAGATATCTGTTGGAAATTACTGACCTCTGCCATATAGTCTGTTTACTGCCTCTATCGGCGGGGCCTGGACTGTCCAGATTTAATCCCCTTGAGGATTTAACTCTGCCAACACTTGCTTTATTAGAAATAGGTTTTAGGGTGACAGCTATGTAAGTTATTAGGTATATGATTTTAATGGAAATTTGCCTTCTTTCACTTAGCATTTCCTTCTGAAACTTGGATGATAGAAATAGGTTAATATTTTAAAAAATAATAGAACATAATTTTCCAGTAAGAGGAAGAAAAAGAATAAATAGAAAAAGGGACCTGGCTTCCTTTGTTTGCTCCCCCTCAGGTAACTCATATGCTACAACATCACTTCCCACTTTGAGAAATACTCTCAGCATCGGTCCTGTTTTCTGTGTTGGGCTTTCTCTTTTTCACCTGACACTTCATTATAGAAAGTAGTTCCATAGACTTTTTTTTTTTTTTTTTGTCTTTGGCGTTAATTCTTGTGGGTGCCAGGGCACAGAGATGCTGTCATTCTTTCTTATATATAGACTATCAGTGATGCCATTTCATTGTGTATTGGTGAATATCTACAGAGTTTTTGTTCTTTTTCTCTTCATTCCAAATTTTGTCCTTTCTCTATATCACTTTTCTCACTCTTCTTCTAGGAGTAAAGAAGAAAGAAGACAAATTAAGATACAAAGAATGATAAGAAAACAATACTCAATATAGGCCTTTTAAAGTAGAGAGCATTTTAGAACATTAGATGTCTAAAATGGTAGAAATTGTAGCAGAGCTTATGCAAATAAATACAAAATATCCCAGCATAAATACTTAGAATTGGCCTGCAGATTTGTTCATGTTCAGTTTCAAACCTGGTACTGATAATGTCGACCTAATGTAAGTCCTACTCAAATGGTACCTAATTATTGGCCACCATCCCTGGCTTAAAATCTCCCAATTAACCAAGTCGAAAATACAATTCCCAGCAGTGGCTCTTGTGATTAGGAAAGAAATTCTGAAGAGAAAAGATTGTTATATACGTATTTAGATATATATTAGCAGATTACAAATAAAACCATAAGGCCTGAAACCCCCTGATAGCTAGAAAGCATAAAGGGCTGTGACAAGCATAGAAGCCATCTTGTCATTGCTCTGAAGCAGAAAAACTTCATCCTGGAGCTGGGTGGAGCACACAGTGTAGAGTATTTTCCACAAAGTAATTCAAAGGGCAACTTTCTGGCAGAAAGTTTTCATCTTTCTAACAAAGGAAACCAGAGTCTACTCTAGACAGATCTATCTATTATCTAGATTGATCCAGGGATCAGAAAATTCTAGAGGCTTTGGGACTTGAGGAATGCCGTAGAGAAATGAAGGGATTGTATTAGAAGGCCTTTACCATCCCTCTTGCCTCTAAAATATGAGAAATGGAACTACCATTTGATAGTCCAACCCTTGACCCAAGCCTTCAGCTGTTCCAGGGACTTCCAGAGCTGTGGTCTATGGGGTAGCGGATGAGGCAGTGCACGTGTTAGGACCTTCAGAAGAAGCTGGGTTTACCTAGGCCTGCAGGGTCCAGGTAGAGTGGATTACTTTGGGAGTTCTAGTTCATGTCCTAGGTTGGGGTAGGGGAGAATGTTACAGTTCCTGCTTACACCCAACCCTATTGGCTTGGATAGGGCTCAACAATAGAGCCAGTCTTGTTGGGGCCACCTGAATTATTGTCCCAGCACTATTAAAACCAGACATATGGCTGTTCTGAGCCAAAGAGGAATGTTTAGGTCTGTCTTAGTTCCCTAAATATTGAGTATCTTCAGTGTACCAAGGATGATTAAAATGCCATTGCTAGTTTCATGAATTCTCATTTTGTGGGGAGAGAGATAACCAAGTAGGTAGTTTCAGTATAATGTGAACAGTGATGGGGGTTTTCATGGACAGACATGGAAGTACTGAAGAGGGGGTACTTAGCCCAGTCTAGGAGTCAGAAGAGGCTTCCTGGAAGAGGTGAATCTTTACCTAAAATTAATCAATAAAAAATGTGAAAACACAGAAAAATCAAAAATTCTACTTTTTGGAGAAAAGTATTATCCCTTGTGTTGTATTTTTTTGTTTTTTGAAAATATGCATATATATAGCTTTGTATTTTACTTTTTTCTTTTGATATAACTCATTTATGTCATTAAAAATTATTTGAAAACATTTTTAATAGCTAAATAATAGATGTGCTATAATTGATCACTCCCTTATTATTGGGAAATTAGCTTGTTTCTAATTTTTTGTTTTAATAAATAATTCTCAGAGAAACATTTTTGAATATAAGTTTCATATATATCTTTGTTTCTTTAGGGTATATTTCTAGGGAATCTAAACTTTGCCTCTTTTAAAGATTCTTAATACATACTGTTAAATTGCTTTCTAGGAAGTTTGTGCCCATTTATCCTCCCATTTGAATAAATAAGTGGTTTTACCACAGCACCGTTACAACTTTGAGTATTATCTTTTAGAAAATCTAGTCCAACTGCATAAGTTGTCTTGCATAACAGATGTCTTGTTGTTTTAAAAATTCACTGTTTTCTAGTGAAGGTGATTATTTTTTCAAGTATTTATCAATGGTATTATTTCTCGTTTTAGTGACTTGTCTATTTATATTCATTGCCTTTTGTTGGTCTATAGTATTTTTTGTGCTCTGTTTGAGAATATATTTAAAATTTTGTCTTGTAGTAAATTTTTCCAGTGGAAACAATGACATCCCTACATGGTGTATAGAGATAGGGTCTTTGCTAGCGAAGTGTGCATGTTGAGTATAGTTCCTGTAAGCAGGACTGGGTTATGCTAAGCCAAATATATTCCTGACAGTTTTCTTTCAACAAAACAACTCACATCAAAACATATTGCTGCTAAAAACTCCTTAGTAACTTCCTATTCTATCCTTACCATCAAAGCACCTACTCCCATCAAGATTCCAGCTAGTCTTTCTAACATTATCTACAACCACATGGAGCTACTTGCCTTACTTCAGCCTGCAATGTTACACTTTCCTTTCCCCGCTTTTCATCCATTAGTGCTCAGCTCCTGTGTTAACTGTTTCTGGAAATCCTTCCAATATCTATTTCAGTCAGGTAGAATGATCAGTACCCTCGTTTTACTCCCAGAGCAGGTACCTGTCACCAAGCTAGAGTTAAGCACAGCATTTTAATAGTCTATTTTAGGCTCCCCCCTAAGAGTAGCGGAGGCTACTCTTCGTTGCAGTGTGTGGGCTTCTCACTGCAGTGGCTTCTCTTGTTGCGGAGCATGGGCTCTAGGCGCAGGCTTCAGTAGTTGCGGCACGAGGGCTCAGTAGTTGTGGTGTGCAGGCTCTAGAGCACAGACTCAGTAGTTGTGGTGCATGGGCTTAGTTGCTCCGTGGCATGTGGGAGCTTCCCGTACCAGGGAGTGAACCTGTGTCCCCTGCATTGGCAGGTGGATTATTAACCACTGCACCACCATGGAAGTCCTCTTCAGGCCAGGAACCATACTGTGTTTATTTTCAGTGCTTGGTCTACTGCTTTACATGTAGTAGGTGTTCAATATTTGTTGAATTCAGCAGAATCCACTTACTCTTTCAACCAGCAACTTACATTCGTGACGTAGACCATAATGAAGAAATTGGAAATGTAAAGCTATGAAAGAAGTTGGCGTCCCTTTGGGATGTGCCTCTTGCCTTATAGCCGTTAAGAAACAGAACTCAGAAGTACACACTTTGAGGAAAATGAATAATGCTTTTATTTTCTAAACTGTTATCCTTTGCCCTGCAATGATTCATCCTATACTTACTATCTTTCTGTACTTTGTGGGTATCTCTACTAGATTTTTAGGGCCTTCCCAGCAGGTGTAGCCATGTGGAACTATTACTCATTGCAACCCTAGAGCTAAATGTGCTAAGCACACAGCACGAGTAACTATGTAAATAACTAGTCCATTCAAATATTCATTCAGCAAATACGTATTGCACCCCTGATATATGTCAGGCACTGTTCTACATACTAAGGATACAGAAATGAGCAGGACAGAAAAATACCTGCCCTAAGGAGCCTACTATCAAGTGAGAAAGATGGACAGTAAACAAAATATTAATAAGTAATATGGTTTCAGTTATAACTTCAGTTACAAGTGCAACTAAGAAGACAAAATAGGATAATAAGATAGTAAGGATACAGAAATGAGCAGGACAGAAAAATACCTGCCCTAAGGAGCCTGCTATCAAGTGGGAAAGATGGACAATGAACAAAATATTAATAAGTAATATGGTTTCAGTTATAACTTCAGTTATAAGTGCAACTAAGAAAACAAAATAGGATAATAAGATAGTCAGTAATAGGATGAGAGGTGGGGAGATGATTTTAAATAGGGTAGCCAAACAGGCACGTGAAAAGTTGCTCAATATCGCTAATCATCAGAGAAATGCAAATCAAAACCACAATAAGATATCACCTCACACCTGTCAGAATGGCTGTTATCACAAAGAACACAAATAACAAATGTTGGCAAAGATGTGGAGAAAAGGGAACCCTACACTGTTGGTGGGAATATAAATTGGTGCAGACACTGTGGAAAACAGTATGGGGATTGCTCAAAAAACTAAAAATAGAACTACCGTGTGACCCAGCAATTCCACTCCTGGGTATATATCCAAAAAAACCAAAAACACTAGTTTGAAAAGATACAGGCACCCCAATGTTCATAGCAGTGTTATTTTTTTTTATATTTTGCTTTATAACAAATTTAATCAGTTATACATATACATATGTTCCCATATCCCCTCCCTTTTGCGTCTCCCTCCCACCCTCCCTATCCCACCCCTCCAGGCGGTCACAAAGCACCGAGCTGATCTCCCTGTGCATAGCAGTGCTATTTACAATTACCAAGACATGGAAGCAGCCTAAATGTCTATCAACAGATGAATGGATAAAGAAGATGTGGGATATATATATATATATATATGATGGAATACTCAGACATAAAAAAGAATGAAATTTTGCCATTGCAGCAACATGGTTGGGCTTGGAGGGCATTATGCTAAGTGAATTAGGTCTGAAGAAGAAAGAAAAATACTGTATGATATCACATATATGTGGAATCTAAAAAATGCAACAAACTAGTGAATAAAACAAAAAAGAAGCGGACTAACAGATACAAAGAAAAAACTAGTGGTTACCAGTGGGGAGAGGGGAAGGGGGGCGATAAAGGGACAGGGGATTAAAGAAAGGGGTTATTATGGGATTATATGAAATCATGTGGGTGGAACTTTTGAAAATTGTAAATCACTATAGAATTTAAAGAATCTTTCATTCAATTAAAAAAATAAAAGTGATCCTTCAAATCTGAAAAACAAACAAACAAGTAAATAAATAAATAAGGTGACCAAAGAAGGTCCCTTAAGAAGATAAGGTTTGAGTTGAGAGGGAGCTAGCCATGCCAAGATCTTGGGTAAAAACAATAAGTATAAAGGCCCCAAAGTGGCAATGAACTCAACAGTAAAATGTCTACTGTGGCTAGGGTATTGTGATAAAGGGGAGTTCTGAGGGGTTGGCAAGAGCCAATTCTTATAGATCATGGTGGGAAATTCCAATTTTATACTAAATGTAATGTGAAGCTGGTTTTAAGCAGGAGAATTACATGGTGTGACCAAAAGATTTCTCTGGCTGGTATGTGGACAGTAGACAGCAAAGAAGGGCAAGAGCAGAATGGGGATGACAAATATTGAGTTGTCTACTGTTTCCCAGGTGAAATGATGGTGGTAGTAGTGCAGAAGATACAAAGTAGGAATATTTCTTATTATGGATTGTCAAACACATGAAAATAGACCAGTACAATGAACTCTTTTTTATGTATTACCCAGCTGAAGACACCATCAAGTTTCTGCTATTTTTGTATCTATTCTCACTTTTTATTTTCTGGGGTATTTTAAAAGTAAATCCTATATGTCATACTACATTATCAGTAAACACCACTATAGCATTTCTCTTGAACAGATAAAGACTTATAATATATTTAACCATAATACCATTACTACACCCAATGAAGTAGCAGTACTCCCTTAACATTATCTAATACCCACAGATTGAGATGAATTTTGAAGGTAGAGCCAGTAGGAGTGCTGCCATGTTGGAAGTGTATGAAGAGAGAAATTAGGAGGAGTGGTTCTTGGCCAAGGTTCCAAGATGGGGAAAACTGGGAAAGGAGCGTGTTATTGTGGTGTTGACTTTTTTTGACTGGACTGGGAAACCAGAGTTCTATTGAGATATTAATCATTCTGTAGAGATGTAGAATGGGCAGCTGAAGCTTAGGGGAGAAGTCTGATCTGAAGATATATTTGAAAGTCATCTGGCCACCTGGGGTGAGAGTCCAGACTCTAGAGAGTGAAGAGAGGAGCTCTGTGGCACTCCAAGGTTTGAAGATGTGAAGAAAAGAAAGGGCTGGCTAAGGATTTAAGAAGGAGTGACTAATGAAGTAAGAGGAAAACCAAGGGAATGTGGTACTCTGGATTTAAAGAAAAGAAGGTGTTTGAAGCAGGAGGGGGTGGTTAACTGTGATGGGTATAGTGAAGACTGAGAACTGATTCTTGGATTTAACACCATGAAGAGGGATTGCAGTTGGAGGGATGGAGACAAACTCCTGATTGGAGAAAGCAGGGGTAATCTTGAAGTGGAGATACTAAATATAGATAGCTCTTTTGAAGACTTAAAAATTGGAATGTGCCATCCTTATAATGAGGTGCTTAATAATAAGTAGTCACAATACTTTAAGGTATATGTTATTTTATGGTTTACAAAATTCTTCATAAACTTCTGTAAAATTCACTGGTAGATACATAACATAGATACATGTTTGAATGCCAGGTGGGTTTATCCCATTTTAAAAGCTTAGTATTATGAATAAATAAGCATTCTGAGGAGCTGGTATGAGCCAATTAATGTAGGTCATAGTGGGGAATTCCAGTTTTGGTCAACTTCTTGCCCAAGTGACATGGTTGGTTGGTAGTAGACTTAGGCTCAAGTCTACGTCTTCTGCTTCTCATGACACAGACACTTCCTACTGTTACATCATGTCTTTCATAAACTTAAGGTCAAGATTCTCCTCTATAAGAATGTAAGGATTAAAAAAAATTGATTCCTACTTCTGGTCCATTCAGAATAGTATTCTGTTTCTGCAAGTATCAAGATTCTCCCTACAATGTCATCCTCAAAGGACAGAATCTTTTTTTTTAACATCTTTATTGGAGTATAATTGCTTTACAATGTTGTGTTAATTTCTGCTGTACAACAAAGCAAATCAGCTGTATGCATACGTATATCCCCATATCGCCTCCCTCTTGAGCCTCCCTCTCACCCTCCCTATCCCACACCTCTAGGTCATCACAAAGCATCGAGCTGATCTCCCAGGACAGAATCTTTACTTTAAAATTTCCTAGTTTTTGTTTAAACAATCCATTAGAATTTGTCGTTCATGAATTTCAAACATTACTTTGAACTTTGTTTCTCCTCATAATGAAAGTGTCTAGGGTACAAAACTAGCCCAATGAAAGGAAGTATTCTAGTAATTGCGAGCAATAAGATTTATCTTGGTCCTGAGAGAAATGTGAATGACATAATGGCTGAAGACTCAGAAAGCAGAGATATTTTACTCATGACCACAAGTAAATCCTGATTGAAATCTGTTGGCATGACGTTAAGTCATGATTCTGAGAAGCTAAGTCTAGAGGGACCAGAGTAATACAGTCCAGGCATATAGTTTTCTGATGAGCTCACAGTATAAGGGGACAAAGCTGGGAATATCTTGAGGAATGAAAGTTAATATATCCTTTATTAGACAATTTCTCTGGTCTGTCAATTTTCTCACTGGGCGTTTGATGACAGCTTTATGGCAAACAATCTAACACTGAGATCATTCTCTTGAAGTACAGGTACTCCTCACTGCTGAGTGGAAGAATGTCCACATGCTCTAGG
Source organism: Hyperoodon ampullatus (assembly GCF_949752795.1). Classification (NCBI taxonomy): domain Eukaryota; kingdom Metazoa; phylum Chordata; class Mammalia; order Artiodactyla; family Ziphiidae; genus Hyperoodon; species Hyperoodon ampullatus. Next base: position 87,479,883 of record NC_136916.1, read on the forward strand.
TATTAGAAAGCAAAAATAATTTAATTAGGGTTATTTAAGAGCCAGATTTATATCCCACTAGTCTCTAGGTTTTTTGAAACCACGGTCTGTATCTAATTCTACTTGTAGCTTCAATACTCAGCTCAATGCCTGGCTCAGAATGCTCATTTTGTATGTATGAAGCAGTCTTTTGTGTTTTTTTTTTTTTTTTTTGGTTGCACTACGCAGCATGTGGGATCTTAGTTCCCTGACCAGGGATCAAAACTGCACCTCCTACATTGGAAGCACGGAGTCTTAACCACTGGACTGCCAGGGAAGTCCCCTATGGAGCAGTCTTGAACTCATTAAATGAAGGGTGATGGTACCTCACATGCCAGTGGATGATGATCTAATGAAGAGTTCTACCTACGTGCTATCTTATTTCTGAGGAACTCAAAGTGATAAATATTAGAACCTACTTTAAAGTAACATTTTAACATTTTCTTAAAAATTGTTTAGGACTTAATGTGACTGCAAACCTAGTAAGAAAATTAACTCCCAATCTTCCAGTGATATCCTTAGCTGTGTTTTGTGCTGCAGAGTCAGGAATGCTATTTCCAGAGATGCTAGGTTTTCTGACCAGAGTGAAACAAATCACACCCCCCAAGAGACACCACCTAGAGACACCTTTGCTCTGTCTGTGTCAGTATGGTACGTATTATTACTTGGCATATTAAGCAACTATTTTTTTCTGGTTTAAAATATGTTTGCTTCTCTCTTAATTTGGCTCTATGTAGGAAAAATTATTAAGAACATCATTAGAGGCAATGGGAAAATATAATACAGGCCTTCTATCCTGGAACCAAAATTCTCAGGTTTTATTTTCCTCCAATGGAACCGTCATTTTGGAAGTATTATTCAGAAATAGAGGTTGTCATTTAATATGAGCTAGATAAGAGCATATTCTCTGATTTCTCAAAATAAGGTGTGGCAATATAGGTGAAGAGAATGGTTGATCTGCTCAGGCTAAGGTAATTGCTTGCAAATTTTTCATCAAAATATATTCTTCAAAATCATATCAAGTATCTTTTCCGACCAGAACACTATGAGACAGATATCAGTTAGAGGAAAAAATCTGTAAAAAATACAAATACATGGAGGCTAAACAATACACTACTTAATAACCAAGAGATCACTGAAGAAATCAAAGAGGAAATCAAAAATTACCTAGAAACAGGGCTTCCCTGGTGGTGCAGTGGTTGAGAGTCCGCCTGCCGATGCAGGGGACACGGGTTCGTGCCCCGGTCCGGGAAGATCCCACATGCCGCAGAGCAACTAGGCCCATGAGCCATGGCCACTGAGCCTGTGCGTCCGGAGCCTGTGCTCCGCAACGGGAGAGGCCACGACAGTGAGAGGCCCGCATACTGCAAACCAACAACAACAACAACAAAAAACAAACAAAAAAAACCCCTACAAACAAATGACAATGAAAACACGATGACCCAAAACCTATGGGATGCAGCAAAAGCAGTTCTAAGAGGGGAGTTTATGGCAATACAATCCTACCTCAAGAAACAAGAAGCATCTCAAATAAACAACCTAACCTTACACCTAAAGCAATTAGAGACTGAAGAACAAAAAAAGCCTAAAGATAGCAAAAGGAAAGAAATCATAAAGATCAGGTCAGAAATAAATGAAAAAGAAATGAAGAAAACAATAGGAAAGATCAATAAAACTGAAAGCTGGTTCTTTGAGAAGATAAACAAAATTGATAAACCATTAGCCAGAATCATCAAGAAAAAAAGGGAGAAGACTCAAATCAATAGAATTAGAAATGAAAAAGGAGAATTAACAACTGACACTGCAGAAATACAAAGTATCATGAGAGATTACTACAAGCAACTCTATGCCAATAAAACGGACAACCTGGAAGAAATGGACAAATTCTTAGAAACCCACAATCTTCCGAGACTGAACCAGGAAGAAATAGAAAATATAAACAGACCAATCACAAGCACTGAACTTGAGACTGTGATTAAAAATCTTCCAATAAACAAAAGCCCTGGACCAGATGGCTTCACAGGCAAATTCTATCAAACATTTAGAGAAGAGCTAACACCTATCCTTCTCAAACTCTTCCAAGATACAGCAGAGGGAGGAACACTCCAAAGCTCATTCTATGAGGCCACCATCACCCTGATAACAAAACCAGACAAAGATGTCACAAAGAAAGAAAATTACAGGCCAATATCACTGGCGAACATAGATGCAAAAATCCTCGACAAAATACTAGCACACAGAATCCAACAACACATTAAAAGGATCATACACCATGATCAAGGGGAGTTTATCCCAGGAGGCAATGATTCTTCAATATATGCAAATAAATCAATGTAATATACCATATTAACAAACTGAAAGATAAAAACCATTTGATCATCTCAATAGATGCAGAAAAAGCTTTTGACAAAATTCAACACCCATTTATGATAAAAACCCTCCAGAAAGTAGGCATAGAGGGAACTTACCTCAACATAATAAAGGCCATATATGACAAACCCACAGCCAACGTCATTCTCAATGGTGAAAAACTGAAACCATTTCCACTAAGATCAGGAACAAGACAAGGTTGCCCACTCTCACCACTACTATTCAACATAGTTTTGGAAGCTTTGGCCACAGCAATCAGAGAAGAAAAATAAATAAAAGGAATCCAAATCAGAAAAGAAGAAGTAAAGCTGTCACTGTTTGCAGATGACATGATACTATACATAGAGAATCCTAAAGATGCTACCATAAAACTACTAGAGCTAATCAATGAATTTGGTAAAGTAGCAGGATACAAAATTAATGCACAGAAATCTCCTGCATTCCTATACACTAACGATGAAAAATCTGAAAGAGAAATTAAGGAAACATGCCTATTTACCATTACAACAAAAGAATAAAATACCTAGGAATAAACCTACGTAAGTAGACAAAAGACTTGTATGCAGAAAACTATAAGACACTGATGAAAGAAATTAAAGATGACACAAACAGAAGGAGAGATATACCATTTCTTGGACTGGAAGAATCAATATTGTGAAAATGACTATACTACCCAAAGCAATCTACAGATTCAGTGCAATCCCTATCAAAGTACCAATGGCATTTTTCACAGAACTAGAGCCAAAAATTTCACAGTTTGTATGGAAACACAAAAGACCCCGAATAGCCAAAGCAATCTTGAGAAAGAAAAATGGAGCTGGAGCAATGAGGCTCCCAGTCTTCAGACTGTACTACAAAGCTACAGTAATCAAGACAGCATGGTACTGGCACAAAAACAGAAATATAGATCAATGGAACAGGATAGAAAACCCAGAGATAAACCCATGCACATATGGTTACCTTATCTTTGATAAAGGATGCAGGAATATACAATGGAGAAAAGAGACCCTCTTCAATAAGTGGTGCTGGGAAAACTGGACAGCTTCATGTAAACGAATGAAATTAGAACACTCCCTAACACCATACACAAGAACAAACTCAAAATGGATTAAAGACCTAAATGTAAGGCCAGACACTATAAAACTCTTAGAGGAAAACATAGGCAGAACACTCTTTGACATAAATCACAGCAAGATCCTTCTTGATCCACTTCCTAGAGAAATGGAAATAAAAACAAAAATAAACAAATGGGACCTAATGAAACTTAAAAAGCCTTTGCACAGCAAAGGAAACCATAAACAAGACGAAAAGACAACCCTCAGAATGGGAGAAAATATTTGCAAATGAAGCAACTGACAAAGGATTAATCTCCAAAATTTACAAGCAGTGCATGCAGCTCAATATCAAAAAAACAAACAACCCAATCCAAAAACGGGCAGAAGACCTAAACAGACATTTCTCCAAAGAAGATATACAGATTGCCAACAAACACATGAAAGAATGCTCAACATCACTAATCATTAGAGAAATGCAAATGAAAACTGCAATGAGGTATCACCTCACACCAGTCAGAATGGCCATAATTAAAAAATCTACAAACAATAAATGCTGGAGAGGGTGTGGAGAAAAGGGAACCCTTTTGCACTGTTGGTGGGAATGTAAATTGTCACAGCCACTATGGAGAACAGTATGGAGGTTCCTTAAAAAAAAACTAAAAATAGAAATACCATATGACCCAGTAGTCCCACTACTGGGCATATACCCTGAGAAAACCATAATTCAAAAAGAGTCATGTACCTCAATGTTCATTGCAATAGCCAGGACATGGAAGCAACCTAAGTCTCCACTGACAGATGAATGGATAAAGAAGATGTAGCACATATATACAATGGAATATTAGCCATAAAAATAAACAAAATTGACTTATCTTTATGAAGTGGATGGACCTAGAATCTGTCATACAGAGTAAAGTAAGTCAGAAAGAGAAAAACAAATACCGTATGCTAACACATATTTATGGAACCTAAAAAAAAAAATGGTTCTGAAGAACCTTTGGGCAGGACAGGAATAAAGACACAGACGCAGAGAATGGACTTGAGGACACGGGGAGTGGGAAGGGTAAGCTGGGACGAAGTGAGAGAGTGGCATGGACTTATATATACTACCAAATGTAAAAGAGATAGCTGGAAGCAGCCGCATAGCACAGGGAGATCATCTCGGTGCTTTGTGACCACCTAGAGGGGTGGGATAGGGAGATTGGGAAGGAGACACAAGAGGGACGGGATATGGCGATATATGTGTATGTATAGCTGATTCACTTTGTTATAAATCAGAAACTAACACACCATTGTAAAGCAATTATACTCCAATAAAGATGTTTAAAAAAATTGTTCTTCATAGTAGGAATATTTCAGGAATAATGATTTTTCCCATTGACATTACTCTTAGGATATTTGGGTAGTCAGTGGTTATCTGTAGACTATTTTTAATGGAAAGGTAATACAATTCTATCTTCCAACTTCTTTAATAATCTTTGGAAAAAAGGATGAGCCAAAGTTTCACAGATTTTTTTTCCCCCAAAGTTTTAAAATGAAAGTAGGGAGCTTAAGGACTCATGGCAGCTGGTTGTATTGACTTTGTGGAATTGAAATTGGAACTAAAGAAAGGTGAAATAGCCTAGAATTAAAAAGGAATATTCTAGTTACAAGAGTATGTTGATAGCAGAATTGGAAAGTGAGCTCCCAATTTGTTGAGTGTGGTCTGCTGTTCCACCTACATCCCTCCTCCAGACTGCAGAATGTATTTCTCCAGCTGCTGGGCGTGCTGCCTACATACAGCCCTCAGCTGTCAGCTCTCTCTGGGAATTGCCCTTGGCTGAGGAGAGCTGTTTTTCTTAAGGTCACACCTCATTGCTGGGGTCAGACCGCATCCCATGACTGAACAAAGCCAAGGTATAAAGGCCTGGTCCCCTTGATCCAACTCTGAAGGCCCGTTCCAGCTCCAGAGCTTCCCTGGGGTTGGCTGAGCCTTTACTGTGACTGAATCAACAGCCTAACTCCTCCCTCTGCCCAGCTGTTTCCTTCACTCCCCACAGGTGTTATTCCCAAGAGAACTTGCCAATAAATTTCTTCCACACAGATCTCCCTCTGACTCTGCTGCCCAGGAATGTGACCTAGGCCTAAATTACTCTGTTTTCTCCATGGTCAATCTAACGTATTCCCTCAGCATTAGTATGTGAGAGCAGATGTAATAGTCTTCCTTTAAAATAATTTTCTTCTGATTTCCTTGGGGTTTCTTCATCTATTAGCCATATATTAATGGAATTCTACTAAGAATTTACAGAGAAGACAGAAAGGATCTAGAGACTCATTCAGGAGAAGTGTTTCAGTTTATGGAAATGATTAAAGCATGTAGATTTTCTGCACAGCTGTCAGTGGGCTTATTTATTATTCAGGTAAAACTTAGTAAGTAAATTGATCATTCTGTTTTCAAAATAGTAAGGCCAAATTGGGTGTGTATTTCTGCACCCAAATAATGCACAAAAGGCTCTACAAGGATTTGTATAAATTAGGCAGGGCCTCTCTGATATTGATTACTTTTTCTCAGAAAATTTTTAAACGAAATTATCCATTTTATCATTTCTCCTTCTTCTCACCCTATCCCCCTACGAAATGAGTGTGAGACCTAACCCTCCCTGTGTGGTTCTACCTCAGCATGAGCATGGTGCTAATAAGAAGGGAGGAAAAGGAGGAAAACATCTGCATTCTTCAAAATAAATAGATTCCAAAGATGTGAGTATTATGCTCATTCTCAGTGTAATGAAATCCTGTTTACCAGTCTGTTGTTAGAGGATTAGGGCCAAACTGTATCTCTTACTGTAGTGTGGCTCTGACAGCAATGGAATTGAAAAGAACCAGGAACTGCTGCTGTCCACTGGACACTTTTGTCAGGGGACCATGACGGCCAGCTGTCTTTGGATCAGCTGGATTGAAACGCTGGGAGTCTGCACTATTGCTGTGCTTGAATCTCTTCAGCTCCTTAGGGGCCATTCTCTTTCTAAATAGGCAATACATAATTATCATGGAAAATAAAGTTAAAAAAAGAACAATAAGTATAGATTTATTAAAAGCATGGCTTTGTAGTCAGGCAGATTCAGGTTGTAGTTCTGATTCTGCCACTCACATGTGAATTTGGAGGAGTTTTCTTTTCTTCTATTTTTACTCCCCAATTGCCCTTTAAAATACCAATATTTGTAATGCCAAAAATTCAAACAGTCCAGAAAAGTATACAGTGAAATGGAGTCTCCCTTACATCCTGGTTCTCCTTTTCATTTCCTTTCTCTAATGGCTACCACTGAAGAGTTTCTTGTGTGTCTTTCAAGAAATTTTCTGTGCATGTAACAACAGACATATGTGTAGGTTTATCCTTGCTTCAAAACACAGTTACAGGGCTTCCCTGGTGGCGCAGTGGTTGAGAGTTCGCCTGCCGATGCAGGGGACACAGGTTCGTGCCCCGGTCCGGGAAGATCCCACATACCATGGAGCAGCTGGGCCCGTGAGCTATGGCCGCTGAGCCTGTGCGTCCGGAGCCTGTGCTCCGCAACGGGAGAGGCCACAGCAGTGAGAGGCCTGCGTACCGCAAAAAAAAACCCCACAAAAAACACAGTTAGAATCTTACAGCACATGTGCAGTGTTGTGCATGTGCTTGTTTTCAACCTAATAATGTAACTTGGAGGATATTTCACATCAGCGCATATAGACCTATCTTATTCTTGTTAGTGGCTGCATTGTATTCCATTGAGTAGATGGGCCATGTTTGGATAGGTGTACCCTGGTATATCTATCTAATTCTTATTGATGGGCAGTGATGGTTTCTCATAGATTGCTATTACAAATAATACTGTAATAAACATTCTTGTATATCCATCTTTGAGCACCTGTATGATCAGTTTTTTAAAGTGGAATGTCAAAGTATGTGGACATTTGAATTTTTGACAGATGTTGCAAAATAGGGCAAATGTCTCAATTTCTTTGAACTTCAGTTTTCTATTCTGATTAAAGTTGCTAAAATGGGGGTAGAAACAGTACCTATCTCATAGGGCTGCTGTGAGGATTAAATGAGATAAGATACTATTCAGTGTTGCCAGATGTAGCAAGTTAAAATACAGGATATCCAGTTAAATTTGAAATGCAGATAATGACAATATTTTAGTATAACTATATCCCAAATATTGCATGAAACACACTTAAACTAAAAAATTATTGGTTGTTTACCTGAAATTCATATATAATTGGGTGTCATTTATTTTTATTTGGCAACCCTATACATTAAGGGATCAGCACACTTCCTGGAATACAGTAAGCACTAAATAAATTGTTCATTGCTATAATTCTTATTAGACATTCAGAGAAATGCTGTCATTCAACAACTGTTTTTAGAAATAATGATTCTATATTCATTAATTCACTTATCATTCATTCAACAAATACTGAATGCCTACTCTAAACTAGGCATTATTCTAGGTCCTGAAGATACAGTGGTGAATAAAACAAAGTCTGCATGAGCAGTTGAATACTTTTGTATGCTATAGATCTGACATGGGCTTGAGATTAAGGAAGAAAGCAAGCTCAGTGTATGTGGATTGTTTGGTTAATTAGGTGAGGTCAATTATACTGACCTTCTTTATTATCTTCTTTCTCTAGTATGCCAACGTAACTTCTGTAGCTTTTGAGGAAATCTTCTTTTCAGGAATCTGTGATGCTAATGGCCAATCAGGAGAATTAGATTGTGGAAAGAATGAAAGAAGCCTTGAGGAGACCCATGAAGATCTCTTCCTTCTGCCCCTTAAGCTTCAGCAATGGGCTTGGTATTTTGCTCACGGTAAATACTTGATTTCTAGCCCCTGGAGCCAGGGGTTCAGTGACATGGAGAATGGGACATGCTATCCCACTCTCATTTTCTCAAGGAGGTCTTCAGCAAATTGTAGCAGCTCCTAGTATGCTATGCCTTATCAGGAAGAAGCAGGTTCAGACAAATTTATCAACAATTATTAGATACAGCTGCTATCTCTCACCACCTTTTCTCAGAACTCAGATTCTCTGATGTTCTGAGAGTAGATACATAGTTAGTGGGTGTGTTTTTAAAAATTCTTTCCTCAAAATAATTCTGGTCGCTATTCTGTGACAATTAACCCCATATGTTTTATGGTACCTTTGGAATTTAAATTTTATGAGTCCTTTTCTTGAATTTTGGCTTATTATGTAGTGATTGGCTTGTGAGCTTATAAGGTAAAAGCTAACTTATTACCCCAACTATTTTTGAAAAATCTGGTTCAAAGAAGCATTAGCTAGATTATGTCCATTTCAAAAGCTGAAGCAATTATGTGGTGATACTGATAATTGAAGCATATTTGAAAATCTTGGAGTTTCTTGATTCAGTGCAATTACATGAATTAACTTGCTTACAGAGTATATACTACAAATCCTTTACTAGAGTGGGAGGGCTTTTCTTGACAACGGTAAAAGCAAAGTTTGAAGGTGCCGAGTCTATGGAGCCAAGTGTCATTTTCACATCCCACAAGGCCACCCTGTGTTCCCTGCACACAGCTATGACGCAAGTTTGCTTCAAACATGAATCTTGGGAACAGCTGCACCACACATTGAGGGCCGGGGAGTGTGTGTTTTCGTTGTTTCAGCATGATGGCAAAATGAAATTACTATACAAGCTAAAATCTTAGAAGTCTAGAAATATTTTGAAGATGAGCCTTAAAGGAAATTTTCCTATCTGTCCCTCCAGTCTTCTGATATGCCTTTGATGTTATGAAGTCAGTGGTGGTTGTAGTGTGTAGGAAAAGAAAAATGGTGGGATTTAAAATATATTCGATTTAAATTCCTTTGCAGATCTTTATCAGTTTATACTTGTTAGTAAGTTTGGGTACTTTTGTAGCTATGATCCTTAGTGCTAACTGAAGTGTATCTCTGAGGTCCTAGTTAAATGAAATTATCATTACCTGGTAAGAAAGAATAGGAAATAACATTAAAAAAACTCCTCTGATTGTGTTATACATATTGATTGTTCTACAGATACAGATTCAAATAAGAGGCTTAACCAAGACATCACACACAACATATGGTTTACTGATGTCTCCAGGCCCTTTTTCTTCAAAACCCTAATTAAATCTGTAGAGTGTTACTTTCTCCTCTCCAAAATAATCTGTTTTGTACTTCTTCCTCTTCGTTCAGTTTCTGGTAGCCTCTTCAAGTCATAACTTTCTGTCACAATCTTTTTTTTTTTTTCACAATCTTCTTTGTAAGAGTTATGCTCTCTTCTTGGTAGGATGCTGTGTACAAGTCTGACAAATGTGTCTGTGGGTTGGTTGTGTAGGTTATTGATGAAATAGTTGGATAGCGCTAGGGTCAGGGTCAACATCCAGGGAATACCACTTGCTGTTTTTGTCATATTGATCATTAGTTTTGGATAATATTTCCTTTGAGGAAATTTCTCCCATGTTTGTGTACCTTCGCAACAATATTTTCCTTCAAGTTCTGAAAAATTTTGTTACAAACATTGTTGCCTTGTGAACTTCTCTATAGCTCATAGCCCACAGAGGTGATATTTTGTCCTGTGGAATTTGTACATGTACATACCAGAAGGTTTTTAAGATTTCAAATACTGTTAGTCATAGACTTTGGAAGTAAAGTGTTTGGAGTGCTCATTTTTAGGGAAGGAATTTCCATTGGAATAGGTGGAAAGGGGTAGGTGACCAAGGATAAGAGTAGGTGTTGGAAGATATCTGGGGTTACAAAGGGGCCTTTTGGGAAGAGGAGTTCCGAGGTATATGTTCTGGTCAGAGGGCAGACAGGTGGCAAGAGAGAAAGAGAGAAAAAGGAGTAGAGTGAGATAAAGTAAGGGAGACTGGGCTCATACATGGTATTACAAATATTTTCTGCTTTCTTGGCCTGTTGGATGACATTAGCAGACTAATGGTCAAATCTTAGTGGGGGTTGGCCAGATGATTTATTCTGAGTGTTTTTCTATTTTTGGAAATATTTAATAGGTTAGAAAGTAGAGGGTAAAATACAGATGGGGTGCGTGTGGGTAGGAGGAGAATGGGCATGAGAATTTGGCATGAGGGAAGGGAGTTTTCTCTGCTTTATCACTTCTCTGTATTGTCCCAGTAGGAATCCATATTGACCATATCAGATTCTTCCTTATCAAGGATTCTTTGCATGCCCTGGGATTTTGCAAATTTTTTTCTTAAAGAGATTTTATTCCAGTATTTTTCCAAGTGTAGCAGTTAATTCAACTAATTCCCATGGATATCACCAGACTTTTAAAAACATATTTCCAGTTGCTTTGGTTTTATGGGGGGAAATATGACACTAGACAAGTTAGAATTTATTACCCCAAATAGTGGCTATTGTTACTTACCTGTGCAAACTTAACTCTCAAGTGTGCATTTTAAAATGTATAAGAGATCCTGTAGAGTTTCCTTTTACCTTGGGTTGATTTTTCCATTTTGGTGGAAGAGGTAGGACGTGGTCCTTTGTAGAGCTTATAGTATACAGGTAAGAGGAATAGAAGTTTGCAAATGAGACTTAGTATCATCTCAGCTTCTTCTTGAAGCAGATGCACTTTCATTTTATCTAAGATACTGTCCCCTGAGAAACGTCACTAATGCTCCAAAGGAGATACCCCAGGAGAAATAGACCAGCACATAATCTATCCATACCTGTAAAAATAAATAAAATGAGATTTAAAGACTTCCTAGGGTCTTTCATTGTCATTGAACTAGATAAAATGCAGAAAAGTATGGCATTGGAAAAATGATTGAATTCTGGCTAGAGATGAAAATGCTGCAATTGAAAACTTTCCAGAACAACATGTACTTGGATCCGTATTAAAGAGAAATTCTTTGAGTGTTTAAGCCAAATGACCCAGCAGGGTTGATAGTGTGAGACATATTTTACAGTTGTATAAATATTTAAAACTGTTTTCCAGCTTATAAAAGAAGTAAATTAGGTTGTTTTTTAAAAACTGCACAATGAAATTAACCTGCCCACCTTAACTTGTTGGGGAACCTGGCCTACTCGTCCCAGCCTTCTCTCCTAGAAGGGAATCGCTGAGAAAGAAGTGTGATGAAGGTCTCCAACTTGGAAAACAAAGCTGGTTTACATTTCAGAGAACTTCAGAAGGGATGATTAGCATCACGGATACTGCCACAGGTGGTCTGTTTCCAGATGGCCTGTCTGCCTAACTGTTGCGAGGGGCCTGACCAGCTAGACACAATAGCTTTTTGTCATAAACCCCTTTGAACTTGGTGAAGGGTAGACCTGTGACTCCATTATATACATGAGCCTCGAAGAAAACAGTGCAACATCTTGACTGTGTTCTCAATTCTGAGCTTTTGGTCCTAGCCGTTAGAATGCCACCAAGCCTGCCCTTTGGCCAGAGTGCTGTGGATGATTTGTAGGTGGTCTTTCTTGTTCAGTTTTCTAAGGCTTCTTTTGTCACCCATTGCTGTTCTTGTCCTTTCCAGAATTTTTGTTCTTTTCCTCTTACTTGCATTTTAGCTATTGCCCCCTTGCTTCTGTCTCCTTCACTTCTTGCCTCCAGTTAAACAGACTTCTGAGACAACAGCAGTGATGTTTCTATATTTATTAATACAAAGGTTGAAAAGAATGTTAATGACTGAATTTCTTTCTTTCCTTCCCCCTGAGTATTTTTTTTTTTTTAATATCCTGCCCAAGGATATGCAAGTTAATAGCTGCTGTATAAAGCTGGTACCATGGAGTGGTGGAAAGAGCACACAGCCAAGAGTTAGGCATTTTGAGTCTAGCCCCAGGGATAACTAACTCACTGGGTGTCTTTGGGCAAATCACTTGACTTCTCTGGGCCTTAGTTCCCACATCACTCAGGTAAAAGACTTTGTTATGCAAGGTTCTTTGAATTTAGTATTCTAGAAAAAAAGTCTTATCTGCTTCTTCTGTCATATGATGCTCCATTGTGAATACATTCTCTTGATTCTTCTCTGTTCCTGAAAAAAATTAATTTTGTTTTTGTTCTTAGACTGCAGAATGAAAAATGGATGAATGTCAAAGTGGGAGACATCATTAAATTAGAAAATAACCAATTTGTTGCTGTGAGTATTTAGTATTGTTTAAGAAATTTATCTCAGCTTAAAATAGCATATGTACTAAAATATTTACATTTGCAAATTTAATAAATTTGTGCTAATTTAGCATAATTAAGGAGGGAATACCAGGATGTATGAGACTTAGTCTCAATTATAAAATATTTGAAAGACATATTGATTAAGTACTTTCAATAAGCTGATAACTCAGATAAGGCTGAGTGATTATCACCTTGTTATTTCCTTTGGGAAATTAATAGATAAAAAATATTTAAAATCAGGCTGTCAATTGTTTGATGTAAATAAGAGCTTTTAAAATGCTCCAGAGTACTTTAAAAATAGTTTGTTCTCACATAGTTTGAATATTATCCCCCCAATAATGGAATTAATACTGTTGATGGGCAGTATCATAGAAGAAAAGATTCACTATAGAAAGAGAAAATGGATGTTCTTTCCTGAATAATCACGATCGGAAAATGTTGATTGAATGTTCTTAATAAATGCTATTTATGAGGTTTTACTTTGTATATCAAATGCACTATAATTTATATTCTCAAGCTGCCTGTGTTACAGTTTCCTTAATAAAATTCAGGGGGTCAGTTAAAACTAAAATATATGTGACTAACTATAGTTCGTATTAAATGCAAGGCTATAAAAGCTATCCAGATCAGAGATTAAAAATTATAACTATTGTAGTCTTTATGTCAAATATATATTAGATTACTCATGAAAATTTTTGTGTTTATGCCATTTTATTTATCAAGCTGTGTTCTTCATTAAATTTGAGACATTTTCCCACAGCATAAAACAAATGGTCCCAAGATCTATTTACAAGAACAACTCAGTTAAGACTCTTAAACATTCACTTTCAGAAACAGTCTTCTTTCATTAATGTATCATCTGTGTATACTGATTCTCTGGAACAACCCATGCTAAGGTGACTAGTCAGTGGATAGGCCATTCAAAAAGAGTGCACAGTTTAAATAGAGAAGTGCTTATTTCTCTGACAACCTCAAGTCTCTGGAAAATAGCCGAGAGCCAAAAATAAGCAAAAAGGTGTTGGTGCAGCCAAAACGGAGGTCTCAGAGCCCACCAATGCAACCTGGGTTCCTTAGACCTAGGGCAGTCTGCCAGGTTTTCAAAACCTATTTACTTTTTTTGGACACAATTTAAAGTAGCATGTCCAGCTTATTTTCCAGCTCATTAAATACTAGGAGCAGTACACTGAGGGTAGCATCTGTTAGAAGAACATACCCTGTGGGAAAGATTGAGGCTTAGTGTAAAATACAGTGTAAGGATACTGGGTGGGGAATTGGATGAGAACTGAGTCTTTGCTCCATTCCTTCAGTGATAGCACTTTATCTTCTTTGCCTTTCGTTTGTTTCTTCACGTGTCAAATCAAGGTGCAAGAGCACTATATGATCTCAGAGATCCCTTCCAGCCCGTAGTTGCTGTGATTCTCTGTCTGAGCTGAGACTAGACTACAAGATTCTTACAAGCAAAGAGCACATTGATTTGCCTGATCCGTAACATCTAGTGCCATGTGGGATCATAGGGGGCAGTCAGTAAATGTTGGCTAAATGAATTAATGTCAATATTTTCTAAGAAAGAAGACAGAAAAATAAAAAGAAAAGTGGTTATAAATTTCCAAAATTCAGGGTGTTCTGGATCCATGAGGTACTAATATGCCCTAATTAAGAAAAGATCACATATATTCAGGGTTCTTTGCTTAAGAAGAAAGGGCTCCATATAACTCATTTTGGTTCTACTTTCAATTAAGATAATTACAATGAAAAAGTTTTGGTGCTTCTTAGTGGATAATCTTAACTTTTTTTTTTTAATGGGCATATATAGAATTCTAGGATGTGTGCATTCAAAAAAATTTTTTTGGAAATTACTTTATGCCAGGCATGGTGCTAGATATAGTGGAATTAGGAAAAATTAAAGTATCCCAAACACTTAACTATTATTTTGTTTGGAATTATATTTCAGGGGAAATGCTAGGTAATTTCTGCTTAAGGTATTCAGTAAAAATAATGTTTTAAGAGCCCTGTGGATATACTCTAACAGGGGTAAATATTGGGCTGAACTCACTTGTTCACTGATAATATACTATGTTCATTTATCAGATTCTTTGAGGTGAATCCCATAAAGGCAGGAGTCAAATTTGTGTCTCAAATCTCTTAACTCCAGGGATCTCATGGACAGCATATCTGTGCTCCAACTTGCCCTCTAGCCTTAATATTCTAATTTGCACTTCCCTTGGTCTTTGTTTTTAATTTAGTTGTATTTTCTGCGTTATAGAAAATAACACATGCTTGCTTGTTATTGCAAACCTTTCTGTGGAATGAAGCATGGAAGTCAAGTGTAAGCGCAAGCATCACATGGAAGGAAACCAGTTCCATGCATGCATCATTATCATTGATTTAAAATGAATCCCACATTTAGATGAGTTTCCAGGAAGTCAGTGATTCACGTGTCCCAGCACTGTCCAATAGAAATTTCTGCAATGAAGAAAATGTTCTATATTTGTGCGTCCAAATATAGAACAGCCAGTAGCACCTTGTGGGTACTGAGCACTGGAAATGTGGCTAGAACAACTGAATGTTAAATTCTATTTAATTTTAATTAATTTAGATTTAAATAGCCACGTGTGACTTGTGGCTACCTTACTGGACAGTGCAGATGTAGCCTTTTTATTGTGGCTACATGATGGGGTAGAAATGCTTACTCCCTACTCTTTCCTAGTTCGTCCTTCTTGTTTTCACTTGGAGGGGCAGCCCCAAAGTAACACTAAGCGTCTCGCACCCCCTTGCTTGTTCCCCTCTCCCAGGAGTGACTTCTCCGATTTTTGAGTGCTGGGGCAGTGAGTGGTGTGCATGACCTGGCACCTCCTTCCTTCCCTTTCTCTTTGGGCTCTGTCTGTGTACAGAGAGTACATTCTGCCCTGTTCGTTCGAAGTACCAATTTTACAGGAGTAAATCCCCATGGTGGGGGTAGCAGGAGGGTCCAGGTAGTTTCGAGCTTCCAAAGAGCTTCAACTATGACTAGATGAGTCTAACAGGGGTGAAGTGTTAGCAAGCCCACTGGGCCCACAGACCTAAAGCCTGGTCTCCAATAGCTTGATCAGTGACAAAGATGATATTTTTATCTCCATTGATCTCTGTCTGACTCATACAACTATAGCTTGTTGGTTTAATCTTTGGATAAGTGAGGAAGGGATTCCTTCAAATGCCAAAACACCACAGTGCCTCTTGATGAGGTCACTTTGTTCAAAGTTTATCCATGTGCAGCTGCGCGGCACCTATGAAACTGTTTTCGAGGACAAATAAATGTTTCTGTGGGTGAACTGCTGTAATCACTTAGGAGTGCTAATATAACTTCCTATTCCCTGGCATCAGTAGGCAGGGGCTGTCAGAGAGCTTACATTTGGGGAGCAACAATCACAGGTCTCTAAAAGAGACTCACTTCGGAGTTACTGCACAGAGGTACATCTTGGGAAACCAGATCATGAAGATCATGATAATAATAGCTCGCCTTTATTGACTATGTGCCACATGACAGACAATATTACAAGCTCTTTATATAACTTAACTCATTTAATCCTCACATTATCCCAATGGTGGCAGGTTATGTACTATTATTGTTTCCATTTTACAGATGAGAAAATGGAGGCACAGTGCCATCAGATAGCTTGTCAATAGGAGAGCCAGGAGTTTTAACCCCTCCCTTTACCATACGCTGCTCCTGCCTCCACTGGAAAAGTTGGTCCTGATTACCTTGCGACTGGGCTTCCAGAGTCAGGGCCTCTAGGCTTGGATGATGGAGGTGAAGTGGCCAGAGAATGTTGCACCCAATTCTGACACATAACCTCTAGCTGTCCAAACTTAGAACTTCTAACTGGATTTATGTCACCATATCAGTACATTTTAAGGAAGGAAAAAGGAGCTTGCCTGAGATGACCAGTTAGCTGGCATGTTCAGAAGTTACTCACCTTTGTTTTCCCAGTAAGGAAAACTGCCCCTTACCTTTTTAAAAAAAAACTCTAAAACACTTTTGAGCTGAATTTCCAGAGCTCCTATTTTTACTTCGGGACCAAGAAAAAAAAAAAAAACGTAGAGCATAATTTAGTTATCACAATGAGATTGACTTGCATTAGAAGAATTAAGTAAACTGTGTGAGAAAAACACACTGCAGAGTTCTTGATACTGCCAGAGCCTGGACCCTGGGAGCCAGGCCTACCTTCCTCCTTTACTTGACAGCAGTGCTCTTGTCTTGTTTGGCTTTTCTCATCTGGTGGTAGAAATAAACCTCTTACTGGACATGAGCATATTTGAACATCACATGAATTTAATTGTTTAGCTTATTTGAAAAACAGTCCACCCTCCATCCCCTCCACAGAAAGGCCTTCATGTTTTAGGTGTTTACAACAGTAAATTTTTGCTTTAAAACAAAGACATTCTTGTGTTACAGAACTGAAAATTTCACCGTAAGAAATGAAAGGGCTAGTTTAACCTAAACTCCAGTGCTGACCACGGGCAGGCTTTGGCTTTCTCTTGACCCATCATCAGGGCATTTTCTCCAGTCTTTTTCAGCACTGTTTTTGGACATCCTTCGGGGAGGCCATTTTGTGGTTGAATTGCCTTTTTTAGTTATTTTAAGTTTTATAGCTTCAAATCAGAGTTAGTTGTTTTACTCTAATTGCTGAAATAAATCTTCCTTTTAAAAAAATATGTGAGACATTCAACATTCATTTGCTGGATCTGAAATTTAAATTTTAAATGAAAACATTAACTATAATCTTACCCATTTTTATGACTTCACTCTGACTTTTGTCCACATCAACATATTTTTCCATAAGTATACTCATACTGCATGAGCCATTTTGTATTCTTATTTTTGCACTGTAAAAGAATAAAAGAAAAGATAATTTTGTAGATGATAAAGAAAATAAAGAAGAATTCCACATGTGAGAATGGCTTAAAAAAAATGAAGGGAGATCCAAATATGGTGTTCCAATTAATTCTGCAAATTTGTCTTTCCATCACATCATGAATCGAATCCCAATATTCTTTTACCATTGTAGTTTTGGTTTTTGAACACCAACAAAGTGAAATGCTGTCTGTTTTTCATAGTTGTATTCCAGTGATTTTGTAGGCAACCAGTGGAAAGAGCATACATTTTGGGATCAGAGTTCTGAGTTCTAGCTTTGCCCTTAACCTCCATGTGGCCATGAGTATGGCCTTATATTGCTTGGAGTCTTGGGATCCTCTATTAGATGTGATGAAACTTTCACCATGACTTTGTAAAGGGTATGGGCATTACATGGGTTAATTTAGCTCATCTAGTGCTTGTGAGGCCAGAAATTGCCTTCCCAGGTTTCTTATACGCACAATGGGAACAATATTATCCCCTAATGGGGTTGTTGAGAGAATAAAGTGATGCAATTATGTGAGAGTGTTTTGTAAACCCTTAAAGAATTCTACAGCTTTCAGGTGTTATAATCACTTGAAGTTTTGCTTCATTTGTTCTTTAATTCAACAAACATTAATCATGCCTAGTAAATCTAGGAGTCCAGTGTCATTGGCGCCTAGAACTCAAAGATGTTCAAGGTTTTCAAGGTTCCTCTGGCTGGTATATTTGTTTCAGTTTTCCGTGAAGCCCCTGCTTGGGCTTTTTGTTACCTGTGGAAGGTGGGAGAAGAAATATTGTGTTGAAAAACATTCCTTAATTTTTGGGAGACATAGCTGAGCCTTTCCTGGAAGGACGTGGGGAAAAGGCACCAATAATTGACAGCAGAAAGTACAAATGGGGGTCTAAGGAAGATGGGTATGGTTGGAATTAACTGCTGCCTGGTCCCCCCGTGAGTTCCAATAATCACACCTTCCCTTCCCTGTGCTGCATTCCTGCTAACGCCTCTGCCCGTGGAGACCTGCCCTCCATTCCACCCAGAATATTCCATTAGGCCCTTCCTCAACTACCAACCCGACGTACTCCCTTTCTCGTTTGCATTCCTTCCACAGCACTTTGTTAATAAGACACTTAGAACCCTTGTCATATTCTGCATTTACTAAACTATAAAATCCTTGAAGGTAAGAAGTTTTTATTTAATTAGTACTCCTGGCAGTAAATGCCTTAGATTGCCTAGATTCACATCCTGGTGCCCTACGTACTATATGGCCGCAAACAAGTTACTGAACCTCTCTGAGTCTCACTTTGCTTATCTGTAAAGTGGAGATAACAAGACCTACATTTAGGATTTCTTTGAGTTAAATAAAATATTGCATGTAAGGCTATTGGCATAGTGCCAGACACATAGTAAGTCCTCACCAAATTTTGGCTACTGGTATTATAAACACCTACAGCTCAAACACCAGTTTCTGGATCGACTAGGAATTGGGTCCCTGAGAGATACCAAAGGGATCAGTTTAAGGAGGACTGACCTGAGGCTCACAGAGTCATGGGGTTTGTTGGGCCCTAAGACCACCCATGTGTTGCTCCACTCCCTTCCCAGAACCTCTGACCAAAGGGCTACCCAGGACTAACAGGGCTGTTACTACAGCTCTCTTGCCCTTCCTTTCCAGAATGACTACTGGGTGCACGTGGAAATAGGACGGCATGATGATGAGTAAGCTGGTCACTTATTCCACTGGATGCCACGATGGTCCTGCCCCTTCACACTTCCTCCTCAACTAATGAATTTAAAAAAACTTGAAGGGAGAAGTTAGCAAAAGGAAAGACCAAGGCTCAGCAGTAGGGCAGGGAGAACAGAGGAAGAATGAGGGGAGGCAGGACAGAGATCAGGGAGTGGGAAAACAGGAGGAAGGTTCAGAGGACATAGAGAAAGGTGACAATGGAGGTGACAGGAGGAGGCGGGGAAGGTAGAAGACAGGAAGGTAGAAGTCCCAGGTTCCCAGGGGGTAGAGAGAACAGGAAGAGTTAGCCCAGAACCCGTGGGGTTTACAGTTCTCAGTTTATGCCTCTAGGAAGTTGAGTCACTGCTTAGGAAAGAATCTGGTCAGAAGGTGGCAGTGGTGACTCAGTCGCATGTTCTGAGCCAACTGTGGCCAACAATTCCTCCCTTTGTTTATCAAAAGTATGTCTTAAGGCAGCTGAGCTCAAAATTAAACTGTAACAAGAAAAAAGTAATGGTTCTTACTAGGCAGAGTTTTGAAGAAAAGCAACTCTAGGTACAAATGGGTATCTTTCTCTAAACTTCACAACTATTTCAATCACAGATGATAGAATTAGGGAATTCTGGATTTTTTTTGAAATGATCCTGTTAAACTTGGGGAGGAGAACCATAGGCCAAAGAGCATGAAGCTCTACTGCTATTGTGCTTTGTGCCTTTATTCATTGAAATTTAAATGTGAGAAGTAAAATCAAGGTAAATTTTCATAACATTTTTTCACTTTAAATGCAAGATGGGTAATTTTTGGCTCAAGAGTGGCATACATTCTTCACATGTTCTCTTCAGAGTGGGTTTGCTCAGGTCACGTTGTGAGAAGTCAGAAAATAAATAACTTCTGCCTTGACAGGCGTCTCTGGCTTTTTCATCCAGAGTTGAGGCGGAGCCTTGATAGTGCAAACCCATTTATTCAGTTAGGGGTTGTCACTGAGTTGTTTTTTAGTTCTGTTTTATTACAACTTAGACAAAACTATACCCCCTCCCCGCCACATGCACCTACACCACGCCTATTTTTGAGTTGAAAATTTAAAAGCTTGAGACAGTGAAATGAGTGGATTGATTCTAAATTTAACCTCCAAGGTTTGAGGATGGGACAATTCAAATATTTAAAAAGCAAAGGTAAGAAACGTTTACAGTTTTGGAGTGCCAGTTGTACATTTAGACAGAGCTAAAAAATTGTTAGGCTAATATGTCAAAATAAATTGCTAGGATTTTAGTCAGTTCTTTTTTTTTTTTTTTTTTTTGCTGTATGCGGGCCTCTCACTGTTGTGGCCTCTCCCGTTGCGGAGCACAGGCTCCGGATGCGCAGGCTCAGCAGCCATGGCTCACGGGCCCAGCCGCTCCGCGGCATATGGGATCCTCCCGGACCGGGGCACGAACCGGTATCCCCTGCATCGGCAGGCGGACTCTCAACCACTGCGCCACCAGGGAGGCCCATAGTCAGTTCTTTTTAGACATGTAAAACCTTTAGAATTTCATAAAAACCCTCATTTAAAAATCAATTTTGAAATTTCAAATAAACAATTTCCCAATGTAGAAAGCTACCAGAATTCTAAAACTGAATTGTGATGGGTCATTTCCAAAACACAAATGGATGGCCAAATAGAATAATTTCTCTCTGTGAAAGACCAGCTTCCCACCTCTGAATGTTTTCTGTTTACCATGTTTTCTATACTATCCTGCCCTCTTGCTTATAGCCCCTGCTTTTCTTCTCTTTCCCTTTTCTTACATGCCAACATCTTTTTCTTTTCTCTTGTTTATGTTTTAATCTTGTTTTTCCTTTAATCCTTTTCTCTTTTAAAAATTTCCTTGCCTCTCTTATTTTTTCTATTGTTTTCAGTTTCCTCCATCCTACTTTACTTTTGTCTTTCCGCATCTTCTTTTCCTGCCTCCGCTCTTAACTGAAAACCACGGAATTAAAGTATGTGCATATAAGTATTTCCAGTTATCTTATTTATTGGGGAAAGTTTTGTATTTCCCATTAGTAATTATCAAAGAAAGAAAATAGAATTTTATATATTTCTATGAGATACATACATTTTATATAGAAATATATAAAAATGTAAACATTTCTATTAAAAAAATAAAGTGGCTATTAATTTATATGCTATCTCTCCCCTTGCTTATGTTCTGATGGTCAAGGGCGTGCAAACCAGGAACAAGGAAGTAGAGGGTGGGTTTGATTCAGGGCATGTGGTAGAGAGGTGGAACAGAACTTCACCTCTCACTTTTTTTCTAAGGCTCTGATGGCTCATTAGTAGTGGAGGGATGATACAATGTAGAAGGCTTTCAATCAGTCTTCCCTTTTCAAGTATTCTTTATCCTGGTTTTTCAAAATAGGCTGATCTGCTTCTCCTATCAAGTAGTGAGCCACATGGCCTCTGTTATATTGAAACTGCTGAGCTTGATGGGTAAGTTATTAAGGTCAAAATAATTATTTAGATTGGTTTTCAATTTATTTAAGAGTAATAGCTTTAGACAGCTGCATAGCACAGGGAGATCAGTTCGGTCCTTTGTGACCACCTAGAGGGGTGGGATAGGGAGGGTGGGAGGGAGGGATATGCAAGAGGGAAGAGATATGGGGATATATGTATATGTATAACTGATTCACTTTGTTATAAAGCAGAAACTAACACACCATTGTAAAGCAGTTATACTCCAATAAAGATGTTTTTGAAAAAAAGAGTAATAGCTTTAGAAACAGGACCTAACTTAAACCTTATTCTTAGATGTGGTATATGTATACAATGGAATATTACTCAGCCATAAAAAAGAATGAAATAATGCCATTTGTAGCAACATGGATGGACCTAGAGATTATCATACTAAGTGAAGTAAGTCAGACAGAGAAAGACAAGTACCATAAGATATCGCTTATACGTGGAATCTAAAAAAAAATGATACAAAGGAACTTATTTCAAAGCATAGACTCACAGGCAAGAAAACAAATTTATGGTTACCAAAGGGAAGGCAGGAGGGATAAATTAGGGATTTGAGATTAACGGATACACATTACTATATATAAAATAGATAAACAACAACAAGGACCTACTTTATAACACAGGGAACTATATTCAATATCTTGTAATAACCTATAATGGAAAAGAATCTGAAAAAGAATATATATATGTATATATATATATATATATATATATATATATATATACACATATATAACTGAAGAACTTTTCTGTACACCTGAAATATTGTAAATCAACTCTACTTCAATAAAAAAAATTCTAAAAAGGCCCTAATGCTTCATTTTATTTTCTTGGAAGAAATAAGACTCTAAATTGCAAAGTCCACTTGCTAATTACTTTGCAGATCTTGTGAAACCTCTGTTTTTCTCTTGAATTTATTTCTTTCAGAAACAGCGAGCTAAACATATATACGTAAACAGCTTTACACAGGGACTTTTCACTGAGATTCCCTGGAAGGGTTTTCTGTTTGTTTGTTTGTTTTTAATTTCAAGTGATTGTCTAAGGAAAATGAGAGGAGTGACAATCAAGATCCGTTGAAGAAAGAGGACTGATGTTACTTTAGAAGGCAACTTTTGGAACTGGGTCAAATGAAGATGTAGAGAGAAAAGAGAGAAATGGAGTAGGATGCAGTTTTGACATTGATGCTAATTTGGAATTTAGTTATAGACTGTATAGTAATTCTGTTTCAGTGGATTCAGTTTGTCTGACATCAAAATATTTATTGAATGCTTACATTTTAAAGATACTATATGTGTGCTTTAGATGAATTTCATCATTTAATCCTAACTTAGGTACTATATAAGCCCTGTTCTACAGGTGAGAAAATGAAGGCTTAGAGAGATGAAAGAATTTGTCCCAAACTTCTAGAGAGTGAAGCCAGAACTCAAACCTGGCAGCTGACAAAAGAGCCCATGGTTTTAACCACTGCCTTCTAAATAAATGCTGTATTGAGCTATCCAAATAGAGTTCAGTCTGTGTGATCTTACCTTTGGTCTGGGCAGAAGCTAAAATAGTGCTAAGAGGGAAATTTATAGCAATACATGTATACACTTGAAAAGAGAAAAAGCCTCCAATCAATGATCTAATCTTCTATCTCATGAACCTAGAAAATAACAAAATAAACTCAAATCAAGCAGAAGGGAGGAGATAAAGAGTGGAAACCAATGTATTTGAAAATAGAAAAACAATAGAGAAAAGTCAATGAAACAAAGAGCTAGTTCTTTGAAAACATTAATAAAATAAATAAACTTTTAAGAAGACAGGGAAAGAAAAAAAGAGAGAAGACCCAAGTTAACAATATCATGAATGAACCAGGGGATATTATGACAGATCCTGAAGTCATCAAAAGGGTATGGAAATACTACAAACCACTCTATACACATTAATTTAACAAAGTAGATAAAATGGACCGCTTCATTGGAAAACAAACTATCAGAACCCATCCAATATGAAATGGATAATTTGAATAGCCCTGTAACTATTAAGGAGCCTGAATTCAAATGTAAAATATAAAACTATAAAATCTTTAGAGAAAAACAGTAGAAAATCTTCAAGATTTAGGGCTAGTCAAAGAGTTCTTAGATTTGATCCCAAAAACATAATACATAAAAGGAAAATTTGACAAACTGGAATTCATCAAATTAAAAATTTTTTCTGTGTAAAAGACCCTGTTAAGAGGGTGAAAAAATAAGCTACAGACTAGGAGAAAATATTTGCAACCTATCTACCTGACAAAGAACTTGTATCTTGAATATATTAAAAATCCTCAAAACCCCACAGTAAAAAAACTAAACAATCCAGGTAGAAAATTGGCAAATGACATGAAGGGACATTTCACTAAAGATGACATACAGATGGCAAATAAGCACACGAAAAGATGTTCAACAACATTAGCCATTAGGGATATTAAAATTAAAACCACAATGACATATCACTTCCCACCTATCAGAATAGCTAAAAGAAAAAATAGAACTCTAAATGCTGGCAAGGATGTTGGGAAACAGGGTCACTCACACATTGCTGATGGGAATGTAAAATGCTACAATCACTCTGGAAAACAGTTTGGCAGTTTCTTAAAAAACTAAGCATGTAACTACCATATCACCCAGCAGTTTCATTCCCAGGCATTTATCCCAGAGGAATGACATATGTTTACACAAAAACTTATATACAAATGTTTGGGGCAGCTTTATTTGTAATATCCAAACACTAGAAACAACTTATATGTCCTTCAACAGGTGAGTGGTTGAACAAACTGTGGTATATCCATATCATGCAATATTACTGAGCAGTAAAAAGGAATGAACTATTGATACATGCGACAACCTGGATGAATCTTCACAGAATCATTTTGAGTGGACAAAAGCCAATCCCAAAGGGTCACATACTGTATTATTTCATTTATATAACATCACTATAAAATTAGAGTAGTGGACAACAGATTAGGGATTGCTGGGAGTTAAAGACGGGTTTCAGGAGGCAGGGAAGTGAGTGTGTCCATAAAGGGAGACTGAAGGAACCCTTGTGGTGATTGAAATGTTCTGGATCTTGACTGTCAGTGTCAGTATCCTGCTCATGATATTGTGATACAGTTTTGCGAGATGGTACCAGAGGGGAAATTGAGTAAAGGGTACAAAAGATCTTTCTGTATTGTTCCTTATGCTGAAAATCATTTTGAAGTTTTTCAAGATATTGAGGCAGATTAAGGAAGAGTATGGCATGACACTGAAGGTAGTAATCAGGAGTTTTGGAAAAGAAAGTTTTTTTATCAGTAAGGTCTATGTGTGATTATTCTTCCCCTTTAGCTTCTACATCTGCAGGTGGAAGTGAGCTGGTGGAGAGAATCTTGAGGAAGCAACTTAACATGATGATGAACTTTGATGAGTGACGGGATTTATGGTCATGGAACGAGGGCTGTCTGGTCCAGCTGGTGTGACTGACTGTTTCAATTATTTGAAAAGTCGTTTAAATGACCAAACTCATTTTGGTCCTTTAGCCTCAACACCACTGTCTCACTCTTTTCCATCAAGCCCAGCTCAATATCTGCCTCAATTATGAAGTTATTCTTGACTATTTCAATCCCTACTCATCTCTGCCTCCTACGAATTGATAGATTTAGAGCAATAAGATTACTTTTAAACAAAAACATTTCAATTATACATTCAACTTAATGTTTCATGCAGAAAGCTATTTCACCAATGGGCATTCCTTGGGTTGGGTATATATTGTCGTAACATCATTGTGAAGCTCACTCATGGGAAGTTTAGATTAAATGCAGTCTCAGGTACCTGCTCAGTTCTCTAAATTCAATTATTTCATGGTTTGGCATGTACTTCTAAAGGCGATATTTGCTTTTTTACCTACCACTTGTTTCCTGCAAGAGGACAATAACCTTTAGTGGCTGCATTGAGGTCCATGTGTGACTATGATATATATTCAATCAATATTTGTTGACTAAATTAGCCCACTACTAAAATCCCATAAAGGTAGAACTCTGACAGATGATCTTAAGTTACAGTAGAAGAGAATTAGGCTGAACTCAGTGAGGAAACTGGCATTGCAAACTCTTTAACACAGGACTTTAGTGATGGCCATAGAATCTTCACTGCTGGTCATTTCACAAATACCAGAGAGCCATCTGTCCAGTGTATATGTGGTCTTGCCTGCAAGACGATGATCACTGTGATCTACTTAGTTCTTGTCTAGTTGTATGATTCTAGACTTATGGGATTCTTGGCTTGATTTTCCAAGAAAAAGAAAGCTGTATTCCTTTTCCCATTTGAATTTCAGCTACTGTGAAATTAGCCATGACCATCTCTTACAAGTAAAACTCCTACATAGATAGCAGACTCTGGAGTGATACTGGCCTCCTTTATTTGGCAACTGTCTTCCCATTCCTAATGTGTTTTGTAACTCATGCATGATGTCTAAGTAGGTTTGAATGAAAGCATATTTATTACATCCTCTGTTTTTTCAAATAGCAAAACAGATTACTCTGTTGTTACACAGATGTGCCGTGGGTGGAATGCCAGCTCTTAGGAGCCTGCAAAGCCCTGTCCATTTTCCAGAGGTAGTGTGGGAGGTGTGAATGACATTCAGGGGGAGTTTCTTGAATCTCTTGTGTTGGATTTTGCATGTGCTGAGATTGCTGAAGTGTCTCTGATGACTTTGTGTAAGATGCTGTTGGGCTGTTCCATTTAAAAGTTCATGCCGTGTCAATTAATTTCACAGGGAAACGAACCTTAAAGTGCGCCGTGCGCTATCAGTTACCTCAGAACTTGGAGCAGATATTAGCAGACTTGCAAAGTTTGATGGTAAGTGTTTAAAACTGACAAACAAAAATCTCAAAAAGCTTTTGTAACAAAGCAATGTAACAAACTAATTATATGAAATTCAATTTATGTTTCTTTTTATTTGGTGGAAAGACATAAAATTCTCCAGGCATCAAAGCCTGTAATCTCTTCTCACACTAAAGAGTAAAAGTGTTTTACTCTTTTACTCTCCAAGGGGAGAATGGCTTTATCAGTTCATCGTTCCTTTCATCCATGTTTCCTCTTCTCTAGATCTCGTTCTCTCTAGTCCCACAATACCCTTCACTTGCCTGACCTAGGTCTCCTTGGAGCCTTATGCAGACATGCTGAGGATGAATACAGGCCACACTCATATTTCTAGCTTTAACCAGCCATCCATTCTCTGGCTCCATAACAAAGGCCAAACACTAGACTGCAGACTTCACGAAAACAGTAATCCTGCCTCATATACTTCTGTGTCTTTCAGAGTGCCTGGTATAATGTCTTAAAGATAGCAGGTGTTCTAGAAGAATATTCTGATTTATTAGTCAGTTGGTCAGCTGTTGCACTTTATTTTAGACCATGGTTTTGCTATCACCATCTTCACATCATTCAACCCAGTCCCCTGCTCCTCAGCATGGTCTCTCTTGCCTTTTCTACTCCAGCTGTGTCTTGTTCTTTTCTATTAAAGCTGTTGCAGAGAAACAAAATCCTTCGAGTCAAAGCAGAGAGCCATTAATGGTAGGATTCTAGGCACCCTGACAGACGGTGGGAGAATCTTTGGTTCTTTCTGGCACCCCTCAGTGGTTTCTTGCTTTACACACTTATAGGTCTGGCCTTGAATATCAGTATTTCCATATAGATTGGTTTTATTTATTAACAAATATTTATGAGTTTGAGACTATCTTTCAAAATGTTTTCTTTGGAGTCCACTAAAGGAAAATGTGGACAAGGGTCTTAGCATGATCCCATGATTTAGAGCACAGGCAAATTTAATTTTAAAGTCTCTCAGTGGACAGCTTAGAGCTTATACTGCCTGTGCTTTGCATTTGCTTGTAAACTCCCTCTGATACTGTTAATATTTTAGTCTTTCTTAAATGAGTGGTGTTGTAGAAAACGTTTATAGAAAAAAAATTGTTCCTCCAGTGTGAGATTTAAGTCAAGGGAATAGCCAGGAAACTGAATGGCCCAAGAAATATTTTGATTAGATTAAAACAAATTACACATTTTCTACTAAGTAATTTTTTCAATGAAATGTTACTGTTACATGAATCCAAGAAAAGTAAATTGTGCTCATGAATCATAATACTTTCTTAAAATATGTCATAGAATATTTATGGAGTCCTAAAAGGGCAAACTAAATGTAATTTACTCATTTCTTTCCTGGCAGAATTGTACCTTTACACCTCTGTCAGTCTATGAGGAGGTAAAAATTCATGACTTTTTGCTTACTTTACCATCAAAAAGAAAAAAAATGATGTTATAATTACCAGTTCATTTTCTTTCACAGATACTGGTACAGATAGCCTACACTATGATTCACTTACAAACAACCCTTAAATCGTAGTGACATAAACAGTTGTAGTTTATTTCTTCCTCATGTCACATCTGATGCAGGTTGGGTGGCCTTCTTCATCTTGTAGCCGTGATGCCTAGACTAATGGACTTTAAGGTGAGCACATCAGAATAAGGATGAGATGAAAGAGACAAAATGACTTTCAACTGCTCTTCCTCTCACATTTTGATGGCTAGCGTGGGTCACATGGGCCTGACCTAACTGCAAGGGAGACTGGGAAATAACGAGTATGGATATTTGTTGAGTAGTGTCTCTACCACACACATCCTCTGACCATAGGTCAGTTCCAGGGTAGTGTATAAAGGGCCAGGCTGGATTAGGTAGACTTCTTACTTGGAATTACAGGAATGGGGCCAAGAATCCTCCTTCTCAGCATGACTCCTTATAATCTTAGCCCCCCCTTCCCTGCTTGACTTTTTCTTCTTATAGCACTTATCACCATCTGGCATACTCTACAAACTGCTTATTTTCTGTTTATTATTTATTGTCGATCTCTACCTGCTGCCATGTAAGCTGCACAGGGATCTTTGTTTTGCTCACTGATATATGCCAAGTCCCTAGAACAAAGCCTAGCACAGAATAGGCGCTCAATAAATACTTGCTGAATGCATGAATAAATGGTCACAGGTGCTGGAGAATGGGGGACAGGATCAGCCTCAGGCCCCAGAGAGATTTGATAGAGCAAAGGAGTGGCCTAAGGTAAGGGATTGAGAGTGCAGTGTGAAACGATGGGGTGAGGAGGAGGCTTCCTGATGGGAACTTGTAAGACACAGCAAGGGTGCTGGGTCCCCTTCTCCTGGAGGGCAGTGGCTAGGAGAGGGGTCATCTGGTGGTTTTACAATGTCTTTTCTTCAGAATCCTTTCTCCAAACACAATTTAACACAAAAATCCCAAATTTAAACCAATACAAGTGGTGCTGCTTGGGCTGAAACAGGAAAATACTTCTTCACCTAAAATAATTCCTTTATCACAGATGGGATAACGGGTCCTGAGAGGTCAGAGGATTTGCATATATATATATAAATAGTCTTTTGTTAATGCTTCATAAAATTTATTTTAAAAGTGTATTAATAATTATTACCTAATAGTTGTGGCCTGAATCTGCTTCACATAGCACAGATAATTCACCAAATCTCCACCATATAATCGTTTTCCCAAATAAAGGCAACACAGACCTCTCTTTTCTCTCATTTATACGTAAACTGTGGTCACTTTTCAGAGAACATGTAATGCCACATTTATGAGGCTGGTACGCTTCTGGGCTAAATACCAGATTTCTGCTAAAGTTACTCTTTCATTCTTAAATCTTGGGTTGAATTTCAATCTACCTTAAAGTTCAAGGCAATTTGATGTTCCGTGGGTTTAGCCATATTAAAATATGATTTTTGGGGCTTCCTTGGTGGCTCAGTGGTTGAGAGTCCGCCTGCCAATGTAGGGGACGTGGGTTCGTGCCCTGGTCCGGGAAGATCCCACATGCCGCGGAGCGGCTGGGCCCGTGAGCCATGGCTGCTGAGCCTGTGCGTCTGGAGCCTGTGCTCCGCAATGGGAGAGGCCACAACAGTGAGAGGCCTGTGTACAGCAAAAAAAAAATATATATATATATATATGTATATATATATGATTTCTTGTTTCCAAGAAAGCATCTGAAAATGAACGGAGGGATTAGGGGGAAATACTGTAAATTAGATACAATATACAAATTAGATTTCCCCTGTTGGCAGCCAAATTTAAAGACGAAGAGAGTGATGCAAGATGTGGAAAAGTCTTTGAAAGAGTTGGGACAGTTAACAAACCCCAAATCCTTCCCACAATTGCTTTTGCTTTCTTATAACCTTCAACTTTTCCTTCATTTCCTTTTCTCTAAGCCCTAGTTTTACGTTCAGTCTCTCCCTGCCTCTGTGACACACACATTCACACACCATATACTATATACACACATTTCTCTAATGACCCCATTTCACCATTTTTCTTTCCTCTGTTTTTACATTATTTCTAACTATTCTCTTTGCATCTTCCTCTTCCACTCTTTATTTTAGTTTACTTATCTCCTCTACCCACATTGTCTCTTTTTCTGTTATTTTTTATCTTTTCTGTTTTCATCACTCTCTATTAATTAGTTTATTAAGCTTATTCATTAAGCACCCCTAAGGACAAGATACAATACAAAGTATGTAGAATTATAACACATCTTCACATGTATTATCAAGGTTCTTTAGATCCTTTTACTCCTCCAGTCTTCTTCTATCCCCTCTTTTATGTCTCCTCTGTTAACCTTTGTCATAATGGGGTATCAGTAGATTTCAAGTTTTCTTCTGGTGACTAAAAAAAGATTTCCTTGAATCATGGGAATTAAAGCCAGATATTGCATCTTTTAGCTTAAATTAAAAGTATGATATCAGCATTCTGTACATTTGAAAATGCCCTGCCTGGCTATGGTAAGGTCTAATAGATGAGACAGACGTGTGAGGCATGCCCTTTCTGTCTGTGCTAAGAATATCTTTTAGCTTGTGACTTCTGGGCAAATCTGGGTATGGCCTTATTTTTGCTTCTAGTTACCATGTGGTTTTTCTTCTGAGATTTGTCAAAATACTTTCTTAACACCAAACTACAGTTTTTTGTCCTTGTGTCGTAAGGGCATATCACATCTTCTAAGTAGCTGAAGACCTGAGTTTCCCAGTCCTAACTCTAGAGAAGTCCCCACTGGGAACTCCAAACTGGGGACAAGACCAAGAGTCAAAACTGAGATGGGTAGGGCTCCAGGATGTCTCTTGTAAGTCTCCCTGCCTCCCCACTTTTGCTCTTAAACCCAAGGACAGTGTCTTGTTGGTGGCCTCTTTAGGCATGGCATGAGCTTTTTTTTTTTTTAAAGATTGTCACTTCAGACTACTTAAAAAATTTTTATTTATTTACTTATTTTTGGCTGCGTTGGGTCTTCGTTACTGCATGCAGGCTTTTCTCTGGTTGCAGCGAGCAGGGGCTACCTACTCTTGGTTGCGGTGCAAGGGCTTCTTGTTGCGGTGGCTTCTCTTGTTGCAGAGCATGGGCTCTAGGTGCATGGGCTTCAGCAGTTGTGGCTCGAGGGCTCTAGAGCACAGGCTCAGTAGTTGTGGCGCACGGGCTGAGTTGCTCTGCGGCATGTGGGATCTTCCTGGACCAGGGCTTGAACCCATGTCCCCTGCATTGGCAGGCGGATTCTTAACCACTGCGCCACCAGAGAAGCCCAGGCATGGCATGAGCTTTCATTCATTCTTTTCTTTCTTTTATCCATTCACTCAGTCACCTGTTCATTTATCCACTAAATGTATATTTAACACAATGGCAAGGGGATACAGTATTTAGTAAGCCTGGGGATACAGTGGTTAATAGGTCAGACGCAGACCTTGCTTTCATAGCACTTATAGCCCAGGGGAGAAGACAGACTTGAACAAGAGCTCATTCCCAAGGAAGCCTTTAATTAGATAAAAGTCCTAAAGTTCTCAGGCACAACACATGATGTTGACACATGAAGAAATACTCACTATGTACCAGGCACCATGCTAAGTAATTGCACATATTATCTTACTAAATCCTTACAGCCCTGGGAGGAAGAGATTATTATTACTTCCAACTTATGGGCAAGGAATTTGAATCTCAGATAAATTGAATAACTTTCCCAAGGTCCCAGGGTTACTAAGTGGAGGAGTTAGAATATGAATCTAGGACTGCTGGCAAAGCCTAGTCTATGAAAGGACATGAGAGGCTCTAAACTGCAAACAGAAAGACAGCATGGGAGAGTCAGGGGAATCAGCATGACTGCTTAGCTCCTGATCAGGGTAAGATACACATTTCAAGAATATTTTAAACCTGAAAATGCAAAATGAATTTCCAGAGATCAAGTCCATCCAGGACTCAGATGACATCATCATGTTTTTAAAAAGTAGCCAATGTTCGGGCTTCCCTGGTGGCGCAGTGGTTGAGAGTCCACCTGCCGATGCAGGGGACACGAGTTCATACCCCGGTCCGGGAAGATCCCACATGCCACGGAGCGGCTGGGCCTGTGAGCCATGGCCACTGAGTCTGCGCGTCCGGAGCCTGTGCTCCGCAAAGGGAGAGGCCACAGCAGTGAGAGGCCCGCGTACCGCAAAAAAAAAAAAAAAAATCAAATCAAATCAAAAAAAAAGTAGCCAATGTTCTCAGTGATCTTGAATGTCAGGATCCCCGAGAAGAGCTCATAGAAGAGCTGGCCAAACGTAAAGACCAGCACACGCAAGACAGAGGTGGGTTTTGGTAGGTAAATCCATTTATTTGAAAAGTTCTCCTATAAATATTTTTATACATTTCAAACATCAGAAAAAAATTGATATGTAGTCTGTTGAATTTTATAAAAAAAGATACATAACTTGACTTAAAATTATAATAAGTATAAAAATAGAGTGGATCTTGATTTTTCATTTTGAAGTCTTATAGGAATTGACAAGATTTACAAATAATAACTGGAAATAGTTTCAATTATACATTTGTAAACTGGTCATTCTTATGCCTTGGAGAAAGCCCTGGATGTAAATTGTCCAAATGTGCTTAAGAATCTTTTGCATATTGTTACTGGCTGGACTAAGATCTGTTTTTTTGCAAATATGACAAGTTTACATATTTTGTATGACTGTTAATACCGAGTTTCGAACCAGGGAAAGGTTGACTCTTTTTTTTTTTTTGCTGTACGCGGGCCTCTCACTGTTGTGGCCTCTCCCGTTGCGGAGCACAGGTTCAGGATGCGCAGGCTCAGCGGTCATGGCTCACGGGCCCAGCGGCTCCACGGCATGTGAGATCTTCCCGGACCGGGGCACGAACCCGCGTCCCCTACATCGGCAGGCAGACTCTCAACCACTGAGCCACCAGGGAAGCCCCCTTGGTTGACTCTTTATTTCAGGAATCTTTGTGTGTTTTTGTGATCCTTTCTAAAGAACAGCATGTGTGTAATTAAAACACAGAAAAACAAGCACACACACACAGAAAGGCTTTGTTAGCATCTTGTGACTTTTTAAACCTATCAGATATGTTCCCTATTCACCTGGACAGAAGCACAGCCTAACAGCAAAGCTGATGTGACTGTGTAAGGCATAGATGCCTTGTGAAGACAAGGAGGAATAACTCTTCTCTTTACTGCTGGTGTTGATGTGGCCATTATGGTGGTGATGATGGGTGGCTAAGGCTTAATAGTTGAAGAATAATGAGGTTTTAGAAAATGGGAAGATGACATTCTTCTTTCTAAGAAAAAAGTATTTATCACAATCATCAGGGCAACAGTAGAGGGCAGTCTTCTAAAAACTCTAAAAAGCTCTTGGCTGGAGAAACTCTTGAACAGAAATGATGATGTCTTATTTATTTATTTTTAAATTTACCTATTTATTTATTTATTTTTGGCTGCGTTGGGTCTCCGTTGCTGCACGCTGGCTTTCTCTA
This sequence comes from Hyperoodon ampullatus, assembly GCF_949752795.1. NCBI lineage: Eukaryota > Metazoa > Chordata > Mammalia > Artiodactyla > Ziphiidae > Hyperoodon > Hyperoodon ampullatus. The sequence continues at coordinate 87,513,376 of NC_136916.1, forward strand.
GTTGCGGCGAGCAGGGGCTACTCTTCATTGCGGTACGTTGTGGTGCGTGGACTTATCATTGCGGTGGCTTCTCCTGTTGTGGAACATGGGCTCTAGGCATGCAGGCTTCAGTAGTTGTGGCTCGTGGGCTCAGTAGTTGTGGCACACAAGCTTTAGAGCACAGGCTCAGTAGTTGTGGTGCACAGGCTTAGTTGCTCTGCAGCATGTGGGATCTTCTCGGACCAGGTATCAAACCCGTGTCCCCTGCATTGACAGGCGAATTCATAACCATTGCGCCACCAGGGAAGTCCCATGATGTCTTATTTAATAGGTAATTGTCTTAGGGAAGAGTTTTAGCACAGATAATCAAGAAGCATTGCTAATAATAATATCCATAAAGAAATAAAGCCAACTGCTCTGGAAAAATCTTGAAGTATTGGGTACTGAATTCCATTTTCATGATAAACTATAGATTTCCACTTTAAGATAAACACTTTAGTTTGAGAAGGTTATTAGGATGGTAATTAACCAACAATCCAGCGGACTAAATTTAGAATGCCGGCAGGGTTCAGAGTGAAATCTCATGGATTTTGTTCCATATGGCCTAGAGTATTTCTGTGCAATTGCAAACTGGATGAATTGCTATCTGCTTACACGTCTGTTATCTTCAGAGAAGCAAACAACTGTGACTAGCTAGTTTCATTATATTTATACTTCATTATTGACATGATTTTTTTCCCAGTTATTTTATTGCTCATTAAAGATGACTTTGTTCTCTAAACATGTGTTCAGTGAATAATTATGTGAGAAACAATGCTATTTTTCCTAAACTGTTTTCTCATCCATTGTCATCTGTTAACTGCCTCTTACTCTTTGACACAATTAGCAAAGGGAAGAAAGGTCCTACAGTTTTTCTCTAGTCCTTATTTTGATTTATGAGAGGAATACAGTTTTGATTGCTTCTGATGTGCTTTAAGTTGCCCACCTTGTTTTCAGATCTATTTGTATCCCTTGAGAGTTAGACCAACCTAAGTCCCCCGTTGTGGCTGGGCGATTAGGTCTTCCAATCCCCTTTATCATATTACCATGGAAATATACCACTTCTTTCATTCATCTTAGATCTGCTCTAATACTCACATCATCTCCCAGTCTTCTCTCTTAAAACCATCTTTCCATCCATCTCTCCAACAAGTATTTATTAAGAACCTATTATGGAGCCAGTATGATGGGTTATGGGGATATAGAAGTGAATCCAGTGCTCCCTTCAAAGAAACCTGCTCACCCCTTTTGGAAAGAGGCAGAATAGACATTGGGAAGCTTGTGTTTTGTGCTAACAGGGCTAAAAGGGGGAAGCTGAGCACTTCTAAAGATTAAAAAAAAAAGTAGTTTGGCTTTGTTCTTGCCACTTTGTTTTGACTAGGCCCTGTATTTAGTATGTATTTAAATCACTGGGCCCACACTCTTCCAGAAGGGCTGAATTGGAGTTTGGCTTCCAAAAACTGAGGCAGAACCCTTTGGCCTTACTGCCTGTTTCTGTCTAGAACCACACCCTTGGTGTCAGGCCAGAAGTGGATGAGCCTTGGGGCCAGGGAGGAGCGAGCCAACATGTTCAAGGCTGTATTTGCCTCCATGTCAGTCTTTGCTTACGACAATAAAAATGATCAAATGAGCCTGTTTTTTATATTCCTGTTGGCAGGAACTGTGTATCATGTTGTTTTTGCCCAAAGCACTTTTTTTTTTTTTTTTAGTGGCCGAGTTTGAAGCCTGAGAAATTGAGTCTTGGGTCAAGAATTTGGAATAAGCTTTGAGGGTTGCTGTCGACCCGTAATTTTATGTAGGTTTTGCTGGTGACACCCAATTCAAGGTTCTACAAAATTCAAGAATGTATATTATTGGTCAAGAAAAAAAGATACTGAATTCTTAGGGTTTAGAAAAAGTCTTCTCTTCTACAATGTAATTGTCTAAACAACTTGGGCCAGTTGAAATCAGTTTTCATTTACTTTTGAATATCTGTGATATATGCTGTAATGGGAGCAAACAAGGACTTAGCCACTTCCCTTCGTATAAAAAGTGACTTTGTACAGGTTATTTAGCCTCATCCAAATCCTCCTGCCAGCACGCTCACAGTTAGCAGTGGATGTCTGGGAAGAAGCCAGTGTGTGTCCCAGTTGGGGGTATTCAGGCAGTGACACTTTTATGATACTGGAGAAAGGTAGATGGAGTTGGAAAAGCAGCCCGAGCCCTCGAGTCTCTCATTCCTTCCAGACTCTTGTTTTTGTTTTTTCAAGCAAGGTCTATGAATATTAGTAATCTGGTTGGTTAGGAGTGATCAGGCCATGTGAAAACTGGCTGCTGTCTCCTCGGTCCATGAGTTTTAAAAGGAAAACATATCATCCTACTAAGGAAGGGAGCCCATCTAAGAAGGCTCTAGGTTCAGGAGGTGTTTGTTAGGGGTGTAACAGTGCAATACAAGGTTCTGTAGGCCTGGCTGGTCTCTCTTCCTTTCAGTCAGTTCTGAAAATGTGCTTCCTTTTTTCATTTTCCAAATGACACTTTTTATGTTGCAATCTACCCTTTTGGCTTCTGATTAAATAAATGTATTTTTATTGTTTTCAAGAGAGAATTTTGTAGACACTAATCTTACCCCTGGCTGGCTTGAACCCTGTTTGGATCTACCCTCAATCTCCTTTTTCATTCCTTCCCTCTCTCTTTTTCTTCCTCTCTTTCTCTGTCTTTCAAATCTTTGTACTCATAACTTATAAAAAGTTAACCCCAACTGTTTGCAATGCAAATGTACTTGAATCTAATAGATATATTTTGTGACAGGGCCCATGAAAGATTATTTCTGGTTTGTTTTTCTATCAAGAGAACCCGCACCTAAAAGTGTATTTCCTTATTGAAATAATGGAACGAATTGATTCATTGATTTAGAATGGGCATGCCCTTAGTTTGGAATGGGCTTGGTATTAAAAAAAACTAGAAACGTCTTCTGGACAGTTTGGGGCAAGTTATATGGTGCCTCTGAGAGCCCCCAGATCTCTGAATCTAATCAAGATAAGAAGCATAGAACAGCTGAAAGGAATCACACGCATTCTCAGGCACATGTGGCAAACAAGACCCAGGTTTCTTGGGGGTGGAATATAGTAGGAACCCCGAAATTCTGATTATCAGCCTAGAAAGACCCAGTTAACTTTGGTTGTGAAACTGGAAGTATGCCACTTTAACCTGTGTGAAAGTTACATTAAATACAAAGACATGAAATAAGAAAAACTTTTAGGATCATCCCTGCTTTATCTTTTCAAAAATCATTTGTTACAAACCAAAAGTAGAGATTAGTGTTTTTTTTTCTTTTTAGAGGAATAAACATCCCATGGCTCTTGAGGTTTCTGTTCTTATTTGGACAGTGCAGAATATAATGTTTCAAAATATCTGATGGATTTCCATCTTTGTACCCCTCCCACATGATTTTTCCTAGCACAGCCTAAGATATATGTACATATGTGTATATATGTGTATTTTGCTGCCCAAAAGAGAAGGAAACTGTACTGTATGTTAGAAGTTGGGTGCTAAAGCAGTACTGTGGACCTCTAAAGAGAGTTTGAGGTGAGTCATAAAGATGTTTGTTTTTTGTATTTTACAGGGATTGTTGTCTGTGAGACGCCTAACAACAAACTAGATAAATTCACTGGAGTCCTCTCTTGGAAGGGCAGCAAGCACTCCCTCAACAATGAGAAGATAATCCTGAGGGGCTGTGTCCTGAGAAATACCAGCTGGTGTTTTGGAATGGTTATTTTTGCAGGTACAGAAGATTCTCCAGGGTCTGTTATGGGAGGGCCCTTCCTGAGATCTGCGTGAGCACAGTCTGCGGCTCTCCAGGTTGGATGAGCACGGTGCTTTTATTGCGTGCAAGGTGCCCTTCTGGGTTGACTGCAGAGTAAAGGGCACCAGGATAAGACACCGCTGCTCTGGAAATAGTTTGTGTGGCCCCAGTCTGCAAGGAAACACTGACATCATGAACTTATTCTTAAGAGTGCATGGGCCTTAATTACTCAGATGCTAGATACCTACTGGTTTTTTTCTTTTTTTTTTTGGATAGATTTTTATTGGAGTATAATTGCTTCACAATACTGTGTTAGTTTCTGTTGTATAGCAAAGTGAATCAGCCATATGCATACCTATATCCCCATATCCCCTCCCGCTTGAGCCTCCTTCCCACCCTCTCTATCCCACCCCTCTAGGTCATCACAAAGCACCGAGCTGATCTCCCTGTGCTATGCAGCTGCTTCCCGCTAGCTATTTTACACTTGGTAGTGTATGTATGTCGCTACTCTCACTTCGCCCCAGCTTCCCCCTCCCCGCCCCGTGTCCTCAAGTCCTTTCTCTATGTCTACGTCTTTTTTTTTTTTTTTTTTTTTTTTGCGGTAAGCGGGCCTCTCACTGTTGTGGCCTCTCCCATTGCGGAGCACGGGCTCCGGATGCGCAGGCCCAGTGGCCATGGCTCACGGGCCCAGCCGCTCCGCGGCATGTGGGATCTTCCCGGACCGGGGCACGAACCTGTGTCCCATGCATCGGCAGGCGGACTCTCAACCACTGCACCACCAGGGAAGCCCTCTATGTCTACGTCTTTATTCCTGCCCTGCCACTAGGTTCATCAGTACCATTTTAATTTTTTTTTTAGATACCATATATATGTGTTATCATACAGCATTTGTTTTTCTCTTTCTGACTTGGTTCACTCTGTATGACAAACTCTAGGTCCATCCACCTCACTACAAATAACTCAATTTCGTTTCTTTTTATGGCTGAGTAATATTCCATTGTATGTATGTGCCACATCTTCTTTATCCATTCATCTGTTGATAGACATCTAGGTTGCTTCCATGTCCTGGCTATTAATTCAAAAAGAGACATGTACCACAATGTTCATTGTAGCACTATTTACGATACCTATTGTTTAATTTCTCATTCTCTAACCCCGTCTCAATCATCCCCATCATTATGTATATTAATCAGCCTGCCTTTAAAGTGGAGATGAGCATGAAAGGAAGCCCCAGCTCTGCTGTTAATTTTGTAGTTTGCCAAGTTCAAGCAATCCTTTTGGAAAAACCTTCGTAGAGATCCTGCAGTTATTTCTCTGTCTATTTCAGAGCTTCTTCTACTTTTCATCAGCAGGACAGTGGGTCCTGGAAAGACTGTGCATGCTGGAGGTGGGGATGGGACTTGGGGGAGGGAGGGGAGTGCCTCTTCCTCTGCCTGCTGCCACTTTTCCTGTCTCTACTTTGTCTCTATGGGCCCAAGATGGCACTCTCCTGCTAAGGAAGCTTACAGTAGCACCATTTCGTAAAGCCTCTCAAATTTCACTCATGGCTTCAATTGCCAGTCCTTGATTTTTTAAAAATCCTGTTTATTGTGACACCAAATTAAGATGTGTTTTGGGCCCATTGACTATATGTGCAATCAAAACTGGAATGTTCTTCTTAACTGACTTCCTTCAACAGCAACAAAATGTTCATTAAAGACTCAAAAGTGTTCCAAATCTAGAGAAATCCTCCCAATTCCTCTTAAATACTCTCAGCTGTGGGTGTTAGCAAGGCTCTTGCTGCTTGGGGCATTGCCATTGTAAGGACTTGAGAAATCCCTAGAAATGAGGCTGTATATACAGTTTTATCTGGGGATGAATCTGGTTTCATAATGTTTTCACCAGATGCTTTTACTCTTTAGTCAGGGGAATAAACCTGTGATAATCTATTTCCTTATTTGCATCTTGTACTGAGAAAAAGAGTGCTAGGCTTATACATCAACGTCTCTTTACCTTCCCCCTTTAGTCTTTCCATTTAATGAAGGGGAGATTTCTTGGAGGTCCTCTGATGTGAAGGACCCTCTTGGTTTGCTCCCTATCATTAGAGAAATGGGTGGGGGTGCATCATCCTAGGAGTGGGCTGTAGCCCAAACTTTTGTTTGCATTTGTGTGATCTTGTTTGGAATGACTAATTCGGAAGTATGGTTCAGCTATAGCATGTTATGCTAGGACAGCTGCTGAGAGCCCCTCAGGGGTCAAGCTTTCCTTCATAATGTTGGCTCTGTGGGGAAATGCTCCTACATAGAAGAAAGTGGAGTGGTAAGCTGGACAGGTCTCCCTCCAAAAAAGTGTAACAGATAGTTCACAGAATTTGGATTGGACAGATCTGGGTTTAAATTTGTTTACCAGCTGGAGAATGTTAAACCTCGGTTACTTAAACTTCCTAAGCTTTAGTTTTCTCTGCTATAATATGGGGATAAGAATGAGTGCATTAGGGAGTCACTGTAAAGGCTCAGTGAGGCAATGCATATGGAAGAGGATGCTTGACAAATGCTATTTTCTTTCCTTCCCTGCGTCTCCCTTCTTTCAGCATCAATTCAGAGCGCATTGTCTGCTCCATAGGCTGAGAGTTGGGAAAATGTACTGCTCTTGGATCTCGGCAGGGAGAAGTGGGGCATCACCCTCTTTTGTGATGTGACCTTGATGTTCACTGGCAGGGGATCTTCATGAGGCAGATATTTGTAAAGCAGAGCATGCCTACGTTGACTTTAGTCTAGGCACAAACATTAATAGAAAGTTCAACTAGAATAACGACAGGCTGAGGAATCGTTGGTTTCGTCAATATCAGAGTTGAACAAATGAGTGTCTCAGAACCCCTAAGTCATGAGACATCTAATTTGGGGAACTAGTTCTAGGTGAACACCTCGATCTTATGAAAGTTACCCAAAACAAATTATTAACTATTCTTTCTGTATTATTACTCTAGTTATACCTGCCATTAAGGATTGTGCAAGGAGTATAGTTGACACAAACATGGTTTACTTTACAAATCTATAATTTATGAGGGTCTAATATACATTAACAGCTAGGCCATGCCTCCCTGCTATGGTTTTCCTTTATCTCAAGAGAGGAGAAAGTCCTGTTTCTGAGGGTACAAGTCAGAAGTCTTATTCATTTAAGGCATCCATAGGAGTCAGGACCATCTTGGTGCAATGTAGGTTTTTGTGCTGGATGCCTTCCACTTGCCCCTCCAGATCTACTCTCACCATTTCACACTCTTTGTCTGCCTTGGGAGGCCGACTTGTATGGTTTACACTAATAGGTTTCCTTGAACTTTGGTCCTATCATTGGGGGTCCCTGGGAAGAGATCAAAGGAAGAAGATTGAGGTCAAGGTATTTATTCCCCCAGACTGCCTACCTTCAAGCTGGCTGGGTCCCTCAACATAAAGTCACTCTTCCTCTAAAGGCTGCAGACTTTACACAACTCTCTCCTTAGGGTCTAATAACCACCCCTTTCCCTCATCCTACCCTTCTGGTGTAGATAGAGAAACATCTTGATTGCTACCAAGTCCTTGGTTACTGCATTAACCTTTTACTTCTGTACCTCTGATACACCCACTCACACTTTTGTAAAGAGTCCCTTTATAAATAAACCTTTCTCTAATTATCCTTGATCAATGTGTCATCTATTTCCTGTTTGGACTCTGAATGAGTCACAGTCTTAAACACACATTGTTTGAATGAGTCAGTGAATTAATGGACTATTTCATATAGCTTTAAAAATAGTGGTTAAGAGCAAGAGCCTTAGAATTAGATATATCTGGGTTCTAAGTTCGGCTCTGATGCTTACTAGACAAAAAAAAAAAATCTCAGGCAAGTTATTTAAATTCTTTAATCCTGAGTTTCATTATTAGTGAACTAAGGATAATAGTACCTAATTTTTTGGCTTGTTTTAAGCCTTAGTGAGATAATAGGTGAAAAGGACATATGCACATTGCCTAAAACATAGCAGGTACTTCATAAATAAATTTATTCATTAAACAGTTATTTATTGAGTACCCACTATGTGGCAGGCACTATGCTACTTACTTATTTGCAATTAAGAATGTGAACAAAAAAAGTGTGGTCTCTTCACTCATGTGGTTTTGAGTCTGGTAGGAGAGAGAGACATTAATCTTAAATAATTGTAGTAATGAGTATATAATCTCAAACTGAGATAAGTACTCTGGACAAAAATAACATGGACTCACAGGAGTATGTAGTGGAGGAATATGAAGGGAAAGAACAAGCTAGCTAAAAGGCACGCCATAGGCAAAGGCTCTATGATAGGAATGAGGCTGGGGAGGTAAAAACAAACAAATAAACAAAAAACTTAAGAAGGCCACTGTAGAGCATGGAAAACTTGGAGGATAGAGATGAACATGTGACTAGAGACAGGGATAGGGGCCAGATCATACAGGTCCTGTGGTCTGTATCCAGAATTTTGGTCTTTATCCTGAGAGCATTCAGAAGCCATTGCAAGTTTTTCAAACAGATGGCGTGTGTGTAAGTGTTAAATTTGAAAGTTTCCCTCCTGCCTACAGTATTTTTAAAGTTGGTAAATAGGGTCCTGGGAAAAGTGTATGATTTGGGTGGTGGCAGAGTAGATGTGGGGAGACAAAGTTGCTAGGCTTTTACTACAGTCTAGTTGAGAGATGACGGTACTTTGGATTTAGGGTGGGAGTGATGCGATAGACTAGACTCTTAGGTTTCTCCCACTCTTCACAACTGGATGGATAGTGGTGCCATTCACCGAGATAAGGAACCCTGGAGAAAAAGGTCACAAGTTGGGCTTGACAAGGGCCACTTGAGGGGCCTTAGAAAGACCAGGTGAAGATACCATATAGGCAATCAAATATATGGATTTAAATATATGAGTTTAGGGCTCAGAGGAGCAATCTGAGCTGGAGATATACATTTGGCCTACAGATGTTAATTGGAGCTGTGGTCTTAGATGAGATTGCTCAGGGAAGGTGGATTGAGAAAGAAGAGAAGATGGCCTATGCCTGATTCTAAAGATGTCTCACTATTTAATGGCTGGGAAGAAAGGAATGAGCATAATGGAAGACAAAAAAGAAGCTACCAAAGAGGTAGGCGGGAAAGCAGAACATGTAAAATGGAAGCTAAGGAAAGAGTGTGTTTCAAAAGAATGGAGTAGTCAACAGTGTCAAAGGCTGCTGAGAGGTCCAAGAAGGCATGGAGGTTATTGATGATAACACCAAATTTGTTTTGGTAGAGTGACTGGCCCAGAAACTAGCTTGAGAAATGAATGGGAGATAAGGAAAAAGAGGCTGTTGAGTATAGGAAATTCTCTCAGGACTGTGACTATGAGGGGAAGAAGAGATGTGTATGTTAACATCTGTGGATATATTTAAATAAGTGCTTAAGAACCCATTCAGTGGATTCTTTGCTAGTCTGTGTGTGTATGTATGCCTAAGAAATGTAAATTTTTAGCACAAAACTGGTCTGTCAATATTTCAGCTTTTAGCAATCACAAACTCTATTTGCTCTTTGTGATCTTTACTAAAAGAAATACTTCCCACGCTCAGTGTCCATATGATTTTAATAAATGATTCTGAGAAAATGCGGGTGGTCTCCCTTACACAGCAGTGTCTGGGAATAGGACACTGGGGTACAATTTCCAACTCAGGACAGTGAATTGTTTGAGACCCCAATCTTTGCTCCAATTTGTCTTTCAAGTAAAGGAGTCTTTTAACGATGTTCCCATGCTTCCCTGACTTCTAGAATGGCGTATAATTCCATGTGTGCCCCGCTTCTCTCTTTTCTTCCCTTTCCCTTCTCCTCTGCTTTTAAGTGGCTGCGTGGATTGGTGATAATTGTGGAAAGATGAAGTGGAGAGGGAAGACTAGGGAAATCTGATATAATTAAAATGTAATCACTTCTATTGAGCATCTTCTTTGTCCAGAAGGAATTTCCTTAGCAGTATAATCTAATATTCTTTGTTAGTCATCTAATAATCTACCTCTAAAGCAGTTAATAATATTCTCAGAATTTCTTGAACAAGGCACTTAGTAAATATCTAACATGGGATTTAAGAGAATTACTTGAAATAAATCTAACAGAATTTAAGACAATTCTTGCCCTTACAAAAAATGCATATTATATAAATAGTGTGCAATACACAATAAAGGTTTAAATTACTTGCTGTTGTATTGTTGGGAGTTATTTTAGTTTCTCCATTAAAGGCACCTCACATCTTTTTGGGAAACACATCCAGAATTTGATTTCTTATCTTAACTTTCCATTCAGACCTTAGTGTTCTGAATTGTGTTTATTACTACATTCTTTTAGACATTTATAAATTATTCCACAGTTTGACTGACATCTTAATCTTTAATTGCTTCAAACTATAAGCACATCCACACACAGATTTTTGAAAAATAGCATTTCTTAAACCTTTTAGCTGCAAGTTATGTCTGGATTTATCCCCTTCTAAGAGGACCAGTTCCCTTGCAATTTCCAGGATTGTTGTTAAGCCACCAGATGAGAATCATAAACAACTTAATAATAATCCTGTTCTTAATAAAAGTCAAATTATTTTGAAAAAACATATTATTTTCCTTTCAGAAACATTTGATATAAGTAGGAATTAATAATAATAATAATACATCATCTAATCATTTCAAAGTTATATCTTTTTCTTTCTTTTTTTTTTTTTTTCTTTTGCAGGTCCTGATACTAAACTAATGCAGAACAGTGGTAAGACAAAGTTTAAGAGGACAAGCATTGATAGATTGATGAATACTCTAGTATTATGGGTAAGTTACCTTAACAAAATTAGGCACTATCATTAGTCATTGTTATCTTAATATATTTCTTACATTCTTCTGAGAATTCTTTCAGAAATCTACATTCTCCTTGTGGAATTTGTATTTGGGGACTTTGCATTTGGGGCCCAGTTCTACTGTCTTCTATTTCCTAGATTATGATTTCTCAGCCATTGGTAGAGTTTCTCATGAGACGTAAGTTAGTGCTTATGGAGGCCTTCATGGCCTTGCAAGACCATTTGTTTTTATTTTTTTTATTTTTTTTTTTTGCGGTACGCGGGCCTCTCAGTGTTGTGGCCTCTCCCGTTGCGGAGCACAGGCTCCAGACGCACAGGCTCAGCAGCCATGGCTCACGGGCCCAGCCGCTCCGCGGCATGTGGGATCTTCCCGGACCGGGGCACTAACCTGCGTCCCCTGCATCGGCAGGTGGACTCTCAACCACTGCGCCACCAGGGAAGCCCCACCCCACCCTTTCATCAGTTAATCTCGTGCTTTCTCATGCTGTGGATCTGATTGTTATCTGACTTTTGTGTCGTACTGCTTTGCCTCCTTATATTAGGGTTGAGTTTAGAACATTGACTTTGAAATATAAGGACAGTGACTCTGAACCATGTTTCCCTACCAGCCCCATCACAGACTCACAAGTAACGTTAAAGAATCTGCACTCAGTAAATATTTGCTCAACTGATACATAATGGTGGGACCCTGAATAAGGAAAAAAGGGAATGAACTCTTTTGGGGCACAAAATATTGTCCGGGCTCTGTGTTTTACTTTCAGTGTCACCGTCAGACCTGGGCTTTCCTCATCTCATACCCATAGAGTCCATGAGGCCAAGAGGACATTCCCAGAAGGATTCTGTGCCCACCTCCTAGAATTCCCCATTTAAACGGACTTGAGCCCACCTGTAGGGCTTGCATGGGGATTGTATATGTATCCACCACAGAGTAAGCTTACTGGTTGTGAAGCCGGCACTGTCCTAGCTTTTTCTACTAGAAAATTGAATGATCCGGTGGGGAATTAGAAGCCAAGTCCATCCTAAATTAGGGCATTTGATACCAAGCATCACCAAATTTAATGTTCTTAAAGTAATTTACTTCCATTAATTTGTAGTGTTAGCCGTTGAAAGGAAAGAGGATACTGTGAGACAGGTACCAAATTGGTAGGATTTGGGGGATTCACAGTATTACTTTTCTCCAATACCTGGTTTTCTAATATACTTTAAATTAGGTTTTCCTGATTTAAAGTATATTAATATACTAATATATTTTAAATCAGGTTTTCCCCAACTTTGTCTTCTTATGTGCCTATTTTGTCCATGAACGAATAAAGGAGGCAGTCCTAGAATGCCTGAATATTCTTTCTTGGAGGAAAAAGGAAATAGGAGAGAAATACGTTCCTGTTTTTAGCCCCACTCCTCCCTCAACAGTGACTGGTATCTGCTCCTAACATGGTGACACTTAGCAAGGTCCCCAGAACATTTGTGTTCAGCTCAGGTGTTATATGTTTGGTGACTTTGTGTCCTTCCTTTCCAAGTTCGGGATTTTGGACTTACAAGGGACTGGCCTTGCTGTCTTCCTAGTTACTTTACCTCTAAAATGTCTGCTTTCCTAATACTGATACTAATCATAATGTAAGAGTTGGCTAACAGTTTTCAGGTTGCTTCCTACTTTTTAAAAAAATCTCAGAAGCAACCTGAAAACTGTTAGTATATGTCATGCCATATTTTAATTAATCCTTATCTTTCTTGTTGACTTTAAGTAAGGATTGTGCAGCTAGGTCTGTAGCCAAGAGACTTGACTAGTCTGAGACAGTCCTTTATTACTGATATTTTCTTCCTTTTGCTTTAATTCCTTGGGTTACCATATAGTTTATCATTCAAACAGGATGCTTTTGAAGGTGAAAGAAGGGAATACTATTAATATTACACCTGGAAAATAGATGTAAACTGGGATTGACCAGAGCAAATCAGTACATATGATCTTCTTTACTTAAGCCACTCAAATATATGCACTCTTCACAAATAGAGGATGTGAAGTTATTAGCTTTGTGACCATAAAGAAGCTATATGATCTGTCTGGGCTTCTGCTTTATTTTGGTTTTGGCCTGTAAAGTGTGAATAATGTTTATTCCTATCTCAGAGAGTCAATGGGAGAATTAAGTGAGAAAATGTATGTAAAATATTTAGCCAAGTTCCCAACATAAATACATTACATTTTACTTGTATGATTAATGATAAGTAAGATGAGCTTTGCATAACTTGCTTTTCAAATGACAATTTCTTGGAGTTAGAAGTGTTAGATTGCCTTGATATGACCAGTTTGGGATTCAAGTTAACCTTAACCAGACCTCTATTCTCATTTCAGATTTTTGGGTTTCTGATATGCTTGGGAATTATTCTTGCAATAGGAAATTCAATCTGGGAGAATCAAGTTGGGGACCAATTCAGAACTTTCCTCTTTTGGAATGAAGGAGAGAAGAACTCTGTGTTCTCAGGATTCTTAACATTCTGGTCATATATTATTATTCTCAACACAGTTGTACCAATTTCTTTATATGTGAGGTAAGATGAGAGTTTATACTTTGGTGAAGCCATTTCATCAAAAGCCTTTGTTCTGTGTAATCATTTTTTTTGTTTTAAAATTACAACAGTGAGATAGATGTCTCCCTCTAACTGCTCATGATCTGCTACATCTGTTACAAATGAGGGAACTAAGCTGTTCAATTCGTTTAACTTTTACATTTTCAAATTTAAAAAAATGCATTTCATTTTCTTCTTGATTTGGTTTCTTAGGAATGTTTTCCTTTGGAATACATGGACTATGATATAATCTCATGCAACCTGATGAGTTAGAATTGGGTTGATGTTGGGAAAGAAATGGAAGAATATTTGGGGAGATCTATTGAGATGGTGCCTCTCTGGCACTAGTCTGGCTCCAGATACCTGGATTCAGACCCTATTCTACCACTTACTAGCTCCATAACCTTGGGCAAGTTACTTCACCTTCTAGTACCTCAGTGTCCTCATTTTAAAAATTGAGAAAGTAATAGTTCTACTTAAAAAGATTGTATGAGGAATAAACAAACCTGTAAAGCTCTAAGACAAATGCCTGACACATTGTAAGAGCTTAATGATATTAATTTTTACTATTATTATTAGTAACTATCAGTGAGTACATGGAGGAGTTGAAATATAGTTGGTGGCACTTATTCATTGTTGAATAAGAAGTATGGTTCATAACTCCCTCTACAACTTGATCTGTCATTTCTAGATTTGGTCCTACAAACTAGATCTAAAATGGTCTACCTATCTATATATAAGCACACTTCTCTCTGTCTCTGTCTCTCTGTCTTGCTGTCTCTCTCTCTCTCTGTTTCTCTCTCTGTTTCTCTCTCTCTCTCTATATATATATGTGTATACATATATGTGTGTGTGTTTATATACATATATATATATATATATATATATATATATATATATATTTGATAAGGCTTCGAAGTTGGCCCTAGAATCTGTACCTGAGACATTCCTGATCCTAATCCTACCAAGACTGAGTCAGATGGTCCCAAAGACACTGGAGCCAAGATGAGACTTGGTTGTTTGACATTATTATTATTTTTTTAAATTAATTAATTTATTTGTTTTCTAAATTTTTGGCCTTGCCGCATGGCTTGTGGGATCTTAGTTCCCCAATGAGGGATCAAACCCATGCCCTCAGCAATGAAAGTGAGGAGTCCTACCCACTGGACCACCAGGGAATTCCCTATTCCCCTTTTTTAAGGGCGAAAAAGAAGAAGGTGGTAAATCCAGGATGAACAAAACTATTAAGAAGTATAATCTTAAAGGTAGCTCCTCTCCAAAAATAGAAATCATAACAAACAGAACTGCATTGCTTTAACTTAGACTGTGTTCATCCAGCAGCCCTCTACTGAGTGCCTGCTGGGTGCCAGGCACTGTGCTAGGCATGGGGACATGCACGAATATGGACATGCCTTCCCTGGAGCAGCTCACAGTCCAGCCTCCCTCGACAGATTAGAATTGAAGTCCCTTGGCAGCACGGTGTCCCCATGTTTTTTTTGTTGTTGTTTGTTTGTTTTTTTTAGTATTAGTTTTGTTGTTGTTTGTTTCTTTGTACTGCAGGTTCTTATCAGTCATCAGTTTTATACACATCAGTGTATACATGTCAATCCCAATCGCCCATTTCAGCACACCAACATCCCCACCCCACTGCGGTTTTCCCCCCTTGGTGTCCATACATCTGTTCTCTACATCTGTGTCTCAACTTCTGCCCTGCAAACCAGCTCATCTGTACCATTTTTCTAGGTTCCAGATACATGCGTTAATATACGATATTTGTTTTTCACCTTCTGACTTACTTCACTCTGTATGACAGTCTCTAAATCCGTCCACGTCTCAATAAATAACTCAATTTCATTCCTTTTTATGGCTGAGTAATATTCCATTGTATATATGTACCACATCTTCTTTATCCATTCATCTGTCGATGGGCATTTAGGCTGCTTCCACGACCTGGCTATTGTAAATAGTGCTGCAGTGAACATCGGGGTGCATGTGTCTTTTTTTTTTTTTTTTTTCTGTACGCGGGCCTCTCACTGTTGTGGTCTCTCCCGTTGTGGAGCACAGGCTCCGGACACGCAGGCTCAGCAGCCATAGCTCACAGGTCCAGCCGCTCTATGGCATGTGGGATCTTCCCGGACCGGGGCACGAACCCATGTCCCCTGCATCGGCAGGTGGACTCTCAACCACTGCGCCACCAGGGATGCCCCATGTGTCTTTTTGAATTATGGTTTTCTCTGGGTATTTGCCCAGTAGTGGGATTGCTAGATCATATGGTAATTCTGTTTTTAGTTTTTTAAGGACCCTCCATATTGTTCTCCATAGTGGCTGTATCAATTTACATTCGCACCAACAGTGCAAGAGGGTTCCCTTTTCTCCACACCCTCTCCAGCATTTGTTGTTTGTAGATTTTCTGATGATGCCCATTCTAACTGGTGTGAGGTGATACCTCATTGTAGTTTTGATTTGCATTTCTCTAATAATTAGTGATGTTGAGCAGCTTTTCATGTGCTTCTTGGCCATCTGTATGTCTTCTTTGGAGAAATGTCTATTTAGGTCTTCTACCCATTGTTGGATTGGGTTGTTTGTTTCTTTAATATTGAGCTGCATGAGCTGTTTATATATTTTGAAGATTAATCCTTGTCCGTTGATTCGTTTGCAAATATTTTCTTCCATTCTGAGGGTTGTCTTTGGTCTTGTTCATGGTTTCCTTTGCTGTGCAAAAGCTATGAAGTTTCATCAGGTCCCATTTGTTTATTTTTGTTTTTATTTCCATTACTCTAGGAGGTGGATCAAAAAAGATCTTGTTGTGATTTATGTCAAAGAGTTTTCTTCCTATGTTTTCCTCTAAGAGTTTTATAGTGTCCAGTCTTACATTTAGGTCTCGAATCCATTTTGAGTTTATTTTTGTGCATGGTGTTAGGGAGTATTCTAATTTCATTCTTTTACATGTAGCTGTCCAGTTTTCCCAGCACCAGTTATTGAAGAGACTGTCTTTTCTCCATTGTATACCCTTGCCTCCTTTGTCATAGATTAGTTGACCATAGGTGCGTGGGTTTACCTCTGGGCTTTCTATCTTGTTCCATTGATCTATATTTCTGTTTTTGTGCCAGTACCATATTGTCTTGATTACGGTAGCTTTGTAGTATAGTGTGAAGTCAGGGAGTCTGATTCCTCCAGCTCCGTTTTTTTTTTTCCCCTCAAGACTGCTTTGGCTATTCGGGGTCTTTTGTGTCTCCATACAAATTTTAAGACTTTTTGTTCTAGTTCCGTAAAACATGCCATTGGTAATTTGATAGGGATTGCATTGAATCTGTAGATTGCTTTGGGTAGTATAGTCATTTTCACAATATTGATTCTTCCAATCCAAGAACATGGTATATCTCTCCATCTGTTGGTATCATATTTAATTTCTTTCATCAGTGTCTTACAGTTTTCTGCATACAGGTCTTTCATCTCCCTAGGTAGGTTTATTCCTAGGTATTTTATTCTTTTTGTTCCAATCGTAAATGGGAGTGTTTCCATAATTTCTATTTCAGATTTTTCATCATTAATGTATAGGAATGCAAGAGATTTCTGTGCCTTAATTTTGTATCCTGCTACTTTACCAACTTCATTGATTAGCTTTAGTAGTTTTCTGGTGGCATTTTTAGGATTCTCTATGTATAGTATCATGTCATCTGCAAACAGTGACAATTATACTTCTTTTCCGATTTGGATTCCTTTTATTTCTTTTTCTTCTCTGATTGCCGTGGCTAGGACTTCCAAAACTATGTTGAATAATAGTGGTGAGTGTGGACATCCTTGTCTTGTTTCTGATCTTAGAAGAAATGCTTTCAGTTTTTCACCATTGAGAATGATGTTTGTTGTGGGTTTGTTGTATATGGCATTTATTATGTTGAGGTAGGTTCCCTCTATGCCCACTTTCTGGAGAGTTTTTATCATAAATCGGTGTTGAATTTTGTGAAAAGCTTTTTCTGCATCTATTCAGATGTTCATATGGTTTTTATTCTTCAATTTCTTAATATGGTGTATCACATTGATTGATTTGCGTATATTGAAGAATCCTTGCATCCCTGGGATAAATCCCACTTGGTCGTGGTATATGATCCTTTTAATGTGTTGTTGGATTCTGTTTGCTAGTATTTTGTTGAGGATTTTTGCATCTATATTCATCAGTGATATTGGTCTGTAATTTTCTTTTTTTGTAGTATCTTTGTCTGATTTTGGTATCAGGGTGATGGTGGCCTCATAGAATGAGTCTGGGAGTGTTCATTCCTCTGCAGTTTTTTGGCAGAGTTTGAGAAGGATGGGTGTTAGCTCTTCTCTAAATGTTTGATAGAATTCGTCTGTGAAGCCACCTGGTCCTGGACTTTTGTTTGTTGGAAATTTTAATCACAGTTTCAATTTCCTTACTTGTGATTGGTCTGTTCATATTTTCTGTTTCTTCTTGGTTCAGTCTTGGAAGGTTATACCTTTCTAAGAATTTGTCCATTTCTACCAGGTGTCCATTTTATTGGCATAGACTTGCTTGTAGTAGTCTCTTAGGATGCTTTGTATTTCGGCGGTGTCTGTTGTAACTTCTCCTTTTTCATTTGTAATTTTATTGATTTGAGTCCTCTCCCTCTTTTTCTTGATGAGTCTGGCTAATGGTTAATCAGTTTTGTTTATCTTCTCAAAGAACCAGCTTTTATTTTTATTGATCTTTGCTATAGTTTGCTTTGTTTCTATTTCATTTATTTCTGCTCTGATCTTTATGATTTCTTTCCTTCTGCTAACTTTGGGTTTTGTTTGTTCTTCTTTCTCTAATTCCTTTAGGTGTAAGGTTAGATTGTTTATTTGAGATTTTTCTTGTTTCTTGAGGTAAGCTTGTATAGCTATAAACTTCCCTCTTAGAGCTGCTTTTGCTGCATCCCATAAGTTTTGTATCATTGTGTTTTCATTGTCATTTGTCTCTAGGTATTGTTTGATTTCCTCTTTGATTTCTTCAGTGATCTCTTGGTTATTTAGTAACGTATTGCTTAGCCTCCATGTATTTGTGTTTTTTAAGTTTTTTCCCCTGTAATTCATTTCTAATCTCATAGCGTTGTGGTCAGAAAAGATGCTTGATATGATTTCAATTTTCTTAAATTTACTGAGGCTTGATTTGTGACCCAAGATGTGATCTATTCTGGAGAATGTTCTGTGTGCACTTGAGAAGAAAGTGTAATCTGCTTTTCTTGGATGGAATGTCCTATAAATATCAATTAAAACTATCTGGTCTGTTGTGTCATTTAAAGCTTCTGTTTCCTTATTTATTTTCATTTTGGATGATCTGTCCATTGGTGTAAGTGAGGTTTTAAAGTCCCCCACTATTATTCTGTTACTGTCCATTTCCTCTTTTATAGCTGTTAGCAGTTGCCTTATCTATTAAGGTGCTCCCATGTTGGGTGCATATATATTTATAATTGTTATATCTTCTTCTTGGATTGATCCTGTGATCATTATGTAGTGTCCTTCCTTGTCTCTTGTAACATTCTTTATTTTAAATCTATTTTATCTGATATGAGTATAGCTACTCCAGCTTTCTTTTGATTTCCTTTTGCATGGAATATGTTTTTCCATCCCCTCACTTTCAGTCTGTACGTGTCCCTAGGTCTGAAGTGGGTCTCTTGTAGACAGCATATATATGGGTCTTGTTTTTGTATCCATTCAACAAGCCTGTGTCTTTTGGTTGGAGCATTTAATCCATTCACGTTTAAGGTAATTATCGATATGTATGTTCCTATGACCATTTTCTTAATTGTTTTGGGTTTGTTTTTGTAGGTCCTTTTCTTCTCTTGTGTTTCCCACTTACAGAAGTTCCTTTAGCATTTGTTGTAGAGCTGGTTTGATGGTGCTGAATTCTCTTAGCTTTTGCTTGTCTGTAAAGCTTTTGATTTCTCCATTGAATCTAAATGAGATCCTTGCCAGGTAGAGTAATCTTGGTTGTAGGTTCTTCCCTTTCATCACTTTAAGTATATCATGCCACTCCCTTCTGGCTTGTAGAGTTTCTGCTGAGAAATCAGCTGTTAACCTTATGGGAGTTGCCTTGTATGTTATTTGTTGTTTTTCCCTTGCTGCTTTCAATAAGTTTTCTTTGTCTTTCATTTTTGCCAGTTTGATTAATATGTGTCTCAGCATGTTTCTCCTGGGGTTTATCCTGTATGGGACTCTCTGAACTTCCTGGACTTGTGTGGCTATTTCCTTTCCCATGTTAGCAAAGTTTTCAACTATAGTCTCTTCAAATATTTTCTCTGTTCCTTTCTCTCTGTCTTCTGCTTCTGGGACCCCTATAATGCGAATGTCGTTGCATTTAATGTTGTCCCAGAGGTCTCTTGGGCTGTCCTCATTTCTTTTCACTCTTTTTTCTTTATTCTGTTCCAGAGCAGTGAATTCCACCATTCTGTCTTCCAGGTCATTTATCCGTTCTTCTGCGTCAGTTATTCTGCTAGTGATTCCTTCTAGTGTAGTTTTCATTTCAGTTATTGTCTTGTTCATCTCTGTTTGTTTGTTCTTTAATTCTTCTAAGTCTTTGTTAAACATTTCTTGCATCTTCTTGATCTTTGCCTCCATTCTTTTTCTGAGGTCCTGGATCATCTTCACTATCATTATTCTGAATTCTTTTTCTGGAAGGTTGCCTATCTCCACTTCATTTCATTGTTTTTCTGGGGTTTTATCTTGTTCCTTCATCTGGTATATAGCTCTCTGCCTTTTCATCTTGTCTATCTTTCTGTGAATGTGGTTTTTATTTCACAGGCTGCAGGATTGTATTTTTTCTTGCTTCTGCTGTCTGCCCTCTGGTGGATGAGGCTATCTAAGAGGCTTGATGAGAGGCTCTGGTGGTGGGCAGAGCTGACTGTTGCTCTGGTGGGCAGAGCTCAGTAAAACTTTAATCCACTTGACTGTTGATGGGTGGGGCTGGGTTCCCTCCCTGTTGGTTGTTTTGCCTGAGGCAACCCAACACTTGAGCCTACCTGGGCTCTTTGGTGGAGCTAAAGACAGACTCTGGGAGGGCTCACACCAAGGAGTACTTCCCAGAACTTCTGATACCAGTGTCCTTGTCCCCACGGTGAAACAGAGCCATCCCCCACCTCTGCAGGATACCCCCCAACACTAGCAGGTAAGCCTGGTTCAGTCTCCCTCGGGGTCACTGCTCCTTCCCCTGGGTCCTGATGTGCACGCTACTTTGTGTGTGCCCTCCAAGAGTGGAGTTTCTGTTTTCCCCAGTGCTGTCGAAGTCCTGCAATCAATTCCCACTAGGCTTCAAAGTTTGATTCTCTGGGAATTCCTCCTCCCGTTGCCGGACCCCCAGGTTGGGAAACCTGATGTGGGGCTCAGAACCTTCACTCCAGTGCGTGGACTTCTTTGGTATAAGTGTTTGCCAGTCTGTGAGTCACCCACCCACTAGTTATGGGATTTGATTTTACTGTGATTGCGCCCCTCCTATCGTCTCATTGTGGCTTCTCCTTTGTCTTTGGATGTGGGGTATCTTTTTTGGTGAGTTCCAGTGTCTTCCTGTCGATGATTGTCCAGCAGGTATTTGTGATTCTGGTGTTTTCGCAAGAGCGAGTGAGAGCAAGTCCTTCTACTCCACCATCTCGGTTCCTCCATCGACATTCCTCATCTCCAGTATTTTAACAATAAACAAAATCACCAGCTCTAAATCCCCACTAATTTTTACGAGCTTCTTTTTCACTCTTTCCAAAATCCTAGCTATGAAGAAGCAAGGGAAGTTTAATGTAGAAAATCCACACTTGTTTTGGAGAGCAGTCAGGAAACTGAAATGTCAAGTTGTGGGAAATTGACTGGAAGTAGTGGCATGTGGTCACAACACCACAAAATGCTTTGGGCCTTCTGGAGCTGTGGTCAGAGCGGGCTCTATTTAAAATGTATCCTACTGGCGATTCTGAGGACCTCTTATGCTTGTATCCAATTATAAAGTCTGTAGTAAATCCTGCTCTTTGCCAGAGGAGCTATGGTCAACTTTTATAGCTTTCCTTTTATGTCGAAATAAATAATAAATGCTCATAGTTGCTTACCATCTGCACACGTGCAGTTTCATGTGTCCTCACGAAGGAAGTGTATTTCGTATACACTCTTTCTTTGAAGTGCATTGGCATTTTTCATTTAATGATTTTTACGATTGTTTTTTTTAAGACCAAGGCTAGAATCCCAGGTTCGTTTTCCTTCTAATGTGTCCCCCACAGTGGCAGAATGAAAACCTATTTGGAGTAGTCTGAGCCCAAGTTCTGGTCTTGTCACTGCCACTAATAGCTGTGTGACCTTGGAGAAAGCACTTGGCTTCTCTGGGCCTTAGTTTGCCTATGAAATATGTACTCTAAAATGAGCAGATTGAGATAATTGATTTCTGAGTTCCTTTCTGCTCCAAGTAATATCACCTTACCTCTAGATAGCATTTCATATTTTACATAAAGTGCTTTTACATGCATTATCTCATTTATGTCTCCCCAAAATCTTTTGAAGTAGTTATTGCTGAACTTCTTTTATAAATGAGATGATTTTTTCAGGATTGTGGAGCTGGTTAGGGACAGAGCCAAGATCCAAACCCAAGTCTTCTAACACTTGGCACATTGTCTATGTCTGAGCTGTGCATGATTTATTAATCAGCCAAGACATCAAGCAAAAAAAAAAAGAGGCTAGAATTTTCTACCTGTTGGTAAGCCATGGTATTGATGAAGATAAATGTGAGCATTTTTGCTCACCAAATAAGAACAGTGATTCTGAGTTCAGCTTGAGGGAAAAAAGCATTCCAGGGAATTTCAGGTTGCTAAGACAGAGATCTGGAAAAAGAAATCACAGGTATTTCTGATTGGAGGGATGAAGGCCTTCTACAAAAGCTTCCATTATGCCTTTGAATAGGTACAAGGAATAAATTAGTGCCATGTCAGTTGAGGATAAAAGTGTAGAATTTACTTTGAATGCTTAACAATTCCATGTGAGCATAGGACATTGATTTTGGTAGGGTATTTCTATGCTGTCAATTTATCTGTAGTGTTAAAACATACCCAGCTACAGTTTTTTAATACATCATCTTAAGAAGTGCAGCTGTTGTACTCCCAAGGAATTAGCTTTTTAGTGTTTTTTCCAAAACAAAAGAAACTCGTTTCTATGTTGCTTATTTTGCCTCAGAATGGGTGGAATAATAAGCCCTGTTCTTTGACCGTCCAGGCAGAAAACACTAAGCAGCTTGATTATACTGACTCTGAGCATTTGTCTCCTTTTCTCTGCTATTATAAAACAAAGAGCTGAATGTTCCATTGTGACTCTCCTAAATGCTCTTTTCCCAAACAAAAAGGATACTCTTCCTCTCTACAGACTTTTTTTTTTTTTAATTTATTTATTTTATTTATTTTTGGCTGGGTTGGGTCTTCGTTGCTGCACGCAAGCTTTCTCTAGTTGTGGAGAGCAGGGGCTACTCTTCGTTGCGGTACACGGGCTTCTCATTGCTGTGGCTTCTCTTGTTGCAGAGCACAGGCCCTAGGCACGCAGCCTTCAGTAGTTGCAGCACGTTGTCTCAGTAGTTGTGGCTCACAGGCTCTAGAGCACAGGCTCAGTAGTTGTGGCGCACAGGCTTAGTTGCTCCATGGCATGTGGGATCTTCCCAGACCAGGGCTCGAACCTGCGTCCCCTGCATTGGCAGGCGGATTCTTAACCGCTGCGCCACCAGGGAAGCCCTCTACAGACTATTTTAAGGTCTAAGAATTCAAATTAATTTAGAGTACTTCCACTGACTTGAACTGTAACACAAAATGATCAAATTCTGTTCTCCATTAATTTTGCTTAGATTTTTAGGGAGATACTTTACTTTTAGATAAATGAAAGCTTCAAATGATTGATCAGTTACCTGCATAATGCCATTTTTATGGCATTCTTAAGGTCAGGTCTTCATTCACTTTACCAAATGCCTGAATTCTAGTCTTGGTTCTGTGGTTAATTATTTGTGTGACCTTGGGTTAGTCACTTAACCTCTCTATGTCTTAATGCTCTACTTGGTGAAATTAGGGAATAGAGGGTCAGATTTCTCATTCAACACTAACTGACTGCCTATGACAGGTAAGGCACTCTGCCTGGTCCATGGTAAGTGCTAATGCTTTCTGAGTGAATGGAATAGGAAGAACAAAGCTGAATTAGAACAGCCAGCAAGGAACTTACAAGGAAGTGGGGTGGGAATGATATGAAGAATAAATCATGATAAGATAAGGTATAAATAAATACATGCAGAATATGACATTCATTTTTTTTTTTTTTTTTTTTTTTTGCGGTAGGCGGGCCTCTCACTGTTGTGGCCTCTCCCTTTGCGGAGCACAGGCTCGGATGCGCAGGCTCAGCGGCCATGGCTCACGGGCCCAGTGGCTCACGGGCCCAGTCGCTCCGCGGCATGTGGGATCTTCCCAGACCAGGGCACGAACCCGTGTCCCCTGCATCGGCAGGCGGACTCTCAACCACTGCGCCACCAGGGAAGCCCTGACATTCATTTTTATATCTTATGATTCTACAGAGTCATAGTGTGATTTTTTAGTTTGCGTGAAAAAAAGTGTTACCATTTAAATAGTTAGAAAACGAACTGACAACCTACCATTGCTGGGGAGGGAAATATAGATGTGTCATGTACTTATAGAACTAGAAGCATAGGATTTAGTGCCCAGAAAGGACTTGGGTGTCATCTTTTGTCTTTAAGGAGACAAATGTTCAGAGTTAGCATAATCAGGCTGCTGTCAACTTTCTCAATTTACAGATGAGAAAACCAAAGCTTAATTCTCATTAACATCAGAAATAACCTATGAGTCCCTGCTTTATTATTACTATTTTATACTGTTCTGGATCTTCTTGTTAATGTACTAACGCATGCAACTAAAATATTTATGAACAAAATGAGACATGAAACTGAAAAAAGTCTCTTAGAAAGAAGAGCAGAGACAATGTGATTATAAACCTAGAAAATCCAAAAGAATAACTGTAAAACTCTTAGTAAGATAATTCAGTGCAATGTTGTATTTTGTAACATAATCACTTTTTTTAATATTAAGAAAAGCTTTTAGTATTAAAAACACTTTCCTTTAAGCCAAAAGCAACTAAAAAATTTTCCCATCAATAAAAAGATACAATGTCCAGGAACAAATCTATCAAGCTATGGTGTGGACCTATGTGAAAAACAAAGCGAAACAAAACAAAACTAAACACTTTACCAATAGAAGTACTTTTTCAAATTTGAACTCCTGGGGAGATTTATCCTTTTTCTTGAAGTTGTGTTTAAATGTTATAAAATATCCATTCTTTTCAAATAATTAAGAGGTTAATGTAACTTTAATAAAAATTCCAAATAAGTTTTATGAGAAAGTTGATACATTGATTCTAAAGTTTATTTGATGAATACATTGATTCTATCAAGAGGAATAGAGTGATTACAGCTAAGAATTTTTGAAAAAGAAGAGAATAAAGATGTTCTTACCTCTTTCCAGGTATGCCAAATTTTATAAAGCTACAATAATGAAAACAAGAGGTACATTAATTAACACATTAAGGAACAAAATTGAAATGCCTAAAACAGATTCTACAGAAGAAATAATTTATATGTGACATGGAAGCATCTCAACACAGTAGGGAAAGGATTCAATGTTCAAATGGTGATGAATAAACTTTGTAAAAATTGAAATTAGCTTCTCTATGCACATCCTTCAGAAAATTCTAATTGCAATAAATAATTAAATGTGGGGAAAATACCGACAAAGAACTAGAAGAAAAGTATAGATATCTGTATATATATAATCTTGCCATAGGGAAGGCCTAAGCAAAGCTCCCTGAAAAGAAACTATAAACAGAAACTATAAACTATTGATAAATCTGATTGATTAAAGAGAGAAAACTTCTTTGTGTCAAAAATAGTGGAAACAAAATTAAAAGATGAATGATAAACTGGGTAACATACTGGCATAATGTATATAGATACATGTGCCATATATATATATCTACAATTTTTACAAATCAATAAGAAATACACTAATACCTGAATAGGAAAGATGAAATAGGCAGGAAATGCAATTAGATAATTCTGAGAAGAAATACAACTGGCCAATAAAATTTGAAAAAAAAAATTCAACTCACTGATAAGAAAAGAAGTGCAGTCAACAGTAATGAGATGCCTTTTGACTTGGCATAGACTAAAAGATATTTCAACAATCTAGTGGTAGAAACTTACATTGTTGTAACTTTTTTGGAAGATGATTTGGCCTTTTGTACAAAGACTGAAAATGATTATACCCTTGGCTTCAGAAATTCCACTTCTAGAGCTGGAAAATCGTAAATCACCACTAGATCATGAGACAATGCTCTTTTCAATGGGCAAAGTAATATGACAACACAACCTGTTTTTACTCAATAGCTATTATGGTTTGCTTAGTGCTTCATGGAGATACTCCTTTCTACCTCTTTTGGCAAAGTGAAGCCACATCAAACAACTAAAATGCTATACAAGAAGTCTCTACTGGGCCTGTTTAATGTAAGTAGAGAAGCATGGAACATTCCCTAAGGCTTTATGCAAAGCCAGCTCATTGTTTCAAGGTGCTACAAGGAAATGACTTAGAACATTTTATGAACAGACTCTGCTGAGATGCCTCTGAAGGTCATTAAGACCTGGAGACAGAGCATCCACATTTTCTTCTAAACTCTGAAGACTTTGGCAGACTTCTTGCTTTGGCAGAGCTTTGTATCTTCTGAAATTGATGGAGTATTTCTCTTTTTTCTTCCATTTTAATGATGAAAGTGTGGAAGTAATTCGTCTGGGACACAGTTATTTTATAAACTGGGATCGGAAGATGTATTACTCTGGGAAGGCAACACCTGCTCAAGCTCGGACGACCACGCTCAATGAGGAACTAGGCCAGATTGAATATGTTTTCTCTGACAAAACGGGTACCCTCACTGAAAACATCATGACTTTTAAAAAATGTTCCATTAATGGGAGAATCTACGGTAAGGGAAACAGTTCCTTTTTCCTGATATTGTTAACAGTCCTTAAAAAAAATAAGCAACACTTTTATTTTTTAATTAAAAAATCTCTGTTTTTCTGATGAATATGGGCACCACCAGCATCTAATAACATAGTGCTTGGCATATAATGAACACTTGCTAAATATTTGTTGGATGAATGTTGAATAATTCAGATGATACTTTGAATCTGTTACCATTCATGGGTAGAGATGGGGGTTAGACGTGATACTGTCTAAGGTTCCTTTCAGTGCACCAACTGTGTTATCTGTTCGGTGGTGCTTGATAGACCCATATCCCAGGGAGGACAAGTTCTTCATAGCCTGATTTATCTCAGTAAAAGCAATATTTTATACTTGCTTCCTAACAGCTCTGGAATTGATGTTAGTGTCTGTATTCATAAGAATTTACAATTCATTCCTGAGAATTCACACTGTATAGGGCTACTCTGAGTGGTCAAACTGTTTCATCAATATCCAGTTCCTATTTGTATGCTTCTTTTAGGATACATGCTCTGTTTTGGATTTTCAGGCATTCTAGTAATATGTGACCCTTGTCACCCCGACTTTGGCTAGTTAGCAGACAGTTCCTTCTGTTGAGAGCACGGAAGCTTCCCGGAAGGGTCCTGTTGGGTTCCTCTGGACTCCCAACCTCACTTCACTGGACTCTGAGTGTACAGTTTTTCAATACAGAAATCTCAGGAAATAAAGGAAATCTGAGAAAGAGAGGGAAAACTTTCCTTTGTCTCCTGATGGGAAACTTCACACATTGCCAAATATTTTAAAGTAAGATTTGACCCTGAACAAAACTAAGAAATACAAGAAGTTGATTTTCATACTCTCCTACCTTTTGACTTCCCTCTGCTATCCCACCCCCATAACCCATGGTTGCCATGGTTTCCTCACCTCTCTTCTGCCCTGCCCCTGTCCTGCACCACCCTTCTCTGGTAGTGGACCAGATGATTTTCAAGCTGGACTTCCACAAACCCTCAGTTACATTGTGCATTTCTGATATCACTCTAATTAAGATGATGAATAAAATAGAACCTTTTCTTAAAATTTATTCTTTTGATATTATTTTCAGAGGCTTTCAAAATATACAACCCAAAGAGCAGTTTAAATGAGAAAATTTCTGTTAGAGTATTGGAGATATTTTGAATTTTGTAGACCTTTTGGATTCTTTTGCCATGGCACTTGTTGATAATATAATAATTATAATAATATCCCTTCTAGGAAATGACCCTAAAGAAATTATCAGACATGTGGACCAAGATTTATTTGTAGATATGTTTGTCACAGGGTGATTTTTAGAGAAGTCCCTTGCTTTTCACAAAGTATATATCCCAAGATCTTTGCAAATCTCCAAATTTACAAATCCCATGATAGCTTGTAATTTCCCTCATAAAAAGCAGGAAAGTAACTGAAAGATTTAAGTAACCCCTTTAGACCCTTAAATTTATATAGCCATTCTAATTTATAATACATTTACTATTACTAAAGCACTCACAGAATGTTCCAGAATCACTTTTCCCCCCCCATACAGTTGGCCTTGTTTATATCATAGATCCAGGCCTTGGGAAAATTTGATATTCTACTCTGATTTATCTAAAGCTTCTATTTTCTTTCTCAGAACTATTATTTTCTTAGACTTCTTCCATTTTTCTTCACTTTCATCACCAGCCTCGTGAAGAGGCTTTCTTTGGGAGGACCATTTTACACAAAGACAGTTTTATTTTGCTTTTAACATTTATCAGAGTTATAGCCTAAAGAGCAATGACTGGCATATAACCGTGGTGAGTTTGGGATTTAAATTCCAGGTGCTGGGCTAGGTTCACTTTCTAGCTCAGGGACTCTTCCCACACAGCAGCCTCACAGTATTCTAGATTTAGACCTGAGCCCCAGAAAAACAACCAGTAACTCTTTATCAAGTGGTTTTTGGGTCACAGTATTGTGTAGTGAAAAGAGAGAGATTTGAATTTAAAAACCTACTATGCTGACTTTTTAGTTTTTGTTGAATCATGTCACTTTGAATTCTGTTCTTCAGTCCTGTCCTCTATAAAACAGGAATGAAAATCTGTTTTTTTGTTTGTTTTGTTTCATTTTTTTTTACAGGTTTTCGTTCCTGTTTTTAAAACGCCTATATTTTCCAATATATTTGTAATAAGCACATATCGGCTTTATACTAAGAATAGTTATTTTTAAATGTTTGGCACATAGGTGGCTATGTTTTCTGACTGCAGAAGGCTCTGACATGGTTTCATGTTTACTTGCTAATTTTACCTTGCCATTATAGATATTAAAGATGGATCTGGCCCAAACCAAGATAGACAAAGATGTACTCACCAAGCTCTAGCATTGATGAGAATTGGTCTGTCTTGGATATCATTCTGGATTCCCCAACAGTGGGTATAAAGTGAAAAACAAAATTTGTCTCTTGCAAACATCATAGATAATGTAACAACAGAATGATAAAATTTACAGATAAACATGATTGCGATCTTATTTTGTTTTAATGTGTACTGCATTTTAGTTCTATCTTGGGCAAACATGAGTATCTTTCTGTGTTAATCGCTGTATCTACCGTTACAGTTTGAAAACACTCCTTAAAATGTCTAGGTTTGAACTCATAATGTCATCTAGTAGTAGTGCTTTAATAAACAAGTATATTTCTTAAAACTAAATGACTAAATCTAGTTTCAATTTCATTTATTTTTAATTCTCAATTTTTGTTTTTTCAGGCGAAGTACATGATGTCCTGGGTCAGAAGACAGACATGACTAAGGTGTGGAAGTGATAAAATTCATTCTTACTTTTAATTTCAAATTGTATATGCTTTTTAAAAATGATGAGTTCCTAGACGCCTGATTTCCACTATGACCAGATGAGATACCTAATATGTAACATTAAAAAAATAGATTCATATGGTTCAAAATTCCTTCTCGTCCAGGTTTCCCAACCACAGAGTTCCCTGTTTTTTTTCTCTTTTAGAGATATTTATTACATACAAGCAAATATATTTCTCCATTTTTTACATAGTTGGTAGTGAAGTATACATACTGTTCTTAACTTTCTTCCTCAACAATGATCAAGATCTTTCTATATCAGTGAAAAAAAAGTGCTCCCTTATTCTCTTTACGGTGAATAGTAGTCTGTTATACCAATGTTCCTTAATTTATGTAAGGAGACAGGAATGGACATTCAGAATATTTTCAATATTTTGCTTGTAAAGAAAATGCAGCAAAAATAACAGTGTATACATTATATCACATGGATCCTATATTCTCTAACAAGTTCCATTTCTAGAAATGGAACTGCTCAATCAAAATATATGTGCATTTAGGGCTTCCCTGGTGGCGCTGTGGTTGAGTGTCCGCCTGCTGATGCAGGGGACATGGGTTTGTGCCCCAGTCCAGGAAGATCCCACATGCCACGGAGCAGCTAGGCCCGTGAGCCATGGCCACTGAGCCTGCGCATCCGGAGCCTGTGCTCCACAACGGGAGAGGCCATAACAGTAAGAGGCCCGCATGCTGCAAAAAAAAAAAAAAGTGCATTTATAATTTGATAAATATTGCCAAATTGTCCTCTTTAGAATTTATATCAATTTACCCTGTCACAAGCAATGTACAAGAGTGCCTGCTTTCTCCTACTTTCACCAACACAATGTTTTATCAGTGTTTGATTTTTGACAAGAGTATGTAAAAAGTCACTTTGCTGTGCAGCAGAAATTAACCGCAACATTGTAAATCAACTATACTTCAGTAAAATAAAAAAAATTTTGTTCTTTCCTGTTGTAAAAAATATTTATTTATGGCTGCATTGGGTCTTAGTTGCAGCACGCAGGATCTTTTGTTGTGTCGCGCAGGCTTCTCTCTAGTTGTGGCACTTGGGCTCTCTAGTTGTGGTGCGCAGGCTCCAGAGCACACGGGCTCAGTAGTTGCAGTGCATGGGCTCTCTAGTTGCAGAATGCAGGCTTAGTTGCCCCACAACATGTGGGATCTTAGTCCTCCGACCAGGGATCGAAGCCACGTCCCCTGCATTGGAAGGTGGATTCTCAACCACTGGACCACCAGGGAAGTCCCTCTTTCCTTTTTTTATACAAGTATTTGTGGTTATTAATTTCCCTCTGAACACTACTTTAGTTTTAATTACATGGATTTTGGCCTGTAGTGTATTAAAGTATCTTTATTTTTGTTATGTCAATTTGAATATCCACATTGAACCATGAGTTTTTAAGGAAGAACTTTAAAATTTCGAAGCGGTTGGGACTCCCCCCCCCCAACCTTTATTGTACTTTTAATAAAAGAATAGATTTGTATATACACTAGTATGTATAAAATGGATAACTAATAAGAACCTGCTGTATAAAAAAATAAAATTCAAAAAACAAACAAAAAATCCATCACTACTGAAATTACAAGTTATTTTTTCTTGTGATGAGAGTTTTGAAATTCTATTCCCTTAGCAACTTTTAAATATAAAATAAAGTATTATTAACTATAAAAACAGGGGCTTCCCTGGTGGCGCAGTGGTTGGGAGTCCGCCTACCGATGCAGGGGACACGGGTTCGTGTCCCGGTCCGGGAAGATCCCACATGCCGCGGAGCGGCTGGGCCCGTGAGCCATGGCCGCTGAGCCTGCGCATCCGGAACCTGTGCTCCGCAACGGGAGAGGTCACAGCAGTGAGAGGCCCGCGTACCACAAAACAAACAAACAAACAAACAAAACAAAATGAAACAAGAAGAATAGATTTGTATTATTTCTACTTTTTTGGAATTTATTTGGGTTTTCTTTGTGGCATAATATGATCAATTATTGTCTGTGTTCCAGGGTCCTTAAAAAGAAAGCTTATGTATATTCTGTTTTCAAGGTATAAAATTAGCTGTATGTCATTTTAGTTCTACCTTATTAATTATATTATTTAGGTCTTCTGTTTCATTATTTATCTTTTATCTATATTATCTGTTTGGATTAAAGAGGTTAACTAAAGTGTTCTGATAATTTCTCTCTCTCTCTAGCTCCTATATAGCCTGAAGTCTTCATTTTATGAGTATTGATGCTATCTTGAGGTGCATTGATATTCACAGTGGTTATATTTTTATTATGAATGTGCTCTTCTTTGACTCATTTAATTCTCCTTGGCCTGGATTCAACCTTATTTAATATCAAGGTCATGTCTCCTGGTTTCTTTTGATTTGCATTTGCCCACCTCTTATTTTCAATATTCCTAAATGACTTTGTTTTAGATGTGCCTCATGTATAGCAGAGGGTTGGATTTTGCTTTGCATCCAATTTTTTTTTTTTTTTTTTTTTTTTTTGCGTTACATGGGCCTCTCACTGTTGTGGCCTCTCCCGTTGTGGAGCACAGGCTCCGGACGTGCAGGCTCAACGGCCATGGCTCACGGGTCCAGCCGCTCCGCGGCATGTGGGATCTTCCCAGACCGGGGCACGAACCCGCGTCCCCTGCATCGGCAGGCGGACTCTCAACCACTGCGCCACCAGGGAAGCCCTGCATCCAATTTTTTAATAAATGAGTTTGGGCTATCTACATTGGCTCTGTTAAATATTTTAGGTTACACTTTGTGTCTTTATAATTTTTAATAATTCTCTGTATGGACTCTGCTCTGTGTGTGTGCTTCTCTTGTAATATTTAGGAAAGTATTTTATTGTTTCTCTACTGTATACTTTCAAGAGTTTATACAATACTCAATTCTTTTTTCATAAGCAGTGTCTATCAATTTCCTAATATGAAAAATGGTAAAATTATTATATTTGTCCTTCTTTCCCTCATATTTTCCTACTACTTGTATTAATGATGCTTCTTAATCTTAAATATACATAGATTTCTCTTAGTTGGTTTGAGTTTTTAAATGATATCTTCTGACCTTCAGATACTAAAATGAGGAAATCAGGATCTTCTAATTTTTATGTCTTTTCTACATAGTCAGTGTATATAATATATACATTTTGTTTTGCCATCCTAATCTATTTCTTTTATATTTAGTTCTTCACTTAGAGAGATTTGGTGCTTACCACTAACTGCTCCCTTTCCCACTGTTTTTCCAGTTATCTCTTATTTGGCTGAAGTATCCTCTAGTTTCAAGACGGGTTCATGAAAAATATCTGTTCAGAACTATCTGTTGACTTTATATTTGAATGACAGTTTGACAGGCTGTAATCTCTTTAAGTCATAGTTTCTTCCCTGGGCGGGGTTTAGGGAAGTCTAAAGCCAGTGTGTATTTTACTACTTACTAGTGAGTTGATCATTTTTTCCCCTTTATGTTTTCAAACTTTATTACATGAACAAAACAATCTGTGATTAAATAAGTCTCTATGATTCTGGGATAAACACAACTAATGGAGTATCTTCTATACTGGTATGTCTTCTCATATACTTGGATATATAAGTATTATATTTAAAATATTATTCTGTGATCTCCAAGACAGAGTGTATATTAAAAGTATTTTCCCATTAACTGCCCTTGCAAAGACGTGATCACAGGTCTAGTGCTTTGAATAATAAACTTTTAAAAGTTAGAACTACGTTTTGTGCTTTTCAGAAGTCAGTGAATTAACAGAGATCTTATTTAGTATTGGATTATCTACTATTTTGTTCTGTTCTTTATTGAACCCTATTTCTTTCATCTTGTTTTTTTTTTTCAGTCAACAAATTTTTAAGTGGACAGTAAACTATTATTAACAATGAGCACAATGTTGTACTGCAGGTCCCAGAATTTTTTCACCTTGCATGTCTGAAACTCTGTAATTCTCATTGAACTGCAATGCCCCACTTCCCCATTCTTCTAGTCCCTGGAAACTACCATTCTACACTCAGTTTCTGTGAATTCTACTACTTTAGATACCTCATATAAATGGAATCATGCAATATTTGTTCTTTTGTGAGTGGTTTATTTCACTTAGCATTATGCCCTCGAGGTTCATTCATGTCATAGCATAAAGACAGGATTTCTTTTTTTAATGGCTGAATAATATTCCGTTGTATATATATAACCACATATTCTTTATTTATCTGTTGATGGACATTTATGTTGTTTCTACCTCTTGGCTATTGTGAATAATGCTGCAATGAACACGTGAGTACAAATATCTCAAGATCCTGATTTTAATTCTGTCATTATATTATACAGTAACTCTAGTGAGATCAGAGAAAGTACTCTGTAATCAAACACATTAATATTTTTATAACAGAAAATATTAATTCACACTAAGTAGACTTTTAAAAGTCTATAATTAGGCACATACCATTCCAGGTCAGATATTGCTGCCAAAATGAGTTCAAGTCAGGTCAGGTTTTGCCATCAAGTACGTTTTGAAAAAACTTTCAGTTTTCAGGGCTTCTTTGTATTTTGGAGTTGAAGTAAACATTTGAGAATCTGTACATCCATTGGATATTTTTCTTTCCCATATGCTTTTGGAAGGTTTACTGCTCTGGTGATGAAGGTTTACATAGCTCTGAAATGAGAAGATAATATTTAACGGTAATGAGGAAACAGAAAGCCATTTTAGTGCCAGGCTTTTGAGGCTGAAAAATCATACAAGCACTAAAAATACTTAGAGGAAGTGTTTTTGAATTTTAAAAGATTGTTGTTGGAATGAAGTCTACAGTTTCGTTGTTGTTGTTGTTCTCCTACAGAAAAAAGAGGCTGTGGGTTTCTCAGTCAACCCCCAAGCAGGCAGAACATTTCAATTTTTTGACCACCATCTGATGGAATCCATTAAAATGGGTGATCCCAAAGTGCATGAATTCCTTAGGTTACTTGCACTCTGCCACACCGTAATGTCAGAGGAAAATAGTGCAGGTAAGTGCAAAGTGTGTCTGAGTAGTGAGCCTTGTTTTTTAAATCAGTATTGATATTTTTATTAAAAATGTTTGGAATTGGAAGGATTTTCTAATTCAGAATATAGCATTGCAGGAGGGGTTTACCTATCACTTAAAGGAAAAGAAAAAGAAAAGAAATAGGAACAACAAAAAGATGAG
Source organism: Hyperoodon ampullatus (assembly GCF_949752795.1). NCBI lineage: Eukaryota > Metazoa > Chordata > Mammalia > Artiodactyla > Ziphiidae > Hyperoodon > Hyperoodon ampullatus. The sequence goes on from NC_136916.1 coordinate 87,547,577, forward strand.
GGCCTAGATATGCCAGTTAAAGGAGATGAAATATTTTTTATGATTGAGCACCATATTTGACTGTGAGCTTCCTGGTAGGCAGGACAATCAGAGAAACACTCTTGAGCCACTTAGCTTTCGCTATTAACATGCATATCTAATAGATGCGGATAGCCATCAGGTATATGCTTAGAATGAATTTTCCCAGTAATGGGACAGATTTACACTGATAGAATACTTGTGTTTAGTCCCCATTATGAGCAAGTTCCACACTACCAGGATGGTTGTTCAGAGCTCAGAGTTCACAGAAGAGAACAAAATCACCTGGGCCGCTTTAATATTGAAGCAATGAGGCAGGTAGACAATGGACGGTGAATTGGCTTCTCGCTCCATTTGGGCCCAGTCTACTCCATTTACAAGTTTTATTTCTTTCTACTATCACCTGTTGGGTGAAAATTACCACTCAAGTAATTTCAACTCAAAAGTGAAATATATATAGTCTGCAGACTGTATATATGTATATGTGTGATATATATATGTATGTGTATATATGCATATGTACATTTGAATATATGTTTTCTTTCTCTCTATATATTTTTTCTTCTTTTTTTCTTTGTTGGGACTACATTCAAGCCATAGTTTTGTCCTTGATGATGCTGGACTAACTCATTCCTCTGATTTTAATTGCTGTGAGGATTCACATAATTATATTTATAACTTAAACTAATATTGATAATACTAATGTATCTGAGGATAGCACAATGCCTTCAAATAAATTTCTTTTATCTCTGACTTTGAGTTTATTTCATTTTTAAAGCTCTATTTTATTTTAATAGCTATCTTTTTATTTCAATATCATGATATTTTCTTAGATCTCTTTGAGGATATTAATTATTCTTAATTTGAAATCTTCTTTTGTTTCCTCTATTATGTTTCATTTTACGGAATGTTGTTTTTTGAGTTCTGTGTCTAACTTTCATGTTATTCTCAAACGTTTGATGGTTTGTGGTTGCCTGTTCCTACTTGTGTTTGAGAATCCCTGTTTGCCTCTTGGTGAATGTAGGTTCTGATTACAGTGGCCTGTCTCCCAAGATTGTGGGGGAAAGGCACAATACATAGATCGTCCTCTGGGTATGGGGTTCCCCTCTCCTGGAATTCATATGATACCTCGGTTTAGCTATCTTACTTTTTCAGATCTAGTGCTAGGAGTCTGTGCCAGAACCCTAATGTGAGACAAAGTTATACTTAAGGTCTGGGCTGGAAGAAAATATCAGAGTCATGGAGTTCCTTTCTCTCATTAATTTATTTCTCTTATCCTTGTGGAATTCTAAAGCTACTTCTGGCTGTTTTCAGCTTTGGTCTACAGCCCCAGCATTCAAATCTTAAAAGTTTCCTTAGGTGGATTGTGTACTTTGTGTAGAAGAACATTTTCAAGGTTTCATCCTGGGGCAAATGTCACTGCAGCCTGCTGTTCGGAGTAAGCTGGCAGGAGGAAGAGCCCAAATGGTCTGGGAGAGCTGAATGGAATTCTTCAAATAATTTTATTCATGGTGCTTCCAAGACCACTTCTGCTTTTCTCATTTGTTGACTCTGATTTGGAGACTCTTCGGGGGTTGCTCTGACCTCTGTATTGATTTTCTTTTTCAAATGCTTTGAGCTGTGTTTTTCTCCTTTCTTATTTCTTCATTTATCAAATCTATTTTTATCTTTCAGACATTTCTCAGATTTCTATTTTACTGACAATATTCATTCTTTTTTTCTTTAAACATCTTTATTGGAGTATAATTGCTTTACAACAGTTTGTTAGTTTCTGCTTTATAACAAAGTGAATCAGCTATACATATACGTGTATATATATCCCCATATCCCCTCCCTCTTGCGTCTCCCCCCCACCCTTCCTATCCCACCCCTCTAGATGGTCACAAAGCACCGAGCTGATCTCCCTGTGCTATGCAGCTGCTTCCCACTAGCTAGCTATTTTACATTTGGTAGTGTATATATGTCAATGCTACTCTCTTACTTCATCGCAGCTTACCCTTCCCCCTCCCCATGTCCTCAAGTCCATTCTCTATGTCTGCGTCTTTATTCCTGTCCTGCCCCTAGGTTCTTCAGAGCCACTTTTTTTTTTTTTTTTTAGGTTCCATATATATGTGTTAGCGTACAGTATTTGTTTTTCTCTTTCTGACTTACTTCACTCTGTATGACAGACTCTAGGTCCTTCCACCTCACTACAAATAACTCAATTTCGTTTCTTTTTATGGGTGAGTAATATTCCATTGTATACATGTGCCACATCTTCTTTATCCATTCCTCTGTCGATGGACACTTAGGTTGCTTCCATGTCCTGGCTGTTGTAAATAGAGCTGCAATGAACATTGTGGTACATGACTCCTAAAGGGAGCACTGATTTTCAGTTTACCTTTATACTGAGAGAGTATCCTTTCTGGGGGCTCAGTTTTAAGAGATCGTCTCCTATTAAACTTCTTTCCCTGGCCTGTGTCTTTTCTAACCAAAGACTTGAGAGACTGGAAACCAATGAGCAAGTTCTCTTGGTTTAGAAAATGCCCTTCATTTATTCCATATTTTTTTTTCAGTCTTTGACCTGAACAATGACTGCTTTCTAGCCAGTCCTGGGTGCATTCAAAAATATTTAAATGTTTTGTCTTTATGGAATATGTAGCTCTTTGCAACAGAGGAGGTTGATCCTGGCACCTACTCCACAGTGTTGCCAGAAGTGGGAGTTATCATATCATTTCATGGGTAGATCAAGAAATTGCTTTGGGCTTCCCTGGTGGCGCAGTGATTGGGAGTCCGCCTGCCGATGCAGGGGACGCGGGTTCATGTTCCGGCCCGGGAGGATCCCGCGTGCCGCGGAGCGGCTGGGCCCGTGGGCCATGGCCGCTGGGCCTGCCTGTCCGGAGCCTGTGCTCCGCGGTGGGAGAGGCCGCAGCAGCGGGAGACCAGCATACCGCAAAAAAAAAAAAAAAAAAAGAAATTGCTTTAATTTTTTGAAATTTCAAAAATTAATTTATGCCTGTTGTAGCAGGTGAAACCATACAATACAAAGATTTATAAAGGCAGAGCTAATAATTTCTTCCCTGAATTTTGATTCCACCTCTACAGGGGTAACCAATGTTAACATTTGGTGTGCATACTTTCACACTTTCTATTTGCTCGTATATATATGAATATATGTAGATGTGTAAGTGGTTTGTTTTTAACAAGAAGGAATCATAATATATAGATTAATATGCAACTAGTTTTCTGAACAATTTATCTTGGACATTACGATAAATCAGTAAATATGGATCTAGCTCTGCCTACTTTTTCTAATTTATTTTTACATACAAAGGTAGTACAATTTTGTATAGAAAGGCTTACTTTATTCATGATGGTTTTAAAGTGTACTTTTATGTTTTTTCCCCCCCATTTCATTCTTTTCCTCTCTTCTCCCCTCTTACCCTCACTCCAACACATACACAATACCAGATACCAATCATTAACATCCTGGTTTGATTCCTTACATTTCAAGGGATTTCTTGTATGCGTTCTCATAAAATGGTCATTAGTAGCAGACTGAAGAGGAAATTGGAATGTCTGCTCTGTCACTCTGGCTGTGTGATCTTGCAAAAATCACATAATATTTTCAGTCATAGTTTTCACCAGTGTAAAATGGGAGTACAGGCATACCTCATTTTATTGCCTTCACATATACTGTGTTCTCTACAAATTGAAGGTTTGTGGCAACCCTGCATCGAGCAAGTCTGTTGGCACCATTTTTCCAACAGCATTTGCTCACTTTGTGTCACTATGTCACATTTTGGTAATTCTTACAATATTTTAAACTTTTTCATTATTATTATATTTGTCATGGTGATCATGGTGATCAGTGATCTTTGATGTTACTATTGCAAAAAGATTATGACTCACTGAAGGCTCAGATGATGATTAACATTTTCTCACAATAAAGTATTTTTTAATTCAGTATGTACATTCTTATATATAATGCTATGGCACATATAATAGACTACTGTATAATGTTAATGTAACTTTTATATGCACTGAGGAACCAAAAAAATTCATGTCACTCGCTTTATTGTGATATTTGCTTTGTTGCAGTGGTCTGGAACCAAATGTGCAATATCTCTGAGGTATGCCTATAATAATTTTAATAATCCCTACCTCATTGCCATGAGGATTATGTGCATTAATATATATAAAGTGTTTTAGTTTGTGAAACTTTCATGGCACATTTCTAGTCACTGAAAATACAAAGGTGTGGTCTCTGCCCTAAGAAACTTTCAGCAGAGTAGGGAGGCAGGCTCAGGAATGAGCCTTTTCCTGTAAGACGACAAGGGTTCCAGTGGTGGTATACATGGTGTCCTGTGGATCCACAGCACAGGCACCTGGTCACCTGGTTGGTGAGTGGAAAAGGTCTGATTTCTAGAGCTGACACCTGGGTTGGGTGTTATAGAATGAGTTGGAATTGGCATTGGTGTTCTATGAATGTTATTATTCTCAGTATTAATACCTTTGTTTCTTTTCCTTTTCTTGTTGTTATTTAATCCACCTGTTTCTTTTCCTTTTAGGAGAGCTGATTTACCAAGTTCAATCACCTGATGAAGGGGCTCTAGTGACTGCTGCAAAAAATTTGGGGTTCATTTTTAAGTCTCGGACCCCAGAGACAATAACAATAGAAGAATTGGGAACACTAGTTACTTATCAATTGCTTGCCTTTTTGGATTTCAACAATTTCAGAAAAAGGATGTCTGTCATAGGTACGGTTCATGGCTGAGAGTATTTTTGATCTCTTGATAGTACTATGGTTATATGGAAACTTCTCAAGGATGATTTTACTCTTGGTTATGTGCTGAGAGTTGTGATATTTATTAACCTTTGAACTTCTGTTACCCTCAACTTAGCCTCAACTCAGTAGTGGTGAGTATAACTAACATGTAACAAGTGCTTATTGTGTGTCCAGTACTGGTCTAAGTGCTATACATGAATGAACTGATTTAAGTGTCACAACAACCCTACAAAGTAGCTACTATTATTTTTATGCCCATTTTAAAGATAACAGAACTGAAACAGAGAGGTTGAGTAACTTTCCCAAGGTCACATAGCTTGAGATAGAATAGCTAGGATTTAAACCTAGGAGGTCTGACTATGAAGGAAGGTGATTCACTACACAGCACTGGCTCAGGATGAGTTCCTGAATTACTTGGCACATGCCAGTTATTGTTGATATTGTTGTTTTGTGAAAATCATCATCAGTCTTCTCATTATTATCCATTTACTCTGTTCACTTGCATTGCTGGAGATGATCACCCATTATTGAATTTAGCACCACAATGAATCCATGCTTTCCTAAGTCAGTGCTAACCCTCAGTGCTGCATCAATGTCCCTCTCATTTTTATTTTCCTCCTTTTTCCAGTCCTTATAACAGGTGTTCTAAATCTTTGCCCTCTCCTCAAGTCCTCAACCTTGCCATGAATCTCCTTTACTCTTGGAAGCTAAATTCATCTGCTATTTCTTTAAAAAAAAGAGGCCCTCAGAGATGCACACTATCACCTTACCCATTTCCCCATCTTCCTCCTTCATCCCCAAGCTATGACTTTACTCAGTCTTTTTCCTGATTCAGAGAAAAATTCCTCTTGCTCCTTTTCAATGCTAAAGATTCTACCTCTTCCCATCCCTTTTCCTTCCCTGCTTGCTCCTTATTCTTCGTCACTGGCTCCTTCCTTCAGCCTGCAACTCTGTCATCATCCTTTTTCCTTAAAGATATTGTTCATGTTCTGACCTCCACTGATTTTGCGACCCCATTTTTCTTCTTTCCATCACAACTTAATTTTTCAAGGTCAGTTTTTGATCCTTACCTTGATTTCTCTTTTCAGCCTATTAGGGTCAGTCTTCTGCTTCCACTGTTCAAAAAGAAATACCTTCTCAGAAGTTTGCAATCACCTCATAACTGCCCAATGCAATAGCCCTCCCTCTCTCTTTCCTTCTTTCTCTCTTTCTTTTTCTTTCTTTCTTTCCTTTTTCTTTCTCTCTCTCTCTTTCTTTTCCTCTCTCTCCCTTTCTTTTCTTCCTTTCTTCCTTTCTTCCTTTCTTTCCTTCTTTCTTTCTTTCTCTCTCTCTTTCTCTCTCTCTCTTTCTCTCCCTCCCTCTCTCCCTTCCTTCCTTCCTTTCTCTCTCTCTCTTTCTTTCTTTCTTTCTCTCTCTCTCTTTCTTTCTTTCTTTCTCTCTCTCTCTCCCACTTCCTTCCTTTTTTTCTTTCTATCTATCTATCTAATATCTATCTTCTACTATCATCTCTCTATCTTTTTTAACTTAGTGATATTCGAGACTGTTGACCTTCTTCTCTTGACACTCCTCTTTTGGCCTCTGTGAACTCGCTGGCTCCTGGTTCTCCTCTTGTCCTGTGTTTTTGTTCTCAAGCTCCTTTTCAAGCTGACTATTCTTTGTCCCACTCTTCAGTGTTGGTGTCCTTTTCTCTTCTCACTTCCTGTGCTCTCCTTGGATAATCTTGACCACTCACATGGTGGTAGCTATTGCTTATATTCTGTGTCCTTCCCATATTGTTCTTCAGTTTCAATCTCTCTCTGAGGTCCCCACACACTCTTTCAGCCTTCTCCTGGATTCTGCCACTGGGTTGTACTACAGTTACCTCAAATTTTGTATGTCTAATATAGAACTTTCTTTCTCACAACTATTGCTCTTTATGTAGTTCTTATTAAAATTGTTAACTACCTTTTGCTATATGCCTGTGTGAGTGCACTGAACACTTTACAATGAATTATTTTATTAAATTCTTGTGATAGTGTATTACCCCCAATCAGGAGATGAGGCAATTAAGGCTCAAAGATTTTAAGTATCCTGCCCGAGATTGTCACACAACTTGTTACAAGTCCAGTAAGATGCAGAGGAAATAGCTGAACCCAGGTTTCAAATATTTGAACATCGTTCTCCAGCATCTAGCCTCTTAATCCCTATTGTAGCTCACTTGCTTTTGATACTTCCATCTCCTTTGTGCCCCTAGGCTAGTGATTCTGAAACTTCAGTTCCCATCAGAACCACCAGGAGGGCTTGTTAAAATGCAAATTGCTGGGCCTAGGCCCTAGAGTTTCTGATTCAGTAGGCCTGGGGTGAGGCCTAAAAGTTTGCATGTCTAACAGGCTCCCAGGTATTGCTGATGCAGATGCTGCTGGGCGGAGAACCAGTCTGGGGACCATTGCCCTGGACTAGGAGATCCTCAAATACTACTCATTATTTTCCCCTGAGATACTCTGCTACTCTCTTCATTCAGACTTCAGCATCTCTTGCCTTGTCTATAGGATCCTCAGTAGTCATCCTGTTTCTAAGTCTCTCCTCCTCAAGGCAACAGAGTAATCTTTCTAAAAATAGCCTCAAAAACCCGTTTTTATCATAAAAGCCTACTGTGCTTTTCTCCTAATTCCCAGTGCCACTGCTTTAGTTAAGCCTGTCATCACTGCTTGCTTATATTATTGCAATATCTTTAAACCTGTTTCGCCTTAAAAGAATCCTCTATGCTGACATCGGGGTATTCTTTTTAAAACATTGGCCTGATTTTGCCATCACCAGCTTAAAAAATCTTGCTGGTTTCCTAGAACTTAAAGGATGTCCTTAGCACGACATTCAAGATTGTTTGCAATCTGACCTCAAGCTGCTTTTCTTCCACTTCCTGAAACTATGTGCTCCAGCCTCACTAGGCCTCACCATTCCTGGCATGCATTGTGCACTTTCACACCGTTTGCATGTACTATTTCCTCCGCCTAGACCTCTCCTTTTCTCCTCTTCTCTTCTTGGAAAACTCATACTCATCTGGTAATGTCTGATTCAGGTATCACCTGTTCTCTCAATTCTTTTCCTACCCTCCGAATAACCTCATTCTCCTTTGTTCCCCAGAGCACCTTGTTCATAGCACCAGTGTGATGCCAATCCCGGGATGCTCACGATTTTCTCAGTTATTAGAGTGGTGCTGCCTGAAGGCAGGAGCTGTGCCATAGTCTTCATAAATTACTCAGGGCCAAGCACAGAGCTTAGCACACAGTGGGTTCTCTATGAATGTTCATTAAATAACATTTAACCCAACACCTTGTAACTTATGAATATCCTGATCATCATATTAAATCAATTTTTACTCTGAAAAACATGTGTGTATATGTAATAGCAGGGCTTTTGGTCTCTAGCTGCTAGAAACTAGCTCTGGGAGATTGCTCTCAGCAGGAACCAAACATCATCTGAGGATGTTTATTTATTTATTTTTTTGACAACAGGCTGTAGGCAGTCACTATCAGTGTTAATGATGAGCACATATGCTGCTCTGGGTGTTGGCTTAATGTTGTATCAGCCGGAACTATCTTCTATTTACAGCTTCAGGGGAAGTGTTATTGATGTTGGGTTGGCCCAGAACTGGTTTCTCTTTGCTCTGAGGGTGTTGACAAAACCTAAGATTGCTACACAGGGAAACTTTCAGCTTTTCCCCAGTGTTGGTCACCATTACAGGCTATGGGGAAATCACAGCCTAACCACAAATATCGGATGTTTGCCTTAATGGATCCCATATGAAGAAAGGTAATGTTCCACCACAGAATGCATGGAGGCTTCGGGCTTTATTTCATTTCTGTTTGTTTTTTAATCAGGAGGAATTTGAAAGAGAGACTCCACGAGGGTAGACAAGTCTCTGTTTGATAACAAGGTTGAAAAACAATGTTAGCCTCATGATTGTCACGGGGCTTGGTTGGGCAACACCCCAACCTGAAGGCTCAGATATTTGTTGCTGCTGCTGCTGCTCTTTCTCCTCCTCCCCCTCTTAGGTCTTCTCCTCCTTCTTCGAGGTTTTCTTTTTTTGACAGTCTTTCATTGAATCATGAATGTGTAGTTTAAGTACCAGTGGTACTTTCATTCTGGGGCAACAGCCCTGACTTAATCCAGAGGTATCTAAATAAAAATAGATTTCTATAAAGAATTTTGTCAGAAGGTATAGAATATACTATATTGATAAGCATGTAAATCTCAGTATGTAGTTTTGGAAGGATTAATACTACTAATTATGTAAATAAAAATACAGAGATAAAATTCAAAGATAGTTATTAATAGGGGCAAGTGGCAGATAATTATTAAAGAAGAATAGATTACAATAGCTCCTTGTAAAGCCCTTAGAAGATCTTTACATAAAGGTTTCTTAACTCTAAACCTTTTAAGGATTATCAAAGTACAAATCACACTGACATGTGACAGGCATTTCTCTATGTGGATGTATGAACAGCCACCCAACTGAGATATAACAAAGTAGAATTATTCATCACCCTTCACAGTGTTGCTATTGTATTTACCCTTACAGCATAAACCTGGAACCATTTCTGACTTTCTTCTTTCCTTTGTATCACAAAGGCATAGCTGCTGCTTTCAATGAATTTTGCATAATTATAATTCAACTCAATCAAGCAAATATTTATTAAGTACCTACCATGTTCCAGGAACTTGAAGCTAAAGGAGAATGTGAAATTGAAAAATGTATTTTGTGGTTGCATCCAGGAGAAAATGGTGAAGCAGGATAGGAAATAGGCTAAAAAGGGGCCGGATGATCCCCGGATAATTATAACATGTTTATGACATGTTAAAGAGTCCAAACTTGATCTAAGGGCAGAAGAAAGCTATTGCGGGATTCTAAGCAATGGTGTAAAGATGACTCTGGCTGTATTGCAGAAGAGTTTGGAGGGAAGGAGTAAAACCATTTAGGTTAATGTGATAATCTAGGCAAGAGAGAAGGTGTCAGAGAGAAGTTCTTGGCTTCAATTGGATGTATGGGTGGTGAAGGGAGGAGCTTTGAATGATGGCCAGATACCTGATTTGGGAGACTAAGTGAATGCTGAAGCTGGTTATTATTTTTTTTAAGACTTTTTTTTTTAATGTGGACTATTTTTAAAGTCTTTATTGAAATTGTTTCAATATTACTTCTGTTTTGTGTTTTAGTTTTTTTTATGGCTGTGAGGCACGTGGGATCTTAGCTCCCTGACCAGGGATCAAACTCGCACCCCCTGTATTGGAAGGTGGAGTCTTAACCACTGGACCACCAGGGAAGTCCTGAAGCTGGTTATTAGGACTGGAGACATAGGAGGAGTAACTAGTCACTGGTGATAGATAACATGTCCAGTTTGAGTTTGATGTGCTTGGGCACATCTAAGAGATGTCCAGTTGGTAGTTGGATGTACAGGCAGGGAGCACTGGAAATGGATTTAGGCAGGAGATACACATTTGAGAGCATTCATCCTGTAGATGAAAACTGAAGCCATAAAAAGAATGTGACTGCCCAATGAGAGTGTGAAGGATGGGAGGAAAAGTCAATCCTGGGTAAATCTCTGAAGAACACCAGTATTTAAAAGACAGGCAATGGAAGCAGATTCTATAACTAAAAATGTATGACCTTTGTCCAGGCTCTGCCCACATGTTATCTTGAACATTTAAAGCTGCTATGTTATTTTTAATTTATTTTTAAAAGCTAACTTCTGAAATGACAGAGATTTTATTAGCCTAGAGATTTCCTAGCAGAAGTGACTATAAGCCTTGAATGAAAAGGGATATAAAACTTGCTGAGCTGCTAAAGGAAATGTTTAGTGAGTAAAATTAAACAGGATTCCATGAAATTGGGTTTACATAAACTCAAAATTTAAAGGGGCTAATGCTGGGTTAAGGGAAGGCAGCAGATATGGAAAATCTTTATTAAATCAGAAAATTGTAGAGCTAGAAAGACCTTAGAAGTTAGGTTGTTTAAACATCTCCTTTTCACAAGTAGAAACTGAGACAAAGAGATGGTGAGGGACTTGCACAAATCAAGATCGGTCTGTGATTTCCCTAGACCAGTGGTTCTCAATGAGTGGTCTGGGGAACCCTAGGAAAACTTGATAGTTTTTCAGAGGCTGCACAAGGACAAAAATATTTTCATAATAATACTAATATTTGTCTTTCAATTTTTTTTCTCATGAATATATTGTGGAGGTTTACAAAAGCCACATGACATATGATAATACAACAGACTGAATGCAAAAGCAGATATGAGAATCCAACTGTCTTCTATTAAGCCAGACATTAAAGAGATCTGTAAGGGACTTCCCTGGTCCAGTGGTTAAGACTCCACACTTCTAAAGCAGGGGGTGTGGGTTCAATCCCTGGTCTGGGAACTAAGATCCCACATGCCATGTGGCATGGCCAAAATAAATAAATAAATAAAATAAAGATATCTGTAACCATATGAAACAATGCCCCTCCCCAAACTAAGTGTTTTTATTTTGGAAAATATAGTTATTTTTCATAGAATTGTTATTTATGTAAATATATAATAGGTTTATTGTTATAATAATTATTCTTTTGGTAATATTATAATTAATGTCTTAAGACTATTGATAGAATAAAATTTCTCAGTTTGAATTTCTAATGCGGTAAATATTGATAGATAGAACCTATATGGAGTCCTCATGAAGCTTTAAGAGTATAAAGGGGTTCTGAGACCAAAAAGTTTGAGAACCTATATTCTACCTTGGACTATAAGAAATAAACAGTCATAGAGAAGTCATACTGGCAAATGTGAGATATATACACTTTGCCTTTATAGCTCTGGTAATAGGAGGGAGAAAATACGGGGGAAATTATTAAACTGGATTGTTGTATCAGAAAAGAAAGAGACAGACTTTCCTGGGATTAAATGTTCTGGAAATTATAAAAGTTGACCATGGGTCTTAGAAGAGAAGACAAGCCCTAGACAAATTCCAATAAAAAAAAAAATTTTCCAGGGTACATTACATCTATTCAAGCTAGGAGGAAATTGGATTAGATTAAGTGTTGACTAAGGGTCATTAAAGATTAGAGGAAGTGAGAAAATCATAATTCAAAGAGTCATGTACCACAATATTCAATGAAGCTCTATTTGCAATAGCCAGGACATGGAAGCAACCTAAGTGTCCATCGACAGATGAATGGATAAAGAAGATGTGGCACATATATACAATGGAATATTACTCAGCCATTAAAAAAAACCCAAAATTGAGTTATTTGTAGTGAGGTGGATGGATTTAGAGTCTGTCATACAGAGTGAAGTAAGTCAGAAAGAGAAAAACAAATACCATATGCTAACACATATATATGTGTGGAATCTAAAAAAAAAAATGGTTCTGAAGAACCTAGGGGCAGGACAGGAATAAAGACACAGACATAGAGAATGGACTATGGACTTGAGGACCCTGGGAGTGGGAAGGGTAAGCTGGGAAGAAGTGAGAGAGTGGCATGGACATATATACACTACCAAATGTAAAATAGATAGCTAGTGGGAAGCAGCTGCATAGCACAGGGAGGTCAGCTCGGTGCTTTGTGACCACCTAGAGGGGTGGGATAGGGAGCGTGGGAGGGAGACGCGAGAGGGAGGGGATATGGGGATATATGTATACGTATAGCTGATTCACTTTGTTATAAAGCAGAAACTAACACACCATTGTAAAGCAATTATACTCCAATAAAGATGTTAAAAAAAAAAAGATTAGAGGAAGCAACCTAAGTGTCCCTCAACAAATGAATGGATAAAGAAGATGTGGTATATATCTTGTGGTATATACAATGGAATACTGCTCAGCCACAAAAAAGAATTAAACTTGGCCATTTGCAACCACATGGATGCACTTAGAAGGTATTATGCTAAGTGAAATAAGTCAGAGAGAAAAACAAATACCGTATGGTATCACTCATATGTGGAATCTTAAAAATACAACAAACTAGTGAATATAACAAAAAAGAAGCAGACTCACAGATATAGAGAATAAACTAGTGGTTACCAGTGGGGAGAGGAAAGGGGGGAGGGGAAATTTAAGGGTGGGGATTAAGAGACACAAACTATTATGTATAAAATAAGCATATATTGTACAGCACAGGGAATATAGCCAATATTGTATAATAACTATAAATGGAGTATATCCTTTAAAAATTGTGAATCACTATTTTGTACACCTGTAACACATAATGTTGTATGTCAACTATACTCCAATTAAAGAAAAGATTAGAGGGAAAAGTAATTTATTGTACTATGTTATTTATATTCCTTTAAATCAAGCTCTAAACTTTGTATCCTCTTAAACTAATAGTAGTCAATATTTATGTTCATCTGTTCTGAGGCATTCTATTTTTAGAGAAAAGGTATAATTCAGTGGAAAGGATGTAATAATCTTTGACTCGATGAAGCTTGTGAGGGTCAGTGTTCAGACCATGAAGTTGTGACACAGGCAGTTGTCCTAGATTGTATCAGCCCTTCAGAAATAGTAGGGGAGAAATACATTGCTATGTCATTCATTCATTCAATAAATCATTAGGTGTCTGGTGTCTGCCAAGCTGTAAAACCAAGCCTGCAAAGGTAGGCTTAAGGAAAGATTAGCTTAAAGAAAGATTTGTCTGACAGCAATATGTGCAACAGCCAGGGGAGGGCACAAGGATTGGAGATGAGGGATTGGAGCCTAGTCAAGGCTGTCATTCCCAAACCTGAGGGGCAGGTTAAAAACACAGCCCTACTAATACAGACTTCCAGTGGGAAGAAGATAGAAACTTTAATTTTGAAAGCCCCCTGTGAAGTGTGCTTGTAGCCAGGATTGTGACCCAAGAATGAAAGGGCTTTTCCAAGGAGTAAAGGGGGTGAAGAAACATGTCAGCAAGGACTGCGAACTAATGCATAAACCATGGCTTTGAATGGCTAGAATTCCATATGGAGATCATTTGGCATGACACTGATAGCTGATTCCTACAGTCAGTCTTGAATTTCACATTAGGAGACAGGCAAAAAAAAGCTCTCAGTTCTGCTCAATACAGAAGGCTTAATTTAAATGTATCAGCCCTTCAGAAATAGTAGTCAAGGAAAATAACAAGGTTGTACACATCAGAATGAAAACACTTTTTCCTGTAGATGGAATATTTCTAAGTTAATAAAACAGGAGTAAAGCCAGGTGACTTGGGTAATGACCTTTTAACCAACAGCACTGAATATTTTACTACTGGCTAAAACATGCCCATTTCCAACTTGCCTGGCTAGAGCCCAGGGACAGTCAAGTTTTGATGGATTTCACTGAATATAATCTACTTTCCCAACTTTTTTTTCAGTTCAAAACCCAGAAGGACAGATAAAGCTTTATTCCAAAGGAGCAGACACTATTCTGTTTGAAAGACTTCATCCATCCAACGAAGACCTCCTGACCTTGACGTCAGACCATCTCAGTGTAAGTGCCTCTGTCATAAGGTTAGCACGGTGGCCCTTTGGCTGCTTCCTGTGGTTAGGTCTTATTTTTAAAATATCAGTTAAATGATCTGACTTCTGAAATAGAAAGCATGTGAAGAACGGTTCCACAGGAAACTGTGCCAGTGAATGTTTAGAAGCTGGCACGTGGACCTACCCCCTACCCTGCTGAGAGTCTGGTCGGTCTCACCGCAGGTGGATTAACACACAGCAGCTGAGAAGTAGCCACTGAGTGTGGGCTCCTGAACTCCAGCCAGAAGAGTCAAGACCCCAAGGGAAACCTGCTCTAACTTCCCTACAGCTGGGGACTGTTTCACATGGGTGACTGGACTGGTTTAGGGAAGAGGAACAGCAGGAGGGTTGCTTTCCCTTGGGTTCCGATGTGTCTGGTACTAATGGAATCTCTTATGGTTACTTTATATGGTGAGGGGAAAATAATCTCTGTAGCCAACTTTCTCCTCTAAGGGTTCTTTTATTCAGGTCATGATGAGTCACTAGTGTTCCCTAGGTTGAAGTTACCAAATGCATACATCCTAAGACTATGCATAGTTTCTTTCCCAAAGGTTTGTAAAGGGAGCAGGGATGGTCTTTGGCACACCTTTTTTTTTTTTTTTTTTTGCAAAAGAGTAAGAGTCTATGAATTAATATGAACATTATCTGATTTAAAACTGAGATTCAAGGCTCTCTCTATCTGTTTGAGGTTCTGTTTAACCCAATATGAAATTTAAGGGCAATTGCTCAAAACTCTTATTTCCTCCTTGGTTTCTCTCCTTTAAAAAACTATTGAGGAGTGGGATAGGGAGGGTGGGAAGGACATGCAAGAGGGAGGGGATATGGAGATATATGCATACGTATAACTGATTCACTTTTTTATACAGCAGAAACTTTCTAACACAACTTTGTAAAGCAATTATACTCCAATAAAGATGTTAAAAAAAAGATTAAAAAATTTTTAAAACTTCCAAAAAAAGAAAAAAAAACAACCATTGAGGATTCATTTTCTTTGCCAAGCCCTATATTTAATATAAAACATTCCCTGACTCTTTAAACAAACAAACAAACAAATAAAAAAACTCTGGCTGACTTTAAGTTTAAAGAATGATGGTTTGGTAATATGGGTTACAAACATAGCTATTGTTTTTGTCTTTCCAATAGGGCATTCTTGATTTTCTTTTAATCTGTTCCAGAAGGCTAGCATGGTCTTTTTAAATTTTTTTTTTTTTATGGAAACAACATTGGAATCATAAGTATTTGATTTTGCCATTGCTCAAACACCAAGGCCCTGGATTTTCATACTAAAGTATGGGAAGCCAAATTTGATCTTTTTATATTTCTATGCAAAAGATTTATTTTCCAGGTAGTATCAATTTGACTTGCTTTCGCTTCGTTCACTTTATTCATTTTGACTTCTAAATTCTGCGGTTTTAAATTTATATTTAATTATTGATTTTTGAATTGTTTAATGATAGGAAACGACCTTGTTCAAATGTTCATTTAGAATTCAACTTGTGTTTCATGCACTAATTAAAAACTTAAATCATCTGTCCCCTTTTGTAGTGTCATCTTAGAGTTGATTCACTGCTGTGCAGAACAAAGAGAAAGGCACTGTAATGCCCAGTGGGGTTGCAAGGGAGACGCAAGAGGGAGGAGATATGGGGATATATGTATACATATAGCTGATTCACTTTGTTATACAGCAGAAACTAACACACCATTGTAAAGCAATTATACTCCAATAAAGATGTTAAAAAAAAAAAAGTTAAAGTCAAAGAAATGTTTGTGCAAATTAAGAGGATAAAAGATCCTTATAAAAGGCAGTAACTAAATTTTCAGATCAGTAGGGGACCCAGTGGTGGTCTTGGAGGAGGGCTTGTACAATGTGATTGCAATATCCAAAGTGCTACCAACTGCCTACGAGATAAATTTGGATAATTTTTCTCATGGTCTCTCTGGGCTAAACCACATCACTGCAGTATGCACTGACTTTTCTTTCCATTTACCTAATTAGGGTGTGTCACGGTTTAATATATGCTTGATTGCAAACCTGTGTCTGTCTCATAAGCCAGAACACAACAGAGAAGACATGCTCTGTGGCAATGCCCAAAGGAGCAGAAATGGCTATGAAAACGCTTACAGTGTAGAAGCCCATAAAATGACCACTGGAGGCCTAGGCAAAGTGGGAGGTTTTTAGCATTTCCCCAAGCATTCAACATATGTTTCTAGCTATTGCAGCTGTGTGAAACACTTAACAACTACCAGCCTCCTATTTTTATTTATTTATTTTCATGTTAGAAGGATAAAAGCACTAGAGGTATAACTTAAGATTGTTGGCTTCCTGAGACACTAAATGAAGAGTATGATCCTCTGATAAATTTGACCTATTATTAAATACTAACTCCAAAGAAAATAGTTTCTAGAAAAATAATGATTTTTAAAAATACTAACTGGACTTGACTGTCTCTTTAAACTTTCAAACAGTTTTATCATTAAAATTGGGCTTTAATATAGCAAAAAAAGATTTACAGAAGTTCTAGGATGAAAAGTAAAAGTCAGCCTCCATTTCTAGTACTACTTCCCAGAAGCGAACATTTATATTAAACTTTTCTGCCTTTCTCTCACTTTTCCCCTAGAGTTATTATTATAACTTTAATTTATATCCTTAAATTTCTATCACCTGACACCTATTTATTCATCTATTATTGAATAAGTGTATTTTATTATGGAAAATTTCAAACATAAACACAAGTAGGACAGAGTTAATTTTAGATGTGGCTGTATTATTAGGAGGAAGGTGACAAGATTTTGGTGAGATGTCATGCTGCAGCCCCTTGAGAGAGCCTCCTACCTTTGATTTGAGAGCTATGGCTCCTCTGAGGGTCCTTTCTTCTCCCCTAAAAGCCGAGGGCCATAGGCCTTGAAACAGGCTGGGTCCCTCACATTGTCAGCAGTGCTTTCTTCAGGCAGAGGATAGGTTAGAAACCAATATGTTGCTTCAGATGGTTATCTCAAGTCATGGGCACCATCGATCACCTCTCAACTAGGACCCTTCAGAGGGCATTTCAGCAGTCTTAAGGGGGAATGCTAGGTCCCTTGAATGTTTCAACCCAAACAAAACACAAAATAAAAATATCATCTCCCCTTTCCAAGGGGATTAGAAAGTTGGAGGTCAGGATGACTAAGTAGTGCTCTTGAGATAAAATGAATTTGAGTGCAAAACTTCTTACCCATTATTGTCGTCGTTGTTTTATTGCTGTGATTATTGTTTTGGGATGGTTCCTAAGTCTCCATTTGTCCTGGCAGGAATTTGCAGGAGAAGGCCTTCGAACCTTGGCCATCGCATACAGAGATCTGGATGACAAGTACTTCAAAGAGTGGCACAAGATGCTTGAAGATGCAAACGCTGCCATAGATGAGAGGGATGAACGGATAGCAGGGCTGTATGAAGAAATCGAAAGGGATTTGATGGTATGAGTTTAGAAGCATGATGGTTTGTGTTTACAGAAGGGATAATATGTGTTTAGAGATCTAGCATGGGAATAATCCATTGGCTAAATCATCTTGCACACAGCAGATGTTACTCTTTCAAACAATGAATCATGCTTTATATGTTGACTTTGAGCTTGCCATATGTGGCCAGAGGATTATTTCTATTAACAGTAGCTTATGCAATTGGAAGTCCCCCAAGAGTAGAAGGTAGTAGACTCCCTATTCTTTGTCAGCCTCTGGTATGTCATGTTTTGTTTGATGTTATGTGTGTGTGTGTGTGTGTGTGTGTGTGTGTGTGTGTGTGTTTTCCTCCATGCTTTATAACCCACCTTTTTAGAGCAGGGAAACTTGCCATGAAGAGTGGCGCTCTAGCTGTAAACCGTCCTAGACCCATGAGATTCTGATGATATCTGTACTGTCCAGAGTGTGATATATTCTAGAAACAACTCTTCCCTGAGGCCCTAGTGGCCAGGATGCTTATTGTGAGGCACTAGGGAGCACACCTTGCTCATCTTTGGATGAAATGTTGCACAAGAACCTTCACTTTTTAGTTTATGGCATCTGATGGTTTGTTAATTTAAGAGAATGGCTCTACTTTTTTTGTGATCCTGACTCTGAGATGAGGGCTCTCCTTTGTACCCTTCCATATTAATATAACTGGGGGATTCTTAAGTCCTTAGAAGTCCATATTATCATATTATCCTAATATGTTATCTGAGCATATCAGATCCCTCATGTAAATTCTAACTCCCAGGATCTCTGCATTAATTGGAATGCCCATCAGTTGCCTTGATTAGGGAACCTCCTTCTAGGGTCCTTCCCAGCCCACCTCTGTACATAATAGGATGCTTGTTATATCAGTGCATCATACTCTCCATCTTCATGTCCCTTGACCTCTGAACTCTGTGATTGAAAGCTGTGGATGTTATGGGTATTTTTTGCATGCATTAACGTGAGGTATTCTTTTTTAATGAAGCTACTAGGTGCAACTGCTGTAGAAGATAAGTTACAAGAGGGTGTTATTGAAACGGTTACAAGCTTATCACTAGCCAATATTAAGATCTGGGTCCTAACAGGAGACAAACAAGGTAATCTGAAAATAGATGATGATGTTTTGACAAGGGGGCAATAATTTCTGTGGTAAAATTTTAATTAACCAGAAAGCTTAATTAAGGAGACATTTCCCCAGTCCTCCGCATAGGAAAGAGTTGAAATACAAAAAGGAAAGCTCATATATTGCAAGAATTTACTCTCAAACTAACAAAATATCTTCTATAGTATACCCTGGGGCCAGTTGAGTTTCAGCTCAATTGTCTCTTAAAAATAATAGTTATACCCGTAGGCAACAATGGTATTAAAAATGTTGAACTATTGGTTTGTATGTGCACTGCTCCTGGTTAGGAGAGGGAGTGGCACAGCTCTGAAGCAGGACATTGGAGACCTCAGCATTACTTCTTTAGTTTCTTCAATGGTAGGAAGGTTTCAGAATCTTAGAGGAAGGGTAGGCTTTGGAGAGGCTCAAGGAAGCAGCTGTTTATCAGCTGGTATGGAAATATTTTGGTATTTTAACAACTACCACAGCTGTACCAGTGCAACCTGGCTGAATTTCAGGACTGCCCATGCAGTTGTACAAGGAGAGCTG
The DNA here is from genome assembly GCF_949752795.1 of Hyperoodon ampullatus. Taxonomy (NCBI): domain Eukaryota; kingdom Metazoa; phylum Chordata; class Mammalia; order Artiodactyla; family Ziphiidae; genus Hyperoodon; species Hyperoodon ampullatus. Next base: position 87,566,969 of record NC_136916.1, read on the forward strand.
ACCCACTTTCAGGCATGACAATATGCCAAGTCATCAGAGAAAGAGTCATTACGTTCAGAATACTGTGTTTCCTAAGAAAGAAAAGGGGATCAATATATTTTGGATCTATTGCTAGCAGTGGTTAAAACAAAAATGATTTTCTGCTTGGCCATCAGCGTACCAGAAATATTCAGTTAACTGGCACACACGTTTTAAATATTCTATCAAACTTTTTTAGAACATTGGCGTATTTGCAGATACGATAAATCAGTTGTCTATATGTTTACTCAAACCACTGATTACAAAAAATAAACCATAGAGAGTCGAGCTCTGTGTTGTGTTATTAGACTTCCTAGAGTTTGATGTTGATCAGTGGGTACAGCTGTTCAATTAGTTATGAATATCCACAAGTTTACTGTTTAGCTTTCATTTCTGTGGTTTCTGCAAAGGACATGGTGAGGTTTTATCAATTGTCTTCCTTGACTTAGGACAAACCTAATGATTCTATAGAATTCGCTGAAGTCTAACGACTCAGTAAAATTAGAATCAGATGATTATATTGCAGATGAAAGGGGGTACTTAACTATCCTAGGCTCCATTTCTACAAAATTAGAGGAAGGACTGGTCAATATCATGTAATACTCCAGTTATCTAGTAGCAGCAGTCCTGGTTTTCTTTGAGGTGATAGCCAAATTCCAAATTTCTATTCACTTTATGGAAATATGGCAATGTTGCATGTGGAAGAACTAAAAAATTTTGTAAGATCATTTTTTCTGTTCAACTGAACATTTTGTGAGATTTTTTTTTCAATTTATCTATTATATCAGATTGTATTTCAGCTCTCTAAAGGCAGTATTTGAGACTTCTGGTAAAATTTTTTAAATGGATACATTTTACTAATCACAAGATCTTGGGGTACTATTTTCATGAATACTCATTTTGGGAATCAAAAAGATTTTTTTAAAAAACTAGATGAGAATGCTGAGGATTCACAGATGTTGCTATTTCTCCATGGATTTAACAAATCTTTGAATTTCTCCCTGGGCTTCTTGTATTTCGTCACCGATCATGCTCTCTTTGAAGTTAAGGAGGCCTGTAGGCTATAAGGAAATAGAGCAAGGGCCTCAAAACTTTTATGAAAAGGTACTTATGTTATTAAGTAATGTTCTAACTGAAGTCTGCTTTATTATGTATCAGAAACTGCCATCAATATTGGCTATGCCTGCAACATGCTGACTGATGACATGAATGATGTGTTCATCATAGCAGGGAACACAGCCATGGAGGTCAGAGAAGAACTCAGGTAAGTGCTAGAGGAAGGAGGAAAGGAAGAGAGGGAGGGGGAGGGGAAAGGAAAATCTGATAGTTGAGAAAGAGGAAAATCCCCTTTGAAGAAGAACATTTTAAAAGTCTGCCTAATTATTTCCCCAGAACTTCAAAAAGTGCTGTCTTATAACAATTTTTGCTTGCTGGTGCTCGTTGGAGCTTCTCTAAACTCAGCCCACTTTGGGTCTGGCCAAATGGCTTAGAGGCCAACTTCTTTGCCGCTTTTGCTACAGTCTCAAGGGGCTAACACAGCCACCTCAGCAGAGCAGTGGGGCACGATGGGCTTCCTTCACGTGCCTCCATCGTTTAACTTTTGTTCCTGAACTTTGAAAAGAAAGGAAGCCTTAACTGTCAGCACCCCACTTGATACTTATAGATGAAATCTCCCAACTTTTTTACATTGCCTTACTCACTGTAGAAAATGGCTATATCATGCTGGTTAGAAGCTATGACTGGAGACTGCATATGTATTTGCCAGATCAAAGTTGGAAAATCTCATGACATACTTGACATACATGACATACTGACATAATTTTATTATTATTATTTCTATAAGTTTAACAAGAGAGTCCATACGGTCTATTGGGAAAATATTAACAATTTATTTAATAATTAATAGTAATTAAATATTTTACCTCAAGAAAATCTTTTTCTTTAAATGACTTTTTGTTTTGGGGGGAATTTAACTCTTGCTGAAGGAGGATAGATGTAAACAGATCAAGATTCTAGCGAGCCTATTTCTAAATGCTTTGAGATAGTGCCTGGGACCCTATGGTAAGCAGTAGACATGTATTCTCTTGTTTCATTCTCAAAGCAACCCAGTGGAAGGCGTTATCATTATCCTTGTTTTACAGATTAGGAAGTTGAGACACACATAGGGTAAATAATGTGCCCAAAGTTTCACAGCCAGTCAGTGGTTCAGCTGGGGTTGAATCTAGGCAGCCCCAGAGCCTGTGTACCCACTCACTTGTCACGTGTCTCTCTAAACACACCTTGGGTGTATTCTTACTCTCTTTAAATAGCTAATATAAAAAATGCAGTCATTGAGGCATATGGCTGCTTCACTTGAGGTAAGACACCAGGTTAGCAACTAGAGCAGAATGGATTTCAGGGAGAGACAGCAGGTGTAAGAGGAAGAGTACAGACTCTGTGTTAACTGGAGCCAAGTTGGAATCTTGTCTTCGTGCTCCTGGCTGGCTAAGTGACTTTTGAGATGCTATTCAACCTCTCTTTGTTTGGTTTCCTCATTTGTAAAATGGGAAAACATACAAACACCTACCTTATAAATTATTTTATTTGGGGGATTAATATAAGACCATAAAGCTTTACGGCCATTCAGTGAGCATCCTTCTTGCCTTCCCTCCTCTCTTTCCACTTCCTCCCTTCCTCTTGCCCTCTTTCTTCAGACATTGTTCTCAATCTTTCCACCAAAAAGGACTAATTTTTAAAAATATTTCCCCAATAGACCCTATGGAGTCTATTATTTAAATTATATAAATAATAATAATAAAATTATATCAGTCATAGTTAATTAGATTTCCTAATTTTTATTTGGCAAAGACACACATAATCTTCAGTCACAGCTTCTAACCAGTGTGATATAGCAGTTTTTTACACCAGGTTGATGTAAGATAGCTGAAAGGAAAATAAAACTTTAAACACTTAGGGAGTCTCTACGTTCTTATCATAGAAAATTCTACACTTTTCATTAACCTTCTTAAGATACTGAAAACAACATGCTGACTCCCATTACAAATTTTATGGATCCTCTTCCTCTGTTGATTACATCAAATAACAATATTGCAGGTTGATGGAACAGCACACACAAAGGCATACAGACGTGAAAGATATGTTATATTCCAGAAGCAACCTGTCAAGTTGTAGCTGGAGTGTACTACAGAGTTATGGGTGGGGATAATTTTTCAGAGATGAAGTGGTGATAGATTGAATGATAAGCCAAAGTGAATATACTTTATCCTGAAGGTACTGGATGGATGGAGAGGACTTCTAAGCAGAAAAGAGACAAATCCAATTTTGCACTTTAGAAATAACACTCTAGTGGCAGGATAGATGGAGTATGTTTGACAGAAAAATGAATGGATGGGCAGATGGATCAGGAAGCTGTTGGAATACTCAAGTTTAGGGATGATGAGGGTTGAACTAAGGCAGTGAGGCGGTAAGAACGGGCAAGGAAAAAGTGGAATGAAATTGACAGCTGTTTCAGAGGTAGAATGGATAGGACTTGGAATTCGATTTGATGTGAAGAGACCTAGAAGGAGGCTCTGTCATTTCTAGCTTGTCTGACTTCACAGCCTGGAATACACTGAGCTGTGCAAGAACAGAAACTCATTAAATTTTCTAAAACTGAACTTGAACCCCTTTTCTGCCTGATGACAGAACAATTAAGTTAGGCACTTTTGGTAAATTTAGTTCACGTCTAGGATGTGCAATTGCCTTACCTGTCACTGATCCTCTGCGTCTATCCTGTGGCATCTGGCACTTCCCATTTCTGTGTCCCTGTCTGGTCTCTGGTCTCTGGTCTCTGGGTTGCTGGCTATCCCTCTTGGCTGACTTCCGCATCCTCCTGGGGAAACATGGAAGCTTAGGGGCTCTTCCTTACCTCTCTGTGTCTGAGACGTGCTCTCACATGGTTACCTCTCTTCCTGAAATCCCTTTCTTCTACTACCCTCCATGTCACCATGCTTCAGTGGCAACGCGTCCATACTCAGATTCCCAAAAACTTATCTGAGAATTCCATTATCCACTCCCAGTCCAGGGTGTGGGTCAGCACCCAGGCTTCTTTTAGTGATTCACAAGCATCTAACCTCCTCTTCAAAGTCCCTCTCCGTTAGGCTGGATGGGAAATGGAGAAAGGGAGTCATTTTTTTCTAGTCTGTTGCTTAGGGCAACATTTTATGCCCTGATTCCTTTAAGGATTAGTTTTTTGACACTTGAAGAAACTTTTCTCTTCCCTCTCAAAAAGCCCAATTAGTGGAATTCCAGATTGCTGGAATTCAGGATGACAGTGCTGCTATGAGTTCAGGAGTCCATTTTGGTACTCAGAAAACAAAATCTTGACTCTTGTTTTCTCTGTATTTAGCTCTGTCAGATCCCCCGAGGCAAGGTATGTTTCTGAGTAAACAGAGAGGGCCACCTGTGGTGGCCGTGGTAATTGCAAGGGGTGGGGAACCGAAGTTAATTCCTCAAGATTTTATCCAGCCACATGTGGTTGACTAAGTAGGTGACATAACTGTCATTACGTGGAAGGAATGTGGAGAAATATGAATTCCTATATACTATTGTTGGGAGTGTAAGTTGGTAGAAACTTTCTAGAGGGTGAACTAGCAATATATTTCAAAATTATATATGTGCACAGTTTTGACCCAATGATTCTTACTTCTAGGAATTGTCCTTAAGAAAAATAAATGGACAGATGTATGTGTGTGTGTACGTGTGTGTGTTTGTATACATACATACATATTGTGGCATCGATTATGATAATAGAAAATTAGAAATTGCTCAAATACCCAGCCACAGGGATTTTAAGTACTATGATATATACATGGAGTGAGATACTATGTAGTCTTAAAAGTGATTATGTGGTTTTTGACATTGGAAGATGTCCACAATATATTTAAGTGAAAAATGAGTTTATGAAATTTCATGCATAACATGATCCATTTTTTCAAAAAAGTATATAGGTATGTATGTATGTATACATATAAAACACTATACATCTATATCCATATCTATCTACCTACCTCCACATCAAGTTCTCGAGAACATATACATAGAGTTGTTCTCTCTTGGTGATACAATTATGGATCATGTTTGCTTTCTTCTTTATGGCTCTTTGTGTTATCTGAAGTTGTAATAGTGTCCATACAATACTTTTACAATTAGGAAAAAAGCCTAAAGATTATCTCCATTTTTTTTAGTGAGAAGAAAAAAATATTCAGAGGGAAAAAAAATAAAGATTTTCCATCTAGACTAATTATTTCAGGACTCTTGAGGCCACCTTGTTTAACTTGCTGGCAAATAATGTTTATTTCAACTCAGATTTGGAGATTACCCCATTCTGAGACTCTACGACAGAGAGGCAATGAATGATAGAAAATTCTGTATGAGAAGAATCAATACATTTATAGTATGCATTTGCTTAATGTTAGGGGGAAAAAAAGAGCATCCAAGAAAAGTTATTACTGGAGGTGTTGCTCTCTATAATCCTAATCTTGGCTACTTATATCTAAAGCCATGGTTTTGGGGATGAAATATTGAAATCATAAATTTACACCACTCAGTTTTCTTGTGTTACACCTTTGAGTTCAGTGGGTTTGAGTTTTGCTTTTCCATGCAAAAACATTAAAAAGAAGTATCAGAAGAATAGGATCTAAGTGATAGTAACTATTGGGAGGAAATGACCTAAATGCTCATATTTAAACCTGTCAAATATTGTTTCAGTTATTTCATAAACATTGATATGTAATCTTCATGCATATCATGCATGCATACAGCTTGTTTCAAATTTAATGTCATGAAAATGTTTTAGACACATTGAGTCCTGGGTTAACTTTGCTTCCATAACTGCTTTAGTATTCAGGGCATGCCCAGAAATCTACAATTAAACCCTGTTATGCTTTCTCCAAAGATTACTGCATTGATTACATTTCTTCAGTACATATGTCTTCTGCCCAAAGAAAAGCAGACTGAGGATGTAATTTCGCTTGGGCTGACAAGCAAACCCATTACATGTTTCATTTTTGTTGCATTGATCACATGTTTTATTGTTAGGAAAATTAATTAAACCATGAAGTGACTCTACTGCTTCTGAGTAGTATCCTAGTGATATACCTAGGAACTGACATTTCCTCTTTAATCAACAAAATACATATTGCATTTTTTGCACACCTACTTGATGGAAAGTTATTGTTTGAATGAGCAGGGTTCATAAATACAAATGGCTCCAGGGCCAGGCAGGTAGTATTAGTTGTGTGATCTGGGCTGTACAAGGCATTATGGAGTGTTTGGGGCTTTGGTGAAGGCGAGCAACACGTTGTCCGTAAATTCATACAGATTCTTTTTAAACATTATGCAGGCCAAACAAAATGCACCTTCTTCCTAATTCCCGATTTCTAGTCACCCTGGCAAAATGTTTTAGTAAGTTTAGTTTCTATCATAAATTGTAAAATTTTAGAGTACTCAGTAATATTGGAGACCTTCCAGTTCAGCCTGGTACAGCTGCCTGAGTTTTCATAATGGTATCAACCAGTGTGATTCACTGGTATCATTCCCCTAGATTCTAATAAAGATACTGCTTCAGGGGTTGAGTATCTTATAGTCACACAGTTAATAAGGGATGAAACTCGGGCTTGACATCCAAATTTCATGTACTTTCTCTCTTTCTCTACTGTTGGCAGGGTACTCTTTTACCCTAACTGGTGCTCTAGCACTATGCCTTTTTCCCAACCTAGAGGCAGCCTGTGGCTAACTATGTGTAAACCTTTTGGTGCAGTAGACAGAGCACTAGGAATCTGAAGACCTGGGTTCTCGCCTGGGTCTGTAACTGACTAATCAAGTGGCTAGAGGACAGATAGCTCAACTGCGGGCATATGAGATATCAGAGGCAGACCTCGGGCCTGAAGCCAGATCTCCAGGTTTCCAGCCCAATGCTCATATCAAAGTCAAAATTGTATTCGTTTAAACATGACGTCATGGTTTCAGTCTATTTTCTAACAGGTCGTTTTAAGGTTTGAATATAGAGCGCCTTAAGACTGACAAAATGACCCTTTCTCCTACCATCTCTTTTCTTTATAGATTGCATGTAAGCCAACGTGGGCCTAACTGTGCTTTGCTGTGTTTGTGGTGGCATGGGGCTGTGAATGCCAAGGTTGCCTCAACCGATAATACCTTTCTGTGTGCCAACATTGTAACAGCCTGCCCTTCATTGCAGAGCTTGGAAAAATCAGGCACTCTTCTGTTTTAGCATTTGTGACTTGTATTCTGTAGTAAAGCGCTGTGTATCATGCCTGCAAAAATGTATAATTCATATTCCACGAAGGGAGTTATGTGTCGCTTTTTCCCTCCTAATAAATTGTTTGGTGAGGACCAGCTGGTGTTTGAAGAGCTAAGTTCCAGGAAGAAAAAGAAATGACAGCTATAGAGCATGGACAAAGGGCTGGCCTGTATGGAGGGAGTGCGGTGGGAATTTAAGCAGAGCCGGAAACACTGTCCCTTTTCTGCCCGGAAAAGGGTTCATGTGAGATGTTAGGAAGACAGTTTAGGGGGAAAAAATCCTAAGTAAATAGAATTTCAGCCAATACTTTCATGAACTTCACCCTTCTTTGGAATGTTTTCATTCTCTGGGGGAAAACAGAGTTTGAGTCATTTATACAGCAAGTGAGAACTTTACTGAAAAGGAAACTTCAGGAGATGTTTGCCCTTTGGTGCTTTCTGAGGACCTAATTTATGAGCTCTGCAACACTGTCAGAGAAATGTTCATTTTGGAGGAACTTGTCTCTCTTGCTTTCTTCATTATATGGACTGTAAATTTTCATGAGTGTGAGGAGGATTCCCTGACATGATTATCTGATGCAAAAGCCCTGTATCTCCCACTTAAAACAATGATTTTTCATGTCTGTTCTCCCTCCCGCCCCCCTCCTTAACTCCCTAAACTTCACACATAGCACTCTGACTTTATAAATCTTTTTCTTTGATTCTGCAAACTGATTGCTAAAACGTATAATATCATCCCTGGAGCCAAGGGCATGTAACCTTTGGGTTCTCTGGGTTCCTTAAATGCAGGATGTGATTTTGGTCCTGGACAGCAGAAGGAGATGTTGAGTCAGAAGATGTGTTTTTCTTTTTTTAAAAAACTTAACTTATAAACAAATTAGTGTTACATTTTCAAGTAATTAGAAAGCTGAGGGCTAAAATGACTGTTTTTGTAATGTGAACATTCTCTTCTTTCAGAGGAGCCACAGCAAAAAACCATTTAAATAAATGCTCTTTACATAAGATGAGTCTTTGGGGAACCATTTCATTTTGCTGTAAGACAAAACATCCATTTTCTGGCCTGTCTCTCACTCCCCATTCTCTCCTGGGCACTTGTTTCGTATATGCTAGTTGTGGCCTAAAGTGTTGGTGGCTGGCTTTGGCGCTCAACTTCCGGAGCGCCGACTGTGTAGTTCCTTGGTTGTGATTGAAAGTTCTAGCAGTCATGTCAGCTTGCCCTATGTTACTTCAGAGCCTGTCATCCAAGGGGTTCGGAGAGGAAATTTTCCTTCCTTTAAAGGCATTGTCTTTCCATTTTGAAGAGAAGAATGAAATGCCACTTCTAACGGTGTTAAGTCACCGTACAATCTTCCTCTTAAGCAGCAAAGATGGTTGAGTTGTGGGCAGGGTTATTCTAGTGCTGATTAGATCTAGGACACTGGAGGGAGTTTCCATTTGGAACTGCCCTCTACACTTTGGTGTCCGTAGTGTCTTTCCCAGAAGATTTATTCTATTGTTTCAGCTGATGAGTACAATTTCACTTAAAATATTCCATTATGTTATAATGACTATGCCAATTCAGTAAATGCCTTTATTTGTTTTTATCATCAAATTTCTAAAAGATGTGCTTCTCAGAAGACTGCCGTTTTAAGTTGGATCATGTTACATTGTTCTACAAGTTGATTAATTTATTTTATATACAGAATTCCGTGGAATTCCTAGAAGATTTCATCAATTGTCTTTAGTCTTTCCCTTTCCACTGTTTAACAACATCAGGTGCCAGATCAGTGGTTCTTAAGTCCATGAAGCTCAGGTAACCTTATGTATCAAATTTATCAAGAGTGCATAGTTCAAGCGGAGCTCAAGATGATGATTTAGCTTTTAGGTAATTTAAAACGTTCGAGATGATTCTGTTTTCCTTATGTTTACCCTCCTACTTCCTGGAATTTGCAAATTTGCTATGGTATCCCCATCGCAAAGAATTATCCAGCTAGCTTACTGAAACTGTATCTCATGCAGCAGTCTGTCTGAATAGTGATGAAATGAATTTACCTCTAGGCCAGTCTCTCCTTAGAGTTAATAGGTATGCTCTGTATACTTTGTTATGATTTGCCTTCCTCCCCTCTCCTTTAAGGAAAGCAAAGGAAAATTTGTTTGGACAAAACAGAAGTTTTTCCAATGGCCATGTAGTTTTTGAAAAAAAGCAGCCGCTGGAGTTGGACTCAGTTGTAGAAGAAACCGTAACAGGGGATTATGCCTTAATCATAAATGGCCACAGTTTGGTGAGTTTGCTTAAGGCTTTTTTGTTTCTTTTTCTCCACCCCAATAATCATTTCTTTTGTGCTGTCATAATGAAATCTTTTTTTGTGTATTCAAAACAAATGACACTACTAGAAATAGGGCATATGCACTGATTTCCTGTTTGCAAAGGAAAGGGAAACTTCTAATATATATTTCATACATTATTGCTTGAACCACCACAGTGAAGGGGAGGATCTGAAGAAATACTGAATTCAGAGGATATCAATCTTGTCTAAATGACTACAGACCGTTTAGCAGTACTGTTTAAGTGCTTTTCTGAGGGAGAGTGTCACAGCTCCCTGTTGTTTAATTAAAATAATGCAACTGGACAGATGTATTGCAATTATTGCTCTTGCTAATGTTTGTGATTTGCAGAGCACAACCTGACCTTCATATAATTACCACACCAAATTATTGCCATTAAGATACCTCTAGTGGTCTTTCTAAATAGCAGCATTTTAGAGCGATGCCAAACAATTTGCTTTGATTAGGAAATCTGGTTCTTGTCGTAATAGAATAAACTTGCATTGTACTTTTAATGTAGTTCAGGTTCCAAATCTTGAACAAATATCAAAAGCTCTTCTGAGTTTCTAATTTAGAAAACAAAAGCTCTGATTGTACTCCAGTGAAATTATCATTTATATGCACAAAAAGCTAATCTCACATCTTTCTCTGGCTTTGATGATCATTTTTCACTTTTGGGAGTTTGGAAAATAAACGTATCTTCTTGTAGACAGTTTCTTAGAGGACAAAAGAAGTTGGAAATGAGTATATTGTATTTCCCCCCTTGTGATCAGCTGTCTGTTAGCTCTTAGTGCTTAGAGCGTTATCCAGCTGGATTCCAGACGTAATGATGTGTTGCCTTCTACACCATGGAAAGTTACAGAGCTCAGTTGCAGGCCAAGCTTAGTTGAAAGTTTGTCCAGATGACACGAACTTCTCCTTTGCACAAATGAGCAGCAACTGAAAATTCTAAGCCTGTCAGCTGGGCTTAGAGCTGGTGGTCTTCCAGCTGAATTGCCCAGGGGCCAACCACAATAGGGAAAGGGTCCCTAATGACTTGTGCTTTGACTTTCCCTCAGGCTTAAAGAGGCCTTTGTGTGGGCAGTTAGAGTACTAAGGTGATAACACACATGATTCTCTCTCTGTCTCTAAATCTGTTGAAAGAAAGAGCTAAGATAGACACTCTTCAAGAACCCCCTCAGCTTCAAAGCCTGAAGTTTATGAAACCATGAAATGTCATTTTTAATCTAAGGAGAATTGACTGTGTTTCTGCTAGTATGGTCAGAAGTTTTTTTTTAAAAAATCATGATTCCAATTTGCTCAAATCTTGATGCTTTGCGGAATGTAATTGGGTCTTTCTTTCTCACAGTCTGTGTCTAGGTTTTTCACTTGTTGATAATAAAGAAAAAAGAAAAGAGAGAGATGGGAACCATTCTGAGCAAGACAGCAAGTTACACGCTTTCTCTTTCAGAGAGGGTAATTATATTTGAGAAAGCTAACTCACAATTTCCCCTAAGAATTGTAGGCTTTGACACGAGAATTTTCTACATTAAAGTCATGTTTTTATACTCATTCACCCATCCTTCCATTCATCCCATTAACATTCATTAAGCATGTCCAGGTCACTGTGCTAGAGGCTGAGGATAAGGATGTGAAGAGAGCACAGTCCTTGTTTTAGGGATTGTCATCTGGTGAGAGCTAATCTCACAGTGGTATGACAAATACTACAAGGAGGAATGGACACAGTGCTTTTTTTGTGGTACGCGGGCCTCTCACTGTTGTGGCCTCTCCCGTTGCGGAGCACAGGCTCCAGACGTGCAGGCTCAGCGGCCATGGCTCATGGACCCAGCCGCTCCGTGGCATGTGGGATCTTCCCGGACCGGGGCACGAACCCATGTCCCCTGCATCGGCAGGCAGACTCTCAACCACTGTGCCACCAGGGAAGCCCGGACACAGTGCTTTGAGAGCATAGAGGCAAAACAGCACATTTAGTTCCTCATGGGAAAATCAGGGAAGACTTCCTGGAGGAAGTGATGTTTTCAGGTAGTGGAGACAGCAAGTGCAAAGGCACAGAGGCAAGAAAGAACCTGCCAAATTATGGAAACAAGCAACTTGGTCTGACAGGAGTAAAGAGTATACCTGAAGGTGGTGGTAGAAGACAGACTCAAAAGGAATACAGGGGCCAGAGTGTGAATGGGCTGTGAACATCTTGCTAAAGATTCATTCAAAGATAATGATGACTCGAGGACTTCCGGGTAAGATGGCGGAAGAGTAAGACGCGGAGATCACCTTCCTCCTCACGGATACACCAGAAATACAGCTACACGTGGAACAACTCCTACAGAACACCTACTGAACGCTGGCAGAAGACCCCAGACCTCCCAAAAGGCAAGAAACTCCCCACATACCTGGGTAGGGCAAAGCGGAGAGATTCCCGCACAGAGGATCGGTGCCGAGCGGCACTCACCAGCCCGAGAGGCTTGTCTGCTCGCCCGCCGGGGCGGGCGGCGCTGGAAGCTGAGGCTCGGGCTTCGGTCAGAGCGCAGGGAGAGGACTGGGGCTGGCGGCGAGAACTCAGCCTGAAGGGGGCTAATGTGCCACAGCTAGCCGGGAGGGAGTCCGGGAAAACTCTGGAGCTGCCGAAGAGGCAAGAGACTTGTTCTTCCCTCTTGGTTTCCTGCTGCGCGAGGAGAGGGGATTAAGAGCGCTGCTTAAAGGGGCTCCACAGACGGGCGCGAGTCGCGACTGAAAGCGCGGAGCCCAGTGACGGGCGTGGGACGCTGGGGCTGCTGCTGCCGCCGCCAAGAAGCCCGTGTGCGAGCGCAGGTCACTGTCCACACCGCCCTTCCGGGAGCCTGAGCAGCCCGCCACTGCCGGGGTCCCGGGATCCAGGGGCGGCTTCCCTGGGAGAACGCACGGCGCGCCTCGGGCTGGTGCAACGTCACGCCGACCTCTGCCGCTGCAGGCTCGCCCCGCACTCCGTGCCCCTCCCTCCCGCCCGGCCTGAGTGAGCCAGAGTTCCCGAAGAGGCTGCTCCTTTAACCCTTTCCTGTCTGAGCGAAGAACAGACGCCCTCCGGCGACCTACACGCAGAGGCGGGGCCAAATCCAAAGCTGAGACCCGGGAGCTGTGAGAACAAAGAAGAGAAAGGGAAACCTCTCCCAGCAGCCTCAGAAGCAGCGGATTAAAGCTCCACAATCAACTTGATGTACCCTGCATCTGTGGAATACATGAATAGACAACAAATCATCCCAAATTGAGGAGCCAGGAGTCAGTACAGTGCCTCTGAGGTGGGAGAGCCAACTTCAGGACACTGGTCCACAAGAGACCTCCCAGCTCCACATAATATCAAACGGCGAAAATCTTCCAGAGATCTCCATCTCAACACCAGCACCCAGCTTCACTCAACGACCAGCAAGCTACAGTGCTGGACACCCTATGCCAAACAACTAGCAAGACAGGAACACAACGCCACCCATTAGCAGAGAGGTGGCCTAAAATCATAAAAAGTCTGCAGACACCCCAAAACACACCACCAGACGTGGACCTGCCCACCAGAAAGACAAGATCCAGCCTCATCCACCAGAACACAGGCACTAGTCCCCTCGACCAGGAAACCTACACAACCCACTAAACCAACCTTAGCCACTGGGGACAGACACCAAAAACAACAGGAACTACGAACCTGCAGCCGGCAAAAAGGAGACCCCAAACACAGTAACATAAGCAAAATGAGAAGACAGAAAAACACACAGCAGGAGAAGGAGCAAGATAAAAACCCACCAGACCTAACAAATGAAGAGGTAATAGGCAGTCTATCTGAAAAAGAATTCAGAATAATGATAGTAAAGATGATCCAAAATCTTGGAAATAGAATAGACAAAATGCAAGAAACAGTTAACAAGGACCTAGTAGAACTAAAGATGAATCAAGCATCGATTAAAAACACAATAAATGAAATGAAAAATACTCTAGATGGGATCAATAGCAGAATAACTGAGGCAGAAGAACGGATAAGTGAGGTGGAAGATAAAATAGTGGAAATAACTAATGCAGAGCAAAATAAAGAGAAAAGAATGAAAAGAACAGAGGACAATATCAGAGACCTCTGGGACAACATTAAACGCACCAACATTCGAATTATAGGGGTTCCAGAAGAAGAAGAGAAAAAGAAAGGGACTGAGAAAATATTTGAAGAGATTATAGTTGAAAACTTCCCTAATATGGGAAAGGAAATAGTTAATCAAGTCCAAGAAGCACAGAGAGTCCCATACAGAATAAATCCAAGTAGAAATACGCCAAGACACATATTAATCAAACTGTCAAAAATTAAACACAAAGAAATCATATTAAAAGCAGCAAGGCAAAAACAACAAATAACACACAAGGGAATCCCCATCAGGATAACAGCTGATCTCTCAGCAGAAACTCTACAAGCCAGAAGGGAGTGGCAGGACATAATTAAAGTGATGAAGGAGAGAAACCTGCAACCAAGATTACTCTACCCAGCAAGGATCTCATTCAGATTTGATGGAGAAATTAAAACGTTTACAGACAAGCAAAAGCTGAGAGAGTTCAGCACCACCAAACCAGCTTTACAACAAATGCTAAAGGAACTTCTCTAGGCAAGAAACACAACAGAAGGAAAAGACCTACAATAACGAACCCAAAACAATTAAGAAAATGGGAATAGGAACATACATATCGATAATTACCTTAAATGTAAATGGACTAAACGCTCCCACCAAAAGACACAGATTGGCTGAATGGATACAAAAACAAGACCCATATATATGCTGTCTACAAGAGACCCACTTCAGACCTAGAGACACATACAGACTGAAAGTAAGGGGATGGAAAAAGATATTCCATGCAAATGGAAACCAAAAGAAAGCTGGAGTAGCAATTCTCATATCAGACAAAATAGACTTTAAAATAAAGACTACTAGAAGAGACAAAGAAGGACACTACATAATGATCAAGGGATCGATCCAAGAAGAAGATATAACAATTGTAAATATTTATGCACCCAACATAGGAGCACCTCAATACATAAGGCAAACACTAACAGCCATAAAAGGAGAAATCGACAGTAACACAATCATAGTAGGGGACTTTAACACCCCACTTTCACCAATGGACAGATCATCCAAAATGAAAATAAATAAGGAAACACAAGCTTTAAATGATACATTAAACAAGATGGACTTAATTGATATTTATAGGACATTCCATCCAAAAACAACAGAATACACATTTTTCTCAAGTGCTCATGGAACATTCTCCAGGATAGATCATATCTTGGGTCACAAATCAAGCCTTGGTAAATTTAAGAAAATTGAAATTGTATCAAGTATCTTTTCCGACCACAATGCTATGAGACTAGATATCAATTACAGGAAAAGAGCTATAAAAAATACAAACACATGGAGGCTAAACAATACATTACTTAATAACGAAGTGATCACTGAAGAAATCAAAGAGGAAATAAAAAAATACCTAGAAACAAATGACAATGGAGACACGACGACCCAAAACCTATGGGATGCAGCAAAAGCAGTTCTAAGAGGGAAGTTTATAGCAATACAATCCCACCTTAAGAAACAGGAAATATCTCGACTAAACAACCTAACCTTGCACCTAAAGCAATTAGAGAAAGAAGAACAAAAACATCCCAAAGTTAGCAGAAGGAAAGAAATCATAAAAATCAGATCAGAAATAAATGAAAAAGAAATGAAGGAAACAATAGCAAAGATCAATAAAACTAAAAGCTGGTTCTTTGAGAAGATAAACAAAATTGATAAACCATTAGCCAGACTCATCAAGAAAAAAAGGGAGAAGACTCAAATCAATAGAATTAGAAATGAAAAAGGAGAAGTAACAACTGACACTGCAGAAATACAAAAGATCGTGAGAGATTACTATAAGCAACTCTATGCCAATAAAATGGACAACCTGGAAGAAATGGACAAATTCTTAGAAATGCACAACCTGCCAAGACTGAATCAGGAAGAAATAGAACATATGAACAGACCAATCACAAGCACTGAAATTGAAACTGTGATAAAAAATCTTCCAACAAACAAAAGCCCAGGACCAGATGGCTTCACAGGCGAATTCTATCAAGCATTTAGAGAAGAGCTAACGCCTATCCTTCTCAAACTCTTCCAAAATATAGCAGAGGGAGGAACACTCCCAAACTCATTCTACGAGGCCACCATCACCTTGATACCAAAACCAGACAAGGATGTCACAAAGAAAGAAAACTACAGGCCAATATCACTGATGAACATAGATGCAAAAATCCTCAACAAAATACTAGCAAACAGAATCCAACAGCACATTAAAAGGATCATACACCATGATCAAGTGGGGTTTATCCCAGGAATGCAAGGATTCTTCAATATACGCAAATCAATCAACGTGATACACCATATTAACAAATTGAAGGAGAAAAACCATATGATCATCTCAATAGATGCAGAGAAAGCTTTCGACAAAATTCAACACCCATTCATGATAAAAACCCTGCAGAAAGTAGGCATAGAGGGAACTTTCCTCAACATAATAAAGGCCATATATGACAAACCCACAGCCAGCATCGTCCTCAATGGTGAAAAACTGAAACCATTTCCACTAAGATCAGGAACAAGACAAGGTTGCCCACTCTCACCACTCTTATTCAACATAGTTTTGGAAGTTTTAGCCACAGCAATCAGAGAAGAAAAGCAAATAAAAGGAATCCAAATTGGAAAAGAAGAAGTAAAGCTGTCACTGTTTGCAGATGACATGATACTATACATAGAGAATCCTAAAGATGCTACCAGAAAACTACTAGAGCTAATCAATGAATTTGGTAAAGTTGCAGGATACAAAATTAATGCACAGAAATCTCTGGCATTCCTATATACTAATGATGAAAAATCTGAAAGTGAAATCAAGGAAACACTCCCATTTACCATTGCAACAAAAAGAATAAAATATCTAGGAATAAACCTACCTAAGGAGACAAAAGACCTGTATGCAGAAAATTATAAGACACTTATGAAAGAAATTAAAGATGATACAAATAGATGGAGAGATGTACCATGTTCTTGGATTGGAAGAATCAACATTGTGAAAATGACTCTACTACCCAAAGCAATCTACAGATTCAATGCAATCCCTATCAAAATACCACTGGCATTTTTCACAGAACTAGAACAAAAAATTTCACAATTTGTATGGAAACACAAAAGACCCCGAATAGCCAAAGCAATCTTGAGAACGAAAAATGGAGCTGGAGGAATCAGGCTCCCTGACTTCAGACTATACTACAAAGCTGCAGTAATCAAGACAGTATGGTACTGGCACAGAAACAGAAAGATAGATCAATGGAACAGGATAGAAAGCCCAGAGATAAACCCACGGACATATGGTCACCTTATCTTTGATAAAGGAGGCAGGAATGTACAGTGGAGAAAGGACAGTCTCTTCAATAAGTGGTGTTGGGAAAACTGGACAGGGACATGTAAAAGTATGAGATTCGATCACTCCCTAACACCATACACAAAAATAAGCTCAAAATGGATTAAAGACCTAAATGTAAGGCCAGACACTATCAAACT
The DNA here is from genome assembly GCF_949752795.1 of Hyperoodon ampullatus. Classification (NCBI taxonomy): domain Eukaryota; kingdom Metazoa; phylum Chordata; class Mammalia; order Artiodactyla; family Ziphiidae; genus Hyperoodon; species Hyperoodon ampullatus. The sequence continues at coordinate 87,584,176 of NC_136916.1, forward strand.
CTTAGAGGACAACATAGGCAGAACACTCTATGACATAAATCACAGCAAGATCCTTTTTGACCCACCTCCTAGAGAAATGGAAATAAAGACAAAAATAAACACATGGGACCTAATGAAACTTAAAAGCTTTTGCACAGCAAAGGAAACCATAAACAAGACCAAAAGACAACCCTCAGAATGGGAGAAAATATTTGCAAATGAAGCAACTGACAAAGGATTAATCTCCAAAATTTATAAGCAGCTCATGCAGCTCAATAACAAAAAAACAAACAACCCAATCCAAAAATGGGCAGAAGACCTAAATAGACATTTCTCCACAGAAGATATACAGACTGCCAACAAACACATGAAAGGATGCTCAACATCTTTACTAATTAGAGAAATGCAAATCAAAACTACAATGAGATATCATCTCACACCAGTCAGAATGGCCATCATCAAAAAATCTAGAAATAATAAATGCTGGAGAGGGTGTGGAAAAAAGGGAACACTCTTGCACTGCTGGTGGGAATGTGAATTGGTACAGCCACTATGGAGAACGGTATGGAGGTTCCTTAAAAAACTACAAATAGAACTACCATATGACCCTGCAATCCCACTACTGGGCATATACCCTGAGAAAACCATAATTCAAAAAGAGACATGTACCAAAATGTTCATAGCAGCCCTATTTACAATAGCCCGGAGATGGAAACAACCTAAGTGTCCATCATCGGATGAATGGGTAAAGAAGATGTGGCACATACATACAATGGAATATTACTCAGCCATAAAAAGAAATGAAATTGAACTATTTGTAATGAGGTGGATGGACCTAGAGTCTGTCATACAGAGTGAAGTAAGTCAGAAAGAGAAAGACAAATACTGTATGCTGACACATATATATGGAATTTAAGAAAAAAAAAGGTCATGAAGAACATAGGGGTAAGACAGGAATAAAGACACAGACCTACTAGAGAATGGACTTGAGGATATGGGGAGGGGGAAGGGTAAGCTGTGACAAAGTGAAAGAGCGGCATGGACATATATACACCACCAAACGTAAGGTAGATAGCTAGTGGGAAGCAGCCGCATAGCACAGGGAGATCAGCTCGGTGCTTTGTGACCGCCTGGAGGGGTGGGATAGGGAGGGTGGGAGGGAGACGCAAAAGGGAGGGGATATGGGAACATATGTATACATATAACTGATTAAATTTGTGATAAAGCAAAAAATAAAAATAAAAATAAAAATTAAAAAAAAAAATAAATAAATAAATAAATAAATTAAGAAAGGAAAGTTGAAAAAAAAAAAAAAAAAACAAAGATAATGATGACTCAAAGTTTAGGTGGATTCCTGTTTTCTCTTAATGTGTTTATTAAATAATGTAGAGATGTTTTCTAGAAAAAAATTGTACTTAATTACAAAGGATTATGTTCTCTTTTTCAGTCCTTCTTTGGTATGTCTAAAGGCTCTGATGTATTTGGAGAAGTGCAAGGGTGTAAATGGTTGGGGAACCCTGTCTGAGACACAGGTTGCATGCCACCCTTTGCACAGGCCTCTCTTGATTTCAATCGCTATGTTCTTCAAGGGCTAATCTCCAGATCATCTGCTTCTCATTTGCTCTCACATTAACAACCACAACAACAAACACTAAATATATAAAACAGCAATGCAAAGGAAACAAAAATGTCATCATGTAGAACAGACAAATCATCATTTTGTAGTTCATTCTAAACTTGGTGAGGTGATGGATTGGTTCTGGCCTTTGCTTTTCCTTATTTTAGTGGATTCCGGACCTTTTCCGGCATTCAACTGTATCTCTCCAATGCAGCACGATAATGCATCAAGGAAGAAACACAGGGCACCGCGTCTTTTACTTTTATGGTAAAATTCCTTGGCACTAAGTAGGAGTTCAATACTCTTTTCTTTTGTTGTTTGTGTGGCCCTGAGTCAACAGTGACTTGTTGAAGTGAATTAAACTGTTTAGAAATCAGCTGAGAAACAAGAAATCTGCTTCCCAAATGATATCTCTCATTTATTATTTCTCGTTCTATTGTGGATTTAAAAAAAAAAATAACGTAGGCCCATGCTCTAGAAAGTGATGTCAAGAACGATCTTCTAGAACTTGCCTGCATGTGTAAGACTGTGGTTTGCTGCCGAGTCACCCCTCTCCAGAAAGCTCAAGTAGTAGAGCTGGTGAAGAAGCACAGAAATGCTGTCACTTTGGCCATAGGCGATGGAGCCAATGACGTCAGCATGATCAAAAGTAAGGGGACATTTGCTCAATGGGGCGTGCTGCAGACCTGGAGCTCCCAGGTCCAGCACTTGGCAATATGTAATGGAGATTGCATTGCAATTTAATTTTCCCAGTGTTTCTGAAATGAATACTTTTATGGCTCAATTCATCCACCATTATTAGCATTCATTAAAAAAAAACCTTTAATTAAATCGTTTATGTATTGGTCACTATTCGGAGAAATAAGTAGCTATAGTGTAGAGGAATGAACCTTATATACACAGTCCCAACACTAAGGTTTAGTCCCAGCTTTGCCACTTACAAATTGTAAAACTTTGTTCAAGTTACTGAACTTTCTGAGTCAATTTTCTCTTTTGAAAAACTAGGATAAATACCTATCATGAGTGTTTCATGAGATAATGTATGGGAAAATTATAAATGCTGTGGGTTTCTGTGAATAAATAATAACATACAAGAAGAGTGATAGGGGAATTCCCTGGCGGTCCAGTGGTTAGGACTTGGCGCTTCCACTGCTGGGGGCCCGGGTTTGATCCCTGATCGGGGAATTAAGATCCCGGAAGCCAAGTGGTGTGGCCAAAAATTAAAAAATAAATTAAAAAAAGAGGAGTGATAGGTTCCCCAAAGAGGTTGTGTCTTTGTTTGGGGAGTGAAACTGTCCCTCTTCTCCTTTGTAGGTGCTCACATTGGTGTCGGCATCAGCGGCCAGGAAGGACTGCAGGCAGTCCTAGCCAGCGACTACGCATTTGCACAGTTTAGATACCTCCAAAGGCTTCTCCTTGTTCATGGAAGGTGGTCCTATTTCCGAATGTGCAAATTCTTATGCTATTTCTTCTATAAGAATTTTGCATTCACACTTGTGCATTTCTGGTTTGGTTTCTTCTGTGGTTTCTCAGCCCAGGTTGGTAAAAAAGTTTCTTTCTTTTATATGATCCCCTGGATTGTAGATGACTGTTCTTCATGGCTATTTACTAATCAATAGAGATCATTTTTATATATTTAATATAAATGACAGTGTGACAAATTATGTAATGGATAGTTGACTTGAGCTTTGAACCCAAGAAGAATATATATTTAGCTAGAGTTTTATTTTTTGCTTATTTACATAGTAACTAATGACGACTCCTTCCTGTGCATTTTAAAGTTTTTATTGAAATTTTGGGTATGATGACAGGTAAGCTTGATGTAGAGTTTTAATTCAGAATCTGAGAAACACTAATAAGAAAAGTTGAGGCATATCTGTTGGAAAGATGATCACTCACCCAACACACTGAAGGTAAATATTTTAAATCAGGGGAAGGAATTGCTACCCTGACCTCAAGGCTGTTTGACAGCAATTCATCAGCTAAAAATTGATCCATAGGTTATGTTGGTAGCAAGGAAGAAAAATTAACAAATTTGTAAATTAGGATTCTATTTTTATATCTACTTTTACACATTTTAAAGGTTACATAACCCCATATCTTGGATATCAGGAAAATTTTGACCCTGGGTATCAACTGTGAAATGTAAGACTTATAGCATTTAAATATATTTATGAATAAAAAATGGCATCAATATTTTAAACGACAGCAACAAAAGAAAAAGGTTGTCCTTGAGAATGAAATGGTAACCATAACTATCATTAGAGATTTCTTCAATTGTTCTTCCTTCCTCTTGTGTTTTTTTTTTCACATCTTTATTGGAGTATAATTGCTTTACAATGGTGTGTTAGTTTCTGCTTTATAACAAAGTAAATCAGTTATACATGTACATATGTTCCCATATCTCTGCCCTCTTCCATCTCCCTCCCTCCCACCTTCCCTATCCCACCCCTCTAGGTGGTCAAAAACCACCTAGCTGATCTCCCTGTGCTATGCGGCTGCTTCCCACTAGCTATCTATTTTACGTTGGGTAGTGTATATATGTCCATGCCACTCTCTCACTTTGTCACAGCTTACCCTTCCCCCTCCCCATATCCTCAAGACCATTCTCTAGTAGGTCTGTGTCTTTATTCCCATCTTACCCCTAGGTTCTTCATGACCTTTTTTTTTTCTTAGATTCCATATATATGTGTTACCATACGGTATTTGTTTTTCTCTTTCTGACTTACTTCACTCTGTATGACACACTCTAGGTCCATCCACCTCACTACAAATATCTCAATTTCGTTTCTTCTTATGGCTGAGTAATATTCCATTGTATATATTTGACACTCTCTAGGTCCATCCACCTCACTACAAATATCTCAATTTCGTTTCTTCTTATGGCTGAGTAATATTCCATTGTATATATTTGGCACATCTTCTTTATCCATTCATCCGATGATGGACACTTAGGTTGCTACCATTTCCTGGCTATTGTAAATAGAGCTGCAATGAACATTTTGGTACATGACTCATTTTGAATTATGGTTTTCTCAGAGTATATGCCCAGTAGTGGGATTGCTGGGTCTTATGGTAGTTCTATTTGTAGTTTTTAAAGGAACCTCCATACTGTTCTCCATAGTGGTTGTATCAGTTTACATTCCCACCAACAGTGCAAGAGGGTTCCCTTTCCTATACACCCTCTCCAGCATTTATTGTTTCTAGATTTTTTGATGATGGCCATTGTGACTGGTGTGAGATGATATCTCATCGTAGTTTTTATTTGCATTTCTCTAATGATTAATGATGTTGGGCATTCTTTCATGTGTTTGTTGGCAATCTGTATATCTTCTTTGGAGAAATGTCTATTTAGATCTTCTACCCATTTTTGGATTGGATTGTTTGTTTTTTTGTTATTGAGCTGCATGAGCTGCTTGTAAATCTTGGAGATTAATCCTTTGTCAGTTGCTTCATTTGCAGATATTCTGAGTGTTGTCTTTTGGTCTTGTTTATGGTTTCCTTTGCTGTGCAAAAGCTTTTAAGTTTCATTAGGTCCCATTTGTTTATTTTTGTTTTTATTTTGTTTTCTCTAGGAGGTGGGTCAAAAAGGATCTTGCTGTGATTTATGTCATAGAGTGTTCTGCCTATGTTTTCCTCTAAGAGTTTGATAGTGTCTGGCCTTACATTTAGGTCTTTAATACATTTTGAGTTTATTTTTGTGTATGGTGTTAGGGAGTGTTCTAATTTCATACTTTTACATGTACCTGTCCAGTTTTCCCAGCACCATTTATTGAAGAGGCTGTCTTTTCTCCACTGTATATTCTTGCCTCCTTTATCAAAGATAAGGTGACCATATGTGCATGGGTTTATCTCTGGGATTTCTATCCTGTTCCATTGATCTGTATTTCTGTTTTTGTGCCAGTACCATACTGTCTTGATTACTGTAGCTTTGTAGTATAGTCTGAAGTCAGGGAGCCTGATTCCTCCAGCTCCATTTCTCGTTCTCAAGATTGCTTTGGCTATTCGGGATCTTTTGTGTTTCATACAAATTGTGAAATTTTTTGTTCTAGTTCTGTGAAAAATACCAGTGTTAGTTTGATAGGGATTGCATTGAATCTGTAGATTGCTTTGGGTAGTAGAGTCATTTTCACAATGTTGATTCTTCCAATCCAGGAACATGGTATATCTCTCCATCTATTTCTATCATTTTTAATTTCTTTCATCAGTGTCTTATAATTTTCTGCATACAGGTCTTTTGTCTCCTTAGGTAGGTTTATTCCTAGATATTTTATTCTTTTTGTTGCAATGGTAAATGGGAGTGTTTTCTTAATTTCACTTTCAGATTTCTCGTCATTAGTGTATAGGAATGCCAGAGATTTCTGTACATTAATTTTGTATCCTGCTACTTTACCAAATTCATTGATTAGCTCTAGTAGTTTTCTGGTAGCATCTTTAGGATTCTTTTATGTAGAGTATCATGTCATCTGCAAGCAGTGACAGCTTTACTTCTTCTTTTCCAATTTGGATTCCTTTTTTTTTCTTCTCTGATTGCTGTGGCTAGAACTTCCAAAACTATGTTGAATAATTTTGGGGAGAGTGGGCAACCTTGTCTTGTTCCTGATCTTAGTGGAAATGGTTTCAGTTTTTCACCATTGAGAATGAAGTTGCCTGTGGGTTTGTCATATATGGCCTTTATTATGTTGAGGAAGGTTCCCTCTATGCCTACTTTCTGCAGGGATTTTATCATAAATGGGTGTTGAATTTTGTCGAAAGCTTTCTCTGCATCTATTGAGATGATCATATGGTTTTTCTCTTTCAATTTGTTAATATGGTGTTTCAGGTTGATTGATTTGCATATATTGAAGAATCCTTGCATTCCTGGAATAAACCCCACTTGATCATGGTGTATGATCCTTTTAATGTTGGATTCTGTTTGCTAGTGGACTCACACCAGTGCTGTCGGATTCTGTTTGCTAGTATTTTGTTGGGGATTTCTGCATCTATATTCAACAGTGATATTGGTCTGTAATTTTCTTTTTTTGTAGTATCTTTCTCTAGTTTTGGTATCAGGGTGATGGTGGCTTCTTAGAATGAGTTTGGGAGTGTTCCTCCCTCTGCTACATTTTGGAAGAGTTTGAGAAGGATAGGTGTTAGCTCTTCTCTGAATGTTTGATAGAATTCACCTGTGAAGCCATCTGGTCCTGGGCTTTTGTTTGTTGGAAGATATTTAATCAGAGTTTCAATTTCAGTGCTTGTGACTGGTCTGTTCATATTTTCTATTTCTTCCTGGTTCAGTCTCTGAAGGTTGCTCTTTTCTAAGAATTTGTCCATTTCTTCTAGGTTGTCCATTTTATTGGCATAGAGTTGCTTGTAGTAATCTCTCATGATCCTTCGTATTTCTGCAGTGTCAGTTGTTATTTCTCCTTTTTCATTTCTAATTCTATTGATTTGAGTCTTTGCCCTTTTTTTTTCTTGAGGAGTCTGGCTAATGGTTTATCAATTTTGTTTATCTTCTCAAAGAACCAGCTTTTAGTTTTATTGATCTTTGCTATTGTTTCCTTCATTTCTTTTTCATTTATTTTTGATCTGATCTTTATGATTTCTTTCCTTCTGCTAACTTTGGGGTTTTTTTGTTCTTCTTTCTCTAATTGCTTTAGGTGCAAGGTTAGTTGTTTATTTGAGATGTTACCTGTTTCACAAGGTAGGATCGTATTGCTATAAACTACCCTCTTACAACTGCTTTTGCTGCATCCCATTGGTTTTGGGTCGTCGTGTCTCCATTGTCGTTTGTTTCTAGGTATTTTTTGATTTCCTCTTTGATTTCTTCAGTGATCACTTGGTTATTAAATAGTGTATTGTTTAGCCTCCATGTGTTTGTATTTTTTACAGATCTTTTCCTGTAATTGATATCTAGTCTCATAGTATTGTGGTCAGAAAAGATACTTGATACGATTTCAATTTTCTTAAATTTACCAAGGCTTGCTTTGTGACCCAAGATATGATCTATCCTGGAGAATGTTCCATGAGCACTTGAGAAAAATGTGTATTCTGCTATTTTGGGATGGAATGTCCTATAAATATCAATTAAGTCCATCTTGTTTAATGTATCATTTAAAGCTGTGTTTCCTTATTTATTTTCATTTTGGATGATCTGTCCATTGGTGAAAGTGGGGTGTTAAAGTCCCCTATTATGATTGTGTTACTGTCGATTTCCCTTTTTATGTCTGTTAGTATTTGCCTTATGTATTGAGGTGCTCCTATGTTGGCTTCATAAATATATACAATTGTTATATCTTCTTCTTGGATCGATCCCTTGATCATTATGTAGTGTCCTTCTTTGTCTCTTGTAATAGTCTTTATTTTAAAGTCTATTTTGTCTGATATGAGAATTGCTACTCCATCTTTCTTTTGGTTTCCATTTGCATGGAATATCTTTTTCCATCCCCTCACTTTCAGTCTGTATGTGTCCCTAGGTCTGAAGTGGTACTCTTGTAGACAGCATATATATGGGTCTTGTTTGTGTATCCATTCCGCCAGTCTGTGTCTTTTGGTGGGAGCATTTCATCCATTTACATTTAAGGTAATTATCGATATGTATGTTACTATTCCCATTTTCTTAATTGTTTTGGGTTTGTTATTGTAGGTCTTTTCCTTCTGTTGTGTTTCTTGCCTAGAGAAGTTCCTTTAGCATTTGTTGTAAAGCTGGTTTGGTGGTGCTGAACATTCTCAACTTTTGCTTGTCTGTAAAGGTTTTAATTTCTCCATCAAATCTGAATGAGATCCTTGCTGGGTAGAGTAATGTTGGTTGTAGGTTTTTCTCCTTCATCACTTTAAATATGTCCTGCCACTCCCTTCTCGCTTTCAGAGTTTCTGCTGAAAGATCAGCTGTTAACCTTATTGGGATTCCGTTGTGTGTTATTTGTTGTTTTTCCCTTGCTGCTTTTAATATGTTTTCTTTGTATTTAATTTTTGATAGTTTCATTAATATGTTTCTTGGCGTGTTTCTCCTTGGATTTATCCTGTATGGGACTCTCTGTGCTTCCTGGGCTTGATTAACTATTTCTTTTCCCATATTAGGGAAGTTTTCAACTATAATCTCTTCAAATATTTTCTCAGTCCCTTTCTTTTTCTCTTCTTCTTTTGGGACCCCTATAATTTGAATGCTGGTGCATTTAATGTTGTCTCAGAGGTCTCTGAGATGGTCCTCAGTTCTTTTCATTGTTTTTTCTTTATTCTGCTCTGCAGTAGTTATTTCCACTATTTTATCGTCCAGGTCACTTATCCGTTCTTCTGCCTCAGTTATTCTGCTATTGATCCCTTCTAGAGTATTTTTAATTTCATTTATTGTGTTGTTCATCATTGATTGTTTCCTCTTTAGTTCTTCTAGGTCCTTGTTAAATGTTTCCTGCATTTTCTCTTTTCTATTTCCAAGATTTTGGGTCATGTTTATATCATTATTCTGAATTGTTTTTCAGGTAGACTGCCTATTTCCTCTTCATTTGTTATGTCTGGTGGGTTTTTACCTTGTTCCTTCATCTGCTGTGTGTTTTTCTGTCTTCTCATTTTGCTTATCTTACTGTGTTTGGGGTCTCCTTTTTGAAGCCCGCAGGTTCGTAGTTCCCGTTGTTTTCGGTGTCTGTCCCCAGTGGCTAAGGTTGGTTCAGTGGGTTGTTTAGGCTTCCTGGTGGAGGGGACTAGTGCCTATGTTCTGGTGGATGAGGCTGGATCTTGCCTTTCTGGTGGGCAGGTCCACGTCTGGTGGTGTGTTTTGGGGTGTCTGTGGCCTTATTATGATTTTAGGCAGCCTCTCTGCTAATGGCTGGGGTTGTGTTCCTGTCTTGATAGTTGTTTGACACAGGGTGTCCAACACTGTAGCTTACTTGTCGTTGAGTGAAGCTGGGTCTTGGTGTTGAGATGGAGATCACTGGGGATTTTCATCTTTTGATATTATGTGGAGCTGGGAGGTCTCTTGTGGACTAGTGTCCTGAAGTTGGCTCTCCCACCTCAGAGGCACAGCACTGACTCCTGCGTGGAGCATCAAGAGCCTTTCATCCACACGGCTCAGAATAAAAGGGAGGAAAAATAGAAAGAACAAAAGAAAGAGGATAAAATAAAATAAAGTAAGATTAAATAAAATAAAATTATTAAAATAAAAAATAATTATGAAGAAAAAAGAATTTTTTTAAGTAAAAAAAAAAAACAAAACGGACAGACAGAACCCTAGGACAAATGGTGAAAGCAAAGCTATACAGACAAAATCTCACACCAAAGCATACACATACACACTCACAAAAAGAGGAAAAGGGGAAAAAATAATCTATCTTGCTCCCAAAGTCCGCCTCCTCAATTTGGGATGATTCGTTGTCTATTTAGGTATTCCAGAGATGCGGGGTACATCAAGTTGATTGTGGAGATTTAATCCGCTGCTCCTGAGGCTGCTGGGAGAAATTTCCCTTTTTCTTCTTTGTTCGAACAGCTCCCGGTGTTCAGCTTTGGATTTGGCCCCGCCTCTGTGTGTAGGTCGCCGTGAGAGCATCTGTTCTTCGCTCAGACAGGACGGGGTTAAAGGAGCAGCTGATTCGGAGGCTCTGGCTTACTCAGGCCAGGGGGAGGGGGGAGTACGGATGCGGGGCGGAGCCTGCGGCGGCAGAGGCCGGCATGACGTTGCACAAGCCTGAGGCGTGCTGTGCGTTCTCCCAGGGAAGTTGTTCGTGGATCCCGGGACCCTGGCGGTGGCGGGCTGCACAGGCTCCTGGGACGGGAGGTGTGGATAGTGACCTGTCCTTGCACACAGGCTTCTTGGTGGCGGCGGCAGCAGCCTTAGCGTCTCATGCCTGTCTCTGGGGTCTGCGCTGATAGCCGCGGCTCGCACCCGTCTCTGGAGGTCCTTTAAGCAGCGCTCTTAATCCCCTCTCCTCGCGCACCAGGAAACAAAAGGGAAGAAAAAGTCTCTTGCCTCTTCGGCAGGTCCAGACTTTTCCCCGGACTTCCTCCCGGCTAGCCGTGGTGCCCTAATCCCTTCAGGCTGTGTTCATGCAACCAAGCTCAGTCCTCTCCCTGGGATCCGACCTCCGAAGCCGGAGCCTCAGCTCCCAGCCCCGCCCGCCTCGGCCGGTGAGCAGACAAGCCTCTCGGACTGGTGAGTGCTGGTCGGCACCGATCCTCCACGCGGGAATCTCTCCGCTTTGCCCTCTGCACCCGTTTCTGCGCTCTCCTCCGTGGCCCCGAAGCTCCCCGCCACCCGCAGTCTCCACCCGCGAAGGGGCTTCCTAGTGTGTGGAAACCTTTCCTACTTCACAGCTCCTTCCCACTGGTGCAGGTCCCGTCCCTATCCTTTTGTCTCTGTTTATTCCTTTTTCTTTTGCCCTACCCGGGTACGTGGGGAGTTTCTTGCCTTTTGGGAGGTCTGAGGTCTTCTGCCAGCGTTCAGTAGGTGTTCTGTAGGAGTTGTTCCACGTGTAGATGTATTTCTGATGTATCTGTGGGGAGGAACGTGATCGTGTCTTACTCTTCTGCCATCTTCCTCAACTCCTCTTTCCTCTTGTTTTAGTTACTGGTTTCAATGATATACATGCAGCTAATTTTTTCAATTATTTTATTCCAGAAAAATTGAGTATGAATTAAATCTTGGCATTTTATGTTATCTTAAATGTGCCAAGGGAGATTAGCAAATCCTTTTTGTAATGAAAATAGGTTTTATACATTTTCCCCTTTTTCTGAGAAGTTGAGATTTCCTAAAGGCACATCCATACCCATTTCTAATTTTCTCTTTTAAGAATAACATTCCCCAAACTAAAAGCAAATTCTGTTGATATTTTTGGTAATATCTAGACAGTTGAAGTAAAGCATAGTCTTGATTTTAGTTTCTCAGAAATAAAAGTTTTCTTAGCGCCGCTTCAGAGAAGGCACTGGGGTGGGGATATTTACCTGCTCACGGTTCCACCTTACTCCAACAAAGACAAGCATGGGAATGTGGCCTGTGCTCTCCTAGGCTGTTGGCTTTTTCTCCACATGAGAATGCAGCAAGGCTATTTGCTAAGTGGTGTTTTTGAGCAATCCAGTTTTCATATTATAAAAGTTTGGGGCTTTTGAAAGATCACAAAACACAGAAGAGATGCCTTAACCCTTATTAAGAGCTCTTAGGACGCAGAGGAGTAGTTAGTGGTTTGAATGGGTAGACAGACACACCAAGCTTAGATAGGCAAGTTTACTGCCAAAGTTGTCTTTGTTAAAACTATGAAGTTGAAATGAATGTTCAGTGACTTCTAATGTCTACATTTAGGTGATTTTCTGCTCTGCTTTCAGGATCTGATAAAACTGGTCAGAGTCAAATGTTAAGCAACTAGATTTTTAGTCTTCTCAACAGTATTTTCAGTTTAAAAGAGAACAGCAAGGGAGAACAATGATTGCTTGAAAGACATGAGTATCTGATATAAACTCAGCTATAAGACACACCACCTGGCTGTAATTAGGTTTCTTAAATGTTTGATTTAATTGAGCATGTGTCTTTTCTGAGTTCTTCTTTGTTTTATTATTTATTATTTACACTGAAAACTACTTAATTGCACAATCTTCATTTGAATCCATTGTCAGTCCTAAACGGGCTTCTGTGTTCTTCCTGATGCTAGTGAGTTGAGCTGGACCAGTGGTTCTCAAGCTTTAATGTGCATGGGAATCACCTGAAAGGCTTCTGAAGCACAGCTCCCCGGGCCCCACCTGACTTTCTGATTCAGCAGGTCTGAGGTAGAGCTCCCAAATTTGCATTTTTAACAAGTTCCCTGTAGATGCTGATGTTGCAGGTGGGGTACCATACTTTGAAACCATGGGGCTGGCCAGTATAGAAGAAAATCTGAAGGTATCCTTTTTGAACCCAGAGCCTGGAGTGAAATCCAATCTGATGACTTTTCATTTTGTCCACTCTGGACTCTACTCATCTTTTCTGAGGCAGAGGGGCCAGTTAAGCAAACAGCTTTTCCCCTCAAAAGAATTGTTCCAGAGGGCTTAGAATCTTCTTATCAACCCTACCAAAGCCATGGCCCCTGAGGCTTATACATGCACTAAGACAAGGTCAGGAGAAAAATGGGTATCTGTTTCAGGGGAGAGGATTTCTTTTCCTAATTTACCCAGTCTCTTATGATTTTATCTAGCTTAACCCTGAGCTTCTCAAGGAAAGGAAGCACATCTGAGTCATCCATACAGCCTATAGTCTTGAACGGCGCCTGGCATATAGAAGGCGTATAGTCATTTCAGTGTTGTTGGTTGTTTAGTCTAGAGCCCTTTCCTGTGCTTGCTTGAGGTAGATCCAGCAAGGAGAGTCCTTCTAATATGCGTCCAGTCACTCCTGCAGGTGCCACTTACTCTACCTGCACCAAGGGCCATCTCTACACGCTTTGCATCTTGTCTCTGTAAATGTGTGCAGCCTGACCAGCACTGTGGGCTCAGTGTCTTAAGATCTTAGTGTGATTATGGCATTGATTCCAGAAAGTAGAAAGATGTCTTTTTGCAGTGGTGTTAATATTAACATATGATGGCTAATTGGACCACAAGTAATACATTTCTTATTTATAGCTTCATTCTAGGAAAGACATAGAGTGGATTTTTCCTGGTTTATTTTTCTTTGCCTAGGTCTTTGCTGATTTAAATAAGCCAATAATCCTCTTTAAGGAGGGGGAGGAGTCACCACATAAGACCAATTGGGCTACTGAGTAGAAATCTTGGACTGCTACCCATTTTGCCCTAATTTTTATGATGATATAATCAAATTGAGACTTAGATTTATACTTACTGGACAGTATCCTTGAATCCTACTATTTAAGGCTTTCATTCATTCAGTGAATATTTACTAAGCCCTTGTATGTGTCAGACTGTGATGCCTGCTGGAACTTACATCTCAGGTACGGAAAGGGATGTCTAAGAGGTGTATTCTTTGTGGACATGGCAAAATGTGATCTCACAAATTTTATTAGCTGTCCACATCGTGGAGAATTGAAGGTTTTATTTCCAGGATTTTCAGAAAAGTAGATAGGCTTGTCAGGAGAGTGGCAAGTAGTAATTGGTTATGGTCTGTTGGAGAAGAAAAGGCAGCAAGTCAATGACAGTGCCCATGTAATGGCATAAACGTTTTGATGTCATCTGCTAGGTGGAATCATGATATTTGTTGACACCAACAGGTAGGGACAAAAGCAAATTGCAAGTATAGCTAACACTTAGAAAGCACTTACTATGTGCCAGGCATTGTTTAAATGTTTTGACTGTATTAGCTCAATACTTATAATAACCATATGAAGTAGATTTTTTAATTGTGGTCTATGTCAGTTTTTAAAAAATAATTTAAAAATATTTTTAATTGTGGTAAAAAACATAAACATAAAATTTACTGTCTTAACCATTTTTAAGTGTACAGTTCAGTAGTATTAAGTACATTCACATTGTTGTACAACAGATCTCCAGAATTTTTTCATCCTGTAAAACTGAAACTCTATATCCATTGAAAAACAGCTCCCCATTTCCCTCTCTCTCCAGCCTGTGGAAATCACCATTCTACTTTCTATTTGTTTGAGTTTGGCTAATTTAACATGACTTATGTTCTAGTTTACTGATTCTTTCTTCTACTTGATTGAGTCTGTTGTTGATGCTCTTTATTGCTTTCTTCTCTCATTGTATTCTTCAGCTGTAAGATTTCTATTTGTTTGTTTTGATGATTTCTACTTCTTTGTTGAACTTCTCATTTTGTTTATGCATTGTTTTCTTAATTTTAGTTGCCCGTGTGTTCTTATAGTTCACTGAAATTCTTTAAGAGGATTATTCTGAATTCCTTGTCAGATAGTTCATAGATCTCCTGCAGCTTGGGGTACTTGATGGGTCAGCTGGAAGCATCTGTGGGCAGTGGGGTTTGCTGTCAGGGTCTCTAGTTGGGTGAAGTCACTGCCTATGCTCTGAGGTCAGGGGGCTGCTGCTGGCTGGGCTCTGTGATTGCTCATGGTAGATGACATTTCAGGCTGTGCTTCCTGACCAGATGGTGCTCACGGCTGGATTCTTTGTTTATGCAGGGCCATAGGCTTTAAGGTTGGATGGGACCTCAGGCTGTGCTCTGTGATAAGGTGGGACCAAAGGGTGTGTCCCAAAGTTGGACTGGGTCCCTGTCTGGGCTTCCGCACCAGATGGGACCCACAGACTATGCTCCATGATTGGGTGGACTCACTGGCTGAGATCCCTGACTGGGCTGGGCTATAGGCAGCATTTAGCAATTGGGCAGTTCTGTATGCTGGGCTTTGCTTCAGGGTGGGGCTGTAGACTGGGTTTCTTGACTGGGTGGTACCATAGGCTGGGCTTTGAGGCTACCCAGGGTCACTGTTCTGACTCCCTGGTCGTATGAGACCAGAGGCTATACTTAAGAGTTGGGTAGACCTTCTGGCCTGGGGCTCTGTATAAGCAGGGCTGTAGCATGGAGGGCTTCCTGGCTACCTGGGTTCACTGGTCAGGCTTCCCGGTTGGGTAGGACTGGGGGCTATACTCCGTAGGTTGTGAATTTTCTTCTCTGCCTAGGTGGGGCCACAGAACAGTCTCCACAGCAAATATAGCTTGTTGACTGGTTACCCATATCAGGCAGAACTGCCTGGACCAAACAAAGTCCCTGGCCAGAAGGGGCTACTGGCTCAGCTCTGCAGATGGGCAGAGCCCCTGCCTGGCATCTCTGCTTCAGTACTGCTGAGTACTGATTGCTGTAAGCCCTGTCCCCCCGCCCTTATCTGTCTCTATCTGATCCACTTTGGGTTCTCTTTCTCCAGTGGAGAAACCATAGGCCCAGAGGGGCCCTTTTGGTGCAGTGCTGTACCGGCCTGGGGGAGGGGTGACACAGGGTATAGTTGCTCCTCCTTCCCTTTTAATGTGATGCTTCTCAGTCTCTGTGATCCAACAGGGCACTTCAGCTTCAGCCCCCAGTTCTGGGATTTTCACAGTGGTGTCTTGTCTGTGGATAGTTGCTAGGTAGTCTTCTTGTGAGGGGGACTGAAGCTGGGAATGACCTATGCTGCCATCTTGATGACATCACTCCTGAAGTCTCTTTTTTTCCAGAGAGCATTTGTGTGTCATCTGCCAGTTCCCTGGGGATACTACCTACCTGAGATCTTTCTCTCTGTTCCAGGATTTTTTTGAATTTGGGCTGTAAACACTGGTGAATACCATTTGAGAGTCAAGTTTTCAGGAGAAATTTTTTTGTCTCTCCCTTTAGCTAGTTCCAAGGTTGACACAGGCAAGTTTCCTTGCAGTCCCTTTCTGCATAAAGATTTGTTTCTCCTTTACTCTCACACTAAAGATTTAGCCCTTTGCTGCCTTAGCGTTATGAGAATGTTAGATTCTCCATTTGGTCTAATCTTGGCATCAATAATGGTGTCTCTTAGAATAAATAGTGTCTCAGGGTCAATGATATTTGGTATTATTACCCAAACTCATGTGACATGGAACCTTGTTTTCCCCAAGCAACATGCATAAAGTCCTACAGAGCTCTACAGTACCACATAGAACCCACTTAGGGAAATTCTGAAATAGATGTCTCTGACAGTTTCAAAACTATTTATCCTAGTTTCAATGTTTTGAGGCAGTAAAATGTACAAAGGACAAAATGATGCTAAGAATATTATTCCCAGAAGAATAGGCTATTTATGTTCCTCTCTTTCAAAAACTTCCATTTTCTTAATTAAATCTAGTCCAGGGATAAATTAGTCCTGTTTTATATGCTAAAGGAATGCTAAAGGAATCGGGGGCGGGGGAGGTTTTCATTTAAACTTCTGTAAAATCTTTTTCACTATCCTCAAAGATAATTTTATGTGAATATATATTGACTTTTATATATCTGAGAACATACTCTTTGCTTTTTTCTTGTTAAAAAATCACATTTTGAGAAACCCCTCTTGTTTTACATTCTTCAAAAATGTTATTTTTCTTAATGACATTCTGAAATATGAATTTATTACAAATTGTTTATTCTGATTTTATAAACATTACAATTTTTGTCATTTTAAATTGCATAGTTCATCCCTTGCGTATAGCCATGAGTCACACAACATTGTATTGCTAGTAGTAATGCTTGTTTACTGTCTTGGGAAGAGAAAAAATGATGAATAGGACAAGTTCCTACCCACCTGGAACTCATTTTCTCATTGGGAAACAAAGATATGCACAAATATGTCTGATAGAAGTACTGTATTTGAACTTAATATGAGAGCATGGGAAAAAGGAGGAATGTGTTAGGATCTGGTGTGACTTCAGGGGCTCAATTAATCTCAAGTGAGTATATGAACATTTTCAAAATTAAGTGGAGGTCTGGAGGCCTGCAGGTGTAGCTACCTGCAGGGATTCAGGGGCTGGTTTGTGTAAAGGTGTGAGACTAGAGTAAAAGGAGGGAAAGCCTCCTGATATACCTGAACACTTTCCAACTGACCTGAAGTTAGCTGAATTTAATCTCTTTTTAATTTCTAAAATTCCATTTAAAACCAACTCATTCAGAAAAAATACCTTTAAAAAACTGCATGGCATTACTTGTGGCATACAGCAAGAAGTATCTTCTAGAACAGATGTTATACCACTATAAAGATGGAAACGCTGGTCTCCCCCCACCCCACCCCCATGTGAGCGGGCTGGTGTGTTAGTAATTCTGAGAACTGGCTGTGACAGCAACTCGGATATGGAATTGAGATTGGTCAGGATCATTGTCTCTTTTCCATTCCCTGTTTTTCACTAGAAGCTCCTGATTAACGACAGGTTTAACTGAAAAATCTTTTGGCTCTTTTTCTTAGCCCTGTTTTTCTAAGGACAATATGCTGTAAATATGAGGCAAGTGAAAAGAAAACAACATATTTGGGAGAAATGCTAGTCTACAGAGAATGAGCATTTTTGAATAGGGGACATTTTTGCAGTGACACTTTTTCCCCCATTGAAATCATTTAGCTGGCTTGGGCCTCCAAAGCCACATGTTGGGCGACAAGCCTTTCTTAGCTCCTAGAGCCCATTAGAAAGCTGCTTACTTCCAGTCTGTTAATGAAAGTCGGCCGTCTGAGGTCTTCCCACCGCTGCCATCCTTCTAAATTGCTTCAGTGGAATTGAAAGCTCCACGGTGAAATGGAGCCAGTAGTAATAAAAGCTCCAGGACCCGGCAGATTCAGTAACAGCAGGCATGTGTTCAGAGGCCCTTGCTTGGCAGGCCTGATCTGCAGTCACTTCTGTGTCTAATCCCCATAGGAGTGAGACTCACTCACATCCTCCAGCACAGAACCTATAGTCTCTGAATGCTCATTCATTTCAAAAGAATAAACTGAGTACCAGTTTGGGGCCAAGGGCTCTGCAGGCATCCAACGACACAAGAATGAACCAGAGGGATGCAGTTCCTGCCCTCAGGGAACTTAACAGTCTGGGAACGATTTTATTTTCACAAATGTGAAACTGATGTTGAATAACTCTGTAGTCACCTTTCGCTTATTTTTCCACCAAGACTTTTTTAAAATTAAATTTGTCATGGACGGGCCATATCTTGGGAAAAGCCCTGTCCAATCTCAGCATGATTCATAAGCACCTAAGTATTTCTTCCCTGCATCTCTCAACAGATTGCTTTGAAGTAATCTACTCTGCAGCCAAAAACACCTGACTAAACGTAAATAGATTGTTCTTTCACAGACACATTGTTGACTTTTAAAACACCAACTTAATTACTTAATGAAGTGACATGTGCTATTTCTTTACTCCCTTGGCCTGTGTCATGGGGCCTGGTGAATTTTTTCCAGTCTCTTATTCTCTGATGACAGCTCTGGTAGATTCCAGGCAGTGCCCCATCCTGGTAGGTGGGCTGAGGCAGGTGTGCAAGCCCATCCAGCTGTGGCGTGCTAGGCTCCAAGGGGCCGGTGGGTGGGACGATTCACTGCTCGTGAGATGGTGACACTTAGGACATCTCGGATGATGATGTGGTGCAGGCTGGGCTGGGCTTGGTTTATGGACTTTCCTCTGCTTGACTTCAGTGCCTCACCTTTGTTGTGATTGCTTTAGGACACATGGAGAAAGAATCTGCCTGGGAGGGACCAGACTCCTTTTGTTCGCTTTGCTTGGTAGGCTTTCCTGGGAGAAGCAGCTGGGACACAGAACAAAAAGTGTATGTCTTGTGGAAATCTAAAATCTTTGCTCTGGCAGGGAATGTCAGAGATACTGAGTCTAGCCCCTCATTTGACAGAGGAGGAACCTGAGTCCCCCAGGATCTGAGGATCGGTGGTAGACAAGGCTGAGACTAGAGCTCATCATGCCTTCTGACTTTTTCTTCAGTGCCCCTTCTGCTCCGCTTGATAAATGGCCACTGGAATTGTTATAGACTTGAGAGAATGGCGATCTCTTTAAAAAAACAACAACAACAACAGTATTCTCCTAACCCCTAATCAGGCAAATGTTTGCTTTATTTGGAATCTAAAGGAGAAATGTCCAGAAACAGTCAGTACACTAGGACTATGGGGGAGAAAATGAACTCTCTTACTGAGAGAGAGCTTATGCTGTAGGGAGTATCTCCCACAGCTTAGATCCTTAGAAAGGAGGCAACTTCCTCCTGAAATCATCTGGAAGCTGGAGGCCACCTTCTGCCAGCAAACACTCCAACCAAACTGCCACTAAAAGACCATTTAAATATAATCCACCCTGATGAGATTTCCAACCAGATTTCTGGACCAGAGGGGTTTGGATAAAGGTCAGATAAGTCTTTAAACTGAATCATGGACCCTTTCTAAGGACATGCTTTATCTCAATCTGTTATCAAAGCCTGCATGATTTTCGTGGAATCCACTGTGGATTTGTGTGCACTGTTTATACATGTAACTTATTTTAAAAGCACCTTATGCCCTCAGGACTTTCAATAAACTATCCCCCACCAGAGATAGAGCCATAAGAACCCCTCAACCACCTGCCTCACCCACCAAAAAATCCCCCACAACAACAACAAAAAAACCCATTGGTTGAAGCCCTATTTAGGAAATTCACATTTGAAACTGTGCAACTACTGGCACTGTGTACTTCTGATATTATCTGATGACAATTTATCATTGTCAGTGAGATACAGAGCTGTGTACTTTTTTTTAAAATTCTGCTGTGATATGGAAACAATTATCTTGTCAAGGCCAGAAAAACATTAGTTATGTCAAACAATATAAGAAAACTCACAAGGAAAAGTTTGGAAAGTGACGTGAAAGAGTGTGACTAACCTCAAGGCTTGGATGACTTCATGGATTTGGTTACCTGTGAGCCCATGTCAACCAGGCTGGCGGTTCCCCTCCCCTCCCCTTCCAGATGTGCTCTGCGGAAAACCGGGGGAGGGGCGGGTGCTCAGGTCTGGGCCATTCCTCCTGGATCCTGCTGGTGGGTTTCTGCTAATTACACAAATCAGTAACAGATGTGCTGAGGGTAAGCACCTCATATTTATTCCACAATGTGTTTTCTTTAAACGACAAAATTTTTAAGGCCAAAAAGATAAAATATCATTATATAGTTTTCCTCTGCAACACAAAGCAAAAGGGGGGAATACATGTCTCCAGAGAGGTAGTTCATCCTGTCATTTGAACAAGGAGCTAAGCCAATGGTCTCAGAAGAGAAAGCCCTTTGTAACTGTTTAAGATCCTTATTAAGGTTTATTTAAATGTGGTATTCTATAAATCATAGATTTTGTGTTCCCCAAGCTGTTAGATTATAATTTATAGCTGGGGTATTTTTACTCTATATAAAATGGTTGATAAGGTTGATAAATTGCTCCCACAGAGAAGGGAACCAGGAGGAGCTTTCCTTAAATAGGAAAACAGTGGTTGGAAAAATGAACATTCCACTGTCTTTTTTCGATCTGTGAAGAGACACTTTTAGGTTTCCAAACCAGACTAGTGGCATGGCACAGGAGCCTGGCTTTTCCATCTTATTAAGAATATTGGAAATGGGTAACAGAAAATTTGGAAGTAGAGGTGGTATGGCTGCCCCTAGGAGGACGGGGGCCTCTGCACAAATATTTTTGTTCAGGACTCCTGTTTATATAAACAATTTGAGTCACCCGAAATCAGAATGTCAGCACTAGTCTGGTCTAGTCTCCGGTCAGAATGCTTCCCACGGGAGAGGCTACAGAGGAATCATTCCCCCTCCTTCCTTCACCCCGCCCATATCTTTGGGGCATCTGATGAACCCACATGTGAGGAGGGGAGGGAGGGAGAGAGTGTTTGGGGGGGTAGTGGAAATAGTAGAGGGCTTGAGCATGTGTGGAAGGGGAGAAACAGGGATGGGGTCCATGTGGGTCATGATGTGGCTAGTATGCCCTTCTCTTTTGGTCCTAGTCACCAGAGGGGGTCTTTGAACTTTTCTGAGTGTAGCTAAGGACTTAAAGGGGAAGGGGAGCATTTACTAGGATAACTATTTGAGTAGTTGGAGATCTCTTGCAAGGAGAGGAAGAAGCCTGTTGTAGAAGAAATACTGCTTGTGATTTTATTTTTTATGGAAGCCCCTAAAGACTAAGCTGTGCTAAATCAATACACATAAGTGGGAAAGGTGTCTTTTATTTATTTATTTTTTGTGTGGTACGCGGGCCTCCCACCGTTGCGGCCTCTCCCGTTGCGGAGCACAGGCTCCGGACGCGCAGGCTCAGCGGCCATGGCTCACGGGTGCAGCCGCTCCGCGGCATGTGGGATCCTCCCGGCCCGGGGCACGAACCCGTGTCCCCTGCATCGGCAGGCGGACTCTCAACCACTGCGCCACCAGGGAAGCCCCGGGAAAGGTGTCTTTTAAAAGTGAATGACTCAGTTTAACACATTTGAGGCAAAACTAGAGTTAGAGTGAACAGTGATTGATATAATTAAGTATTCACGAGGAAAATGATAATTATATCAAGGTATTTGGTTTTCTTTAAATCGTGCTCTAATTTTCTGTTGATTTCATTAATATAGTAGTTTATTATGGATAGAAATATCTATGGTTAGTTGTAGCAATAAAGAATTGTATTTTCATAGAAAAGTATAATTTGTAGGAAAATATACCTTTTTATTTACCATTAAACATATCACTTGAAGCTTGAATCCTTGCATGCTCCTCCCTCCCTCCCTTCCTTGCATAGTAAATGTATTCACTATCTGTTTGTCAGGTGCTGCTGTACTGGCATTTACTCATTTCATTGAATACTCACAGCCCCCCTCAAATCCCCATTTTATAGCCAAGGAACCTAAGACTGAGAGAGATTGAGTATTTTGCTCAGGGACACGCAGTTCTATCAGAATTCTGACTCCAGTACCTTTACCCTTAAGATACCAGCTTCCTTCTGTTGAATACTTACCATCTGCTGGGCATTGAGTTAGGTTCCTGAGCTCCCACAGATGAATAAATTGTATGACCTGCTCTCAGTGACACCAAAAACTTGGCCTCTGTGTACGAGTGCTGAATTGAATCTTGGAGACAGTTCTGGGTGAAGTGGAAAAGAAGAGCTTTATTGCTTTGCCAGGCAAAGGGGGACACAGAAGGCTCCTGCCCTCAAAAACTGTGTGTCCCAACCCAGGAGGATTTGGTGAGGAGTTTTATAGCAATGGTTCAAGGGTGGGGTTGCTGATAAGATTAGGGTGTGTTCAGGGCCTGCACTCCTGTAATCTGTAATCTGGTCTCAGGTAATCTCTTGATGAGCTTCTGTGGTTCCTTTAATCTGGCCTCAGGTGGTCCTCTCTGGAATGAAGAATGCTGACATCTTCCATTTGTTGGGGGTTTTAGTTCTGTAAAGAGCTCAAAGAGCTTGTTATGTGTACCCCTTGAGGCAGAACCAGGACCCTGCCTCAAGGCTGCGCTATTGTTTCTTGGCTGCTCCTCCCTTGTCTGGGCATCCCCTCCCTTCCCTGATTAGCAACTCTTCAAATTTTCGCTTTGGAACTCAGGGAAGGTCATGGAGGCTGGAGTCTGTTTCCTACAAACAAGAAATGGGGGACAAGGAAAGGCTTCTATGCCCAGGAGCCCCACAGGGTCCTGCTTGCTTTCACCAAGAAGCTTGAAGTCTAGTGGAGAGGGCCTGAGAACCAGCATATAAATAATTGTTAAGTCGACAGCTATGAAGTGGTGAGGTGTGGAGTGTCATGGGACTACAAAGGAGTGGCCTGGAACCCAGCCCTGGAGGATGGAAGTGGGCAGGGCTCAGAAAGTCTTCCTAGAAGATCTGTCTCTGGGCTGACCCTTCAAGGATCAATCAGAGCGAAGCAGGTGAGGAGGGAAAGGATGGCCATCCCAACGGGGTGGGGGGACAATAGGAGGAAAGTCACAGAAGTGAAGGGTGGTTTGGGCTGCAGCACAAGCCATCTGGCATGGTTAAATCAGTGGGATCTGGGATTAATTTGATGTCGGGTGTTGGAGAGAGGGAGAGAGATCATATTTCTGATTTGGGCCCTGGGATGGAGGTGGTGGTGTCAGAAACTGATATAGGGAACACAAGAAGGGAGCCTGGTTAAGGAACTGTGAGAATGAGTCCAGGCCTGGGCACAATGAGTTTGAGAAGCCTGTGGCACATCCTCAGCGGAGGGTCTGGTAGCAAGTTAAATGTCTAACATTTATAAAAAGTTGTAAAATAATTCATCAGATATTTATAGAGCACCTATCATTGGCTAGATGATGCTCTAGACACAGGAGTTAGTGTTGTGCGTAAGTCTCTGTTTCATGGAGATTATATTCTAGTGGGATGAAGACAGATAATAAAGAAGTAAATTAGTGAGCTGATTTCAGAATTGTTATTAAGAAAGAACTGGGTAATGTAGAAATTCTCATTGAGAAGGTAACACTGGAACTGTGACCTGAGTGTTTAGAGGGAAACTTTCATTTGAATACCCCGGGGTTAAAGTATTCCAGGCAGACGGCATGGCAAGTGCAATTGTCCCTTGATGTAGAAATGAGCCTGGTAAGTTAGAGAAAGACAATCAGTGAAGCAAAGTTGAAGAGGCAGACAAGCATAGCTCAGGGAGAGCTTTACGTCATGGTGCAGAGCCCGGAGGTTTTTAACTTGGGTAAATGCTAATGTTACCATTTCAAATGACAAAAACCAGCATACAAAACTGTATTTATTGCACACTCTCAACTGTATAAAATGATGTGAGCAAAGAAGATTTTAAAGAAACTTGCCAAATGATACCACTGATTGAGAGGTGGTTTCATGCCATGGTCAGTGCTGTGAATGCTGAGTACCAGGGCTGGAACTTGGTCCTAACACTTGCTAGGCCAGCAGTTCTCAAACTCTGTGATCTCAGGACCCTATCTATCAATATTTATCATATCAGAAATTAAAATGGAGAAAAAATTTAAACATTTATTAATTTATTAAAAAATAATGAACCCATGATATGTTTACGTAAATGACATATTTTAATGAAAAAAATTACTGTACTCTCCAAAAAATAAGCTGTGAGAAGAGAGTCAATTTTTATACTTAAGTTCTTATTATTTAGCACAATAGGAAGCAGCTGGGTTCTCATATCTGCTTCTGCATTCAGTTGGTTGTGATATCACAAGTCATATATACTCATGCGAGAATGAAAGTGAAAAGGGCAAATAATCAACTTCTTAGCATCATTCTGAAAATAGTTTTGCCATTGTGGACCCCTTAAAAGTTCCATACCCCACCTTAAAAATCTTTGTGCTCAGTGTGACGTTGGGCTCCTAACCTAAGGGGTCTCAGACTAGTTTCCCCATCTGTAAACTGGAGGCTGTTGATAGCACCAACCTCACAGGATTGTTGTGATTACTTAATGAGTCAATATATGTATTTAATGAGTCAATATACGTTAAAATAATGCCTGGTACATACGGTGTTCAGCACATATCAGCTAGTTTTCTTTTTGTTGTTGTGATTCTGGGTGGCAGCAAAAACTCTCGCAAGAAGTTGCAAAAACTCATTTAAACTTTATTCTCACTGATTTTCCTTCCTGTCCTCTCTTGCTCCAGTTGTGAAATGAGGCTTCAAATCTGAATGCCAGCTTACAAATGCTACCGTCAAATAATTGCAGGTTTAATCAGTTACTCATAGCTTAGCTTGTAGTAATTTTCCAGATTCTTTCTTTCTTCCTTGTACCTAAAATCATCTCTTCTCAGTGAGTAGAAGTTTGATGGTAGATGAGGTAGAGGAAGAAGAAGAGATCTGACAGTACCAGGTTCTGCCTGATGCTATAAGACTTCAATTTAATTGCTTTCCCCCTCTTCTGTTTTCCATACTGAAATCATAAAATGAATTGAAAGTCAGAAGACGCCATCAGCTACTGCTTGAGGATTTGTGTCAGCTAGTGCATTTTTTTTTTTTTTTTTTTGGATGGCGGTAAGTGAAATTCTCAATCTTGGCTTCACAGTGGAATCACCTGGGAAATTTTTTAAATTACCAACACTTGGATCATCCCACCTCCAAAGATACTGATTTAATTGGCCCGGATATGGCCATGGTCAGCAGGATTTTAAAAATCCTCCCAGTGCCCAAAGTCTCACCAGGCTATGACTTAAAAATAAGGTCATGTGTTTCCTTTTTTATTGTAAAATATAACAAATCTACCCCAAAAGTACATAATACATAAATGTCAGCTTAACAAATTGTAAAGTGAACACGCACGTCACCACGATCCAGGGCAAGAACCAGAATGTTGCCAAACCACAGAAGCTCCCTTGCCTTTTCTCAGTCACACCTCATTTTCCAACTCTCTGGAGTTAATCATTGCCCTGATATTTGATAATCACTTTGTTTTATAATTTTATCCTATGAGTATAAATCTCTAAACAACATAGAATAGATTGGCACATTTTTAAACTTTATTGAAATGGAATCATACTTTTTTGTCTGGCTTCTTTTGCTCAACATTGTATATATTTTTTGATTCATTTGTGGTTTTGGATATAGCTGTAGTTCCTTGCTTTTCATTATTCTGTAGAATTCTGTGATATCAATATACTACAGTGCCTTTCTACATTCCACTCCTGATGGATGTTTCTGGTTTGGGACTGTTATAACCAGTTCTGGTATGAGCATTTTCATATGTCTCCTGGTACATGAAGGCAGACATTCTGAACATATATCTCTAGGAATAGATTTGTTGGACACCTTTGCTCATCCAAAGGAAGAGAGAGAGGCTGAGCAAACAGGAGTCCAGAAGATAGGAGTTGGTGTCTGGGACTCTGTTAACACTCTACTCTGGGCTGGGACCCTGGAGGTTTGCACTGCTCTGAGCCATGTGCCTTGAGGATGTTGGTGATCTACAGGAGGCAACTGTGAAGCTCAGGATCCTCTCTTTTAATCATTTCCTGAGACTAGAGGGAAAAGGTTCAATGCCTGTCAAGGGTAGAGATCCTGTTAAAATACTTCCCACTCTGGACTGGGACCCAAGGGCAGCCTCCTGGCAATAGGGTCACAGGTAGGACAGCCGGGTGGTACAGAAAACATCAGGCCTTCATCCCAACCTCAGCAGCTGATAGAAGGAGATAAACACAGTCTCTGGAGAAAGAAAACATCATCCTACGCCTTGAAGTGGTTCTTAAATTCTTATCCTCTCCTGTATCTTGACAGGTATTCCCCACTAGTTAGTTCATTGAAGCTTTGATGAAGATACTATTTTTCCTTAGCTTTTTTTGTTATCTTCAGTGGGGAGTTTGGTATGAATCAGTTGTTACTGATGGCACATGCCCCTATCTTATATGCATACCATAAACCCAGGCTTGTTTCAGATACCTCTGCTAAAATATCCTGGGGTTTCCAGGGAGTGCTGTCAAACTTTTCTGGTCTATTCTCATGGTTGCCTGATACTCCAGGCTATTGCCCTGCCCTTCTGTAGGTTCTCTCTTGCCACATTGAGTCTAAGATCCTCTGGGTCGCTGCTGCTGTCTGTACTACTTTGCTCCAAGCATAAACATAGACTGTGGTATGCTAGAGCTGGCCCATATTGGTTCCTAAGAACTGATTGTTAAATTCTTAGGATTTACGTGAGCCAGTGGTTAAACACAGCTGTTATTAAAAATTAAATTATATAAACTTACAATTTAAATAAATTATATGAAACACAAAGTTCATGAATACTCAAAACTCATCCCTTTTAAATTAGCTTACCATATTTTGCTGATTATGCTCTTGAGGTTATTTCTATCTGTTGGATCTGTGTGGTGGAAATACTATATACAATGGCATGCTATGGCACATCGCTTCGCAACTCAGTGATATGACTGCTTGAACAGTCATGGGAAAATATTTACACCATGGAAATTGGTCAGTGCTACAAATCAGGGCTTTTTCTTTCTTTTTAAGAGCTAGTTGTTAAACACTTAGCACATCTCCGGACATAGGCCCCCCTTTCAAATGCTCACAGCGGAGTCAGAGTCGAACAGAGTTTAGCAGGCCTCAAAGAATAACAACAGGGAATTACTATTCAGAGAACTTAAAAACTGGTTACTAGAATGGTTATTCTGAGTCACAAGCATAGGCCTCTTGGTGGTAGTTACTAATGTTGCCGCTTTGCCTAAATCCTGTCTCAGCTGTTTATTGGTGGTTGAATTCAACTTTCCTGCCTTGTCGTTTAGCCTACCCTCAAAGAGAATGACATTGAGCAGGTCTTTCCTATGTCGATTCCAGGCCTCAGCTCTCTGAGACACACAGAGAGTAAAATAATTTCCTTCCTTCCCTCATCTACCCCACTCCTCTTTTATGTTCTCTTTTTTTTTTTTTTTTTTTTTGCCCTAAGAATGAACTCTCCTTGAGATGACTGACAGTGGGAATGTCTGTGCTCTTTACTTCTTACCATGGGTCTAACCTGGCTCAGAATACAATAATCACCATTTTTTCATAGTGTCTGGTTTATTCAGTATTGAATAAAGCCACCTGTGGAGCTTCAACAGAACAGTCCAGATTGAGATTTGGCCTTTGAACACTGGCCTTCACTTCCCCTTTCCTTGAACAAGTATACACCCATCTCAAGAATAAACAATAATGCTAAGACATAGAGTAGTCCAAATCCAGATTTAGCAATAAAGACACCAAAATATTTTGTCTTCAATATAATGTACATGTACAGGACATGATTTAAAGGATTGCCTTACCTATATAACTGTGTAGAACCTACCTTTAGTTTCTCTGTCTGGAACATTTGCACTTAAGATTCCTCATTGCTTTCAGAATTGCCCTAAGAATAAAATATGCTTCAGAATGTATTCAAAATCTAGCACTTCTCCCTGCTGATCACCTGATCCAGCCCCCTTCATCTTTCATCTGGACCACTGCAGTGGCCTCCTAATTGGTTTCCCAACTTCCACAATTGCCCCTCTTCAGTCTATTCTCAGCACAGCATCCAGAGTGCTCAGGTTAAAATACAAATCGGATCAGGATGTTTCTTTGCTCAAAATCCTCTAATGTCTTCTCATTTGACTTAGGGAACAAGCCATGGTTACCTCCATAGGATCCTCCTCTTTATTTCTTTGACATCATTATACTCCCTGTAGGTCACCCTGCTCCAGCCAGATGGACTGTCTTGCTGACCTCTGAACATACCAGATGCATACCTGATGCCTCAGGGATTTTTCATGCACTCTACTTGCAGTATGAAATTTTCCTGTCCCAGAAAGCTGCAAATTTCGATTCTTTATTTCCTTCAGATTTTTTCTCAAATATTACTTCTTAGTGAGACCTTCTCCAATCACCTTATCACAATTACAGCCCTCCTATATTTCCTATCCCCTTTTCCACCCTAGTACTGATTACCATCTCACTCATTCACTCACCAACTGTATATATATATATATATATCTATATATATATATATATATCTTCATTATTGTATAAACTGTCTGTTTCCTGACACCATTACAAGGCATATTTCATATGGAATTTTTATCTGATTGTATCATGTTCAAATACCATTGCCTAGAACCTGGTACCTGGCACATAGTGGTTTCTTAATAAATATTGAATGAATGAATGAATGTATGACAGAGTGGTAGAACAGACATTAGTTAGGATCTGGAGACCTAGGTTTTAATTTTTGCCTTTGCCTGTGATAAGCTCTATAACACTTATTACATTCTGTTTCTATATCTCTAGGTACTTATTAATACAATGGGGATATAATGACTGTTTCACATGCCTCATTGACTTTTAGTGAGACTCATGCAGGGAAGTGCTCTCTATAGGTGTGAAGGGATATTTTTATTGTCTTATTTATACCCACTGTAGTGAGCAGCTAGTTCCAGGTCCACCTTGCTTTAAACCACTCCCAAGAAAAAGCTCTCCATTTGAACAGAGGGTGGGGCTGACAGGTTCTTTTCCGTATCTCCCTCTGAAGATGTTAGCGGATCCTTGCTTATTGTTTAGATCAGGTAATTGGACTTACTATAAGCCATTAAAAACCTAAAGAATGAAATAACCCACCACAGGGGCCAGGGCCTTGTGTGTGTCCAGCATTGTTTTATGTGTTCTGCATGTATGATAACCTTTCATCCACCCCCACTGCAACTCTGCGAGTGAGAGTATGGCTTCATTTTAGAGATGAAGAAATTGGAGTTTAGAAAGATCTAGTACCCCACTAAAGCAGTGGAGCTGATAAGAGACAGAGCCTGGGGAGAACTCATGTCTGTCTGACTCTAACACCAAACTCCCGTCCAACTCAGGAAATTGAGATAGTCAGTCCAAGAGCCTAAAAGTGAATATTCTCACACCTGTGGATGATGTTTCTCACTGATGTGTTCATTTCTTTTCAGACTGTCTATGACCAGTGGTTCATTACCCTTTTTAACATTGTCTACACATCACTGCCTGTTTTAGCCATGGGGATTTTTGACCAGGTATGTGTTTTTCTCTGCCTTTATAACGTATTTTGCTCTGTTGATGCCTTTTAGTTGCTTTTAGCTTCTAAGTAGAAGACACAAATCATAGAAAGAGTCCTAGGAATGCAGTTGTTTTAATAGGTATTGCATGGCTCAAAAACCCTTCCAGATCTCCCACCTCCACCAAAAGATCCTCTGATCAGAGCTTGATTACTATCCTCTTAAAGATTCACACCCTACATTATTTCTCTAAAGGCTCTGAGACATCCTGCAAGAAACAGTCTCTTTAATTTCATTGTAGCCCAGCATTCCCCAAACTCATAGAACGTTTACTTATTTATTTTTCATGTAGAACTGATCAGTATGCCTCAGAACTAGTACCTGTGGTTCACACACCAGGGAATACTGTATTAGCCTCTGAAAGTGCAGAGAACCATGCAGTGATACGTAGAAAATCATGGAGCTGGGTTGGAGTGCAGAGAGCTAGCATCTGTGGTGAGACTGTCCAGCACAGCCCAGAGCAGGAACTCCAGGCCAGAGGAACACCCTGCCAATGGGAGAGGAAGACACGGAGCCCCACAGCCATGGAGAGAGAAAGTGAGCAGTTTTCTTTGGTTTAGCTCCACATGCTTGAGGGGAGAGAAGGGAGGGAATCATTTATAAAATGGTAGATCCTTGGCACACTCAGACCCTTGGAGGGTACTTCCTGGGTGGGGACAAAGTCTGGCTGCCTATGGGGAAGTGAAAGGCTAGCCAGAGGAGCTTCCATGGCACAGAGTGTATTGTTTAAAAAAAATTTTTGAAGTATTTTTAAAGAGACCAGATTTTCTCCAGGCTGTTGTTAGATCCATTTGCTAGGCCTCATTTTCTGGCCCAAAGCCATCTATTGCAAAATATAAATCTTCGCATTATGAGCTCACTCTACTCTCCCATTCTGAGGCTTTGTAGTCAGTTGTAAGCCTCACTTCTTGTATGTAAAAAGGGCAGTTTGTGAACAACATATTTTGTGAAATTCTACAAAAAGTAATGAACTCTTGAAGACCTTAGATGTAAGGGATTAAGCTCATTCATTTCTAAGTGTCCATGTTTACAGTTGTTCCTTTCCTTGGTACTTTGTAGCTGCCCAGAATGTGGGGTAAAGTATTAAATATAAAGCAATTTCTGGGAAAAGATGGTTATTGTGCAATTTGAAAAAATATATAATAAGGGGAGAATTCAAGATGGTGTTATAGGAAGATCCTGAACTCACCTCTTCCTATGGACACAGTGGGTCTACAGCTACAGAAGGTAAAATTTTCTCTTAAAAAACCCTAAAGCCTGGCTGAAGAAAACCACATGGAAGAGGAGAGGCTGGCACACAATGTCACCATAAACCCCACCCCTGCCCTCAGCATGACAGTCCTCAACAGGGAGAAAACTCAAAACCTGAAGCTTCTCCCTTAGGAGTGAAGGGTGTGCACCCCACATTGGGCACCTTAACATTTAAGACCTGCACCTGCACCTGAGAGATGAACCTCCTAAAACCAATGAGGCTCATGTCCCAAGACCCACAAGACTGAAGCAATCTAAGAAATGGCTCTGAATGAGCCCGTGTGCTCAGACCCACTTGCTCCTTGGGCCCAGCTCAGAGGCAGCAGATCATGCCCAGTGATGGAGGCTCACCAGCTTATATTAAATCATCAGCCTGGGGGAAGGCATCTTATTGAACACACACATCTAGGAGCCCGCTGGAACACACTCCAGGGACAGAGATTGGTGGGCGCCATCCTTGTACTCTCCCTTTGCCATACTCCAGAGCACCAGTATCTCCTGAAAGGGAGCTGTTACATGTGGCTGGTGCCTCTATTTTTGTGGCTGCCGTCCAGGGGACACCTCTTGACTGCTTGGCTCTGGAGGCCAGGGGAACTTGCATTCCTGGTCCCATGGGACTATAGTAATCGGCGTTACCCAGAAAGGAGCTCATATTCCTATCTGGTGTCCTGATTTTTACGGCTGCTGCCAGGGAACACTTCTACATCATCTGGCTCTGGTGGCCAGTGGGGCTTACACTCGTGGGTCTCACAGGATTGTAACCAGTGGAGAGAGAGTTATTAAATATCTACCACCCCTCCCGGGGCAGAGCAAGAGGCAACAGACTCAGGAGCTCAGTCTTTCTGTGAAGGAGGCCTATTAGCTAATCATTATAGCTGAGGCCTGAGGGGCAGCCGTCTAATTAAACATGCATCTAGGGGCTGACTGTCATCCTTTCCAGAGACCTCAGAGGGCAGGCAGTATCTTCATGCTCTCCCTATGCCACATTCTAGAGCTCCAGTGTCTCCTGGAGAGGAGCTTCACATGTGTCTGGTGCCCTGGTTCTTGTAGCTGCTGCCCAGGGGACACCACTTGATCACCTGGCTCTTGTGGCTGGGGGCTTGCGTTCCTGGGTCCCATGAAACAGTAGCAAATGAGGAGTTGGTTCTTGGCAGGCTACCCCCAGGGCACTGCACAGACAGCAGACTGAAACACACTCCCAGTCTTTCTGGAAAAAGGAACTCTTTGTTTGTCCTGGAGCTTCAGCCTGAGGGGCGGGCTTCAGGTTTGACACACTCCTAGTGGCTGAGGAAGCTGCTCTCAAGGAATGTAAGCTGTGATGCCATCTTGGTCTGCTCCCTCTGCCTTGCTCCAGCTTTCTGCGATCTCCCAAAAAAGAGCTTATGCATTAATCTGGAGCCCTGCCTTTTGTGACTGCTGCATAGGGAACCTCCTAGATTGCCTGGTTCTCGTGGCCAGCGAGGCTCATTCTTTCAGTCCCACAGGTATATGTTTGCATGGTTTTAAAAACTGCTGCTTGAGGGTCTAGATTCCAATCAGCCTGAATCTAGGTGCTGTCATCTGACCCTGACACTGACATGTCTTGGCACATTCTCAACTACTGAGAGCTGTTAAAAATATAATAGGCTGTTTGAACAAGCATGAAGGTTTCAGAGACAACAAAGAGCTGGGGCAGGGTTGAACAATAAGGTTTATCTCCTACATGAGGCCACTCTTGGAGACAGGGAGAAGTGTTTGTTTTGTCAGCTGTATGAAAACAAACACAGAGAGTCAAACAAAATGAAGAAACAGAGAAAAGCAATGATCTTAGAAGATCTTAAAGAGGGAGAAGAATGCATGAACACAATAACTTCAACAAAAAGATGAAAAATATAAGAAAATACCAAATAGAAGTCATAGAGCTGAAGAATACAAGAGCTGAACTGATTAATACACTACAGGGGTTCAACAACAGACTAGATGAAACATGAGGAAGGATCAGTCAACTTGAAGACAGGAACTCACCCAATCAGAGCAGCAAAAAGAAAAAGGATGAAAATAAGTGAAGACAGCTTAAGGAACTTACAGGACAACATCAAACAGACCAACATTCACATTATATGGGTCTCAGAGGGGAAGAGAGAGAGAACGGAGCAGAAATCGTATTTGTAGAAATAATGACTGAAAACCTCCCCAACCTGGGAAGGAAACAGACATCCAGACCCAGGAAGCTCAGAGAGTTCCAAATAAGATGAATCCAAAGAGACCCACAGAAAAACACTTTGTAATCAAACTGTCAAAAGTTAAAGACAAAGAAATAATATTAAAAGCAGCAAGAGAAAAACAACTTATTATATACAAGGCAACCCCCATAAGACTATCAGCAGATTTTTTTCAGCAGAAACTTTGCAGGCCAAAAGGGAGTGACATGATATATTCAAAGTTGAAAGGTAGAACTTTCACCAAGAATATTCTACCTGGCAAGGTTATCATTCAGAATTGAAGGAGAGAGAAAGAGCTTTTCCGACAAGCAAAAGATAGAGGAATTCATCACTACTAAGCCAGCTTTATGAGAAATGTTAAAGGGGCTTCTTTGATCTGAAAAGAAAGGTGCTAATTAGTAACAAGAAAACATGTGAAGGAATAAATCTCAGTCAAAAGGTTTGAACAACACAGTTTTGAACTGTGTGGGTACACAATCCACAGTTGGGTGAATCCACAGATGTGGAACCATGAATATGGAGGGCCGACCATAACGTTATATTCAGATTTTTGACTGTGTGAGCATTGTTGCCCTTAACCCTGTGTTGTTCAAGGGTCAACTGTATATAGTAAAGGTAGTGGTTTAATCACTTATAAAGCTAGTATGAATATTAAAAGACAAAAGTAGTAAAGATAACTATGATTATAATAATTAGTTAAGTAATACACAAGATAAAAATGTAAAATGTGATATCAAAAACATAAAATGTGGGGGGAGAGTAAAAATGTTGAGCTTTAGAATGGAATCAAACTTAAGCAGTTATCAACTTAAATAGACTATTATAGATATGGTTTTATTTATAAGCCTTGTATTACCACAAAGCAAAAACCTATAGTAAATACACAAAATATAAAGAAATATAAGCATATCACTAAAGAAAGTCATCAAACCACAAAGGAAGAGAGCAAGAGAAGAAGAAAGGAACAGAAAGGAATT
This sequence comes from Hyperoodon ampullatus, assembly GCF_949752795.1. Taxonomy (NCBI): domain Eukaryota; kingdom Metazoa; phylum Chordata; class Mammalia; order Artiodactyla; family Ziphiidae; genus Hyperoodon; species Hyperoodon ampullatus. The sequence continues at coordinate 87,618,039 of NC_136916.1, forward strand.
ACAAAAATAGCCAGAAAACAATTAACAAAATGGCAATCAGTACCTACCTATCAATAATTACTTTAAATGTAAATGAACTAAATTCTTTAATCAAAACAAATAGAGTGGTTGAATGGATTAAAAAAAAAAAAAAACCCAAGACCCATCCATATGCAGCCTCCAAGAGACTCAGTTTAGATGCAGACGCACAGAAACTGAAAGTGAGGGGCTGGAAAAAGATATTCCATGCAAATGGAAACCAAAAGAAAGCTGGAGTGGCTATATTTATATAAGACTAAATAGACTTTAAAACAAAGGCTAATAAGAGACAAAGATGGGCATTACATAATGATAAAGGAATCAATCCAACAATAGAATATAACATTTGTAAATATTTACACACTCAACATAGGAGCACCTAAGTATATAAAACAAATGTTAACAGACATAACGTGAGAAATAGACAGCAGTACAATAATAGAAGGGACTTGAATACTCACTTAGATCAATGGATAGATCATTCAGGCAGAAAATCGATATAGAAACTTTGGCCTTAAATGATATGTTATACCAGATACATCCAATGTATATATAGAATATTCCCTCCAAAAGCAACAAAATGTAAATTCTTCTCAAGTGCACATGGAACATTTTAAAGGACAGATCATATGTTAAGCCACAAAAAAGTTTTAATAAATTTAAGAGATTGAAATCATCTCAAGCATCTTTCTAACCACAGTGGTATAAAACTAGAAATTAATTACATGAAGAAAACTGGAAAATTCACATATATGTAGGGATTAAGTGACATGCTACTGAACACCAATGGGTCAAAGAAGAAATCAAAAAGGAAATTCAAAAAAACCTGAGACAAATTAAAATGGAAATATAACATACCAAAATTTGTGGGATACAGTAAAAGCAGTTTTAAGAGGGAAGTTCATAGTAATAAATGCCTACCTCAAGAAACAAGAAACGTCTCAGATAAACAACCTACCTTTATACCTCAAGGAACTAGAAAAAGAAGAACAAACGAAGCCCAAAGTACACCTCAAGGAACTACAAAAAGAAGAACAAAGCCCAAAGTTAGTAGAAGGAAGGAAATAACAAAGATTAGAGCAGAAATAAATGAAACAGAGACTAAGAAAACAATAGAGAAGGTCAGTGAAACTGAGAGCTGGTTCCTTGAAAAGATAAACAAAATTGACAAACCTCTAGGTAAACTCACCAAGAAAAGAAGAGAGAGGACTCAAATAAATAAAATCAGAAATAAAAGAGGAGATATTACAACTGACCACAGAAATACAAGGATCATAAGAGACTAATATGAACAGATATACACCAACAAATTGGACAACTTAAAGAAATGGATAAATTCCTAGAAACATACATCGTACCAAGACTGAACTATGATTAAGTATAAACTCTGAACAGAATGGAAAACAGTATGGAGGTTCCTCAAAAAATTAATAATAGAACTACCAAGTGATCCAGCAATTCCACTTCTGGGTACTTACCCGAAGAAAGCGAAAACACTAATTTGAAAAGATATATGCACTCCTATGTTCACTGCAGTATTATTTATAATAAATAAGATATGGAAACAACCTAAGGGCTAAGAGATATAGAGAAAAAATATACAGTTGATCCTTGAAACAAGAGAAGGCGTAGGGGTCCCCCTCACCTTGGCCCCCATCCCCATGCAGTCAAAAATCCTCCTATAGTTATACAGTTGGCCCTCCACATCCATGATTCTGCATCTGCAGTTTCAACCAACAGTGGATCACATAGTACATATTTATTGAAAAATTCTGTGTGTAAGTGAACCTGCTCACTTCAATCCCATGTTGTTCAAGAGTCAACTGTGTGTATAGTAAGGCCCCTTATTGCCATCAAGTTGAGTGTATACCCCTATCCTTTCCTGCTTTGTCAACTCTGGCGCTTAAACTGATCTCCAGATCATGGGATGCTATGCTGGAAGGCCTCAATGACCGTCTATGGGTCTGCTCATTTAATTTAATTAATTAATTTATTTATTAATTTATTTATTTATTTTTTTTTTGGCGGTACGTGGGCCTCTCACTGTTGTGGTCTCTCCCGTTGCGGAGCACAGGCTCCGGACGCACAGGCCCAGCGGCCATGGCTCACGGGCCCAGCCGCTCCGCGGCATGTGGGATCTTCCCAGACCGGGGCACAAACCCGTGTCCCCTGCATCGGCAGGCGGACTCTCAACCACTGCACCACCAGGGAAGCCCAATGTGTCTGCTCATTTTATAAGGAGGAAACCAAAACTCAGAAATTCAGGTTACTTTCCTAAAGTCACATGGCCAATATGTGACAGAACTCAACCTAGCAGTAGGCCACTTGACTCTGAGATTGCAACACTATTACTGTTGTTACTATTACTATCATCATTCTTTTGTTATTATTTATAGAAGCATCTGTTTTTTTAATTACAAGAACTGTGGTAAGAGCTCTGCTGAATACATACCCATTTCATCATGACAGTGATCCTGTGAGGGAGATGCTGTCGTTTATACTCCTGGAGATGAGGAAACTGAGGCTCACACAGCTTAAGTGACGGGTCCAAGACTACACCCCTGCTAAGCAGCAGAGCTGGGGTTTGAACTCAGGATTGTCTGGCTTCAAAGCCTGTGTATATAACCTTATCAGTCACTGGACTGGGGAAAGAAACACCCACTAGCATCTCAGAACGGGACTTCCCAAAGAGACTGTATCAGTGTTCTTCATGGGACTCCATTTGGCAAGGCCCGGGTCATCTTACAAGCAGGAAGGGGAACTTGGTCTGCTCCCAGAGTTCATGCCTATGTTGCTCCCTCTTTGCCTGCTTCACCGTACCCATGATCCTGTGATGTTGCCAGTGGTCAGTCCTTGCCATACTTTTTGGCTGGGGTGTTTGGCTATGGTGCTCACAGTGTGGTCATCAGCATTGCTTTGGAGCTTGTTGGAAATGCAGTCTCAGGCCCCACCCCAAACCTACTGAATTATAATCTGTACCCCAGGTTATTAGTGTGTACATGAGTTTGAGAAGCACAGCTTTAGTTTCTCCCAGGACTCTGTTGGGCCCAGACATGACTCCTTCTCATTCCGTCTAAATTCTTTGTCCTGAACACCTGGTAACTGCCCGTGGAATCCTCCCTGGGTAGAACACTCACCTCTTCAGGCTCAGCTCCCTTCCACTTGGAATCCCACATTCAGTTCCCCCTTTCCCAGTTCCCTTTCTCCTGCTCAGGCTTCCCCCAAAGTTGGGAACTCAGGTTGGCCAATTCTGACTCTGCAGCTCTCTGCTGACATCCCCTGGTCACTACCACTCACTGCGTTGGCAATTAACCCCTGGGGCCCACTGGCTGCACAGGATGTACTAGAATTCTGGGAGCATGAATGCAGCTGCAGGAGAGTACAGGAAAAAAACTTCAATTTGAAGCCAAATATCTGTGTGCAATCAAGTTCTGGTTCTGCCATAAGAGCTGTGTGGCCTCTCATGAATCTCTCTTGGAGATTCAAGTTCCCTATATAAAATAGGGATCATTTTATTATCCTTTGGGTTACTGTGGGAATGAAAACAAAATAATGACTAGTGTATATTAGGGCATGCTTAGATATGCATGTGCTATTTCTGGAGATAGGAAATTCAGGGTATCTCTAAATTCTCAAGCCTCTTCCACTGAAGTAACTCTGTTGACAGGATGTTAATGACCAGAATAGCATGGATTGTCCCCAGCTCTACAAACCTGGACAGCTGAATCTACTTTTTAACAAGCATAAATTTTTCATCTGCATGGCACATGGAATCTACACCTCATTAGCCCTTTTCTTCATCCCGTATGGGGCCTTTTACAACGTGGCTGGAGAAGATGGACAGCACATTGCAGACTACCAGTCTTTTGCAGTGACCATGGCCACATCTTTGGTCATTGTGGTCAGTGTGCAGGTAACCTACTGGTGAAAATATCTTAACTTGATGTCTTTACACCTTTTAAAATTCTGTTTCATTTACTGACAGTAATTTTAAAGGAATACTGGGGTTTTCTTTTTAACTACACATTTTGAGATTAAAACAGGAAGCTTTAACATAAATTTCCAGATGTAGGAGATTAGCATTGGATGTCTATAACCTCCATGTTAGTGGAAACCTCACAATGAATCAATCACTTCTTGGGACTGCATGTTGTATGTGAAGAGAAATGATTATACTACTACTTCCTCCTTGTGCTGTCTTCTTGGAAGAAAATTTTTCCAATGATAACAGAAACTTTCCCATGACTTCTATAAGACTACATTTCTGTGGAATTATCAAGAGGTTCAATTCTATGTATGTGGCACATCCGAATCTCAAATTCATAGTTTTCCTGGTAAGAATGAGTTTTTAAAAATTCATTTTATTGGGCTTCCCTGGTGGCGCAGTGGTTGGGAGTCTGCCTGCTAATGCGGGGGACACGAGTTCGGGCCCTGGTCTGGGAGGATCCCGTGTGCCGCGGGGCGGCTGGGCCCGTGAGCCACAATTACTGAGCCTGCGCGTCTGGAGCCTGTGCTCCGCAGCAGGAGAGGCCACGACAGTGAGAGGCCCGCGCACCGCGATGAGGAGTGGCCCCCGCTTGCCACAACTAGAGAAGGCCCTTGCACAGAAACGAAGACCCAACACAGCCAAAAAATAAAAATAAAAAAATAAATTAAAAGAAGGCTCAACAGTAAAAAAAAAAAAAAAAAAAAATTCATTTTATTGAAGTATAGTTGATTTACAATGTTGTGTTTCTGGTATACAGCAAAGTGATTCTGTTATACATAAATATATTCTTTTTCATATTTTTTTAAACATCTTTATTGGAGTATAATTGCTTTACAATGGTGTGTTAGTTTCTGCTTTATAACAAAGTGAATCAGTTATACATATCATATACTTTTCCATTATGGTTTATCACAGGATATTGAATGTAGTTTCCTGTGCTATATAGTAGGACCTTGTTCTTTATTCATTCTGTATATAATACAGTAAGTCCCCTACATACAAACGAGTTCCGTTCCGAGAGTGCGTTCGGTTCGTAAGTCCAGTTTGTTCCTAAGTCCAACAAAGTTAGCCTAGGTACCCAACTAACATAACGGCTATATAGTACTGTACTGTATTAGGTTTATAATACTTTTCACGCAAATAATACATAAGAAACAAACACAAAAATAAAACATTTTTAATCTTATAATACGGTACCTTGAAAAGTACAGTAGTACAGTACAACAGCTGGCATACAGGGGCTGGCATCCAGTGAACAGGCGAGAAGAGTTACTGACTCGAGGAGGGAGAGGAGGTGGGAGGTGGTAGAGCTGAAGGATCGTCAGCAATAGGAGACGGAGGACAAGCTGCAATTTCACTCACGCCTGACGTTGATGGCACAGGTTCTGTTTCCTTGCTGGATTCAATCTATCTACCCTCTTGAAAAAACGATCCAGTGATGTCTGGGTAGTAGCTCTTTTTTTCTAGTCATAGATGACATGGTAGCACTGGACTGCATTCTGAATGACCGCTGCAACCTTAATGTACCATTCTACATTCAGGTCCTGTGCCTCAAAAACTAACAGTGCCACCTCAAATAAAAAACAACCCCTTGCCATTTCCTGCATCGTGAATCTCTTTGGTTCTTCAGTTACTTCTTCTTCCTCTTGACTCTCTTCATCCTTTCTCTGGGCCTCCAATTCCATCAGGTCTTCATTAGTCAGCTCCTCGTGTTGCACAGCAAGGAGTTCAATGAAGTCGTCCTCTTGCAGATCTAGCTTGAAATAAAGATACTGTACTACTGTACTCCATACAGTACTATACAGTAAAGTACACAAGAGCACAACCAGTTGTAGAGGATGCGCACACGTGACAATGTACGCCAGACACATGAACTAACTTACGTGATTGGACTTGTGAACGCACGTTTGCATCTTTGAAAGTTCGCAACTTGAAGGTTCGTATGAAGGGGACTTACTGTCGTTTGCGTCTGCTAATATCAAACTCTTAATCTATCCCTCTCCCAACCCCCCTCCTCCTTGGCAACCACAAGTCTGATCTCTATGTCTGTGAGTCTGTTTTGTAAATAAGTTCATTTGTGTCATATTTTAGATTTGACATATAGTGATAGCATATGGTATTTGTCTTCCTCTTTCTGACTTACTTCACTTAGTATGATCATCTCTAGGTCCATCCATGTTGCTAGAAATGGCATTATTTCATTCTTTTAAATGACTGAGTAGTATTTCACTGTGGGGGTGTACACACACACACACACACACACACACACACATCTTCTTTATTCATTCATCTGTCAATGGATACTTGGTGTTGATGGACACTTGCTTCCATGACCTGGCTGTTGTAAACAGTGCTGCTATGAACACTGGGGTACATGTATCTTTTCAAATTACAGTTTTGTCCAGATACATGCCCAGGAGTGGGATTGCTGGATTATATGACAAGTCTAGTTTTAATTTTTTGAGGAACCTCCCTAATATTTTCCGTAGTGGCTGCACCAATTTACATTTCCATCTGGTAAGAATGATTTTTGATGATCCATTGATCCTCTTCGGGCATCTTGAGTTTGTTTCTATTTCCTCTTTTATGCAAATGGTGGACAATACCATTAGATATTGAGTTAGAATTTACAAAAGCTTTCCAATCCATTAAAGTCTGTACCTCTGGGTGGATACATTAAGCCATGTGACCCCTGTTTTTTGTCTTTTTTTGTGTGTGCTTTTTTTTGGGGGGGGTGTTTTTTTGAGGGGAAAGTATAAATCAAGGGCTTAATTTTTATAGAGTTTGAATTGCCTGTGGTGAGTCCTTTTTCTATCCTATAAACAATGTGTTTTACAAATCTTAGCCTCTTATATCCAATGAAAGATCTTGTTAAACCCCAGACTTTCTCTTCATGACTCAATAAATATTTAATAGTTTGAATGAATCAGATGTAAATATACTGCATTTAAATGGCATCTCTGCCATGCCTTGGTCCATCTAAGTGAGTATCATTAAGTTCAAACCAAAGCCATCTAGCACTTGACATCTTGCAAGTCCAAAATTCAGTCAGACAGGTAGCATCCAAAATCAGAACCAGATTTCTCCACTGAAAGAGGAGTTCTGTTTGTCTGTTTCACAACTAAATAAAGCATATGGGTGCTTTGTGAACTCTCCATGCCTAGTTCCCCTGTGTTCAATTCTGTAGCAGAGGAGGAGATAATGGAGTGACTTGGAAGCCTCTAACACAGCTAAGGCACCATCATGAAATCATGGCTTCAATCAGACACTGCTGTCCTTAACACACAGAATAAGTTTCAGGAATTTTGTGAATAAGCTCATTTTGAGAGCAGCATTAACATCTTTTCCTCTCTGTCTAAGCTTGAGTAATTTCTGCAGAAGGGGTACATAGATGTTATACTTTTGAGTTCAAATCTTTCTTTATCTTTACTAAATGATATATTGGATGGGCATAAGATTCTTAAATCAGAGCATTTTTCTTTAGGAACTTTGTAAATGATTTTCCACTACATCCATTTCAGTGTAGCAGTTTGATATTAAGTTGATTCTCTTTCCTTTGTAAATAATATCTTCTGTGTCTAGAAGCTTATGTTCTGTATCCTTCGACTTCACAAATGTCACCAGAACATAACTTCTTTCATTGATTTTCCTAGAATTTACAGTACCCTCCCAATCTGAAAATCTTTGCTGTTTGTTATCCCAGAGCAGTTTTCTCTGTCATTTCTTTGATTGCTACTTCTCTCTTTCTTTCTTTTCCTCTTTCTACGATGCCATTATTTCTTATATTGGGCCCATGGATATGACATCTATGGATTTGCCATCCACGTCTCATATCTTTTTGCACATGGTTCCCATTTCTTCAAGTTTTTGCCCAGTTATGAAATACTGTTTCCATTTGTTTTTCCCAGAATATTAATTCAATTCTCATCAGTGACTATTATTGTTTGGTTTCTCTACTGGATTTTAAAATTCAGAAATAATGCTTTTATTTCTTCCAGAATTTTTTACTATGATCTAATTGCATCTCCTTAAGAGTTCTTATTACTTTTTTTGTTGTTGTTATAGTGCTTGTCTGTCTTTCCCATTAGTTCTGCCTCAACAGGAGCCACCTGTTCTTGTTTTTTTTTCAATTGCGTCCTCTTAAATTGGTTGTGATTTTTCTTTGCCTACTCATACCCACACAGGTCAGGCCCCTGGTGTCTCTTAATGGTGATGAACTGACAGGTGGTGAAAGGTACAGCTGCAGATTTTGGTCTAATGTCTCGACAAATGAACTGGAAAGCCAGCATCTCTTTGCTGAGGCATGGAAAGCAGGGCTGTCTGTTCTCAGGCCTCTTGAGGGAAGTAAAGCCTGTCCCTTTAGCACCCCTGCAGTTTCATCAAGGCTGCCAGCATTCTTTTTATGGGGCATCATTTTAAAGGACAGTAAACGTCACGTGGGAAGGGGAAGTATGTCTCCATGTGCAGAGAGGAATCTGTTTACTATGTAGGTAGAGCCCCCTCAGGCAGGCAATAAATCTGTGGCCTTGCTTCAGACTGTGCTAGAAATGCAAACCTTCGCTTGGACCATTTGGTGCCTCTGATATGCAAATAAGGATGCTAGAACCTACTTTTTTTTTCTCTGAGAACTCAAGTGTTCATATTCACCAGTGGCTGTCTTGGTTTCCCCATAACAGGTTACTCTTTTGCAGCTGCGCTGCCATAACAAGTTATTGGAAGGGAGAAGGGCTTGTGAGCATGTTCCCAGATCACCATGAACCCCAGCTTCTGAATTTTACGCCAAAAGTGGATTAAGAATTTTTCTTTGCTATTATTTGAATAACTTAAGAGAAATGATAACCAAAATGAATTAGAATATTGATGTAAACAGATTATACCTGTGTCAAAATGGTCATATAAAAATCTATGTACAGATTTTTTTTTTCGGTTTTTTTTTAAATTAATTAATTAATTTATTTTTGGGACTGTGTTGGGTCTTCATTGCTGCGTGTGTGCTTTCTCTAGTTGCGGTTAGCAGGGGCTACTCTTCCTTGCAGTGTGCGGGCTTCTCATTGTGGTGGCTTCTCTTGTTGCGGAGCATGGGTTCTAGGTGCACAGGCTTCAGTAGTTGTGGCTCAAGGGCTCTAGAGCTCAGGCTCAGTAGTTGTGGTGCACAGGCTTAGTTGCTCTGCGGCATGTGGGATCTTCCCACCCCAGGGCTCGAACCCGTGTCCCTTGCATTGGCAGGTGGATTCTTAACCACTGTGCCACCAGGAAAGCCCTATGTACAGATTTTTAAATGTTGCACTTGCTCACTGTGAAAAATAGTTTTCCAATAGAAAAATTTTGAGAGCAATTTGGAAAGTAGCTTTGAAATTAGAAACCATTCTGCTTTCTTATTTCTCACTTAAAAGAAGTTTAACATTTTATTTCCTGATTTTTGATTCAATGTTGCTAGATATAATGGCTTGCAGATATAAGTCTTAAAGTCAGTTGTCTACCAGGAATGTCACATTAGTCCCCTGTGTTGTGCAGAAAGTGGTAAGGCCTATGGTTGGCTGGAAACTAGACATGTGCCACTGTCTTCTCACAGAACAGTTCTGAGGAAACATTACTCAGTAAAATGATGCTCTTTTAATCCTCAACAATCTCCCCTTTGTGTTTGACTTTATTTACAGATAGCCTTGGATACCAGTTACTGGACTGTCATTAATCATGTCTTCATCTGGGGCAGCATTGCCACTTATTTCTCCATTTTATTTACCATGCACAGTAATGGCCTCTTTGGCATCTTCCCAAGCCAGTTTCCATTTGTTGGTAAGTGAGTCCTACTATTTGCTGGGGCCTAGTGTCAAGTTGTCATTTATTTGTCTTTGTAATTTATTTTCTTTTTTTTTTTTGGTGGGATTAGGGATGACCAATAATTCTGTCTCTAGGAATTGATTGAGCCAGACATCTGAGGGCTTACAGGCTTGAAGTGAGCTCCAAAAGGTTAGGTTTTGCTGTCCCTACTAGATGCAGAATCACTGAGATAGCTGCTTACAGGTTCCTAACAGCCCAGATGCAGTAGACTGTCCCTTTCCAAATAACAGGCATAGGACATATAGATCAGGGATACCTGAAAACCTGTGAAGTTCATGTATGATAGAGGGAAGAGAAAGAAATGCCAGGCTTTCCCTTTTATGCCACATTATCACCAATATTTCTGCCTAAGTTTACCTGTGGAACTTATTTGCATTTAGAAAAGAAATAATGTGTAATTTAGAGCCTTTTAAAAATTGCTGGACATAGTCCATGAGTGGCACCAAGAATAGGCTCTTTGTTCAGTAGCCAGTGTTCAAGTGTCATCTCTGCCACTTATAAGCTGTGTGACCTTAGGCAAGTTTCTTTTCCTTTTCATGGCTTAATGTCTTCAGTTCTAAACTTGGGTATGTTAATAGTTCCTACTTTTATAGGAAATTGGTGAGGGCTAAATGACATAATGCATATGAAATGCTTAGCATGTAGCCTGGTACATAATACTTTTTTAGTAAATGTTAGCCATGATGATGATGAAGATGGTGATTAAAGCAAATGTGGCTTGATTACTGGTTGGGGACATCGAACAGCAGATGGGTAGCAAAAGACCTCCTAAAATCCCTTAAACCCCTGAGATTCTATGATTCTACAAAGAGTATATATCTGGTCTATCTTTGGAGTATACTATCATTGCACTCCACATTTCAAAATGATTCCCAGCAAGGGCCACTGAGCTTTATTTACACAGTGGGGCTATTAATAGACTTTTAAAGAAGTTTTGTAATCTCTAGTGTGTGTGAAATAAGTTGGTAACAGGGATGTTTCTGAGTTCATCCCAGCAAACTGTGGAAAAGAGAGATACATAGTGACAACCTACTTGAGCTCGATTAGGCAAGACAGATTTGCATCCACTAGTTGGGAAATCCAGTCTAGAAAAATAATTCTTAGAAGACTGATTCATGTAGAAAGCAAAATAAGAGCAATTATAAGGTTATACATTTCCAAAGGCACCTGAAATTGCAATTCCATTTAAATGCATGTATATGCTTAAGAGTACTGTATTCAATTTTTGCCTTCCTCTGTGTGTACATGGAAATCTTTAAATTGTCCCTCTCTTACTTAACATGTAATGTTAATCCTTTATTTATCAAAAGATTCCAACCATGTATAAACATGATGGTTGTGAATAAGAATAAACATATTAGGAAAAAGAGAGCCATTTAAACTACTTTTAAGTTTTTTCTTTTCTTTATGGTTGCCAAATCTGAAAGTTCAGTGCATTAACCAGAAGTCCTAAGACAGCATTCAAACATGCATAATGAGACTGGAATGCCTCAACTGGAGAAAGTAGTTTGTGTGGGGACCACTCTCTAAGCACATGCCATTCCAGGAATTAATTACTGGGTTCCAATGAGATTTTTCAAAACTTAAATCAACATTGAGGTTTAAGAAAATTTTTTTTTCCTTAGTAGCCAGCAGCAAGCAGGAGTGTGGTTTTAAAGTGATGCTTGTTTTTCCAGCCATGCCTGGGGGTACTGAGCTTCAGGGAGCTCAAAAAGACATTTAATTTACTGAGTCAAATTTGTTTCTGCCCAGGCAAATGGAATCAAGTGCTCTTTGGTAGGCAGAGTCTATCCTCCTAAGACAGAAAATGCAGACATTCCAATAAGGAGCCAAGCATCACACCCAAAGCCCATTAAAATTGTGTTAACTATAGCACTGGGAGGGGGAACCTGGATAATTGGAGGTACCATATGCCTAGAAAACCAACAGGAACAACAGTTCACAAGTAGGGTTGACATCTTCCATATAGTTTGTCTGCCTGCCTTACTGACCCTTATTGCTTTGTTTAAACAAACATCCCAGTATACAAGGTGTGAGTATAAAATAAGAAAACTGGCTCCAGACTTGGAAATGAGTTTCACTACTCTATTGAACTAGAATATTGAATGGCTGAATCAGTGGTTTCCCAGTGTGGAGAATGCTCTTTTCACAAACCCAGGAGCATCTCGGATCTCCTTGGAACCTTGAGTACTTCATAACCGAGTGAACACTAGAGAGATTGGTAAGTCCCTTTGAGGCAGGTTTTTGGGGGCTGTTGCCTGAATTTAAAAGGTTGACCCTGTAGTAGATACAGCTCAACTTTTATGACATAGCCAGTTGAGAAGACCAGTATTTGTGATTGTACCTGCATCCAGAACATACATTGTGTAGTTTTGATATGATAGTTTTGTTTGAATCCATAAGGGTAAATGTGCCTTTAAAAATAATGGCTGCTTTGTAGTTGAGGGATTTTGAGGCTGGATGAGAGAATTCTGCTTCATGAGTGAAGCTGGACTGAGCCTGGATCAGAGAATGCTTGGCTCTGGCTGGCAGTCCCCTAGTGATCAGGCCATGAAGCAGTTCCCAAGGGTGATCTTACCATTCTTGCACTTTTATCACCACTGAGCATATGATATACTGGGGAAGATACCCAGTGGTTCTCCTAGGTAGTCCAAAAGTCCCTTTCAAAAAAGACCTTATGGGAATAGACAAAAAACCAATTAATTCAATAATTCTGTTCTACTTATAATCACAGTGTTTATTTTTCTTTAATAATAGGAAATGCACGACATTCCTTGACCCAGAAGTGCATCTGGCTTGTTATTCTCTTAACGATAGTGGCTTCAGTTATGCCTGTGGTGGCATTCAGATTTTTGAAGGTGGATTTATTCCCAACCCTGAGTGATCAGGTATGTTGTAGTGCTGCTGGGTACTTGAGGGGTTGGTTCTTTGCTCTTGGAATCATGTCCTCTGCCTGATTAGAAGTCCAGAGAAGAGCTAATGAACTTCCCATCAGCAAACACCTACAGGTGCATGGCATCACATCACAGTAGCTGGAACTGCCCACAACTGAACATATTAGCCCTGGGAGTGCCACTGAAGATAACTGTCTACACTAAATGTGGGTGGGGAGTCATAAATTACAAGTTAAATTGGATATTTTTAAAAGTTGACTTTTAAAAAACAAGCTTGCTGGCAGCATTTTGGACATTTGCTCCAAGGCAAAGGCAAGCTAGAGGGAAAGTTACTGACTTGGGGAAAGTAAAGCGTACAGTAAAAGAAAGACAAGCAAAGTATGAGGTGAAGGGGCTCTAAATTTCTGTAGAAATATAGTAGCAGATTGTTAAACATGGGAGAGAGGTTACTTTCTGAACAGATTAAGAAAGGGAACAGCAACATGATAGCTGGATTGGAAAATATACTGTTAGAAGAAAAACAAACAGAAAGAACAGATTCTAGAAATACCTAAGTCAAGGGATTGACAGAACATATTTCAGTATTTTATGGACAGAGGAGTATAAGCAACACAATATCAAATTAGGTCAGGACCCATATAGATGAGAAAAGGAGAAAGAGGAGATGCATTTGTAGCTATGTCTTGAGAAGGGGGAAATATTGAGGGGGTGAGTGACCAGGCTGATGATGCTGAGAAGAACTGAGGTAGAAATTCCCTTATCATGAAATCCTTCATGTTCTGGGGCCAAAGTACAAAGAAATTTCTTCTGAAATGATCCGTGGATTCCCCTCTTATGTTTGTCCTTTCCCTTTGGCTCTGTGAGCTCATTCTGCTGTAAACTCAGAAAATGATGGATGAGCTGAAGGAAGATGATGCTCATTTCTTCCTATGTTTATACACATCATGATTTTCTGCTTAATGGCTTTCTCCCGACATGAAAGTCAGAAGCCAAGCAATCGATCAGCTCACCTAAAGAACAAGGTGCTGAGCACCAAACCTTGGATCTCTTCCTCCTCAACGTTATAGCGAAATGAAAGAAATGCTAGAAACACACCCAAACAATGTTGAGCTCTTCAAAAGACCACAAAAAACCCCCAAACAAATCAAAACACTGAAAATCCCATGGTACTTCGACCTACCACAAGAGTTTGAAATTTTGTGACTCTCATTTTCTTAATTTTCTCTTAGTCCAGTTACTAATGACTACTGGATCCTGAGAACCTCTAAAAGAGAGAGGAAAGACTTATTTGGGGCATATGGATCTGTAAATTTTTATACTGACTGTACTTGGCCGGTGCACATTAGAAAATCTTTCTGTACAAAAGTATGTTCCTGTTCACTTAAGGTGGATGTATGAGATGGGGACAATAATGAAATTTGTCTTAACACTTCTTGTTTGCTTAATAGTCTCTCAGTAGAGTCAAAAACTAACCAGTATCCAGTGTAATCTTTTGGGTAGAAAATTGCTTGGCTTTTAGGTGAAAAACTTGATTTTGCAGTGAACTTGAGTACTTGGTTATCATTGATGTTGTTTTTACAGAAAAGGCTTTCACTTCACAAAGTGGCCAACTGTGTGGAGTCTATCATGTGGATGCTTCATCTCACTCTGGGTCTCCTTTGTCTCCAGATCCGCCAGTGGCAGAAGGCTCAAAAGAAGGCAAGACCCCTGCGTAGCCGAAAGCCTCAGACTCGGAGATCAAGCTCGAGAAGATCTGGATATGCTTTTGCTCACCAAGAGGGCTATGGAGAGCTTATCACATCTGGAAAAAATATGCGAGCTAAAAATCCACCCCCGACATCAGGGTTGGAAAAGACACTGTATAATAGCACTAGCTGGATTGAAAATTTATGTAAGAAAACCACAGACACAGTGAGCAGCTTTAGCCAGGATAAAACAGTGAAACTGTGAGTCAAGATGAATTTGAGCCACACAGTTATCTTTTCACTTTGGCTGGAGCTGAAATTAACTGGCTCCAGAGTTTAAGATCAGGGGCTAGGGGTGGGGCAGATGGCCTCGCTTAACCTAAATCTGTATCAGACAGTGGCCAGTGCCATCCAACAGAGATGTGCTCTACTGAAAACCAGGTCAGAGGTCACTGTCCAATTCATGAGTTGGTGGACAAAACCCTCACAATACCAGCACAGGTTTTTTTTAATCAACCTAGATACCAATCGATCTGTACTTTAGAATCTTATTTATGGAGAAACACTTGTAAATCTGCATATACAGAGAATGGGTCTTCAGGTGAATAAAAGGGTGCATTCACAAGGTATATATCCCAGCTGAAAAGCATCCTTGTGACAGATTAACACTTATATGTAAGATCAGCCTTTCCCAAGATACACTTTTAAGATTTAAAAGGTACACATTTTACACTAAGGTGCTTCCAGACTTACAGCAGCTTGTCACTGTCCAGTCTTGATCCCTACCTGTGTGTTCAGCCAGGAAAACAAATCACCTTCATGCCCGAAGATTAGAAAAACATGTTGGTATTCCACATTTTTCTACTAGTCTAGAGATAAAGTAGACTGAACATCTTTACAGTGGAATAGGCTGACAATTTGGTCAAATATATTCAAAAAATTATCAGGGACATGTTCATGAAATGTCAAAGAGAGACTCTGGAAAGTATTCTAAATACTTTTCAATGACTTTTATAACAACTTCAGTAGTTATTTTCTCTGCCTCATCTAGAGCTATTAATGGACTCAGCAAAGCACTGGAATTTCACACTTTGATACTATTCCATGTAATGTATGTGCAGATACTTTCAACATCTCCAGTTTTAAAAAGTTCAGATTTGAAACCAAAGAAATTAATAAACAATCTTTTAAATTACTTATTTAAATATGCAGGTTTAGGTCATTCAGAGTTAGTTGGTTTTGATATTCAGCTGTCATTTATAATTCAAACACATGAGGTTGAGTTTTTGGAGATGTTCCAGTCCAAATTTGAGTCCATATGTGAGTCATCAATATAGTCTCTGTAAAAGAATTCATGCATATTTGTGTTCAAACTCCAGTTCTGTCACTTCTTACCTCTGTAAGCTTGGGCAGGTAATGTGCTTCCTCTGAGACTCAGTTTCTTCCTCTGTAAAATGAGGATATACTACCTACCTCATGTGGTTGTTCGAGGATTGTCAAAGCACAAATTCTTAAGTCATTGAAAACATAATTCTCATGTGAATAGATGATGAGTTAAGTGCCATTTAACTCAATCAGAATACAAGAGCAAATGTGAAGAACTGGAATTTAAGTAATCAGTGGAAAAGGCATTGATGAAATGAGATTGCAAAGTAAGATCTAAAACTGGTTAGTATTCTAAAGGGAAATAACCTTGGAGGTATTTTTATATAGTAACTATAACCTTGGAGGTAAAGTTCTCTATCAGAAAACAAAAATAAATGATCATCATGCCTTATCAATTTTCTATAAATCATCCTCCAACTTTACAGAATCCTTAATCTAGTCCTTATTGCATTATTGGTCAAAGTTATATTTCCCAAAAGAGTCAGATGGCCCTTAGGTGGGCTTGATGGATAATGGGCTAGCATATTATGGATCACACAATCCTTTTTTTTTTTGGCCTTAATTTCCAAGTCTGGGATAACTTTTCCTGAATGGGATCAAATGAGATATATATAAAAGAGCCTAATACAGTGGTTTAATCATAGTTAATGCTTTTAGATATTCCCTGTTCTCCTACGTGCCTGCATAGACTTAACTAGATGTTAGTTTTCAGTGTCTAATTTGTCATTAGTTTCACTGCATTGTAACATTTTTGAAAGATTTGCAAACTTTTACTAAATATTTTGGCATTTGTGGTGTTTGATGTTTAGTCTCTTTATTGGAAACTCATTGAGGAGAGATTTTGTTCCATTGATCAACTGATTTTTTTTTTCTGTCCTTTACATGCCTAGGGAAAATGTACATCATTCTTAGGATCAGAGTCAAGAATAAAATGAACCAATTTGACCTATGTTTAAGGGATGGGAAAGATGAGGAATGGTCCACGTTTGCAAATTCAGTTCAAATTAAATAAGGCTGTTTATAAACAGATAATGTGGATAGCTGTGAGAGAAACACATTTATCAGTTTACTTTGGCCCCATGAGATCCAAATGAACTCACATACCCATTGCGAGGTCATTCAAGTGCCAGGGATTATTTTGAGCCTGAAGATAAAAAAGCCTGAAGGGTGATGGTGATGCACTGGGGAATAGTAAAATTTTAGATTTACATAAACATTATCAGATTATTTGGAAAGAAAAAATTCTATATTCAGGACTAAAGTTGATAACTATGTGTTTTTAAAGTCTCTGTCCAAGTTTTGAACTCTTACAGGTAATTACAAATTGTGTTTCCCAGAGGAGGGATCAAGGTGGCAGAGTAGGAGATGTGGAGCTCACCTCCCCATACAAACACATCAGAAAAAAATCTACATATGGGACAATTCTTTAGGAAAACTAATTGGAAACTGGCAGAAGAACTCCTATACCAAAGCTGCAGGAAAGATCTCCACGTAACAAGGTAGGACAGAAAAAATGCATAGGGTAGGGATCCCCACCCCTGAGAGGAGTCTGAAAGGAAAAGAAGTTCTGCATTGGTGGACCCTCACCTGGGGGAGCGAGCAGGTCGAGCCACAATCTGGGTGTCCCAGTCCTCGGGAACAGCACAGAGGAGACAAGCCCTGTTGGCTACTGGGAGAACTGCTGGGACAGGTGGAAGGGCTGGAGAAGCCCAGGCTCTACTCCAAGGAGTGTGCGTGTGCTGTCTCACCAACAATCATGACAGAGAGAGACTTGCACTGGCAGCTGTCACCTCACTGCACTCCCCAATCTGAATGGGGCAAACACCCACTCCTGCTCACTCCATACCATAGATTGGCATGAGATCTGGGCCAACAGCCCTGGGAAAATACTTGGGATAGCTACACAGAGACAGACTGGGGTCTGGGGTGTGACCCAGTTGGGGTGGTGGTGGTGGTTGTCAATGCGTGCTTGGGCGGAGCTGCAGGAGCATGCCACAGTTAGTCTCCCAGCCCAGTGAGTGCTCCAGCTCCACCCACTCCACACCGCAGCTTAGCACTGGATCTGGGGTAGACAGGTCCTGGGAGATGTCTGCCACAGAGGCAGCCCAGATCTCTGGCAGCAGCTCAGCCACCTCAATTCCTGCAGTCACAAAGCCCCAACCCCAGTCCTAGACTAGTGAATGCTCTGGCCCAGCCACTCCACACCACAACCTTGCACTATATCTAGGACCAACACACCAGGGGAAGGGATGTGACCTTAGGCTGCATCCAGGTGGAGCTGCAGAGGCCTACACAGGCAGCACATTGATTCTCTGTGAATGCATGGGCTTCACTTGCTTTAGCAATCACCTCCTTTGGGTCAGGGCATGCAGTCGGGGAACAGAGCCAGATTGAGCCTGAATATCAGGGTTTCTACTCTAACTACTGGGGACCAGACCTCACCCCTGACAAGACGGCGACAGCCATGGACAGGAAGTCCCACCTTACACCCTGCACTGACTTTAGACCCAACACCAGCCACACCCTCTATCAAGGGGAAAAGAGCCAGCACTGACTTTAGACCCAACACCAGCCACACCCTCTATCAAGGGGAAAACAGCCAGCACCCTAAGGAAAGATGTGGCTGATGTCCATATCACAATCAACCCTCTCACCAAAGATATTACACACACACAGTCTACACAGGGATGCTCCCACATAAAAACACCCTTCAAGCCCACAAAAGATGACAGTTCCTCCTAAATTCATAGAGACACAGAAAGTTAGATAAAATGAAAATGCAGAAACTACTCCCAATAAAAAGAGCAAGAGAAATCCCCTGAAAGAAAAAATAATGAAACAGAGCTCACCAGTCTACCAGATCCTCAGTTCAAAAGGTGGTAATAAAAATGCTACTGAACTAAGAAAGATTATTGATAGAAATGCAGATCATTGCAACAAGGAACTAGAAACTATAAAGATGAACCATCAGAAAGGGATAATTCAATTTCTGAGATAAAAAGCAACCTAGAAGCAATGGATAGCTGACTAAATGACACAGAAGAACAAATAAGTGATGTGGAAGATAGAATAATGGAAATCACCCAGTCAGAACAGCAGACAGAAAGACAAAGCAATGAAAGCAACATATGCTATCTATGGGATAATGTAAAATGTGCCAACCTACGCATAACAGGTGTTCCAAAAGAGAAGAGAGAGATGGGTATCAAAAATATATCTGAAGGGGCTTCCCTGGTGGCTCAGTGGTTGAGAGTCTGCCTGCCGATGCAGGGGACACGGGTTCGTGCCTTGGTCCGGGAAGATTCCCACATGCCGTGGAGCGGCTAGGCCTGTGAGCCATGGCCGCTGAGCCTGCACGTCTGGAGCCTGTGCTCTGCAACGGGAGAGGCCACAACAGTGAGAGGCCCGCATACTGCAAAAAAAAAAAAAAAAAAAAAAAAAAAAAAAAAAAAATATATATATATATATATATATATATATATATATATATATATCTGAAGAAATTATGGCTGAAACTTCCCAAATCTAAAGAAGGAAACAGATATCCTGGTACAGGAAGCACAGGGGGTCCCAAACAAGATGAATCCAAACAGACCCATGCCAAGACATATCATAATTAATATGGCAAAAGTTAGAGATAAATAGAAGATTCTAAAGGCAGCAAGTGACAGTCATTTACAAGGGATCCCCCCCCCCCCATAAGGCTATTAGTTGATTTCTCTGCAGAAACTTTGCAGGCTAGAAGGGAGTGGCACAATGTAGCCAAAGTCCTGAAAGGGAAAAGCTTGCAACCTAGGATATTCTATCCAGCAACATTATTATTTAGAATAGAAAGAGAGATAAAGGATATATCAAACAAGCAAAAACTAAAAGAATTCAGCATACTAAACCCACCCTAAAAGAAATATGGAAGGGTCTTCTCTAAATAGAAAAGAATCAAGAATTTATAGGAAAGGGAAATCCCAATATGAAAGTCAAATATATAATAAGGACTGAAGATCACTTAAATAAGCCAGTACATAGATTAAAAGACAAACAAAAGAAATTGTAAAAGCCATTATAACTAAAATAAACAGTAAAAGTAAAAGCATGAAGATGTAAACTAGGACATCAAAAACAAAATATGTGGGAGAGGAGTTAAAAAATAGATCTTTTAGAATGTATTTGAATTTAAATGATTATCAGTTTAAAGCAACTAAAATATAGTTATGGGTCAACATAATGAGCCTCATGGTAACCACAAATCAAAAAACTACAGTAGATTCACAAAAGCCAGAAAGAAAGGAACTCAAGTATACCATAAAAGAAAATCATCAAACCCAAACAGGAAAATCAAAAAGAAGAAGAAATGAACCAAAAACCAAAAAAAAAAAAGGACTGGAAAAACAAGGAATAAAATGGCAATAAGTGCATATCTATCAACAATTACTTTAAATGTCAATGCAAAAATTGTTCCAATTAAAAGAGTGGCTGACTGGATTAAAAAACAAGACTGTTCAATATATAGCCTACAAGAGACTCACATCAGAGTGAAAGACACACACAGCCTGAAAGTTAGAGCATGGAAAAGATACTTCATGCCAATGGAAACAACAAGAAAGTGGGGGTAACAATACTCATATCAGACAAAATAGACTTTAAAAAAGGCTATAAAGAAAGACAAGGAAGAGCATTATATACGATAAAAGGATCAATACAAGAAGATAATATTAAACTTGTTAACATATATGCACCCAATAGTGGAACACTTAAATATATAAAGCAAATGCTAAGGGACATAAAGGGAGAAATTGACAATAATAAGAGTAGGAGACTGTAGCAGCCCACTGACATCAATAGACAGATGACCCAGACAGAAAATTAATAAGGCAACCGAGGCCCTAAATGATACAATAGACTGGTTGGACTTAATTGATATCTGTAGGACACTACATCCAAAAACCCCAGAACACATATTCTTTTCAAGCACACATGGAACATTTTCCAAGATAAACCACATTCCAGGTCACAAAACGAGGCTCAACAAATTTAAGGGGATAGAAATTATTTCAAGTAACTGTTCTGGTCACAACAGTATAAACATAGAAATCAACTACAGAAAGAAAAATGGGAAAAGAACAAACACATGGAGACTAAACAACATGCTAATAAAAAACCAGTGGGTCCGCCTGGAGGGGTGGGATGGGGAGGGTGGGAGGGAGGGAGATGCATGAGGGAAGGGATGTGGGAACAGATGTATATGTATGACTGATTCACTTTGTTATAAAGCAGAAACTAATAAAAAAAAAAGAATATATTGTACAACACTGGCAATATAGCCAATATTTTATAATAACATAAATGGAGTATAACCTTTAAAAGTTGAGAATGACTATATTGTACACCTGTAACTTACATAGTATTGTATAGCAACTATACTTTAATTTAAAAAAATAAATTAGAAAGAAAAGCAATAAATAAATAAATAAATAAAAAACCAGTGGGTCAAAGATGAAATCAAAGGAGAAATCAGGAAATACCTCAAGACAAAAGAAAATGAAAACACAACTTTACAAAATCTATGGGACGCAGCAGAAGCAGTTCTAAGAGCAAAGTTCATAGTGATACAGGCCTCCATCAAGAAACAAGAAAAGTCTCAAATAAACAAGGTAGCCTACTACCTAAAAGAATTAGAAAAAATACAAACAAAGCCCATAGTCAGCAGGATGAAGGAAATAATAAAGATGGGAAAGGAAATGAGTAAAATAAAATAAAAATGACAAAAGAGCAATGAAAGCAAGAGCCAGTTTTCTGAAAATATAAACAAAATTGATGAAATTTTAGCCAGGCTCACCAAGAAGAAAAGAGAGGATCCAAATAAAATGAGAAATGACAGAGGAGCAATAACCAATACTACAGAAATACAAAAAAATCACAAGAGAATACTATGAACAGTTATATGCCAAATAAACTGGGTAATCTAGAAGAAATGGACAAATTTCTAGAAACATACAGCCTGCTAAGAGTGATTCAAGAAGAAACAGATAATTTGAACACACCAATCACTAGAAATGAAGTAGGATCTGTAATAAAAAACAAACAAGCAAAAAAATATCTCCCTGCAAACAAAAGTCCATGACTGGAGGGCTTCACTAGGGAATTCTACCAAACATATAAAGAAGAACTTATACTGATCATTCTCAAACTATTCCAAATAATTGAAGGATTACTCCCAAATTCATTTCACAAGACCACCATTACCCTGATACTAAATCAAAAAAAGACACTACAAAGAAAGAAAATTACATGCCAATATCTTTGTTGAATATAGATGCAAAAATCTTCAATAACATATTAGCAAACAAAATCCACAATAGAAAAAAAAATAATCATACACCAATTTGGATTCATTCCAGGGTCACAAGGATGGTTCAACATGTGCAAATCAATGTGATACACCACATTAACAAAAGGAAAGATAAAAACCATGTGATCATCTCAACAGACTCAGAAAAAGCATTTGACAAAATTCAACAGCCATTCAAGATAAAAACTCTCATCAAACTGGGAATAGAGGGAACATATCTCAACATAATAAAGGCCACTTACAACAAAACCACAACCAGCATAATACTTCACTGGTGGCAAGCTGAAAGCCTTCCCTTAAATTCAGGAACAAGACAAGGATGCCCACTCTTATCACTTCTATTCAACACAGTATTGGAAGTCCTAGCCACAGTAATTAGACAAGAAAAAGAAATAAAAGGTACCCAAATTGGAAGGGAAGAGGTAAAACTGTACTATTTTCAGATGACATGATACTCTATATAGAGAACATCAAAGTCTCCACACAAAAAAATATTAGGACTAATACATGAATTCAGCAAGGTAGGAGCATACAACGTTAATATACAGAAATCTGTGGCATTTCTATACACTAACAACAAAGTATCAGAAAGGGAAATTAAGGAAACAATCCCATTTATCATCACATCAAAAAAAACAAAACCTAGGAATAAACCTACCTAAGGAATCAAAAGACCTGTACTCCAAAAACCATAAGACATTGATGAAAAAGTAAAGATGACACAAACAAATGGAAAGATACACCATCTTCTTGGACTGCAAGAATCAATATTGTGAAAATGACTATACTACCCAAGGCAATCTACAGATTCAATGCAATCCCTATCAAATTAGCATTTTTTCACAGAACTACAGGAAATAATTTTAAAATTTGTATGGACACATAAAAGAACCTGACTAGCCAAAATGATCTTGGGAAAGAAGAAAAGGGCTGGAGGAATCACGGTCCCTGACTTCAGACTATAATACAACACTATAGTAATCAAAATAATATGGTACTGGCATAAAACAAACACATAAATGAATGGGACAGGACAGAGAGCCCAGAAATAAACCTGTGCACTTAGGGTCAATTACTCTATGACAAAGGAGACAAGAATATACAATGGAGAGAAAACAGCCTTTTCAATAAGTGGAGCTGGGGAAACTGGACAACTATATGTAAAAGAATGAAATTAAAACATTCTCTAACACCTTGTACAAAATTAAACTCAAAATGGATTAAAGACCTAAATATAAGACTGAATATTATAAAACTCCTAGTGGAAAACATAGGCAGGACACTCTTTGACTTAAATTATAGCAATATTTTTTTGAATCCATCTCTTAGAGTAAGGGAGATAAAAGCAAAAATAAATAAATGGGACCTAATTAAACTTAAAAGCTTCTGCAGAGCAAAGGAAACCATTGACAAAAGACAACCTAATGAATGGGAGAAAATATTTGCAAATGATATGACTAATAGGGGTTAATATCCAACTTATATAAACAGCTCATACAACTCAACATCAAAAAACAACTGATTAAACAATGGGCAGAAGAACTGAATAGACATTTTTTCAAAGAGGAAATGCAGATGGCCAAAAGGCACATGAAAAGATGCTCAACATCACTAACTGTCAGGGAAAGGCAAATAAAAACCACAATAAGGGCTTCCCTGGTGGCGCAGTGGTTGAGAGTCCGCCTGCCAATGCAGGGGACACAGGTTCGTGCCCCGGTCTGGGAAGATCCCACGTGCCACGGAGCGGCTGGGCCTGTGAGCCATGGCCACTGAGTCTGCACGTCCGGAGCCTGTGCTCCGCAACGGGAGAGGCCACAACAGTGAGAGACCCGTGTACCTCAAAACAAACAAACAAACAAACAAAAAAACCCACAATGAGATATCACTTCACACCTGTCAGAATGCCTATCATCAAAAAGTCTACAAATAACAAATACTGGTGAGGATGTGGAGAAGAGGGAACTCTTGTACACTGTTGGTGGGAATGTAAATTCATTCCACCACTGTGGAAAGCAATATGGAGGTTTCTCAAAAAACTAAAAGCAGAACTACCATATGATCCAGGAATTCCACTCCTGGGCATATATCCACAAAAACCAAAAACACTAATTCAAAAAGATACATGCACCCCAATGTTCATAGTAGCATTATTTACAATTGCCAATATATGGAAGCAACCTATGTGTCCATCAACAAATGAATGGATAAAGAAGATGTGGTATATATATACAATAGAATATTACTCAACCATAAAAAAAGAATGAAAAGTTGCCATTTGCAGCAACATGGATGGACTTGGAGGGCATCATGCTAAGTGAAATAAGTCAGACACAGAAAGACAAACGCTATATGATATCACTTACATGTGGAATCTAAAAAATACAACTAGTGATTGTAACAAAAAAGAAGCATACTCACAAATACAGGGAACAAACTAGTGGTTACCAACAGGGAGAGGGTGGGAAGGAGAAATATAGGGGGGGCAGAATGGGACGTACAAACTATTGGGTGTAAGAAAGGCTACAAACATGTATTGTACAACATAGGGAATATAGGCAATATTTTGTAATAATAAGTGGAGTATAACCTTTAAAATTGTATAAATTGGAGTAGTCTCTTATTGTCCTTTGTATTTCTGTGGTGTCCATTGTAATTCTTTTTCATTTCTACTTTTATTGATTTGAGCCCTTTCCCTTTTTTTCTTGATGAGTCTGGCTAAAAGTTTGTCAATATTGTGTATCTTTTCAAAGAACCATCTTCTAGTTTCATTGATCTTTCTATTGTTTTCTTCATCTCTATTTCATTTATTTCTGCTCTGATCTTCATGATTTTTTTCCTTCTACTAATTTTGGGTTTTGTTTGTTCTTCTTTCTCTAGTTGATCTAGGTTTAAGGTTAGGTTGTTTATTTGAGTTTTTTCTTGTTTGCTGAGGTAAGCTTGTATCGCTGTAAACTTCCCTCTTGAACTGCTTTTGCCATGTCCATAGGTTTTGGATTGTCGTGTTTATTGTAATTTGTTTCTAGGTATTTTTTTTATTTCTTCAGTGATCCATTAGTTGTTTAGTAGCATACTAGTCTCCACGTGTTTGTGTTTTTTTTACAGTTTTTTTTCTTGTAGCTGATTTCTAATCTCTTACTGCTGTGGTCAGAAAATATGCTTGATATGACTTCAATTTTCATAAATTTACCTAGGTTTGCTTTGTGGCCCAGCATGTGATCTATCCTTGAGAATGTTCCTTGTGTACTTGAGAAGAATGTGTATTCTGCTGCTTTTGGATGGAATGTCCTATAAATATCAGTTAAGTCCATCTGGTCTAATGTTTCATTTCAGGACTGTTTTTCCTTATTGATTTTCTGTCTGGACGATCTGTCCATTGATGTAAGTGTGGTGTTAAAGTCCCCCACTATTATTGTCAATTTTCTTTCTCCATTTATGGCTCTTAGCATTTGACTTATATATTGAGGTTCTCCTATGTTGGGTGCATATATATTTACAATTGTTATATCTTCTTGTTGGATTGATTCCTTGATCATTGTGTAGTGTCCTCCTTTGTCTCTTGTAACAGTCTTTATTTTAAAGTCTATCAATGAATTCAGTAAAGTTGCAGGATACAACATTAAGACACAGAAATCTCTTGCATTCCTATACACTAAAAACAAAAGATAAGAAAAGAGAAATTAAGGAAACAATACCATTTGCCATCACATCAAAAAGAATAAAATACCTAGGAATAAACCTATCTAAGGAAACAAAAGACCTGTACTCTGAAAACTATAAGACACTAATGAAAGAAATCGAAGGTGACACAAATGGAAAGATATACCATGTTCTTTGATTTGGAAGAATCAATATTGTCAAAATGACTATACTACCCAAAGCAATCCACCATTTCAATGCAATCCCTATCAAATTACCAATGACATTTTTCACAGAAGTAGAACAAAAAATTTTTTAAGTTGTATGGAAACACAAAAGACCCCAAATAACCAAAACAATCCTGAGAAAGAAAAATGGAGCTGGAGGAATCAGGCTCTCAGACATCACACAATATGAGAAAGCTACAGTAATCAAAACAGTATGGTACTGGCACAAAAAACAGAAATATAGATCAATGGATAGGAAGCTCAGAAATAAACCCATACACCTATCGTCAATTAATCTATGACAAAGGAGACAAGGATATACAATGGAGAAAAGACAGTCTCTTCAATAAGTTGTGCAGGGAAAGCTGGACAGCTACATGTAAAAGAATGAAATTAGAACATTCTCTATCATCATACACAAAAATAAACTTAAAATGGATTAAAGACCTAAATGCAAGACTGGATACTATAAAACTCACAGAAGCAAACATAGGGAGAACACTCTCTGACATAAATGACAGCAAGATGTTTTTTAACCCACCCCCTAAAGTAATGAAAATAAAAACAAAAATTAAAAAATGAGACCTAATTAAACTTGAAAGCTTTTGCACAGCAAAGGAAACCATAAAAAAATTGAAAAGACAATCCACAGAATGGGAGAAAATATTTTCAAATGATGCAACTGACAAGGGAGTAATCTCCAAAATATATAAACAGCTTATACAGCTCCATATCAAAAAACAAATAACCCAATCAAAAAATGGGCAGAAGATCTAAATAGACATTTCTCCAGAAAAGACATACAGACGGCCAAAAGGCACATGAAAAGATGCTGAGCATCACTAATTATTAGAGAAATGCAAATCAGAAATACAATGAGGTATATCACCTCACTCCAGTCAGAATAGCCATCACTGAAAGGTCTACAAAAAATAAATGCTGGAGAAGGTGTGGAGAAAAAGGAACACTCCTACATTGTTTCTGGGAATGTAAATTGGTACAGCCACTATGGAGAAGAGTATGGAGGTTCTTTAAAAATAGAGCTACCATATGATCCTGCAATCCCACTCCTGAGAATATATCTGGAGAATAAACAACCATAATTTGAAAAGATACATGCACCCCAATGTTCACCGGAGCACTATTTATTTATTTATTTTATTTTTAAAATTTTTCTTTTTTGCGGTACACGGGCCTCTCACTGCTGTGGCCTCTCCCATCGTGGAGCACAGGCTCCGGACGCACAGGCCCAGCGGCCATGGCTCACGGGCCCAGCCGCTCCGCGGCATGTGGGATCTTCCTGGACCAGGGCACAAACCCGTGTCCCCTGCCTTGGCAGGCAGACTCCCAACCACTGCACCACTAGGGAAGCCCTGGAGCACTATTTATAATAGCCAAGACATGGAAGTAACCTAAGTGTCAGTCGACAGATGACTGGATAAAAAAGATGTGAGATATATATATATATATATATATATATATATATATATATATATACACACACACACACACACACACACACACACACACACACACACACACAATGGAATATGACTCAGCCATAAAAAAGAATTGAATAATGCCATTTGCAGCAAGATGAATGGACCTGGAGATTATATACTAAGTGAAGTAAGACAGAGAAAGACAAATATCATATATCATTTACATGTGGAATCTAAAAAACGATACAAATGAACTTATTTACAGAACAGAAACAGACTCACAAACTTCGAAAACAAACTTATGGTCACCAAAGGGGAAAGGTGGGCTGGGGAGGGATAAATCCAAAGTTTCGGATTAACATACACACCCTATTATATATAAAACAGATAATCAATAAGGACATACTGTATAGCACAGGGAACTCTACTCAATATTCTGTAATAAACTACATGGAAAAAGAATCTGAAAAAGAATGGATATTTGTATAACTAAATGACTTTGCTGTACACCAGGAATTAACACATTGGTAATCAATGATACAAAATAAAAATTAGATTAAAAAATTTAATTGGAAATGGGGGCCACAGCTCTGGCCTCTTGTGGCAGTGATGCTGCTGATTTGTGTGGGGCGGGGCATGCCACCCAACTTCCCCAGGCCTTAGTGTCCATCCATCAATGGAGAAATTGGTCCACATGGTCTCAAAGATCCTTTCTTATTCACCCATTCTCTGAGCTGTTTTCACCAGTATTGCCTGCTATGCATTTGCAATTGTTTTTGATTGGAAGGAGGGAGGGAGGGAGAGAGGGAGGGAGAAAGAGAGGGGGGAAGAGAGAGAGAATGAGAGGGGGGAGGGAGAGAAGGAGGGAGGGAGGGAGGGAGGGAGAGGGAGGGAGAGGGAGAGGGAGAGGGAGAGGGAGAGAGAGAGAGAGAGAGAGAGAGAGAGAGAGAGAGAGAGAGAGAGAGATCAGATCGGATGCTTTCTTGAGGGCAGGACTTGGCTTTTCTGCCGGCTTCTATTTCTCTAGAACAATCCCTGGTGTCCTGCTATCTCCAAGTCTTTCTCAGCCTCACCACACAGGTGCTAAACCCTATAGAAGTGCTTTTGTCTGGGTCAGTTGAACCAATTTCTTACTAGTGATTCATTAAGATCTTCTATCTGCTTTCCTCTCTGCCCTTTAAAATATCAAAAGTATAAGGAAATAAAAGTAAGATATTCATGGCCAGTAAAAACAGGCCACTTTAAAATTCTCTCTACCTGTCCCTGGGCTTAGAGGAGATTCTTTGGGTCCCAGCTTCCTCAGGATTCCAGTTGAAACAACAGAGCTTGAGCTATTTCCTTCATAGTTATTTAGAACTTTTCAGTTTATGTATTCTTTGAGACTTACAACAACCCTGTGAGGTGAGCAGAATGTTCATGTTGAACCCACTTTTAGGAAGAGGAAACTCAGGCACAGAGAGGTTAAGCACTTTGTCCAATATCACACAGGAAGTAAAAGAGCTAGAACTCACTGAGGTGTGACACCAAATCTACAGCTTCTTACCTGCAACGACTCATTCTACACCAAGCTCTCCTCATAAATCTGAGATTTCTAAATAGTCCATCCTCCTTCTAAAACAGTCATTCTACTTCTTAAGGATACAGATTCAGGGAAGGAGTGAAAACAAATGTTAAATTGTCTCTTTCCCTCTCAATGCAATTTAGCAAGATCTCCTCCTTTCCTTCCTTTCCCTTATGCATTTCATGAAGTTAGATAGGGGTGGAGTACAGACAAGGGGAATAAACATGCCTCACACTATTTTTTTAAATTACTAGAAAATGCAACAAATCAGAATTGTTTTACTTCTGATTTTTATGGTTAGGAATTGCATTACTCTGTTAGTGTGTGCACAAAAGGCCTCGAGACTGATATGATCTAATTATCTCAGTTAAGTAACTCAGAATTACTATTTCACATTAAAAAAAGTAGACACAAAGTTTAATAGTGGAAGAAGCCAGAAATGATTATGCCTTTTGGACTGTAATGGGTTTTTGCGGGTCAGGGATCAGATAATCATGTGAGGCCACAATTTTACAATTTTTACATTAACATCTGGTATTAAATGTCTGCAGTGTGCTCTACTGCGTCACATTTCATTCTTTGGTGAGAAATCATAAACTTTTGCAATTCTCTAGGCTAAGCGTTTTGCTGAACAGCATGGAAGCCAGAACTAAATGACCCATGTGTTTCAAAATGCTCATTGCAAAAGATTTGGAGGACCTGGCTGGGCTGATCTGTAGGACTGGAGCTATGAATTAACCAAGAAAGAGGCCTATCTGTCCTCGCGTTTCAAAACTTCCTGGCAGATCCATTCCTGTAACTGGTGCAGAATGCAAATCAGCTTGGAGCTGCGTACGTAAATGTCCCGAGTTCAAGAAATAATAACGATGAGTTGGCCAGAAATCTCTGGCTATCTAAATTTGGATTCCTGTAAGGTTTATAAGGGCAAGTTTAAGTTTTTAATAAACTGCAGCCCTGGGTCTATTTAAAAAAATGTTATTGGACCAGGATACATAGTAAGATGGTGGTTAACTTACTTTGGAAGATAAAGTAATGACCAAGGAGAAATGTAGTCGTTTCATCCTTGTCACAAATGTTCCTATCCTCCCTGTCTTCTTAAATGTGAGCAGAGAGTAGGGTGTTTCTTTGATGGTTGACGATTTTACTTATGGTCCCCTTTCTGACTCTCTCCTCAGTGTGCAGCACTATATAAATATATAAGTACAAAGTGATGCACAGTGATTGGACAGAAATTACATTGACTCCAGCACATCCTTGGAAAGGTTTTGAATAAAATTCCTGTTACTTTCTTGAGATGATGACATTTTTATTAAGCGATGATTGAAAAAGAATTAATTTGGGATCATACTTAGGTGATTGGAAGAGATATTAAAATTATTATCAATCAGTTCAGCAAGGACACTGACCAATAAGAATGGACAGGGCCATTAATGACTGATGCTGCCTTACTGTTAGTGGAGGCTGGTATTCAGCCCTGTTCTGATCACATTCTAAGTCACATGTGAAAACAATACCTATTTTTCTTTATAATGTACCTACTTGGTCTGAACTAGATGAAAACAAGATTTCTAAGCTAAGTAATCCATAGATACTATAGGGCAGGTCAAAATATTTTCTTGGTATTGCTTTGCTATAGCAGCTAATAGTTTGTTTTCTAAAGCTATAAAACCATGTGTCTGAACAATAGGAATAGTTTCTAACTGTACAACATTAATAACAAAATATCCTGAGGTATTGTGAATGATTTCTTATCTGTATGAATTACTGACATTATTGATCAAATATTTTTATAAATAAAAATTTTATAAATAATTAAAGTTCAGGAGTTTGGTGGTTTAGATTTTCAGTGGTAGAAAAGATCACTGGAAGTACCTTTGTGATTGACAGGACTTTGTCAAAGGTTGACACATAGTTTACATCTAGTAGACATTTCATCATCTCAAATGAAATGTGCTAAAACACTTAGCACTACTGGGCTAAGCACTGAGTGTGGGAGATGAGGGCACTAGATAAATAAGAAAGTTTCTCTTACCTGACCTTGGGGAGGTTCTAATCTGGAATCTTTCCACTATACATTATACATATCATAGTTCATTGACTCTTAATATGCCATCGTTTCAAAGACGCACCATTCATTTATACACTACTTGAAAACAAACAAAAGAATGCCGATTAGAGTTGTAAAGATGCCACTGCATGTAAGATTTATTTCTAATTTCAGAGATATTGAAATATGACATATAGTAAGTACTAGACTCTAGGAAGTTGAAGAATGGCTGGTGAAAAAATACTGCATATGGTGACTACCTTTTAAAAGATGTTTGAAGAGGATAATAGTTTTAGTAGTTATTAGGGGATAGAAAATATTTTTAATTTTTAAGAAAAAAGAAAAGAAACACAATGATCTCTTTTGCAGCCAAGGGACAGGGAGAGCCTAGAGAGGCAGGAGCAAGGAGCGTTCTCTCAAAGGAACACTTCAGAGGGTCTCTTCACAGAGCATTCATGATGCCAAGAACAATGAGAACATTGCTACAATTAACCCAGGCAGATGCACTTCCCGCCCCCGACTCCGCCCTGCAGCCCACAGAAGAGATAAAAAATCTCCAGGGCAGCTCCCCAGGGCCTACGGGGTCTGCCAAGTGCTGAGAAAGCATCTCAGGTTCTTAAAACCCTACTGTGTGGAGTCTCTGGGATTTAACTGGTATCATTCTGGCATGCTAACCTGATTAATTTACCTGTGTCTTATTTTCTGCTGTAGCATCCTCACAAAAAGAATGAGAAAGTTACATATTGATGGATTAATTTATTAATTTCATAGAGGCAAGTAGATGGTGTGGTGATTGTGAGTCAGGGCTCTGGGATCCATAGCCTGGGTTTAGCTCCACCTCCTCAGGCAAGTTCCTTAACCATCACTTCAAGCTTCACTTGTCTTACACATCTGACTGGAATAGTAATCTTACCTACCTGTATGGCTTTTGTGAGGATCAGATGAAACAATGCTTATTGCAAAACCACATGTCCTAGTGTCTGGCTTATATGAAAAGCTAAATAAATACAAATAAATAACTAAAAACTGTCCAGGTCATCAGAAGAGCAGCCACATGTTTGCACTCCAGAGGGCTGTATTTCGCTTTCCCAGGAAGAGATTTACCAGCACTTTGTTTTGAAATTTTTGGCTCAGGGAGCCTAGATAGAGCTGGATTGTTGGAGAGATGGAGGGACTTTGAGGGTTAAGGAGAAGCCCCAGTAATTGAATGCTGGAAAGATCGATCTGCATTTCTCAAACTTGGGAGATGAAGGGGTTGTGCATTCTATTCAATGGCAGAGATCCTAATCCCACTTGCCTCCCAAAACCCCAAGAGGTGGCAGGTAATAATGTCTGGAGTGTGATCAGCAAGTACCAAGGCCTTCAGAGCAATGGTCCATGTTCCCTGTGGCCAGCTGAGAGCTGGGAGATCCAGACACAAACAGTGGTGACATGGGAGCCTTGGAAATAATAGCATCCATTAGGGACTAAGGACCAGGCCCTCTCCTGGTTCCTGGGACCAAGTAAGACCTGAGATTCTTATAGAAGCCACGGGGATGGGGTGGGGAGACTAGAGGTTCAGAGCAAGTCTAATTGGATATAGAAAGATAAAAGAATGTGATACCTCATACATCTAATTTCTGTGGAGCAAACCCATACCCACTGAATAATTCTTTGACTTGCTATTTTGTATAGTAGTCATCATCATCAGCCCATCCTGAGGAGTTCTAATGTGAGGTACATGCATCCAGTCCAAGCTGCCTGTTGGGCTCTTGTGCTTTTTTTTTTTTTTTTTTGCGGTACGCGGGCCTCTCAGTGTTGTGGCCTCTCCTGTTGCGGAGCACAGGCTCTGGACGTGCAGGCTCAGCGGCCATGGCTCACGGGCCTAGCCGCTCTGCAGCATGTGGGATCTTCCTGGACTGGGGCATGAACCCGTGTCCCCTGCATCGGCAGGCAGACTCTCAACCACTACGCCACCAGGGAAGCCCTCTTGTGCTTTTTATCACCCCATGCTTACTCTCAACTCTGCCTCCTTTTAGCTACACTGCAGTGGTGTTCCTTAATCCATCCACCCATTAGCCTGAAATCAAGGATATTAGATCTAAACCCCCAAAGGCTATTCTCAATTACATACTCATTCTTATTTATTGCCACTTACCCTTTACGTGGACTTTCTACCTGATCCTCCAGGCCTGGGGAGTTTCTCCAAAATAGCATCATAGAGCAGCTAGAGGCATTTAGTTGACTTGCTGCTGGATGGGAGGGCCCACCGGAAAAAAGGGGGAAGAGGACGTGTAGAGTGCCTTCTCTGAGTCTTGGGTGGCTCCAAAGAGGAACTATGTTCCTCTGGATATCAGTGATGATTAAAACAGAGTGGTGGGCTTCCCTGGTGACACAGTGGTTGAGAGTCCACCTGCCGATGTAGGGAACATGGGTTCGTGCCCCGGTGCGGGAAGATCCCACATGCCGCGGAGCGGCTGGACCCGTGAGCCATGGCCGCTGAGCCTGCGCGTCCGGAGCCTGTGCTCCACAACGGGAGAGGCTACGACAGTGAGAGGCCTGCGTACCACAAAAAAAAAAAACAGAGTGGTAACGTGGGTAGTTTTTCTTAAGCATCCCCCTTTACTCAGCCTGTACTCTTTTCACCACCTAATACCCCATCCAGGTTGCTCTTCATAGTCTGTCTCACTGTTCTTTCAGTTATCTGCTAAACACCTATAGAACTATTCCAGGTGACACTACTGCATTCTAACAGGGGACAGTATACTTTCTACTTCATGCAGGGACCCCCTTCAGAACAAGCCTACAGGTGGCATTCAACCTCTGCTCAAATGTTCCCAGTGATGCAGTGTTCATGAACTCAAGGCAGCCAACCCCCTAACAGTGCAGCCCCCTAGTGATGAAACAGCTCCTTCTCTCAACCTGAGATCTGGTTCCCCACAGTCACCACCCAGTGCCTGCTTCCACCCTTGGAGAAGAGGCTGAATCAGTCTCTCTTCCTCATGACAGTACCTCTAATATTTGAAAACAGGTGTTCTCCCCTCTGGCCTCCTTTCTTCTCTGAGTTACATAGCAGGTTCTATTGACTGCCTGTAGTCTTTAAAGTGGACTGTAGTCTGATAATGGAAATTAGAATCATCTGTGATCTCTAAAATGTTTTCATCTTCCCTGGGAACTTTGTTCAGATATGGAATGGAATATTTTGAGGCTGACAAAATATGG
Source organism: Hyperoodon ampullatus (assembly GCF_949752795.1). Lineage (NCBI taxonomy): Eukaryota > Metazoa > Chordata > Mammalia > Artiodactyla > Ziphiidae > Hyperoodon > Hyperoodon ampullatus. The sequence goes on from NC_136916.1 coordinate 87,652,311, forward strand.
AAAAATAGAAACTAAGGAAAAGATAATAGTGGGAGAAGTATCCAAAGACTGGCAGGCTGTCATCCACATAGTCAAGGTGGTTTCCCTAAAACCAGTACTTAATGTGGAGTAGTCCTGTGTGTCCTTGGCATAAACAAGTTGATGAACAGGATCAAGACAGTGGAGTAAGAGGATGTGGAGCTCACCTTCCCCCACAAACACGTCAAAAATATATCAAAACATGTGGAACAATTCACATGAAAAACGAACTGGAAACTAGCAGAGGAACATCTATACAAACAAACCTGTAAGACAGATCTCAACATAAATGGGTAGGATGGAAAAAAGGCATAAAGTCGGAACCTCCACCTCTGGGAGGGATCTGAAAAGAAGAATAATTCCACAAAGGTGGACCCTCACCCTGAGGAGTGAGCAGGTCAAGCCAAAGACTGGGGCTCCCAGTCCTGGGGTCTATGTGGAGGAGACAAGCCCCCTCAGCTGTTGAGAGAACTTCTGGGACAGATAGAAAGGCTGGGGAAGCCTAGACTCTACCTGCAAAGAGTGTGTGAGTGCTGGCTTGCCAACAATCAGGCAGGAGAGAGCTTTGCACTGCTGGATGCCGCTTCACCACGCTCCTGAATCCAAGCGGGGTGAACACCTTGGCCCTGCTCACTCTATACCATAACTTGGTGTGAGATCTGAGATAGCCAGGCACTGGGAAAAGACTTGGTATAGCTACTCAGAGACAGCACGGGGACCTGGAGTGAAGTCCGGGTGGGAGAGCAGCAGCCATTGTCAATGATTGCTGGAGTGGCACTCCTTCAAGAGCACGATAGATAACTATTTCTCCTAAATTCATAGAGACAGAGAAAGCTAAGTAAAATTAAAAGGCAGGGGAACTACTCCCAATTAAGAGAACAAGAGAAATCCCCTGAAAGAATAAATAGTAAAACAGAGCTCACCAGTCTAACAGATCCCGAGTTCAAAAAGGTGGTAATAAAAATGCTAACTATATTAAGAAAGATTATCAATAGAAACACAGATCACTGCAACAAGGAACTAGAAACTATCAGGATGAGCAAATCAAAAAGAGATAATTCAATTTCTGAGATAAAAAGCAATCTAGAAGCAATGTATAGCTGACTAAATGACACAGAAGAATGAATCAGTGATCTGGAAGATAGGATAATGGAAATCACCCAATCAGAACAGCAGACAAAAAGACAAATGAGGGCCTCCCTGGTGGCACAGTGGTTGAGAGTCCGCCTGCCGATGCAGGGGACGCAGGTTTGTGCCCCGGTCCGGGAAGATCCCACATGCCACACAGCGGCTGGGCCGGTGAGCCATGGCCGCTGAGCCTGTGTGTCCGGAGACTGTGCTCCACAACAGGAGAGGCCACAACAGTGAGAGGCCTGTGTACCACAAAAAAAAGAAAAAAAGAAAAAAAAAAGAAAATGACAAATAAAAAAAAGTTAAAGCAAAATACAAGATCCATGGGTTAATATAAAACATGCCCACCTATGTATAACAGGGGATCCAGAAGGAAAAAAGAGAAAAGGGTATCAAAAATGTATTTGAAGAAATTATGTGCTTTTTGGCCATCTGTATGTCTTCTTTGGAGAAATGTCTATTTAGGTCTTCTGCCCATTTTTTGATTGTGTTGTTTGCTTTTTCGATATTGAGCTGTGTGAGCTGTTTGTATATTTTGGAGACTAATCGCTTGTCAGTTGCTTCATTTGCATATATTTTCTCCCATTCTGTGGGTTGTCTTTTCATTTTGTTTAGAGTTTCCTTTGCTCTGCAAAAGCTTTTAAGTTTCATTAGGTCCCATTTGTTTATTTTTGTTTTTATTTTCATTAGGAGGTGGATCTTAAAAGATTGCTGCACTTTATGTAAAAGAGTGTTCTGCCTCTGTTTTCCTCTAAGAGTTCTGTAGTATTTGGTCTTACATTTGGGTCTTTAATTTATTTTGAGTTTATTTTTGTGTATTATGTTAGAGAATGTTCTAATTTCATTCTTTTATGTGTAGCTGTCCAGTTTCCCCAGCACCACTTATTGAAGAGACTATTTTTTCTCCATTGTACATTTTTGCCTCCTTTGTTGTAGATTAACTGACCATAGGTGTGTGGATTTATTTCTGGGCTTTCTATCCTGTTCCATTGATCTATATTTCTGTTTTTGTACCAGTACCATACTGTTTTGATTACTGTAGCTTTGTAGTATAGTTTGAAGTCAGGGAACCTGATTCCTCCAGCTCCATTTTTCTTTCTCAGGATTGCTTTGGCTAATCGGGGACTTTTGTGTTTCTATACAAATTGTGAAATTTTTGGTTCTAGCTCTGTGAACAATGCCATGGGTACTTTGATAGGGATTGCATTGAATCTTGGGTACTATAGTCATTTGGCAATATGGATTCTTCCAATCCAAGAACGTGGTATGCCTTTCCATCTGTTTGTGTCATCTTCGATTTCTTTCATCTGCATCTTATAGTTTTCAGAGTACAGGTCTTTTTCCTCCTTAGGTAGGTTTATTCCTAGGTATTTTATTCTTTCTGATGTGATGGTAAATGGGATTGTTTCCTTAGCTTCTCTTTCTGATCTTTTGTTGTTAGTGTATACAAATGCAAGAGATTTCTGTGTATTAATTTGTATCATGCAACCTTAGTGAATTCATTGATGATGTCTAGTAGTTTTCTCATAGCATCTTTAGGATTTTCTACATATAGTATCATGTCATCTGCAAACAGTGACAGTTTTACTACTTCTTTTCCAATTTGTATTCCTTTTATTTCTTTTTCTTCTCTGATTGCCTTGGCTAGGACTTGGAAAACTATGCTGAATAAAAGTAGTGAGAGTGGACATCATTGTCTTTTTCCTGACCATAGAGGAAATGCTTTCAGCTTTTCACCATTGAGTATGATGTTAGCTGTGGGTTTGTCATAAATGATCTTTATTATGTTGAGGTAGGTTACCTCTGTACTGAATTTCTGGAGAGTTTTTATCATAAATGTGTGTTGAATCTTGTCAAAAGGTTTTTCTTCATCAACTGAGATGATCGTATGGTTTTTATTCTTCAGTTTGTTAATATGGTGTATCACACTGATTGATTTGCAGATATTGAAAAGTCCTTGCATCCCTGGGATAAATCCCACTCGATCATGGTGTATGATCCTTTAATGTATTGTTAGATTTGGTCTACTAGTATTTTGTTGAGGATTTTTTAATCTACATTCATCAGTGTTATTGAAAAGATGCTCACCATCGGTAATTATTAGAGAAATGCAAATCAAAACTACAATGAGGTATCACCTCATACCAGTCAGAATGGTCATCATCAAAAAGTCTACAAACAATAAATGCTGGAGAGGGTGTGGAGAAAAGGGAACTCTCCTACATGGTTGGTGGGAATGTAAATTGGTACAACTATTATGGAGAACAATATGGAGGTTCCTTAAAAAACTAAAAGTAGAAGTAACATATAATCCAGCAATCCTACTCCTGGGCATATACCTGGATAAAACCATAAATCAAAAAGATACATGCACGCCAATGTTCACTGAAGCACTGTTTATAATAGTCAAGACATGGAAGCAACCTAAATATCCATTGACAGAGGAATGGATAAGGAAGATATGGTACATATATACAATGCAATATTACTCAGCCATAAAAAGGAATGAAATAATGCCATCTGCAGCAATATGGATGGACCTAGAGATTATCATACTAAGTGAAGTAAGTCAGAAAGAGAAAGATAACTGTCATATGATATCACTTATATGTGGAATCTAAAAAGATGATACAAATGGACTTATTTACAAAACAGAAACAGACTCACAGCCTTCAAAAACAAACTTATGGGGCTTCCCTGGTGGCTCAGTTGTTGAGAGTCCGCCTGCCGATGCAGGGGACGCGGGTTCGTGCCCCGGTCCGGGAAGATCCCACATGCCGTGGAGCGGCTGGGCCCGTGAGCCATGGCCACTGGGCCTGCGTGTCTGGAGCTTGTGCTCAGCAACGGGAGAGGCTGCAGCAATGAGAGGCCCGTGTACCACAAAAAAACCCAAAACAAAACATTAAAAAAAACAAACTTACGGTTACCAAAAGGGGAATGTGGTGGGGAGGGATAAGTTAGGAGTTTGGAATTAACATATATACACTACTATATATAAAATAGATAATCAACAAGGACCTACTCTATAGCACAGGGAACTCTACTCAAAATTCTGTATTAACCTATATCAGAAAAGAACCTGAAAAATGAATGGATATATATATAAGACAGAACCACTTTGCTGTACACCTGAAACGAACACAACATTGTAAATCAACTATAGCCCAATATAAAATAAAAATTAAATTATAAAAAAGAAATTATGGCTGAAAACTTCCCAAACGTAAAAAAGGAAACACATATCCTGGTACAGGAAGCACAGGAAGTCTCAAACAAGATAAACCCACACAGACCCATGCCAAGACATATCATAATTAATATGGCAAAAGTTAGAAATAAAGAAAGGATTATAAAGGCAGCAAGAGACAAAGAGTCATTTATAAGGGAACCTCCATAAGTCTATCAACTGATTTCTCTGGAGAAACTTTGCAGGTCAGGAGGGAGTGGCATGATATATCCAAAGCCCTGAAAGGGAAAACCCTGCAACATAGGATACCCTACCCAGCAAGATAATAATTTAGAATAGAAGGAGAGATAAAGAATTTCTCAAACATGCAAAAGCTAAAAGGATTTAGCAATACTAAGCCTACTCTAAAAGAAATATTGATGGGTCTTCTGTAAATAGAAAAGAACTAAGAATCTATAGGAAAGGGAAAACCACAATAGAAAAGACAGATATAAAGTAAGGATTGAAGATTACATAATTAAGCCAGTACACAGATTGAAAAACAAATAGAAAAAATTGTAAGAGTGATTATAACTACAGCAACCAGCAGTATAAGCATGAAGATATAAAACGGGACATCAAAAACATAAAATGTGGAGGAGAGGATTTTAAAAATAGATCTTTTAGAATGTGTTTGAACTTGAATGACTATCAATTTAAAGCAAGTAGGTAAGCTATGGATCAACATACATGAACCCCATGGTAACCCAAATCAAAAACATACAATAGATTCACAAAAACCAAAAGAAAGGAACTCAAGCATGCTACAACAGAAAATCATCAAATCACAACAGAAAAAATAAAAAGAAGAAATGAACAAAGAAAAACTACAAAAATCACTGGAAAGCATGGAATAAAATGACAATAAATACATACCTATCAATAATTACTTTAAATGGCAATGGAATAAATGTTTTGATCAAAAGACACAGGGTGCCTGATTGGATTAAAAAAACCTGGAATAAGCTGCTGGTAAGAGACTCACTTCAGGGTAAAAGACATACACAGACTGAGAGTGATGATATGGAAAAACATATATCATGGAAATGGAATCAATAAGAAAGCAGGGGTAGCAATACTCACATCAGACAAAATAGACTTTAAAACAAAGGCTCTAGCAAAAGACAGAGATGGGCATTATATAATGATAAAGGGATCAATCTAAGAGGAAGATATTACAATTGTTAACATATATGCACCCAATACATGAGCATCTCCATATACAGAGCAAATACTAAGAGATATGAAGGGAGAAATTGATAATAATTCAGTAATAGTAGGAGACTTTAACACTCCACTGACATCAATAGACAGATCATCCAGACAGAAAATCTGGAAAAAGTAGGGCAACAAAGGCCCTAAATGACACAATAGACAAATTGGACTTAATTGATATCTACAGACCACTACATCCAAAAAAAGCAGAATACACATTCTTTTCAAGTGCACACTGAATGCCCTCTAGGATAGACCACATACTAGGACACAAAACAAGCCTCAACAAATTTAAGAGAACAGAAATTATTTCAAGCATCTCTTCTGATCACAAAGATATGAAACTAGAAATCAACCACAGAAAGAAAAACGAGAACAGAAAAAACACGTGGAAACTAAACAACAAGATACTAAAAATCCAATGGGTCATCAAAGACATCAGAAAATACCTCAAGACAAAAGAAAATGAAAATATAACTTTACAAAATCTATAGGATGCAGCAAAAGCAGTTCTAAGTGGGAATTCATAGTGATACAGGCCTTCCTCAAGAAACAAGTCTGAAATAAACAACCTAACGTTCCACCTAAAAGAATTAGAAAAAGAAGAACAAACAAAGACCAAGTCAGCAGAAGAAAGCAAATAATAAAGATCAGAGAGTAAATAGAGATAGAAAACAATAGAGAAGATCAATAAAACCAAGAGGTTTTTTTTTTCTTAAAGACAAACAAAATTAACAAACCTCTAGCAAGGCTCACCAAGAAGAAAAGAGAGAATATACAAATAAACAAAATTTAAAATAGAGGAGAAATGACAACTGATAGCACAGAAATACAAAAACCACAAGAGAATACTATGAACAGTTATATGCTAAATAAATTGGACAATCTAGAAGAAATGGACAAATTTCTAGAAACATACATCCTGCCAAGAGTAATTCAGAAGAAACAGATTATTTGAACAGACCAATCACTAGAAGTGAAATAGAATCTGTAATTTAAAAAAACCTGCAAGCAAAAGTCCAGTATTGGAGGGCTTCACTGGGGAATTCTACCAAATATATATAAAGAAGAACTTATACCTATCCTTTTAAAATTATTCTAAAAAATTCAAAGTGGAGGGAACACTCCCAAATTCATTCTACAAGGCCATCATTACCAAAAGCAGACCAAGGCACTAACAAAAAAAAAGTTACAAGCTAATATCTTTGATGAATATATATGTAAAAATCCTCAACACAATATTAGCAAACCAAATCCAAAAATACATAAAAATGAACATACACCATGATCAAGTTGAATTCATTCCAAGGTTTCAAGGATGGTTCAACATATGCAAATCAATCAATGTGATACTTCACATTAATAAAAGTAAAGACAAAAACATGATTATCTCAATAGATTCAGAAAAAGCTTTGATAAAATTCAAGAACCATTCATGATAAAAACTCATCAAAGTGGATATAGAGGGAACATATCTCAGCATAATAAAGTCCATTTATGACAACTCACAGCCAACATAATACTCAATGGTGAAAAGCTAAAAGCCTTCCCACTAAATTCAGAAACAAAACAAGGAGGCTCACTCTTACCACTTCTATTCAACAAAGTTTTGGAAGTCCTCACTGTAGCAATCAGATGAGAAAAAGAAATAAAAGACCTCTAAATTGGAAAAGAAGAGGTAAAACTGTCCTTATTTTCAGATGACATGATACTCTATATAGAGAACCCTAAAGTCTCTGCCCCAGAACTATTAGAACTAATAAATGAATTCAGCAATGTAGCAGGATGCAAGATTAATATACAGAAATCTCTTGCATTTCTATATACTAACAGTGAGATATCAGAAAGAGAAAGTAAAAGAAAAAAATCTCACTTAAAATTACGTCAAAAAAATACCTAGGAATGAACTTAACCAAGAAGGTGAAAGACCTTTACGCTGAAAACTATAAAACATTGGTAAAGGAAATTGAAGAGGATTCAAAGATATCCCAGTTCTCTGATTGGAAAAATTAATATTGTTAAAATGGCCATACTACGCAAGGCAATTACAAATTTAATGCAACTCCTATCAAAATACCCATGAGATTTTTCACAGAACTAGAATGATCCTAAAATTTCTATAAAACTACAAAGTATCCAGAATTTCCAAAGCAATCCTGAGAGAAAAGAACAAAGCTGGAGGTATAACGCTTCCAGACTTTACACTATACTACAAAGCTACGGTAATCAAAACAGCATGGCTCAAAAAGATGTATATGGATAAATGTCACAAAATGGAGAGCACAGAAATAAACCTACGCACCTCTGGTCAATTCATCTATGACAAAGGAGGCAAGAATATACAATGGAGAAAAGACAGTCCCTTCAACAAGTGGTGTTGGGAAAGCTGGACAGCTACATGTACATCAGTGAAATTAAAACATTCCCTCACACCATACATAAAAATAAACTCAAAATGGTTTAAAGATCTAAATGTAAGATATGACACCATAAAACTCCTAGAAAGGAACATAGGCAAAACATTCTTTGACATAAATTGTAACAATAATTTCTTAGGCCAGTCTCCCAAGGCAAAAGAAATAAAAGCAAAATTAAATAAATGGGACCTAATCAAACTTACAAGCTTTTGCATGGCAAAGGCAAACATCAACAAAACAAAAAGACAACCTACAGATTGGGAAAAATATTTTCAAATGATGCTACCAACAAGGGGTTAATATCTGAAATATACAAACAGCTCATACAACTCAATATTGAAAAACAAAGAACCCAATCAAGAAATGGGCAGAAGACCTAAATAGACATTTTTTCCAAAGAAGACATACAGATGGCCAACAGGCAAATGAAAAGATGTGTAACATCACTGATTATTATTGAAATGCAATTCAAAACCATAATGAGGTATCATCTCACACTGGTCAGAATGGCTATCATCAAAAAATCTACAAAATAAATACTGGAGAGAGTGTGGAGAAAAGGGAACCCTTGTACACTGTTGATGGGAATGTAAAATAGTGCAGCCACTATGGAAACCAGTATGGGGGTTCCTTAAAAAAACTAAAAATAGAGCTACCATAGGATCCAGGAACCCCATACCTGGGTATATATCTGAAAAAAACAAAACTCTAATTTGAAAAGATACTTGCACCCCAATGTTCAGAGAAGCACTATTTACAAGAGCCAAGACATAAACAACCTAAGGGCCCATCAACAGCTGATTGACTTAAAAAGATGTGGTATACATATACAATGGAATATTACTCAGCCATAAAAAAGGATGAAATATTGCCATTTGCAGCAACATGGATGGACCTATAGAATGAAGTAAGTCAAACAGAGAAAGACAAATATCATATGATATAACTTATGTGTGGAATCTAAAAAATAATACAAATAAATGTATATACAAAACAGAAACACTCTCAGACATAGAAAATAAACTTATGGTTACCAAAGGTGAGAGGGAGTGGGAGAGGGACATATTAGGGGTATGGGATTAAAAAGACCCAAACTACTATACATAAAATAGATAAGCAACAAGGACTTACTCTATAGCACAGGGAATTATACCCAATATCTTATAGTAACTTATAATGGAATATAATTTAAAAATAAATGTTGATGAACAAAATTCAATAACAAAACAAAATATGTTTCCATAGTAAAAGGAGGGACTTGAGGATCATGGAGAATTATGAAGGGGGAATAGTTGGGGAGAAAGCCATTGGACAGATTGAGGTTTGGGAAACAAGTGAAAGACTGTCTACACTACGGATAGCATGGCTTCCTGGGAAAAGGAGGGGAGGAAGAAGGCAGGGCGTGGCTATCACTTAGAAAGTCCATCACCTGTGGGAATGTTTAGCTAAGACATTTACCTTCCCCATACCAGGAAAATGAGGATCATTGGACATTCCATGCAGGGTTGTGAGAATTATGTAAGAGAATGCTTATAATACAGCAGCTGAATTTTTTTTTTTAACATTTACTAAGTGCTGGACATTGCGCTAAGCCTCACGTGCATTATCTCATTCAATCCTCACAACAACCCAGTGAGGTAGGTGTCATTATTTTCAAGTGAGAGAACTATCAGTAACTTGACCAGAGACATACAATGGAGGAGCTGGGAGTCTAACCCAAGGGGTCTAGTTCCCCTGTGGCCTGTACTCTTAACTGAGTGTCATCTCTCATAAACACTTAAGTCATGGGTTCAATCTTTCTAGTTCCTGGTGGCTTAGTTTTCGGTCACAAGTGTGCACACTTCTCTTTAAGGCTCTCCACTTTATCTGATTCCCTGATAGATCCAGTATTCAGTAATTCTTAGATTTTTAAGTTTGTTTTTCAACTTCCAACCTATGAGTTAATACAAGTAAGAAAAGAGAAGGTTATTTTCTTTAAAAGTTACCTTATCTGCTTTCATTTCTACAGGAGAAAGTCAACACATACATTGAGCTAACACCAAGCATGTGCCAGTTTTCCATAAAGCTCTGCTTTGGGAGTTCTCCAGACACATATACTGGAATCAATCACAGTAAACTCTATATGCAGGTCACTTTTGCAGCTATAGATTTGTAAATTCTTCAGCATTCGTACTACATTTTTTAATAGCCATTAAAATTTTCTTCAGCCAGGTAAGCCAGAAGAGATTGCTCCCAATTTTTGAATCTGCACCAGAGATCCAAAGAATTAAAATATTTGGTCACTTTTATTACTAGCTCTCAGTTTTTGGTGCTGATCATTGCACACACACCTGCCGTTTTCCGTCTCTCTCAAGATGCTAGACTTTTGTTTTAAATGTGATCATAGGTGGTTCGAATGGATGCCTAGTCTGCTAGAAAGTTGATTTTGACTCTGAACGTGCCTTTATCATATGGAGGACTGCCAAGAGTAAAATGCCTATGCCATGCCAAGAAATCAGCCTCACTAACCCAGATATTACAAAAATATTTGTTACAGCATTCCTTTACATTCCTTCATCCTGTTCCTGCTGGCCACCATTTTTTGGCTGGTACTGCTGCCTTTTGCCTGCCTATTTCTTCACACAAACAAATCAGAAATAAGGAACTGTTCAGCAAGTCACAAAGGTAAGTTATTTATGCTATGATTTCCCCCAGGTCCACTTTACTAAGGATGGCCCCCTCAACCCAGAACCCCAGTGCTCTTGTAAGCAGATTGTTGGTTAGAAGATAAGAAACACCTGCTAATCTCAGTGAAGTGGTTGTCCCCATCTCTGCTTTACACCCCTTATAGATACCTCTAGAATCCCCTTACAGTTGTGCCGATTATATATTTATAAGCCTGTTTATTCCTCTTGACAGAGAAGTCCTGTGGCAAAGTGTCCATGTCTTATTTGCCTTCGAATTTCCAGTGCATTGCCCAGTTCCTGGCAGATGACTTATGGTCACAATATTTGCTAAATGAATGAATGGACATGATTCAGACTTGCTGAAATAAAAATTCTGTTCTGCAGAAAGCAAAGCATTGACGTGGTCTTTCTGGCAACATTACACTTGGAGGACACATCTCCTGTTTAACTACAGATGCATGAATACAGTGTGCTGACCACATCCTGGGGATAAATTCTATAGTTTCATTGCGTTAATCATTCTTCTGGGTCAATATCTGGCATGGAGTAAAACCCCACAGGAATTACTGAGCCCTGAAAAACACCTCATCAACTGAACCCTACGCATGGAAGATCTATTTTAAATTCACTGCAGTGTTTTGGGCTTTAGGCACTGTTTCCTATCTGACTAATAAAGTAGATTTCCTTGGACTTGACTTTTTATATTTACGTTTTTCTCAGCCTTGGTTGCCTTTACTTGTGTCTATTTTATCTTTACTTGTTGTATCTATTCATATTGCAAACCCCTTTGAGTCCTTTGGGAAATGAGTTTGGATATGATTAAATAAATAAAAAGATACTGCTATGTCATAGGTAGGTGACTGGGATTCAAATCCGAGACTTTGGAAGGAGGCAGATGGAAATTTTCTCTCTTCCACTGGTTTGTTTCATGATCATAAGCAGGTCACTTAATTCACATTGCTCTTTTCTTCTGTTAGCTGATGTAGATAGTTGAAAATCATGCTTTCATAAAGAGTGACTGGAAGGCTTTTTTTTTTTTTTTTTAAAGAACATGACTTAATCATGGCACTAAAAAGAACCAGTCATGCCTCCTCAGCAGTTATTTCCAGTCCCAAAAGTGTTTTTAGCATTCTGTTCTTCAGGTCCTTAGGGACAGGATGCCTCATGAGGACATTCTTGCTACTTCTTGGCAAATCAATCAATAAAGCAACAGGCTGTATATCTGGTATACAAAGGGAATACAGGAGAAGAACAAAACACAGTTTAGACCCTCATGGGACTTCAGGTCAACATGGAACGGAGCTTGGCCCATGGCATATGACAGCAGTAGAAATAGTCCTGCACTTGGAATCAGCATAACTGGGTTCCTGGCTAGGCCATGGGATTTTGAGCATTTTACCTAATTTTTCAGACTTAATTCCCTTGCTTGTCAAATAGAGCTGATAGCAGAGCTATAGCCAGGATTAAGTAAGAGAATGAACATCTAAGAACTTTACAGCTTGCATCAGGAGTACATGTTATAATAAAGAAATGGTGTTTATATTTGATATAAAATGATGCATTTGAGAGAATTTTGCAGGCATACAGATTCATACGTCCTTACTAGCTATCTGGTTTGGGGCAACATACTTAACATCTATGAGTCTCAGTTTCTTAATCTGTACAATAGGTATATTGATGCCCTCTTTGCAGAGCTCCTGGGAATATTGGTGGCAATGTATGGAAGGCATAAAGCAGAGTTGCTGGCACATAGTATACACTGAATAAATGGAAGCTTCCATTTCATAACTACTACAGCATAACAATAGAAATCATATGTAATTTGGTGAGGAATTGTTTGCCTAAAGCCTGTGGGTAGTGTAGGAGTTCAGAGACGAGGTATGCCAACTTCATTTGGGGTCTCATTAAAAAGGCTTTATGGAAGAGGGGTGATTTGAGGTTGGCCTGAGAAGGGGAGCAAGTTTTACATAGGTGGAATAAACAGTAGTGTTTACCTGGATTAGTCTCCTGGGCAAAAAAAGGTTAGCACAGTCAGGATCACACTTGCATTCTTCTTGGACCATCTATAGCACCTCACATGTGAGCTTGGGAGTTATTTATATATTTGCCAGCACAGTCCTGAGCTCTCAATCCTATGCATGTCACCTGGAGAGCTTTCAAAAATACCCATGTTGGGGCCTCATGCCAGACACCCACTAAATAGGAATCTCAGGGTATGACTCCTGGGTATTACTGGTGTTTCTTCAAAGCCTCCTAGGCATTTACAACATACATCCAGGTTGAGAACCATTGCTTTAAAGCATCAACTACACATGAGTAGATGTGTGTTCAATTGTTGAGATGGTTGTGTGGAATGGAATATGCCAGAAAGCACCCTGGACTGGGATTAGGAGTTGCAGGTTCTAGCTGCAGCTCTGCCCTAATTGCTGGTCGAGTTCTTTGGCCTCCCTGGGCTTTGTGTCCTCATCTGCCATACAGGGAGGCTGGACTCTGTGCCTCCTCAAGCCGTGACAGTCTATGATGCAGCCAAATAAGCATCGTTTAGTTTGGGGAAGCAGGTTTGGTGGTGGGACTGTGGAGGTCTCCTCTTGGTTTCCGCATAAATGCCCTTGTCTCTTCCCCATGCCGGCCCCACACAAAGGTGCATCAGAGGAGCTCACCGAACACATCTGAAGATGGTTTTCCTCTTTTCCTGAGAAACACCATGACATTGTCCATTTGGGTTTGTTTTCTTTCTAATGAAGGAAATGTACCCTCTTCATTGGAAACACCTTATGGAAGGAGGCAGGGCCTCTGCCTGCAGCCTGGCCGCTGAGAGCCAGGCTGCCAGGTGCACCCCACCTGTCCCCACAGCCGAGACTGACACAGCCCCAGATGTTTTCCATATGCAAACCTTTGTGAAGGGGACATGGTGCAGATTGGGCCCCAGTTGCTCTTTCTGGCTGAGGTAACTTGAACCACATGCCTGGAGGGGAATCAAGGTGAGTATGGTTCCCCCACAGGCAAGAAGTAAGCAAGTGGCCCCTTCTGGTCTGCATTGTGGACCCTCTCCCATGGACCAGGTATTGCTCAAAACTATCAAGTAATCAGAAATTTCAGTCCTGAAAATTATTGTGCACTTGTACTAGGCATCTGATGCTCCTGAAAAGGCAGCCATCCATTTTCACCCCTTAAAAAACAACAGAGGGGGCTGGGAATTAGAGGGAAGATAGTACACACATCAGGGATTTCATCTGGCATCGCAGCTTCTCAGTCTGAGCTTAGGGTCAGGGCTGGAGCACAGGTGGGGCCTGTGCCCTGGTCTCTGAGCTCTTTCCTGGGTCCTGAAGTGAGTGTCAGAGAGCCATGCTTGGTGGAGCCAGGAGCCAAGCTGGCTCGCCTCATATTTGGGAGAGTTTTGAGGAGGGACATTTGGCCTGCTGGTGGGTGATGGCAGCAGCCATTCTGACAATAGCATATCACACAAGGACAAAATCAGTAGCCCTAGCACCTCTAGAGAACCGTCCCTAACCATTCTGCCCTTCTAGTGATTTGCAAATATTTTCTGTTAGAGACCCAATTTGAGCTTCAGGTCTGCATGATGCTGGGGAATGAGCTCAGGCTCTGGAACCACAACATAGTCATATTCTTCCTATATCAGTTAATTGCTTCTACATCTCACCCTGGTCATTTAACATCTTTAGAACCTTGGCTTCCTCATCTGCATATGGGAAGAATAATAACCACTGCAAGGGCTTTTGCAAGGATTAGTTTATATACGTAAATAGTTGAATGGGCTCTGAAGCCAGGCTGCTCCAGTTCAAACCCCTCTCTACCATATTCCAGCTCTGTGGCCTTGAGCAAGTTAATTATTCTCTCCCTGCCTTTGTTTTCTTACCTGCAAAATGGTGATGGTAATAATAGGACCTACTTCATGGGATTGTGGTGAGGATTAAATGAGTTAATACTTCTAAAGTTCCTGGAATAGTGACTGGTACAGAGTAATCACTCAATAACAGGAAGAGTGAACATTTATTGTGCATTGCAGCCCTTGACACAGTGGCTGGCATACCAGACATGCCCAAAGGCTGCTGGTTATTGTGACTACTAAGACTGTTATCCACCCAGCTGGGGGAAAGGACATCAGTCCTCACCTCTCATTTCCTCCCTGTTGACCTCCTGATATGATTCAGATGTGAGTCCCCTAAGGTGTCAGCCTGGCCCTGAGGAAAGAGAAGGAGGGGCTGTGGAGCCAAGTGAACAGAGCAGAGACATCAGGCTAGCAGCCCAGGTCCCATGAGAAGCCCAGGCCCAGGATCAACTGATCTTTCCACAGGAAGAGCAGAAACCACAGCAGCCCTCACTTTCCCTGGGCTCTCACTGATTCATGCTAAGTCACTCTTGGGTCTTGCCCCATGGAGAGAGATATTTTTGCAGAAGCCAGAGAATGTGTGCCTACAGCCTCAGGATCGGTGCTCAGACCAGGATGCTCTGATGGGGCTGACTGGGGGCTGGGGGTTACAGGAGAGGGTTCTGGCTTCCAGGGGTCCTCCAAGCCCCTGTGGCAGCTGCAGAAGAGGCTGGGTACCTGCCTCAGATAAAAATGTCCTCTTCTGGGGTCAGAAGGGGAGGAGAAAGTAGTCTCCAGTCAGCTCGTGAGCATAATTGCTATTCTCTTCTCTAAAGTTAGTGCATGCTTTGTTCCTAGGGAGAAATGACCTTAATGTGCATTTACTTATTCTATAAATACTGGCGGACCCACCATGTGCCAGGCACAGTGGTAGGGAATACCCTCAAAGAGAATTTCATGAAATCCTAAGTTACTACTATATAATAGTTTCAGTTTGTAATAAAAGTGGGTTCAAAGTCCGATGCGGGCAGAGTGGGCAGGGAACTCACACAAGCCTTCCCAGAAGAAAAGACGTTGGGGCTGAGCTGTTGAATCCCAGAAATAAACCTACCTGAGTTAAAATTGTATCTTTGCTGCTTTTACTCTGGGATCTTGGAGAAGGTTTCTTAAACGTTCTGAGCCTTAGTCTCTCCATCTGTAAAATTAAGATGATGGTATCATCTTAAAGGGCTTTGTGTGTGGATTGAGTGACATAACTCATATAGTGTTCCAGGAACATAGGAAGTAATTTTTAAATGGTGGCCATTTTTAATCACTGAAAATCTGCATATGCCTAAAAATTCCATGCGGGTATTTTTTTTCCCCAAGATTAAGGCATATTTGGAATTTGCTGTTCAAGTTGTTGTTTCATGGATGGTTGCATTTGAGCCTATAATCCTGCGGTCAGGACCACTGAAGACTGTCAGGGTGGTCCAAGATCCATTGAAATTCCAAGTATTTAGGAGTGAGTTCAAGAGTCAGATTCCCAACACTCATATGGCCAAATAGAATTAATGAGCAGGACTTTCATTTATAAGCTCATGCATTGCCTCTTCTGCCCATATGACCTATTCTCTTACAGGAGGTCTTCTGGGGCCATCCATACAAGTTGACTGTATCTTAAAGTTAGGGAGGAGAGGAGAGAGAGACAGAATCTCTAAATAAGGCTCCAGGATGCCTAGAGTTCATAAGCTATATAATTCCTCCTATGGAAGCCTCTATGCCCACGGTGGGCGAAGGATCTCCTATATGATGAATGACCCTTCTCCAAACTGTTCAGTAAGTGTATACTGACCATCAACTTGTGCCAGGCACATGAGTCACTTGTGTCTGCCATCCTCTATCATTTCCGTGCAAAATGAGCAGAACTGTTCCAGTATCCCTAAGAGAACAGCAGAGTTCCCTAGAAGTATCTTTGATTCTTCTCTTGCTATCTTCCATCAGGGCCTTGTTTCACAGGGCCTTGTCTCCATTTCTGTTTTTGGAGATCTCTTCCTCCCCTCTCATGGTCCAGACTGTACCACAGACATCTTTGAGAGGACTGATACTCACTGGCTAGCCAAAGAGAGGCTTGAAAGTGGGCTTGTGGGGGAGCCAAGTCTAAATGGGATTTACTCATCATTCATCTCCCCTTTATCCTCTAGGGTTATTTAACTTTGAGTTCTCTATTGGCATTTAGGGGTTTGTTTTATTATTTTATGTGCACTGTATTATTGTGATTCAGAGACTGGTAAGTTTTTTCCATGATGAGTCCCCAACTAGAACACTCACTCTTTTTGGTCACGGGTCATGTCTTTTCATTTTTTCATGGTCCTTATTTCTTTCAAGGGTACCATCAAATCAAGCTTCAAAAAGTAACATACCAGGCTTCCCTGGTGGCACAGTGGTTGAGAGTCCGCCTGCCGATGCAGGAGACACGGGTTCGTGCCCCGGTCCGGGAAGATCCCACATGCTGCGGAGCGGCTGGGCCCGTGAGCCATGGCCCCTGAGCCTGCGTGTCCAGAGCCTGTGCTCCACAACGGGAGAGGCCACAACAGTGAGAGGCCCATGTACCATTTAAAAAAAAAAAAAAAAGTAACTACCTAAAATAGGACTAAAACATATTTGGGACCTGCTGGGCTGTAATGACACCAAGAGAATGTAGTTGTAATACTGGAACTTTCTGGATATTCCTGAAATGTCCATTATTCAAAGATGGCCTAGAAAAGATAGGATCAGGTCTAACCCTCATCTACTTCTTCACTCATCTCACATCACACTCTTCCTTGTTTTTTAATCTCAAGACTCATGGACTCTCAAGTACTTCAAAGACTACTTTGCACATTCTGTTCCCTTTGTCTAGAATGCTTCCCTCCTCCCTCTGTCCCCCACCCCCTGCTCACTTTTGCTAAGTTAATGCCCACTCAGTTTTGAAAAATTAACTCAGTTGTCACTTTTTCTGAGCATCTCCCCTGATTTCCCTTACTAGGTAAAATCTTTATTTCTAACCTTCTTGCAGCATCTTTACCTCTCCTTCAGGGAACTTAGTGTCTTACACAGTTGTTGTGTAAATGACCAGTGCAAATATCAGCCTCCCTCTCCAGATGGTAAGCTCCATGAGGGCAAGGCTTGTGTATATTTTTACTCATCAATTCATTCTTAGTACCTAGCATAGAATAGGTATTCAATAACTTTTAAGTGAATGATTTGAAATGAATGTTTACATCTAAATCAATCCACAATTATTTACTGAGCATCTACTATGGAAGAATGTGCTGAGGCTTATTGATGATAAAGAGAAAGGAAAATGCTATGAGCTATTAAGGTGCAACAGCAGAAATGATTTTGAGTGGTGGCAGAGTGGACTAAGGAACAGGACAAGAAAATATGGAAATTGAATGACATTATAAAGCAAGGTACACAGAATGAAATGGGCTTCATTCATAAGGGTGAGAGAATGCAGATGGAGCTGGTGAGATGAACTGATGTGTTACAAGGTCAGCTTCATAGCACAGCTGAGTAAGATTTTCTGCATTAGTTATCTAATGCTGTGTAACAAATTACCCCCAAACTTAGTAGCTTAAACAACACTCATTATCTTATAGTTTCCATGGGCCTGGCCTAGTTGGGTCCTCCACTCTGGGTCTCTCACAAGGATGGGATTATAGTCTCACTTGAAGGCTTAATTGGAGAATATCCATTTCCAAGCTCACTCACATGATTGTTGATGAGATTCAGTTCCTTGTGAACTATTGGACTGAGGCCCTTTGTTCTCCACTGGCTAATGGCCAGAGGCCTCCTTTGATTCTTTGCCTGTGGATCTCTTCATAGAGTAGTTTACAACAGGGCAGCTGGCTTCATCAGAGTAAATAGGTGAGAGGGCAAATGAGAGTACAAGTGAGGGAATGAGAGGAAGACAGAAATCACAGCCTTTTGTAATGTAATCTTGGAAGTTACATCTCATCATTTTTGCCATATTCTATGAGTTAGAAGCAAGTCATCAGATCCAGACCATACTCAAAGTGAGGGAATTACACAGAAAGTGAAGATCATTGGAAAGGGGAGTTTCCAATATTGCCTACGACAGTCTATGATTGCTATGGCCAGCTAGAACTGGAAAGAAGAGCAAGATCATTATGTTTATATTTCAAGGGTTATGAATTGTGTTATGGCTAATAAGCACGCATAAAAGATGAGGTAAACTAGGAAAACTTGACTCACACTCTTGCGCATTGTAGAGATTCAAGTGGAAGGAGAAGTGCTGTGATAAAATATACTTTCTGTTTGAATCTGTCTTAGGAAGTCCCCCCACCCCAGATAGAGGAAGCAAATTGTGATAAAGATGGAAAAAGATACAGAGAAGAAAGGCAGGATTTTGAGATAGGTAAACTCATCAAACTCATGCTCCGAGACCAGGGATAAGCCTTAGAACAAAGTCCCTTCCCAGTCCTCACTAGATACTGCCACACTCCAACACTCACTATCTTTATTTTCCTTTCCCAGTCACTTTTGAAAGCCAAGAGGAGTGCAAATCACATCAATGATCAAATGTGTATTTTGCTGCTACCCTGTTAAGATAATATTCCTGTTGTCATTAGGGACCTGTATTTGTTTTATTAACTCTCTACTGAACATGCGCTGATTAGGAACAGAAGATTGTAACCAAAGGGGTCAAGACTGAATAGTATCACCTAAAACAGACAGCAGAAAGCTCTTGGAAAGAAGCACAGCTGTTTCAATAACAATCTTTTCTACCTTGATTATTTTCTTGCTGTGGAAAAGAATTGCGTGTGTAAATCTTTCTCCTCTGGCATGTTGTGGCTTCCCAGGGTTATCAGAGCTGTACCTGATTCAGATGAAATTGTGTGCACTGCAGTATGCAAGAGAGAATTGTAACCTGACATCAAAGGAGGAATTCAGAATGGTTATAAGAAAGTTGTGTTTCCTCCAGTTGTCCGCCAGTTAATACACTGACCCCGTCCAAAGGACATGGATTAAACTCTGGAAGATGAGCTTGGAGACGGGAGGCTGCCCTCTGGCTTCTGTGACAAGTGGGTAGCCTGCAGGTTTTGAGAAGTGAAGTAAGACCAAATTTATGGTTCACTTCACAAATAGTGGAGGATCGACTAGATCAAAGAGAGAAACAATCCGGAGGAGGATGCCTCCTAATTTCTGAGCCCGAAAAAATTCCATTTGTATTTTTTACAAGAATTGAAACAAATCAGGCCATGAACACTGGTCCCCATCATAGAGCAGACCTGTGGGTCTCTCAGAATAGAACACACCAACCCCCTGGGTTCTTTAGACATCCTGGATTCATTTAGATCTTTTGCCACTCTATTTCCTTACTGCAGTTCTTGAGGCTCTAAAGGACTAAGGCGTCATATGGGGAGAGAGGCTAGGAACACAATTTTTCACCATATACCCACAATCTTGGCCAAGGTTGAGGATGAGGAGTGAGGGGAGAATTGCAAATAAATTCTGAGCTCTTTTTGGTAGGTTTTTTTTCAATTATAGAAATATGAGTGAAGCAATTCTGAAATTATTTTAGATGTACTATAGGACTGAGCAAATGAGTAAGTGGGTTAATGTTGATGAGAGTCAGAATTCTCACTGTGGCAGAAGGGACATACAAATATAGCATGAGAGAAGGCACGATAGAACTTCATGGATATAGACTGGAATTAGAGTTATCAGTGTGAACTGATGATTTCTTAATTATGTCTATGCTTGTAATATGCACATGCAAACATACAAGTATATGTTTGTATGCATGTATGTTTGTATGTATGTTTGTATATGTATATATACAGGTATATTTTCATGTAACTATTTCCTAGCTCTATCTGTTGAAATGGCCAAGAATCAAAGACCCCTCAGTAGCAATGATCATACCTAAAACCCAGACCTTGGTCTCAAATACCATTATCTACTCAAAGGAACCAAGGCTCTTTGGAGAAATGGCTGACTCCAGGGATGGGGCAATGTAGGTAAAATGTGAGCCTGGAACATCTTGTTATTCTTGCAAGTAAGAAAGCATTAAAAAAGATGGGGTCATGTCACAAGGACCAAGGTGCTAGCTGAAAAGGGTTCCAACTGGCCAAATATGGGATAATTTGAGCACCAAAATACTTAAGTATGATGATGAATTATAAACCTTTGAAAAAAATTAAAATCCATGTGTCCATACTGGTAATAAATGAATAAATGAATGAGGAAGAATGGAGGGCCCTTGCTTACCATAGAATGCTGAGAGCCAACCTGTAAATGCGGTGGGGGTATGGGAGCTGGAAAGTTATCATTTTCAATCATCACAGTAAAAATTGCATCAGGCAAGAATTATCAATAACTGCTAAATATAGGGAAAAGTTTTGATGATGAAGAGAAGAATATTCGCACAGTCTTAAATCCCTCCACAGATTACCTATTAGTTGTGATGGAGAAAGAGCACTAATTGCATAATGAAGAAACTGAATAACAACTTGACAGAGTAATCAAAATCAACATGACTATTGAGACAGATGGACATCTTGTGGCTCCATGTGATACCCTGAGGATATACCATCATCTATGCAGTATTCTGACTGAGAATATACAACTTGAATCTAACCATAAGGAAACATCAAAAAAAAACCCTCAAAATGCGGAATATTCTATTGGTTGGCTAAAAAGTTCGTTCGGGTTTTTCTGAAACATCTTACGAAAAACCCAAACTTTTGGGCCAACCCAATACTAACAAAAAAAGGAGAGGGACTGTGTCCCTAAAACATGACAAAGAAAGCCTGTGGGAATGTTTCAGATTAAAGGAGGTATCTCAGTCCTTTTGGGTTGCTATAATAAAAATACCAGAAACTGGATATCTTAAACAACGAATATTTATTTCTCACAGTTCTGGAGGTCAAGGTGCCAGCAGATTCGGTATCTGGCCAGAGCTTACTGCTTGGTTCATAGATGACTGTTGTCTTATTTTGTCCTCACTTGTATCTCAAGCATTGCGTCAGACTATATATTAACATTATCTGCATGATTCTCACAATGACACATTTTACAGATAAGAAAAACTAGGCTTATAGATATTAGAAAAACTTTCCCAGTATCATGCAACTAATAAAAGGAGGAGGCATGATTTAACAAAAAATTATGTTTTTTCCACTATGTCATGTCAAAAAGAAAAGTACAGTTTCCGAATAAAAGCACCCCAAAGATGTTTTTTTTTTTTCTTGCCTTTCTTCCTAAGGGATGCAGTAAAGTGCCAGGGATGATATTAGATTTCCATGGTCAGGGCGATAAAATTAAAAGTATGACCTAAGCGTGATTTTAATTGTGTCTCTTGGGTTTACAAACTATGGTCCACCAACTGCTTACAGTCTTTAGGTGGAATTTCTTAACTTTCCCCAGAAGGTGGTAATTGTACAGCAGAGAGATCCCTGAAGCTAGAGGGCTGGGTTCCATCCCTGACTCTGCAGTTTGCTGGCTGTAAAATGGTACCTCACAGGGTTATTGCAGAGGTTAAATGAGATAACGTACACATAAGCACATACAGATGGAGGTGTGAGTATTACTGTTTCACTCGGGTCCCTGTGTTTCTCAACTCTAGCTTGCCAAAGCAATCCCTTAACTCATTAAAAATAAAACAAACTTTAAAAACCAGGTCTATGAAAGACTTCAGTGAGATCCAGTGACTCCCACTGTTTCCTCCAACACCATGTCCAGAATGTTCCTTTCTCATCAAGGAGTCAATCAACTGCAGTTCCATCAAGAATTCTAAAGTGCTAGAAAGAACAAAGGGGCAGAGTCTTGGTAGTGATTTTCTCCAAGACCTACAGTCCTGAACCTGGTGTGGTTAGTCTGCTTCAAGAACGTAAGTCTCATCTTAGTTCTATTACCAATGACCTCGTGACCCTGTCATCATCTCCCTCTCCTTGACCTCAGTCTCATCATCTGTAAATGAAGGCAGGTGCTGACCTTCCTGAGCCAATGTTGATTATAGCCATCTTTTCAGATCACCTTTAGCCAAATCAGCTGGGCTGCTTTGCTAAAACACACATATTCCCCAGGTCCCACACCATAGCTCCCAAATTAGAACCCTTTGGTGAAAGAGCTAGAAATCTTCATTTTACCCCCAACCACCAGGTAATTCTAATGCATACAAATTTGAGAATCACTGATCTAAATTCCTTTTCAGATAAAGATTTCTGGGTAGACTAGGGCTTTGTAAATTTTAATGAATCCCTTGGCAATCTTGTTAAATTGCAGTGGAGCTTGATCTGCATTACTACTAAGCTCTCAGGCGATGCTACTGGTTCCTGGACCACACTCTAAGTAGCAAGGCTTTCTTTGACAGGACATAGTCACATAGTAGGTTGATTTACTTTGGGGGATGAAAATAACATAGGTAGTGGCTCAAGGATGGGAGAAGGGCATATGAATGGATAGAAACCACAAAGATTTGCTTGGCTTGAGTGAAGACTTTGTTAATTGATCACCTTTGGAGGACAGGTCCTTATGGCAGAGACTACACAAATTGGGAGATAACTGACTTTGTTAAGTCCCCCATTCTGTCACTTCCTAGATATGTGATCTGCAGAGATTGATTTATGCTTTCAGAACCTTAAGTTCTGGATCTGTAAAAACAGAGACAATAAGATACCCGTTTCATAGAATGGCTGTGACCATTAAATGTGATCACATATATAAAATTCCCAGCCGAGTGCAAAAATATCGGGCCCTCTAGGTTTTCTGGAGACCCTTCCTAACCCTTTACTTAGTTCCCTGCATGGGACTATCTGCTCACTGGGACCTGTCCCTCTCACACAACCATCACTACCTGGAGGGCAGCCACCTCTCTACCACAAGAAAACTCTTAACTTTCCCAGGCCACTGAGTGATTTATCACACAGCTGCTCTCCCAGACTTGGAAGGCTGACGTCAACCCTGCCAGAGACAGATGGGAGAGCTGGAGTCTAGTTGCTTGTCAGTGATGTTCTGCGGACACATTTATAAGGCTTTCACACTTTTTTGGCATCCTCCACCATCAGCCAGACACCAAAGGCAGCCCGCTGCACACCACATGCTGGCAAGGAAAGCTGCATGCACACGTGCTGGCTGGGGCCCCCAGCACAGCTTCATTTTTCTCTCCTGCCTCCTTTCACTATTCATTTCTATGTGGTTGTGGTCAACATGCCACCTGACTTCTCATGCCAAGTTCTTTTAATGTTTTTGATGGACACTACCATCCTTTGCCCCCAAATAACTCACTAAACAAGAAATGAGTTGCCATAATATGGACTTAATGTGAGGAGTTTTCAATTCTTTTCATAGTCATTCAGAGAGGTTATCAACAGATATTTCCTTAGCAATTGCAACGTGCCTAGAAGCATCTCAGGTGCCTGAGGGAACTTATAACCAAATCATTTGTTAAGTTGCTTGGTCAAGCTACAGGAAGCAAAGCATGAAAGTGGTTTTCTTTTTCCTTGAGTCATTCTCAAGTTTGACTGTATAGGAATCACCTGGAGAGATTTAAGAAAATCCTGATGTCTGAATCCCAATTCTAGAGATTCTGATTTAATTGACCTCAGTGCAGCTTGGGCATTGGGAATCTTAAAAGCAGCTAAGATCGAGTATTGCTGTCTTAGGAATTAATAAAATCTACACAGAATCTTCCCATGTTGTCTTAATTTTGATCACCATTTGTTTTTAAGACCACCCCTTACAAAACATTTTCACAGAAATAATCTATTTTTAAGCTTCAGAACAACCCATGAAGCAGTTCATCTGAATTTGTATATTAGTATATTTATACACTTGGACATTAGTCTCAATCTGAATATTTTAAAAAATGAAGCTCAGAGAGGTTAAGTATTTATAACTTGCCCTGGGTCAGACAGTTGGTAATGGCAGGGATAATCCTTGAAACCATGGTTCCAGCCTCCCTCTACTCTTTCCATTACTTTGTAACTCCCTAAATTCAGAGTTTGTCAGTGGACACCATTCGTTGGACCATAATACATAACACATTTCTACTCTAGACTGTGTAAATGTTCAGAACAAAAACTCTGATTTCCTTATTGACAGATTTAAGTAACAGTAGTAAGGAAAGAAGGGCAGTGCTAATGAGAAGATAGGGCCTTCCTGATTTGGTGGCCAATATATGCACGTGACATTCATAATGTGTTAAGCGTCAAGAGACATTCAGCACATGATGCTACTTATAGGGGAAGTCACTGTATGTCAGCCGAAGGCTGGGTACCCAGAGCTCATCTCCAAGAGCCATAAATTATTTCAGGAAATAGATCACAACATTCTTCCTTCTGTGATGAAAGACATTCCAAGTTTTCTGGAAGGCTGCATAGATCCTTGTCTGAAGACAGAATCATCTGTCAATTCCCATAAATACAGGGATTAGTTTGAAGTGTGGCTTCTCTCCCAAGCAGGCGGGATAATACATTGATTTGATTAATAATAACTCCATGCCTGAGTTATTATTCACTTGACAGGAAATGATACAAATATTTAAAAAAACTATAACTCTTTGGAGACATAAAGTTATCATCTTATCCACAACTCCTTGAGTATTTTATTAACCCTGACAGGATGGAATAGAGCAGGATTGGCTGATAAAACTGATTCTCAGCACTCTCTCTCAACCACATTAGGGAACCTAAAGATTAGGTGTCATGCTCCTGTCTCAGACTGATGCCACAGCTAATGGGAAGCTTATGGTAAAGGGTGCCTATCGACCCATGAGTCAGCATGGGACAGAAACTTAATGAGCTTAGGGTGGCTCATGGCATTGATCCAGTTAGGCTTCCATAGACATTTGGGCTACAGAAAGACACCATCCCAGTAAACCACCAGTCATTCTGAAAACAGTTGTTTGAATTAATTCCAACATACAGTTTGCAATCATCCTATTATTCTAATCAGTTTGTATATGTGGGGCTACAGCCATAAATAAAGGTATGGATATAGCCATAAATGAAGATGATAATATGCACATTAGGCTCACAAACAGGATTGTTACAATTCCTAACAGCACTCAAAAAGCCAAAGAGTTTTGAAACTGAAAAAAATTACTTGAATTGATACTTCTTAACCAAACTTATCCAAATTAGCCATTAACTGAATCCTTAATGCAGTTGAAGTCTGGTTTCTCTCTATAGTTTCCTATCTCAGAAACCCTGGAGACAGGTGTCTAAATTCAGACCTTGCAAATTCCCTTTTGGCTGAACAAGCTGTATAATTTCTGGGGCCCAGTGTAAAATGAAAGTGCAGGGCCCTTTGTTAAAAAATTATTAAGAATTTAAGGATGATAGCAGAGCATTAAACCAAGTGTGGGGTCTTATGTTTGATGGCCCAGGTTGTATACCCACGAAGCAGGCCCTGTCCTCAGGGCAACAAGGCCTCAATAATGCTATTCCAGCTACCCTTCCGTTGAGTCATTGGGAGCACACTGGGACACTTCACTGTGTATTGCCAACTGTTATGTGAGCAGACGGCCCCGGCTGTCCATAGGACACCTACAGGGACAGCAACAGAAGGAAAACATGATGGAAAGTAAATGCAGTATGTCTGTCAGAAGTAACAGTGGAAAGACAAAGGTTTTGTACAGTTGTTATAAAAATCAGAAAAAGGGCAGGTGGCTACTGAAGACCCAGCCAAGTACCAACATTGTCCAGAGAAGGCCTTGGACGTTCTCATCTCTAAATGAGGTTATGTGGCAGCATATCTTGAGGTTCTCTCTTTCTTCCTTCCTTCCTCTCTTTTCTTTCCCTTCCTTCCCTCCTTCCTTTCCCTTCCTTCCCTCCTTCCTCTCTCCCTCTTTTGTTCTTTCCTATATAAATCTGCACAGATCTATACTTAATTTTTTTAGTATTTCTAGTTTTCTCCCCAACCCCAAGCCAACAGTTGCCTCTGAGGTCATTATGCCGAGGGAGATATCCACCAGTACAAAAAGAAGAAAGTATCCTAATAGTTGTCTTAGATAGGTACACAAGCCTAAGTCCAAGGGAGGAATGCCGAATGAGTATAGAAATTGGCCAGAATCATGAAGGCAGGATTTACCCCACCTAAGAAAGGCATTTCTCCTGGTGTTGCCTGGGAGAATGAATGAGAAAGGAGGCAAGTATGAAGTCCAGTGTGTCCCTGATTGAGAGGACATATACCCCACGTCCCAGGAATGGCTGCACAGGCAACTAGGCTGATGGAATGACAGGCAGCCTTGGCCCCGAGTGGGGTCTGGGGGCAGTTGAAAGCTTCCTGTATGCCATGAATGGCAGAGAAGTAGCAGACAGCATGCTGGAAGGGACAGAAAATATCTCTGGCAACTTAGGTAGCTTGATGGTAGAGGATCAAGGACCACATGACATACCAGGTAACCCCCACCCTTACCCCAACAAGCGTGGCTTTGCATAGGATTCCAGAAATCACTGGGAGGAGAGGGAAAAAAGAAAACAAAGTTAGGTTTCCCAGTAGCTTGGTGGGAGGAAGATTAAGAATGAAATTACATTATTAAAAAGTCACTTTTTCTTGTACCCCTGTGTTTGTGGACTGGGAGTCATTGTAACTACTCTGTGATGACACTATTTCCCAAGCTCATCCATTTCCCATTGCTTTTACTCTGCTCTCACTGAGTAAATTTTAATCTTTAATCTGGTTTCCAGTTTAGACTTTCCCAGCAGGAAGAGCATGTTTGGACTGCTGTGCATACTGCATTTCTCTTGGCAATGAAAGCTCTCAGTATTAATGAACAAAATTGACATAGTTCTTATAGGCAGTCTCTCGTGAGTTTGGTTAACATGGCTTGGTTCCCTGGGACCTGGCCACACTGATGTACTGTCAGACTGTAGTTTATGAACTTGCAAAGTAGAGGGCCATGATGACTACTAAGGTGCAGATACCCCATGAAGATCCATGACTGAAAAAGCCCCCCAAACTCTCTCTACTGGTATTTTTTTATTGTAAAAATAATAACATGAAAATGATAAAGAATTTTTAAAAGTTATATTAGTATAATGTAGTAGTTAAGAATGCAGGCTCTGGAATCAGACTGCTCAGTTTTATCAAATCCTGGCTTTGCCACTTATACAAACTGTGATTTTTAGTGAGTTCAAAGAAATCTAACAGGGATTGTTCTGAGGAATAAAGGTATTAATACAACACGGGAAACATTCTGATCAGTGCTTAACATCTGTTAAGTGCTATGTAAATGTTAACTCCTATTTCAAAAGCTTTGTTGTTATTGTTTTGTGTTCCCTTCCAGCCTATGTTGAAATGCATGAATATTGTTACATGTTGCACATAATTTATATTCTTCCCTTCAATTTAATACTATGTCATAAATACTTTATGTGTTTCTATGGAGGATTTAATTATTATTTTTAGTAGTATAATTCAATTCACTAAATATTTGAGCACTTACCTTAAAACTGACTCTGTTATGTGACAGGGATATCAAAATGATGATAAATTAGAAAAATTGGCAAAGGTGACAAACAGGTAACATGCCAAAAAATATATATAAATGGCCAGAAGAAAGGCTTACCCTAACAAGAAGTCAGGAAATGCAAATTAAAGTGATAATTATAATGTTTACCTTGCAGATTGGCAATATTAGAAAGTTTGATAACACCCACTTTAGAGTGTAGGACAATGGGTGCTGCCCTCTCCTGCTGGCCAAGAGGAAGCCAGTACAGTCATTTAACTACTAACACTGGAAATGCACAGACACTCTACACCCAACCATTGATTGCACTCTTCCATATCTGCCCTCAAGAAACATGTGCTTCAGGAGACAGAAACAAGGGGGTTCATTGTAACATTTGTAATCTTGAAAATTGAAGACCACATAACTGCTCATCTATACTGGGAATGGTTAGATAAACTGAAATATATTCATTCTAAAAAGAATGTGTTCTATCAGTACTGACATGGAAACTTTCCAAGGCTTGTTGCTAAGAAAATGAGCCAACAAAGAAATGGACTTGAGCACACAGGGAGGGGAAAGGGTAAGCTGAGATGAAGTGAGAGAGTGGCATGGACATATATACGCTACCAAACGTAAAATAGATAGCTAGTGGGAAGCAGCTGCATAGCACAGGGAGAACAGCTCAGTGCTTTGTGACCACCTAGAGGGGTGGGATAGGGAGGGTAGGAGGGAGATGCAAGAGGGAGGAGATATGGGGATATATGTATATGTATAGCTGATTCACTTTGTTATACAGCAGAAATTAACACAGCATTGTAAGCAATTATACTCCAATAAAGATGTTAAACAAAAAAGTTGCAGAAAAATGAGAACAGCAAGATGGCATTTTCTTAACACACACTCTAAACAAAATATATAGCTCTACAGATATGTGTATATACATATGTAAGTGTATGTGTGTGTGTGTGTGTGTGTGTGTGTAAATATACTAAAAAATGTCTGGGAGAGTCCATACCAAACTGTTAACAGTGGCCACATTTAGACAGGAAACTAAGATTGGTCAAGGGGACTCTAAATTTTTCTGTATTTTTAAATGTTTTAAAATATTCTTTGTATAATTAAGGATGAACTTTTAAAAATTAAAAGATGAATAAGACAAGGTTCCTGAATCCCAAAGTTAATATTCCACTGAGTAGATGTTTAAAAGTTTACTTAGCCATTGACCTATATTTGGCAATTTGGGTTGTTTCCATTCTTTTATATTATAGATCTTTATACAGTGTAGCTTCTTTTTCTTCTGTTGATTTATTTCTCTAGGATAAATTCCAAGAGTGGGATTATTAGATAAAATGGTATAAACATCTTTCTGGCTCGTGATATATTTTTCCACATTGCCTTCCAAAAGTGTTGTGCTTCTTTTTCCCTATTATTACTACAAAAAAATGAGTGAGCTCTCCTACCACCTGGCAGCAATCTACTTTTCTATTGCCATCTCCTTGTTCTCAGGGATGAGCACTTTTCACTTCAGTTTTCAACCTGTTTTAGAGCTGGTATCTCCTAGAGGACTGTCAGCTCATAATCTTTCTCCTATGCCTAGGGTACGTATATTCCTGAAAGACAGAAAGGATTAGCATTCCCATTACAGATGAGAGCACTGAGGCTCACAGAGGTCGAGTAACTTGCCTGGGGTCCCAGAGCTAACAGGTGGTAGAGTCCATACTTTTACTCATGTCACTCTACTCCCTCTGCATCTGGATGTGATTCTCCATCAGACTGGTGTGAACAGAGTTGGTTGGAACCCAAACACCTTTTGCTGACACATAGGGTCCACTTCTGTCAGGGCTCTTCTACCCCATCTGATCTCTTGGTACCAGTCCATGTTTGCATCCTCACTGCCTTTCTGCCTGTGGCCCTCTTTGTGGCCTGGTTCTCAGATTGCCAACTTGTGTTTTATGTACTCAAACTCCACTCCTATCTGTTTCATCTACCTTAATGGAAGGTGCTAGACCAGTGGCTTTCATTTTGGGGGAACTTAAAGCAAAAGGAACCAAACAAAATGAGGCCTGGACTTCATCCCCAGAAATCCAGATTCACTGATATGGGTTATAGTCTGGGCCTGGGATTTTTTTCAAATCTCCTTGGGAACTTTGGGGTAAGAACCTCTGCCCTAGATGCTATTCTTGGTTTCTGCCTCTAGGTTTAGGTAGCAACATGGCTGGTTTCTGTTTGTTTGTTTGTTTTGCCCAGATACCCTGTCTTCCTGGGCTACCACCACCACTCGCAGTCACTTACCTGTCTGCCTTGCTGTCATTCTACCTATTCTGCTCTGTTCCTTTGTATTCTCCCCTAGCAAAAGCAACTTACTGCTCTTACTTCAAACCTTTGCCCTTGCTCTTGCTGCTGCCTGCAGCCAATCCTCTTTCCTCTCTCCTAATCCTGTTGAGCCAAAGTTTTGCCCCTCCACACAATTCTATTGCATCAGAGCCCACACAGGTGGCTGCTTCTTCTGAACTCCTGTTTCAATTCTCACCTGCTTCATTCTAGTGGCTTTTCATTTAGTGATGGAAGGTAGTGTGTGATTTTTTTGTATGGACAGGAGGAAGATCTCCTAACAGTGGTTAAGGGTACAGGACTGAGAATTAGAAAGACTCATGTTACAAATTCCAGGCTGCTGCTGACTTAACCACTTTAAGCCTCAGTTTTCTCATTTATATATTAAAGATAACAATGATACATATCTCACAGAGCTTGGATAAATGCATGGAAAGCATTTAACACAGTGTAGGCTACATGAAAATAGTTTGAGAACTTTTATCAATAGGATATATGGTAATGACACTGATTTCTTTCAATTAAAGTAGTGGAAATTAAGAATTTATGCATCCAAATGAGCCATCTCCCTTATTGACTTCCCCATAACTATTTGTTATATGAATGAGTGGAAGATACCCACTTATTCTGATGATGTTACATTGCCTGTTTCTCTTCCAGAAATCCTCTTTTGGAGTTACCTACAAAGCCAGTTTATGAGTCAAAAGAAAAACAGCCCTATTACTCTTCTCTTTGCTTCTTTTTACCAAAAAGTACTGTCCAGTTTCATTGCCCACTTTATGGTTTGGTGATAAGTGACCTTTGGCTTTTTTTTTTCTTATAAGTTAAATCTAAGCCAGGAGGATAAAGATGCTACTAATAAGATTATGCATGAAAAGTGTTATGATTCTTAAGGAATTTCAGAACAAAATTTCTCAGAAAAGTTCCCCCAAGGAGACTGCAAATTCCTTGAGAACAGGGACCTTATGTACAAGCAGGTTTTTAACCTGCAGTTAACTGAATTTGGGTGCAGACTTTTGTCTTGTATATTTTTCCAGCTAGAGGAACAGTTATTTTATTATTTCTAAAGGTATTTATGACAAAAGGGAATAGGAATCCTTTAAAAATATTTTATAGGTGCCAAAGCTCCTAGAAGAGTGCTATAATAATAAGTTTAAATACTTAAGGCAGAAAAAATAAGCTATCTTTCACACACTAAAATGAGGATATTCATCTATTGTTAGAGCACACGTTATTGTAATGGTGAGGGATGGGTTTGAATGAAACTATAAACATTCCTTCAACCTCTCCTCCTTGACATGTACACGTGTTCATGAAACAGCTGCTAGTGTTCTAGTGTATGGAGTGTGACCTTGGAACAAAGGCTGGTTTTTCTCCCTTTGAACGAAGAAAATTGGAGTGTCTGGATTGCTACAGTTACTTTTCTGTTACACAAGTGACACATTTTAACACATTAAGTTAACTCAAACAAATGACACTGGAGTTATTACTTGAAAGAACCAAGAAGTTAGTTTTCCATTGCTTTTCTTCCAGTTCCCAATGCTATATTTTTAGGAGCATTTATTTTCAGTGGAGAGAGTCCAAAGAGAGAACACGGCTATCATGGCTAAAAAACAAAATCTGAACATGGGAATTGGGGGGAAGATTCTTTTATCATTGTGGGGGTTTTTGTTTTTGTTGGTTTTTTTTTTTTTTTTTTTTTTGTCCAGTGGGTGCTGGTAAACTGGCTCTCTGAGGGGAGAAAAACAAGCCCTAATCTGTAGTGTTTGTCAATATCTGTGGTGTAAATACTTCCACCATGGCAATTTCAAGCTACCAATGTGAGGCCACTGAATGGAATTGAGAAGAGATGCACAGAATTTGCTCTTTTGAGCAAGTACAAATTGGTTTCAGTAAACCATTACTTGTAAACCTTATAAAAGGGGAGGCTTAGGGGAAAGGTTTCTAGGAGAGGTTGATTTACAAAAGTGCCCTTTGGAAGAAGCATAGTCCAATTTAAGAGAAAAACAGTAATTAGAAATGAAGTCTATTGAAGAAGATCAAGACATATAGCTTAAAACAAATTTCTCAAACACCCTGATGAAATTTGTCCTCCTCCACCTCAAACCACTAAGACTTTTTCTCTTCTTCCTCCTCTGCCTAACTCCAATTTTTTGTTTTTGTTTTGTTTTTTGTTGTTGTTGTTTGTTTTTTATTAGATTGATTACTCTTCTGGAGAAAAGAAGTCTTCCTCTTTCGAATCTAATTGGAGGTGGAATGGGGAGGGATGGGTTGCTCTTTAATGGACACAGCAGGAGGGGAGGTCTGGGAATAGCAGGACACTAATAACCGGTATTTCATGTTACTTTCCCATGTTTAAAGAAAAAATTGAAGAGGAAAATGTAAAACTACCTCCTCTTAAAGTTTATGGTTTATGAATCAATGTCTTTATAAACATTATCCTTTAGAGAAGAAAAATCAGTGTAAATATGATCCAAGTCTTTTTATTTTCTTTCCATTCACTTATGGGCATTTCTTAATCTGTGTCTACATCTCTAAACCAATTTGACTGATCCAGTTTGAGTTAATAAAAAGTTAAAAGCCAAGCCAATTATTTGTCTGTCCCAACTAATTTTATTTTGGCTACCTGATCAAACTTGCAATGTTCCCATGAGCAAGTCATTTGGCCTTTCTGAACTTTGAGTTACATCATCTGACAAACAACAGGATTGAACTGAATGGTCTTTAAATTGCCTTCTAGCCATGAGAGTTTGTGGTACTTACATTGCATTTAATAAGCACTTCACAATTTTCTCTTATGAAATAGACAAATAATCTCTACTTTCAAAATGCCATAAACCTCCTAGTATCAATAAGTGGACATATTTTATCTGACTTGACTAGTTAACCAGGATTCTTCTGCCAATAGGAAGAACTTTTTCTGTAGCTCAAGTTTTCTCTGCTGCCCCTCCCAGACTTTGAGATTCATCAAACTCATCTGGAGGAAGAAACCCCTGTGGAGTTGGAGGAAGGTGCTCATATATAGATTAAGGATGCTCCTCTAATGGTCATCAGAAATTCAAAGTCTATCCCTAGACCATTCTGGCCCTTGAGGATTTATATTCTTTCAACACACTTGTCTTCTATGTGTTTCCTTCTTTTCCTGTTTCTGGACCCTCATCCTCTGCCCTCCTCTGTGGGCTCCTAGTGGTCTAGGAAAAGGATAGGGTGAATAGGCAATAGGCATGTCTTTCCATCCTCTTTGGTATTATATAACTTGGCTCTTACCTGTTAAATACCTGGTGATTCACTTTGTCTAGGAGACTTCCAAAAAATAATCATAGCAACCACAATAGCTAATATTTATTGAACGTCTATTATTTGCTAAGGACTTTACAGACATCTCATTTAGTTTCTAACAACCACGTTAATTCTAACCCTGTTCTGTCCATAAGAATATTTAAACTCAATGAGGTTAACCCAAGGCCAGAATGAGTGACAGAAGCCAGATATAATAAACAATCCCAGGACTGCTTGGCCTGTGCTCCTAATGCTGATTCTTACATGGTTATATCCAAAGTTCCTAAAACAAAACTGGGCGGCGGGTGGTGAAAAGCATAAGACCAAATAAAAGGTCTAAGATGGGGAAGATTAGAAAGGAATTGCATTTCACAAGTTTTTCTAGCTAAAGAGAAGACTTGGGCTGCACAGATGAAGGGGGTCACACATAGCTCTGAGGACCTGCTTCTTTCACTTCCCTCCTTACCTTATTCAAGGATCTTCAGGCTCTGGCTCCTCTGATTATCAAACTCAATATAGGCAGTTAGTAGGGAAGGGTCACGACTCCCTGCCCAATTATTCTTGTTTCCTTGCCTTGCTATCACTTACTCAGGTATGTGAAGACTCATCTTGTGAGTAAACACTGGCAAAAGTTATCACAAAACTATGTATGCAGGGTCTTCTCTGCTGGGCAGAAAGACTGACACTAGGGTCATAACCTCATTTTTATTCCTAAAGACTTTGAAACCCCAGTCCTAAGGAAATGATACATTGCAGAAAGTGTCCAGCCCTTTGGAGGCTACAAAGACATACATCTTAAATGTCCCCTTCCTGTATTCTTCCATTTGGAGACTAGCAGTGTCCTGAGTCGTGGTGAAAGGCTAAGAGCTGTCCCCCAGTTTGACTTAACCCTCCATTTTGAAGATAATAAAGTTACAGGGAGAAGCCAAAAGTTTTTAGTTTGGGGCTAGATTTTTATCAATTGATAAGAAAACCTGATGGCACATATAAGTATGGGAAAAACTGAAGAAGAAAGAGAAGGTGCCTTTAAAAAATCTTTTGATGAATTGTCTCTTTGATGGAGAGACTCAAAGAAAAAGTAAGTTTGGGGGCTTCCCTGGTGGCGTAGTGGTTGAGAGTCCGGGAACATCCCACATGCCGCGGAGCGGCTGAGCCCGTGAGCCGTGGCCGCTGAGCCTGTGCGTCCGGAGCCTGTGCTCCGCAACGGGAGAGGCCACAGCAGTGAGAGGCCCACGTACTGCAAAAAAAAAAAAAAAAAAAGTAAGTTTGGTTCTTCTTTCATTGTATTTTGATTTTAAATGAATTAATGGGTAAGAGACCATCTGGGGGTAAGTAGAGACCAGTGGCAGATCTGGGTTTTGTGGGACCTGAATCTTATATGATTTATATATGATTTATCATATATAAATATGATATGATTTAGGGGAGCACTTTTAAGAAAAATGATATGAAAAAATTAGGTATAGAACCTTGGACAAAGCTCATACAAGTGAAGAATCTTGAGATGAAGCTTTATTAGCTTCATAGGGTGGTGCAGTGGTTAAGAATCTGCCTGCCAATGCAGGGGACACGGATTCGATCCCTGGTCCGGGAAGATCCCACATGCCGTGGAGCAACTAAGCCCGTGTGCCACAACTACTGAGCCTGCACTCTAGAGCCCGTGAGCCACAACTACTGAGCCTGCGCACCACAGCTACTGAAGCCTGTGCACCTAGAGCCTGTGTTCCACAACAAGAGAAGCCACCGCAACGGGAAGCCCGTGCACCACAATGAAAAGTAGCCCCTGCTCGCCACAACTAGAGAAAGCCCATGCACAGCAATGAAGACCCAACACAGCCAAAAATAAATAAATTTATTAAAAAAAAGAAAATCTTTCTATGGTTGAGATAGCTAAAAATTTTTTTCCATCTAGCTAGGAACATGGACACACCACTCTGAGAGATTGTACACTGAGAGACTGAAGGGTTAGTGAGACAGACGCAAAGGGAATGACACGAAGAGGCCAATAATCTGCAGAGGAATTACAGGGAGTTTACTAGGTGGTGTTGGGCAATATTCAGAGAGAAGGCTATATGTGTACATGATTTTAAACATCAGGATCTTCTTTAAGAAAAGAATGCCTGGAGATGTCAACATGGACTACCTATGTGGTTTTCTTACCCAGAATCTGAAAGGGGAGATAAGGATCAATAGCTTCACAGCTAAAGTTACTTTTCACTCTCTCTTCTGGTTTCCTAATTATGTTTTGTTTCATACATGTATTCAGCATGGGCAAGAGAAACAGCCAGCACAATTTATCTGCTGCCCACCTCCCCTCCCCTTCCTTTTTTTTTTTTTGTAATTATATCAGTTGATTCTTAACTGTCAAAATAATATATTTCAACTCAGGAATGAAGAGACATTTATGAAACATGTAGAACATTTTAAACTTTGAAAACATTTTAAACTTCATCAAATTTTTTACAACTATTTTCACCTATCTCAAAATGTAGGGTTAAACTAAACTGGCGATGCCCCTTTTAAACTCTGAAGCAATAGGAAAAGAAAAAGGCCCCAAATTGTTCCAACTCTCCAGACTGACCAGAGGTGTGGAGAATCCTAATTTTATAGAGTGGGATTGATTTGGATGGTCTTGTTACTAGTCATAAGGATCTTAAACCCACTCAGCAACTGACAGCCTGCCTTTAAATTGGAAAAGAAAGATTGTCAGAACCTTTAGTGGTGACAGCACAATCCAGCGACAAATTCCACACTAGTAAAAGTAATAGAAAAGATGGTACCTTTAGAGGAAGAATTAATGGAACTCAAAGAAGAGTCACACACAAAAAAATCTAAGCTTTAAAATATTACCAGAAAATGAGCAACAAAATATATTGCAGGTCAAATACAGATGGGAGACAGAGGAGGTTTCAACAAAAGCAGATGGGCAAGAGAGCTTGGGCGACACAGTAATAGGTTCTCTATCTCCTGAAGGGAAGCCAGTGGAAGGCAGGAAGGCCAAACTTCTCTGAAGATTGGCATTCAGCTCCTCATAATAATTGATAAAAGGAATGTTGGATGTCTAGTCTCTAGTTCTTGCAAGATTGTCCAAAGTGCCTTGAGCCAAATTACTCATGTAGCAGGAAGGGAGTATGAGAAAGGCAGGAAGGGTTCTTGACATCCCTGCCCTAATGCAAGGGGGAAGCAGAGTCTCTCACTATGCTTCTGTTCAGCCCCCTTTCTACGTGGCCCAAAGAAAGGGGAGCCCAGGCAGGGGAAGTGCATTTTCCAACATAAGAGACATAGGTAGGACACTCTCAGCAGGAGAGGTCGGAGGAGCATTCTTAATTTTAGTCCAGAAGGAGACTGAGTGACTTTAAAGTAGTGAGGGTGAAAGAGGGAGTAGCTTTCCTTCATTCCTTCTTTCTTTCTTTCCTTCCCTCCTCCCTCCCTCCCTTTATATCTTCCTTTATCATTTTATTTTTCTTGTATTCCTGGAAATGGCTCAACTTACACACCCTGGAGTCATGGTTTTACAGAGTATAAGGCTTATCCAAGTCTCTTCCCATTCAAAATATATACAGTCATTATTCTGTTCTAAGTCAGAGGAGGCAGCCTGATTGTCCATATACCCATCTATTAATTAATTCATTCATTTACTAAACCATTATGGATAGTCTTCCAGGTACAAGGTGGTATTTTTAAAACATCACAAGATACAAATTCTTGTCATCAAGGAAAGTATGGTCCAGTTCAGGGCTAAGATAATAATTTAAGTTTACCATAGAGGTAAGTGACAAATGGGTGATACTGACAATATAGGAGATCACAAAAGGCTTGGGAAGGCCAGGGAGGGCTTAAAGGGGGGAAAGGGACTTGATCTAGAATCTGAATGGGTGGGAAGATTGAATATCTTGTAGAAGGTAAGGAAATGTTCTTTGGGTGAGGCAACA
Source organism: Hyperoodon ampullatus (assembly GCF_949752795.1). Classification (NCBI taxonomy): domain Eukaryota; kingdom Metazoa; phylum Chordata; class Mammalia; order Artiodactyla; family Ziphiidae; genus Hyperoodon; species Hyperoodon ampullatus. The sequence goes on from NC_136916.1 coordinate 87,689,799, forward strand.
GCATAGAAACCTTTATGTAAGCTATAGACTAAATGTTTGTGTCCCTTTAAAATTCATATGCTGAGGCCCTAATCCCCAATATGATGGTATTTGGAGTTGGGGCCTTTGGAAGGTAATAAGTTCATGAAGGTGGAGACCTCACGAATGGGATTAGTGCCCTTATAAGAAGAGACATGAGAAATGATCTCTCTCTGCCATGTGAAGATACAATGAGAAGGAAGCTTGTCTACAATCCAGAAAGCATGTCCTCACCTCACATTGGATCTGCTGGAGGCTTGATGTGGGGCTTACAAGCCTCCAGAACTGTGAGAAGTAAATAAATGTTTGTTGAGAAATAAATCTATGGTACTTTTGTTATACAGCCTGAACTGACTATGACCATGTATATGGTCTTGGGAAACCCATGTAGGAAGGCAAATGGGTGCTTGAGGGTTGAGGGAGACTGAGTGCAAAAGTGGTCACAATTCTCTGTGACCCACACCCTTTGCAGTGTGACTTTGTAGCTCTTCTCATCAAAAGATGAAATCTATTTTTTACCCCTTGAATCTGGACTGCACTTATAATTGCACCAACCAATGGAATTAGGCAGAAGTAATTTTGTGCCAATCTTGAGCCTAGGAGTCAAGAGACCTTGCACCCTGTTCACTCTCTTGGAACCCTGGCTAGCTGCTATGAGAATGAGCCCAGCTAATAGGCTGGAGGATAAGAGATCATATGGAAGAAGTCCAGTTGTCCCAGCCAAAGCCATCCTAGACTAGCCAAGAGCCAGCAAACTCCAAACAAATGAGAAAACGTTAGCAGAGCTGCCTACTTGATCCTTAACTAACTGTAGACACATGAGTTGGCCCTAATGAGATAAGAAGCACCCAGATGACATGTGGACTTGTGAGAAATGTTTATTGTTTTAAGCCCCTAAGTTTTGGGGTGGTTTGTTACCCAGCAATATCTAACTGATACAAGTATCAAGCTAAGAAGCTTGTGATCTTTGTCCTATAAATAATGTGAGGATTATCAGTCATAAGTATTGTGATACAATAAAGAAATTTCATTAGGAAGTTTCCTGTCACCACAGTAGTAGTGGAATTTAGTGACAATTTTAGTCTATTTTAAATTAATTTTTATTTTTATCAAAATAATGCACATAGTTTAAAAAGTTAAATAGCACTACAAGGCTTATAAAGGAAAAATGTAGTCCCAAGCTATATACATATGTATGTTTCTTGGCTTTCTCTTCTGGAATTTATCTTCACTTTTATATATACTATGTTTATACTCTTTATAGAAATTCTCCGTTGACCTCATGTTTTGACAGATGAGAATTTTTCTGTCTCTTTCCTACCCGATATCCCTTTATCCCAGTATATCACTTTAATAATTGACATTATCAATTTTAATATCACTAATTTTTGTTAAATGATTATTTAATGTTTATATTATTTTATCTATATAAATAGTGTTGATTATTAGGCAGATAGAGTAGTATCATAATTCCTTTTTATATAAATTTTGTTTTTCTCCATTACTGCCTCATTCTTTTACTTGCTTAGTTATCTACATACTTATTATTAATTTTCACCAATATAGTAATAAATAACTAAAAAGCTCTTTCAATTCTCTTTTTCACATAGTAAAAAGCATCAGTATTTTATTTTACTCATTTCATTTAATTTCATTTTATTATTTGGACTGGTTTTCTAGCATTTCCTGTGCTGGACACCCCATTTCCTGGTTCTCATGTCTTCCTCTCTCTTGATTTAACCTCTTATTATGGTGGAGCATATCCTTCAGTAGCTTCTGGAGGGTGAGAGCTTGCATGACTGAAATATCTTTATTCTACCTCAAGCTTAATTGTTTGACCAAGAATAGAAAATAATTTTCTCTCAGAATTTCTAATGCATTGCTTCACTGTTTTCTGGCTTTTAAAGCTATTGTTGACAAATTCCTTGAAAGATACAGACTATCAAAGTTTACTCAAGAAATAACCTGAATAGCTTTATATTTATGAAAGAAATTTAATTTGTAGTTTAAAAAAAACCTCTGACAAAGAAAATGCCAGGCACAGATGACTTCACTGATGAATCTACTAAATATTTAATGGAGAAATAACACCAAATATACACAAATTCCTACAGAAAATATTTTTTCTGTAGAAAAATATTTCCTGATTCATTCTATGAGACCAACATTATCCTGACATCAAAAATAAATACAATGAGAAAATAAAACTATAGACCAATATCCCTCCTGAGCATAGATGTAATAATCCTAAATAAAATTTTAACAGATGAAATCCAGCTATCTATAAAAATGATAATATATTATGACCAAATGTTATTTGGCTTGTGGAGGAACTGGAACTCTCAGACATTGTTGGCAGGAATGTAAAATGGTATAATCACTTTGGAATATAGTTTGATAGTTTCTTATAAAGTAATGCCTATACTTATATAACCCAGTTATTCTTGTCCTAGATATTTACCCTAGAAAAATGAAAGCATATGTTCATGTAAAGACCTATCATGAGTGTATATAGCAGCTTTATTTGTTATAGCCCCAAACTAGAAACAACCCGGTGCTCATCACCTGGTGAATAAACAAACTGGAATGTCTATACTATGAAATACTAGTTAGCAAACAAAAAGAAAAAACTATTGATAAAATAAGAGTTTAGATGAGTCTAAAATTATGCTTAATTAAAGATGCCAGACAAAAGAGAGACCATTCAGTGATTCTAATTACATAAATTTCTAGAAAATGCAAGCTAAATTGATAGAAAGCCTATCATTGTCATTGCCTGTGAACAAGAAAGGGGAACAGGGAAAGTTGGAAGGAAGGGATTTCAAAGGGACCTAAGGAAAATTTGGAGGGTCATAGATACATTCATTATCTTGATTGTGGTTATGGTTTTATAGGTGTATACATATGTCAAAACTCACACATGCACTCATTTGTATGGCAGTTATATTTCAATGAAACTGTTAAAAATGTGGGTCACTTTGATTTATTCGGCTCGACAATCATGTCTATTGTTTTTTGTTTGTTTGTTTTGTTTTATTTTTATTTTTTTCTATTGGGTTGGCCAAAAAGTTTGTTTTCTGTAACATCTTACGGAAAACTCCAAACAAACTTTTTGGTCAACCCAATATTTTGTTTTATCACACCTTTGAAACACTTGTGTGGTATCCAGCCTCTTCTTTCCACCACTTAAGGGAGATAGGAAAGCAACATCGTGAAATCAAATTTCAGAATGACATCTTAAAGGAATGAAAGCAGTAAGCTCAAGGATATTCTTACTGGTTTCAGTTGGACAAATAGAAGTGCATATTTCCTGTATCTACACTAGCAATGGAATTTGCTGACATTAATTTCCTAATAACTGGAGACCTGAAATTCAAATTGACCCAATCAGCCAGATTTGGATGACCACGTGAATCATTTATCGATTCTAAAATAAAAATATTTTGCAGCCCCCATTCCTAGAGATTCCGATTTAGTAAGTCTGGGATGGAAGTCAATGAATTTGTGTATAAGCCAAGATTAGAAACAACAGCATTAGGCAAAATTAGCATTCTCACCCTTGTCTCCACTAGAACCCTCCACCATCATCAGACTGCTATCCTTTCTCCCTCTCATACCATGTTAAATCATCTCCCATTTGCCTAATTTTCACCTATGCAAACCATGGTGATCTACCCACTGCAAATTCCACTTCTTCTTTTATGACTAACCATCTCTATCCACTTCATTTCTTCTCACCTGTCTCCAAGCAGTGCAGCCATTCTGATCCTTGAGTCAAAACAACTCAAAGATCCCTGGCTAATCAAAGAGGTATTTTTTCTCTGGGCTCCATGTCACTACACAGAATGAAGGCTCCGGGGTTTTAAAACAATGATTTAATTTTAGAAAATAAGCTCTTTTGCAGCATACTTGTACCAAGTTCTCTTATGCACCACTAGTGTTTTTTCACTTGCTCATTGCTTTGGACTCTTCTATGGACAACTAGTACTATTCTGTTTTGGTTTTAGGGAAAATGATTAAGGCCTGGAGCAAAGTTGTTTATTTTTGCCATCCAGATTTCTGAGAAGGAGATATTTTAGATAAGCAATTTACCACTGTCTTTGATCTCAAGCTATCAGCTTCAAAGTATAACATTTAAAAGTAATTTTATCTGGTTTCTATTATTTTGCCTGCATTGAAACTTGTTTTAAGATGTCTCTTCTGTTTTTGAGCATTTTTGTAAGATGGTCAAGTTAGATGTTTGTCCTGTGTGATAAAACTCAACAACTCCCTTATAGAAATATCCCAGACTTTATTGATTATCATATCACACAGTGGTAACATGAATGCATTGGTCTTCTCTACATGACATTTACTGAGAGTACAGGGTTGATGCCCACTCTTAGTCTTTCTGGAAGAGCATTGCCTTCTGTTTTTTCTCTCCACTTTGTAACTGCTCCTGAAGAAAAAAAGATTCTACTTTGTATATCTAATACATTTGGTGAGAGGGAGGGCAGTTAACACTATTTCTTCTGCATGGTTGTTGCAAACTTTTCTGTTTTTTGTCAGGTCCAAGAAAAAAATTGTGTTAAAGATAGAACATTTGGACCATATGTTTCAGAAGAGATGTAAATATACCATGTAGGCCCAATCAAGGATACATAACTGATTTTATTTTTTCTGGTTTACAGTCTTAGAGACAGTATAAGATAGTAGGCATAGTCATAAAGCACCGGTAGCACTTAATTATCTGAAATTGGAGAAACTGGTTCCCAAATTCCGCTCTTCCACCTATGTGATCTTGAGCAGGATTCCTCACTCTTTTGTTTATTCATTCATTCATCCCACAAGTATGTCTTAAACATCTTCTGTATATCAGATATCATGGAATGTGCTGAGAATAGACAGAGAGCACACTGTCCTTGCTCTTGTAAAGTGTGGCAGGCATGAAAATGTGCCTTATAGGTCTCCAACTATTGTAGTATAATTGACCAAGCACCTCAGATTCTGTACTCTGAAATTCAGTGTATCATTTGTACCAGACCACACTTCGCATGGGTTGCTCCATGCCTCTGACTGGCTGTGGCTCTGTGACTAAGGCAAGTCCATTCCTAGGAGATGTGGCACTCATAAGATGGTCAACTACAACTTAAGAACTCAGCGATGGCCTTACGGAGTATTTCTAAGACTGTACAGCACTCTAGTTCACTTCAGCCTAACCTTCTTGCCCTCTCTCCTTCACTCAGGTTCACACTTGAGTCACGTTCTGATGACTATCTCAAATTTGTGTTCCCTTCGCATTTTCTCTCTTGGGAATTTCTACTAAAAACCCTTGCACATCTATTCCCATCTTGGTGTTTGCTTCTTAGAGAACTTAGACTAACATATGGAGTATATGTTCTAGTGGACGAGACACAAAAATAAGTAAATAATATGGTAATTTTAGATAGTGATAATTGTGTAGGTAATAAAATAGCATGGTGGCATAGATGATTGCCTCAGACGGGGTGTTGGGAGGAGGCACTTTGTTCTTTAGCTCAGATGGTCAGGGAGAATGTTGCTAAGGAGGTTACATTCCAGCTGAAAGCTGAATAATGAGATGAGAAAATGCTGGAGAGGAGCAGGCTGAGCAGTGTGGAGGGCTGGAGCCCAGCAGAAGCAGCATCTTTGGGGAATGTGAAGACAGGGATTTTAGAAGCATCATCTGGGATATCATGGGAAGAGGAGAGATCAGAAAGACAAATAAATACCTGGTTCCATAGGACCTCAAAGGCCATAGTACGGAGTCAACATATTATTCTGAGTGCAGTGAGAAACCACTAGAGAGTCTGAGTAGAAAGGTGACATTATTTGTTTTACATTTTTGAGAGATAACTTTGGCTGTGAGAAGAGATTAACTGGGAGGGGCAAGAGTGGAAACAAATAGAGCAGTTAGATTACAAGAATCTAGGTGAGAGTTGGCATAGGCTTTGGACTATTGTAGTGACAGTGATGGTAAGAAAAATAAAAGGATTCAAGATATGCTTTGGAAGGATGCAGTACCAGTGGATACAGAGGGCTGACAATCTCAAGGACCTATTTTCAAGTGCTGTCAAAGGACCCACCAAGAAGAAAGTCAACAGATGCTTGGGGAGACAAGATAGCAAAGTGGAAGGACATGAGCTTAGCTCTTTTTACAAAAACACCAAAATCACAACTAACTGCTGAACAACCATTGATAAAAAAAATACTGCAACCTACCAAAAAAGATACCCTACATCCAAAGACAAAGAAGAAGCCACAGTGAGACAGAGTGAAAATTCTGAGCCCCACATAAGGCTCCCCAGTCTGGGGGTCTGGCAATGGGAGGAGGAGCCTACAGAGAATCTGGCTTTGAAGGCCAGTGGGGTTTGATCACAGGAATTCCACAGGACTGGTGGAAACAGAAACTCTTGGAGGGTACACACAAGGTGTTGTGTGCACCAAGACCCTGGGAAAAAAGTAGTGACCTCATAAGAGACTGGGCCAGATCTACCTGCTAATACTGGAGGGTCTCCTGCAGAGGTGGAGGGCAGCTGTGGTTCACTCTGGGGACAAAGATACTGGGAGCGACAGTTCTGGGGAGTACTCATTGGCATGAACCCACCTGGAGGCTGCCATTTTCTCCCAAAGACCTGGCCCCACCCAATAGCCTGTAGTCTCCAGTGCTAGAATGCCTCAGGCTAAACAACCAACAGAGAGGGAACACAACCCCATCCATCAGCAGACAGGCTATTTAAAGTCTTCATAAGCACAGCCCTGCTCACCAGAGGGACAAGACCCAGCTCCACCCAACAATGGGCAGGAACCAGTCCGGCCCACCAGGAAGCCTGCAAAAGCCTCTTAGACAGCCTCATCCACCAGGGGGCAGACAGCAGAAACAAGAAGAACTAAAACACTGCAGCCAGTGGGACAGAAACTGCAATCACAGAAAGTCAGACAAAATGAGACAGCACAGGAGTATGTCCCTGACAAAGGAACAAGATAAAACCCCAGAAGAACAACTACGTGAAGTGGAGATAGGAAATCTACCCAAAAAAGAATTCAAAGTAATGATAGCAAAGAAGATCCAAGATCTCAGAAAAAGAATAAAGGCAAGGATTGAGAAGATACAAGAAATGTTTAACAAAGACCTAGAAGAACTAAATAACAAACAAACAGAGATGAACAATACAATAACTGAATTGAAAAATACACTAGAAGGAATCAATAGCAGAATAACTGAGGCAGAAGAACGGATAAGTGAGCTGGAAGACAGAATGGTGGAAATCACTGCCATGAACAGAATAAAGAAAAAAGAATGAAAAGAAACGAGGACAGCCTAAGAGACTTCTGGGATGACACTGAACACACCAACATCCACATTATAGGAGTTGCAGAAGGGGAAGAGAGAGAGAAAGGACCTGAGAAAATATTTGAAGAGATAATAGCTGCAAACTTCCCTAATGGGAAAGGAAAGAGTCACCCAAGTCCAGAAAGCACAGAGAGTCCCAGGCAGGATAAACCCAGGGAGGAACATGCTAAGACGCATAGTAATCAAATTGACAAAAATGAAAGAGAAAGAAAAAAATATTAAAGCAACAAGGGAAAACCAACAAATAACATACAAGGGAACTCTCGTAAGGTTATCAGCTGATTTCTCAGCAGAAACTCTGCAGGCCAGAAGGGAATAGCAAGATAAATTTAAAGTCATGAAACCTATAAGAATACTCTACCCAGCAAGGATCTCATTCAGATTCAACACAGAAGTCAAAAGCTTTACAGACAAGCAAAAGCTAAGAGAATTCAGCACAACCAGACCAGCTTTGTGAAAAATGCTAAAGGAACTTCACTAGGTGGGGAAGAAAAAAAAAAAAGCCACAACTAGAAATAAGAAAATTATGAATAGGAAAGCCCACCAGTAAAAGCAAACATACAATAAAGGTAGGAAGTCATCCACGCACAAATGTGATATCAAAGCCAGCAATTGTAAGAAGAGGAGAGCACAAATGCAGGATATTGGAAATGCATTTGAAATGAAAAGACCAGCAACTTAAAACAATCTTGTTTATATAGAGACTGCTATATCAAAACCTCATGGTAACTGAAATCCAAAAATCTACACTAGATACACACACCAAAAAGAAAACGCAATCCAAATCCAAACACAACACTAAAGTTAGTCATCAACACACAACAGAAGAGAACAAAATAGGAAGGGAAAGAAAAACACCTGCAAAAACAAATCCAGAACAATTAACAAAATGGCAGTAAGAACATACATATCAATAGTTACCTTAAATGTAAATGGATTAAATGCTCCAACCATAAAACATAGACTGGCTGAATGGATACAAAGCAAAACATGTATATTTGCTGTCTACCAGAGACCCACTTCAGATCTAGGGACACATACAGAAAGTGAGGCAATGGAAAAATGTATTCCATGCAAAAGGCAATCAAAAGAAAGCTGGAGTAGCAGTACCCATATCAGATAAAAGGACTTCAAAATAAAGACTGTTACAAGAGACAAAGAAGAACACTACATAATGATCAAGGGATTAATCTAAGAAGAGGATATAACAATTGTAAATATATATGCAGCCAACATAAGAGCACCTCAATATATAAGTAAAATACTAACAGCCATAAAAAGAAAAATTGACAGTAACACAATAATAGTAGGGGACTTTAACAGCCCGCTTTCATCAAAGGACAGATCATCCAAACAGAAAATCAATAAGGAAGCAGGCCTTAAATGACACATTAGACCAGATGGGTAATTAATTGATATATATATATATATATATATATATATATATATATATATATATATATATATATATATAATACATTATTCATATTTATATGTTAACATGTTGGTATATAATATATATTTTTATAATATATAATAATATAATATATAATGATAAATAATATATTACATATAATATTTAACATATTGATATTCATATATTTAATATATTGATATTTATATAGCATTCCATTAAAAAGCAGCAGAATACACATTCTTCTCAAATGCACATGAAACATTGTCCAGAATTGATCACATACTGGGCCACAAAGTGAACATTGGAAAGTTTAAGAAAGTTGAAATAGTTTCAAGCATCATTTCCGACAAAAACGCTATGAGATTAGAAATCAAATACTAGAAAAAAGCTGTACAAAAGACAAACAAGTGGAGGCTAAACAATATGCTACTAAATATCCAAGGTATCACTGAAGAAATCAAAGAGGAAATCAAAAAATACCTAGAGACAAATGAAAAAAAAAAAGCATGACAATCCAAAACCTATGGGACACATCAAAAGCAGTTCTAAGAGGGAAGTTAATAGGAATACAGTCTTACCTTAGGAAACAAGAAAAATCTCAAATAAACAACCTAACCTTACATCTAAAGCAACTAGAGAAAGAACAAACAAAACCCAAAGTTAGTAGAAGGAAAGAAATCATAAAGATCAGAGCAGAAATAAATGAAATAGAAACGAAGAAAACAATAAAAAAGATCAATGAAACTAAAAACTGGTTCTTTGAAAAGATAAACAAAGCTGATAAACCTTTAGCCAGATGCATCAAGAAAAAAGAGAGAAGGCTCAAATCAATAAGATTAGAAATGAAAAAGAAGTTACAATGGACACAACACAAAGGATCATAAGAATGCACTACAAGCGGACACTTCCGGGTAAGATGGCGGAAGAGTAAGACGCGGAGATCACCTTCCTCCTCACGGATACACCATAAATACAGCTACACGTGGAACACTCCTACAGAACACCTACTGAACGCTGGCAGAAGACCCCAGACCTCCCAAAAGGCAAGAAACTCCCCACATACCTGGGTAGGGCAAAGCGGAGAGATTCCCGCACAGAGGATCGGTGCCGAGCGGCACTCACCAGCCCGAGAGGCTTGTCTGCTCGCCCGCCGGGGCGGGCGGCGCTGGAAGCTGAGGCTCGGGCTTCGGTCAGAGCGCAGGGAGAGGACTGGGGCTGGCGGCGAGAACTCAGCCTGAAGGGGGCTAATGTGCCACAGCTAGCCGGGAGGGAGTCCGGGAAAACTCTGGAGCTGCCGAAGAGGCAAGAGACTTGTTCTTCCCTCTTGGTTTCTGCTGCGCGAGGAGAGGGGATTAAGAGCGCTGCTTAAAGGGGCTCCACAGACGGGCGCGAGTCGCGACTGAAAGCGCGGAGCCCAGTGACGGGCGTGGGACGCTGGGGCTGCTGCTGCCGCCGCCAAGAAGCCCGTGTGCGAGCGCAGGTCACTGTCCACACCGCCCTTCCGGGAGCCTGAGCAGCCCGCCACTGCCGGGGTCCCGGGATCCAGGGGCGGCTTCCCTGGGAGAACGCACGGCGCGCCTCGTGCTGGTGCAACATCACGCCGACCTCTGCCGCTGCAGGCTCGCCCCGCACTCCGTGCCCCTCCCTCCCACCCGGCCTGAGTGAGCCAGAGTTCCCGAAGAGGCTGCTCCTTTAACCCTTTCCTGTCTGAGCGAAGAACAGACGCCCTCCGGCGACCTACACGCAGAGGCGGGGCCAAATCCAAAGCTGAGACTCGGGAGCTGTGAGAACAAAGAAGAGAAAGGGAAACCTCTCCCAGCAGCCTCAGAAGCAGTGGATTAAAGCTCCACAATCAACTTGATGTACCCTGCATCTGTGGAATACATGAATAGACAACAAATCATCCCAAATTGAGGAGCCAGGAGTCAGTACTGTGCCTCTGAGGTGGGAGAGCCAACTTCAGGACACTGGTCCACAAGAGACCTCCCAGCTCCACATAATATCAAACGGCGAAAATCTTCCAGAGATCTCCATCTCAACACCAGCACCCAGCTTCACTCAACGACCAGCAAGCTACAGTGCTGGACACCCTATGCCAAACAACTAGCAAGACAGGAACACAACGCCACCCATTAGCAGAGAGGTGGCCTAAAATCATAAAAAGTCTGCAGACACCCCAAAACACACCACCAGACGTGGACCTGCCCACCAGAAAGACAAGATCCAGCCTCATCCACCAGAACACAGGCACTAGTCCCCTCGACCAGGAAGCTTACACAACCCACTAAACCAACCTTAGCCACTGGGGACAGACACCAAAAACAACAGGAACTACGAACCTGCAGCCGGCAAAAAGGAGACCCCAAACACAGTAACATAAGCAAAATGAGAAGACAGAAAAACACACAGCAGGAGAAGGAGCAAGATAAAAACCCACCAGACCTAACAAATGAAGAGTTAATAGGCAGTCTATCTGAAAAAGAATTCAGAATAATGATAGTAAAGATGATCCAAAATCTTGGAAATAGAATAGACAAAATGCAAGAAACAGTTAACAAGGACCTAGTAGAACTAAAGATGAATCAAGCATCGATTAAAAACACAATAAATGAAATGAAAAATACTCTAGATGGGATCAATAGCAGAATAACTGAGGCAGAAGAACGGATAAGTGAGGTGGAAGATAAAATAGTGGAAATAACTAATGCAGAGCAAAATAAAGAAAAAAGAATGAAAAGAACAGAGGACAATATCAGAGACCTCTGGGACAACATTAAACGCACCAACATTCGAATTATAGGGGTTCCAGAAGAAGAAGAGAAAAAGAAAGGGACTGAGAAAATATTTGAAGAGATTATAGTTGAAAACTTCCCTAATATGGGAAAGGAAATAGTTAATCAAGTCCAAGAAGCACAGAGAGTCCCATACAGAATAAATCCAAGGAGAAATACGCCAAGACACATATTAATCAAACTGTCAAAAATTAAACACAAAGAAATCATATTAAAAGCAGCAAGGCAAAAACAACAAATAACACACAAGGGAATCCCCATCAGGATAACAGCTGATCTCTCAGCAGAAACTCTACAAGCCAGAAGGGAGTGGCAGGACATAATTAAAGTGATGAAGGAGAAAAACCTGCAACCAAGATTACTCTACCCAGCAAGGATCTCATTCAGATTTGATGGAGAAATTAAAACATTTACAGACAAGCAAAAGCTGAGAGAGTTCAGCACCACCAAACCAGCTTTACAACAAATGCTAAAGGAACTTCTCTAGGCAAGAAACACAACAGAAGGAAAAGACCTACAATAACGAACCCAAAACAATTAAGAAAATGGGAATAGGAACATACATATCGATAATTACCTTAAATGTAAATGGACTAAACGCTCCCACCAAAAGACACAGATTGGCTGAATGGATACAAAAACAAGACCCATATATATGCTGTCTACAAGAGACCCACTTCAGACCTAGAGACACATACAGACTGAAAGTAAGGGGATGGAAAAAGATATTCCATGCAAATGGAAACCAAAAGAAAGCTGGAGTAGCAATTCTCATATCAGACAAAATAGACTTTAAAATAAAGACTACTAGAAGAGACAAAGAAGGACACTACATAATGATCAAGGGATCGATCCAAGAAGAAGATATAACAATTGTAAATATTTATGCACCCAACATAGGAGCACCTCAATACATAAGGCAAACACTAACAGCCATAAAAGGAGAAATCGACAGTAACACAATCATAGTAGGGGACTTTAACACCCCACTTTCACCAATGGACAGATCATCCAAAATGAAAATAAATAAGGAAACACAAGCTTTAAATGATACATTAAACAAGATGGACTTAATTGATATTTATAGGACATTCCATCCAAAAACAACAGAATACACATTTTTCTCAAGTGCTCATGGAACATTCTCCAGGATAGATCATATCTTGGGTCACAAATCAAGCCTTGGTAAATTTAAGAAAATTGAAATTGTATCAAGTATCTTTTCTGACCACAATGCTATGAGACTAGATATCAATTACAGGAAAAGAGCTATAAAAAATACAAACACATGGAGGCTAAACAATACATTACTTAATAACGAAGTGATCACTGAAGAAATCAAAGAGGAAATAAAAAAATACCTAGAAACAAATGACAATGGAGACACGACGACCCAAAACCTATGGGATGCAGCAAAAGCAGTTCTAAGAGGGAAGTTTATAGCAATACAATCCCACCTTAAGAAACAGGAAATATCTCGACTAAACAACCTAACCTTGCACCTAAAGCAATTAGAGAAAGAAGAACAAAAACATCCCAAAGTTAGCAGAAGGAAAGAAATCATAAAAATCAGATCAGAAATAAATGAAAAAGAAATGAAGGAAACAATAGCAAAGATCAATAAAACTAAAAGCTGGTTCTTTGAGAAGATAAACAAAATTGATAAACCATTAGCCAGACTCATCAAGAAAAAAAGGGAGAAGACTCAAATCAATAGAATTAGAAATGAAAAAGGAGAAGTAACAACTGACACTGCAGAAATACAAAAGATCGTGAGAGATTACTATAAGCAACTCTATGCCAATAAAATGGACAACCTGGAAGAAATGGACAAATTCTTAGAAATGCACAACCTGCCAAGACTGAATCAGGAAGAAATAGAACATATGAACAGACCAATCACAAGCACTGAAATTGAAACTGTGATAAAAAATCTTCCAACAAACAAAAGCCCAGGACCAGATGGCTTCACAGGCGAATTCTATCAAGCATTTAGAGAAGAGCTAACGCCTATCCTTCTCAAACTCTTCCAAAATATAGCAGAGGGAGGAACACTCCCAAACTCATTCTACGAGGCCACCATCACCTTGATACCAAAACCAGACAAGGATGTCACAAAGAAAGAAAACTACAGGCCAATATCACTGATGAACATAGATGCAAAAATCCTCAACAAAATACTAGCAAACAGAATCCAACAGCACATTAAAAGGATCATACACCATGATCAAGTGGGGTTTATCCCAGGAATGCAAGGATTCTTCAATATACGCAAATCAATCAACGTGATACACCATATTAACAAATTGAAGGAGAAAAACCATATGATCATCTCAATAGATGCAGAGAAAGCTTTCGACAAAATTCAACACCCATTCATGATAAAAACCCTGCAGAAAGTAGGCATAGAGGGAACTTTCCTCAACATAATAAAGGCCATATATGACAAACCCACAGCCAGCATTGTCCTCAATGGTGAAAAACTGAAACCATTTCCACTAAGATCAGGAACAAGACAAGGTTGCCCACTCTCACCACTCTTATTCAACATAGTTTTGGAAGTTTTAGCCACAGCAATCAGAGAAGAAAAGCAAATAAAAGGAATCCAAATTGGAAAAGAAGAAGTAAAGCTGTCACTGTTTGCAGATGACATGATACTATACATAGAGAATCCTAAAGATTCTACCAGAAAACTACTAGAGCTAATCAATGAATTTGGTAAAGTTGCAGGATACAAAATTAATGCACAGAAATCTCTGGCATTCCTATATACTAATGATGAAAAATCTGAAAGTGAAATCAAGGAAACACTCCCATTTACCATTGCAACAAAAAGAATAAAATATCTAGGAATAAACCTACCTAAGGAGACAAAAGACCTGTATGCAGAAAATTATAAGACACTGATGAAAGAAATTAAAGATGATACAAATAGATGGAGAGATGTACCATGTTCTTGGATTGGAAGAATCAACATTGTGAAAATGACTCTACTACCCAAAGCAATCTACAGATTCAATGCAATCCCTATCAAAATACCACTGGCATTTTTCACAGAACTAGAACAAAAAATTTCACAATTTGTATGGAAACACAAAAGACCCCGAATAGCCAAAGCAATCTTGAGAACGAAAAATGGAGCTGGAGGAATCAGGCTCCCTGACTTCAGACTATACTACAAAGCTGCAGTAATCAAGACAGTATGGTACTGGCACAGAAACAGAAAGATAGATCAATGGAACAGGATAGAAAGCCCAGAGATAAACCCACAGACATATGGTCACCTTATCTTTGATAAAGGAGGCAGGAATGTACAGTGGAGAAAGGACAGTCTCTTCAATAAGTGGTGTTGGGAAAACTGGACAGGGACATGTAAAAGTATGAGATTCGATCACTCCCTAACACCATACACAAAAATAAGCTCAAAATGGATTAAAGACCTAAATGTAAGGCCAGACACTATCAAACTCTTAGAGGACAACATAGGCAGAACACTCTATGACATAAATCACAGCAAGATCCTTTTTGTCCCACCTCCTAGAGAAATGGAAATAAAGACAAAAATAAACACATGGGACCTAATGAAACTTAAAAGCTTTTGCACAGCAAAGGAAACCATAAACAAGACCAAAAGACAACCCTCAGAATGGGAGAAAATATTTGCAAATGAAGCAACTGACAAAGGATTAATCTCCAAAATTTATAAGCAGCTCATGCAGCTCAATAACAAAAAAACAAACAACCCAATCCAAAAATGGGCAGAAGACCTAAATAGACATTTCTCCACAGAAGATATACAGACTGCCAACAAACACATGAAAGGATGCTCAACATCTTTACTAATTAGAGAAATGCAAATCAAAACTACAATGAGATATCATCTCACACCAGTCAGAATGGCCATCATCAAAAAATCTAGAAACAATAAATGCTGGAGAGGGTGTGGAAAAAAGGGAACACTCTTGCACTGCTGGTGGGAATGTGAATTGGTACAGCCACTATGGAGAACGGTATGGAGGTTCCTTAAAAAACTACAAATAGAACTACCATATGACCCTGCAATCCCACTACTGGGCATATACCCTGAGAAAACCATAATTCAAAAAGAGACATGTACCAAAATGTTCATAGCAGCCCTATTTACAATAGCCCGGAGATGGAAACAACCTAAGTGTCCATCATCGGATGAATGGGTAAAGAAGATGTGGCACATACATACAATGGAATATTACTCAGCCATAAAAAGAAATGAAATTGAACTATTTGTAATGAGGTGGATGGACCTAGAGTCTGTCATACAGAGTGAAGTAAGTCAGAAAGAGAAAGACAAATACTGTATGCTGACACATATATATGGAATTTAAGAAAAAAAAAGGTCATGAAGAACATAGGGGTAAGACAGGAATAAAGACACAGACCTACTAGAGAATGGACTTGAGGATATGGGGAGGGGGAAGGGTAAGCTGTGACAAAGTGAAAGAGCGGCATGGACATATATACACTACCAAACGTAAGGTAGATAGCTAGTGGGAAGCAGCCGCATAGCACAGGGAGATCAGCTCGGTGCTTTGTGACCGCCTGGAGGGGTGGGATAGGGAGGGTGGGAGGGAGACGCAAAAGGGAGGGGATATGGGAACATATGTATACATATAACTGATTAAATTTGTGATAAAGCAAAAAAAACAAAAAAAAACAAAAAAAAAAAAAAAAAAAAAAAAAAAAAGAATGCACTACAAGCAACTATATGCCAAGAAACTGGACAACCTGGAGGAAATGGACAAATTCTTAAAAAGTTATAATTTCCCAAGACTGAACCAAGAAGAAATAGATAATAGGAACTGCCCAATAACAAGCACTGAAATTGAAACTGTGATTTTAAAACCCCCAACAAAATTCTAGGACCTGAGGTTTTCACAGGCAAATTCTATCAAACATTTAGAGAAGAGTTAACACCTATCCTTCTGAAACTCTTCCATAAAATTGCAGAGGAAGGAATATTCCCACACTCATTATATGAGGCCACCATTACCCTGATACCAAAATTAGACAAAGATACCACAAAAAAAGAAAATTACAGGCCAATATCACTGATGAACATAGACACAAAAATCCTCAACAAAATACTAGCAAACCAAATCCAACAATACATTAAAAGGATCATACACCATGATCAAGTGAGATTTATCCCAGGATGCAAGGATTTTTCAATATCAATCAGTGTGATACACCACATTAACAAATTGAAGAATAAAAACAATACAATCATCTCAATAGATACAGAAAAACCTTTTGACAAAATTGAACACCAATTTATAATAAAAACTCTCCAGAATGTGGGCATAGAGGGAACCTACCTCAACATAATAAAGGCCATATATGACAAACCTACAGCTAACATCATACTCAATGGTGAAAAGCTGTAAGCATTTCCTCTAAGATCAGGAACAACACAAGGATGCCCAGTCTTGCTACCTTTATTCAACATAGTTTTGCAAGTCCTAGTCGAGGCAATCAGAGAAGAAAAAGAAATAAAAGGAATCCAAATTGGAAAAGAAGTAGTAAGACTGTCACTGCTTGCAGATGACATGATACTATGCATATAAAATCCTAGATGCTACCGGAAAACTACTAGAGATCATCAATGAATTCAGTAAAGTTGCAGGATACAAAATGAATACACAGAAATCTGTTGTATTTCTGTACACTAACAATGAAAGATCAGAAAGAGGAATTAAAAGAACAATCCCATTTACACATCAAAAACAATAAAATACATAGGAATAAACCTACCTAAGTAGGAGGATTATTAAGGAGGCAAAAGACCTGTACTTCAAAAGCTATAAGATGCTAATGAAAGAAATCAAAGATGTCACAAACGGATGGAAAGATATACTGTCATCTTGGATTGGAAGGATAAATATTGTCAAAATGACTATATTACCCAAGGCAATCTACAGATTCAATACAATCCCTATCAAATACCAATGGCATTTTTCACAGAACTAGAACAAAAAAAAATTTTTAATTTGTATGGAGACACAAAAGACCCCAAACAGCCAAAGCAATCTTGAGATACAAAAAGGGAGCTGGAGGAATCAGGCTCCCTGACTTCAGACTATACAACAAAGCTACAGTAATCAAGAGAGTATGGTACTGGCACAAAAACAGAAATATAGATCAATGGAACAGGAGAGAAAGCCCAGAAATAAACGCACACACCTATGGTCAATTAATCTACGACAAAGGAGGCATGACTCTACAATGAAGAAAAGACAGTCTCTTTAATAAGTGGTATTGGGAAAACTGGACAGCTACCTGGAAAAAAAATGAAATTACAACATTCTTAGCAGGACTTCCCTGGTGGCGCAGTGGTTAAGAATCTGTTTGCCGGGCTTCCCTGGTGGCGGAGTGTTTGGGGGTCCGCCTGCCGATGCGGGGGACATGGGTTCGTGCTCCAGTCCGGGAGGGTCCCATGTGCCGCGGAGCAGCTGGGACCATGGGCCGTGGCCGTTGGGCCTGCGCATCCGGAGCCTGTGCTCCTCAGCAGGAGAGGCCACGACAGTGAGAGGCCCGCGTACCGCAAAAAAAATAAAATAAAATAAAATAAAATCTGCCTGCCAATGCAGGGGAAATGTGTTCAATACCTGGTCCGGGAAGGTATCACATGCCATGAAGTAACTAAGCCCGTGTACCACAACTACTGAGCCTGTGCCCTAGAGCCCACGTGTCACAACTACTGAGCCCGTGTGCTGCAACCACTGAAGACCATGTGCCTAGAGCCCATGCTGTGCAACAAGAGAAGCCACCACAATGAGAAGCCCACACACTGCAATGAAGAGTAGTCCCTGCTCACCACAACTACAGAAAGCCCACGCACAGCCACAAAGGCCCAATGCAGCCATAAATAAATAAATTTAATTTAAAAAAAACACACTCTTAGCACCATACACAAAAATAAACTCAAAATGGATTAAACACCAAAATGTAAGACCAGATACTATAAAACTCTTTGAAGAAAACATAGGCAGAACACTCTGACATAAATCACAGCAATGTCTTTTTCGGTCCATCTCCCAGAGTAATGAAAATAAAAACAAAAATAAACAAATGGGACTTAATTAAACTCAAAAGCTTTTGCACAGCAAAGGAAACCATAAACAAAACATAAAGACAACCCACAGAATGGGAGAAAATATTTGCAAATGATGTGACTGACAAGGAATTAATCTCCAAAATATACAAATAGTTCACACAGCTCAACATCAAAAAACAAACAACCCTATCAGAAAATGGGCAGAAGACCTAAATAGACATTTCTCCAAAGAAGATATACAGATTGACAACAAACACATGGAAGGATGCTCAACATCACTCATCATTAGAGAAATGCAAATCAAAACTACAATGAGGTATCACCTCACACCAGTCAGAATGTCCATCATCAAAAAATCTACAAACAATAAATGCTGGAGAGCATGTGGAGAAAAGGGAACACTCTTCCACTGTTGGTGGGAATGTAAACTGATACAGCCACTATGGAGAACAGTATGGAGCTTCCTTAAAAAACTAAAAATAGAACTACCATACAATCCAGCAATCCCACTACTGGGCATATACCCTGAGAAAACCATGATTCAAAAAGAGTCATGTACCACAATGTTCATTGCAGCTCTATTTACAATAGCCAGGACATGGAAGTAACCTAAGTGTCCAACAACTGATGAATGGATAAAGAAGATGTGGCACATATATACAATGGAATATTACTCAGCCATAAAAAGAAACGAAATTGAGTTATTTGTAGTGAGGTGGATGGGCCTAAAGACTGTCATAAAGAGTGAAGTAAGTCAGAAAGAGAAAAACAAATATTGTATAACACATATATATGGAATCTAAAAAAAAGAAAAAAATGGTTCTGAAGAACCTAGGAACAGGACAGGACTAAAGATGCAGACCTAGAGAATGGACTTGAGGACACAGGGTTGGGGAAGAGTAAGCTGGGATGATGTGAGAGAGTGGCATGGACATATATACACCACCAAGCATAAAATAGATAGCTAGTGAGAAGCAGCCGCATAGCACAGGAAGATCAGCTCGGTGCTTTGCATCCACCTAGAGGGGTGGGATAGGGAGGGTGGGAGGGAGACACAAGAGGGAAGAGATTTGGGGATATATGTTTATGTATAGTTGATTCACTTTGTTATACAGCAGAAACTAATACACCAGTGTAAAGCAATTATACTCCAATAAAGATGTTAAAAAAAAAGAAAAGAGAAAAAACTACAATGAGATATTACACCAGTAAGAATGGCCGTCATCAAAAAGTCTACAAAGAATGAATGCTGGAGAGGGTATGGAGAAAGGGGAACTCTCCTACACTGTTGGTGTGAATGTAAGTTGGTGTAGGCACTTTGGAAAACAATATGGAGATTCCTCAGAAAATAGAGCTACTACATGATCCAGCAATCCAACTCCTGGGCATATATCTGGAGAAAAACATGGTTTGAAAGGACAGATGCCCCCCAATGTTCGTGGTAGCACTGTTTACAACAGCCAAGACACGGAAGCAACGTAAATGTCCATTGTAGACGAATGGATAAAGAAGATGTGGTACATATATGCAATGGAATATTATTCTGCCATTATAAAGGATGAAATAATTCCATTTGTATCAACATGGATGGACCTGGAGATTATTATACTAAGTGAAGTAAGTCAGACAGAAAAAGACAACTATCATATAATATTTCTTATATGTGGAATATGAAAAAAATGATACAAATGAACTTATTTATAAAACAGAAACAGACTCACAAACTTAGAGAACGAACTTATGGTTACTAGGAGGGACAGGTGGGGGGAGTGATAGATTGGGAGTTTGTGATTGACACGTACACACTGCTATATTTAAAACAGATAAGCAACAAGCACCTACTGTATAGTACAGGGAACTCTGCTCAATATTCTGTAATAACCTAAATGGGAATAGAATTTGAAATAGAATAGATACATGTATATGTATAACTGAATCACTTTCTATACACCTGAAACTAACACAACATTGTTAGTCAATGATACTCCAATATAAAATAAAAATTTTAAAAAAGATATGCTTTGGAGGCACATTTGTTAAATTGCTTAGCTTTCTGTGCCTTAATTTCATAATTTTTAAAATGGAGATAGTAATAGTACCTGCCTTATAGTAGGTTATACTAAGGATTAAATTATTTGTGATATGCACAATGTTCAGCACACTCAATAAATTTTAGCTTCTCTTCTTGTGGAAAGAGTAATGGGTGGAAGACAGTAGATCCACGCTTTAGTTTAATTCAGCCATGAACTGAAGGTATGGCCTCAGCTGGGAAGGGATGGTGATTATAAACCAGATTATTAGAGCTGTATGGGATCTTTGGGATTATTGATGTCATCTTACCAGTGAGGAAAGAATAGGCAGCACAGAGAAGTAAAACCGTATCCTGGAGGAAATCCTTGGCATTGAACTATGTGACCCCATAAGGCTGTTTCCATTATGAAACTACAGTGATTCTAAGTACACCATAATGTTACTGACAATTCTTCTATAAGGGCTCTCTGGGGTGTTTGTCAGAACTTCTCTTAGTGCTTGGGTCATTTTATTCCTTTTCTAACCTGATCTGAGTTCACAGGTTTCTCAGAAGCAATGCAGAAAATAATATGTGAAATCAAAATTTATTTTCTTTCCTTTAGCTCCACAATTGTGCATATTCAATGCCTCATCCCACTGAGAGATGTCCTACTTTCAACGCCCCCTTGAGGTACTGACTTCTGCCTGGGCTGCTTGAAAATCTCCAACCAGGTACAGTGATCAGTCTTAATATTATTAAAAGTAGAACAATAAAACATTATGCTCATTTTGTCAAGTAATAGGAAGTAAGCAGCACCACTCATGAAGTAATCTTTTCATTTAAAAAGTTTAAGGAAAAATTCAAACATTTTCAGAAGAAGAGAAAATACTATAAATGCTTTCATGCACCTTCAACTCATATTCAATTTCTACAGTGGGTAAATAGCATGAGGGAAGGTGGAATCATTTTAAATTAAAACTCACTTAACGGGGTGTTGAAGCTTCAGAAATTGTTGGAGACTCTTGGTGGATCTAACTCTCCCTCAGATGGCAATTGTAAAATCTGGACAATATATATTTTTAAATTATATTAAGAACTGGAGAGTGACCAAAATCAAAACTAGAGGAAAGCCTATCCTTAAAAGAAGAATTTCCATGAGTGTGATTTAAAGGTTTGCAGGCTCCTGCCTACACAGCTGCAGCAGCAGAAAGCCACCATCTTACTGGTTTGAGGTATCAGACATAGTTTGGGCCAGGCAAAGCAGAAAGTTAGAGGAATAATCTGAAAGGGAGGGAGCTGCACAAGGGGAAATCCCCAAACATATACATACAAAATCTGCCTAGAACTGTGGATGACCACTAAATTATACATGCGTAGGGAAGACCTGAAAGGGTCTTGAAATATACAGTAGCTGGGAACTGAATAAACTGAGTGGGGAGATCATTTCCTGTCCACCACAAGGAAGACACAGTTGTGAGTTTGAGTCCAGCCAAACTAACTGCCTTCTAAAATAAGAATTACTGTTCAGAAGAACATAACATAATCCAGATACCCTACACTGTATAATTCATAATGTCCAGTTGCCAATCAAAAATCACTGGATGTGAAAAAAAAATTTTTTTATTTCAAAAAAAAACATTCAGTAGTAACTGACCCAGAAGGGATCCAGGTGATGGAAATTGCACACAAGGACTTTAAAGCAGCCATAGGAAATATGTCCAAAAACTTAAGGGAAAATATGCACACAATGAGTGAAAAGAAGGGGAAATTTTTAGAAGAATTTAAGGTAGAAAAAGAAAGCTTTCCCAGTCTTAGTATCTGTCCTACCTGCCTAGGCTTGGAGCATCTCTTCTAACACTAGGCTCTAATTTACTCTCACTAGACATTATGGAGGCACAGTCAATACTATCCAATATGGCATCACCTACTCCAGTTGACATAGGTCTGATCTCAATGGGATAGAGGGTATATAGTGGTATTGGTTGTGTGGTAGTGTTAACAATGCTGGTGATAGTGGTGGCAGACAGAACTGAAATTCTTGCTGAATATCAGGATGTAAGAGAAGGTAGTCTAAATCTTTGCTCTAATTAAAGAAGCTTATACTTCCAAAGTTATTTCCCATTAACTTTGCTATCTGATCATGGCCTAAATTATGTTTCCTCCAATGTTTCCTAGTAAAGGGAAGGATTTACACAGCTAGTAATATCTAAGAATAAGAAGACTTAGTTCTAATACTCTAGCCAATTTGGAGAAGCTAATTAAAATCCCAGGAAACCCAAGTTTTTTCTCCTCTAAAACAAGAGAGAGATTGAATGAAACAATCTCTTTGTAGCTATTTAATGTAATTAAATATCACTTAATGAATCCCAGACCTGGATTGGGTTTTATCCAATCTCCTATCTTGGTAATAAGAGTGCCTACCCTGCTTACTCCATAGAGCAACTATGAAGAACAAATGAGATAATGACAACAGTAGCTTACATTTATTGAGGGATTACCATTTTCCAGGCATAGTTCTAAGTGCTGTCTTTTATGTATTAACTCATCTACTACTAACAACAATGAGGTAGGTAGTATTTTTATTAGTCTCATTTCATAGATAAGGAAACAGAGATTAAATAGCTTGCCAATTTAATAAGAATTAAAGGTGGGATTCCACCCTGGGAGTCTGTCAGTGAAGATGTGCAAATCAAGTGCTCTCAGCACTCTTAGCCTCTGTTGTTAAGAATGTACACTGGTACAACCACTATGGAGAGCAATTTGGCAACAGTCTTACAATTAGATGCTCACTCTTATGAACAGGTTATTCCAATCATGATATTCACTAAGAGAAACTCTTGTACATGTGTAGGAGAAGACATAGAAAAAAATTTTCAAGTAAATATTATTTGCAATAGGGAAAAAAACCTAACTGTTCATCAATAAATGAATGGGTAAATCAATGAGATGTTCTACAACAATTAAGTGAATGTGTATCAATATAAATAGATCTAGAATTTTCCTCTCCAATATGGTAGCCACTAGCCACATAAAGCTAATAAGCACTTGAAATATGGTTAAAGATGTATGTTAGAAGAGTAATATTTTGGATATATTGAGTTTAATAAAATATATACTAAATTTAATTTTGCTGGTTTCTTTCTGCTTTTCTGTTTTATTATTTTTAATTTTTAAAATTTTAATTAATTTATTTATTTTGGTCACATCACACGGCTTGCAGGATCTTAGTTCCCTGACCAGGGATTGAACCCAGGCCCACGGCAGTGAAAGTGCTGAGTCCTAACCACTGGACCACCAGGGAACTCCCTCTCTTTGCTTTTTTTAGATGTGGCTATTAGAAAATTTTAAATTAATATGTGGCTTATATATTTTTATTGGACAGCACTGACCTAGAAAATATTATCTGAGTTAAAATAAGCAAGCTATGAAAAAATCTGTAAACTCTACAAAGCAGATAAAGCAATACTATCTGCTGTTCATGGAGCATCTACACTCAATAAAAATATACAACTATGGAGTGAAATGGTACCCTTCAAATATATAATAATGGCTTCCTATAGAGAATAGATAAGGGGATGGAACTTGGAGAGGAAAACAAAGAGAACTTGAATTTTATTTGTAATATTCTACTTTATTTAGATAAACAAAATATCTGAAGCCAAAAGGATTAAATAGTAATATTTGATTGTTCTTAAAGGGGGATATTTTTACATTTTGGTATTTTAACATTCCAAAGATGAAAGAGAGCAAAAAATTGAAGATCAATAACTTCACACATGCAGCACACATTCATTCACACTTTTAACAATTCTCCAGTCACTAGGCACCATATTTAAACAGAGGGTCTAGCAAAGATGAAGACAAGTGTGAGGACGTTGAGGAGAGAGGTTAAAATCCACACACTGTCATCTGATAATTGTGTATATGAATATTTTTAAAACACAATGATTTTTCCTGACTATAAAAGTAATATGTGCTCATTGTAGAAAATTTGGAATTTATGAAAAGTATAAAGAAAACAACAACCTACCACAATCCCATCACTAAGAGAAAGTCAGTGGATATTTTGGTTTATTTTCTTTCAGTCTCTTTGAATATTTGGCTTTTTACTTTTGCTAATATCCGGCAGATATTTTGAAACAAACCCCTGAATGAAATATGATTGTCTTTGATCAAAATAACCTTTGCCTTGGGGTTTCAGATTGGGCTAGTGATATCTTTCTTTTTTAAAAATCAAAACAAAAATAAGATCAATGGCTAATACTGACTAAAGGCTGTACCCAGCACGCTCAGCATGTTACATGCATTATATAATTTAAACTACTTTCTAATGTAGGAACTATTATAATTCCTATTTTATACAGAGAAATGAGGCATAAAGAGGCTTACTAAGTTGCCAAGGAAGAGCCTGGATGAGATGAAGCTTGGGATTCAAACCCAGAGGGTTTGATAAATACATCTCCATCTCCATGGCAGGGCCCCTAAGAGTGAGTCTTTGGGTTTGTGTTGAATTTAAATGTGTGTGAATGTGAATGTGTGTGTGTGGTGGTGATGGGAGTAGTGGCATAGAACATATTCTGCTGCCATTACCTGCCCCACCAAGCCACTCTCTAGGGGCCCCTACACCTCCATTACACTAACCTCAGACTAAAAACTGTACCTGGCCCAATCTAAGGAGATTCAGATCTCAGATAAGCTGTGAAAATGTTCTCTTGGGGTTAGGCAGAGAGTCAGTTCATCATCTCAAATACACTTTGTATTGTTTTAGGTTCAGAGATCCTCTCTGTAGCCTCTGGCCCATTCCTTAACAATCCTCAACAGGCTGCAATTGGAACAAAGAACCTCAGAGACCCAGAGTTATCAGTGTCTGAGTCTATGTACTGCTTGCTGTATTTGGGCACATAAACAGGTATAAATGAGTCAGGTGAACTTTGTTAATGAAAAGATAATTTTATCTCACATTTAACATTTGTTGAGCCCTCATTATACTTTTCCCTGGACTAAGTACTTTACATGTTTGCATTATTTCATTTAATCTTCATAACAATCCTATAAAGAAGGTTTTATTATGATTCCCATTTCACTGATAAAGAAACTGAGGCTTAGAGAGGTTGAGGAAACTGCTCTGGTCACAGAGATAATAATGATGGAGTGGTCCACACTTCCAAACTGAGGACTACAAACACCAGAGTCCATACTCTTCCTCTATCTTTTACCACCACCCACCCCCCAGCATATAAAGACTTCTTATTTCCCTTTGCTAAGTAGTGTAATGTAACAATGTTTGAGACCAGTAGAAGAAACATATTTGATACGGAATCCACCAGACACTGGTATAGCCAATCAGATGATTCTTATCTTTTATAAAGACACCTTTTCCTTCAGTTTCTCCTACCAGACCTGCCACGTTTGGGTTGGGTATCTGTTACCAACTCCTGGTTCTACCTAGTTGGTATTCAGGAATGGTCCATAACCCAAAGAAGCAGATTTTAAATGACTTGTTTTTGTGTTGCACATTGCAGCCTAGGAGGAAACTGGATGGCTACCAGCTTATAAAAATAAGGAAATGAGAATCATGCTTAATAGGAATGAGGCCTGCCAGTGATCAGAGACAGGGATTAACATTTCAAAATATGATGGGAGAAGTTGGTAGGGCAGGGGATGAGTAGGCAGAAGGATGAATCAGAGGCAAAGGCAGCCTTAGCCAAAGAACTGACCAACAAAGAGATTCTGGGCACTTAACAAACTCTAGTAACTCCATAATAGAGTAGAAGATATTCTCAAGTTAATTTTTCTTCAATTCTTGTCCATTGAAGGCTGAGGAGCAGTCATCATCGGGGCCTTTAGAGTTGAGATGACATGCTGATTGGGGTGGACCAAAGGAGAGATGAAAGCAAATGCACCTGCTGCTGGGATCCAGCCACTCCCTTGGCCTTAAAGCAGCACTTAACCCCAGTACCGTCCCACTGTATTGTTAGTATGTGTCCCAACAAGCAGTGTCTTTGAATTTCATCACTATCCCAGGTTCTACTAAAGGCCTGAGTCTTCATAATATTGCCTACACATGATGAGTATTAAATAGCAGGAGAACACCATTGTCCTTGATGAGATATAGAACACAGTATCTGAGGTCAGGAAACTAATGAATTAATGGGGGGGAAAGCCTGTATCTGAGACCTTGATTATTGAAGCAGAGATAAAATGTACACAGAAAAAAGAGAGCAAAATAAAGTGAAGGGAAGAGCTCCTACTTTTCCCACTCTTCAGACCTTTAACCTAGATCAAGGAATGGGAATTAAGCTTCAGCTACATGTGTCTGTATCAATTCTCTCTCCTGCCAAGGGGTCATACTGCAGGAAGAAGAATTGTGTATTTTAAGAGAAATGTAGCCAATGCACCACTTCTTGACTGAAAGAAGGAAAATGACAAGGCAAGGAGGAAATAAAAGAACTGGATAGTAATGTCTTTGAAATTCCCTCTGCATACGATTTCCCAGGCTCTAAGAGCAACTTTTATACTCGTACTCCATGTGCAGCCTTAAAGTGAGTCTCCATAGTCATCCAAACATCATAAAAAGCTGTTCTCATTATTCCCACCCTTCCTAGGAGTGGGATTAAGTAGTTGATCTGAGACAGCCCTGCTAGTTACTCTGACCTCTTTCTTGACAGGAGCTATTGACACTTGCTCTCGTTCCTCCTTTTACAGGAAAGTGGCACTGTACCTGTATCTCAGTGCAACACTGTCATTGGCAAGGCCTCCAAGAATAGAAAACAATGAGTGACACAAAGGGGATATAAAACCTCATAAAATGGGACTATTGGCCAAATCCAGAATTGACTCAGAGTACCAGCAGCTCCCCTCAGTGACAACATGAACCTCCCAGCAATTAGGCAGTGATTAGGCTAAAGAGAGATGTGTTTCTGGGCCGCTGAGGCACCTCTGGCTCTTTAGATTTCTAAATTCATGGACCCACTTTGGATATCAGAATAAATGGCTTTGGGTAAGAGAAGAGTGGTGAATTCCTGTGGCAGCATAAGGCTGGACCCTACCAAAATGTTTTCTTGCAGAGGAAAGCAGCCTGCACTTGTAAATCAGCTGGACTTCCCACTCGTGGTCTGCTGTTCAGTACTGAAGTTTCATAGCTCTTCCTTACGCTGCGTGCTTGGCACTGTCACTCTTCCTGACAGTCTCTGTAAGCAAACACTCCTTCAAGGTTTCAGTAAACTTGTCCCTCTGCCTTCTTTAATAAAATGCATCCTTGGAATTCGGTGGATCTTCTTGTTTACTTATTGGTTTAAAAATATACAGAAAGATTTCTATTAGATACATAGCTTCTGGGTTCATCAGTTCTACCTGCATACTATTATAAACATGTTCTATTGGGCACTTATATGGTTAGGAAAGATCTTGCCTTCAATGTCAAACCTTTATTAAGCACCAAAGGACTTTCTCAGAGGTGAAATTGCTGAGATGGAGAATGTGGATAAGAATTAGGCTCTGGATTCAGACAGACTGAGGTTCACTCTCTGCTCTGTCACTTAAATTGCTGTGGATTTGGGGCAAGTTACCTCACCTCTCTGACTTTTTCCTTATCTATAAAGTGAACATGACACAAATATATATAACAAAGTTTGTTGTGAGGATTATATTATGTGCTTGGCACATAATAAGAGCTCAGTATAATTATTAAAAAATAAAACATGGACCCTAATTTTGTGGAGTTCATGGTATATAAGGGAAAGCAAATATTTAAAGAGATAAACAATTACATCTGAACAAAAGTGCTATAAGGGACATGATAAAACAAACAAACAAAAACCCCAAAAAAACAAACAAACAAAAAAACAACAGTAAAGCACAGACAAATAGCCATTCATTTTTGTCAGAAAGGGTCATGAGTCTCAGGGAGGAAGTACTATTTGATCTCACTGGGTTGATGAGTGAAGATGGGTGTTCTATGCAGAGGAAAAAACAAGAGAAGAGGCAGAAAGCCATGAAGCAGAAGAGAATGCAACCATGTGGAGCTGAGAACCCAATCCACATGAAGGGATGGTAGGCTTTCTGAACTTTGTGAATGATTAACTCCTATTAATTCTTAAGAGTCAGAGTATACATTTTTCTTTAGCCTGATGACTAATCTACTGCAGAAGATGAATTGACCAGAAAGGGAAAGGTGAAGCACACTATGGAAGAACTAAGACAATGGATACCCACCCGACTTTGGTTGAGTAAGTCAAAATCCAATCAAACTTGGTATTATGGCTCAATTACTTCTCATTCAAGAGCACTGCATCCTAATTATGTATCGTCATTCACTAAGTCAGACAGGGCATAAGCCAAGAAAAGGAGCTTCCCAGTCATAGTTACCTTGAATTTGTTCATTAACCAGTTCATTTGCTCATAGAACATCTTATTTGTCACACCAGTCCTTTCAATTTGTTGTTTGTTCAGCCTGATTCTCCCAAAGGTCAGGGCTGAATTGCCCATCACTATTATTGAATACAGCCTGGATTAATCCTGTTTCCAACGCCCAACTGACTTTTTTTTCCTTTACACTTATGTGCAAACGTACACTAAAAATTACAAATACAAAACTTCCTCTAGGTAAAAATTCAAGGAAATGGGGAGACTTGCAGTGAAAGTCAGAAGAGCTTTCTCTCTCTGCAGTGCAGGAGAACACTCAGCCCTTGAGAGGATGGGAGAATCAAGCTTAACAAATGCATTAGTTAAAGCATACAGATAAATCCAGAAATGTTTCAAATGAAAAATGGTGACTGAGCCAAGGTTTTGTACATTCTCTCAATATTCTTGAACATGTCCTAGTCTACTTAGTGCTAAATGTCTTTCTTAAAAAATATTTTCAGTTATTTTAGGAATAATCTATTTATATTACTTGTTTGTTTCCACTATGGTGAAGAAAACTACTTTATGATTTCAATTCTTTATCACTTATTGGAAACTGTTTTATTTTCCAGCATATGGCCAATTTTGGTAAATCTTCCACGTGTATTTGGGAATATTGTGCATTCTGTAGTTATTGGATGCATGACTGTGGATTTCTTTATTTCTCCATTTAATTATGTTAGTTTACATTTTAAAATTAAGGTTATTTTATCAGTTGATTGTAAACTTAGGTTATTACATCTTCCCTTTAAATTGATTATTTTATCACTATGAAATGTCCCTCTTTATTGCTATTAATATAAAATAATACAGTATTTATCTCTAGTATTTAATACTGAAATAGTTAGAAGTATTAAATTTCCTTCTAAATTTGTCAAAATGAAGAGATCTTTCTCTTTATCTCTAGAATTGTTGCATACAGAGGTTTTACTTTATCTCTAGTAATACTATATAATAAAGTATTTGTAATTATTCAATTTTCTTTCCTTGTTAGTTTGTAATACTGTTTTGTATCTCAATTATTACAACATGCATCTTTGACTTATTAGTATTTACTTTAAGTTAATATTTTATCCACTTTCCAGACAATGCAAAGACCTTATAAGAATTTTAAAAAATATTTTTGTAATTTTATTGAGATATAATTGACATATAACATTGTATTTGTTTAATATGTATAACAGAATGAGATTTGATGCATTTACATATTGTGAAATGATTACCACAATATGTGCAGTTAACACCCATTACCTCATATAATTACAATTTTTCTCATTTTATGAGAACTTTTAAGATCTACTCCCTTAGTAACTTTCAAATATAGAATACAGTTTTGTTAACTAGAGTCATCATGCTGTACATTATGTAACTAGAATTATTTATCTTATGACTGGAAGCTTGTACCTTTTGACCACCTTCACCAATTTCTCCCACCCCCAACTCCCTGACTCTGGCATCCATCAATCTGTTCTCTGTTTTATGAGTTCAGTTTTTTTTTACATTCCACATGTAAGTGAAATCATACAGGATTTGCCTTTCTCTGTCTAATTTATTTCACTTAGCATAGGGCTCTCAAGGATTTATAACACCTTAACACCATTTACCTCTCTACTTTCTGTGCTTTTGCTATTTTGTGTTTCAGTTCAACATATATTTTAAAACCCACAAACATTAGTGTTATTGTTTTAATTAATATGTATTTATATTTCTATTGTTGTTATTCTTTCTGTTGTCATTGTTCCTTTTTGCATTTTTTTGCTTCTATCTAGGATCATTTTCCTTCTGCCAAAGAACTCTCTTTAGTATTTTAGTGAAGGTCAAATGGGGATGAATTCTAAGTTTTTGTTTGTTGGAAAAAGTATTTATTTTGCCTTAATTTTTGAAGGATATATTCATTAGGTATGGAATTCTCAATTCACATTTATTTTCTTACATTATTTCAAAGATGCGATTCGATTGATTCATGGTTTCTGTTGCTTCTATTAAGAGGTCAGCTGTCAGTCTTGCTGCCTCTTTGAAGATGTGTGTTTTTCCTTGCTTTTTAAAATATTTTTCTGTTTTTCCTTGGTTTGCAGCAGTTTTACTGTGATGTGCCTAGATATGGTTTTCTTTGATTTTATCCTATTTGAGGTTTTCTTTGATTTTATCTTGTTTGAGGTTTGCAGATCTTCTTGAATTTATGACAATATCTCTTGGTAGTTCTAGAATATTCTCATGCAGTAGCTCTTCCAGTATTGCATCTTCCACAATCTCTCCTCTAATTACATGTATGTTAGATCTTTACATGGGGTCCCACATATCTCTTATGATCTCTTAAAAGTATTCTTTATATTTTTTTCCTTCTTTAGACTTTATCTGGACACTTTCTACTGACCCATGTTTCAGTTCACTAAGCCTCTTTTCTGCTGTGTCTAATATGTTATTAAATCCATTCTTTAAATTCTTAATTCAATTATTGTATTTTTTCTGTTTGAAAATTTCACTTTAATTTTTTTCACATACCGTAGTTTAATGAAATTCACCATCTTTTTATTTGTTTTGCCAAAAATCAAAATCATAACTATTTTAATGTCTACATTTGATAATTCTAATATGTAAATCATTTGTTGGTTTGTTTCTATTATTTATTTTTCAGTCACAGTTTCATTTTGTTTTGTTGTCTGATATGTCTAGTAAAGTTTAACTGAATGTTAGATCTAATGTCTGAAGTGTTATAAGCTTTCTGAATAGTTCATCATCTTCCAAGAGGGATTTAATTTTCTTCTGGCAGTCTGATAACATACGGGCAGATCATCTTGATCTGCTCAAGGTTGGTCTGTTTTAGTCTGCTCTTATTTTTAGAGTATATCTCTTTTGAAAATCTCACTTGAGTAAAAGTAAAACACCTGCACTTGGAAAATTATAAGACACTGATGAAAGTAAATGAACACATAGAGATGGAAACACGCACTGTATTCATAGATTGGAAGAATTAATATTGTTAAAATGACCATACCACCCAAGGCAATCTACAGAGTCAGTGCAATCCCTATCAAAATATGAGTGGCATTTTCCACAGAAATAGAACAAATGATTTTAAAATTTATACAAAAACACAAAAGACCCCCAATAGCCAAAACAATCTTGAGAAAGAAGAACAGGGCTGGAGGAATCCTGCTTCCTGACTTCAGACTATATTACAAAGCTCCAGTAATCAAAACAGTATGGTACTGGCCAAAACCAAAAACCAGACACATAGATCAATGCAACAGAATAGAGAAACCAGAAATAAACCCACACACTTACAGTCAGTTAATCTACAACAAAGGAGGAAAGAATATACAATGGAGAAAATACAGTCTTTTCAATAAGTGGTTCTGGGAAAACTGGACAGTTACAGGTATAAGAACGAGCTTAGAACATTTCCTAATACAAAAATAAACTCAAAACAGATTAAAGACTTAAAGGCAGTCTTAAATGTAGGAATTGAAACCATAAAACACCTAGAAGAGAAAATAGGTGGAACACTCTGACATAAATTATAGCAATATATTATTGGATTTGCCTCCTAAAGCAAAGGAAATAAGAGCAAAAATAAACAAATGGGACCTAATCAAACTTAAAGCTTTTGTACAGTAAAGGAAACCACTGACAAAGCAAAAAGAAAATCTATGGAATGGGAGAAAATATTTGCAAATAATATGACTGATAGGGGTTAATATCTAAAATATAAAGAAAGAACTTCCAGACAAGATTGTAGAAGGACCTTGAGCCCACCTCCTCTCATGAGCACACCGAAATCACATCTAACTGCTGAACAACCATTGGTAAAAAAGACTGGAACCTACCAAAAAAGATTCTACATCCAAAGACACAAAAAAGAAAGCACATGTGATGGTAGGAGGGGCACGTTCACGATATAATCAAATTCCATACCCCCTGGCTGGTGACCTACAAATGAGAGAATAAATATATTGCAGAAGTTCTCCCACAGAAGTGAGAATTCTGAGCCCAAGATCAGCTTACCAAGTCTGGGGGTCTCACATTGAGGGGAGAAGCCCACAGAGCATTTGGCTTTGAAGGTCAGCAGGGCTTGATTGCAGGAGCTCAACAGGACTGGGGGAAACAGAGACTCCATCCCTGAAAGGTGAACATAAGGTCTCATGCACACTGGGATCCAGGCCAGGGCAAAAGCAGTGACTTCACAAGAGCCTGGGCCAGACCTACCTACTGGTCTTGGAGGGTATCCTGGGGAGGTGGGGGTGGCAGTGGCTCACTCTGGGGACAAGGACACTGGTGGTGGAGGTATCAGGGAGTATCCATCACCATGAACTCTCCTGGAGGCTGACATTTTGGCACCAAGGCCTGGCCCCAGCCAACAGCCTGTAGGCTCCAGCTCTGGGATGCCTCAGGCCAAACAACCAACAGGTGGAAATACAGCCCTACCCATTAACAGACAGGCTGCCTAAAGACTTCCTGAACCCATAGCTGCATCTAGACATACTCCTTGACATGGCCCTGCCCACTAGAGAGCCAAGACCCAGCTCCACCCACCAGTGGGCAGGCGCAGCTTCTTACCACCCAGAAGCCAGCACAAGCCTCTAGACCAGCCTCATTTACCAGGGGGCAGACACCAGAAGCAAGAAAACTATGATCCTGCAGCCTGCAAAACTGAATCTGCAAACACAGGTCAGAATCTACCCTGGGACTAGTTGGTCCCTGGTCCTTAGGTGACAAGAGGGGAGTGTGCCACTGGGATACATAGGACATCCCCTACAGAGGGCCACTTCTCCAAGGTAGAGAAATATAACTAAATTTCCACATACATAAAACTACAAATAGAAATCTAAACAAAATGAGATGGCAGAGGAATATGTTCCATGTGAAGGAACAAGATAAAACCCCAGAAGAACAACTAAGTGAAGTGAAGATAGGCAATCTACCCAAGAAAGAGTTCAGAGTAAGGACTGTAAAGATGATCCAAGAACTCAGGAAAAAATGGACACACAGAACAAGAAGTTACAAGAACTTTATAACAAAGAGTTAGAAAATATAAAGAACAACCAAACAGAGTTGAGGAATAAAATAAGTGCAATAAAAAAATACACTAGAAGGAATCAATAGCAGAATAAATGAGTCAGAAGAATGGATAAGTGACCTGGAAGACAGAGTGGTGGAAATCACTGCCAGAGAACAGAATAAAAAAAAAAAGAATGAAAAGAATTGAGGACAGTTTAAGAGACCTTTGGGACAACATCAAACACATGAATATTTGCATTTTAGGGGTTCCAGAAGGAGAAGAGAGAGAGAAAGAACCTGAGATAATATTTAAGAGATAATAGCTGAAAACTTCCCTAACATGGGAAAGGAAACAGTCACCCAAGTCTAGAAAGAGCAGAGAGTCTCATACAGGATTAACCCAAGGAGGAACATGCCAAGACACATAGTATTCAAACTGACAAAAATTAAAGATAAAGAGAAAATGTTAAAAACAACAAGAGAAAAGGAACAAATAACAAAGGGAATCTCCATAAGGCTATCAGCTGATTTTTCAGCATAATTTCTGCAGGCCAGAAGGGACTGGCACAATATATTTAAAGTGATGAAAGGGAAAAACCTACAACTAAGAATACTCTACCCAACAAGGATTTTGTGCAGATTTGAAAAGGCCACAACTAGAAATAAGAAAATTACAAAATGGGAAAGCTCACTGATAAAGGCAAACATATAGAAAAGGTAGGAAATAATCCACATACAAATATGATATCTAAACTACTAATAATAGTTTCGAGGAGGAGAGTACAAATGCAGGATACTTGACATGCATTTGAAATTAAGAGATCAGCAACTTTTAACAATTTTATATAATGTGTGTGTGTGTGTGTGTGTGTGTATATATACATATATATACTGCTATAACAAAAGCTCACAGTAACTACGAAACAAAAATATATGTGATATACACACAAAAAAAGGGAATCCAAACACAACAGTAAAGATAGTCACAAAATCATAAGATGAGAGAACAAAAGAGGAAAGGAAGAAGAAAGACCTACAAAAACAAATTTAAAACAATTAACAAAATGGCAATAAGAATATACATATTGATAATTACCTTAAATATAATTACCTTAAATATAAATGAATTAAATGCTCCAACCAAAAGACACAGACTGGCTGAATGGATACAAAAACAAGACCCATATATATGCTGCCTACAAGAGACCCACTTCAGATCTAGAGATACATACAGACTGAAAGTGAGAGGATAGAAAAAGTTATTCCATGCAAATGGAAATCAAAAGAAAGCTGGAGTAGCAATACTCATATCACACAAAACAGACTTTAAGATAAAGACCATTACAAGAGACAAAGAAAGATACTTCATAATGATCAAGGGATCGATCCAAGAAGAAGTTATAACAGTTGTAAATATATATGCACCCAACATAGAAGCACCTCAGTATGTAAGTCAAATGTTAACAGACATGAAAGCAGAAATTGATAGTAACACAATAATAGTGGGGGACTTTAATACCCCCCCTACATAGATGGACACATCATCCAGACAGAAAATCAATAAGGAAACACAGGCATGAAATGACACCTAAACCAGATGGGCTTAACTGAGATTTACAGAGCATTCCATCCAAAAGCAGCAGAATACACATTCCTTTCAAGTGCACATGGAACATTCTCCAGAATTGATCACATGCTGGGTCACAAAGTGAACCTCAGTAAATTTAAGAAAATGGAAATTGTATAAAGCATCTTTTCCAACCACAACACTATGAGATTAGAAATCAACTACAAGAAAAAAACTGCAAAACACACAAACAGGCAGAGGCTAAATAATATGGTACTAAACAACCAATGGATCACTGAAGAAATCAAAAAGGAAATTTAAAAAATACCTAGAGACAAATGAAAATAAATACATGATGATCTGAAACCTATGGGGAGCAGCAAAAGCAGTTCTAAGAAGGAAGTTAACAGTGATACAAGCTTACCTCAGGAAACAAGAAAAATCTCAAATAAACAGCATAACCGTACACCTAAAGCAACTAGAGAAAGAAGAAGAAACAAATCCCAAAGTTAGAAGAAGGAAAGAAATAATAAAGATCAAAGCAGAAATAAATGAAATAGAGAATAGAACAATAGAAAAGATCAATGAAACTAAAATCTGGTTCTTTGAAAAGATAAACAAAATCAATTAACCTTTAGCAAGACCCATCAAGGAAAAAAGGGAGAGGGCTCAAATCAATAAAATTAGAAATGAAAAAGAAATTACAACAGACACCACAGAAATACAAAGGACCATAAGAAACTACTACAAGCAACTCTATGCCAATAAAATGGATAACCTAGAAGAAATGGACAAATTCTTAGAAATGTACAATCTCCCAAGAGAGAACCAGGAAAAAATAGGAAATATGAATGGACCAATTACAAGTACTGAAATTGAATCTGTGACTAGTAACCTCCCAACAAACAAAAGTCCAGGACCAGATGGCTTCACAGGTGAATTCTATCAAACATTTAGAGAAGAGTTAACACCTATCTTTCTGAAACTATCCCTAAAAAATTGCAGAGGAAGGAACACTTCCAAACTCATTCTATAAGGCCATCATTCTCCTGATACAAAAACCAGGCAAAGATACTAAAAAAAAAAAAGAAAATTACAGGCCAATATCACTGAAGAACATAGATGCAAAAATCCCCAACCAAATCCTAGCAAACTGAACTCAACAATACATTAAAAGGATCAAACATCATGATCAAGTGGGATTTACCCCAGGGATGCAAAGATTTTTCAATATGGCACATCATCAATCAGTGTGATATACCACATTAAGAAATTGAAGAATAAAAACCATGTGATAGATGCAGAAAAAGCTTTTGATAAAATTCAACATCCATTTATTATAAAACCTCTTCCAGAATGTGAGCATAGAGGGAACCTACCTCAACATAATAAAGGCCATATATGACAAACCTACAGTTAACATCATACTCAATGGTGAAAAGCTGTAAGCATTTTCTCTAGGATCAGGAACAAGACAAGGATGTCCAGTCTTGCCACTTTTATTCAGCATAGTTCTGGAATTCCTAGCCACAGCAATCAGAGAAGAAAAAGAAATAAAAGGAATCCAAACTGGAAAAAAAGTAGTAACACTGTCACTTCTTGCAGATGACATGATACTATGCATAGAAAATCCTAAAGACGCTACCAGAAAAGTACTAGAGCTCATCAATGAATTTGGTAAAATTGCAGGATACAAAATTAGTACAAAATTAAATGAAATCCGTTGCATTTCTATACATTAACAATGAAAGATCAGAAAGAGAAATTAAGGAAACAGTCTCACTTATGATTGCATCAAAAAGAATAAAATATCTAGGAATAAACTGACCTAAGGAGACAAAACACCTGTACTCCAAAAATTATAAGACGCTGATGAAAGACATTGAAAATGACACAAAAAGATATACTGTCTTCTTGGACTGGAAGAATCAATATTGCTAAAGTGACTATAATACCCAAGACAACCTACAGATTCAATGCAATCCCTATCAATGGCATTTTTCATAGTACTAGAACAAAAAAATTTTAAATTTCTATGGCAACACAAAAGACCCCGAATAGCCAAAGCAATCTTGAGAAAGAAAAGCAAAGCTGGTGGAATCAGGCTCCCTAAATTTCAGACCATACTACAAAGCTGCAGTCATCAAACAGTACGGTACTGGCACAAATACAGACATATAGATCAAAGGACAGGATAGAAAGCCCAGAATTATACCCACACACTTATAGTCAATTAATCTATGACAAAGGAGGCATGAATATACAATGGAGAAAAGACAGTCTCTTCAATAAGTGGTGCTGGGAAAACTGGACAACTACATGTAAAAGAATGAACTTAGAGCATTCTCTAACACCATACACAGAAATAAACTCAAAATGGATTAAAGACCTAAATGTAAGACTGGATACTACAAAATTCTTAGAGGAAAACATAGGCAGAACATTCTTTGACATAAATCGCAGCAATATTGTTTTGGATCCGTCTCCCCGAGTAATGAAAATAAAAACAAAAATAAACAAATGGGACCTAATTAAACTCCAAAGCTTTTTGCACAGCAAAGGAAACCATAAACAAATGAAAAGACAACCTACAGAATGGGAGGAAATATTTGCAAACTATGTGACTAACAAGGGATTAATCTCCAAAATACACAAACAGCTCATTCAGCTCAATATCAATAAAAGCAAACAACTCAATCAAAAATGGGCAGAAGATCTAAGTAGACATTTCTCCAAAGAAGACAAACAGATGGCCAAAAAACTAAAAATAAAGCTACAATATGATCCTGCAATCTCACTCCTGGGCATATATCTGGAGAAAAACATGGTTCAAAAAGATACATGCACCGCAATGTTCATTGCAGTGCTATTTACAATAGCCAAGACATGGAAGCAACCTAAGGGTCCATCGACAGATGAATAAAGAAAATGTGGTATATATACACAACTGAATATTACTCAGCCATAAAAAATAATGAAAGAATGCCATTTCAGCAACATGGATGGACCTAGAGATCATACTAAGTGAAGTAAGCCAGATGGAGAAAGATAAATATCATATGGTATCACTTATATGTGGATCTAAAGAAAAAAATTGAAATGAACTTATAATATTTACAAAATAGAAGTTAACCTATAGACATAGAAAACAAACTTATGGTTACCAAAGGGGAAAGCGGGGAAGGGATAAATTAGGAGTTTGGGATTAACATATACACATTACTACTATATATAAAATAAATAACCAACAAGGACCTGTTGTATGGCACAGGAAACTATACTCAATATTTTGTAATAATCAATAAGGAAAAAGAATCTGAATAAGAATATATATATGTATATATATATATACACACACATATGTGTATATGAATCAGTTTCCTATATACCTGAAACTAACACAGCATTATAAATCAACTATACTCCAATAAAAAAAAACCAAAAGCAACATATATATATATATATATATATATTTACACATATATAAACAGCTCATACAACTCAATAGCAGAAAAACAACCCAATTTAAAAATGCATAGAAGACCTAAGTAGACATTTCTCCAAAGAAAACATACAGATGGCCAACAGGCCGTGCTCAACATTGTTAATCATCAGAGACATGCAAGTTAACACCTCAATGAGATTTCACCTCACACCTGTCATAGTGGCTATCATCTTAAAGTCTACAAAGTCTACAAATAACAAATGTTGGCGAGGATGTGGAGAAAAGGAAACTCTGGTACAGTGCTGATAGAAATGTAAATTGGTTCCACCACTGTGGAAAATAGTATGGAGGTTTCTCAAAAGCTAAAATAGAACTACCTTATGACCCATCCATTCTACTCCTGAGTTTATAACAAAAAAACAAAAACAAAAAGCCCGCCAATTCAATGAAATAATGCCATTTGCAGCAACACTGATGGACCTGGAGATTACCATACTAAGTGAAGTAAGTCAGAGAGAGAGAAAGACAAATACATGATATCGCTTATGTGCAGAATCAAAAAAAAATGATGCAAATGAACTTATTTACAAGAACAGAGACAGACTCACACACTTAGAGAATGAACTTATGGTTATCAGGGGGAAAGGGTAGGGGTGAGGGATAGACTGGGAGCTTGTGATTGACATGTACACACTGCTCTATTTAAAAGAGATAACCAACAAGGACCTACTGTAAAATAAATAAATAAATAAAACTAAATAAAAAACCCCACTAATTTGAAAAGATACATGCATTCCAATGTTCACAGCAGCATTATTTACAATTGACAACATATGAAAGCTACCTAAGTGTCCATCAACAGATGAATGGATAAAGATGTGGTATATATGTACAATAGAATACTACTCAGCCATGAAAGAAAATGAAATTTTGGCATTTGCAACAACATGGATGGACTTGGATGGTATTATGTTAAGTGAAATAAGTCAGAGAGAGAAACGCAAATGCTATATGATATCACTTACACGTGGAATCTAAAAACTAAAACATACTAGTGAATATAACAAAAAAAGAAAGTGACTCACAGATATAGAGAACAACCAGTGGCTACCAGTGGGAAGAGGGAAAGGGGGAGGGGCAAGATAGGGGTAGGGGATTTAGAGGTACAAACTACTATGTATAAAATAAGCTACAAGGATATATTGTACAACACAGGGAATACAGCCAATATTTTATAATAACTATAAATGGAGTATAACCTTTAAAATTGTGACTCACTATTACCTGCACGTGAGCCTTGTATAATACCGTAAATCAACCATACCTCGATAAAAGAAAAAAAATCTCAGTTGAAAATTTGGGTATTTCATTGGCCTTTTCTACTTGAAGGGTTCTGAAATCCAGCTTTTATATCCTCAGCACCAAAGACTACTAAAATCTGTTTAGCATTTTAGCCTCTTGGTAACAGATTTCTGCTTTGAAGTTTTGGTCTCTTAACTTACACACATATAGCTTAGAAGACTTAAAAATGCACCAAAACAAAAACTGCACACAGAAAGTCAGACTCATTTTTCCTCGGTTCCCTTTTCTCCAGAAACTTGCCTCAAGTCCCGGATGTTTTGTAGCTCTGGCTTAGTGAGATTATCACAGCTCTAGGCCACCACTTTCTTCCTTATTTCCATGCCCTGTGATTTGAATTGAGAAATGCCCTGGGGGTAAAAGCAGTGTAATATACAAGGCTCTCTTAATACATGCACCTACTCTCTGAGATCTTGGCCCCTCAAGTTTTAGCTGTCTTAGTTGCTCTCTTATCTTTATAATCTATTGTCTAATGGTATTCTGTCCAACTTTTATAATTGTTATCAATTACTCTCATAGTTAGAAATGTAAATGCATATACTCTCTGGAAGTACTGATTTTGAAATTTTGTATTTTGTTTAGAGAGAAAGTCCAATTATTTCTGTAAAAAACATGGTCCTGGTGTCTAGTTTGAGTTCTAACTTAATAGCAACATAAATGATTCCTAGGATTATTCTTTATCTAAACCTTACAAGTAGATCTCTTCTTTTAGTCTTTCATCTTTGAAGCTTGAAAATGGTTTTTGTACTAAATGGATCAGAGAAATATGTACTTAATCCTTCCTACCACAATCCTATTGTTGCTTTAAAGATGCTTATGTCTCTTTCCTTCTACATATAAGGAAGTGTATGACCTTCACCCTTGTCATCCTTACTCTTTTTTTTTATCTAGCTTTAGACAACTGGAAAACAACTAGCCCACCTGGTACAAAATAAACACAAAACAAATGTTGATGAAGGGAAGAATAAATGAATAAATAAAATTACTTCATTATGTGAAAAATAGTTGAGATAGTTCTTTGATTCTTCCCTTTCATTGTCAACCTATCTCTTATTTTAATAAAAAGTCATCTAAAGTATTCAATAACTTGAGGCCACTCTCCCAGGCTCTGTATTTAGTGAGATCCAAGGGACTGAATTTCACAAATTTTTAGTCCATATAAAGTTATGCCAACAAATTCACTTATTTATTCTGAATCATTTATTTGCTTGTCATTTAGGTGGTCATCCAGAAGTGTTTTTTGACAAAAATCTCATTGTATACACTTAGCTAATCTTGACTAGTATAAACAGCTTTTGTCATGTGAATTTCTATTTGGGGATATGAGATAACCGGTGAGACATTGCTAGACTGTTCATTGCCTGGTCTCATTTTTTTTTTTTCCCCCGGTACGCTGGCCTCTCACTGCTGAGGCCCCTCCTGTTGCAGAGCGCAGGCTCCGGACGCGCAGGCTCAGCGGCCATGGCTCACGGGCCCAGCCGCTCCGCAGAGTGTGGGATCTTCGCGGACCGGGGAACGAACCCGTGTCCCCTGCATCAGCAGGCGGACTCTCAACCACTGCGCCACCAGGGAAGCCCCTTGTCTCATTTTTAAAAGTACCTCTTTTACAGTAAATTTAGAAACAGGAACTCACTGTGTTATGGACTGAATGTCTGTCAGGGCCTGCTCTGTCATGTTTCTAGATCTTTGAGCATTTTTACCTATGCCTTGAATGTCCCTCTCCCTTTTGCCTGTCTGGTGAGCTGCTTCAGTGCCCAAAAATGTTACCTCCTTTGTGAAGCTTTTCTAATATCTCAGCAACATTATATGCTTCCTCTTCTGGTTTCCCTGTTTCCTGGTTTTCATTATAGTAAATTACAGTTGACCCTTGAACAATGCAGGGGTTAGGGGTGCCAACCATCTGCACAGTCAAAAATCCACATGTAACCTATAGTGGGCCCTCTCTACATGTGGTTCCTCATATCCGTGCTTCCTCTGTGTCTGCGGATTCAACCAACCATGGATTGTGTAGTACTGTAGTATTTACTATTGAAAAAACTCCATGTGTAAGTGGACCTTTGCATTTCAAACCCATGTTGTTTAAGGGTCAACTGTATTTATGTATCTTGCTTCTTCACTAGACTCTCACAAGGGCATGGAGTGTGCCTTACTCTTCTCACTAACTTCAGCACCCAAAATAGCAACTGATACTAGCTAGATCCTCAGTAAAATTTTTTTCTTAAAGATAAATCCACCCAATGTCAAATTCATCCTTTTAAAGTGCACAATTCAGTGTTTTTTAGATTATTCAAAGTTGTATAACCATTACCACTATATAATCTCATAAGATTTCATCACCGCCAAAAGAGATCTCAACCCAATAGCAGTCACTCCCAATTTTACCCTCCTTCCAGTCCCTGGCAACCACTAATCTGTTTCCTATCTCTATGGGTTTACCTATTCCAGACATTTCAAATAAATGAATTCATACAATGTGTGGCTTTTGTGTCTGACTTCTTTCACTTATAAAACTTTCACGCTTCTTCCATATGGTAGCATGAATCAGTACTTCATTGCTTTCATGCATGAATAATATTCCTTTGTACGGATATAGCATATTGTGTTTATCCAGGCATCAATTGATAGCCGTTAGGATTGTTTCCACTTTTTGGCTATTATGAATAATGTCACTATGAATACTCATGTAAAAGTTTTTGTATGCATATATGTTTTCAATTCCCTTGTATGCATGGGAGTAAAATTTCTGGTAACTCTATGTTTAACTTTGAGCAACTGCTGAACTGTTTTCCAAAGTTGCTGTACCATTCTACATTCCTACCTATAGTGTATGTGGATTCCAATTTCTTAAGATCCTCTCCAGCACTTGTTACTGTCTGTCTTATTGATTATAGCTATCCTAGTGGATATGAAGGGGATCTCATTGTGGTTTTGATTTGCATTTACATAATGAATAATAATGTTGAGCATCCTTTCATGTGCTTATTGGCCATTCATGTTTTCTTTGGATAAATTATTATTCAAACCATTTGCCCATTTTAAAATTTTGCTGTCTTTTTATCATTGAGTACTATGAGAGTTCTTTATGTATTGCGGATACTAGACCCTTATCAGATGTGTAATTTGTAAATAGTCTATTGTTTGCTCCAAATGTTACCCACTGCTTCAGGCAGCCATAGCTACCTGTAATTGTTTTTGGCAAACACCCTTGGAAAAAAGCTGTTTTCACTGGGTAAGCTCTGTGTCAGGTTAAATAAAGACAGCCTTGAAGTGGTGTCTTCCATGGAACCACTGAACAGGTCAAAACTTCTCTGGGAAGATAACTCTGGAGGAGTTCCAATCCCATTCTGTCTCCTCCAGTTACTGCCAAACTGTTGGTTTTTACAATGATTGTCAGCTGTAGGGTTTTAATGCTACCACAGAGTTGGAGCTGTGAGGGGTGGGGGTAGACTAGGGCACATTAAATCACCGCAAAGTTTGCTATTCTTATCAGGATTTGGCCATTTTTCTTGAATAAATACTCCCCATGTTGCTGTAAGCCTTTGATTAAGTTCCAGAGTTCTAAAAAAACTTATTCTGATCATTTTTTGGGAGGGGGGGCAATGTTTATGTCACTTTCAAGGAAGAAAGGTTTTTTGGAGGCCCTTCCTCCATCATTTTTACTGACATCCTCAGGACATGTTTGTGAATAAGTGAATGAATAAATGAATTAATTACATGCATGCCCACTGAAGTGCCCTTATACTCCCCAAT
Source organism: Hyperoodon ampullatus (assembly GCF_949752795.1). Lineage (NCBI taxonomy): Eukaryota > Metazoa > Chordata > Mammalia > Artiodactyla > Ziphiidae > Hyperoodon > Hyperoodon ampullatus. Next base: position 87,734,003 of record NC_136916.1, read on the forward strand.
TCAGCCAAGATATTCATTTTTTGAACTGGTTAATCTGCTACAACCTGCAGACTCTGGGTTAATTGAGCCCTGGAGCTGACTGCTGTACCAAGAAGTGAGAGGGGATAGAAGTTGTTCTCACTGTTGAGGCGATTCATATTGGTTGTCCAGATTTTTTGCTCTGGTATAGAGGGTACCACTTGCTGCATTTCCTGCAGGAAGTGTAATTACTTCCTGTTTCCTTTCTAAGGCTTTCAACCATGGTTTTTGATATTGTTTTGGTATTACATAGTTTCGGTTCTTTTGTTTTTGCCTTATTTGAGCAGCTATCTTGTCTTGAATTCAGATTCTGTGAAACCATTGCCTTATTAATCAATTTTTGTATTCATTATGTTTTTCCAGTGCAAATATCTTAATGAATTTTGAAGTTGAATTATCATCTTGTTTTACTCTTTCTGATCCTTCTTGGCCATCAGCCTTTACATTTATCTGGTCTCTTGCCTGACTACTAACCTTGTATTTTTGCCTTGGAGATGATGCTAAACCTTGTACCCACTTCTTAGTGATCCTTTGCCACCGATGCACCCTGCAATGACATCCCCTTAGCAAAATGTAAAATCTCTTAAGTGCTTAAGTCCTTTGGCCTAACACATGAAAAATTATGTGACTAGCCTTTTGGAGATATACTAAGTCTTTCTGGCCACTAGGATCCAACACACTGAATGAGTACCTTTTAAATATGTTGTTTTTAAAGTAAATATTTGTATATCAGATTGTAATATTCCCTCATTGAAATATATTCTAATTCTGAAGATCAGTTCCCATAGATGGAAAAATAGTTCTTGTGTTAAAAGATAAACTAAAGTACATTAAAATTTTGAAGAGTTTATTTGAGCAAACATTGATCTGAATTGACCAATGCCAAACCGAAAATGATTAGGAATTCTCTAGAGGCAGGAGCTAAGATAAAGCTTTTATAGATGAGACACAGGAGAAAAGCAAGGAAGTTATTTGATTGGCTATTGCTTAATCTATTGCCTTATTTGGCAAAGTCTAGTCAGGTGTGATTGGTTGTCCTTAAGTTTCTATTTCTTAGTCTTGAGGCATTTATAGTAATTGATTCTTGTTTAGGTTTCAGTTTGCTTACTTAGGCTGCCAAGGCATTAAAACCACCTTGTTCTAACAAGCTCTTTGCTTAATTACTTTAACACTTGCGTACATTTAAAATCATTAAAATTCACTACCTTGGGATCCTTGAAAATGCTTTTTGTTGTTATTTTATTGTGTTAACTAAGATTATATATTTTTTCTTCTCTTTCTCCTCTCTAAGCTTCTCTTAGCTTCTGTGTTCAACCAAAGAAATGTATTCAATCTAATTAAATTATTGCTTTGGAGTTTTTCTTTTAATTGACTAATTACTTTGCTTTTCAGTAGCTATGAAAGCATCAAGTAAACATAGCCTGTTGCCTTTAATTCACCTATGAAATAGAGTCTAATGGACTATTACTTATCTAATCTTCATAGTTACGTTAAGAGTTCACATAGATTATCTACCAATTTCTTTATTAGGTACTTAATTAGGTCTCTTCATTCATTCTTTATGGGATTTAATATTGAAATAGCTAGATAGCAATATTGTTTTGAGTTCTGAACTCCACTCCAAATCTGGGGAGAAAGGATGAATATCTCCATGGAGATGCTTTTATTAGACTTGACTCAAACATTCGTTACTGAATGTCTAGTATTTAAAAACACAGTTACCTCCTTGCTGAGGAAACTATTCTTGCTTTCATTCTAAAAGTCATCACCACCGTCACTTCAATTAAGTGTTTATTCTTGATAATTTTGGAAATTACTTGTAGATACTAACTCATTGCAAGTACTTTAAGAGAATAAAATGAGACCCTAGCTTGGTTCCTTTACGGATTTATTTTTATTCCAGAAAAAGAGATTAGACCAGGAGACCTCGAAAAAAAAAATCTATGGAACAAATTACTATCTTCATATCTTAAATTTGTATATAGTCCAAACTACGCTAAATAAATGAAGTATAAAGCAAGATTGGTTTTTAGTGAAGATTCCCCATGCTACTCATAAATGAACAATTCTCTTCTCTTTTTCGTCTTCTTCTTTTTTTTTTTTCTTTAAACAGTATATAAATCAGACCCAGTGACTTACTTTAGGGGATAAGGATAAGCCATATTTTCCAGATGTTGATACTGGGGAGGCATGGAGAATTTGGACCAATCTCATTCTTTACAAAATAAAAGCAGGATAGAAAGGAACAGATGAGACAAGCATCCTCTCTGTGTTCTCCAGAGTTCTCACACAAGTACAGCTTAAGATTTGTTACAGTTCATACTATTGTAGGAATTCAAGTTTTAGTCTTCTTCCAAATAAACAAACTTGTTGCCATGGGTGGTGGGCAGAAAAGTGACTTTTAAAAATCAATGCATTTTATCCACTGTAGTTCTTATTGGAAAGTATTGCCAGACAAATTAAGTAAATGTCAAGTCTCCCTCAGGACCCCAGTGATAAAAAGGAATTTAAAGCCCCAGGTGCTAACACAAGTATTGAAACCTGTTTAGTTTGGATGCTACCAATTGCAACATGGAATGTAGAAACTCTCCCAGAAAAGTCCTTCTTTAAGATCCTCAGAATGAATTAGAACATGATGAAGAGGTATCAGAATTAGTGTCTCTTGTCTTTTGACTTTATGCCTTACAAAGTCAGACATAAATTTTGGAAAGGACCTCCCTGAGATCTGAGATTTTAACTAGTATTTTTCAAGGGAATGAAGAATAGATGCCAGTAATTGGCCTTCAATATTTGTGAAGATGTCTACAACATATTTAGAGACCAGCAATAAAATCTACCAGATTTGAGGCCTATCATCTAAAGAACATAAACAAATCATGATAGCTTCTTCCTTAGCTCAGATAGTTTATTAACTAAAAGAAAATATTATGAGTTTGTAATTTAATTTGATGAGTACTCCAAGAATTTTCAAATAGTACCAAGTGCCAAGAAGAGTCTATAGAAGTTTAAACAAAATATGAGACTCACCAGGGGAAACTTTTGCTATGATCATCAAATCTGTACACTTCTTTTTAAGTTGGAAATGAGTTAAATGTGTTGGCTAAGTACTTTGAGACAGCATTGTTGGTTCACTTTTGATCTTCACCTAGGGCCACGGTTTTGATGAGAAACAAGATTATTTGATCATGATCCTACAGTTTTTGTTTGTTTGTTTTGTTTTCACAGTACACAGGGCCTCTCACTGTTGTGGCCTCTCCCGTTGTGAGGAACAGGCTCCGGATGCGCATGGCTCAGCGGCCATGGCTCACAGGCCCAGCCGCTCCACGGCATGTGAGATCTTCCCAGACCAGGGCATGAACCCGTGTCCCCTGCATCGGCAGGTGGACTCTCAACCACTGCGCCACCAGGGAAGCCTGATCCTACAGTTTTATGTAGAATCCTACCAAATATGCACAATAACCCTCTTGTCAGCTATCCTGGCAAGGGCATAGAAGTATAAAGCAATAAATGATATCCATTTGGTTCTTTTGGCTTAAGGAATTCACACAACTCACTTTGATATTGCCTATAGAAACTAAAGATGGCAACTAATCTTCCTACATTTTTAATGTGCTATTGAGCCATTAAATTTCTCACATCCTAGTCATGAGAATGTGGGCTTCATCTTCTGATATGGAAATAATCTTTAGAAAAAAGTTATATCTAAATATCTGGTGTACATCCAAGTTTCCTGTAGTCTCAGGATTCCAAATAATCCCATATCTCTCTTAAAGTTTTTCCTAATGTCACTGAGAATTGATTATTTCTACAGAAAACAGCCTATTTTATATAGAGTCAAAGTCATTGGTTGAGTTCTCTGAGTAGCACTCACTATCACCAGCCTGTACTCCCCTATTTTGTACTGAGTCCTTCTGAATATAGATTCCAGCTTTTTCATGATTCTCTTTCATACAGACACAACCCCAGACCTGGACTTGCTTTCCCCCTACAGATGAAAAAAGTAAGGGAAACTTTGGAGACAAACCAGCCTAAGTTAGAATATTTTACTGTGAGTCACAAGCAGGGGCAGGCTGCACTCAGTGGACCAGTGATAGCTCTGTGTTCTCTGGCTTGGAAATACTGGACTGTCTGGCTACAGAACCCATCAGCCACCAAGTAATGGATATATAAAGATCCCACTGTTGCTCCTGTCCCAGCCCTCCCACATAGCTTCACAGGTCTCCATGAAACAATCACCCAACCTGTCATCATTCAGAAGTAGTCACAGTTTGAATCAATTCAAGCTTGGAAATGATTCCAGAGTCACTTGGATCTGGAATAAGGATCTCATTAAATGAAAATCCAAACTGGTTCAAATATTGGACCAATTATAGTCTGATACAAACTACATGCGGAAATGGTTTCAGATTTGAATCCCTTCAGACACTGAGCAGATTCAACCCAGTAAGAATATTAAGTATTATCAAAGTATCTGGGGAAAAACAAGAGCCACCTCTTACCAATCTTCCCCATTGCTCCATCTCACATTCCTATCTCTTATAAGCATTCAACATGATTGCATTGTCTCAAGGATATACTTGAGCTGGGTTTCTTGGCTGATCTGGCCTACTCTCCAGGATATCAGCCACACCCTGCAACTAACAAGGCACAAGGAACCCCCATCATTCATTGGCTTTCACAAGCATCTCTTACTGGAAGGCATCAAATTGAAATCTGTCTTTCCTTGGATACTTGTTTGTGTATTTTCAGAGGTTGACAGAATTGCAAGACTTAAAGGACTACAGGGGTCAAGAAAAGACAGGGTGTTAGCCACTGGAAACTGAGCCAGTTCAAGAAACCCTGTTCTCCTTTGAGGTTCAGGCCTGTGAGAGGGATTGTCTCATTTACCTCACATTTGGAAGGTCTTTCTCATTTGAATCTACTCATCTTGCACTATTCTGTTCTCAGCTTAGGAGACTAATGAGGTAGACCAGTCTATCCTTCCAAGTGAAAAGTGTCTGTAAAGAAAAGCCAGTCAGATGGCTGATCTTGTGAAAAATCATGAGGTAGATAAAGGGTGCCTAAGGGTGGTGGTTCTTAAACTTGGTTGGCCCCATCCCAGGCTCACTGAGCCACAGTATCTTTGGATGGAGTCCTAGCATTTGTATTTTTTTTTAAAGGTTCCCCCAAGTGATTCTAAGGTAGTTGTATGAACATTTGGGAAATGCTGATATAAGGCACACACTCTCTCCTTTCCTTAGCTTTCTCTTCTAATACCTTCTCACTACACAATACCAGGTCTTTAGTGCTGTCTCTGGTTTTCCAGACTACCCAGACTGTCATCATAACCATGAAAGACCTCCCTATTGCCTTCCCCAGCACCTCATACACATATACTCACCCAATATTCTCAGCCCTAATAGGGTGAGTATAAACCAATGAAATTATACTAAATTGCAACTGAATCCCAAACAAGCTTAATGTGCTAAATCTTTCAGGGGTAATTGTATTTTTTTTTTTTATTTTTTTTTTATTTTTTTGCGGTACGCGGGCCTCTCACTGTTGTGGCCTCTCCCGTTGCGGAGCACAGGCTCCAGACGTGCAGGCTCAGCGGCCATGGCTCACTGGCCCAGCCGCTCCATGGCATGTGGGATCTTCCCAGACTGGGGCACGAACCCGTGTCCCCTGCATCGGCAGGCGGGCTCTCAACCACTGCGCCACCAGGGAAGCCCCAGGGGTAATTGTATTTTGAAAGAGGATAGAAAGTTTAGGGAGGACAATGGGGGGACTGCAGATACTATCAGTAAGGGCAGCCTTCTTTAAGACCTATTCAGAGTTCCAGTGCAAAAATGACAGCAATGGAAGACCCTGAACTCATCTCCTTCTGTGGACACATGGAATCTACCTCTACATACAGAGCAATTCCCCCTGAAGAAGAACTGAGGGCTGACTGAAAATCATTTGCACAACAAATCAAAGAGGGACCACACAGAGATAGGTAGGAAAGATGGAGACACAGTACTGAAGGGACCCCCACCCCTGATGCAACAACATGCAGTAGGGCAGGACCTCACTGAGGGGGCCCATGCCATACTCACCTGCCCTGAGGCACAGAGGAAAAACAGCAGTTAAAGGGCACCTAGATTATACATGAAGGAAATCCACTTATTAACCCTAAAGCATCTGACAAATGGGTGGGGAAGGGTTGGAACTCTCTTCAAGGGTCAGAGGAACTAGAGAGCACCATATTTTGCATTTCCTCTCCATCTTGAAAGCACAAGAGAAACACATTCCAGGCACTCTAGCCCTGCCAAAGCCACCCCAATGTGCTTCAGGCCTCTGGGGCACAAAAGCTCCAGCTTTCTGCCCAAGGTAGCCCCAGTGCAGGGTACCCCAGGGCCCCCTGGCCTGTGCCCATTGCAGCTCTACCCAGTCTGCCAAAGCTGCCTAACACACAGTCTACACAGAGGATGCTTCCACGCAAAGCCACACCTTCAAGAATGGGAGAGGTAGCTGTTTTACCTAATTCATAGAAACAAACAAAGTCAAACACACTGAGGAGAGAGAGGAGACAAATGAAATAAGAAGATAAAATCCCAGGAAAAGAAAACCCCTAATGAAACAGAGATAAGTACTTTAACTGACTAAAAGTTTGAAGTAATAGTCATAAAAATGCTCACTGAACTCAGAAGAATGGAGGAACACAGTGAGAAGGTCAACAAAGAATTAGAAAATATAAGAAAGAACTAATCGGAGCTGAAGAATACAGAACGGAAATGAAAAATACTGTAGGGGGAATCAACAGCAGATTAGATAACACAGAAAAATGAGTCAGGAATCTGGGAGACAGAATAGTGGAAATCACCCAACCAGAACAGCAAAAACAAAAAAGAATTTAAAAAAAAATGAGGATCGTTCAAACAAACTCTGGGACACCACCAAGCATACTAACATGCACATTAAAGGGGTCCCAGAGGAGAAGAGAGACATAAAGGGGCAGAAAACTTATTTGAAGAACTGTGACTGAAAACTTCTTTAACCCGAGGAAGGAAACAGATATCCAGGTCCAAGAAGCACAAAGAGTCCAAAACAAGATGAACCCAAAGAGATCCACACCAAGACATATCATAATTAAAATGGAAAAAGTTAAAGACAGAGAATTTTAAAGACATCAGGAGAAAAACAACTAGTTGCATAAAAGAAAATCCCCATTAGCCTATCAGCTGATTTTTTCACCAGAAACTTTGCAGACCAGAAGGGAGTGGCAGGATATATTTAAAGTGATGAAAGGAAAAAACCTACAACCTAGGATATTCTACCCAGCAAGGTTATCATTCAGAATTGAAGGAGAGAGAGTATCCCAGACAATGAAAAACAAAGAGTTCATCACCACTAAACTGGCCTTACAAGAAATGTTAAAGGGTCTTCTTTAAGTGGAAAGGAAAAGGTCATAATTAAAAATAGGGAAATATATGAAAGAAAAAATCTCACTGATAAAACCAAATATATAGTAAAGGCAGTGAATCAGCCACTTAAAAAGTTAGTATGAGGATTAGAAGACAAAAGTAGTAAAATCAACTATAACTACCATAAGTAGTTAAGGGGTACACAAAATAGAAACACATCAAATTGAACATCAAAAACAAATGTGGCAGAGAGTAAAATGTAGAGCTTTCAGAATGCACTCAAACTTAAGTGACTGTCAGCTTAAAATAAACTGATACATATGAAATTCATGGTAACCACAGCCCAAAAACCTACAACACATACAGGAAAAAATTTTTAAAAAGGAGCCCAAACATAATACTAAAGAAAATCATCATATCATAGGGAAGAGATCAAGAGAAAAGAATGGAACAGAGAAGAACTACAAAAACAATGAGAAAATAGTTAACAAAATGGTAATAAGTACATACCTATTAATAGTCACTCTAAATGTAAATGGACTACATGCTCCAATCAAAAGACATGGGGTCCCTGAATGCATCAAAAACAATACCCATTTATATGCTGCCTACCAGAGACTCACTTCAGATCTAAATATACACACAGACTGAAAGTGAAAGGATGGAAAAAGGTATTCCAAGCAAATGGAAACAAAAAGAAAGCTGTGATAGCAATACTCATATTACACACAAAATAGGCTTTAAATGAAAACTAAAAAAAAAAAGGCAAAGAATGACATTACATAATGATTAATGGTTCAATCCAAGAGGAGGATATATTTATGCCCCCAAAACAGATGCACCTAAACATATAAAGCAAATATTAACAGAGAAATGAACAGTAATACAATAATATTAGAGGACTTTAATACCCCACTTACATCAACGAATAGATCAGACAGAAAAGTAATAAGAAAACACTGGCCTTAAATGACACATTAGGTCAAATTGACTTAATTGATATATATAAAATATTTCATTCAAAAGCTGCAGAATACACATTCTTTTCAGTGCATGTGAAATATTCTCCTTTCTTCAGGAATGACTCTCACCTTCCAAATGGACAAGGTGGGCCCCAATCAATCATATTCAGGAAAGCCAAAACTGGCTCACTATAGTAACATGGAAAATAGAGACAGCTGTGCTATTGCTCCTAATTAGCTCCAGACAGCACTGGGAAAGAATTCCACCTGCTAAGGTTGCCTAATGTTGCTTTGGCCAGTGGCTGTGGCATATTCAGCTGGGATGATGCCATTGCAGGGGTGGCATCCTAAAGCATAGGCTTCTCTTTCTTGCTTTGCTTGCTAGCTGCCCCTGACTGCACTCCAAAGCCATGCTCAGTGCCCCACTGGTTTGTGTGTCTCAAGCCTCAGTTACCCCCACAGAAAAGGTTATGCAAATAACCTCTAATGGGCTACTATGTAAAAAGCTGAGAGAACTAGTAATTTATTTAAATGAAAAGAAAATGGAGTGTTCCTTGGGATCCGGAGAACAAGGTGTATTTATATTACTGGCCATGTTAAATCCCCTCTTGCCTTCTGGAACATAACTGAAAAAGCAGCTGCATAATCTATGGAAAGTGATAGGCAAAGCAGAGACCCTTGTTGAGGGGTTTGCAGTCTTCATTGCTTCCATATCAGGAGCAGGGAGTCCAGTACCATTGCCTTTTGATTTGCCCTTCTCACATAAGGCTTCCAAGGCCCTTACTGTTAGTTGAGATGCTGGTCTCCCAAGAACTAAAGAGAGTCCAGGGCTCAGCTCACCATAAACACAGGAAATTTAACTCATGCTAATGACCTGAACTAGACACTAGATTCAAGAAGCCAAAGGTTCCATGTCCTTCCACTATCCTCTGGAGTCATCTCCTCTCTGCCTTGCAGTTTCACTTGATGTTTCCCAAATAGTGATACACCATAGACTCCAAAAAGTCTTCAGCCAAATTTCAAGATAAGACTGAGCTGGAAAAGGCTAGGTCAAATCTGATATTCTCTTCCCTCACCTATACTCTGCTCATACCTATCAATCTGTCTTTGCATTTATTTTACTTTCGGCTTATGGTGAGTTTTTTCTAGAAAGAGCCAACTGGAGGCTTCTAAGCTCCTGAGATTGACTACAGCTGATGTCTTTATGTCTTAGTTCCCTGAACCTTGCTGAGCATCAGAATGTTTTGTGATTCTTAGGCCCAATCCCAATGCTATTATATCAGAATCTCTGTGGTGGGGTCAGGTATCAGGGTCATTTTCAGTGTCCTAGGTAATTACATGGTAATGTGGTACTACATTCCCACTAGACTATTCACCCCTCTCCTGTTTCAGACTGAGATTGGGTCTCCTAACTTCTAACCCTTGATTTGCCACTATACTTGCTACATGACCTTGCCTAAGTCACTTAATCCTCATGGGCTTCAAGTTCCTTATCTAAGGGAGGCAAGGGTGGCTTGGGGAGCTAGGTCTTAGCAGTGATTATCAACATGTTCGCTTCTGGAGCTTTTAAAAATTTTGGATATGATGGTTCAGGTTTGTTTCTCTTTGTATCCGCCTCCAGCCCCCACCATCACACAACCATTCTGAGGCCTGGCACATTCTGAAACTAGGATGCACTCTTTTAGCATAATACATGGGAGCCACTCTTGTAGGACGTTAATCTTGTCAAGGGAGGGTTAGAAAAATATATAACCTGAAGGGCCTTGGGAGAGAGGAAAAAGGAAAAAGAAGGCCCACAGGAAAGGGGCTTCTTTGCTGATCACAGAATGGGTGGCATATGGGAGCCACCAGTGTTAAGACCTCAAATATATTGGAGGGGACAGGAATAGGGATATTCAGAATAGAGTGAGAAAATCCATTCGAGACTCTTCTCTGCTCTGTGCTATTGCATGTGTTGAAATATACCGCTCAAATTCAAAGAGCTACAGTCTTCTGGATACTATGTAGGTGTGGTAAGATCTGAGATCTTAAGTTCTTTCGATGTTGGAATGTACAATCCACCCATAAGTGCTAGAGTACATAGGTGATCATTCTTGGAGATTCTGATATAATAGGTCTGGAGTGGTGCATAGCCCTTCAGTGCATTTTAAAATAATGTACTTAAATGCTCAGATTTACTTTAAAATTTTTATCTTTTGATTTGTCCAGTTTCTTATCACTCTCCCTCCTACTGCCCCAAGTCTGTCCTGCCTTTGTGAGAAGAGATACCCCCTCCCCAAGTCAGACCCCTCCCTGCTCCAGATCAGGCTTGGCAGGCAGAGCACAACCTAACTTCCTCCTTGACTAGGTGCCTGTGTAGAGCACAACTTGCATAACTGTGACCAAAGGAGGAAAAAGAGCATTGGCTTTACAGATGGCAGATTTGTGTTTCAGCCACAGCTCCCACTTTCTAGCTGTCTGAACTTGGGCAAGTTGCTTAATCTCTTTGAATTTCAGTTTGATTATATGTCAAAGAGGGATAAAGACACCTACTAAAATGACCAGATCCAATGGCAATAATAAATCTACCAAATCAATTCTGAGCCCTCAGAATTGAACCTATTAGCAGCATTTGACCCTTTTGATCATTTCTGTCTTCTTGAATCACTTCCTCTGCTTAGCTTCTGGGCTACCACTCCCTCTTCGTTCCTTTCTTGCCTCCGTGACCATTCTTTCCCAGCTTCTTTTGCTGAATTCTTTTTACCTTCCCAGCTTATAATCATTGGAGTACATAGGACTATGTCCTCAGACCTCTTTTCTCATCTGTTTACGCTGATTTCCTAGGTAATCTCATCCACTCCTTTGACTTTAAACATCATTTTTATGCTGATGACCTTCAAAAGGCTGTACCTCCAGACACAACTTGTCCCATTAATTCTAAACTCTTAAATCAAATTGCCTACTCAACAACTCCATTTGAATATATAATAGGTATCCCAAATTTAATATGTACAAACAAATTCATTTTCTTCCCCAAACTTATTCTTCCTACAACCTTCCCAACCTCAGTATGTAGTCTTTTCATTTGTCCAATTTCTCGGGCCTAAGGCCTCTTTATGTCATGCCACACTTCCAATCCATCAGCAAATCTATTGGCTCTACCTTAAACTACATTCAGTACCTGGTCCCCACTGCTGTCATTCTAGTCTCATCTTCCATCATCTCTCTCCTCTATCCTCGGCTATTGCAATAAAGGAGTAAGTGGTTCATCCATCCACGTTACTTCATCAAAGTCTATATTCCCCACAGCATCCAAATCACTTTTCTAGTCAAAATCCTCCCATCCCTTCCCCTCTCACTGAGAACAAAATCACAAAGTTTTCCCATGGCCTTCCCATGAGGGTTTATATGACATTCTTCTATTATCTTTCTGACTTCTTATATTATTCAGCTTCTTGGTCACTCCTCTCGACATACTGGCCTCCATGTTGGCCTTCAAACATGTGACATGTGTTCCCGCCCAGAGTCTTTGCACTCCTAGCCCTCTTTGTGGAACATTCTCTTTTGAGATATCTATAGCCCATCAACTTATTTCATTCAGGTCTTTGCTCAAAAGTCATCTTATCACAAAGTGCTTCCTTGGTCCTTAACCTAAAACAACATTATCCCAACTCCCATATCCTTTATTTTCTTATCCAGTTTTATTTTTCCTCATAGAATATATCACTACTTGACATATTTATATATATATTTTTTGCTAATTTGTTTGTTGTCTGTCTCTCCTCCCTTGGAATTAATCATGTAAGGGTAGATGTATTCCCAGCATCTAGAACAGTGCCTGGCACATAGTATAGGGTTCAATAACTATTTGTTAAGTGAATAAATACATGAAAAGATGTTAGTGATATAATAATTAAATGAGATAATGTATATGAAGGGTGTGGTACATGCCTGATACTTATTAGATACTCAGTAACCAGTCATTTCCTCTCCACTTCCAGCTTTTGTCTCTCTCTCCCCCCGAAATATTTATTGAGCTCCTCCTCTAAACCACTCACCCTATTAGGTGATGGTGATAGAAAATGTCTCCACTCTAAGAAACTCATGTCCTAGTTGCTACATATTGGTGGGAGAGACAGAGCTATAAAGAAATAACCACCAGACAATGTAATAAGCACTGCAAAAGAGACAGTATACTGTGAGAACACAGATAAGGGGTACAGTTAGGGAAGGCTCCAAAGAGCAGTGACATTTAAGCTGAGCCTTGAAGGATAAACAGGGATTCTACACAGTAAGGGGGAAGGATATTCCATTCAGAGGAATCCCTGGGGGGGGGGCACATAGAGACACAAAAATAACCCCCTCAAAGAGAACAGTTTCTTAGCTCCTTAGTTTAAGAGAAAGAATAGCAAAGTGAAATGAAGCGAAAGTGTACCTATTAAAGCATAATTATTGACATCACCAGCTGTCTCCTCACCTTGGTATAGAACATCATATTTTTCAGATTTCTTACACTTTCTCTATTTCTTTTGGCTTAACAATATATCAGCAGGTAGTGATCTACTTATTACACAGCCAAAGAAACTAAGGCTCCAAGGCCACACAGAACACTAATGGAGGATCTAGGGCTAGAATTCAAGACTCCTGTCTGGCTGACAATTTCTAGCAATATGAAGTGAAAGGCAAAAGATTCTCTTCTCCAACTGGTTGAAAACATTTCTAGAACAGCTTTCTAGAGGTAAGCATTTCATGTTGCCTTTTTAAAAAATTTTTTCAAGTTGGCCACATCCAGCTGCCATTTACTGAGAACCTATCCTACTACACACTGTACTAAATTTACCACATATATCATTTCACTACTTTTCACAATGACCCTATGGTAGGTGATGTTGTTATAGTTATTTTATAAAATGAGGAAACAATTGCCTTAGTAGATTTAAAGTTCTTAGTTTGTCCAACGATACTCAATAAAAAAGAGGCCGCATCAGGTTTTAGAATCTGGTTTGACACCAGTGCCATGTTCTCCCAGCTCTGTTACATTTCTGAAATGAAATCTAACCAAATGCACAAGTCCATCTTCTTTCTGTGCTTCCTCTGAGTTATCTATATGGCAGGGTATGGCGTTCTTGGCCCTGTACGTGTAATGCAGAATTGTTTACTCACGGAAATTTCATCTTCCACTGTAATTTTATATTTATACATTTCTCTAGCCAAGTTATACCGCATGTACTCATGAACTATTTTTCAGCTTTTGCTGCCATATAAGTGTGGTCATATGAATCATTCTCATGTATATAATTATAACACTGCTAAATAGGAAAAAAATGACCACCAATGGTAAAGCTAGCCTAGTCAATATGGTTAGCTTCTGTAAAACCATAAACAAAATCAGGAAGAAAATTTTTTTGAGAATTTGGTGACAGCTTTTGCATAAACCAGTAACCACAAGGAGAATATGGACATTTCCTTAACCTACATCTATCCTTCCTTAGATGAAAAAAAAAATTAAAATCCTATTAGCCATAGACTTGCCTCCAAAAAGGTCCTTCTCCTGTGAGGAAGCCCAATTATGTCTCTATTTTTCAAGATTTCTTTTGTGTTCTTAACTTTGGAGATGTGGTGACTGGTTTTTCTACTGCCTCCAAAGGCATTACTGAGCAATAAATTTGTTGATGGTGTCCACAGAAAGCAATCAGATGCACTGTCCTGTGAAGGAAGTATACCAAAGTTCATCTATTAAGTCCTTGTCCTGAGAGATGAGAAAATAAGCACACTTCAGTTTATCCCAACGTGCCTTTTCTCTAATTTATGATTTTTGTCAGTTATATTATTTTTACAATTTAAAGATCTGTAAGTTATATTTTTCTGTAACCATATTTTCATAATTGTTTAGTCTTAATTCTAAATTTAAATCTATTTACTATGTACCACAGTTGGCTTATAAACCAGTTTATTTCCAAGTTTTAAATTTTAATTCATATCTTATTGGCCTGGTTTCATTTTCAAGAAGTTTTTTCTTTTTTTGATGAACAAATTATGGGTGCTATAGTCTGTGGCTTTTTGTATGCTTGAGAATGCCTCTTCCCTTAATATTTGAAAAGCAACTTATTTGGGCATAAAATTCGTACTTCCCTTAGATTTTTTCGAGACTGTTCCATTATTTCCTGGTATCAACAGTTGCTGTGGACAAGTTTGAGGAAAATTCAATTTCCCACTTTAATGTTAAACTTCTTCTGCTTGGATGCCTATATTATTTCTTTACCCTTAAAGTTCAGTAACTTCATCAGAATGTGTCACAGCAATCTTTTGTATTAATTTTTCTTGGCAGTGGGCATGATTTTTTTCCTACGTACAGATTCACATCTTTATTTCAGGAGGGTTCTTTCTTATAGCTTTCTGAATCTTTGTTGATTGTGTGTGTGTGTTCTTTAGGAACACGGGGTATTTTGTGTATTTTACCTGTCTACTGTCTTCTCTGTAAGTTACAGATCTTTTTTTTTCATTTTCTCTGTATACTCTTCCATAGGCTGTTTTATATTCTATGCGTCATTTAAAATTGTACTTATTCTATTCAATGTTTTTATTATCTCGTTATGATCTTCCTCTAATGTAATATTTTTCTTTGCTCTTCCAACTTGCTCTATTAATTTCCTTATTATCCTTCATTGTTTTACACCTTCTTGTTATCTCTAATTGAGCCTTTATAAGTTTCAAATTTCTTTGAAATTATAATGATTTGAATTATTTATCTTTTTCTTTAATTAATTCTCTATCTTCCTTGTATTTGTCTCCCCTACCTTTCCCCACCTCCCCATCCTAATCTGTGTTTTATGTTGATTCTTTTCTGGTGATTACATATCTCTGATTGGGGTCAGGTATTCTTAAAGAACATAATGGGAAGAGATGGGAAATGAAGTTAGGAAGTCCATAGCTTCAGTTCAGTTTGTCCTACTGGAACTCATCTCCAGAGCTCATCTTCCTTTTGCTCTTAAGGCCTATCTCACCTCAGCCTTAGCCACCTGGCCCACGGGAAAGCTTCCCCTTCTTCCCGTGCTCTCCTGTAATTAATCTGTATCACTTAGGAGGAGAGACTACAGGAAAAAACCGGAAGGTCGGCGTGATTTTGCCTTCAGCTATCTTGTACCAAGTAAGGTCTCTCTGGGAAGATCACTCCCTTCTCTTAGAGTTGGCACATGCCTGTGGATTTGATTGCTCTAACTGAAGGAATATTGGACAGATACTTTGAACCTTTAATGCTCACTTGTAGAAAAATCTGTGTCCTACTGGAAGTCCGAGGGCAAAGATATTGGGTGTCAATGCCTTCCCTCATTGAAGTTTCGGTTGTAAGCGGGAATTGCTACTTTTTTCATGAAACAAAGACTGACAAACTGGGCCAGTTTGGGTTTTCAGACTTGCATATTTGGCAGCAATTTTTAAAAATGAATGAAGTAAAAAAAAAAAAAAAAAGTAAAAAAAAAAAAAATGAATGAAGTAAGCATGTCACATCATGGAAAACAACTGACAGTATTTGCTGACAACAATAAAATTCAAGCTCTCAAAATTGGAAGTTTTAAAATCTTCTATTCACCACTACAAACTTGATAGCTTCTAAATACATAAATACTTTTCTGATGATATTGGTGGTGATTTTAACAAATGTGATTTTTTCATATTGCATAATGAAATTGTTTCAACACTTGTAAGATTTGCATAACTCCATAAACCAGTATTTTCCAAATGGCCAATCATGTATGCTACAAAAAATTCCATTCAAAGTGCAAGGGAAATCAATGGATTTTAACGTAACAGAGTAGTAAATGACTCATTGATATAGTTTCAGATTCTACATTGCAGTTAACCTTTAAGAAACTATCACCTATCGAGTTTTGGTGTAATATCAAAGAAGAATATCTAGAATTATCTGGAAACGCTTTTAAAATAATTTCCCTTTTATGACTGCAATCTGTTTGAGGCCAGAATTTGTCTTCAAATACTTTAACCAAAACAATATATGGCAATAGATGGAACACAGACTGAGAATCCAGCTGTCTTCTATAAAGCCAGACATCAAAGAGATTTGCAAAACTGGGAGACAGTGCCACACTTATTAAATTTTCTTGTTTTGGAAAATACAGCTATCTTTACTAAAATATGTTATTTATGTTATCATGAAATGAGCTTGTCATTGTTATTTAAAAATAAAGTAATAAATAACTGCTTGAAAAATTTCTTTGTTTTAATTCCTAATACAGTAAATATAGGTATAATTCACATAAACAGAAGATTTTTGGAACCCTTAATAATTCTTAAGAATGTAAAGACATCCTCAGACCAGTAAGTTTGAGAATCTCTGTGCTAGGTGTACAATGTAGTATAGCAGTAAGTGGTGCAGGAGTGCAAAAGTAGAAGAAACACTATGGGTCGGAATTGGCTTTGTTCCAGAGTGGGATGCAGACCATAGATTGCGAAGATTCAGATGTGAGAAGCAGAGAAGCAATAGTGTGAGAAAAGGTGTGGTGATAACAGTGAGGGGGGATTTGCAGGCCGTTGAGAGTCCCTTTCATGCTTCAAATCTCTCCTTCTTCCGCCTCATCTCTCTGACCCTTCTTTTGTCAGCACATTCCCCCTCCTCTCTCTTTCATTTGTTTGCGCTCTTGCTCTTGCTCTCTCATCACAGCTGGAAAAGATTCTCTGCTTTTAAGGACTCATGATTATATTGGGTCCACCTGGAAAATTCACATCACTCTCCCCATCTCAAGGTATTTACTTTTATCACATATACAAAGGCTCTTTTGCCATGTACGGTAACATTTACAGGTTCTGGGGATTAGAACACGGACGTCTTTTAGGGACCATTACTCTGTCCATCAGTCTTACTCAGTTCAAGAGGTTATAATAAAATACCATAGATTGGGTGAATTATAAACAACAGAAATTCATTTCTTACAGTTCTGAAGGCTGGGAAGTCCAAGATGAGGGTCCCAGCATGGCTCAGTTTTGGTAAGGGCCCACTTTCTGGTTCAGAGTCAGCACCTTCTCGCTGTGTTCTTATGCGGCGTAAAGGGGGAAGGGAGCTTTCTCAGGCCTATTTTATAAGGGTACTAACCCCACCCATGAGGGCTCTTCCTTCAAGATCTAATCACCTCTTAAAGGCCCCATCTCCTAATACCATCACCTTGGGGATTAGGAGTCAACATATGAATGGCGGGGGTAGGGGGGAAGCACAACATTCAGACAATAGCATTACCAAACCATGGGATATTTTTGAGCAAGGAAGTGGCATAATGACAGTGGTATTGAAGGAAAAAAGTTCCCCAATAATTATCCATTATGGAACTGACCTGGTGCCAAGTTTGGGGCAGAGCTCTGAGCTGTGGAAAACAACTTCCATGTGTTTTTAATGCAATACAGATGACGTATCCAGGAGGACATCTGCTGACATCCTGGAGGGCAGATCACTTTCCCATTGCCTGTGCTACCCACATTTGTCATTCAGGTCACCAAGGGGACAATCCTCCATAGCTTCAAGAAGCAGCTTCTCCTCATTTCTTACCTCTGAAATATTCCATGAAAAGAAAGGACGCAGAACTGCCATACTGGATCTTAGAAACCAACATGTTAGCAGAGCAGGGAATTTTCCTCTCTTAGGACCTGGGGTCTTAGGGGTGACCTTTCACATGAAGCGTTTAGTTAAATAGTGTGGTGAGGTTACTGAACCTTAAAGTCAGAGGCAACATCTGAATGGGTATTGGGTTGCCACCAGTATTCTGAAGAAGGAACAATAAGCTTAAATGCTTTTGAGTAAGAATCTATCAGGAAGGCTAACTTATGAAAAAATGCTTGAATTAGACAAAAGAAACCCACAAGATGGATGTAGTTCAAATATTTTCCAACATAAGCTTCCTTTGGAAAGTAATTTAAGTGTTTGTTTGCCTTTCCATCGCATTTATGTGTGATATGTTGAGTAATTAACTAAGGAGGACAGAAAGGGAATCCCTGTGGTATAAATTCCAGGAACAACTGCAGACTCATCCAAAGGTCACTTATAAATCAGAACAAGCCCAAATTTATAAGCTAGCCTCAAACAGAATCAAGTATCCTATAAAAATAAGACAAAATTACAAGAACCATTATTTCCACCCTCTCAAAATATTTACAAGAAAACAGGACACTGTTTCTTCAGTCAGGCAAATAACTTACCCAGAGCATTCTTAACTATTGATGCTGAATATTACAGCACAAGAAGAGCTTTGGCATTTTGCAACTTGCATTGTGCAAAGTATATTATCTGTTCAATTCTCTTGGGTGTGTGCAGTTGACTATTTTTGTCTATGCATATTTTCTTGGGGAAAGATGTCATAAAGTCAGGACTGTTCTTAAGGAGAACAGGCAATATTTGCTCTAACACTTTCTCAATTCTCTTTTGCAAGGTTTTCTTCTCCTGAGGAAGCTATCGCAGCCTTTCTCCCTGGAACTTACCCCAGGCAGCCATGACATTGTTACCTAGAGCTCTGCACTCTCCTATCCCTAGTCCTGTGACAAGTCTCTAAATTGTATCTTCTCCTTTTGGACCCAAGGTGTTGTCCAGCTAATTGTAGACAGATGTAATGGATTAGGTTCCCTTTTAGGCAATATAACATCTGTAGCCTATGGACACCCCCACTCTCAATTTAGTTTTTTTAGCTCATAATTTGGGTAGGTTTTTTGAATATGTGAATAAAAGGTGAGGTGGGTAGTGATACCCAAAAAGGGAGGGCCAGGAAAAAGTGCTAAATTTGGGGACCCTGGGCATCTAGTTGGGAGAATGCACATACTGAGGTTCCAGAAAGTAGGTGTGAGGACAGTGGAGAGAGTTTCTAAAAGGAAAGTTTTAGTATATTAAAGAAAAATTATGTCTACTTCATAGGTTTGCCCTTGCTTCTGGCCTGCCATTTTCTGTGGGACTTTTCAGTGTCTATCAGTTGCACTGGGAAGGCAGTTAGGTTCAGCCATATGTCTAAATAATTTGTGACCTACTATGGGAATCACTCATACCTGGCAATTTTGTTTGAACTCCCAATTTCATTTGGGAGTTCAACGAGCCTTGGGAGATGTGGGTTTATAGCATGCCACATCCAGATCAGCCAAGGGAAACTGCCTGTTATAACCCTCAGAACACTCTGCCTAACCTTGGAATGCAGAAATGGCATATCAGTGCCTCAAGCACTAACCTTGTTATAAACTGGACTCTGGGTTTGTTCATCAGAGTCATCCTTCTCTGTTGTTTCACACAGAACTACATGCATTGCAGATGCCCCTTCTTAATACCAATTTATTTTGATTCTTCATGTATTAATACTCTTAGATGACTTAGAATGTGATTTATATATTTATTAGGGTTAAAATTGGGGTATTATAGTATTATCATGTAGATTTGTGGTTTGAAGGGAACAGAACTGAACTAGGAGTTAGGAGACTTGGATTCTACTCTGTATTAGTTTGGATAATGCTATCTGCTGTAACTAACAATCCCCAAATCTATAAAGGCTTAAATGCAACGGAAGCTTATTTCTCACTCAAGAAAGGTCCAAATGTGTATTCTTGGTTTATTATTTTTTTTTGCTGTACACAGGCCTCTCACTGTTGTGGCCTCTCCCGCTGCGGAGCACAGGCCCAGCGGCCACGGCTCACGGGCCCAGCCGCTCCACAGCATGTGGGATCTTCCCGGACCAGGGCATGAACCCGTGTCCCCTGCATCGGCAGGCAGACTCTCAACCACTGTGCCACCAGGGAAGCCCCAAATGTGTATTCTTGATTGATGTGCTGCTCTCTTCCAAGTGGTGATTCAGGAACCCAGGATCCTGCCATCTGGTGGCTCTTCCATCTTTAAGATGTGCCTTCCAAGGTTGCTATGTTCATCTGTATCAAGCTGAAAGAAAAGGAAAGAGCAATGAAGGATTTTTCAGTTTTTAAAGTGAGTTATTTCTTTTAATTAATTTTTATTGGAGTATGGTTGCTTTACCATGTTGTGTTAGCCTCCACTGCACAATATAATGAATCAGCCATGCACATATGTTTATCCCCTCCCTTTTGGACTTCCCTCCCCTTAGGTCACCACAGCACATTAGGTAGAGCTCCCTATGCTATACAGTATGTTCCCATCAGTTGTCTATTTTATACATAGTATCAATAATGTATACGTGTCAATCCCAGTCTCCCAATTCCTCCCACCCCACCCCTCTCCCCCTTGGTACCCATACATTTGTTCTCTATGTCTATGTCTCTATTTCTGCTTTGTATATAAGATCATCTATACCATTTTTCTAGATTCCACATATATGATTATATGATATTTGTTTTCTCTAACTTACTTCACTCTGTATGACACTCTCTAGGTCCATCCATATCTCTACAAATGACCCAATTTCTTTCCTTTTTATGGCTGAGTAATATTCCATTGTATATATGTACCACATCTTCTTTATCCATTCCTCTGTTGATGGACATTTAGATTGCTTCCATGTCCTGGCTATTGTAAATAGTGCTGCTATGAACATTGGGGTGCATGTGTTTTTTTGAATTATGGTTTTCTCTGGGTATATGTCTAGTAGTGGGATTATTGGGTCATATGGTAGTTCCATTTTTAATTTTTTATGGAACCTCCATACTGTCCTCCATAGTGGCTGTATCAATTTACATTCCCACCAAGAGTGTATGAGGGTTCCATTTTCTCCACACCCTCTCCAATGTTTATTGTTTGTATGGGCCAGACATGAAATGGGTGCATAGCATTTCAACTTACCATTCTTTGACTAGAACTCAGTAATTTAGCCTCAGATAACTGATGGGAGGCTGAGAAATTTAATCTCACACTGTATCAAGGATGAAAAGGAAACAGGTTGGATGACCAGCTAGCCAGTCTTTGCCACATAATTCTAGTTCTGCCACTGTTTATTTGATCTCTCCCTTTAGATTGTTTTAATAGTAAGAACATTTTCTTACCCATTTTTCCAACTCCAGCATATTTAGAGAATTGCCTTACATATAGTACATGCTCATTACTGCATGCTTACCTGATAGACAAAAAATGAATAGTGTTGAATAGTCAAAATTCTGCCCTCTCTACAGCTCAGGACATTGGGTGTTATTCTAAAGGACTAAGAAATATTTTCCCTCAATAAGTCACAAAATATCTATCTCAGGATCTCTTTGACTGTGGAGGAGACTAATATTAATGCTGCAGCCAGGACAGGGTGGCTCAAGAGGAGAAACTGCTGTGAAGAGCTGAATATCAGAAGAAAATCTGATGAAAGAATCAGTAACTAATTAGGACCAGAAGGTGGACTCTCCAGTACTGTCTTCATGCTGTCCAGGTTCCCTGGGAGAACAGAAACTGGTCTAGATGGGTTGCAGAGGGCTCTGACTGGGTTTGGAGCTTTATCAACAAAGGAGGGAATGTATGATGGTCATGAAAAGAACAGACCTATAAGGATGTCACAGCCTGTAGAAGAACTTGCAGCAGTCTGCATGGGAATAATTATGCAATGATAGATCCCAGAACAAGAGATGTCCTCTCCAAAAACTACAGGCGATGCTGGGGACATTGTGGGGGCCTAGGCTGGAATCATACTACTGTCTACACCTAGTACCTCTCTGTTCTATGAGTAGTTTGTAGCAAGTATGCTTAGCAGGGAACATTAATTTGGGAGTCGAAACATCTGGGTTGTATTTCCAGACCCATAACTAACGAGCTATGTGAGCTGGGCAAGTCAGTCTACCTCTCTGGGCATCATGTTCATATTTATGAGGAAGGGTTGGATTAGATGGGTGATGATCAATAATAATTTCAGCAGAAATTATTCCAAGTAGTCAATCCTAAACATGCTTACCCTGGCTTGCCTGTTCCCTCCCACAGATCCTGCTCACAGTTCTCCCCTCTCTCACTCCCTCTTGCCCAACTTTGGTGCTTCCAATTCATGTGCTGAAGTCCTAACCTGACCCCCATGGCATCATATGCCCCCTTCTACTGGAATCTATGAACATTACAAGGTATCTTTTCAATGGCAGGCAACTCGTGATCTGTTGGCCTTACCATACCCAAGCAATAATAAAACATATATTAAAACAACATAGGATGGAACCTACCTATCCCCTGAAGCAGATATCTCTAGAGTCCTTCTACTTTGAGCAATCTTTTATCCTCCTACTTTAGATAGGAGAGTATTGTACTGTTTTAACAATAGATATTTCAGTTATAATAAGTTATTGATCTTCTGAAGTAACCCAGTCATTAATTCCAATTTTTTTCTGAATCAGGAATTACAAAAAGAGAAATTCCACAGAAAGCCTTGTGTAAAAGTCATTGCTTAAATGGAGGCAGGGGAAAATGGGGTCCTGTGTTAGGAAGCCTCTCATTTTGCTTTATTATAGCTGATGGTAAAAAATCATTCTGGTGTGCTTTTTTTGGACTTCTGTTAACTTTTTTTTTACCTTCCTCAGCTCTTCTCTCTTCTTTGCTTTTGGGTCAGAGCAGTAGAAGCTCCCTCCTGATAGTATATGATGGGATAGGTTTGGAATGTATGCTGGGAAGAATCAGAAAAATATTGGGGTAAAATTAGCCTTTTAAAAGGCATATGAACATAGTGCTTTGTATGCAGTGTGTCCTCAATTAATAATTTTAAATGAATCTATTAACAATAAATGAACATGTGCTTTTGTAATTATTTTACCACATAGTATCTGTATTGAATTGTATCCCCCCTCTCAAATTCATACATTGAAGTTCCAACCCTGGTACCTCAGAATGTGATCTTATTTGGAGATAGGGTCTTTACAGAGGTAATAAACTTAAAATGAGGTTATTAGGGTGGGTCCTAATCCAATATGACTGATATCCTTATAAAAAAGGGAAATTTTGAAGGCAGACATGCATACAGGGAGAACACCCTGTGAACATCAAGGCAGAGATCAGAGTGATGCTTCTACAAGTCAGGGAACACCAAAGATTGCCAGCAAACCACCAGAAGCTAGGGGAGAGGCCTGGAACAGAGTCTTCCTCACATCTCTCAGAAGGAACCAACACTGCTGACACCTTGATCTCGGATTTCAAGCCTCTAGAACTGTGAGACAATAAAATTTTTGTGTTTTTTAAAAAGGACATGAGTATAAGACGAAACACAAGAAATATATCCTAATATCTGAAGAACTAGATTACTAATGGGAATATTATGGAATATTTCCTGAATGAATGAACTAAGCTATAAACCAGTATAAACAGTGATTGACTGTGTAGTCTTAATTATTCACCTCATCCTTCTTTGCCTTTACTTTTTGTTTGAAAAACAACTATTCCAACCTCTCTCTAAATATACTTCATAGAGATGTTGTGAGGAATTATTTGACTTTCTGGAAATTGCTTTCAGTTACTATAAATTTGCCAAGAAAGGTTATGTATAAAGCAAAATTATGTAAGCATTTGTGTAAGGGAACAAACACAGAAGTGTTTTTCAGTTCAAGAATTAATTCTTTGACTCAAGTTATAGTTAAAAGGTACCATAGGAGGGTTGAGGAAGATGGCGGAAGAACAAGACACAAAGATCACCTTCCTCCCCACAGATACATCAGAAATACATCTACATGTGGAACAGCTCCTACAGAACACCCACTGAACACTGGCAGAAGACCTCAGACCTCCCAAAAGGCAAGAAACTCCCCACGTACCTGGGTAGGGCAAAAGAAAAAAGAAAAAACAGAGACGAAGAATAGGGACGGGACCTGCACCAGTGGGAGGGAGCTGTGAAGGAGGAAAAGTTTCCACACACTAGGAAGCCCCTTTGCGGGCGGAGACCGCTGGTGGCGGAGTGGGGAGCTTCGGAGCCACGGAGGAGAGCGCAGCCACAGGGGTGCGGAGGGCAAAGCGGAGAGATTCCCGCACAGAGGATCGGTGCCGACCAGCATTCACCAGCCCGAGAGGCTTGTCCGCTCGCCCACAGGGGCAGGCGGGGCTGGGAGCTGAGGTTCGGGCTTCGGTCGGATCCTAGGGAGAGGACTGGGGTTGGCAGCGTGAACACAGCCTGAAGGGGTTAGTGCACCACGGCTAGCCGGGAGGTAGTCCGGGGAAAAGTCTGGAGCTGCCAAAGAGGCAAGAGACTTTTTCTTGCCTCTTTGTTTCCTGGTGCGCGAGGAGAGGGGATTAAGAGTGAAGCTTAAAGGAGCTCCAGAGACAGGCGCGAGCCATGGCTATCAGCCCAGACCCCAGAGACGGGCATGAGACGCTAAGGCTGCTGCCGCCGCCACCAAGAAGCCCGTGTGCGAGCACAGGTCACTATCCCCCGCTCCCCTCCCGGAAGCCTGTGCAGCCCGCCACTGCCAGGGTCCCGGAATCCAGGGACGGCTTCCCTGGGAGAGCGCACGGAGCGCCTCAGGCTGGTGCAACTTCACGCTGGCCTCTGCCGCCGCAGGCTCGCCCCGCATCCGTACCCCTCCCTCCCCACTGCCTGAGTGAGCCAAAGCCCCCGAATCAGCTGCTCCTTTAACCACGTCCTGTCTGAGCGAAGGACAGACGCTGTCCTGTGACCTACACGCAGAGGCGGGGCAAAATCCAAAGCTGAACCCCGGGAGCTGTGCTAACAAAGAAGAGAAAGGGAAATTTCTCCCAGCAGCATCAGAAGCAGCGGATTAAAGCTCCACAATCAACTTGATGTACCCTGCATCTGTGAATACCTGAATAGACAACGAATCATCCCAAATTGAGGAGGTGGACTTTGGGAGCAAGATAGATAATTTTTCCCCCTTTTCCTCTTTTTGTGAGTGTGTACGTGTATGCTTCTGTATGAGATTTTGTCTGTAAAGCTTTGCTTTCACCATTTGTCCTAGGGTTCTGTACGTCCGTTTTTTTCTTTTTTTACTTAAAAAATTTTTTTTCTTAATAATTATTTTTTATTTGAATAACTTTATTTTATTTTATCCTCTATCTTTCTTTCTTTCTTTCTTTTTTTCTTTTCTTTCTTTCTATTTTTTTCTCCCTTTTACTATGAGCCGTGTGGAGGACAAGCTCTTGGTGCTCCAGCCAGGAGTCAGTGCTGTGCGTCTGAGGTGGGAGAGCCAACTTCAGGACACTAGTCCACCAGAGACGCCCCAGCTCCACATAATATCAAACAGCGAAAATCTCCCAGAGAGTTCCATCTCAGCACCAACACCCAGCTTCACTCAATGACCAGCAAGCTACAGTGCTGGACACCCTATGCCAAACAACTAGCAAGACAGGAACACAACCCCACCCATTAGCAGAGAGGCTGCCTAAAATCATAATAAGGCCACAGACACCCCAAAACACACCACCAGATGTGGACGTGCCCACCAGAAAGAAAAGATCCAGCCTCATCCACCAGAACACAGGCACTAGTCCCCTCCACCAGGAAGCCTAAACAACGCACTGAACCAACCTTAGTCACTGGGGACAGACACCAAAAACAACGGGAACTACGAACCTGCAGCCTGCAAAAAGGAGACCCCAAACACAGTAAGATAAGCAAAATGAGAAGATAGAAAAACACACAGCAGATGAAGGAGCAAGATAAAAACCCAGCAGACCTAACAAATGAAGAGGAAATAGGCAGTCTACCCAAAAAAGAATTCAGAATAATGATAGTAAAGATGGTCCAAAATCTTGGAAATAGAGAAAATGCAAGAAACATTTAACAAGGACCTAGAAGAACTAAAGAGGAAACAAGCAATGATGAACAACACAATAAATGAAATTAAAAATGCTCTAGAAGGGATCAGTAGCAAAATAACTGAGGCAGAAGAACGGATAAGTGACCTGGAGGATAAAATGGTGGAAATAACTACTGCAGAGCAGAATAAAGAAAAAAAAGTAAAAAGAACTGAGGACAGTCTCACAGATGTCTGGGACAACATTAAACACACCAACATTCGAATTACAGGGGTCCCAGAAGAAGAAGAGAAAAAGAAAGGAACTGTGAAAATATTTGAAGAGGTTATAGTTGAAAACTTCCCTAATATGGGAAAGGAAATAGTTAATCAAGTCCAGGAAGCACAGAGAGTCCCACACAGGATAAATCCAAGGAGAAACATACCAAGACACATATTAATCAACTATCAAAAATTAAATACAAAGAAAACATATTAAAAGCAGCAAGGGAAAAACAACAAATAATACACAAGGGAATCCCCATAAGGTTAACAGCTGATCTTTCAGCAGAAACTCTGCAGCCAGAAGGGAGTGGCAGGACATATTTAAAGTGACGAAGGAGAAAAACCTACAACCAAGATTACTCTACCCAGCAAGGATCTCATTCAGATTTGATGGAGAAATTAAAACGTTCACAGTCAAGCAAAAGCTGACAGAGCTCAGCACCACCAAACCAGCTTTACAACAAATGCTAAAGGAACTTGTCTAGGCAAGAAACACAAGAGAAGGAAAAGACCTACAATAACAAACCCAAAACAATTAAGAAAATGGGAATAGGAACATACATATCAATAATTACCTTAAATGTAAATGGACTAAATGCTCCCACCAAAAGACACAGACTGGCTGATTGGATACAAAAACAAGACCCATATATATGCTGTCTACAACAGACCCACTTCAGACCTAGGGACACATACAGACAGAAAGTAAGAGGATGAAAAAAGATATTCCATGCAAATGGAAACCAAAAGAAAGCTGGAGTAGCAATTCTCATATCAGACAAAATAGACTTTAAAATAAAGACTATTACAAGAGACGAAGAAGGACACTGCATAATGATCAAGGGATCGATCCAAGAAGAAGATATAACAATTGTAAATATTTATGCACCCAACATAGGAGCACCTCAATACATAAGGCAAATACTAACAGCCATAAAAGGGGAAATCGACAGTAACACACTCATACTAGGGGACTTCAACACCCCACTTTCACCAGTGAACAGATCATCCAAAATGAAAATAAATAAGGAAACACAAGCTTTAAATGATACATTAAACAAGATGGACTTAATTGATATTTATAGGACATTCCATCCAAAAACAACAGAATACACATTTTTCTCAAGTGCTCATGGAGCATTCTCCAGGATAGATCATATCTTGGGTCACAAATCAAGCCTTGGTAAATTTAAGAAAATTGAAATTGTATCAAGTATCTTTTCTGACTACAAGGCTATGAGACTAGATATCAATTACAGGAAAAGATCTGTAAAAAATACAAACACATGGAGGCTAAACAATACACTACTTAATAACGAAGTGACCACTGAAGAAATCAAAGAGGAAATAAAAAAATACCTAGAAACAAATGACAATGGAGACACGACGACCCAAAACCTATGGGATTCAGCAAAAGCAGTTCTAAGAGGGAAGTTTATAGCAACACAATCCTACTTTAAGAAACAGGAAACATCTCGAATAAACAACCTAACCTTGCACCTAAAGCAATTAGAGAAAGAAGAACAAAAAACCCCAAAGTTAGCAGAAGGAAAGAAATCATAAAGATCAGATCAGAAATAAATGAAAAAGAAATAAAGGAAATGATAGCAAAGATCAATAAAAGTAAAAGCTGGTTCTTTGAGAAGATAAACAAAATTGATAAACTATTAGCCAGACTCCTCAAGAAAAAAAGGGGGAGGACTCAAATCAATAGAATTAGAAATGAAAAAGGAGAAGTAACAACTGACACTGCAGAAATACAAAGGATCATGAGAGATTACTACAAGAAACTCTATGCCAATAAAATGGACAACCTGGAAGAAATGGACAAATTCTTAGAAATGCACAACCTGCTGAGACTGAACCAGGAAGAAATAGAAAATATGAACAGACCAATCACAAGCACTGAAATTGAAAGTGTGATTAAATATCTTCCAACAAACAAAAGCCCAGGACCAGATGGCTTCATAGGTGAATTCTATCAAACATTTAGAGAAGAGTTACTAACACCTATCCTTCTCAAACTCTTCCAAAATATAGCAGAGGGAGGAACACTCCCAAACTCATTTTACGAGGCCACCATCACCCTGATACCAAAACCAGACAAAGATGTCACAAAGAAAGAAAGCTACAGGCCAATATCACTCATGAACATAGATGCAAAAATCCTCAACAAAATACTAGCAAACAGAATCCAACAGCGCATTAAAAGGATCATACACCATGATCAAGTGAGGTTTATTCCAGAAATGCAAGGATTATTCAATATACGCAAATCAATCAACGTGATACACCATATTAACAAATTGAAGGCGAAAAACCATATGATCATCTCAATAGATGCAGAGAAAGCTTTCGACAAAATTCAACACCCATTTATGATAAAAACCCTGTAGAAAGTAGGCATAGAGGGAACTTTCCTCAACATAATAAAGGCCATATATGACAAACCCACAGCCAATATCATCCTGAATGGTGAAAAACCGAAACCTTTTCCACTAAGATCAGGAACAAGACAAGGTTGCCTACTCTCCCCAAAATTATTCAACATAATTTTGGAAGCTCTAGCCACAGCAATCAGAGAATAAAAAGAAAAAAAAGGAATCCAAATTGGAAAAGAAGAAGTAAAGCTGTCACTGTTTGCAGATGACATGATACCATACATAGAGAATCCTAAAGATGCTACCAGAAAACTACTAGAGCTAATCAATAAATTTGGTAAAGTAGTAGGATACAAAATTAATGCACAGAAATCTCTGGCATTCTTATACACTAATGATGAAAAATCTGAACGTGAAATTAAGAAAGCACTCCTATTTACCACTGCAACAAAAAGAATAAAATATCTAGGAATAAACCTACCTAAGGAGACAAAAGATGTGTATGTAGAAAATTATAAGACACTGATGAAAGAAATTAAAGATGATATAAATAGATGGAGAGATATACCATGTTCTTGGATTGGAAGAATCAATATTGTGAAAATGACTCTACTACCCAAGGCAATCTACAGATTCAATGCAATCCCTATCAAACTAACACTGGCATTTTTCACAGAACTAGAACAAAAACATTCACAATTTGTATGGAAACACAAAAGACCCCGAATAGCCAAAGCAATCTTGAGAACGAAAAATGGAGCTGGAGGAATCAGGCTCCCTGACTTCAGACTATTCTACAAAGTTACAGTATTCAAGACAGTATGGTACTCTCACAAAAACAGAAATATAGATCAATGGAACATGATAGAAAGCCCAGATATAAACCCACGCACATATGGTCACCTTATCTTTGATAAAGGAGGCAAGAATATACAGTAGAGAAAAGAAAGCCTCTTCAATAAGTGGTGCTGGGAAAACTGGACAGCTACATATAAAAGTATGAAATTAGAACATTCCCTAACACCATACACAAAAATAAACTCAAAATGGATTAAAGACCTAAATGTAAGGCCAGACACTATCAAACTCTTAGAGGAAAACATAGGAAGAACACTCTATGACATAAATCACAGCAAGATCCTTTTTGACCCACCTCCTAGAGAAATGGAAATAGAAACAAAAATAAACACATGGGACCTAATGAAACTTAAAAGCCTTTGCACAGCAAAGGAAACCATAAACAAGAACAGAAGACAACCCTCAGAATGGGAGAAAATATTTGCAAATGAAGCAACTGACAAAGGATTAATCTCCAAGATTTACAAGCAGCTCATGCAGCTCAATAACAAAAAAACAAAGAACCCAATCCAAAAATGGGCAGAAGACCTAAATAGACATTCCTCCAAAGAAGATATACAGATTGCCAAGAAACACATGAAAGAATGCTCAACATCATTAATCATTAGAGAAATGCAAATCAAAACTGCCATGAGATATCATCGCACACCGGTCAGAATGGCCATCATCAAAAAAACTAGAAGCAATAAATGCTGGAGAGGGTGTGGAGAAAAAGGAACACTCTTGCACTGTTGGTGGGAATGTACATTGATACAGCCACTATGGAGAACAGTATGGAGTTTCCTTAAAAAACTACAAATAGAGCTACCATATGACCCAGCAATCCCACTACTGGGCATATACCCTGAGAAAACCATAATTCAAAAACAGTCATGGAGGGACTTCCGGGTAAGATGGCGGAAGAGTAAGACGCGGAGATCACCTTCCTCCTCACGGATACACCAGAAATACAGCTACACGTGGAACAACTCCTACAGAACACCTACTGAACGCTGGCAGAAGACCCCAGACCTCCCAAAAGGCAAGAAACTCCCCACATACCTGGGTAGGGCAAAGCGGAGAGATTCCCGCACAGAGGATCGGTGCCGAGCGGCACTCACCAGCCCTAGAGGCTTGTCTGCTCGCCCGCCGGGGCGGGCGGCGCTGGAAGCTGAGGCTCGGGCTTCGGTCAGAGCGCAGGGAGAGGACTGGGGCTGGCGGCGAGAACTCAGCCTGAAGGGGGCTAATGTGCCACAGCTAGCCGGGAGGGAGTCCGGGAAAACTCTGGAGCTGCCGAAGAGGCAAGAGACTTGTTCTTCCCTCTTGGTTTCCTGCTGCGCGAGGAGAGGGGATTAAGAGCGCTGCTTAAAGGGGCTCCACAGACGGGCGCGAGTCGCGACTGAAAGCGCGGAGCCCAGTGACGGGCGTGGGACGCTGGGGCTGCTGCTGCCGCCGCCAAGAAGCCCGTGTGCGAGCGCAGGTCACTGTCCACACCGCCCTTCCGGGAGCCTGAGCAGCCCGCCACTGCCGGGGTCCCGGGATCCAGGGGCGGCTTCCCTGGGAGAACGCACGGCGCGCCTCGGGCTGGTGCAACGTCACGCCGACCTCTGCCGCTGCAGGCTCGCCCCGCACTCCGTGCCCCTCCCTCCCGCCCGGCCTGAGTGAGCCAGAGTTCCCGAAGAGGCTGCTCCTTTAACCCTTTCCTGTCTGAGCGAAGAACAGACGCCCTCCGGCGACCTACACGCAGAGGCGGGGCCAAATCCAAAGCTGAGACCCGGGAGCTGTGAGAACAAAGAAGAGAAAGGGAAACCTCTCCCAGCAGCCTCAGAAGCAGCGGATTAAAGCTCCACAATCAACTTGATGTACCCTGCATCTGTGGAATACATGAATAGACAACAAATCATCCCAAATTGAGGAGCCAGGAGTCAGTACTGTGCCTCTGAGGTGGGAGAGCCAACTTCAGGACACTGGTCCACAAGAGACCTCCCAGCTCCACATAATATCAAACGGCGAAAATCTTCCAGAGATCTCCATCTCAACACCAGCACCCAGCTTCACTCAACGACCAGCAAGCTACAGTGCTGGACACCCTATGCCAAACAACTAGCAAGACAGGAACACAACGCCACCCATTAGCAGAGAGATGGCCTAAAATCATAAAAACTCTGCAGACACCCCAAAACACACCACCAGACGTGGACCTGCCCACCAGAAAGACAAGATCCAGCCTCATCCACCAGAACACAGGCACTAGTCCCCTCGACCAGGAAACCTACACAACCCACTAAACCAACCTTAGCCACTGGGGACAGACACCAAAAACAACAGGAACTACGAACCTGCAGCCGGCAAAAAGGAGACCCCAAACACAGTAACATAA
This sequence comes from Hyperoodon ampullatus, assembly GCF_949752795.1. Lineage (NCBI taxonomy): Eukaryota > Metazoa > Chordata > Mammalia > Artiodactyla > Ziphiidae > Hyperoodon > Hyperoodon ampullatus. The sequence continues at coordinate 87,765,861 of NC_136916.1, forward strand.
GCAAAATGAGAAGACAGAAAAACACACAGCAGGAGAAGGAGCAAGATAAAAACCCACCAGACCTAACAAATGAAGAAGTAATAGGCAGTCTATCTGAAAAAGAATTCAGAATAATGATAGTAAAGATGATCCAAAATCTTGGAAATAGAATAGACAAAATGCAAGAAACAGTTAACAAGGACCTAGTAGAACTAAAGATGAATCAAGCATCGATTAAAAACACAATAAATGAAATGAAAAATACTCTAGATGGGATCAATAGCAGAATAACTGAGGCAGAAGAACGGATAAGTGAGGTGGAAGATAAAATAGTGGAAATAACTAATGCAGAGCAAAATAAAGAGAAAAGAATGAAAAGAACAGAGGACAGTCTCAGAGACCTCTGGGACAACATTAAACGCACCAACATTCGAATTATAGGGGTTCCAGAAGAAGAAGAGAAAAAGAAAGGGACTGAGAAAATATTTGAAGAGATTATAGTTGAAAACTTCCCTAATATGGGAAAGGAAATAGTTAATCAAGTCCAAGAAGCACAGAGAGTCCCATACAGAATAAATCCAAGGAGAAATACGCCAAGACACATATTAATCAAACTGTCAAAAATTAAACACAAAGAAATCATATTAAAAGCAGCAAGGCAAAAACAACAAATAACACACAAGGGAATCCCCATCAGGATAACAGCTGATCTCTCAGCAGAAACTCTACAAGCCAGAAGGGAGTGGCAGGACATAATTAAAGTGATGAAGGAGAGAAACCTGCAACCAAGATTACTCTACCCAGCAAGGATCTCATTCAGATTTGATGGAGAAATTAAAACGTTTACAGACAAGCAAAAGCTGAGAGAGTTCAGCACCACCAAACCAGCTTTACAACAAATGCTAAAGGAACTTCTCTAGGCAAGAAACACAACAGAAGGAAAAGACCTACAATAACGAACCCAAAACAATTAAGAAAATGGGAATAGGAACATACATATCGATAATTACCTTAAATGTAAATGGACTAAACGCTCCCACCAAAAGACACAGATTGGCTGAATGGATACAAAAACAAGACCCATATATATGCTGTCTACAAGAGACCCACTTCAGACCTAGAGACACATACAGACAGAAAGTAAGGGGATGGAAAAAGATATTCCATGCAAATGGAAACCAAAAGAAAGCTGGAGTAGCAATTCTCATATCAGACAAAATAGACTTTAAAATAAAGACTACTAGAAGAGACAAAGAAGGACACTACATAATGATCAAGGGATCGATCCAAGAAGAAGATATAACAATTGTAAATATTTATGCACCCAACATAGGAGCACCTCAATACATAAGGCAAACACTAACAGCCATAAAAGGAGAAATCGACAGTAACACAATCATAGTAGGGGACTTTAACACCCCACTTTCACCAATGGACAGATCATCCAAAATGAAAATAAATAAGGAAACACAAGCTTTAAATGATACATTAAACAAGATGGACTTAATTGATATTTATAGGACATTCCATCCAAAAACAACAGAATACACATTTTTCTCAAGTGCTCATGGAACATTCTCCAGGATAGATCATATCTTGGGTCACAAATCAAGCCTTGGTAAATTTAAGAAAATTGAAATTGTATCAAGTATCTTTTCTGACCACAATGCTATGAGACTAGATATCAATTACAGGAAAAGAGCTATAAAAAATACAAACACATGGAGGCTAAACAATACATTACTTAATAACGAAGTGATCACTGAAGAAATCAAAGAGGAAATAAAAAAATACCTAGAAACAAATGACAATGGAGACACGACGACCCAAAACCTATGGGATGCAGCAAAAGCAGTTCTAAGAGGGAAGTTTATAGCAATACAATCCCACCTTAAGAAACAGGAAATATCTCGACTAAACAACCTAACCTTGCACCTAAAGCAATTAGAGAAAGAAGAACAAAAACATCCCAAAGTTAGCAGAAGGAAAGAAATCATAAAAATCAGATCAGAAATAAATGAAAAAGAAATGAAGGAAACAATAGCAAAGATCAATAAAACTAAAAGCTGGTTCTTTGAGAAGATAAACAAAATTGATAAACCATTAGCCAGACTCATCAAGAAAAAAAGGGAGAAGACTCAAATCAATAGAATTAGAAATGAAAAAGGAGAAGTAACAACTGACACTGCAGAAATACAAAAGATCGTGAGAGATTACTATAAGCAACTCTATGCCAATAAAATGGACAACCTGGAAGAAATGGACAAATTCTTAGAAATGCACAACCTGCCAAGACTGAATCAGGAAGAAATAGAACATATGAACAGACCAATCACAAGCACTGAAATTGAAACTGTGATAAAAAATCTTCCAACAAACAAAAGCCCAGGACCAGATGGCTTCACAGGCGAATTCTATCAAGCATTTAGAGAAGAGCTAACGCCTATCCTTCTCAAACTCTTCCAAAATATAGCAGAGGGAGGAACACTCCCAAACTCATTCTACGAGGCCACCATCACCTTGATACCAAAACCAGACAAGGATGTCACAAAGAAAGAAAACTACAGGCCAATATCACTGATGAACATAGATGCAAAAATCCTCAACAAAATACTAGCAAACAGAATCCAACAGCACATTAAAAGGATCATACACCATGATCAAGTGGGGTTTATCCCAGGAATGCAAGGATTCTTCAATATACGCAAATCAATCAACGTGATACACCATATTAACAAATTGAAGGAGAAAAACCATATGATCATCTCAATAGATGCAGAGAAAGCTTTCGACAAAATTCAACACCCATTCATGATAAAAACCCTGCAGAAAGTAGGCATAGAGGGAACTTTCCTCAACATAATAAAGGCCATATATGACAAACCCACAGCCAGCATCGTCCTCAATGGTGAAAAACTGAAACCATTTCCACTAAGATCAGGAACAAGACAAGGTTGCCCACTCTCACCACTCTTATTCAACATAGTTTTGGAAGTTTTAGCCACAGCAATCAGAGAAGAAAAGGAAATAAAAGGAATCCAAATTGGAAAAGAAGAAGTAAAGCTGTCACTGTTTGCAGATGACATGATACTATACATAGAGAATCCTAAAGATGCTACCAGAAAACTACTAGAGCTAATCAATGAATTTGGTAAAGTTGCAGGATACAAAATTAATGCACAGAAATCTCTGGCATTCCTATATACTAATGATGAAAAATCTGAAAGTGAAATCAAGGAAACACTCCCATTTACCATTGCAACAAAAAGAATAAAATATCTAGGAATAAACCTACCTAAGGAGACAAAAGACCTGTATGCAGAAAATTATAAGACACTGATGAAAGAAATTAAAGATGATACAAATAGATGGAGAGATGTACCATGTTCTTGGATTGGAAGAATCAACATTGTGAAAATGACTCTACTACCCAAAGCAATCTACAGATTCAATGCAATCCCTATCAAAATACCACTGGCATTTTTCACAGAACTAGAACAAAAAATTTCACAATTTGTATGGAAACACAAAAGACCCCGAATAGCCAAAGCAATCTTGAGAACGAAAAATGGAGCTGGAGGAATCAGGCTCCCTGACTTCAGACTATACTACAAAGCTGCAGTAATCAAGACAGTATGGTACTGGCACAGAAACAGAAAGATAGATCAATGGAACAGGATAGAAAGCCCAGAGATAAACCCACGGACATATGGTCACCTTATCTTTGATAAAGGAGGCAGGAATGTACAGTGGAGAAAGGACAGTCTCTTCAATAAGTGGTGTTGGGAAAACTGGACAGGGACATGTAAAAGTATGAGATTCGATCACTCCCTAACACCATACACAAAAATAAGCTCAAAATGGATTAAAGACCTAAATGTAAGGCCAGACACTATCAAACTCTTAGAGGAAAACATAGGCAGAACACTCTATGACATAAATCACAGCAAGATCCTTTTTGACCCACCTCCTAGAGAAATGGAAATAAAGACAAAAATAAACACATGGGACCTAATGAAACTTAAAAGCTTTTGCACAGCAAAGGAAACCATAAACAAGACCAAAAGACAACCCTCAGAATGGGAGAAAATATTTGCAAATGAAGCAACTGACAAAGGATTAATCTCCAAAATTTATAAGCAGCTCATGCAGCTCAATAACAAAAAAACAAACAACCCAATCCAAAAATGGGCAGAAGACCTAAATAGACATTTCTCCACAGAAGATATACAGACTGCCAACAAACACATGAAAGGATGCTCAACATCTCTACTAATTAGAGAAATGCAAATCAAAACTACAATGAGATATCATCTCACGCCAGTCAGAATGGCCATCATCAAAAAATCTAGAAACAATAAATGCTGGAGAGGGTGTGGAAAAAAGGGAACACTCTTGCACTGCTGGTGGGAATGTGAATTGGTACAGCCACTATGGAGAACGGTATGGAGGTTCCTTAAAAAACTACAAATAGAACTACCATATGACCCTGCAATCCCACTACTGGGCATATACCCTGAGAAAACCATAATTCAAAAAGAGACATGTACCAAAATGTTCATAGCAGCCCTATTTACAATAGCCCGGAGATGGAAACAACCTAAGTGTCCATCATCGGATGAATGGGTAAAGAAGATGTGGCACATACATACAATGGAATATTACTCAGCCATAAAAAGAAATGAAATTGAACTATTTGTAATGAGGTGGATGGACCTAGAGTCTGTCATACAGAGTGAAGTAAGTCAGAAAGAGAAAGACAAATACTGTATGCTGACACATATATATGGAATTTAAGAAAAAAAAAAGGTCATGAAGAACATAGGGGTAAGACAGGAATAAAGACACAGACCTACTAGAGAATGGACTTGAGGATATGGGGAGGGGGAAGGGTAAGCTGTGACAAAGTGAAAGAGCGGCATGGACATATATACACTACCAAACGTAAGGTAGATAGCTAGTGGGAAGCAGCCGCATAGCACAGGGAGATCAGCTCGGTGCTTTGTGACCGCCTGGAGGGGTGGGATAGGGAGGGTGGGAGGGAGACGCAAAAGGGAGGGGATATGGGAACATATGTATACATATAACTGATTAAATTTGTGATAAAGCAAAAAATAAAAATAAAAAAAAAAAAAAAAAAAAAAAAAAAAACAGTCATGTACCACAATGTTCATTGCAGCTCTATTTACAATAGCCAGTACATGGAAGCAACCTAAGTGTCCATCAACAGATGAATGGATAAAGAAGATGTGGCACATATATACAATGGAATATTACTCAGCCATAAGAAGAAACGAAATTGAGTTATTTGTAGTGAGGTGGATGGACCTAAAATCTGTCATACAGAGTGAAGTAAGCCAGAAAGAGAAAAACAAATACTGTATGCTAACACATATATATGGAATCTAAGAAAAAAAAAAGAAAAGAAAAAGAAAACGTCATGAAGTACCTAGGGTAAGACGGGAATAAAGACACAGACCTACTAGAGAATGGACTTGAGGATATGGGGAGGGGGAAGGGTAAGCTGTGACAAAGTGAGAGAGTGGCATGGACATATATACACTACCAAACGTAAAATAGATAGCTAGTGGGAAGTAGCCGCATAGCACAGGGAGATCAGCTAGGTGGTTTGTGACCACCTAGAGGGGTGGGATAGGGAGGGTGGGAGGGAGGGAGACGCAAGAGGGAAGAGATATGGGAACATATGTATATGTATAACTGATTCTCATTGTTATAAAGCAGAAACTAACAAACCATTGTAAAGCAATTATACTCCAATAAAGATATTTTTAAAAAAGGTACCATAGTTATTGGAAATCAAGAAAACAATTTAGTCTTTCTTTCAGAAGTTCTGTGTGGATTTTCTACTTTTGTTATTATGTTTGGTTTTGAAAATGCACCCATTCACAAAACCTCTGGGAAGTTGGACACAACAGATGTATAATCCTCTGAAATGGGACAGGACTCAAGTTAAAGTATGATTGGGTGAACATTTAAGAACACAGTGAGGGAAAGTTTCACCTTTCTCCTCTATCTGAAGTTGCCAAGTGAAACCTTCCAAATATTCTAGAGAAAGGGGATGCCTCTGACTCACATTCTGTTTTCCTTCGAGTCTTGCTCAACTTTTTTTTCCAATGGAAAAAGGAAGGACAATGGAAACAGGGTAAAAGCCAAGGAACTAATTTTGCATGGGAGGAAAGTACAGCTGTGTAATCTCTAGGCTATGATTGTATAAAAAGATAAACTTTGTAAAAGAACCCAAACCTTAACTTATTCAATGCTTTAATTTGAAGACAAAGGTAAGATGTTAAAGAATGGTGGGACCGAGTTGCTCCTTCAGAATCATGGCCTTTCTCTGTGTCTCATAGACACTTAAAAGATTGCAAAACTTTCCTCCAGAACCATTTCTAAAGCTGGAGAAACTGCCTTCTTCTGCATACTTCAAGTCTATCTGTCAATGGAAATTTAACACCCCCAAAAAATGCTAGCTTCGGATATACAAGGATTGAAATGTTCACAGAACCCTCTAGGAGTGTATGAGTTTGGCTGGATTTATCTTGCTCTAAGGTCAATTCAATCCTGAAAATCCTAAAGTCCCTTCCCTCAAATAGGGAACCATAGGTTCAGGTGAACAGTACTCTCTCTTGATACCAAAAATAAATTGATATCGTCTGTAGGACCAAGACTTCTGGGGCAAAAAGAACAAGTAAAAATTAAAATACTGGGTGTACCATTTAGCCCAACTCTTTCATTTTGAAGATGATGCAGCGGAGGCTCAGAGATAGAAGTACGCACTGAAACATCCTGAGGTCTCTTCTGTAGGTCATGCGGAACTAGCCTCACCCCCAGGCCTCACTCCTGGTCTGCCCACCCTCTTGCTGCAGAGATGGGAGAACTGTAAATATCTCATCAGGTCTCAGTGAATCCTTGCCTGGTTGACTGAGTCAACTAGAGAGGAAGAGTTAGGGGTCCTTATGGCCACCCTTCCATCCACACCCCTGCTCTCTAGATTCTGAAACAATAGGGGTTCTGGGCGCAGGCCTTTGAGCAAGCTGCGGGGGTGGTAACTGAAAATGTCAGCGAGGAAGCAGGGCCTGGCACTCGCAAGGGAAAAGCTAAGTGGTACGCACGGCCCTTGCATTTTCCACCTTTCCTTCACTTTTTCTTTCCTTTGAAAATGTTTTGTTTTGAGCAAGCTTAAAGGCAAACAGAATATGCATCAGAGGCATCTTTCTCTCGAGACTTTGGAAGGTCTCACTTGGTATCTTTAGATGGGGAAGTAAGGTAAGCTTTTTCCTCACTGGACACTGTGTCTAGCCAACCGTTCTTCAGCTTGAATCCTGGCCCATTTCAGAGGCCCCTGGTTGTACATCCATTTTGCCTAACTGCCCAGCGGTTTTATGAATGGACATATTTTCAGACAAAATGACTTGTTTAGAATGATGTTCAAATTTTAATATGCATAGACATCACCAGGAGGGCCTGTTGAAACACAGATTGCTGGGCCCCATGCCTAGTTTATAATTTAGGAGATGTCTGGGTGGAACAAGTTCTAACAAGCTCCCAGGTGATGCTGCTGCTAGTTCCAGCATTCAGGGCTAATGGGAACAATGGCCCCCAGGACCCAGCCTTAGATGTGCTCACCTTACCTGCTTCCACATCTTTGATAAGCCCCCTTTTCGTACTGACTCAGTGAGAAGCTATAGCTCATGTGAGAGGGAGACAGTGACAATAATGAGATTGTCATCTACTCAGAGGAACCACCTTGCTGCTCTTATTCCTAACTCTTAAGGAACTCTTAGACTTCCTTTTAGGCTCTTTATTTATCTTACTCCTCACATATAAATGACCACAAAGTCCTATAGATTCTGTATCCTAAATATCTACAGAAGCTCTCCCCTACCTCTCCATCTCCTTTCCTCACCTCCTTGACCCAGGTGAACATGATCTTTAGTCCAGAATTCTGCAGCAGCTCCCTATTTGGTCTTCTCTTTCTCTCCACTATCAGAGCAAGGTTCCTAAAACAGAAATCTGATCCGAAAACTGGTCTGCTCAGAATGGCTCCAGTGTGTCCCCTTAGCTTTCAGGAGAAAGATAGAGGGGCAGCGATATCTTGGGGACATTTATTTTGCCTTTCCATCATCCTCTTCCTTCCTCCAATCATATCAACACTCATAGCATTCGAGATCACACTTGGCAGAAGGAGAAAAGGTTCAACTGGTAAACCTCCTTCCACTTAAAACAGCTACCTTTCATTTTAGTTTAATGAGCATTTATAGCTACCTACTATCTGCAATGCCTGACACTTTTTGCTAATGCTCACAAAAATCAGGTGGGTTACTGGGAGGAAAGAATGAGACATAGAGTTAAGGAGCTGACTAAGGTTATATCGAGCTAGTTAGATGATAAATTTGGAAGAGAAAACAGTCTCTTGTTGCCTATCCAGTTTTCTTGCCATTGAACCTCACAACAGCCTTCATTTGTTTTTCAAATGTATCAGTTAGGAAGTAGAGGGTAAATGAATAAGCCCTGGATTCAGACACTCCAGATTAGAAAACTGGTTCTGCGATGAGGTAACCATGAGTACATTTCTCACCTTTTTGAGCCTCCATTTCCTCATCCTGAATTAACCTTTGTTCATTTTTTATTATCCTTCTAATAATCCCCTTGTGGTAGCAGTATTCTAAGATGACCCCAGTGATCCCTGCCTCCTGGTATCCATGCCTTCATGAACCTTTCTCCTGTGGAGTGTGGACAGGATATGCAACTTGCTTCTAACTAATAGGATATGGTGATGGGCATGAGGTATCCCTCCCATAGCTATGTTGTGTTACAGAAGGGATTTTGCAGATGAAAGTAAATTCCTAAACAGTTTGACGTTGACTTAATTAAAAGGCGATTATCCTAGATGGGCCTGCCCTAATCAGGTAATTCTTTAAAAGAGGGCTTCTTCTTTCCCTGAGCTCAGAGACTCCAGACAGCAGGGCTTCTCTTCCTCCTGCTGGCTCTGAGTTGTACAGATGTAAGAAAATCAATTCTTCCAACATCCACATGAACTTGCAAGAGGACCCCTGAATCTCGGGTGAGACTGCAGCCCCTTGAGTGCAGTCTTGTGAGACCCTAAGCAGAGGAGCCAGCTAAGCTTTGCCTAGACTCCTGACTCATGGAAACTGTGAGATAATATTTGCATACTGTTTTAAGCTGCTAAATTTGCATTAACTTGTTATGCAGCACTAACTAACTAATATATCCCCCTTTCCCTGTAATTTCACCACCATATCCCCCTCACCCCTCAAAAAAAGGGGTAGGAGGGGACAAAGATCAAAGAGCAGACTCTATGGACCGAGTGGAGCTGGTTTGAGAGCAATCACGTCTTTACTCACCTGTAACCCTAGTTAGATTGAATGGTTTTCAGCAGTGCTGCTCTGAGAAACCAGATGGTGTATGCTGATGGGGTATAGTCTACCGGGGACAGAGGAGTGTGGGGTTGGACTAGAGGACATTTGTCTTTACTTTTTCCATAGTTGTGCCTTTTTCTGGAACTCCAGGAGGGAAGGGTCATGCCAGGGAAGAGGGTAGAACAGGCTCTGGAAGGTTAAGTAACAAAGAAGGCCATATCAAATGACTGGCACAGCAATAATGCAGGAGGTTGAGAAATGGATCTGGGTTTGAAGACACAACACCCACAAGTCATAGTTTGATTCTGTCACTAGTTGTTTTAGGACTATGTTCCTCACTGCACCTCTTGGGATTTTGATTTCCTCAACTCTAACACAACAGAATTATATGTTTGTTAGTTTCTAATTTCTTTAGAAGTATACTGCCTTTCTCAAGTGAAATAGAGAAAAGAGATGAAAAGGGGAGCTGTTCTGGTTAAAGCAGAGGACCCAGCATAAAAACTACTGCAGGGGATAAGCCCCAGGCTCTCTTCTGACTCAGGTATCTCCTCATGATGCTATGACTCTCCAGCAGAGGCTGGCCAGGATACAGACTGGGAGGATGCATGCAGGTTTAAGCACCTTGCCACTTTCGCAGGGGCCGTACAAGTGTGGTAGGGCTGGTGGGGAGCCAGCTCATGTACAAGAGCATGAGCCCTACTCCTGCAGGGCCTCCAAGGCTCACATCAAGAACAGACACAGCTGTCTTGCTTCTAGCCATTCCTTCACTGGGCTCACAGCTGGTCAGCCAGAACTTTCTCTGAGGCTCCAAAGACTGCTCTACTCTGAGTCCCAGCTAGAAAGGGTGAGCAACTTAAGTTTCATTCTCATTACATGAACTGTTCCAGGAAAGTCAGTCTGTCCCTCAGAGACTCCAGACAGCAGGGCTTCTCTTCCTCCTGCTGGCTCTGAGTTCTACAGACGTAAGAAAAGCAATTCTTCCAACATCCACATGAACTTGCAAGAGGACCTGCATTTCAACTTCACCTGGCATCAAGTAGAAACTCCCAGCCGACCCGTACTCCCATCCTCAATACTTGGTTTTGCAATTTGTCTGTTCCTATATTATACACATCTCCACCCCCACCAACCCTCAAGGCCAGCATTATAAACACAGACAGTAGAAACAAACCTCTCTCCAGACCTTGTCATTTGGCTCCAGCCAATTCCTTGCATAAGAGCCTGTGTGTCTGTAAGTTGTCTCAGATAGCTTCTTGTAGTGTGTAGAGAGAAGACTCAAGAATGAAAAGGATGTTCATGTTTTCATCCAGTGCATTTACTGAAAACCTACCATATGTCTGGTGCCATTCCAGTCGCTGTGGATACAGCAGTGAACTAGATTGTTTCTACCTTCATGGAGCTTGCACTCTGTAGGGGGAGAGAAGAAATTTTAAAAAACAGTTGTGTAGGAGACATAAACAAACAAGAACATTTAGGGTAAATTAAGACCATTGAAAGAAATAAGCAAGGATCTGGGATAAATGGGTATCAAATGGTGTGGGGGAAATGACTTTGGTTATGGGCATTCCAGAAAGGCTTCCCTGAGGATGCAGCATTAAGCTGAAACTTTGAGGCTGAGAAGAAGCCAGTCAAGCCAAGATCCAGGAAAACACTTCTAAGATACAGGTGACAGCAAAATCAAAGGCCCTGAGTCAGAAGAGAGCTCACTCTGTGTGAGGAACTGAAAGGTCAGTCTGGAAGCAGTGTGGGGACATTGAGAGGGTGGCATGCCTTTCGAGTGGATCCAGCTCTCTTTTGAAAACCTTAGCTGGAGAGGAATGTGTGGATTGAGCTCTGGCTTTGCCACTTGCTACTCATTAACACTCTGTAAGAGTCAGTACAGGGAACTCTGCTCAATATTCTGTAACCACCTAATTGGGAAAAGAATTTGAAAAAGGATAGATACATGTGTATGTATAACTGAATCACATTGTTGTACACCTGAAACTAACACAACATTGTTAATCAACTGTACTCCAATATAAAATAAAAAGTTAAAAAAAAAAAAGAGTCAATACATTTCCCCAAGTTCCTGAATCAGCCACAGTGGCAATCACCTGACCCCAGGTGGCGCAGGCTGGTTCTTCAGGCCACTGTAATGATTAGATTGAATTTCTTCAGTGTCTTAAGGTGAGTGCCCTGGGAGACAGACACTGAGATGGAGATTTGTACGCAGGAAGTAAATGCGGTGGCACACTTGAGAACGACTCCTGTGAGGGAGTGAGGAAAGCAAGATTTGGTAAAGCAGTTGCAGGAAACGTCACAGCCAATCCCAAAGGGAGCTCTGAAGCTGGGAAGGCTTTTTAGAGTCATCTCAAACTGTGGTACAGACACCAGGCCTTTTGCCTCCGTGTTGCCCAGTCATCAGGTGTGGGCTATCCCTAGGTAGGGAATGTAACTGGGCCAGACAGCTCCTTTTGGCTATAGGAAAGGCCTAGAGAGGGACTCAGCTGTGAGTCATCAGCAGGCAACACTCCCAGCCCTGGGAGAATGTGTGTCTGCCCTGCAGTGGGAATTGGGCGACACATCACAACGTTCGCTACACTAATAGATGTTCTGGCCAACCTGATAGCAACCAGCCATCACTGAGAGTCAAATACCACTGGAATTTCTCTGTAGCTGAGACCCTGGCTATTGGGAGGAGACTATTTTGCTAGTCTCCATTTATTTTAAATATTTTCTGAGATTGCTTAGAAGTGTATTAAGGTCAATATTTTTAAGATGTTCTGTTAGGTAGGCCTCCAGGCAAATACCTTCTGTGAGGGTAAAGTAAACAAATTGCAAAAGATATGTGTTTCTGGTCACTTATATGCTCTCCAGGATTTCTCAGAACTGGCCATACCCCTGGACCCCACTTTGCTGGATGGATTTCAGAGCAGGGACATCTGAAGTCCACAGAACCCAGTTCCTGACCCTCAGAGAACAGTTTAGTACAGCTCAAAGGAAAGGCTTCAGATTCACAGATGAGCTGTGTGGCAGCTCATGCTCCAATGAGGTGGCTGTATGTCTCTGTGCAAATCCAATGGCAGGCTGTCACTGGGTAGTGTGGTTGAGTACAAGACCAGCATCGGGGAATAGATGATGATGGGAGTGCAAGGTGCCATATTAGGGGAGGTCAGAAAGGTCTCTGGGATGAGAAAGTGACATCTGAGTAAAGTGAGGAAGTGAGTCATGTAGATTTCTGGAGGTAGGAAGTTCCAGAGAAAGGAAAAAATGTGCCAATGTGCTAAAGCTGAAGAATGTTCAACTCACAGTAAGAAGGTCAATGCAGCTGGGCACAGTGGGCCAAAGGAGGAAAGGTCAGAGGGCTGCTGGGGGCTAGATCATGTGGGGTCAGGAAAGCAGGCCATGGGGAGGACTGGGGATTATTACTATTTTTTTGTGAGTGAAATGGGAAGTCATTAGAGAGTTCTGAGCAAGGAGTGATATGATCTGACATTATGTTTTAAAAGGAACACTCAGAGAACAGACAGTAGGAGGGAAGGGTAGGCAGAGCACAAGTAGGAAGCTACTGTGGTAATTGGGACATGAGAATAAGATGGTTTAAACCAGGGTAACTGCGGAGGTGGTGAAAACTGATTGGGTGCCGGATAAACTTTGGAAATAGAATTTGCTGATGATTTGGCTATAGGTGTGTGAGAGAGAGGAATCAAGGATGACTCCAAGTTCAAGTGTCATTTCTGTGTACAGTCACTCTCCTCTCTCACCTCCACCTCCATTTTGTTTTACTACCCTCCTCTTCTAATCCTGAGGACTCACATTTCCTTACCCAAGCACTTCAGCGTCACCTCACTCTCCCACCCCAGGCCCTCCCTCTTTGATAGTTCCTCATACTCTGCTTCTAAATGCCTTTTTATATTCCAAACTTTTCTATACTGTGTCCTAGCTTATGAATTTTCTGCATAGTGACTGGTTAACTAGTTTGCAAAAGTAAATAAAGACCAAGGTGCTAGTTTGAAAATGTCATACACCCCTACCACCAACACCCCATACATTTCTATTTTTAGTGCATCACCCCTGCCTTATCTCACAGTCATGACCAATAAAGGAATTTTAGGCACTTGAGAGTCAATGGTGAGAGATGTGAGGCCTGGGGGCGTTTTCTAGAAGGAGCTACTTCATTTATATTATCCTCACAGCAATCTGATCAATATTTTTATTCCCATATTACTGAGCGAAGAACTGAGATTCCAAGGGCCTGGGCCCAAGACATGGCTGGTAAATAACAGAGCTGGGATCCAACCCAAACTGTCTGACTCCAGGGTCCGAGCTCTTCCCCTCCATCCCAAGCCCTGCTGGGGCAGAAGGGTGTGCAAATGATTTCTGGGTTATAAGGACACCAAGAGTGGGCCTGCTCTCTAGCTGTGGCACATTCCTGTTATTTCTGAGCTTAAGGCAAAGAGGAGAGAACTCAAAATGCCACCTGGTAAATATTTCTAGTGTTTGTTTCTAGTGCTCAAGACAGTTTTACAAATGACTGTTACTTCAGAGCTATGCTCTGCCAATTCGCTAAAACTCCAAATTGCCTGCTTTAGAGTCTAGAAGCCCTACATGTGCTTTTGAGCAAAAGCTCTGGTCATTTTCAGTCCTCTGGAACAATCTGATAGTGGAGAGTGGTAAAGTAAAATTATAGTTGGAGTTGGGATTTTTTTTTCTCACAGACACCTTGAAATGTGGTGTTTAGTATTTCCTGGCATGAGCTTGGGATCTACTCACATCTGTCTCACCACTTGTAATGTGACTGTAGCACATTAGGTCTATTCTGAATCTTTTTATCCTTCACCTCTATCTATAGGTTCAGAGAAAGAATGAACCATTAATGACCTCATCAATTTAATAGACTATGTCAACTTCTCTATCTAGTCCTATAAACATAAAATCAGACTTGTGGTTTCCTGCTACCCATCTGGATTTCCAAACTACCTTTCAGCCATGATCTTTATTCTTCCTGATTAGAAACAGAGACATTATGGGGAAGGGGGATGGGGAGAGAGGAAGGAAATAGTAATGAATCTTATCAAGGCAACTTCCAACCCTGGGATTATGTCATTCAACTAGGATATGCTTTTGCAGGTAAGGATACCAGTTGGTATGTGTTTCCTTTCCTTGGAAAATCCTTTGTGTCAAACTATTTTTCATATAATACTAAAGTTTACTCATTAACTCACATTGGTAGTCCATTTACCTTTTAGGAAAAGCTCACCACCACAGATCTGTATTAATTTTTTTAGGTATTTAAAAGATAATCTTATGTTTTAGTAAGAGTAACTTTTATGTATGTTGCTGTTAAACTTCAGCAGACAATCAAATAATCATACAGGAATGTAGCTGTAGCTTGACTAGGGACTATTAGCACTCAAATTAATTGATTTTAAATAGTAGTAATAAACTTTATAAGTATTACATAACATTTTTAAAGTAACAAATAAAACATCAATGTTTATTTTTTGTTTCCCTGGGCTAGCTACTTTTAAATAGTAGCATTTAATGATCTTTGCTAATAAAGTAGAACAGTGGTCTAGCAAAAGAGAATTACCACGTATTCAACCATACCCTCTGCTGTTACCATGTAAAACAAGACTAATGGATGTGCTAGGCATTTTACATATGTTGTCACAGTTAAATATCCGAATGACTAAATTCAGTGCCCTGAAAAGCTAATAATATCTTTGGACTACATTATATGGTAGAGGATCTGCAACAGTTAAATTTTAAATTTTATTTTGCTCAATTTTAAAATTGGTTTGCAATTCTGAGCATAGTTAATGCTTATAATGGGCTCCTTGTCCTGAAGCTTAGAATTGTCATCTTTCATTTAGTCAATAAAGTGTTTATGGAGCAACTACAATGTAATAAAGTCTGGGATGAATCAGATACAAATTTAATTCTAATAAAATTATAGTCAAATGCAATCTAAATCAAAACATTTCATGGAACAAGGTCTTTCATGGAACTTTTATAAGGTGACTCAAAAATTTTGATGGAAAAGCAAATGGCCAATAATTGCCAGGATTATTTTGTAAAAAGAGAACAAGGTAAGGAGTCTCCATCTACCAAATACCAGACTTATAATACAGACAGTGTGGGACTTCCCTGGTGGCACAGTGGTTAAGAATCTGTCTGCAAATGCAGGGGCCACAGATCTGAGCCCTGGTCCGGGAGGATCCCATATGCCGCGAAGCAACTAAGCCCGTGCGCCACAACTACTGAGCCTGTGCTCTAGAGCCCACGAGCCACAACTACTGAAGCCTGTGCACCTAGAGCCCATGCTCCTCAACAGGGGAGGCCACCGCAATGAGAAACCCACGCACCGCAACAAGGAGTAGCCCCCACTCGCCGCAACTGGGGAAAGCCCATGCACAGCAACCAAGACCCAACACAGCCATAAATAAATACATTAATTAATTAAAAATCATAATAATACAGACACTGTGTATGGATACAGGGATGAATAAATAAACCAATGCATCACAACAGAAATCCCAGAAAAACAGACAGACATATATGAAAAAAAAAAAATATATGTATATATATATGCTTTAAACATCTTTAAAGTCCTATGAACTGGATCAAAACACTCAAGTTTGGTGCAGCCATATGACTGAGTTCTGAGCCACAGAATGTGGCAAGATGGCTCCTCCAGGCCTGGTCCATGAAACCTCCCTTGTATACTACATGTTCTTTTTTCCCTGGCCTTCTAGACAGATGTAGAAAATTTGGTGGAGCTCTCTGAGGACCAAGAAAATGACAGAGCCACTAGATGGAAAAAGCCTGAATGACTGCATAGAGCAGAGACCCTGTGCCATCCTCTTTGTGCCCCCCCCCCGGTGTATGGCAACATAACCAAGAAATAAACCTCTGCTGTGTTAAACCACTGAAATTTAACACTGCTTGTTTTAACAGTTAGCCTAGTTTGACTAATATACTCTATAATTACATTCATATCCCTGTCTCTTCCTACTAAACAATGAACTCTTTGAGGGCAAAAACATACAGTCCTTCAACCAATGTTGCTTAGCAAACAGATGATCAATAAATACTTATTGAATTAATAAATATTCAATTAAGCCAGGAGAAAGGACTAATATATTTTATAATGTTTCCTTGCACCTACTTCTCCTAAAGTGACTATTAAAACAACCATGCAGGGCTTCCCTGGTGGCGCAGTGGTTGAGAGTCCACCTGCCGATGCAGGGGACACGGGTTTGTGCCCCGGTCCGGGAGGATCCCACATGCCACGGAACGGCTAGGCCCGTGAGCCATGGCCGCTGGGCCTGCGTGTCCGGATCCTGTGCTCCGCAACGGGAGAGGCCACAACAGTGAGAAGCCCGCATACTGCAAAAAAAAAAAAAAAACAACAACAACCATGCACAAAAAAAAAAATTCTTAAACATCAGAAAAATAAAATAACAAGTTAATCATATTTCACTATTTCTCAAGTATTCTAGTATCTGATATTTTGCCATAGTAGAAAATAAGAGATTGATCTGGAGGTTTCCAAAAGACACAATCATGCATTCTTTAAAGCAATTAAAAAAAGAAAACTTTCCATCCACTATTCTCCTGAGGAAAAGAACAAAATTTGCTACATTCTGTAGGTCCAAGTTAATTCTGATCCCGAGGTTTGCATTTGAAACAAGAAAACTTTATGGAGTCACTTTCTCAAGGCTCTTTTGACTACACAGGCATTTCGACACATTTACTGGAGGCAGCCATTTGCCACAGTGTGGCAATAAATAATACACTAAGTCAAAGTGTATTAAAATGGCATTTAATGTACAACCTTCTCCCCCCTTTTTTTTAATTACTAAGAAATATTTGCAACACATTAACCCCAGGCAATCTTAGGAGAATTTCAATTTAAGAATATTAATATATGTGTTTTATTGAGTACTGAGAGAATCATTTAGTATAAATGAAGGATTCCCTATGGAGAGTGATGCTAATATTAATAGATGAAATTACTGCCCCAATATCCTCCCTTTCCCAAATATGATATATTTCAGGAAGCCCACAGAAAGTATACATGCCTATCTTCATTTTCAGATTTAAAAAGCCAGTTGTCACTATTAAGCAGAAGTTACATGTATTGATGTAAAATAAATTAGTATATGGAAAAAAGATATATATGTAGGTATTACTGAATCACTTTGCTGTACACCTGACATTAATACAACATTGAAAATCAACTATACTTCAATTAAAAAAAGAAGTGCTCCAAAAACTAAATAAATAAAATAAAATAAATTAGTATGGCCATTATAGCTTTAAAAGAGAAATCAGAATTTGACACTTGAACCATTCACTCAGTCATGTAAATTCTTAGAGAACGGACAGTTGCTTTAGTGAAGAATGATTGGATGGCCTTTTTGGAAATGAGCAAGTCTGGTAAATACGTATCTCTTGATTATGTGTACTGTGTCTGCAACATGATGTCTGGGTGTCTCCTCATCCCTACCCTACCTTACCCTTACCTTGTGCCTTACTAGTTTCTTTGCCAAGGGATGGGGTAAGGATATTTAATATTTAATATTTCTCAATATTAAAAGGAGTTGAAATTTTAATATGGTTTGTTTTGGGATTGTCTGAAAAAGTCCACACATTAAAATGGCTCCTTAAAAAGGCAACTGCAAAGTGCCATTTATCCCCTCTATCATTTTCTGCCCAAATCCCACCATTTTCTCAACTTTTGTTTTGCCTGAATGGCTTCATGCCAAAGCAACTTCAGGTGCTCAGTTGGGTGATTTGGGTTTCTAATTGTTGAGCATCTTCTATCTCAGCACAAATAAAAGCACACATATTTTCTTAATATACTTCCATGTATGTTACTCGTATTGTGAATGTTGTTTATGACTTTCATCCTGGTCAAAAAACAATCCTTGCTTCAATTATAAGGAAAGTTTTAATATGTTTCTTGGAAAAAAAGTAAGGAGAACATTTTGAATTGAAGTACCAAGAAAAAATTGAATGGCAAAGTATATCTACTATTCTGTTCAATGACATGTTTAAATTCATGTTAAACAACTCGATGTATTAAAATATACATTTTCAGTTTTCTAATAATTCAAAACTAAGACATGAATTTTTAATATTTTTCCAGGTCAGTCAGTTTCATTATGAAAATACATCTGATTTGCAAGATGCTGGGCTATAGGTGTCATATATACACTCACAAAGGCACCAGTCCTGATCACAAAAGAGGTAATGAAAGCAGGGAAAGATGGTTCTATAATTAGGAGCTTGAATTAGATGCTAGCGCAAGATGTAATGTGCTGAACTTAAAATGTCTGTAGAATCAAATCTGACTTTTAAAAGAAACAGCTTTACCACAGAAAGTCCAAATAGTGTCATCATTGTTCAAATCACGAAGTAAAAAACCTCATAAAAGAGAAATAGCAGTGTTTTTTCAGAGCCATTTCATGTCTGCTCTTACAATGCTTACAAATGGAAATAAAGCACATTATGATTCAGAAGAAGTGAAACAACAAATTAAATATTATCTAGACACACTCCATCTCTGAGGGCTATATGCTCTGTTGTTTTTATGAGAAGGATTACTCTGTTGTGGATATCCCTATCCAGAAATGTCCCCAGGAAAATACCCCAGGCTTTTACAGGGTAGTGGAACAACTGTAATCCAAAAATAGTTGGACAGGGGCAGGAGGCATCAAGGAGTATGAGAGACTTCTCAGCATATTCCTTTGATGAGATGTGAAGACTGATGATGAACTGCTTTTACTATTTTCTCTCACAGTTTAGTTTTACAATTTTGGAATGACAAGTGGCATTTTATGAGAAAACAATGTTGTCATGTTGATTAAGCATAGTTATGAAAGAGAGGGAGGTCCCCTGAACAATTTAGCAGAATAATTGTTCAGCTTTTCTCCTTTGTGCTTCTATAATCTCTCTCTATGACTCTATCGAAACCAAAATTCTCCCATCTTATGATGGCTCAAACTCTTAACTTTATTTACCCAGAATAGACTTCTATCTTGTTCTACAAACCCATGTATCCATATATCCCTTCCTACCTGACATTTTTGCCACCTAAACATCCTCTAGGCACTTCAAACTCCACTGAACACATCCTCATTATCCTCACTGTAATTTGTGGTCATTCTGAGAAGTGTTGCAATTATTACTGCATTCTGAAATGCCTCACCCTTGACCTTCCCCATAAAGAATACAAATCTCTGTATACAAAGAGACATAAACTGTTAATGATAGGTTTAGGTTGTTTCTCAAAGTGGTTCTTGTTCTTGCAGCAAAAAAAAATGGTATATTCCTCTATAGCCTTTACAAATATTAAAGAATAAAATGCTTTAAATTCTTTTGATCTTGCTGGCAAAAACTATCTATGTGTTAAGGCTATCTTCTATTAAAGCAGCATTATTTTTGTAGGTAGGTAGGTTGGTAGGCAGAGGATGGTTAGATAGACAGGCAGATAGAGGGGAAAAATAGAGAAATAGAGAGGTATGGATATTGGTGTGTTATAAAATAAAGGAAAAAATGGATGAATGAGTCACTGATTCTCAGTGGGGTGGAAAGACTTCCAGAATGTAGTGAGCCAATCTCTCTGCTGAGGGCTCTTTCTTGGTCATTATCTACACAGCTTGAGTTTTAGAGAACAATCTTATTTTCAAATATTTTGCTCCAGTATTATACCACCTGTATCAATTTTAGTCTTTAGGAAATTTGGTCACCAAATTTATAGTGGAAATTAATAAATGTGTCTCACATATTTCTGTCAGGGTCTTCAAATTTTTTCTTTAAGAGAAAATACATTAAAAGTTCAGTTGTAGGACAACTTCCATTTTTCAACTTTCCACTTTAGTCATTTCTCAGTTCTCCTCTTTCTTGACCTAACAGCAGCATTCAATAAAGTTGATCCCTCCTCCTTCTTGAATAGTTTCTTTACTTGGCTTTGGCACATCACTCTCTCTTAGTTCTCTCCTTACATCATTGGTTGCTCCTTCTCAGTCACCTTTGGCGACTCTTCCACAACTACTTGAACTCTAAACGTTGTCCTGCCCCGGGGCTCAATCTTTGGATGTCTTTATATATCTACAATTTCAAGTTGTTGCATGGCTTTAAATACCATTTATATACCACTAATGCTCAAAATTATAGTTCAGCCTGGACCTCTTATGTGAAGTCTTTTCTGTCTACTCAAAATCTCCACACAGATGTTTAACACAAATTTAAATTCAATGTGTTGAAAACAGAACTCTTGATTTTCCCCTCAACTCTTATTCTCCTGCAGTTAGCCTTATCTCTACCAATAGCAATTCATCAATCCAGTTGCTTGGGCCAAAACCCCTGTACTTTTCTGTGATTCCTCTGTTGTCCTCAGACCCTACCATCAATCTTTTAGGAACTCTCGTTGGCTCCACCTTAAAATTATATCCATAATACTACCAATGCTCAACATGTCTTTCTGTTCCAATTTTTTCACCCACATCCACTGCTATGATCTTTGTTAAGCTATTATCATCACAAACCTGGATTATTGCAATAATTTTCTAACTGTTTTTTTCCTTCCTGTTTCCCTATAGTCCATTCTCAACACAGCAGGCAGTGATCCTTTTAAAACTCAAGTCAGCTCATGTCCTTCTTCTGCTCAAAACTCTCCCATGGTTTCCTGTCTTTCCCAGAGTAAAAGCCTCTAAAACCTTAAGTGATCTGGCTCCCCAAGAGCTCTTCTGTCACTCTTCTTATTTGTTGTGTTCCAGCTATACTGACTTTCTTGCTTTTCCTTGAATACATGCCTAGCACTCTGCCACCTCAGGGCTTTTGCACTGGCTGTTCCCTCTGCCTAGAATAATCTTTCTTTAATACTCCCAAGTATCACTGGATATTTTATTCAATTATCTGCTCAATTTTCACCTTATCAAAGACACCTTCCCAGACAATGCTAATATAAAATAGTAATACCTCATTTTCTACCTCACTAATCATGATTAATTTTCCTCTAAGGCACTTTAAAACCATCTGACATACTACATTTTGTGTTAGAGGGGACTCCCTGAACTGTATTATTGGATGTGGAGAAAATGTGGAATATTATAACAATGAGGAGGCAGAATCCTGGCAGGAATAAGGAGGACTGGGCAGAGGCTCTGAGGAAGAAGAATGTGGTTTGTGAAAAAGAACTTTCTCTCTGCAAACAGAGCCTGGTGTTGCCAGACAACCAGCTCTCATGGCCCCCAAATTGCCTTAATGACTCTGAAAGGGGTTAGTGGAAAGGTGGAGAGATTTGCAGGCTTGTATTTTTTTGCATATGAGATGCCAGAGGTGGAATCTTCAATCATGGTTAGCATCACTTTCCTCCAGTCTTTGCCATGTTGAACTATACCAATGCTCAAACTGCAGGGTTTCCCACATCAGAGCAGGTATCCCAATGGCCTAGGGCAATTCCCTGATTAGGATGGCTCACTCTTTTCTTATCCCCTTCTTCTGAGGCAATGGTTTCAATGGAAGGCAGTGAGTTGTAAATGCCACAAGACATCACAAGTCTGGGAGCTGGCACTGGGCCCACCATGGCTTACCTCCAAATCCCTGGTTTCCCTAAAGCTGAATGCCTGGTTCTCAGCTTATCAAAGTAACACTCTGGCAGAGACCACTTTGAAAATCTGCACCCAAACTACAATTTCAGGGATTTGAGAAATCACACAACTAGCTTTTTCTTTCCATTTCTGTAAGTGGGGAAATGGAGGGTATTTTTAAGGGTAAAGAGCTTTTCTGATTAAGTGGCTCCTTGACAAATCCTACTGCCACCAGAGCCGGTATTAACTGTCACAATCCCCAGACAGGATTGTAAAGTGGGAGAAGTGTGTTCTGTGTACCTTTCCACTCTGGAAACTCTCTCTCCAACTCTGTTCTCTCATCCTCAACCAAAAGGCCTCTTTAAGGCTATTTACTTTGTTTCCTCTCTGTGAAATATGTTTTAGCTCTGCAGTAGTATGAAGGCGACCATGAGTCATCAGAAGGATGGAAGTAAAACGTGGGGGCAAACTTAGGTCACATGCTAAGACGAGCAAGACACAAAGGCCAAAACCTTGTCAGTGAAGCAAAACCAGGACAGGGGGGCTGTACTGGAGTCAGAGCAAGAAGCATTCATCTGGGGAATTAGGATACACAAAAATGATTCATGAGCAAATAAATCCAAGATCAAAGTGAGTAAAGGGTTGAATGAATTATGTTTTGGGGTAAGGCATAGGAAATAGGGCATGTACACAGTTGGTCTGAATGAATGTTCAGCTTTGTGTGTTTGTTTTGTGTGTGGGGGTGTGTGTCCTCTTTGGAAAACTAAAGACTCCCGTGTATTAGGTGCACTTCTACTGTTCTTATAGAGAGAACTAACATTTACCGTGCACTTTCTCTGTGACAGGCAAGGGCTTTACTTGCATTATTTTATTGAATTCTTGCAGCTATGGTGTAAGCGCTATGTTTACCCCCATCACTTGTTTAAACTTATAGAGTAATATAGACTCTAGGCTTTGAATCTGACTCTGGCTGATTCTAGAGACAATGCTCACTCTAAACAGCCATTTGGTCTCCATATGGTATTGTGTTGAATTAACAAACAGCCTGCATTTGACACACAGCAACACTCCCCAGGGTCTAAGTCAATTAACTGGGACTTTCTCAAAACCCTCCCTCATGTAATGCTGTTCCCCTGAAACTTTCAATGATCCTTCTAGTTCCCCAGGTTCTGTGATAATAATTTATCTGATTTGATATCTCAGAATTTAATGAACTAGCCTTGGCCTGCAGGATCTGGTCTCTGGAATATTAGCTCTGATATGAAATCTAATATAACTTTAAATTCAATCCAATGTACCTAACAGAATCAGCCTTAAATAGGTATTACCATAAAGAAAACTATTACAAAGGCATAGGTGATGACAATTATATTATAAATTTTATCATCTCCTAATAACATGCCAGGTTGACCAAATTCTCCACTGGGATTCCTAAATCCCCTAAAACTGTGACCCAGAGGACACACTGCCCAAAGTCCCTGAAAGGATTTCTCCTAATAATTGGAGTACAATGCGTAACTTCATTTCTAATTCCCTAAACTCTATTCTGGAATACAACAATATTGAATCAATATTTGCCTTGGGTCTCCTCATCCCAGGGACTCATGCATTATCACACCATTTATTGGCATTCATTCATTCAACACGGAATCACTGAGCATCTCTGGGCCATGCCTTGGGACTAAAGAGTGAACAGGTCAGGCATTGTCCCTTGTGAAGCTTATGGTCCAAAGTGGGAGCTGAGTCATGTTGTAGTGTCGAGAGTACTAACCATGAAAGATTCCCATTCTACCTCCTAACAAGCTGCACTTCCCAGCCATATTTTTAATCTTACTAAAAATGCTATAGGGTCCTTCACTCAAGTTGATACTGCTCTGGGGTCTCACTGAGATGAAGACTACTCTTGAAAGACTTGAGCTTCCTGGCCATAATATACTCCATTTCAACAGAGAGTGAATTTATTCCTGCTTCTGTATATTCCTATTGTGTATACAATTTTCCCTTTCTGGAAAACTTTATCCTTCCACTTTGTTTATCTAATTCTTGCCTTCCTGAAAAGCCCAGCTCAGGTTCCCTTCTTTTCTGAAACACTCTGTGACATAAGGGAGTTCTTCACCTAAACTCGCAGGACTTTCATTATTTGTGCCACTTGTTATCATGACTCCTTAGATTACTTATCTTTTCTTATATCTACCCTCCAGGTTTTTTTTTACCTTTTCATCTTGTATTCTGTTGTTTAGAAAATTGCCTAACACACAGTAACCATTTTAGCCATTTCTGGGTAAAATGGTTATTGATGATAAAAACACATATTTCTCTATGAAACTGGTGATTACCAGGCTTAAAGAGTAAACCTTTCCAAGGTAAACACTTATGACAATTAGCTTTTGGCCAGAAAGATTCACCCTTAGACTCAGGATCTGTATATTTCCTTTTAGGTATCTTTTCATGCCATGGGTCATGAGGTCAGCTTTTTCAGCACTGGTTTCATGTGTGGTGGTGTATTATAGAGAGGGAGCAAGAAAGAAGAAAGGAGAAATAAGGCTTATTGTTTACTGGCTATAGTAGCTGATGCTCTGTGGGAAGTGGCTGGTTATTTGGTACCAGGGGTTGTATAAGCACTATAAATAAGACTGAATAAAGAACTGAGTGAAAATCCCAGACGAGGCACTAGGAATTGGGAGAACAAGATACGACGATGAGTTCAAATACACTTTGTCAAAGAAATGTCAAGAACATAACAGAGAATAGGACAACTCATTTGATCAAAGACAGGGAAGTTATAAGTATCCAGACCACAGTCTAGGCAGGGAGTGAATGTGGAACCAAATCAAGTAAAGAATCTGAACAGCAAGGATCAGGAATTCAGGACAATAATTCTAAATGGTCTCTGTAGTAAGTGGTACTCAATCAGTATTTGTTGAATAAGTAAATGAACAAAAAGGACACACTGGGACCTGACTGTAATCTAAACGAATCCATTTGCCCTCAGATGCGTTCCCTGCCCTTGCCCCACTCCACTCCATATCACAGGAAGATTGACCCCTGGGGGCTGCCATTTTCCAGGTGACTTCCTGTTGGGTTCAGCAGCACTGACAGGAGATTGGGGTGGCAGGGTAAAGCCAGGGTACTCTTCCCCTTCTATACGGCTCCGGTTGGCATTTCAAGAAACAGCTGTGTTTCCTTCCTGCCTCTAGTTCTCAGTGGGTCAGCCCATTGAGGTTCTGGACCCTGAGCTTTAGTAATGTCACCTTCTACATTTGTCTCTCTAGCCCAACACCATCAAACATATATATAATGTAAGAGCCATATATGTAAGTTTTAATTTTCTAATAGCCACATTTAAAAAGTCAAAATTAAAGGGTGAAATGAATTTAAATACTATATTTTATTTAACCCAACATATTCAACATATTTCTCTGTGCATTCAATATAAAAACTATTAATGAGCTATTTTCCATTCTTTTTTTCATATTAATTCTTCACAATCTGGCATGTATTTTACATTAAGAACACATCTTAGTTCAGACTAGCCACATTTCAAGTGCTCATCAACCAGGTGTGGCTGGCTACCATACTGGACAACACAGTTCTAGTCTACTGGTAAGAGGGGTTTCCTGCTACTGCTAATTTTGGGGTTGCTTCATCATTACTCCTTGTTTTGCTTTTAAGCTATGACATCACTTGTGTAACTAATTTCCTGAATTAAAACCCATTGTAAATACTTGAAGCAGTTTCTGGGTTTTTTAAGAGCCTGACTAAAACAGATTTACTAACAATACTAAAGAAAGAATATCAGATGGTCAGCCATGAAAGAGAGAAAAGGAGAGTCAAAAAATACTAAAATTCATATGGAACCACAAAAGACTCTGAATAAATAAAGCAATCTTGATCAAGCAGAACCAAACTGGAGGCATAACACTTCCTGATTTCAAATTATATTGCAAAGCAATAGTAATCAAAACAGTATGGTACTGGCGTAAAAACAGACACAGACCAATGGAACAGACTTGAGAGCCTAGAAATAAACCCACATATATATGGTCAAATAATATTTGACAAGGAAACCAAGAAGATTCAATGGGGAAAGGAAATCCTGCTATTTATCACAACACGGATTAACATGAAGGACATTAGGCCCAGTGATATATAAGCCAGACAAAGAAAGACAAAGACTGCATGATCTCACTTATATGTGGAATCTAAAAAAAAAAAAAAAAAGTCAACTCATAGTAACAGAAAGTAATATGGTGGTTACTAGGGGCTTGGGAGGGTAGAGGAAATAAGGAGGTGTTGGTCAAAGGGTACAAACTTTCAGTTATAAGATGAATAAGTTCTGGTGACCTAATGTACAGCATGGTGACTATAGAAATTAATAATATTATGTATTGTATTATATTGTACACTTGAACTTTGCTAAGGGAGTAGCTCTCACCACAAAAATAAAGGGGGGTAACAATGTGAGGTGATAGATATGTTAATTTGCTTCATTGTGGTAATCATATCACAATGTATACATATATCAAGACATCATATTTTACTACCTAAGTACAAACAATTTTTATCTGTCAATCATACTTCAAGAAAGCTGGGAGTGAGGGGGAAGGAAGGTCACAGAAGCAAACCTCAACAGTGACCACCATAGAGAGCAAGTTTTGCCAATCCCACTCTTAAAATTATGGTTAACAACATTATAGTCATGCTGGGAAGGGTGTCTCAAATTCTTTTAGCAAACGCACGTTCTCATTCAAATATCATTCAACTTATCAAGAGACTCCTTTCCTTCCCCTGCTCCATTGCTGTAATTCCATGCACACTAAGAAATCCTCATTACAATTTGGCTTCCCATGCAGGCCTGCCTGTAAAATAGAAACCACAAGCTATGCAGATTTAAAAACTTGGTCTTTCTCTTCATATCCTTATGGGATACTTACTTCAAGGTGTCTTTACCACACAGTATCCTGCTTCATGCACATGGCAGACCCTGGCAGGAGTCTGCTGTAGTGCTTCCAATCAGACACTTGACCTGGCAGGTCTTAGCTCTTTGGGCCTCCACTACCTCTTCTGTGAAAGAAGAGGAGATGGATTCAATTCAGGTTTTATAGCCATAGAGAGCTGGAAGGAACTGTAGTGTCTACTGGTCCAAACACTTATTTTTTACAGATGGGGATAGTGAGGCCCACGGGGATTTAAAACACTGACCAAAGTAATGCAGCAAGTTAGTAGCAGAATGGAGATTAAGACCCATGTTTTCTGCTTCTTGGAACAGTGTTTTTTTATACTGTGTCACATATTAGATTATTATGTTAGATCCTAGATAAAAATCTCAAAGTTATATTTGTCTAGCATTTAGATTCCCCAATGCAGAAACTCAAGTACTACTTGGCCTCCTAACAAATGACAGTTTATTTGAAGTTTTATGTGTGGTATGTATTTGGGACATTGGGTTAGGATCTGAGATGCTACATTTAATATGATGGACATGAGCATAGTGCACCAGGTTGGTTAAAAGTGCATTGTTCTAACATATGGACACCAAGGGGGGAAAGTGGCAGGGGGTGGTGGTGGTGGTGGGATGAATTGGGAGATTAGGATTGACATGTATACACTAATATGTATAAAATGGATAACTAATAAGAACCTGTTGTATAAAAAAATAAATAAAGTTCAAAAATTCAAAAAAAAGAAACAACTACTATTATATCATAGTTTTCAAAAGCTTCATAAGGCTACTTACTGCTTATTGAAGAAAATCGGGATTTCTTACTCCAGTAATAAAAGTCCACAGTGATACTTTCTGATTTATATATCTTGATGACCTTGCTGAATTAGTGACCATTTCTTCAGTATGTCCTGTGGACTTTCTCCATTCCCTTTCTATATAACTATGGAAATTCCATCAATCCTTTAAAAAAATAAATGAGTAAAATATTTTTTTTTAAGGTGCATTGTTCTCTCTCTCCTATCTTTTGCTGGATGATGCTGAGAATGGTAGTTTAAAAGTGGAAGGTAATCCATCTCAAATAATGAACTATTTTGTTTAGGTTTGAAAATAAAATATATAAAGATTCAAACTGACAAAATGCAATAGGATTCATTCATTCACTGGGTGTCTGTACTAATTCAAGGTCTTGACAATAAGGAGAAAACAATGAGCAAAAGAGAACAAATTTCTGCCCTTATGGAATTTAGATGCTGGGGTAGACGCCACATAATAAACAAGTGTCAGATATAAAACAATTACAGTCAGTGATAAATGTGAAGAAATTGCAGGTTGCCATGATAGAGAATATCAGGGCATTTACTTTGGATAAGATGGCTAGGGAAGGCCTCTCTAAAATGATGCTACTTAAGCTGAGTTTCAAACTGAAAGGCTGTGCAACTCCCCAGAAAGAGAGGACAGCATTCCAGAAAGAGGGAAAATGTATAAAAGTGCTGAGGTGATAAGTTCTGGGCTTTTAACTATACGTGATAAACTAGAAAAATTTGGAATGTAAGCAATTCTGTTTTGTAGTAAAATGCCATCAGTCTTAATTCAAATTTGTCTTATCAGACGAGGAGTGTAGACTCAATAGCATGTATGGACTTAAGGAACTGAGTCCATTCATAGCTCTGGCTCACATATGATTCCCAGAGACTTCCCATAGAGTGCCCAAAGGTTGCAACAGAGAACAAACAGACTAAAATAAAAAAGGCCCTGGATAAGGGCCCTGAAAATAAAAGGGAATATTCCCTCTTAATAAATAGCAGTTTGAGTTTGAGACTGTAGAGGGGAGGGCATTAATCATCTCCCCACCCTCTCTCTGATCCCTCAGAAAGGCCATTTTAATAGAGAAATTGCCAACAAAAAGCACAAAAATGTGAAAAACATCAAACTAAATAGACTGCAAAAAGGACACTTGTTTATGGTATGGGAGCTGAAGTAAGAAGGCAGAGTGTTGCTTTACTCTACCTCAGCTGGGAACATTCTCATTGGGTGACAAATTTTTCTCTGTTATGAGCATGTCTGTGAATGATCGTGAAAGTGCCCTGAGTATTGATCTTGTGGTTATAAATAAATGTTAGCAAGTAGGCAGATTCACAGGTACAAACTCCATGAATAGTAAGGGCTGACTGTATATATATATTGAGTATGTTTCAGGTTCCGTACCAGCACTTTATGTGTATCGCCCTATTTAATCCTCATAGGAACTCTTATGAGACAGGTACTCCTTCTATAATAGTGTGCAACTGTCATTAAATAAATTTCCAGAAGTCACACAGTTTGTAAGCAGTGGAGCTAAGACTCCTACCCTGGGGTCTCTAAATCCAATGCCCATGTTCTTAACCATTATGCTGAATTGTCTCCATAAATATGATGACTCCCATAAGATTTTCTTGCCTTGGTAGAGGCCAGTGGATGAAGGGCATGTTCTGTATATCCAAATGGTCACTTCTTTAGAGGATGAGTGTAATCTAGAGCTGACTAATCCTGTCAATCATAGCACACTATCTTCTCAGCCTCTATGCCTAAAACACTAAAACACAGACTATCC
This sequence comes from Hyperoodon ampullatus, assembly GCF_949752795.1. Classification (NCBI taxonomy): domain Eukaryota; kingdom Metazoa; phylum Chordata; class Mammalia; order Artiodactyla; family Ziphiidae; genus Hyperoodon; species Hyperoodon ampullatus. The sequence continues at coordinate 87,795,357 of NC_136916.1, forward strand.
ATAGGAAGAGTTGGCAAGATGTTCAACTCAGATATTTAAGTTTGAATTGTTTACTAAGGAGGATACTCAATGCTACAAGAAAATCTCTGAATTTAAGGCATAGGCTCCAAAGTTTAAATCCTTATAGTTTGAAGTTGTGGAATTGGATTTCCCGCCATCATTGAACCACAAGTATCAATTTTAACATGATAAGAAATAAGAAATTCTGTTTTAAAAATATCAAAAATACATAACTATAAAAGGCATCATTTATTGAAATCCTATTTAATGAGTGAAAGAAAACACAACTGATGAGGCACTCACTGCTATGTGTAAGTGGTTTTGGATAAGCAATGAAAGTTTTCAAAGCTTGTGAATACTTTGGTTTTTTTCCAAATAAACACTATATGGATCTATATGCTCAATCCTTGACTGGCTCCCAAAATTTTCCTCCTATTGGCTTATTGATAAAGTGTTCTGTTTTTTTTAATAGATTCTGCAATTAGCACTAGTTTCATGACTGAATGCAAAGCTTGTTAAACTTAGAATACTTGTCTCCAGCAATTCACAATCACTGATTGTTCTGTATTATTCTGTACCAAGTGTATATGTCAGTCCCCACAGCATATAAATAGACTGTAATAACATTTAGCAATATAAAATGAGGACAATGACTATCCCTATCCCTCACTCCCTTTCTCATGAGGGTGTGGTGTTCATTGTTTATTGCTTGGAGAGATTTGCCAAGAACAATGGCTACTCAAGCCAGTAGCATTTATTCCAGCTGCATCTTGAACTGATTAAAAACTATTTCTCCATGCAAAGAGTATTTTTCACCTTGAGCCAAAGGATGAGTGTGATTAAGGGATTTGATTGGATCATCAGAGAAACAATGACATGGAAACTGAGAGTAAAATCATAGTTGTGCTTGTCTTCTCAGTTACAATATGAACACATAACTATTTAGGTTTGACTGAACCAAATATCTAACTTTTAACTTAAATATGCAGATATTACTTTTTCATTCATTGGGTTTTGATATTCAAGCAAAATCTGAATCAATAAATTGATGATAAAACTTAGGAGATTCATTTGGTAGAGACTGGGCACTCTGTGCTGTATTTTCAGTTTGTAATTGGTACACAAGTAAGAAATGTTCCATTTGGGTACAACTGGTAATACCCTGGGATAATTTAGGAGAATTATTAACAAATACAAAAGGAAATCCTAATTCTGAGGAATTGGGGTAGGAGAAAGGGTGAGTTGGCATCTTTGAAATAGTTCATTTATTCCAGGGAATAGGCAAGTGTTGGAGGTGAAGTAAGTTCCAAAGAAATAAAACCATCCCAGCTGGATTGGATGAGGAATAAATATGCTTCAATAATATTCATATACAGGAAAAGAGATACTTTGGATAAAGATTTCCTTAACTACTCAGAATGGTTTCTAACCAGTCACTAGAAAGTATATGAATTTAGAGGCTAATGCATAGATTAATTAGCAGAACACTGAGAAAAAAATCAAAGTAGGTATATTGGAAATTGTATGTTTTCACCCACAAAAGAAAACAGAAATTTTCTAATCCTCATGAGCACACTCCAAAGAGAACATTTTTTTCCTGAAAAGTCTAGTTTAATCTAAGGGCCTTTGCAAAGAAGGCAGGGAGATTTTGTCCAAAGAGCAGGTAATTTAGAAAAAATATGAAGTTGCAATTGATTATTGAATACCTGTAGGCTAGCATTGCAACAGGGGAAGGGGGGTTGTTGAACAAAACATTAGAATTTTAGCTTAAACAATACTTAATGAATCTCACATGTTTCTAAATATACATCATCATGTAATACATATGCACTAGTGTTATAGGTGTAGTTTTCCTCTTACTAATGTTATGTGGCAAGACAGCAGGTTTGATAGGTTATTTATGTATTATCTACTCTAAATCTCTCCTTTGAGGGACAGAGGGACAGGCCATTCTGACTCCCTGAAGACTGCCTTCAGCCAAGGAAGAACAGAGGCAGTTTTTAAAATATGTGGCACTCTTTTTTTCTGTTTCTATTAATATTTTCACTGCTCCCTCATAATATATGTGAGCATTTCTTTGAGGAGCTTTAGGCTTGGATTCACTCTTTATAACTAATATTGTTCAAATTATTACATTTTATAGGAATATCTACTTGAGTCTACATGTAGACTCATGTGAAGTACTTAGTTCATTCCAGGTACAGTGTAAGAGCTGAATAAGCTTTAGCAAGCTTCACAGTTCACATATTTCATAAAAATAGCTATTAAGGTCTTTACTTGCTAGTTAGGAAGTGACAACATTGATCATTGAAAAAGTAAATATTTGTCAATTTTGTGATAATATTGCTGTCGTTATCATTTTGTTCTTAGTTGATCATCAGTCAAATCTGTACTTAAACAGCTCATCTAAAACTTCATAGGGACTTCCCTGGTGGCACAGTGGTTAAGAATCTGCCTGCCAATGCAGGGGAAATGGGTTTGAACCCTGGTCCGGGAAGATCGCACATGCCACAGAGCAACTAAGCCCGTGCACCACAACTACTGAGCCTGCGCTCTAGAGCCGGCAAGCCACAACTACTGAAGCCTGCGCACCTAAAGCTCACACTCCACAACAAGAGAAGCCACTGCAATGAGAAGCCTGCGCACCGCAATGAAGAGTAGCCCCCTCTCTCCACAACTAGAGAGAAAGTCTGCACGCAACAATGAAGATCCAACGCAGCCAAAATAAATAAATAAAAAATTATAAAAATAAATAAATAAATAAAATAAACTTCATAAAGAGTTGTGACTTTAGCCTTAACATATGAAATAAATTCGTGCCTGTTTTCATCATGTATTTTATATACTTTTCTGCCTTTCTGTCTCCAAAATGTACAACAGTAGACTCCTTGGAGAGACATAGGTAATTTTGAGTGCTTTATCCACCATGTCTTAGCTCCAAATATGTGACAAACTCTGAACTTGGTACTGGAGATGTCATGGAAGCTCTGACCTGGTGGAAAAGATAAACACAGTTGGATATTTGCATCACAATTACTGATAGAATGTGTGCCAAGTGCCATGAGAGCACAGAGAAGGGAATATCTAACTGTGCCTGTATTAGATGAGGGGATTGGTCTAATGGGTCGAGGAATGCTTGAACTTGGTATTGAAAACAATAGAAATTGGGTAGGTAGACAATGGCTGAAGCACCTTTCAGGAAAAGGGAAAAACTTTACTTGAAATTAGGTCAGGTCATGAGGTATGTGAGGAGAAGTAGGAAGAGATGAGGCTGAGTTGAAACTTTATCCTATAGCTCGTTGAAGGAGACTCACTGAAAGGTTTCATGTCATAGTATGAAGGACAAGTTGTGAGGAACAAGAATGAAGACAGAAGAATCAGTTAGAAGCCTGTTATAGAAAAAGTCCAGGTGATTGATAAGGTCCTGAGGATAACAGGTATTTGAATTTATTTAACAAATATTTGCAGAGTACTTATGTATTAAGCCCTGGTCTAAGCATGTTATAAATATTAACTCACCCCCTATAACTATAACATCCCTATGAAGTAAAGTACTATTATTATCATCCCTTTTTGACTGAGGAGACCAAGGCACTGAAAGGCTAAGAATTTTGTTCAAAGTCACACAGCTAATAAATGATAAATCCAGTATTTAAATCCAGGCAGTTTGGTTCCAGCATCCTTACTCTTAACCATTATTACCACATTGCTTTTTATAATCCAGATCAGGAGTTCATTCCATGGCTTGGGTAACTAGGTAGATGGTGACACCATTTATGGAGACTGGGAAAACAGAAGGAGGAGCATATTTCTTTTGGGCAAGTATAGAGCTAATATGTTCAGTTTTAGATATGTCAAGTTTGAGATCCTTCTGCCCAACACTTTGTTCAGGCCTAATCACAATGGATAATTGTTGACTGTAGCCAATCATTTCTAGAGCCCTAGTAACTGGGATAAGTGTCTATGTCAAAAGTGGTGTGAAAGCTTCTTGGGGACTTGATGGTTTTTATGTAGGTTGAAAGTAGTGGTATACCAATGAAATTGGTGGGACGTGTACTCATACTCCTGCTTCCCCTAAATTAGACCCCCAACACGGGACAAATCACTGAGAGCTGTACTACTGTGTATTTTTAGTGGAAGTTCAGGAATATGCAGTTCTTTTTCCCTCCCCTCAAATCCCATTGCAAAGATAAAAGACCTTTCATATATTATTTAGCACATTTTGAGCAACAGTCACAACCCAAAGGTCACTGAGTTAGGATCACTGTGACAAAAATTTCAAATGAATAAACATCTAGAAGATTTCACTGTAATTCATTTAAGACAAGGCAGTGAAAATAATATCTGCCTAAGAGAACTAAACTCAGCCGAAACTCTGCCCAAACCCTCAGATTCAACTTCCATTGCTGTCAGTTGGAATTATCCTGAAATACTTAAAAGAGGCAAGTCAGGTCTATGACACATTATTGTGCCAGGGCTTTTTGTCTGTTGCTTATTGCTAGTTTTATTTTTTCCACTTGCCAAGGTTTAAAAATGGGTACAAGATAAAACAAATTTTTGAAGCAGATTTCAAATCTTTGGTGGTTGTTGAATTCCATTCCTTAATATTCTTGCCTCAGGAGAAGAGGGAAATAAAACATTTCTCAACAGATAGGTAAGTCTTGACATATTGTCCTGTCATGCAACTAGAGGATGGGACAGGGAACGGCAAGTTGTTTTATATTTGAGCAAATGTTCTTTCACGTGCCGTGAGTCCTCTGGGAGTGTCTCTGAATTCGTTCTGTGACTCCTAGCTCTTCAAGTTGCACACAGTTTTCTCTAATTAAATTTTTGTGATGTAAGGGCTCATTGAATAGTTTGCTCATTGTCCTAGAGTGCAGTGAGTTCTCCCTTAATTTCTCCCAGAAGTTCATATGTCAGGAAGTCAGCAAACCACTGTAGACAAACACTCCTAAGTTTTTGGCTGAGTTTCTAGATTATATTAGAGGTATCTCTCTCCAAGTACAGGCTGTACCCATAACAGAATGATAGGCATGCCAAGGTACTCAAAATAGTCCTTCCAATACCAACACATGGGTCTGTATTAAAATACTATATTATTATCCTTGGAGAGAGTGAAGTAAATTTTTCTTTTAGATCCTACTTATAAAAGTAACAAGTAGAATAAATTTTGTAGAATTGAAAATAATAGCTTATAAATCCAATTTCATCTTTTCCGCTGGACTCATGACCAATATATTAGACTGCACACCAGACAGATTCACCAGGATGTCATAGATCCTCAGTCTCAACATGACCAACATCTTCTCTGCAAGACATGTTCTTCCTATTAGAGTTTCTACTTCAGTTAGTGGCATTATCATGTACCCAAACCAGAAATCCAAGCGGACTTTTCAATTCCTCATTTTTCCTACTTCTCCACACCAATCAACAGCCCTCACTTTGTGTATGATCTTCTAAATAGCTCTCAAGTACATTCTCTCTTCTCCATCACCACTGCCACAACTGTTGTTTAGGCCAACAACATCTCTCCTCTGGATGATTCCAATTGCCTCCAAACTAGTCTCAACTATTTCCAGTTTCTATTCTCCCTCCACAAAGCCACAGAAGTGAAATTTCTAAATCACAATCGTATCACACCCCCTTCTTAACTCTCTCTCTCACCCCTGCCTCAGTGGCTCCTAAATTCTTACATAAGAAAGCCCAAGCTCCTTGGTATAGCACCTAAGGCCCTTCATGGCTTGGCTCCTTCAAACCATGTGCTCATTTTTGTTTATCCTCCATTAATGATGTCTCCAGTTCAGACAGGTCTCTGAACGTTCCTAGTTATTCACGCCTCCATCCCTATACAGAATAGGTCAGTTCCCTCAACAGCTACTATTTAGGTAACATACAAAACCTCTATAAAGACCCCTCACAGCTATTTCTTTAGCTCTGGGAATTGTCCAAGTTTCCCTGATATCCAGACTCCTTGATTGTCATTATGTTTTATCCGTATTTTCCATTATTATTTACTTTTACTCAGCTTCTCCTTAATATTTTCTGGTCTGTTTTTCTCCCTCCTGGTTGCAAGCAGGAAAGCCCTCAGGCAAGTGACACTCCATCCCTATATCCTACTCTAAGCCCTTCATACTAAATGCCAAAGGTCCATCTGGGGGTGGGGTGAGTCTCTGCCTTTGTACAAGAATGCCTTCTCCCTCCTCTACTGATTATAAATGCCTTGCATTGTCCTTCAAAACCTAGCTCAAATGTCCCCAACTTTAAAAGGACTCCCCTGTTATATCAATTAAGATAGTTGTACCTTCCTATTTGCAGCCCTATACCTTGTACAAGTTTCTATTTCATTTATCACTCTCTATTGAGTGATCTTGGGCAATATGTTTAAGGTTGTCGTGTGGCTGATCTATAAAAACAGGATAAATTAACTCTCAGGGTTGCCATCACATAGTAGATACTCAGTAAGTGTTTACCAAGAACTGATGGCAAGGATGCTTCTAACTAGGAACAGAAAGCCATATAAAGGCTGGGGATACATTCATGCCATGACTGTTTTAGGGACTAGGTGTAGCACTTCTGTAATTTGAAGTTCCTATTACCTATGTTTAAAACTTATGGCCTTGCAGAATTAATGTGACCCCTATCAAATTAACCATGACACTTTTCACAGAACTAAAATAAATAATCCTAAAATTTATATGGAACCATGAAAGACCCAGAATTGCCAAGGCAATCCTGAGGAAATAGAACAAAGCAGGAAGCATAACCCTCCCAGACTTCAGGCAATACCACAAAGCCACAGTAATCAAAACAGCATGGTACTGGCACAAAAACAGACAGATGGATCAATGGAACAGAATAGAGAGTCCAGACATAAACTCACACACCTACAGTCAATTAATCATCAACAAAGGAGGCAAGAATACACAATGGAAAAAAGTCTCTTCAGCAAGTGGTGTTGGGAAAGTTGGACAGCTGCATGTAAGTCAATGAAAATAGAACACACCTTCATACCATACACAAAAATAAACTCAAAATGGCTTAAAGACTTAAATATAAGACATGACACCATAAAACTCCTAGAAGAGAACATAGGCAAAACAGTCTCTGACATAAATCGTACCAATGTTTTCTTAGGCCAATCTCCCAAGGCAATAGAAATAAAAGCAAAAATAAACAAATGGGACCTAATCAAACTTACAAGTTTCTGTACAGCAAAGGAAACCATAAACAAAACAAAAAGACAACCTAGGAACTGGGAGAAAATATTTGTAAATGATGTGACTAACAAGGGCTTAATTTCCAAAATATACAAATAGCTCATACAACTCAACAACAAAAAACCAAACAACCCAATCAAAAAATGGGCAGAAGACCTAAACAGACATTACTCCAAAGAAGTCATACGGATGGTCAACAGAGACATGAAAAGATGCTCAATATCGCTAATTATTAGAGAAATGAAAATCAAAGCTACAATGAGGTACCACCTCACCCTGGTCAGAATGGCCATCATTGAAAAGTCTACAAATAACAAATGCTGGAGATGGTGTGGAGAAAAGGGAACCCTCCTACACTGTTGGTAGGAATGTAAGTTGGTGCAGCCACTATGGAAACCAGTATGGAGGTGCCCTCAAAAAACTAAAAATAGAGTTGCCATGTGGTCTAGCAATACCACTCCTGGGCATATATCAAGACAAAACTATAATTCAAAAAGATACATGCACCCCCATGTTCATAGCAACACAATTTACAATAGCCAAGACATGGAAACAACCTAAATGTCCATCGACAGATGAATGGATAAAGAAGATGTGGTACAAACATACAATGGAATACTACTCAGCCATCAAAAAGAATGAAATAATGCCATCTGCAGCAACACAGATGGACCTAGAGATAATCACACTAAGTGAAGTAAATCAGAAAGAGAAAGACAAATACCGTATGACACCACTTATATGTGGAATCTAAAATATGACAGAAATGAACCTATCTATGAAACAGAAACAGACTCAGAGACATAGAGAACAGACTTGTGGTAGCCAAGGGAGGGGGTGAGGGAGGAAAGAACTGGGAGTTTGGGATTAGCAGATACAAACTATTATATGTAGGATGGATAAACAACAAGGTCCTGTTGTATAGCACAGGGAACTATATTCAATATCCTGTGATAAACTATAATGGAAATAAATATATAAAAAGAATGTGTATATATATATGTATATATATATACACATTCTTTTTATATATACAAAAGTTATATATATAACTTATACATAACTTTATATATATATATATATAAAACTGAATTAATTTGCTGTACAGCAGAAACTAACACAACATTGTAAATCAACTAAAGTTCAATAAAAAAAATAGGAGGAAAAAAAAAAAACTTATGGCCCTGGACATGTAGAACTGACATAACTGGGTCCTCAATTTCACAAAATGCCTTTAGAGAACCTTAGCAAAATTAGACAAAGAACATTAATGCTTGTGAACACAGATTATCTTTGTGTATCATTAGGAGTAAATGGTGTATTTATTCACACACTGGACTGCTTAAAATGAAGTTGTTCAATGAACTTATGAGTTGACTCCATTGGTGAAGTGGTCTCTGATCTGTGGTAAAGTTAGGACCTTAGATCCATTATTTATGGATAGTGTGTCTTTGTACAGACATACCCCAATATCAGGGCTTCCTATGTAACTGGAGAGAGTCATTTGAGGATTTCCCCAAGGATGGTTCTGTTCTCTAAATGGAACATATCCAAAAATCTGTTTTCTACCCTCATTAGATCATTTAATAGTCACTCAGTAGTCACCAACGATGACTTTTTCCTCAATGTTTGTACTTCTTGCCCTCTTTGCACCTTTTGGCACTCTTGAAGCCCATCTTATTCCTTAAAATATTTTCCTCCTGGCTTCTACAATACGCAGCTATCCTGATCTTTTTCAAACCTTGCCTCTTCTGATTTTTATTTCTTCAGTCTAAAAATGTGAGTGCTTTACCTGCTTTGATTCTAGGAATTCTGCTTTACCTTCTCTCTCTCTTCTCTCTGCTTCCCTTGGATGGATATATGATACCAAAGCAATATCTTAAGCATTTCCTCTATCCCAAGACTCAGTCTGGAATTTCTTTTGTCTGCTGCATATTTCCACAAAGATGTCCTAATCATTACTTGAAACTCAATCTCCTATGTCCAAAGCCAATAACTGTAATATCCCTCCCAAGAATGGATTTTCCTATCTCTGCTAATGATCCCTCCTGTTTCAGTTGTACAAATATTTGATTAATGAGCAAAGGTTACAGAAGCATCTGAAGTAACTTTTTTCTCCAGTCACTTGGAAGGCAGACAGAGTCTGCACTTTTGCATAATTTTTACTTTTCAAAATTTCTATCATCAACAGGGTTAGGCTTATCCAGAAGAATATTCAACCAAAGAAATAGCTGCAAAAACGATTTCTAAGAAAATATACCTATATTTTTTTCCTTTAAGGGGAAAATGGGAAATCAGGAGAAATAATGCAAAAAATTCGGTGCTCTTAAGTCAGCAATAGTATGTTACATATTTATTTTTTTCAAGCAATTTTCATTATCAGTTAGGATTGCTGAGTTTACTATGTCCCATTCTTAAGTAATAGCATTTTGGTTTCCAAGATCTTTAGTCAATGCTAATTTGTAGATCAAAGTTTTCTAATGCAAGGATCTTGAGGATTCAGGTTTACAAAAATTTTAAATAACACATTTCCCTTGGATCTATACTCACTGAAAACAATCAAACTCTCATCACTTTCTCCATGGTACCTAACAATATCCTACAAAGCTACTGAAAAGAGAGAAACTCCTTTGTTGCCCCTGCTGGTAGAAGGTGAGTGGTCAGTTCTATTGTTCTTTAGGCCCATGAATATCATATGTTTAAATAAAACTCACAATTGGGTGAACCTTCTCATTCCATCATTTAAACCTCAACCAGGAGATGATTCAGACTGTGTTTATTCAACTGCTAACTATTTTCTGAACTCAATGTAGAAAATCAGTCAAGCCAGTTGTTGGGCTGCAAGTAGATAGAAAGGTCACAGGAAGTCTACAGAAAGCAGACAGGAAGAAGCAAGTTCTTTCTAGAAACCCAGAGACCCTTGTCTTTAGCTAGTTCTACGGAATAAACCATGGAATTTAGCAAATTAATGGTTTTAGCATTACAAATGTAAAGGCCTTAAAATGCTAAGCAAAGATGCCAGGGTAATTGTTGAAGGTGATTATAGGCCTCATACAGAAAAATCTATTTTTCCTCCTTTAAAAAAAATTTTTTTTCGCCTGTTTTTCCCCTAATAATAAAAACAAAGGGGTCCAAAACATGTCAAAGAGTGATGAATGAAAGGAGACAATGCCATTTAGAAATCATTTAATGTTTGTGTGGTCGTTCTGCTTTAATAATATTCAGATGTTCAACCACTTTCTTTTTTTTCCCAGATTTTAAATACACAGCCGTAAAAGATGTGAGAGGCCATTAGGAAATCTATCTAATGGTCAGAATTTAGGACAGCTACATTTGGTTCATTCTCCTCTCCCCCTCTTTTATTGGTCTCAGGACTCTTTAGAAATTTGCATAAAACAAATATTTTACAGTTGGGAAAATTTTTTTAGTACAGTTTTTCTGTGAAAATTGCCAGAAGTCCTTGGCTAGGCAAACTGCTCAACCAAACGTAGCAGTATAGACTGGGGCAGAATGTGGGTTACCGTGAGAAAAGATCATCTACGTTGTCTGTGGTTTTGAATACTGCCTGAAATGGAGTTTGTGTTTGTTTCTTTATTTGTTTTTGCAATTCTGGATCCATATTTTATTTTCAGTCTAGGAAAGCATTCAGGGTGGGGAATTTTCTTGCTTTTACTTGATAACACTCATGGCCATTTTACTAAGAAACACTGCTATTGGGCCATCTGAATCAAATCCATCAACAGTTGGTGCCCATTTCAGGTATCAAAATAGCTTCTGATAAGGATTCTCTAAACATTACTAAAATTTGCTTCTTATTAGAATCGAGAATATCACTGAATCATTTTTAAAAAGCTGCATGAAAGGTCATTTTTGGTTACCTGTTTGGACATAGAGTTAATCACAAAAAGTTTGAGTCATTGACTTGTTTTTAATCCCTCATGATACTCATGTATTTGGATGATTTTGTGGATTAGACCACTATTTCTTCATAAGGCATCTGAAAATCATTAAGGCTTCAGGTATTTTTTTTTTAAAGTAAAGATGCCTGATAGAGGCAGTATATGGAAATGTGCTCTTCAGATAAATAATGAAACTGACTTATCAAACCATGTTCAGAACCAACTAATATTTGTTAAATCCTTCTAATATTTGTTTATTATAATGTACTGAGTTGGAGAATGAAATAGCTAACTAAATCACTAACATAAAGCTATTGCTTTCTGTATTTGTTCATTCAGTGGATAAAAGATGCTGTGGACCATCAATATATAATATATAAGAATGCAGGATATATGAGAATGGAGTCTTCTAGGGTAAAGGAGTTTACATCACTGGGTTTTTTGCTTGTTTATTTTTTGTCTGGTATATGCTGTTACTATTTTGTTTATACACTACCATATTCTAAATAAAGTCTTCAGTGAGTTTGGCAAGCAGGGGGAAAGAAATTGAGAGACAGAATCAAATTTGCACCTGAAAAATTCAGAGTCTGGGAAAGTCATTAACAGTGTTTACCACTCATTAAGCCCAGCAACTAAAGGAACCCCCCACTAACACTTAGGCAAGGTAGGGTTGTCAGATTTAGCAAATAAAATTACAGGATGCTGGGGATCAGGGGAAGATGGCAGAAGAGTAAGACACGGAGATCACCTTCCTCCCCACAGATACATCAGAAATACATCTACATGTGGAACTGCTCCTACAGAACACCCACTGAACGCTGACAGAAGACCTCAGACCTCCCAAAAGGCAAGAAACTCCCCACGTACCTGGGTAGGGTAAAAGAAAAAACAGAGACAAAGAATAGGGATGGGACCTGCACCAGTAGGAGGGAGCTGTGAAGGAGGAAAGGTTTCCACACACTAGAAGCCCCTTCGCGGGCAGAGACTGCGGGTGGCAGAGGAGGGGAGCTTCGGTGCCGTGGAGGAAAGCACAGCAACAGGGTGCGGAGGGCAAAGTGGGGAGATTCCCGCACAGAGGATCGGTGCCGACCGGCATTCACCAGCCTAAGAGACTTGTGTGCTCACCCGCTGGGGCGGGCGGGGCTGGGAGCTGAGGCTCGGGCTTCTGGTGGAGCGCAGGGAGAGGACTGGGGTTGGCGTCGTGAACACAGCCTGAAGGAGTTAGTGCGCCACAGCTAGCCGGGAGGGAGTCCAGGGAAAAGTCTGGAGCTGCCGAAGAGGCAAGAGACTTTTTCTTCCCTCTTTGTTTCCTGGTGCGCAAGGAGAGGAGATTAAGAGTGCTGCTTAAAGGAGCTCCAGAGACAGGCGCAAGCCGCAGCTAAAAGCGCGAACCCCAGAGACGGGTGTGGGACGCTGGGGCTGCTGCTGCCGCCGCCAAGAAACCTGTGTGCGAGCGCAGGTCACTGTACACACCTCCCTTCTGGGGAGCCTATGCACCCCGCCACTGCCAGGGTCCCGGGATCCAGGGACAACTTCCCCGGGAGAACGCACAGCGCGCCTGAGGCTGGTGCAAAGTCACGCCGGCCTCTGACGCCGCAGGCTCACCCCGCACTCCGTGCCCCTCCCTCCCCCCGGCCTGAGTGAGCCAGAGTCCCGAATTAGCTGCTCCTTTAACCCCGTCCTGTCTAAGCGAAGAACAGACGCCCTCAGGTGACCTACACACAGAGGCGGGGCCAAATCCACAGCTGAGCCCCGGGAGCAGTGCGAACAATGAAGAGAAAGGGAAATTTCTCCCAGCAGCCTCAGAAGCAGCAGATTAAATCTCCACCATCAACTTCATGTACCCTGCATCTGTGGAATAACTGAATAGACAACGAACAATCCCAAATTGAGGAGGTGGACTTTGAGAGCAAGATTTATTATTTTTTCCCCTTTTCCTCTTTTTGTGAGTGTGTATGTGTATGCTTCTGTGTGAGATTTTGTCTGTAAAGCTTTGCTTTCACCATTTGTCCTAGGGTTCTGTCCGTACTTTTTTTTACTTAAAAAATTTTTTTTTCTTAACTATTTTTTAATAACTATTTTATCTTTATTTTATTTTACCTTCTTTCTTTCTTTTTTTCTTTCTTTCTTTCCTTCTTTCTTTCTTTCTTTTTCTCCCTTTTATTCTGAGCTGTGTGGATAAAAGGTTCTTGGTGCTGCAGCCAGGAGTCAGTGCTGTGCCTCTGAGATGGGACAGCCAAATTCAGGACACTGGTCCACAAGAGACTTCCCAGCTCCATGTAATATCAAACAGCAAAAATCTCCCAGACATCTCCATCTCAACACCAAGACCCAGCTTCACTCAGTGACCAGCAAGCTACAGTGCTGGACACCCTATGCCAAACAACTAGCAAGACAGGAACACAACCCCACTCATTAGCAGAGAGGCTGCCTAAAATCATAATAAGGCCACAGACACCCCAAAACACACCACCAGACATGGACCTGCCCACCAGAAAGACAAGATCCACCCTCATCCGCCAGAACACAGGCACTAGTCCCCTCCACCAGAAAGCCTACACAACACACTGAACCAACTTTAGCCACTGGGGACAGACACCAAAAACAACAGGAACTACAAACCTGCAACCTGCAAAAAGGATACCCCAAACACAGTAAGATAAGCAAAATGAGAAGACAGAAAAGCACACAGCAGGTGAAGGAGCAAGGTAAAAACCCACCAGACCTAACAAATGAAGAGGAAATAGTCAGTCTACCGGGAAAAGAATTCAGAATAATGATAGTAAAGATGATCCAAAATCCTGGAAAAAGAATAGAGAAAATACAAGAAACATTTAACAAGGACCTAGAAGAACTAAAGAGGAAACAAGCAATGATGAACAACACAATAAATGAAATTAAAAATACTCTAGAAGGGATCAACAGCAGAATAACTGAGGCAGAAGACGGATAAGTGACCTGGAAGATAAAATAGTGGAAATAACTACTGCAGAGCAGAATAAAGAAAAAAGAGTAAAAAGAACTGAGGATAGTCTCAGAGACCTCTGGGACAACATTAAATACACCAATATTCGAATTATAGGGGTCGCAGAAGAAGAAGAGAAAAAGAAAGGGACTGAGAAAATATTTGAAGAGATTGTAGTTGAAAATTTCCCTAATATGGGAAAGGAAATAGTTAATCAAGTCCAGGAAGCACAGAGTCCCATACAGGATAAATCCAAGGAGAAACACGCCAAGACACATATTAATCAAACTATCAAAAATTAAATACAAAGAAAACATATTAAAAGCAGCAAGGGAAAAACAACAAATAATACACAAGGGAATCCCCATCAGGTTAACAGCAGATCTTTCAGCAGAAACTCTGCAAGCCATAAGGGAGTGGCAGGACATATTTAAAGTGATGAAGGAGAAAAACCTACAACCAAGATTACTCTACCCAGCAAGGATCTCATTCAGATTTGATGGAGAAATTAAAACCTTTACAGACAAGCAAAAGCTGACAGAGTTCAGCACCACCAAACCAGCTTTACAACAAATGCTAAAGGAACTTCTCTAGGCAGAAAACACAAGAGAAGGAAAAGACCTACAATAACAAACCCAACACAATTAAGAAAATGGGAATAGGAACATACATATCAATAATTACCTTAAATGTAAATGGACTAAATGCTCCCACCAAAAGACACAGACTGGCTGATTGGATACAAAAACAAGACCCGTATGTATGCTGTCTACAAGAGACCCACTTCAGACCTAGGGACACATACAGACTGAAAGTGAGGGGATGGAAAAAGATATTCCATGCAAATGGAAACCGAAAGAAAGCTGGAGTAGCAATTCTCATATCAGACAAAATGACTTTAAAATAAAGACTATTACAAGAGACAAAGAAGGACACTACATAATGATCAAGGGGTCAATCCAAGAAGAAGATATAACAATTGTAAATATTTATGCACCCAACATAGGAGCACCTCAATACATAAGGCAAATACTAACAGCCATAAAAGGGGATATTGACAGTAACACATTCATAGTAGGGGACTTTAACTCCCCACTTTCACCAATGGACAGATCATCCAAAATGAAAATAAATAAGGAAACACAAGCTTTAAATGATACATTAAACAAGATGGACTTAATTGATATTTATAGGACATTCCATCCAAAAACAACAGAATACACATTTTTCTCAAGTGCTCATGGAACATTCTCCAGAATAGATCATACCTTGGGTCACAAATCAAGCCTTGGTAAATTTAAGAAAATTGAAATTGTATCAAGTATCTTTTCTGACCACAACGCTATGAGACTAGATATCAATTACAGGAAAAGATCTGTAAAAAATACAAACACATGGAGGATAAACAATACACTACTTAATAACGCAGTGACCACTGAAGAAATCAAAGAGGAAATAAAAAAATACCTAGAAACAAATGACAATGGAGACACGATGACCCAAAACCTATGGGATTCAGCAAAAGCAGTTCTAAGAGGGAAGTTTATAGCAATACAATCCTACCTTAAGAAACAGGAAACATCTCGTTTCCTGGAGGAAACACATAGGGTGTCCAGCACGGAGCAGCTAGGACCGAGAGCCATGGATGTTGAGCCTGCGAATCCAGAGCCTGTGCTCCGCAATGGGAAAGGCCACAACAGTGAGAGGCCTGTGTACTGTGAAAAAAAAAAACAAAACCTATAGTTAGCAGAAGGAAAGAAATCATAAAGATCAGATCAGAAATAAATGAAAAAGAAATGAAGGAAACGATAGCAAAGATCAATAAAACTAAAAGCTGGTTCTTTGAGAAGATAAACAAAATTGATAAACCATTAGCCAGACTCGTCAAGAAAAAAAGGGAGAAGACTCAAATCAATAGAAATAGAAATGAAAAAGGAGAAGTAACAGCTGACAGTGCAGAAATGCAAAAGATCATGAAAGATTACTACAAGCAACTCTATGCCAATAAAATGGACAACCTGGAAAAAATGGACAAATTTTTAGAAATGCACAACCTGCCAAGACGGAATCAGGAAGAAATAGAAAATATGAACAGACGAGTCACAAGCACTGAAATTGAAACTGTGATTAAAAATCTTCCAACAAACAAAAGCCCAGGACCAGATGATTTCACAGGCAAATTCTATCAAACATTTAGAGAAGAGCTAACATCCATCCTTCTCAAACTCTTCCAGAATATAGCAGAGAGAGGAACACTCCCAAACTCATTGTATGAGGCCACCATCACCCTGATGCCAAAACCAGACAAGGATGTCACAAAGAAAGAAAACTACAGGCCAATATGACTGACGAACATAGATGCAAAAATCCTCAACAAAATACTAGCACACAGAATCCTACAGCACATTAAAAGGATCATATACCATGATAAAGTGGGGTTTATTCCAGGAATGCAAGGATTCTTCAATATACGCAAATCAATCAATGTGATACACCATATTAACAAGTTGAAGGAGAAAAACCATATGATCATCTCAATAGATGCACAGAAAGCTTTCGACAAAATTCAACATCCATATATGATAAAAACCCTGCAGAAAGTTGGCATAGAGGGAACTTTCCTCAACATAATAAAGGCCATATATGACAAACCCACAGCCAATATCATCCTGAATGGTGAAAAACCGAAACCTTTTCCACTAAGATCAGGAACAAGACAAGGTTTCCCAGTCTCACCACTCTTATTCAACATAGTATTGGAAGTTTTAGCCACAGCAATCAGAGAAGAAAAGGAAATAAAAGGAATCCAAACTGGAAAAGAAGAAGTAAAGCTGTCACTGTTTGCAGATGACATGATACTATACATAGAGAATCCTAGAGATGCTACCAGAAAACTACTAGAGCTTATCAATGAAGTTGATAAAGTAGCAGGATACAAAATTAATGCACAGAAATCTCTGGCATTCCTATACGCTAATGATGAAAAATCTGAAAGTGAAATCAAGAAAACCCTCCCATTTACCACTGCAACCAAAAGAATAAAATATCTAGGAATAAACCTACCTAAGGAGACAAAAGACCTGTATGCAGAAAATTATAAGACACTGGTGAAAGAAATTAAAGATGATACAAAGAGATGGAGAGATATACCATGTTCTTGGATTGGAAAAATCAACACTGTGAAAATGACTCTACTACCCAAAGCAATCTACCGATTCAATGCAATCCTTATCAAACTACCAATGGCATTTTTCACAGAACTAGATCAAAAAATTTCACTATTTGTATGGAAACACAAAAGACTCCAAATAGCCAAAGCAATCTTGACAAAGAAAAATGAAACTGGAGGAATCAGACCCCCTGACTTCAGACTATACTACAAAGCTACAGTAATCAAGACAGTATGGTACTGGCACAAAACAGAAATATAGATCAATGGAACAGGATAGAAAATCCAGAGATAAACCCATGCACATATGGTCACCTTATCTTTGATAAAGGAGGCAGGATTATACAATGGAGAAAAGACAGCCTCTTCAATAAGTGGTGCTGGGAAAACTGGACAGCTACATGTTAAAGAATGAAAGTGGAACACTCCCTAACACCATACAAAAGATAAGCTCAAAATGGATTAAAGACCTAAATGTAAGGACAGACACTATCAAACCCTTAGAGGAAAACATAGGCAGAACACTCTATGACATAAATCACAGCAAGATCCTTTTTGACCCACCCCCTAGAGGAATGGAAATAAAAACAAAAATAAACAAATGACACCTAATGAAACTTCAAAGCTTTTGCACAGCAAAGGAAACCATAAACAAGACCAAAAGAGAACCCTCAGAATGGGAGAAAATATTGGCAAATGAATCAACTGACAAAGGATTAATCTCCAAAATTTATAAGCAGCTCATGCAGCTCAATAACCAAAAAACAAACAACCCAATCCAAAAATGGGCAGAAGACTTAAATAGACATTTCTCCAAAGAAAATATACAGATTGCCAACAAACTCATGAAAGAATGCTCAACATCATTAATCATTAGAGAAATGCAAATCAAAACTAAAATGAGATATCATCTCACAGCGGTCAGAATGGCCATCATCAAAAAATCTAGAAACAGTAAGTGCTGGAGAGGGTGTGGAGAAAAGGGAACACTCTTGCACTGCCGGTGGGAGTCTGAATTGGTACAGCCACTATGGAGAACAGTATGGAGGTTCCTTAAAAAACTACAAATAGAACTACCATATGACCAAGCCATCCCACTACTGGGCATATACCCTGAGAAAACCATAATTCAGAAAGTGTCATGTACTAAAATGTTCATTGCAGGTCTATTTACAATAGCCAGGACATGGAAGCAACCTAAGTGTCCATCATCAGATGAATGGATAAAGAAGATGTGGCACATATATACAATGGAATATTACTCAGCCATAAAAAGAGACGAAATTGAGTTATTTGTAATGAGGTGGATGGACCTAGAGTCTGTCATACAGAATAAAGTAAGTCAGAAAGAGAAAGACAAATACCGTATGCTAACACATATGTATGGAATCTAAGCAAAAAAAATGTCATGAAGAACCTAGGGGTAAGACGGGAATAAAGACACATACCTAGTAGAGAATGGACTTGAGGATATGGGGAGGAGGATGGGTAAGCTGTGACAAAGTGAGAGAGTGGCATGGACATATATACACTACCAAACGTAAAATAGATAGCTAGTGGGAAGCAGCCGCATAGCACAGGGACATCAGCTCGGTGGTTTGTGACCACCTAGAGGGGTGGGATAGGGAGGGTAGGAGGGAGGGAGACACAAGCGGGAAGAGATATGGGATCATATGTATATGTATAACTGATTCACTTTGTTATAAAGCAGAACACAGCATTGTAAAGCAATTATACTCCAATAAAGATGTAAAAAAAAATTAGAGGGTGCCCTATTAAATTTGAATGTCAGATAAACAACAAATAAAATTTTAGTGTAGACAATCTCATTTCTACAAATGTAAATGAAGGATAAAATATAAGCACCACTCTGAAATAAGGTGAATCATTCTGTCTCGGTAGAAACAGTTGCCAAATGGTGGTGTCTCTCTCCTGAACATACATAAGGTACATTTAAAAACATTTTAATTTTTATTGAAGTAATTATTGTACATAGTTTGAAAAATCAAATAGCAGTACAATGCTATCAGGGAGAAGAGCGGTCCCCTGCCATGTCATCCCCACTGTGGAATCCCAATTTCCAGAGGCAATCACTTTCAACACATTTTGCTTTTTTTCCTGGTGTTTATTTCCGTATTTCTAAATTGTGTGCATAAACTGCTATTACTACTTTAGATAATATCTATTGAGTTCTGGCTATGAAATATTAGGATACAGCTCTCTTGCACAGCCCAACTCCCCTCACCCCCCCGCCACACACACACGCATGCTAACACACACGTATGCATTTTCTTTCTATGACCTCCCACCAATTATCATAATATAATTACAATGCAGACTTTAGTTGAATAAAGAGTAACATCTACATCACTATCAAGATATGAATATGGTTTACAGTAGAATCACGTAGTGTGTATTTCATTTACTCTCTTGTACAACTTTTGTTTTCCCTGGAGTTAATAACAAATTAATTTTTCAATGATTACTTTTCTATGCAGTAACTCTAATTTATCCTCAAATTCTTTTAAGAGAATTCTAAACTCCTTTTCAATATGGCAAACACAACCAAAAAAATTATAAGTTCCATATTTTTTCCTTAAGGTAGCCTTTCTGAAGCCCTCTGTCCTCTTGTTTTGAACTCGATTAGTAACGGTATAGTCCTGCTACCCAATACTGTCCTAGGATTTTTGTTCACTGTCATAATTGGACTTCCTCATGTCTACTGTATGGACATCATTATATCCTAGACCCTAGGTCTTCCTCTTTCTTGCTTTAATTTCTGTTAGTAGAGTACATTTTTTTAGGATGTTTTTAGGACTTTGGGAGGAAGAGCACATGGGTGGTACACAAAGACTCTTGACTATCACAGACTTACTTCATTCATTAAAAAAAACTCCATGGATCATAACACTTTTAGAGCAAGAAGAAATTTTTATACTTCATTTTACAAATGAGGAAACCGAGACTGAAATAGGTGAAGAAACTCTCATTTAAGTCACACTGTTATGAAATCTATGAGAGTCTATTCTTAAAAAGAAATTTTAAAAATCTTCTTTAACTTTGAGAGGAAGCTTGTGATACTATCAACTACCAGGTTAAATATGGACAGAGCTGAGAAAGAGGACAAATGTTTCTATACTAAGGCAACTCTTACTAGCTCCTAATTGGTACAGGGTGCTGACTTATTAACAATGATCCTGAAATGAAATATATTTACTAATTACTGTTATAATTCACTGACCTCCATTTACTAATAACCAAAGAGAGAAAGAGTTTAAGATTGATGGTGGCTCCATTAATCTCTTTGAAATCAATTAGAAAAGATTAAAAAAAAAAACTATATTCTTTGGAGGATTCACATCCCAAAGTGTAAGGCACCTCAAAACTGTTCTCCTTGAAGCAATAAAAGACACTTTTTAACCCATAATGAGCCTGATTCAAGTAAAACTGTAGTATCCTAGGATTTCTCCCAGTATCTGGAATCTTTTAGTAAAACTGGAGACCAATCATCTCTGAGGATCCCTTTATCTTTAAAAAGGAAAGTCCAGACATCCACAGCAATGAAAAGGATCTCTATCTCATGTAGGGAGCATAGAATAAGAATATTGTTTCGGTTGAGTCTAAAGAAAATAATTTTGGACAGGACAGTACCTTTGTAAGCCTTCAACTTACACTATGGACTGGGTTTGGGTTTGAAAGCAGAAGCTTTTTTTACCTTAAGGTAACAAAAGGCCTTTCATTGTTAAGCAATAACATCAAATTTAAATATCAAAGAATTCTCAAAGTTGTCTAGTAAAACAGTCACAACTGATCCAAAGGGCTGTGCTATGGTTTACACCTAATTAATTAAAGTAGAACCTGTGTTAGCAATATTAATTTTGGCCTGCACTGTTATAAAATCTTTTCATCAGTTCTCGAAGTTTTCCTGTATCCAAGGAATTTTTCCAGCTTCTGAAATCATGTGTCAAATTGTTTGTAATCTGTTGAAAGATATTTGTGACCTTTCTCCAAGCTTAAAAAGAAATAACTTCATCTGTTGGCTGCATCACCAGAGAATTCTGGACAGAGAGAAAGCTAAAAAGTAAAGAGAGAAGAAAGGCAGCCTTTTCTCCTGACCTTTGAAATTGTAATGTTATGTTAATTGAATCTGAATTTCTTGTTAGCAGCTATTTCATTGAACATTTCTGGGAACTGTATTAAGTCAAATGTTTACAGGAAAGCAGGTGTTTTCTCTCACATTTGTTTGTCTCCCTGTTTTCTACACAATATCCATTTTCCCTTTTTCTCTCTGAGTAATTCATTCTCACAATGAGCTCCTGACTTTTTACCCTGTAAATCTTCCTTAGTGAGCAGTTCCTGTTTCACAAATATTTGGTAAAGAAATGAGTGATTAATAGTTGAAAATCATTGTATTCCCCAAAGTGAACACTATTTGTAGCTTTATCAGTAATCATTTGAGTCACAGGATAAATAATGAATTTTTGAGAAATCCCCATATAAATATGGTTTTTCATTTGCATCTTATTTTATTTTAAGATATAATAAGTCAGACAAAATCTATGCCTATATTTTTAAAAACTAAGGAAAAGTGCCTTTTATAGTTAGCCTATTTTAACTATTTCTTGGGATCTTCAATTCTTTGCATAAATTGGAAGGAAGAAAAGTAAGAAATGATATAGAGAGAGAATGTCAGGTGGCCTGTAGGTTTCTATGATTTCTCAGCTGACCTTGACTGTTGATTGGTAAATACTTTAACTCCTCAGTAAGCTTTCAACTCCCCTGCCCTCTGTGAAGGAGCATTTACGATCACAGACCCAGTGAATAGCACACCACTTCTGGGCCTCTGGGAATGAGGTAGGGTGATGTTGGAGAAGAAAAGAGCAGTACTGGGAAGGTTCTCAGAAAGACTGACCTTTGTCTTGGGTCCATCAGATAAGTCAGTCATGCAGAAGAGCTGGCTGGAGGCCTTCAACAGCTTGTCTTAACAAGGACAGAGGTCCATTTGCAGAAGTTGAAACAAGAGCATGTGGGCAAGAAGATAACACCAAAAGGTAAATTTGGTATGATTTGTTGAACAGCAAACAGTAAGTGGAACCGATCTTCAGGGTCACTGATGACTTGGTTGCCACAAGTAAATCCTGTGAATTATCCTGGGGGCAGTGCCGTAAGACTCCAGAAATAAAGTGCTCCTCTGGAACATATTCGCTCTGATCAACTGGGATACTACAGGATAATCCAAGTTCAAATTTTCCTATAGGTTTTCCTTTAAATACTCAGCCTCTCCTGGAGACTCTCAGTCTTAAGAAGCTCAAGTAGAGTCTCTTTATTTCTTCAGGAACCAGCCCTTGAGAATTCACAGGCCTCAAATGCAAGTGGGCATAAAACTGAGCAGCCAGCAATGAAGGAAGTTTATTTCATCCCCACTGTCAATATTTCAGTGATCATCAAGGTCCATAATGACTCTCCCACTCACCTCCATTTTTATTTCCACTACCTCCACCAAGAAATAAATAATAATTACATATACTTTGGGGGATTGTTGATGCACTGTTTCTGGAATCTTCCTGTAAACTAAATTTTCTTAGGCTGTTGTGTCATCTTGTAAAATAAATAAGATGTGATTACAACCTGGCATTTTTACAAAGCCAAGGGCTGGACTTACTGCTGCTCCCTTTTGTCTGATTTTAGTCTGCGTCTCAAAATGGTAGAAAATCCTGTCACAGATCTAAAACATGCTCTCACTTACTGTATACTACTTTGTACTTCCATTCCAGCATTTCTGATAACACAGAACATATTTTCTGCTCTTTTGGATGGTGCCCAAGCATTCTGACTTGATGTAGATATGTCTAGATCAGGCCTCTTGCAGGAAATGTCTTTCAAATCAGGCATCTTGTTCTGGGCTGAGATCAAGGGAGTATGAAAGCTATTAGTAGGAAAAAAATTAGAAATAACAGGAAGAATCAAATATTCTCTTCCTTTTAAAAGAAAGCACTTGAGAAACTAAAGTTTAGTTCAAGTACAGAGGATCAACATCAGGCAAGCTAAAGGCTTTTTAACGTTATCAGAAGTCAAAGCACTAGAATTAAATATGCAGTTTCTCAAAGACTGACTCTTCATTTTCCTTCATCCTCAGCTGAATATAACAAGACAGGGTTTTGGTTTTCTGTTTGGTTTTGGTTTTCTGTCAGTCTGGCAGGGGCTGATTTGCACTTTTTCGCAGCTCCTTGGTCAATGGAGCAATTTTCCATTGCCCATTTCAATCCCAAAGCAGAAGAATTATCCCTATTCTGTTTTATAGCCATAAACTTCTACCTAACAAACTGCCTAACCTCTGTCTTATAAATTCATGTTCCATGTCACAAAGTTAAACTCTTCCAGAGAGAGAGGAGATA
Source organism: Hyperoodon ampullatus (assembly GCF_949752795.1). Classification (NCBI taxonomy): domain Eukaryota; kingdom Metazoa; phylum Chordata; class Mammalia; order Artiodactyla; family Ziphiidae; genus Hyperoodon; species Hyperoodon ampullatus. Next base: position 87,819,002 of record NC_136916.1, read on the forward strand.
ATAGTAAGAATAAAGTCATCCCAATTTAAAAAGTCAACTCTATGTGCCTTACTGATGCTTGGTTAGGGCCATATTCATTTCATTTTGGTAAACACAGATCACCTGTTGTGTGCTGAATGTTGTACCCGGTTCTATGAGGGATACCATGTCCTGCCCTCAAGGAGCTCAAAATCATGTGACAGGGATGGGGAAAGCATAATGAAAAATAAACACAAATAGCTATCATAGAAGACATGATGTGATAAATACCACAAAAATGACATATAAAGAAAGACATGTATAAAAGCAATAAAAGATTGAGCCATCTCATGTTCGTTTCCTCAATGTTTTGTAATATACGTCTATATACATCTGTGTACATAGAAGAAAACATACATGAGTAATATTATCTGAGCTTTAAACTTTCTGCTAACTTTTTACATGGTCTTTGACATACAAGAAAATTAATTATCTTAGTTGGTAAAAAAGTTTTCCCTTATACTCTATATCCATAAAGAGAAACCTAGGATATAAACAACTTATACAAATTCATATGACTTGGATTTCCCAACCACAGTTCACTCCCTCTTCTCTCTTGGTGACATATCTCCCTCAACCTCTGTCATCTCTGTCTTCATTCACAAGGTCCCCATTACAAAGAGATAGGTTATGTGCCAGATTGAATTATCATTTCAACCTTCTGCCAACAGAATTCCACCCATCTTGTTCCTAAGGGATGGATCCAACATGAAGCTACCTTGACCCACAGCAGTTGGTACTTTGAGGATCTTACCAGAGCTGGCTCTGTATGGCTCAGGAAATGTTCAAATGTCAAACTGTCTGACAGTGACAACAGTGGAGAGTAAGAGCGCTGAATCTTCTCTACCCCACAACAAAAAGTAAGGACACTTCTAATGTGTGTTTTGGCTTCCCTATAACATGCATTCCAGCATGATAAGCACCTTACATTCTCTACTGGATTATAGTGAGTATATCTGGGGATGTGTATGCATTTAATGATCAAATGTTGTATCGTTAGTCAAGTTCCTTAGAAGCAGAAGCTGAGAAGGGGATTCCTGATCAAGTGATTTATTGGAGGAATGCTCTCAGGAGACGGGAAGTGAGAGAAGCCATATAGTGCAAAGGAACTAAGTACAGCAAGAATAGCTTCCTGGGCGAGATGGCTTTTGCTGGGCTGAGAGCAATTCTCTGGAAAAAGAAGTAGCAGTGAGTTGAGTTACTAGCATCTAGAGGATAGCTGTCCTGGCTGGTGAAGGGCATCTGTGCAGGGCACCAGCAGCATCCCCTTCATGATAGGATTTCTAAAAGACTGTCACTTTTGGGTAAGAGAAAATTCACTTTGGGAAGTAGATGTCTGTAAAACCTGGTGAAAGTTGCTAAGCTGTAATTCAAATATACAATGAATTGTCCTGGAAGGGTAATTATTTTTTTTAAATTTTGCTTGAAAATTAATTACTTGGCCTTGTGTCTCCTCAGAAAGTCTAGTATGGTCTATAGGCTCTACTCAGTTAACAGATACTCAACTTATCAACATTTTATATGTAAAAATAGGATGTTTCATGCTTTACAGAGGAGAGCATAGAGACTTTCTGGAATTTACTCATATTGATACAGACAATATACCTACCTGATCATTGAGAATCAGTTATGATAATGGTCCAGAATGCTTTGTAAACAGTATATTACTTTAAAATGTAATACAGTTTTATGGTTATTAATAGATGGATAAATAGGTAATAGGTAGATGGCATAGATAGATAATTGGTTATAGGAAAAGGAATGGAAAAAAATGGTTCCCTATATTTATATATTTATATTTATTTGTGTGGTATATTATAACCACCTCATATCAAAAGATTTTGTTTTGTTTTGTTTATTTTGGGTTTTTGGCTAAACATAGTAAAGATAATCAGGGTCAGCTTTGTAAAAAAAAAAAAAAAAAGGATTTTAGCTAAAGACTTCAACAATAGTTGGGGGCCAGTATCTTGAGCCAAAGAACATGGCATCATCCTTGATGCCTCTCATTTTCTCACATCCAAAACCCAATTTGTCCACAAATTCTTTGGCTCAATCTGTAAAATATATACATAATCCAACCACTTCTCTCCAAGTACATCTTTGTTGATACGCTGCTCCAAGATGTCATCTCACCTAGATTTTTGCAATAGCATCTTTCTCTGCTTCCACCCTTGCCCACAACAGTGTATTCTGAACAGGGTAACCAGAGTAATCCTTTTAAAACTTGTCATGTAATGTCATTTCTCTGCTGAAAACTTCCAATGCCATTTTATTACATCTGAATGCAAGACAAGTTCCTTACAATGACCAAAATCTTGCCTGACTTCGCTGACTGCATCTCCCCAAGGCTTTCTCCACTTCATGCTCTTTCTACCCCAGATATGCCCAGCACTATGATTGCAACGGCTGTGATAACTATACAGGTTGTGCAGTACCCAATTGTAGAGAGCACCATTCACATTCACTGTCATCATAGATGTGCATATTTACTACCACACATTTCTGTCAAGTGGCAATGAAGTGTTTTGGGAAAGGAAGGCTATTTGGACTAGCAACAAAGCTGGTTCCATTTTAGGGTTTTGCAAAATTCTTTCTTCAGTCTTGGAATTCACACCCAGCTATATACATTTGGGGAACTCTCGTACCTCCTTTATGTCTCTATTCAAATGATACCTTCTCAAGGCCTACCCTGACCATCCTATTTAATATGCAACCTGCACTACCCTCTAACACACATATACAATTCCTGAAACCCCTAAGCCTGCTCTATTTTTCCCATAGCATTTGTCCCCTTCTAACATGCCATATTATTTACAACATTCACAGGTTTTTGTTTCTCTACCCCCACTAGAATATATGCTCCCTGAGGACAAAGTTTTAGTTTATTTTATTTATTAATGTATCTGGAGTAACTAGAATAATGTCTGCCATATAGTAATTTTTGTTTAATGAATGAATGTCTAATGACTAAGAATGTCTAATTACATATAGTAATTTTTGTTTAATGATCGAATATCTAATGACTAAGACTAATGTCTAATGTCTAACCTTACCTGAGTTCTCTTGGTTTCTGCTCATCTGTTACTGTTGAAGTGAGGATTCAGTGGTACCATAATGGTAACGTACATGCTAAGCACACAGATGAAGCCCTTTTGATGTTATTTCTCAGCGTATATTCTGCTGGTGGTAAAAGCAAGTGATGACCTCCAGAAAAGAAAGTGTCCAGAGTGCTCAGAGTCATATTCACGACCAAGAGAGCATATTTGTTTTGAGATCAAAGGTGGAACATTGTGAACTTCAGAACCGAAGCCACTCTCCTGGCAAGGTACTCATGTGTGCACGTGCTGCTCTCTTTTTCTCCCTCTGTCTTTATCTCTGCCTAAAAAGCCTCTTTGTTGACGTTATGCTCAGGCAGCAAAGAGGGCCCCAGGATCTTCAGGCTTATTTAGTACCTTAGAAAAAGGTACTAAATAAGTCTGAATTTAGTACCTTAGAAAAAGAGAGAGTCTATGTCTCTCAGGGCCCATTTGAATCCCCCCAAAGAGGACTCTCTTTGTGCCTACCTGTGTCACATATGCAAGCCTGGATAAATCACTGTATCCAGGAGAATTGGCCAGTTTGGGACCTATTTACTCTTGATACGGAAAAGTCAGGGCTATGTGACGAAACCTTAGCAATGGAAGAAGCATCAATTAAAAAAAAAAAATGCTGAACAAGCAGAAAAATTAACAAATATCTCAGAACTTAGAATAATGCCTGGATTATTGTGACACTCAATAAATGAACATGTGCATTATATTTTCATTATCTTGCTCATGTCTGTCAGTAGTTTATTGGTCTTTTCAGGGAACTATCTGTTTTATTTATTATCCACTTTTAAAACTTTTCCCTACTTCATTAATTGCTGATATTACCTTTATAAATTTCTTCCTTCTTTTTTCTTTTGGTTTTCTTTTGTTATTTTCTTTTTCAAAATTTTAATTGAATCTTAGTTCATTTAAATATTTTCCATCTTTTTTGGTTTTTAATAAATATATGTATTGGTAGCACACATATGTTTTGATGTATTATGTATTCATTGTTATATTTTTAAATAGATTTATAAAAATCCAGTTTCCTCTTTAGCTCAAGGAGATTATTTTTTTGTTATTGAAATCTAAACATTCTGAGCTATCTTTTTGTTGTAATTTCTAGTTTTATTATATTTTGGTCAGAGAATGTGGACCCTGAGATTTCTTCATTGGAGAATTTATTATGATTTAACTTATGACCTACTTGATCAAATTTTCTAAATGTTCCAAGAGTATTTGAACAATCTAATCTCTGTTGTATATATCTATCATTGCTTATTTTTTCATTTACATCTTCAATAACTTCACTTTTTCCTGTCTACTTGATCTATCAGTTTCTGAAAAGAATATGTTCAAGGCTACTATTAAGATTAAGTTTCTATAAATGTCTTTGTGTTTCCAAAGATTTTTGTAATACATATTGTATGGTTATAATTTTTGTACATAAACACTTATGCTTAGTGTATCTTCTTTGTTATAATTAATGATCTTTTCAAATTCTACTTTCTCTGATATTAATATTACTGTTTATGCTTTATTTGAGTTATCATTTGCTAAGTTCAACCTGGTCTACCCTAACTTTTCAAATTTTTGGAACTAAATTTGGAGTCAGTTACTAAGGCATAATAAGTTTGGCACAGGGGGAGCAGACATCTCACTACAGATATCCAGAGTCTGAGGAGATGCACTTCCCTTCACTCCTTTCCTCTTCTTCAGTCACTGATCAGCGACAGTTACACGCTATCATTTGTACTCTTTTGTTTTGGAGCTTTTAACTCATTTTTATACTGAAATGGTGGGGAGTAGAAGAGGAAAGACAGTGAGTTTAGCTTGAGTAGGTAAAGTGAAAAATGATGTCTTGGTGATGGGGGGTGGGTAGGGGTGGAGGAGAAGTTATTCAGCTGTTCAAGGTAGTAGTGGGCAGCACCTTGGAAGCACTGTGGTCTTGAGAAGTGATAGGAGCAAAATTGTCTCCTTCACAACAGCCTCTGAGCCCAACCCTGCACACATATCAATCATCTGCTCAAATACTGTGGGCTCCAGTTCTGTGAAGAGACACCAGTAATGTGGTCCTGAGATAGGTGCAGACCCTGAACAAGCCAGAAGGTCTACCTACCACACCTCCCACAAAAAATTCCCTCCTCCTTTTGGCCCCAGAGACACACAGAGCATGTCTCTCAGTGCATTGGCAATTATGACATGTTTTACAACTATAAGAGCTAATATTTTAATGTCAAAATGGGGCACAGGGTGGAGGTGGGGAGAAGGGTCAGTTGCACCCCTCACCACTGCTTTCTGGTCTGGTGAGAGCCTCTAGGAAGGGCTCCAGAGGATTTTCAGGCACAAGGTGATAATAAAAAGCAGATGAAGAACTTCAGTTGGTTTTATTATTTTTGAAAACTCTCTATAGAAAATGCATCCTTTATTGCCTGCTCCTAGTGCAGACTGCTTCCACAGCTCCCCCACCCCCTCCTCTTGGGAAGCCACTGCTGGGTTCTCACAAAGATCTCAAAAACTCACAATGCGGGTATCCCATAAAGTTCCACCATCCTCTTTTATTAAAAATTCCTCTCATAGACACGATAGTTTTGTCTGCTATTTGAGGAAAGCTGAGAAATCTCATGTCTTCCTGCCTACAGGAGATTCCAGAGAGGAATGGGTACTGTTTCCTAGAAGATTAGGTAAGATTAGTCACGGAAAAGAGTTTAACCAGGAAGGCTTTGATCAAGGTCAGCAGAGTCCAAATGAGACTTTCCATCAATAATCATAGTATTTTCTTCATTTGATACCAAAAAGAGGGAATTATCTCTATTATCCTGAACAAATTATTAAAAAGTATGTACCTAAGTCTCCTCTTTTTAAAAGATGAGTCAATAATATCTGCCCTGTATTTCCCCCAAAATTGTTCTGTAACAATAAGAAGATGACCCAAGAAAATATGGGCAATGTGGCAACAAGAGTTGGACAGAACCATTCCTGCCTATTACTCGCTGAGAAACAGGCCTCTTCATCTGGACTTCTGGGCCTCCTATTCCAAAAGTAAAGAAATGACCTCTTACTAAAAGGTATCATCAACTGAAAGAGATACATAACATAAAAGCTGAGAATTATGTTTTATTCAGCAGATTTCCTGAGGACTTAAGCCCAGAAGATTGCTCTGAGGGACTGTTCTGAAGAGGCAAGGGAGGAGCCAGGATATGTAGGAGTTTCTGCAACAAAAACCAGGCTGTCGGAACATCAAAAGATTACTGTTAATTAAAGAAAACCAGGGGCTTCCCTGGTGGCGCAGTGGTTGAGAATCTGCCTGCCAATGCAGGGGACACGGGTTCGAGCTCTGGTCTAGGAAGAGCCCACGTGCCGCGGAGCAACTAGGCCTGTGCGCCACAACTACTGAGCCTGCGCGTCTGGAGCCTGTGCTCCACAACAAGAGAGGCCGTGATAGTGAGAGGCCCGCGCACCGCGATGAAGAGTGGCCCCCGCTTGCCACAACAAGAGAAAGCCCTCGCACAGAAACGAAGACCCAACACAGCCAAAAATAAATAAATAAATAAATAATAAAAATTAAGGAATTCCTTAAAAACAAACAAACAAACAAAGAAAACCAGACATCTCAAGTTAATGAGTTTAGCGCTTTTCTACATATGGGGAAATGCAAGAGTCTGGCTCACTGAAATCATTCCTTCGATATCCACCTTGGCTACCTAAGGCCTGTATCATGTTCTTTTCCATCCTGAATCCCCTCAGGGTGCACTGCTGGAGGTGGCTGCAGTGGCTGAGGGCTTGATGGCTGCAACAACCTTTGTTTACTGATATGGCAGCCGTCCACAGTATATTCCACATGCTCCTACTGAGTATATATATATACTCATTGTCTATTATTGTATAGACATGGATTTACTGGTCTTTATTTTCTTTGTGCTAAGTACATTTTGAACCAACACGAGTCTGATACCTTTATTATCATTATTACTAACTATTTTTTTGAAATAAGACATATCTACATAAAATTATATAAATCATAAGGGTATAGGTCAATTATTTTTCACTAGTTAAGCACATCCATGTAATCAGCACCCAAATAAGAAATAGAGCATGAGCAGCACCCCAGAAGTCTTCCCCATGTCTCCTTCCAGTTACTGCCAACCCTTCCTCCTAAGGGTAAGCACTGTCCTGACTAACACAGCCATAAATTAATTTTTCTGGCAGCTCTTTAACAGAAGACATGCCACTTCCATGTAGTTGCTGATAGCTCTCTCATTTTTGCTATATAAGCGTTTTATGATTTAATAAAGGACGGGGAAAAGGTGGGTAGAGTACAAGACAGATATAGAAGATAGGACCGGAAATTATCTTCTCCATAAAATATTGTCGGTTAAGACCAGTGTGTCATTTCTAGAAGGCATGTGATCTTGTAATATTTTTGGTAAAGGAAAGCTTAATGAAGTTGGAACTATTGTGTTTCTTTCGTCTCAGATAAATTGCAAAATACCATTTATAGAAATTTTTAAAGAGAAGGATAGCATTTCTCTGTGGCTTAACTTGATACTTGTCCAAACTTGGAAGAGTTAGAGATGTATCGTATAATATAACACTGTCATCTTAGTTTTTTTAAAGCCCTTTTACTGCAGAATCCAAATACCAGATCTTACCCAGATCACCAATCTATTTCCTGGGTGAGGAGGAGAGAGTTGGGGGCAAGAGATGGGGGCAAGGGGAGGGACCAGAGACTTTGTGCCAACTGACTCAGGGCAGGAAACCTAGTTCCCTTTCCTTTCCCCCCATATCAAATTCTCAACTGCATTCCACTGTCTGACTGGGCTGACCACAGCTGTGGTTGTTTCCAAAATGAAGATGGAATCTAGCCACACTCAGATTTAGTATTCTCTAGAACTGCTGTTCTTCTGGGCATTATTTTTAGAAGTATCACATTGCATAGGTGCTTAATTTTTCTAACTGGCTTTTGGAAAATTTTGCAAATCCTTTTCCACCCTAAATATAAAAGACTGATGTAAGAGGCCTCTGTTCATTGTATTTTTCCTTTGGGATATCCTTACCCCAATGGAAAAAGACAACATGATTGCTTGACACAGCTATCTGCCTAAAATAATGTTGTTGGGTTTTTTTTTCCAGAGTGGATAAATTATAATAGCTCAACACAGCTGCATACTTGAGCATAGGTCTACAAAGTGAGAGACTGTATGGTGACTTCTTGTTACAGCTCTATCTGATTTAGATCAACCAACATTCTCTAAGAGCTTATGGTGTACCAGGCACAGTGACACAGATGACAAAATGACAAATAAGAATTTGTCCCTGCCCATAGGAGTCACAGAGCAAGTAGCACAACAAACACAAAACCAATAATTACCATACAACAATTGCTTGTTAAAGTGAAAGTACTATGTATAATATTTTGCAGAAGAAGAACTTATTAACTCTTACAGAATGTATGGTCTGGGAGGAAGTCACAGAGGGGCTGTTACAGCAAAGACAAGGACCAGCCATGCCAGAGAAAAGGAACAAAAAATGCAAAGGCCCAGAGGAATGGCATAGCCCACTGTTCTTCAGAAACTCAAAGGTGATGAAGATTGTCTCATTGTAAGCTGAAGGGTAGCAGTTGGTGAGAGTAAAGCAGAGGGTTGGGGTCAGATCATGGAGGGACTTTATCTTCTAAAGAGTTTTAAGCAAAGGGCCAATATGGTTAGATTTGCAGTTTAAGGATTGACTCTGGCATAAAAGAAGCTCAATTAGAGGAGGATGAAAATGGAAGCAAGAAGCTCAATTAAGAAATAGTGTTGATCTCAGGCTTTAAATATGCCAAGCCTTTAGTTTCATGCACAATCTCATTCTCACCCTGGCCCATTCTCTTGCTCACTCCCTCTCTTTAATTTTTATTACTGCCTTTCTTTCTCCATACCCCTATAACCCTTCCTCATGCTTTATATAACACTGTAGAAATCTTAGGAAAAATCCTTAAAAATATCCCACATCATCCCACAGCCAATATACCCAAGAACTAAAAATAACTTAGAAAAAGAAGAGAGAGGTTAGTATGACCCATTGATATAATACATCCTATTAATTTTTCCCATTATTATAAGTAGGGAAGGTTATTATAAGTTAGGGAAGGTACCCATTAAAAAATAGACTTGTCTGGTAGTCTATCTGCAGGCTTTGTTTAAATGATGGCAGACTTGGTAGCAGAGCCAGATATGGTTTCAATACTATAACAAACAGCAAAGGAGAAAGTTTATCATTACTAGTGACCTGCTGGTATGCCAACCCTGCCCCAGAGCATCTGCTTGGTCTTTAGCCCTTGGCCAACCATCTCTGACCTGTCACTGGTTGTCCTCATAGGCTGTGACACAGGTGATTCCTCTGCATACTTCTGTATGGACTGGTTGGCATCTTTGTGTCCCACTGCTATCTGGAAGGCATGGGTTTACAGGGGTAAAGGGAGGAGACTGTCTATGGTAGTGGAGCCTGCTCTATTTCTAGATATACAGATGGGCCACAGTTTGACCAGTTAGGGTGACCAAGACTTTGAAGAAAACTAGAAGACTGCCAAAGGATCCCCAGATGAACAGGTATAGATGAATCTAGCAGTGAGAAATGATTTGCACTTTCAATATAAGGAGTGTATATGAATCTCAGGAGAGGGAAACATGGGGAATTTTTTTTAATCTAAAGTTATTATTTAAAATTTTCTTTAAGTCAAAATGTTCATTTATTTAGAAAATGTAAATGTAGTAGAAAGAGAGTTTGGGATATTTGTATTTGTGAAAGGAGAACATTTTTTTGTTGTTGTTGTTTCTTTTCTTTTTCTTTTCTCTTTTTTTAATTTTTTTTAATACTGAGAAACACTGCTCTAACCTGCCTGTCTAATTCACCATGAATGGAAGAAAGCACAGTAGAGTGATCAGCCAGAAGAAAATAAAAGCTCAAATTCAACACCTGATTCAGTGGTTTAGTAGAATTCTTTCCTTCATTATGCTTCAGTTTTCCCTATAAAGCTAAGAAGAAACTCTTTGACTCCAAAAGGAAATGAATCCAGCTATAATCCTTTGCAAGAGATAGTCAGAAGGGCATGCCTTTAAAATTTGCATAAATATATGCAAAGCCTGTTTGCAATGAGCAATTTAATAAAATCTTTAAAGTGTATTCAAAGAACAAGGAAAACTTGTTCATTTCCTAAGTAGGTTTTGATATTTCCCTTTCAAGCAAAATTAAAATTTACTTGCTGCATAAAAATGAATTTATTAGGATCAAGAATTACATTGCATAATAAATAAGGGGTTTTTAGAGCTTTTAGAGATCCTGAATATTTCATTATGGCATAATGAAAAGAATACCAATTTATCGGTCAGAAAAATCTAGGTTCAAAATCCAACCTAAATTTCCACTGCTGGCCAAGATGGAGTAAGACAACTACATCCTATCTCTCCTACTGCTTACAGAACACTTGAGCAACACTATCAATCAACTTAACCTGCTTAACACTTAAAGGAAACTCCAACAACAGTAGAATATACATTTTTTTTCAAGTGCACATGGAAATTCATGATGATAGATCAAATCCTGGGCCACAATGCAAACCATAACAAATTCAAAATAATTGAACAATAATAATTTGTTCTCTGATCAAAAGAAATTAAATTGGAAATCAATAACAAGTATTTTCTAGAAAATTTCTAAATGTTTGAAAATTAAATGGCACACTTTTAAATAATTCATGGGTCAAATAGGAAGTCTCAAAGAAAATCAGAAATTATTTTGAACTGACTGAAAATGAAAAAAAAATATCAAAACTTATGGGATGCAGTTACAGCAGTGCTCAGAAGGAAATTTATAACATTAAATGCTTATATTGGAAAAGAAGAAGGATCTGAAATCAATAATCTAAGTTTTAATGTGAAAATACCAGGAAAAAAAGCAAATTGAACTCAAAGTAAGCAAAAAAAAAAAAAAGTAATGATAAATATAAAAGCATAAGTCAATAGAATTGGTTAAATAAAAAGTAGAGGAAATCAAGGTGAAAAAAGTTTATTCTTTGAAAGATCAATAAAATTGACAAACCACTACCTAGATTGATCAAGAAAAAATAGAAGACCATAAACCTTACAGACATTAAAAGGGTAATAAGAGAATCCTACAAGCAACTCACTGCCTGTAAATTATACAACTCAGATGATTTGGACCAATTCTTGAAAGGGATAAACTGTCAAAACTCATTCAAGAAAAAATAGTTAATTTTCCTATATCTATTCATTGAATTTCACTTATAAACTTTCCAAAAATGGAAAATTCTGGCCTGGATGGTTTCATTGGTCAATTCTACCAAACATTTAAGAAAGAAAGAATAAAAATCTATACAAGTTCTTTCATAAAACACAAGAGGAGGGAACACTTCCCAACTCATTTTAGGAAGCCAATATTACCTTGATATCTAAACTAGAGAAAGACAGAAAAGAAATAAAAAGCATACTTACTGGGAAGGAAGAAACAAAACAGTCTCTATTCACAGATGATAGAGCTGTCTATGTAGAAGCCCAAGAAACCTAAAAAAAAAAAAAAAAAGTGAGTTTAACAAATTCACAGGATAGAAGTCCAATACACAAAACAAAGCACATTTCTAAATACTAGCAATGAACATTTGGAAGTCAAAAATTTTAAAAACAGTCACAAGCATAGTGGCATATAGAGGATGCTCAATAAATATTTGTTGAATAAGTGTTCAATTTAGCTTTCAAATGTATTCTATTTTTGTTTTTCAATAAATTTACATTTCAAAATATGTTTTTCTGGGTGTTATTAACATGGTCTGATATACTCAAAAGTATAACAATTACTCATGGACAGTAGCAGCTGAGAATAAGCTAGGTAGCTAGAAGATAGCTAGAAGCAAGCTTAAAACATTATAATGAATAGTCTACCTTAAGCTTCTAGTAGAATGTTAGTTTCTTATAACTCATATGTAATATGCTCTGTACATTTGGGTCAATTAACGTATATCAGAAAAATTGAAAAATTACATTCTATTTGCATCGTCTTAGTGATCTTATGTACATTGAACTTATTCATCTTTCAACACAAATAAGGAAGAAAAATTCTCAAGAATAACATTGCTAATAATAGCAGGAGATTAGGTCTTCAAATATTAGCATTATACATCCATTCCAACCCTCCATTTAGAATGAGAAACCACAGTATTTCTTGATAGGAATACATCTTTCATGAAGTAAACACACATTTATTGGTTATTTGTGGTGAATTTTACTTTTGCATTATTATATTCATAAAACTGCAGTTCTTTCTAATAGCTATACCACATATTCTATTTTAGTGGGTGAAACACAGAAGGTTTAAGGTCTTTCTCTGAGGCACCACGATGCAAACATCATTCATCTTAAAGCACTCAGTAATAAAACTATTTGTATCCAACTGTTCAAGCAGACAAATGGTCTATAAATCTATAAATGAAAAAAATGAAATAAGAGCTTTAAAATGCTAAATATGTAACCAGTTCATCTCTTGATATAGAGAAAACGGTTACTTTACATATAAAAATTGTACTTAAGATTTCTTTTTATTTCAGAAACGAAATTGAGTTATTTTTGGTGAGGTGGACATAGAATCTGTCATACAGGGGGAAGTAAGTCAGAAAGAGAAAAACAAATACCATATGCTAATACATATACATGGAATCTAAAAAAAAAAAAAAAAAAAAAAAGTGGTTCTAATGAACCTAGGGGCAAGACAGGAATAAAGACACAGACGTAGAGAATGGAATTGAGGACATGGAGAGGGGGAAGGGTAAGCTGGGACGAAGTGAGAGAGTAGCATTGACATATATACACTACCAAATGTAAAATAGATAGCTAGTGGGAAGCAGCTGCATGGCACAGGGAGATCAGCTCGGTGCTCTGTGACCACCTAGAGGAGTGGGATAAGGAGGGCAGGAGGGAGACGCAAGAGGGAGGGGATATGGGGATATACGTATGCATATAGCTGATTCACTTTGTTATACAGCAGAAACTAACACACCACTGTAAAGCAATTATACTCCAATAAAGATGTTTAGAAAAAGATTTCTTTTTATTTCAACACAAACACTTATTTGGCTTGTGGTCTATAATCAGAAGATATTCATCATAAATCGCTATTCTTGCACTGAATGGAAATTTTCAACTAGAAATAAGGAAGACAGTCAATGACTCACTTTGAAATCACCAACAGAAAAGCTTAATTATTTTGAAATCTATGGTTTTTTATTTCCTTCCTTTATGTGGTTGCTTTTGCTTGCATAATTTTAGAGTGATTTTAAGTTAACACTGTCATTGTTCCATAGAATAAAACTGCTGTTATAGTGATAAATTGTTTGGAAGCATGTGAGCATTGGGGGGGTAAATTAATGTAGTCAATAAGCTTGAGCTTTTTTTAATCAGAAAGACTTAAGTTTAAATCCAAGTTCTCTCACTTATTTGCTATGTGACTTACACATTAAATTATTTAACCATTTTGAGCTTTTTTTGGTTGTTTTTTCTAACCTTAAAATGAGAATAATACATAACATTGAGTTGTATTAGAAGAGATGTATTGTTGAGAAAATGAAAAGAGATAGTATGTAAAATTCCAGGTGCATGATTTCTCATTAGATGGCACTTTTTATTATTATCTAGTCTGTCCTTAGATAATTATATAAGCCCATGTATTTTAAAGAGTTCACATATTTTAGTTTTTACTCTTGGATCCCTTTTGTCTGGTGAGCCTCATTATGTCTTGTAGGGGAGGATCACTGGATGCAGCTATTCTTTTTAACCAATTTTCAGAAGACCAGTGGGGATTGTGTACAGCAGACACAGCTGGCTGTCTACTCAAGTGGCTTTCAAACTCTGATCTGTACTAAGAAATTCATTTTACATCATGACCGAATATACACACAGATAACTCATAAATTTCGTAAACCACTTTAGTGCTGACTAAGTATGATGAGCTTATTATTTCTACTTATTTTATTCCATTTTATCTAATTTTTAATGTCTATTACTCTCCATTAAATTGCTTTCACGATCCACTAATGGGTTGCGATCTGAAATTTGAAAAATATTATTTTACCCAATACCCGTCCCCTTCCTCCTTACTTCCTTGCTTAAAAACTTCATTCAGAAGTGACTTCGAGCAGAGACCCGGGAGCTGTGAGAACAAAGAAGAGAAAGGGAAATCTCTCCCAGCAGCCTCAGAAGCAGCGGATTAAAGCTCCACAATCAACTTGATGTACCCTGAATCTGTGGAATACATGAACAGACAACGAATCATCCCAAATTGAGGAGCCAGGAGTCAGTGCTGTGCCTCTGAGGTGGGAGAGCTAACTTCAGGACACTGGTCCACAGGAGACCTCCTAGCTCCACATAATATCAAATGGTGAAAATCTTCGAGAGATCTCCATCTCAACACCAGCACCCAGCTTCACTCAAGGACCAGCAAGCTACAGTGCTGGACACCCTATGCCACACAACTAGCAAGACACGAACACAATGCCACCCATTAGCAGAGAGGCTGCCTAAAATCATAAAAAGTCCACAGACACCCCAAAATACACCACCAGACGTGGACCTGCCCACCAGAAAGGCAAGATCCAGCCTCATCCACCAGAACATAGGCACTAGTCCCCTTCACCAGGAAGCCTACACAACCCACTGAAACAACCTTAGCCACTGGGGACAGACACCAAAAACAACGGGAACTACGAACCAGCAGCCTGCAAAAAGGAAAACCCAAACACAGTAACATAAGCAAAATGAGAAAGCAGAAAAACACACAACAGGAGAAGGAGCAAGATAAAAACCCACCAGGCCTAACAAATGAAGAGGAAACAGGCAGTCTACCTGAAAAAGAATTCAGAATAATGATAGTAAAGATGATCCAAGATTCTATTTCCAAGATCCAAAATCTTGGAAATAGAATAGACAAAATGCAAAAAACATTTAACAAGGACCTAGAAGAACTAAAGATGAATCAAGCATCGATTAAAAACACAATAAATGAAATGAAAAATACTCTAGATGGGATCAATAGCAGAATAACTGAGGCAGAAGAACGGATAAGTGAGGTGGAAGATAAAATAGTGGAAATAACTGCTGCAGAGCAAAATAAAGAAAAAAGAATGAAAAGAACAGAGGACAGTCTCAGAGACCTCTGGGACAACATTAAACACACCAACATTCGAATTATAGGGGTTCCAGAAGAAGAAGAGAAAAAGAAAGGGACTGAGAAAATATTTGAAGAGATTATAGTTGAAAATTTCCCTAATATAGGAAAGGAAATAGTTAATCAAGTCCAGGAGGCACAGAGAGTCCCATACAGAATAAATCCAAGGAGAAATACGCCAAGACACATATTAATCAAACTGTCAAAAATTAAACACAAAGACATCATATTAAAAGCAGCAAGGGAAAAACAACAAATAACACACAAGGGAATCCCCATCAGGATAACAGCTGATCTCTCAGCAGAAACTCTGCAAGCCAGAAGGGAGTGGCAGGACATATTTAAAGTGATGAAGGAGAAAAACCTGCAACCAAGATTACTCTACCCAGCAAGGAGCTCATTCAGATTTGATGGAGAAATTAAAACGTTCACAGTCAAGCAAAAGCTGAGAGAGTTCAGCACCACCAAACCAGCTTTACAACAAATGCTAAAGGAACTTCTCTAGGCAAGAAACACAACATAAGGAAAAGACCTACAATAACGAACCCAAAACAATCAAGGAAATGGGAATAGGAACATACATATCAATAATTACCTTAAATGTAAATGGACTAAATGCTCCCACCAAAAGACACAGATTGGCTGAATGGATACAAAAACAAGACCCATATATATGCTGTCTACAAGAGACCCACTTCAGACCTAGAGACACATACAGATTGAAAGTAAGGGGATGGAAAAAGATATTCCAGGCAAATGGAAATCAAAAGAAAGCTGGAGTAGCAATTCTCATATCAGACAAAATAGACTTTAAAATAAAGACTATTAGAAGAGACAAAGAAGGACACTACATAATGATCAAGGGATTGATCCAAGAAGAAGATATAACAATTGTAAATATTTATGCACCCAACATAGGAGCACCTCAATATATAAGGCAAATACTAACAGCCATAAAAGGGGAAATCGACAGTAACACACTCATAGTAGGGGACTTTAACACCCCACTTTCACCAATGGACAGATCATCCAAAATGAAAATAAATAAGGAAACACAAGCTTTAAATGATACATTAAACAAGATGGACTTAATTGATATTTATAGGACATTCCATCCAAAAACAACAGAATACACATTTTTCTCAAGTGCTCATGGAACATTCTCCAGGATAGATCATATCTTGGGTCACAAATCAAGCCTTGGTAAATTTAAGAAAATTGAAATTGTATTAAGTATCTTTTCCGACCACAATGCTATAAGACTAGACATCAATTATAGGAAAAGATCTGTAAAAAATACAAACACATGGAGGTTAAACAATACACTACTCAATAACGAAGTGATCACTGAAGAAATCAAAGAGGAAATTAAAAAATACAAACAAATGACAATGGAGACACGACAACCCAAAACCTATGGGACGCAGCAAAAGCAGTTCTAAGGGGGAAGTTTATAGCAATACAATCCCACCTTAAGAAAAAGGAAACATCTCGAGTAAACAACCTGACCCTGCACCTAAAGCAATTAGAGAAAGAAGAACAAAAAACCCCCAAAGTTAGCAGAAGGAAAGAAATCATAAAGATCAGATCAGAAATAAGTGAAAAAGAAATGAAGGAAACGATAGCAAAGATCAATAAAACTAAAAGCTGGTTCTTTGAGAAGATAAACAAAATTGATAAACCATTAGCCAGACTCGTCAAGAGAAAAAGGGAGAAGACTCAAATAAATAGAATTAGAAATGAAAAAGGAGAAGTAACAACTGACACTGCAGAAATACAAAAGATCATGAGAGATTACTACAAGAAACTCTATGCCAATAAAATGGACAACCTGGAAGAAATGGACAAATTCTTAGAAATGCACAACCTGCCAAGACTGAATCAGGAAGAAATAGAAAATATGAATAGACCAATCACAAGCACTGAAATTGAAACTGTGATTCAAAATCTTCCAACAAACAAAAGCCCAGGACCAGATGGCTTCACAGGCGAATTCTATCAAACATTTAGAGAAGACCTAACACCTATCCTTCTCAAACTCTTCCAAAATATAGCAGAGGGAGGAGCACTCCCAAAGTCATTCTATGAGGCCACCATCACCTTGATACCAAAACCAGACAAGGATGTCACAAAGAAAGAAAACTACAGGCCAATATGACTGATGAACATAGATGCAAAAATCCTCAACAAAATACTTGCAAACAGAATCCAACAGCACATTAAAAGGATCATACACCATCATCAAGTGGGGTTTATTCCAGGAATGCAAGGATTCTTCAATATACATAAATCAATCAATGTGATACACCATATTAACAAATTGAAGAAGAAAAACCATATGATCATCTCAATAGATGCAGAGAAAGCTTTCAACAAAATTCAACACCCATTTATGATAAAAACCCTGCAGAAAGTAGGCATAGAGGGAACTTTCCTCAACATAATAAAGGCCATATATGACAAACCCACAGCCAACATTGTCCTCAATGGTGAAAAACTGAAACCATTTCCAGTAAGATCAGGAACAAGACAAGGCTGCCCACTCTCACCACTCTTATTCAACTTAGTTTTGGAAGTTTTAGCCACAGCAATCAGAGAAGAAAAGGAAATAAAAGGAATCCAAATTGGAAAGAAGAAGTAAAGCTGTCACTGTTTGCAGATGACATGATACTATACATAGAGAATCCTAAAGATGCTACCAGAAAACTGCTAGAGCTAATCAATGAATTTGGTAAAGTAGCAGGATACAAAATTAATGCACAGAAATCTCTGGCATTCCTGTACACTAATGATGAAAACTCTGAAAGTGAAATCAAGAAAACACTCCCATTTACCACTGCAACAAAAAGAATAAAATATCTAGGAATAAACCTACCTAAGGAGACAAAAGACCTGTATGCAGAAAATTATAAGACACTGATGAAAGAAATTAAAGATGATACAAATAGGTGGAGAGATATACCATGCTCCTGGATTGGAAGAATCAATATTGTGAAAATGACTCTACTACCCAAAGCAATCTACAGATTCAATGCAATCCCTATCAAACTACCACTGGCATTTTTTCACAGAACTAGAACAAAAAATTTCAAAATTTGTGTGGGAAAACAAAAGACCCCAAATAGCCAAAGCAATCTTGAGAGCGAAAAACGGAGCTGGAGGAATCAGGCTCCCTGACTTCAGACTATACTACAAAGCTACAGTAATCAAGACAGTGTGGTACTGGCACAAAAACAGAAAGATAGATCAATGGAACAGGATAGAAAGCCCAGAGATAAACCCACGCACATATGGTCAACTTATCTTTGATAAAGGAGGCAGGAATGTACAGTGGAGAAAGGACAGCCTCTTCAATAAGTGGTGCTGGGAAAACTGGACAGGGACATGTAAAAGTATGAGACTAGATCATTCTGTAGCACCATACACAAAAATAAGCTCAAAATGGATTAAAGACCTAAATATGAGGCCAGAAACTATCAAACTCTTAGAGGAAAACATAGGCAGAACACTTTATGACATAAATCACAGCAAGATCCTTTTCAACCCACCTCCTAGAGAAATGGAAATAAAAACAAAGATAAACAAATGGGACCTAATGAAACTTCAAAGCTTTTGCACACCAAAGGAAACCATAAACAAGACCAAAAGACAACCCTCAGAATGGGAGAAAATATTTGCAAATGAAGCAACTGACAAAGGATTAATCTCCAAAATTTATAAGCAGCTCATGCAGCTCAATAGCAAAAAAACAAAGAACCCAATCCAAAAATGGGCAGAAGACTTAAATAGGCATTTCTCCAAAGAAGATATACAGACTGCCAACAAACACATGAAAGAATGCTCAATATCATTAATCATTAGAGAAATGCAAATCAAAACTACAATGAGATATCATCTCACACCAGTCAGAATGGCCATCATCAAGAAATCTAGAAACAATAAATGCTGAGAGGGTATGGAGAAAAGGGAACACTCTTGCACTGCTGGTGGGAATGTGAATTGGTACAGCCACTGTGGAGAACAGTATGGAGGTTCCTTAAAAAACTATAAATAGAACTACCATATGACCCAGCAATCCCACTACTAGGCATATACCCTGAGAGAACCATAATTCAAAAAGAGACATGTACCAAAATGTTCATTGCAGCTCTATTCACAATAGCCCGGAGATGGAAACAATCTAAGTGTCCATCATCGGATGAATGGATAAAGAAAATGTGGCACATATATACAATGGAATATTACTCAGCCATAAAAAGAAATGAAACTGAGCTATTTGTAATGAGGTGGATAGACCTAGAGTCTGTCATACAGAGTGAAGTAACTCAGAAAGAGAAAGACAAATACCGTATGCTAACACATTTATGTGGAATTTAAGAAAAAAAAATGTCATGAAGAACCTAGGGGTAAAACAGGAATAAAGACACAGACCTACTTGAGAATGGACTTGAGGATATGGGGAGCGGGAAGGGTAAGCTGTGACAAAGCGAAAGAGAGGCATGGACATATATACAGTACCAAACGTAAGGTAGATAGATAGTGGGAAGCAGCCGCATAGCACAGGGAGATCAGCTCGGTGCTTTGTGACCGCCTGGAGGGGTGGGATAGGGAGGGTGGGAGGGAGGGAGACGCAAGAGGGACGGGATGGGGGAACAGATGTATATGTATGACTGATTCACTTTGTTATAAAGCAGAAACTAAAAAAAAAAAGAAAAAAAAAGAAGTGACTTCAAATAATGTATCCCTTCAATGAAGTCAATCCAGTTTAAAGGCAAATACTGATTGGGCCGCCCTTGCCGATGATTAGTTCAGGGTGTGCATATAGTATAGTTCTGACCAATGTGAGGAGAGTAAGGAGAGATTATCTCTCTGGTTTCTTTTCTTATAAGGGCACGGAATCCCATTCATGAGGATTCCTCTCTCATGACCTAATCACCTCCGAGAGGCGCCCATTCCTAACACCATCACACTGGGGATCAGGATTTTAACGTATGAATTTGAGGGGAGCTGGGGGTGGGGACAGAAACATTCAATCCATTGTACCTGGGAAAAAAGATCTTAATATAGATAGGTAGAAAAGGGAGCAACTCTTTATCCAAATTCACTGCCCCTAAAAAAACTAGTTGGTTATCATTTAATTATGGTCAGTTGTCCATCAACCCATAAGTAAAATCTTTTATATAGAATGATATACAAACTATGCCATGCTTTTTAGTGAACTGAAATTTGAAATAGCAAATATTTCTTGTTATTTCTAATATATGGTTATAAAAAGGTGATTGTCAGCAATTTGCAAATGCACTTCAATAAGCAATATGCTACTCATTATTTTTAAAGTGCACATTAAACGTAAAGACCTAATGTTAGCAACCTTGGGGGTAAAAGCAATCATTAGTAAACCTTTGTTTTTCTTATTTAGAGTAAAGGCTATCAAGTATGGCTACTTTCATATACAACAGAATCACTGACTAGGCATTGAAAAAAATTCAGTCAGCTATCTGGCTGATTAATATAGGGGATATTGTGGTATCCAGTTAAACTATTTTCTATAGCTGCTTCAAGTGATGTTAGGTGGGTTTGCTGTTGTGGCTGCATTCAGCTGGTGGCTAAGCTGAGCGAGAAAGTTCAAGAAGGTCTCTCTCATGTGTCTGGGGCTTTGGTGTTATTGACTGGGGCATTTCAGTTATTCCCTGTGTAGCCTTTCTTTCCATGTAGTGCCTGCCTCCAAGGATCTGCCACATCTCTAGAAGGATAGCTTGGACTTCTCAAGATACCATGTTCCAGTTTTAAATATCTCTGTACATTGATTTCATCTGAGAAGTAAAATTAATTTACTTTTGGAATAGCTTCTCATTTATTTTCATTTCCCAGTGTGAAAATAAATTGAGGTGTCCAGACTTAAATTTGGAAAATATTTTTAACTTTACAAAAGTATTTTCCAAAAGTAACAAAGACTTCTGTTTTTTAAACACAAAAAACATGTTCTCAGGGAAATGTGTCTTGAAAAGAGAAAAAGGAATTTTTTCCCCTAAGATTATAAAACATTAGGCTACTTAGTTCAATGTATTGTCTCCCCTTCCTTCCTTCCTTCCTTCCTTCCTTCCTTCCTTCCTTTCCTTCCTTCCTAAGTGCTTTAAAATCAGAATTTATTGTGTGTTAAATTATTAAAAGTTTATGGGCTTCCCTGGTGGCGCAGTGGTTGAGAGTCCGCCTGCCGATGCAGGGGACACGGGTTCGTGCCCCGGTCTGGGAAGATCCCACATGCCGCGGAGCGGCTGGGCCCGTGAGCCATGGCCACTGAGCCTGTGCTCCGGAGCCTGTGCTCCGCAAGGGGAGAGGCCACAACAGTGAGAGGCCCGCCTACCGCAAAAAAAAAAAAAAAAAAAAAAAAATTATTAAAAGTTTCTCTAGAGTTTCCTAAAGCATTTGTGAAATGTTTGCTTGAGAAACTGGAGGAAAAAAAGGTTACAATAGCAAACATTTAATAACATATCATTGTGAAAAAAAAATCCTCTATAGTAAGTGATAAAAAGATTAGATAATCTTCTCTGAGAATGGAAGAAATCTAGACTGTAAAAAATTCCATTATCTTTACAATCCATTATACTTAGACTTAAAAAATCCCTGAGGTTAACAAAGCAATTTTTCTCAGATTCAGGATAGTTATAAAATTCCAAATATGTAATCAATTAAAGAAAAAGTAGCCATCAATAATTAGAAATTTTGAGTCTATTTGCAGCATTGTCAAGGATATACATGTGTTAAAAGAAACCATTGCCCTTGATAATAAGATTGTAAACATTGTTATTGGTGTTCAAGAGGAAATAAGATAAATATTCTTTTATACATATTTGAGTTGGTTTTTGAACTCCCAGCAGAGAACCAGTTGACATCAACACTTTCATACAGGATAATCAAACATAAATTATTTCTCAAGCTAATAAATAGTTAGCTTTCACTCTAAAAATTTAACCAGAACTTTCATTCATGTTCTTCTCTGCTTCAGAAATTAACAGTTTGTTAAATGCTCATGGATGCTTGTTATGACTGTACTGTATTACAATAACATAAATATTTATAGTACATTTAATAACAAAATAGATATTACCTCTAAGTTTAACTTATATTCAAGCTTTAAAAAGTAGTATTAAATTTTCAAAGCTTTTTATGATGAGTCTAGAGAGGAAAGTAAAATATGTAGATGTCATCTCTTATAAACTCTTAGCACATCCAGAAGCCTATGAAGTATTCTCTACCATTTTTTATTCCCATCTTTATCAGCCAGAAAAAATATTTTCAATGTCATAAATGATCTCGGGGCAAAGACAAAGGCCCAAAGTGCCAACAATAAAACACAGTATCAGGGTTATAATAAATTAGAGGCTGTAAGACCCTTTAAGATTTTAGAATGATGTCAAGCAATGCCTCATAGGCCCTGAAGGCTACAGAATAAATACTGTGGGCATTTTCTACAGCACTTGGATTCTCAGCCCAAGGTAGAAGGGGCCTGACTAGAAGAGATTTATGGAAGTGGCTTTTGTCTAATGGGGTGGACTAATTTGCTAAATAAGGCTCACACAATTTTTAAGAAAATTATATTGATGAAGATACCATCAGCCAACTAAAAGAGAAGCAGTTCAAAAGGAAAAGTCTAGTCCCCCCAATTCTCTACAAGTCTTTTCTTCTTAAGTCTTTTTCTCTTAAGTTCCCCTCTACAAACAAAAATATTGCTGTATCAATTATCTATCGCCACATAGACAAAAAAAATCCCCAAACTTACTGGCTTAAAACAATGATTTTAAAATTTCTCATGCTTCTGTGGATTGACTGGTCATTCTTCTGCTTCAAATGGTGTCAGCTGGAATCACTCACATGGCTGTATTCAGATGGTTGCTAAGCTGAGCTAGAAGGTTCAAGAAGACCTCTCTCACTTGTCTGAGGCCTTGAAAATGTGATTGATTGGGGCATCTCATTTCTTCCCTATATGGCCTTTCTCTCCATGTGGTGTCTCTAGGGATTCTCCATGTGGTCCTTCTCTCCAGCAGGATAGCATGGAATTCTAGCATGATGGCTCAGGACTCCAGGAGCATGAAAATGGAAACTGTCAGGCCTTATTTTCACCACATTTTATTGGTCAAAGTAAGTTACAAGGCCGGCCTAGATTGAAGGGGAAGGAAAATGGACCCCACTCCTCGAAGAGAAGAGTGGTATGCTTGCACAGGGAGGGGAAGAATTATTTGGGGGCCATCTTTGACAGCTATCATAGTCCACCATCTGGCCACAATTCTTGTCCCACCTACATGCAAAACTATACTCACCCCCTACCCTAAAAGTCTCATCCCATGATGACATTAGTTTAAGTTCAGTAGCTTATCATCTAAATCAGGTCCAGATGTGGAGAAAATGCCTCAGGTATTTTTCCTCAGGTGCAGCTACTTGGGAGTGGCTTCTCTCAGTCCAGATTTTCTAGGATAGAAAAACCACACAAACACTCCCAGTCAAAAAGGGGGTCAGGGAAACAGAAGACACAAAACTAAAATTGTTGTTGAGAGCCTCTACACTAAAGGCAAGGGATAGTCCTTGACTGTGGTTCTGTTCATCCCTCTGGAGGCGATTTCCTAATCCATCCCTCACCTTGCTTCTTGGCTCCTCCCTCTGGGATTCTGGCTCTGCCCGCCAGTCATTCTTCCTTTTTCCTAAGAAAAGGAAAGCACTGGGTTGGAAATATTTCCTCTAAACTCTTCTTTTAAATTGAACAGTTCCTTCGTTAGCTCATTTCTCTCTTCTTGTACATTATCATCTGTAGCTGTAGAAAGTTAATTGGTACTTTCATCACTCTGCCTGGAAATCTCCTTAAGAGATCTATAAACTCGGGCTTCCCTGGTGGCGCAGTGGTTGAGAGTCCGCCTGCCGATGCAGGGGACACGGGTTCGTGCCCCGGTCTGAGAGGATCCCACATGCTGCGGAGCGGCTGGGCCCGTGAGCCATGGCCGCTGAGCCTGTGCGTCCGGAGCCTGTGTTCCGCAGCGGGAGAGGCCACAACAGTGAGAGGCCCGCATACTGCAAAAAAAAAAAAAAAAAAAAAGAGAGATCTATAAACTCATAAAGTTCATTTTCTATGTTCTTTGTTATGGCAGGCAGAAGTATTGCCAAGCATTCTGTTACCATATAACTCAGGTCCTACATTTTCCGGCATTTAATAATTTCCTTACTGCCTTTTTCCACCCTCCACTAAGAGTTTGTTTACTATTCTTCAAGGAGAATAGCCTTCTAACCACCTGTATTGTTTTTCTCCTGCTTGCGTAATATAACACCAAACTTAGCAGGCTTAACCAACACAAATTTATTATTATATAGTTCTGTAGGTTAGAAGCACAACACTGATCTCACAGGAATAAAATCAAGATGTTGGCTGAACAATATTCCTTTCTGGAGGCTCTTAGAGAGAAATATGTTCCCTTGCCTCTTCCAGCTTCTAGAGGCTGCCCACGTTCCTTGGCTTGTGGTTCCCCTCTCCCATCTGCAAAGCCAGCCACAGAGTCCTAATTTCGTATCACTCTGACCTCCTCTTATGTATCCCTCTTCCACTTTAAGGACCCTTGTGTTTATATTGGCCCATCTGGATAACCCAAGGTAACCTCCACATCTCAAGATCCTTAATCACATCTGCAAAGTCCCTTTTACCATGTAAGGTAACATATCCATAGTTTCTGGGGATTAGGGTGTGGATATCTTGAGGTAGGGGAGCATTATTCTGTCTACCACAACGACCTTTCAGCCTCCACTAGCAGTCTTCTTGCCACTCTTCCAATCCCCAACCTGCTACCTAGTCTTAAAGCCAGTACCACATGTTTCTGCATTTTGTTAAGATTACATGCTACTCCAGATACCAATTTCTCTATCTGTTGCTGAATAACAAATCACCCCCCAAAATGTCGTGTTTTAAAATAATAACAATCATTTATAAATTCTCTTAATTCACTGTTTGACTGTTTATATTTTTTGCTCCCCATGTGTGCTGGGCTCACTTCTGCAGCTGCATGCAGCTGATCTCACTCAGTCACCAAATGTAGGAAGGTCAGGACCTGAAGCAAAGTGGCTCTCTGCAGTTGAGCTAGACTGTGAAGAAACTGGAAGCTGGAGGTTGCTGACCTCATTCCTTGCAGCTGGGCAGCAAGTCCTTTCTTGAAGATGAATCTGGGCAGCATATCTCTTTGCTTACCACAATCCCCCCCTTGCTTCATATAGGTCTATTTCTCCATGTATGTTTAGGAAGCAGCTCCTACAAGAGTGAAGGGGCCTCTTTTCCTGAGGGGAACTTAGAGGATAGAGGTTAGTGGGACAAACTACAGTCCCTACTGCTGTAGTAAGGCTGTAGAATACAATTAATACTTGTCATCTCCCCCCTCCACTATCAATTCTAGATTTCCCTCATCCTCCACTACCACCTCTGCTGCTGTTGTTGGCTTACCTGGTGTTGTGACCTAGACCCTCATTCCCTGAGGGGCCTGAGTTTCTGCCATCATGCGCTTATCAGGATGGAGTTGCTATACCTTCTCTTTATATTCACAAGTTGTTAAGTATATCACTTGGGCTCCATATTTACCCTTTTCTCCCTTAATAGTGAGTGTAACAGGATCCCTATCTCCTTCTGATGATCAGAGTCAATTATCCCTGGCAAGAAGGTGTCCCCTTTTCTTGCTTGCTGTTCTCTGGGCACAAGGAGCCCAAAGTACCCAGGTAGCAGCTGCAGCTTATATTTCAATGGAATTTTTGCTATATTTCTTAGAAGTGTATCCCTTTTAGGGACCAAGACCTCTCAATATGCAAAGTTCAGAGTTGTGAAGATAGGAAACATAAATAGCACTTTAAGGGTCATTAGAAGTGACTGTAAGGGCTAGGGACACTTCTGCTTTCACCCCTTGGCTTCTAGACCCATATTTTTTGTACTGAGGCACAGTGCCATACAAATATCTTTGATCCAATGCATATAATACATCTTGGAGTATGGCAACTCACTCTTTCAGAGTTTTGCCTCTGAACTGGTATTCAGCTGTACCTTCAGCAGGTTGATCCAAGGCCCTATCAGGCTGGCAGTTTCTCGGTGGTGAGATATGTGACATTATCAGTGGATCCTGTGGATAAGGGTCCACTCCTGCACTTCCTTTTTTGAAAAACAGGTTCCCTGGTTTGATGTGACATTATGTGAGATCTCATGCTAGTGAATCTAATATTACATAAACATTCAGTTGGCGGTACCGGCTGAGGCTCTTTGGGTAGGAAAAGCAACCCCATATCTGGAATATGTGTCTATTCCAGTAACAAGAAACAGGTGGTCACTCTAGGATGGAAGGGGCCTAACGTAGCCAACTTGACACTTGGTCTCAAGGAATGGTGTCATATTGGGAGCTCAGTGTTGCTCTCTATTGCTGGCAGTTTCGGCATGCAGCAGCAGCAGAAGTTAAATTAGGCTTGATCAGTTGAACCGACACTCTGTCTTCATCTCTTCTCCAGTGGACACTCCATTCATGTGCCCAAGGGCCAGCACCCATTGGCCAATGACTGAGGCAGATGATGTCAACTGGGCAATTTATTCAGTCTTCTTTATTGTTTAGTGCCTCTTCAGTAGTGGATGCTCTCTGGTGGGTATTACATGTGATACAAAGACCTTCATTGTTCATGCTCACGCTCAGTGCCAATATGTCCATCCATAGGCCTCTATTCCAGACTTCCTGTGGTTGATCTTCCAATATTTCTTCTCCTAGGACAATTACCAGTTCAGCCACTCAGACTACTCAGTTCTGGACAAGCTTTGTGTGCAACTCAAGAGGGCCACTTTCTGTAGAGCATCAATGGTACTTAGCCATCCAATTCTGTTATTCTTAAATCTATGAGTTCCTTCATGAGTCTTAAGTACCTGATATCCTGCACTCACTAGTTCATTCTCTTCCACAGGTGAACGCTCTCATTTTACCACCGGTGAAAGCTGCCACCTTGAGCCAGGGGCTCCTTATGTTCCATGTACCACATGTGATGGATTCCTCACAGGCACCTTAGACCACTACTGGGACCAACTGTCACAGTTCGGTTCTTTGAAGATCCTGAGATGGAATTTGGGCTGCAAGATGTTTATCAGAGAACACTTGTCAAGGGAAGGGGAAGAAGCAGATTGTGCAGAGGAAGAAGTCAAGCTGCAAAGGAGGAAGCTCTGGAGTGAATTTTACCTGACATAATGTAATGCATTAGGCAAGGGTTTTACATCCCCATTGTGTTCAGTCCTCAGATCTAGGGAGGATGTGACCTCAGGTAAAGTGTTTTCTATAGCTGCTGCAGATGAAGTGCTGAGAGCTGGAGAATTTCTGTCCTCCACACTTCCTGAGGTTCATCAAGTCTTTCCTGGAAGGGGGATCAAGGCAGCACATCTCCATATCTATCAGAGCACCTAATCCATTTGCAAATCATATTTGGCTCTAACTTCAAATATATCCAGGATCTGACCATTCCTTGCCACTCTTATTATCATGACTGCTCTTGTCCAAGCAAGTATCATCTTTCACATGGACTATTGAAATAGTATTCTAATCAATCTTCCTACTTAACTCCTTACCCTCTTACAGTCTATTTTTCACAAAGGAGTCAGAATAATCCTTTAAAATTATAAGTCAAATCTTGTCACTCCTTTGCTTAAACCCTCCAATGGCTTCATATCTCACTCAGAGTAAAATCCAAATATCTACCATGGTCTCATGGTGTTAAGCATTAAAGCATTAAAGATGTGACCCCTTATCCCTACTCCACTATGCATTAAAGCATTAAAGATGTGACCCCTTATCCCTACTCCACTATGATCCTGTCTTCGACCACTTTTTCCCCTCCCACAAATTGGTCCAGCTAAACTGGCCTCCTTCCTATTTCCCAAACATGCCAAGTATATTGCTGCCTCAGGACCTCTGCACATACTTGTTCCCCTTCCTCAGAATGCTATTCTTTGTGTTACCTGCATGCTCATTATCTCTCCCTTCATTCAGGTCTCTGCTCGATTCTACCTCAGGTACTGAGGTTTTCCAAGATGACCTTATTTAAAATAGCATCTCTTTCCTGCACCAGTCACTGTTTGTCTCTTACTCTGCTTTACTTTCCTTCTTAGCACTTATTACCTAATGTGCTATATCCATTATCTAGAAAAGAATCTGGCACATAGTAGGCAACCAAAAATTTCTGTTGAATGGATGAATCCTGGGATTTCTCTTTGCTGCTTTCTTGATGCTCTCTCCTCCCTTTTGGTTCCTTCCTGCATTTTTAAGGCAAACATCCTCCAGTATCTTCCTAAACATCTTTATCTCAAGGGTATATGGGAGGTAAATTTTTAGAGACATTGTATGTCTCTAGTCTATACTCACACTTGATCGTATAACTGGAAGTAGAAACCAAATCGTTTTCACTTAAGAGTTCTGAAGTCATCACCCCAATGTTTTCTACTTTCCAATATTTTTGAGAAGTCCTCTAACAACATGATTCTTGACTTTTGTATGACCTATTTCTTCTCTTTGAAAACTTTTGTTATTTTCTGTGTTTCTGTGGTGTTCTGCAATTCCTTGATGCTAAGCCTTACTCTGTGCCTTTTCTTTCATTCTAAAGACCTGTGTCCTTCAGTTTTAGGATTTAAAAACATTTCTTCTCCCCCACAATTCTCATTCTGTCTGTAACTCTTATTATCTAGATAAAAGGCCTCATGGAGTAGTCCCTAATATTTTTTCCTTCTATTTTTCATTTCTTTGACTTTCTGGGAGACCTCCTCAAGGGGAAAAATAAACATCACCCTGAGTTTAGTAATGACCTTTAGAAAGAAAGACAAAACAAAGTATTGTTTTTTGACTAGCTAGTTATTCACTCGTTATAGTGGCAGAATTAATAAATAAAGATACTGAGGTCATAGATACTAAAATAATCAGCAAAGTGTTGATGAGAACAATACAGCACAGGTGAGTAATTTTCTCCATCAAACACAATATTCTATAAAACTATGTAATGAGATAAATATTATCTATTTATTATAACTACATATAAAGTAAGATTGCAACTGTCAGAATCTCAAGGGGATAATGTAGAAACATCGTGGTTAAAAATAATTTGGAGAGTAGTGCCTTGGTGCATCTCAGCAATCCAACTAGAAACTCAATATGATTATAATCTACACTGTATGTGTAGATTAATAGATTAAGTCTATGAATAGACTCATTCCACCTGGCTAATGCTCTATTTTTTGTTAATTTAAGGTAACTGGTATACAAATAATCTCCAACTTTCTCCTTAACAACAAACGGTATTGGCTAGTATAAGCACTATTATCAGTGTCTTTCTCCTCAAGGTTTTTATTAAATACAACGTAACATGTAGCCTATAGTTTCAACTACAACTTTAAACTGAGGTTGAACTTTTGTTGGAAGTTATAATATTCTATTCATATGCTATATTTTCTCTTCCAACTCTTGTATTGATTTATTTCAGCATTCACATTTTAACCTTTTTTATTTTATCAATTTTTATTTTACTTCTTATGGAAAAACCCAAACAAACTTTTTGGCCAACCCAATAATTTACAGAATCTTTTTTTTTTTTTAACATCTTTATTGGAGTATAATTGCTTTACAATGGTGTGTTAGTTTCTGCTTTAAAACAAAGTGAATCAGCTATGAATGTACATATATCCCCATATCTCCTCCCTCTTGCGTCTCCCTCCCACCCTCCTATCCCACCCCTCTAGGTGGTCACAAAGCACTGAGCTAATCGCACTGTGCTATGCGGCGGCTTCCTACTAGCTATCTATTTTACCTTTGGTAGTATATATAAGTCCATGCCACTCTCTCACTTTGTCCCAGCTTATGCTTCCACCTCCTCATATCCTCAAGTCCATTCTCTACTTCTGTGACTTTATTCCTGTCCTGTCCCTAGGTTCTTCAAAACCTTTTTTTTTTTTTTTTTTTTTTAGATTCCATACATATGTGTTAGCATACTTTTTTTTTTTTTTTTTTCTTTTTGCAGTACGTGGGCCTCTCAGGCTCAGTGGCCATGGCTCACGGGCCCAGTCGCTCCGCGGCATGTGGGATCTTCCCAGACCGGGGCACGAACCCGTGTCCCCTGCATTGGCAGGCGGAGTCTCAACACTGCGCCACCAGGGAAGCCCCTAGCATACGGTATTTATTTTTCTCTTTCTGACTTATTTCACTCTGTATGACAGACTCTAGGTCCATCCACCTCACTACAAATAACTCAATTTCGTTTCTTTTTATGGCTGAATAATATTCCATTGTATATATGTGCCACATCTTTTTATCCATTCATCTGTCAATGGATACTTAGGTTGCTTCCATGTCCTGGCTATTGTAAATAGAGCTGCAATGAACAACGTGGTACATGACTTTTTGAATTATGGTTTTCTCAGGGTATATGCCTACTAGTGGGATTGCTGGGTCGTATGGTAGTACTATTTTTAGTTTTTTAAGGAACCTTCATACTGTTCTCCATAGTGGATGGATAAGTTTACATTCCCACCAATAGTGCAAGAGGGTTCCCTTATCTCCACACCCTCTCCAGCATTTCTTCTTTGTAGATTTTTTATGATGGCCATTCTGACTGGTGTGAGGTGACAACTCATTGTAGTTTTGATTTGCATTTCTCTACTGATTAGTGATGTTGAGCATCCTTTCATGTGTTTGTTGGTAATCTGTATATCTTCTCTAGAGAAATGTCTATTTAAGTCTTCTGCCCATTTTTGGATTGGGTTGTTTGTTTTTTGATATTGAGCTGCATGAGCTGCTTGTAAATTTTGGAGATAAATCCTTTGTCAGTTGCTTCATTTGCAAATATTTTCTCCCATTCTGAGGGTTTTCTTTTGGTCTTGTTTATGGTTTCCTTTGCTGTGCAAAAGTTTTAAGTTTCATTAGGTCCCATTTGTTTATTTTTTTATTTCCAATTCTCTAGGAGGTGGGTCAAAAAGAATCTTGCTGTGATTTATGTCATACAGTGTTCTGCCTATGTTTTCCTCTAAGAGTTTTATGGTGTCTGGCCTTATATTTAAGTCTTTAATCCATTTTGAGTTTATTTTTCTCTACAGTGTTAGGGAGTGTTCCAATTTCATTATTTTATATGTGGCTGTCCAGTTTTCCCAGTATCACTTACTGAAGAGGCTATCTTTTGTCCATTGTATATTCTTGCCCCCTTTATCAAAGATAAGGTGACCATATGTGCATGGGTTTATCTCTGGGCTTTCTACCCTGGTACCCTGATCTATATTTCTGCTTTTGTGCCACTACCATACTGTCTTGATAACTGTAGCTTTCTAGTATAGTCTTAAGTCAGGGAGCCTGATTCCTCCAGCTCTGTTTTTCTTTCTCAAGATTGCTTTGGCTATTTGGGGTCTTTTGTGTTTCCATAGAAATTGTGAAATTTTTCGTTCTAGTTCTGTGAAAAATGCCATTGGTAGTTTGATAGGGATTGCATTGAATCTGTAGATTGCTTTGGGTAGTATAGTCATTCTCACAATGTTGATTCTTCCAATCCAAGAACATGGTATACCTCTCCATCTGTTTGTATCACCTTTAATTTCTTTCATCAGTGTCTTATAGTTTTTTGCATACAGGTCTTTTGTCTCCTTAGGTGGGTTTATTCCTAGGTATTTATTGTTTTTGTTTTAACGGTAAATGGAAGTGGTTCCTTAATTTCTCTTTCAGATTTTTCATCATTAGTGTATAGGAATGCAAGAGATTTCTGTGCATTAATTTTGTATCTTGCTAGTTAATCAGATTCATTGATTAGCTCTAGTAGTTTTCTGGTAGCATCTTTAGGATTCTCTATGTATAGTATCATGTCAACTGCAGTGACAGCTTTACTTCTTTTTTTCCGATTTGGATTCCTTTTATTTCTTTTTCTTCTGTGATTGCTGTGGCTAAAACTTCCAAAACTATGTTGAATAATAGTGGTGAGAGTGGACATCTTTGTCTTGTTCCTGATCTTAGAGGAAATGGTTTCATTTTCTCACCACTGAGAACGATGTTGGTGTGGGTTTCTCATATGTGGCCTTTATTATGTTGAGGTAAGTTCCTTCTATGCCTATTTTCTGGAGGGTTTTTATCATTAATGGGTGTTGAAGCTTGTCAAAAGCTTTTTCTGCATCTATTGAGATGATAATATGGTTTTCTCCTTCAATTTGGTAATATGGTCTATCACATTGATTGATTTTCATAGATTAAAGAATCCTTGCATTCCTGGGATAAACCCCACTTGATCATGGTGTATGATTCTTTTAATGTGCTTTTGGATTCTGTTTGCTGGTATTTTGTTGAGGATTTTTGGATCTATGTTCATCAGTGATACTGGTTTGTAGTTTTCTTTTTTGGGGACATCTTTATCTGGTTTTGGTATCCGGGTGATGGTGGTCTTGTAGAATGAGTTTGGGAGTGTTCCTGCCTCTGCTATATTTTGGAATAGTTTGAGAAGGATAAGTGTTAGCTCTTCTCTAAATGTTTGATGGAATTCACTTGTGAAGCCATCTGGTCCTGGGTTTTTGTTTGTTGGAAGATTTTTAATCACAGTTTCAATTTCAATGCTTGTGACTGGTCTGTTTATATATTCTATTTCTTCCTGGTTCAGTCTCAGATGGTTGTGCTTTTGTAAGACTTTGTCCATTTCTTTTAGGTTGTCCATTTTATTGGCATAGAGTTTCTTGTAGTAATCTCTCATGATCCTTTGTATTTCTGTAGTGTCAGTTGTTACTTCTCCTTTTTCATTTCTAATTCTGTTGATTTGAGTCTTCTCTATTTTTTTCTTGATGAGTCTGGCTAATGGTTTATCAATTTTTTTTATCTTCTCAAACAACTAGCTTTTAGTTTTATTTACCTTGCTATCATTTCCTTCTTTTTCATTTATATCTGATGTGATCTTTATTGTTTCTTTCCTTCTGCTAACTCTAGGGTTTTTTTGTTCTTCTTTCTCTAATTGCTTTAGGTGTAAGGTTAGGTTGTTTATTTGAGATGTTTCTTGTTTCTTGAGGTAGGATTGTATTGCTATAAACTTCCCTCTTAGAGCTGCTTTTGCTGCATCGCATAGGTTTTGGGTCGTCATGTTTTCATGGTCATTTGTTTCTAGGTATTTTTGATTTCCTCTTTGATTTCTTCAGTAATCTCTTGGTTATTATGTACTGTATTGTTTAGCCTCCATGCGTTGTATTTTTTATAGACTTTTTTTCCTGTTATTGATATCTAGTATCATAGCATTGTGGTCAGAAAAGATACTTGATACAATTTCAATTTTTTAAAATTTACCAAGGCTTGATTTGTGACTCAAGGTATGGTCTATCCTGGAGAATGTTCCATGAGCACTTGTGAAGAAATTCTATACTGTTGTTTTTTGGGTTTTTTTGTTTCTTTATTCTGTTGTTTTTGAATGGAATGTCTTATAAGTATCAATTAAGTCCATATTGTTCAATGTGTCATTTAAGGCTTGTGTTGCTGCTCCAGAGCCCGTGAGCCACAACTACTGAAGCCCACACACCAAGAGCCCGTGCTCCACAACAAGAGAAGTCTGCGCACCTCAACGAAGCATAGCCCCCACTCGCCACAACAAGAGAAAAGCCCTTGCGTAGCAACAAAGACACAATGCAGCCAAAAATAAAATAAAATAAATAAATTTAAAAAAAAATAATAATAAAAAAATAAAGCTTGTGTTGCTTTAGTTATTTTCATTTTGGATGATCTGTCCATTGGTGAAAGTGGGGTATTAAAGTCCCCTACTATGATTGTGTTACTGTCGATTTCCCCTTTTATGGCTGTTAGCATTTGCCTTATGTATTGAGGTGCTCCTATGCTAGGTGCATATATATTTACAATTGTTGTATCTTCTTGGATTGATCCCTTGATCATTATGTAGTGGCCTTCTTTGTCTCTTGTAATAGTCTTTATTTTAAAGTCTATTTTGTCTGATATGAGATTTTCTACTCCAGCTTTCTTTTGATTTCCATTTGCATGGAATATCTTGTTCCATCCCCTAATTTTCAGTCTGTATGTGCCCCTAGGTCTGAAGTGGGTCTCTTGTAGACAGCATATATACAGGTCTTGTTTTTGTATCCATTCAGCCAGTCTATGCCTTTTGGTTGTAGCATTTAATCCATTTACATTTAAGGTAATTATCAATATATATGTTCCTATTACCATTTTCTTGTTTCGGGTTTATTACTGTAGGTCTTTTCCTTCTCTTGTGTTTTCTGCCTAGAGAAGTTCCTGTAGCATTTGTTGTAAAGCTGGTTTGGTGGTGCTGAATTCTCTTAGGTTTTGCTTGTCTGTAAAGGTTTTAATTTCTCCGTCGAATCCGAATGAGATCCTTGCTGGGTAGAATGATCTTGGTTGTAGGCTTTTCCCTTTCATCACTTTAAAAATGCCCTGCCACACTCTTCTGGCTTGCAGAGTTTCTGCTGAAAGATCAGCTGTTAACCTTATGGGGATTCCCTTGTATGTTATTTGTTGCTTTTTCCTTGCTGCTTTTAATATTTTTTCTTTGTATTTAATTTTTGATAGTTTAATATGTGACTTGGCATGTTACTCCTTGGATTTATCCTGTATGGGACTCTCTGCGCTTCCTGGAGTTGACTATTTCCTTTCCCATATTAGGGACGTTTTCAAATATAATCTCTTCAAATATTTTCTCAGTCCCTTTCTTTTTCTTTTCTTCTTCTGCAACCCCTATAATTCGAATGTTGTTGCATTTAATGTTGTCCCAGAGGTCTCTAAGACTGTCCTCAACTCTTTTTTTTTCTTTATTCTGCTCTGCAGTAGTTATTTCCACTATTTTATCCTCCAGGTCACTTATCTGTTCTTCTGCCTCGGTTATTCTGCTATTGATTCCTTCTATTTTAAATTTCATTTATTGTGTTGTTCATCATTGTTTGCTCTTTAGTTCTAGGTCCTTATTAAACGTTTCTTGTATTTTCTCCATTGTATTTCCAAGATTTTGGATCATCTTTACTATCATTTTTCTGCAATCTTTTTCAGGCAGACTGCCTATTT
Organism: Hyperoodon ampullatus; assembly: GCF_949752795.1. Taxonomy (NCBI): domain Eukaryota; kingdom Metazoa; phylum Chordata; class Mammalia; order Artiodactyla; family Ziphiidae; genus Hyperoodon; species Hyperoodon ampullatus. The sequence goes on from NC_136916.1 coordinate 87,854,355, forward strand.
CCTCTTCATTTGTTTGGTCTGGTGGGTTTTTACTTTGCTCCTTAATCTGCTGTGTGTTTGTCTTTCTTCTCATTTTGCTGAAGTTACTGTGTTTGGGTAACTATGAACCTGCAGCCTCCCTTTCACAGGCTGCAGGTTCATAGTTCCCAGTGTTTTTGGTGTCTGCCCCCAGTGGCTAAGGTTGGTTCAGTGGGTTGTGTAGGCTTCCTGGTGGAGGGAACTAGTGCCTGCGTTCTGGTGGATGAGGCTGGATCTTGTCTTTCTGGTGGGCAGGACTGGTCCAGTGGTGGGTTTTGGGGTGTCTGTGGGCTTATTATGATTTTAGGCAGCCTCTCTGCTAATGGGTGGGGTTGTGTTCCTGTCTTGCTAGTTGTTTGGTATACGGTGTCCAGCACTGTGGCTTGTTGAGTGGAGTTTGGTCTAAGCGTTGAGATGGAGATCTCTGGGAGAGCTTTCGTCATTTGATATTACATAGAGCCAGGCGGTCCCTGGTGGACCAGTGTCCTGAACTCGTCTCTCCCACTTCAGAGGCACAGTCCTGACACCCGGTTGGAGCACCAAGACCCTTCTGGGAAGTCTGAGGTCTTCTGCCAGCATTCAGTATGTGTTCTGTAGCAGTTGTTACACATGTAGAGGTATTTCTGATGTATTTGTGGGGAGGAAGGTGATCTCCACCTCTTACTCCTCTGCCATCTTGAAGGTCTCCTCAGGATCTCTTTTTTGTCTAGTGCTTGTTCTTTTTCATACTATCCCATTCTTGTTTTGCGAATACAATATAGTTTTTTTGGAAGATATTTAGTTTTTGTTTTTTTTTTCCTTTCATTCTCTGCTTGTCTGTTTCCTTTGGATTCCCCCCCCACCCCACCTAATTTGGAGTCTTTCACCAAGTGTTATTGATGGGTGGTGGTCTTCATTGCAGGCTGATTGAGTGTTTAGCCAAACTTTTCACTAGGGTCTTTTTTTTTTTTCCTATACAACCGTTTATTCAGGTGACCAAGTAGTTAATCACAGTCATAAATAATGTACAAATTAAAAATTTCTCTTACTCATGAACTTTATGGGTAAGTAAACTTTTTCTCCTTTGGGGGCTGTTGTTTTCTCTGCCTGGATTCAAGAAGTTTACAACCCTTAACAGCCTGTGTGCATTTAAATGTTTGCAGCTTCAGTGTGCTGTTTCTATCACCCTAACAAAAACACACACAGTTCTTCCCACTGAGGAGGTGGTAAGGGGCCACATTTTTTGTGACCTGGAGCCCTGACTTTTGAACCTGATGTTGAAGAACCCGTGTTGTGTCTGCAGTGCTGATGACTCAGGGAACATTTCAGTGAAGAGTTGTTCCTGGTTTATTTTACTGTTTTGTTTCTCTCTGTGGAGCTGATTTCTATCATCCAGGATACTGGACACAGGGGGTTGTGGCTGGGCGGCTGAGACTGGTTAAGGGGCCCCCACACTAGGGTCTTTTAATTGCCAGTATTTGGAGGCAAAAGTGTGGTAAAATTATCACCTGCAGTAACATGGAAGACAGAAATGTACCTAGTACCCTCATGGCATTGGGTGAGAGTTTGAGGCAGAATTTTGAAAGAATAAGCTGGCTGCTATTCACTGCAATTTATAAGGTACTCTAAGACAAGCTCAAAAATAATGAAGTGGTAGTGTAAATATTATTGAGAGGGAATATAGAGCCTAGACTGGAAAATGAAATTGTTTTTCACCAAATCAAATGTTTGATCATTAAATATAACCTTAAGACAAAGAACAAATCCAGGGTATCGCCATTATCATGGCCTCAAGTAAAAGACCAGGTAACGTCTAACTATACACTTATTTTGTACAACCTCTGAAGGAATTAAAGAGATGCCTTTCAGCTGAATTAAAGGGCTACTAGAAAGATTAAGGAAATTAGAAAAGCGATATGTTCAATACATATACATTTCTACAAACTAAGCTATGAGTACTTTGAGCATCTCGGGCTGAGCTTGTTAGTGAATGTTTCCCTAATTTTCTGCTGGTCTTCCAGACCTTTATTTCCCCAGAAACTCCCATATTTGGGTGAACCCCAATTCCTTTATTAAAGCTCTTCATTCATGTAATACTTTAATGAATATGCTTTCCTCACCAAATACAGACTAAACCACCTGGCTTCTCTAGAAAAGAGAGGCTCAGGCAAAAATTAAATCTATTACTTTATTAGAAGGGGCAATCCAGGCTGGTGAGAGTAAGGAAGTAAGGCTAGCAGAGATTGGGAGCAAATGCAAATTGATAAATTACTGTATGGCATTTGGTTTCTGTTTCATGAAAAGCCATGAAGAGACACTGCTGATAATTTGGCAAGTACAGTTGTTTAGCTACATGGTACATCTCTGGGCAGGAGGGTGAAAAACTATGCCTAAAAATAGTCCATGAGAAGGGAGAGGGATTTGTCCAATGGCTTCTTCTAGTCCATTGATCCAAGTTTTCCAGAGAGCTAACTTCACTGCTCTTCCAGATTGCATCATCTAGCCCTTTTGACAATCACTGGGGAAACCCTGTGGCATGATGCTTCCTTGAGTCCAGAAGTGTTGGGATGGGCCAGAGATTCTGAGCACATGGCTAGATGACCTCAGGCAGAAGAATCAATCCAGCCTGCTAGTAGTGTGTCACTATGTAGGGTGGTAGCTATGGCAAAGTGGCTGTTGGCCTAGGAAAGAGTGGGGCCAAGAATGTGAGAAGGCACTTGAGGAAGGTGTGTCTGATACTATGTCCAAAGATGAGATATATATGGGCACAATAATGTTGTATAATAATAGCTATAAGGCTTCAGAGGCATAAAAATGGACATCCCTTGCTCACAAATCTGGAATCAGATAGGTGTCAGTTAGGTGGTTCTGCTGATCTTGGCTGAGATGGTTCACATACCTGGGGTTTGACTGGCTATCAGCCAATCGAAGACAGGACTCAGCTAGGGTGACCAGGGTAACCTGGCTCTGCTTCATGCATGTCTCACCCTCAAGGAGGCTAACCCAGACATGTATGTGTTTATGGTGACAGGAGTAGCACAAGAGTAAGTGGCAATACACCAGATGTTTGGAAGTACATATGGCCCAGAAAGTACTTGAGAATGTACTTCAAAGGAGCATGAAAAAAAGAATACAGGGAGGAGTAAAAAACTAGTGTCATTTTTACAGTCTTTCATACCAAAGAAAAACAAGACAAGCACAGACAATTCATTGTTCAAACAGGTATTATTACTTGGGGGGAGAAACTTAAGATTTTTCTGGCCTTAGTTTTAAGTTAGGCTCTTATGGAGTATATGGGTTATCTTTCTTAAGACAGCTGTAAGATAGGGGCACATGAGTTCTTTTTTTCTCCCTCTCCCTTTTAACAATTATATTTTGTTGGTTTGGAGAGCCAGTTAAATGGCAATAGATTTTAGCTCAGGAAAGTTCAAATTTAGCCCAGAGGAATCCAACTTTGACCCTGCTTAAATCAATTCAGGCCTTCTTCTGTTCCAAAGGTCAAGTTCTAAACATGAAGAAATCCATTTTAATTCCATTCTTGAAAAATAACTGCTAGTCAGTTATTGCCTATTAACTAATAGGCAAGTCAGCTAGTTTATCTGGCTAAGAGTATGGGACTAATAATGTTCAAACCTTATATCATCCATATTCCTTTTAATGAAAAGCGTAATAAAATGGTGACCTCACTGAACCAAATCAGAAGTCCTAGATTCTAGATAAGGTTCTACCACTAATTAGTTGTGTGACCTTATAGGCAAGTTACTTAATCTCTTTAGGCCTCAATTGCCACATATATATTAATCAGGGACTGCTCTAAATTACAATGTTTCAAATGTTCTATTTCCACAGTATGTTAGCAGGCATTACTTATTCAAATAAGTTTAAGAAATACTAACTTAAATAAAGTTCAAAATGTTTATTTCAGGACTTTTCAGCACTTTCATTTTGTGCCTTTTGAATCTCTAACAGGGGAATATAAGGTGCAGCAAACAAATTTTACCAATAACTCATTTATTCATAAAAACACGTGTCCCACTGAGTATACTTTGGGAAAAGTACTGTTATTTCTAGCACCCACATGGTTGAAATTTATCAGTCAGTGTCCCAGAAAGAGGGCAACTTCAAATGGGGACATTTGAGAAAAATATAATAAAATTACTATTTACAAAAGTATAGGCAGGGTTTAGGAAAACCAGCAAGGTATAATGACCTACTCTGGGGCTATTAATACCCTGGACTCATCACGATATAAGTGAAAAGGGGTAAATGGAGGGAGCATGGGCCTGAAGTTAACTGGAATAACTGCTGGGAAAGGGATGCCTGATAGGATGACCTTCAGTAGAAGGACACACCCAACCCATGGTGACCTGCCAGGAAAGGAGCAAGGGAAATAAATAAACAATTTCATTTTCCTTTCAACCTCCAATCTCCTGCAGTGCTTCCATTTGCTGATCCCAAGCAAAAGCCAGTGGTCAAGGGGACCTACCTCACAGAGCAGAGAGCAGAATGGGAAAGAGTGGAGGGTGGATCCAGAGGGCAAACAGAAGCTATTCAGCACAGTAGGTTCCATTCACAAGCAGCTAGATTAGATGATTAAATGATGTCCTCAGGACTCAGTCTTTTTATCTCTCCACTCTGCTTTCTTTTGCTGGCTGCATTCTAAGGCAAGTTCTTGCCACCTGCAGCAGAGATGTCACCAGTAGCTCTAGGATTATATACATCATGCTTATTTCACAATTTCATAAAATAATAAAAAGAGTAAACACATTTATAGCACTTAGTATATGCCAGGTGCTGTTGAAAGCCCCTTAGATACACTAATTCAGTTAAACCTCACCATAATCCTAAAATAGCTACTGTATTACCATCTCTTCAGAAATGAAGAAACTGACAAATGACTGGTAGGTGAAGAAAGAAAGCTGAGACTTAGCTTTAGATAGTCTCTAGAGTCTGTGCTTTTAACCACTGCTTTTTGAAAAATAAACCCTATCTCCTAGAGCATCCATATCACTTATCAAGAAGGATGTTGGGACACGTGCTCATCCCTGGAACAATCACTAGGCACTTTGCTTGCTAAACCGGGTCATATGTCCATCCCTATGATAGGATATGACTGCTAGCAATTTCTCCCTGAAAAAAGATGCCAGGCAGATGAAAAAAGCAACGAATGTCCACCACAGACAGGGTGGATTTAAGAAGAAATAGCCCTATGGGACTGGAGCTACAATTCTAGTTCTGCCCATGTTTGCCATTAACCTTAAACAAATTACTTGAGGAGACTCTGTGAGTATAGGTGGAAAGATACGAAGATCTCTAAACAAATATCTAATTATATCTAATTATATATATATAAATACAACACATTATTATATTAAAATATGGTAATAAAATTGAGATATGCCAAACTGAATTTTTCGGTCAACACTATCTCTGAAAACTCCCTTAGAAATAACTTCATTTAAAAAAATATGAAGTAAAATAAATAAAACCTTATTTTTTCAAGTGGTCTTACAGATATTATATAGAAATATTTCCTAGGAATAAACAAAGCACAGTTATAATTTTATTGATTTTAGCAAAATAAAATTACATTAAGTGACTTCCTAAAAACTAATGGGTAAGTTTTCTTGTTTCCTTGTCTCCAGGGCATTTGGCATTCTTTACCAACTGGTGCATAAAAGAGTAGAAAAATAAAAGATTATCATATTGTCCTTTGTATTTCTCTTTTAAAATATCAGTATGATAATCTACCAGAAAGTAGTAAATGGCTTCAATTGTGGAAAGGAAGGTATCTGGCTTTCCTTTTTGATGGCGCCAAAAGCAAGTTTTTCTTGTTTTCAACTCAACTTGTAGCAACCCTGCCAAAAACAAATAAGAGAAGTATAAATATTTCCTGTTAACCACAGGGTGTGGTACAATAATAATTTCCCTTAATTACTTTAAGGATTTTCTTTAAATTCCTTCAATCCCAATTCCAAATAGAATATTTTCTCAAATGTATTAAGGTATATACGGAAGCAATACAAAACACAGGATGAAATCTTATCCATGACAGTTATCTATAAGTCTTGGATCTGTAGCAATTGGGTTAAAAGTAGTTAACATTTAAGATGTTCATCTCTTTCTGTCTTCTACTTGCCAGTGTCTTTTTTGACTTTCATCTGTGACAGGACTAAATTCACCAATTTTCAGAAGAGGTTCATTTTCTTGATAAACTGACATTTAAAATATTGTTCTGAAATTTACTGAGACCTGGTAGGCAGGTTAATGGTCCTTAATACTATTAAAACTACTTCTGGATTATCACTTTTTGGCTATATGTTCATGAACAGAGTACCTAGAGCTATTTCATTAGCTGTCACATCTGTGTTTCAGAGACTCCATCTGTGTTTCAGAGACTCAATAAACACAGTGAGCTAATGCCTTGCTCCTGTACATTTAAAGAGGAAATGACTCATGAAATCACACAATAGTACTCTCATCTCTTACAACTCAGATGTCAACATACAAACCCAGAATACTTTTCGTACCTTAGACCAATATTCAGACTCACATTATATTTAGTTTGCAAATACTTTCTAAAAATCGTATTTTATTTTAAAGTGAGAAATAAAAGTGAAGAAGGTAATATCAAAATTGGCCCACTGACCCAGATTAGGAACCTCTGAGTCATCAATGATTTCCTACTATCACGCCTCACTTTAACCTAACAGCTACCTAAGAAATGTGGCAGAGAATGACAAGAAATAAATAATATAAAAACATACCAAGATATTAAGAGATATGAAGGATCAAATATATATCTAATAGGAGTTCTGCGGGAGACAGCAAAGAGAATGGAGGAGAGATAGCATTTAAAGAGATAATGCCTATGACTGTTTCAGAAACTATTTTAAAAAATGCAAAGTCACAGATACATGACATAATGTATCTCAAGGAGGATAAATACAAAGAAATCAGTGCAGAGATCCTTCTTATAGTAGTGTAACTGCAAAAGAGCAAGACTAAAGAGAATATTTTAAAAGTAGCCATTGAGAACAGACAGATCATATACAAAAGAAAGATAATCAAAATGACAGGAGACTTTTTATTAGGAACAATAAAATATTGAAGACTCTGGAATAAAATCTTCAAAGTGCCAAGAGGAAATAACTGGCAACCTAAAATTACCTACCCAGCAGAACTATATATCAAAGAACAAGAGTGAAAAATATTAATAGACAAACAAAAATATGCCAATAAACATATGCCAACTGGAGATCCAATGGAAGGAATTTCTAGATGTATTTCAGATAAAACAGTCTGAGTTATAAGAATGGTGAGCAAAGAAAATGGTAAACATCTATGCAAATCCAAAGAAATGATGCCAGTATTAAAGAAAAACAATAATAATATCTAATTTGTGGCCTGAAAATAAAAGACAGAACAAAAAATAATGAAGAAAATAACAATAACTAGGAGGGGGATTAATCAAGCTTAAGTGTATTAAGGCCTTACAGTGTTCAAAAGGAGAGGTAAAAATATTATTTGACTTCGAATTTTTTTAAGTTACATGTGCATAGTACAATTCCCTAAAAGAACCAAAATAGGAATATTAAAAAATGGAATATGAAAAGTAAAAACTCAATCAATCAAAGAAAAGCCAGGAAAAGAAAAAAATAGTAAAGAGCAAGATAAATAAAAATAAAATTAAGATGATAGAAATAGGTCCAAATAAACCAATACTCACAGCAAATACAAACTGACTAAACCTGCCATTTAAAAGACAATGATTATCAGACTGAAATACAACAGGGATGACCTCCACAAGGCTTCCATTCAATACTGCACTGGAGGTCTTAGTTAACACAGTAATACAAAAATAATAAATTAATTAGATGCACAAGAACTGAAAAGGAAGAAACACATCTGACATACACAGAAAATATTTTTTACATCTATCAACAAATTATTAGAAATACCTTGGGGTAGAGAGGATTCTTAAAAGACACAAAAGTGGTAAACATGAAAGATTGATAAATTCTACACTAAGAATTTCAGTTCCTCAAAAGATAAAGAAATTTAAAAGAGGAGCCACAAACTGCAAGAAGATATTTCAAACATTATTATCTATATTCTAGAATATATAAAGAATTTATACAAATCAATAAGAAAAGAGAAACGAAACACTAGAAAGATGGACATAGATAGTTCATAGAACAGGACATGTGTATGGCCAAATAAGCAAACAAAATGATGCTCAATCCAATTAGTAATTAGACAAAGGCAAATTATCAATACAATGAGATGCCACTTTATACCCACTCTATTGGCAAAAATCAAACATTTGGCAAGACAATGGTAGAAGGGATTATGATCAATGGGAACTCTTACACATTAATTATGGGAGTATAAATTTGTATACCCACACTTTGGAAAACAGGTGGCATTGTCTTGGAAAACTAAACATTCTTATACGTAACAACAGAGCAATTCCACTTCTAGGTACGTTTCCTAGAGGAAGCTTGCACATGTGCAAGAATGTTCATAGTAGCACTGTGTGTAACAGCAGAAACTAGAAATAATTCAGTTGTGTCACCAACAGGAGACTGAGTAAACTGTAGTATATTCACACAATCAGATATTACACAGCAGTGAAAATGAATAAACTATAGCTACAAATTTAGAAACAAAATAGTAAGTTTACAATGTGAGTCCTGAAAACCACATACAGGTCAAAAAAAGCAAAACTAAATAATAATTTAATCTACAAAGAGCAAATCTTTTTTTAATTGAAGTATGCCATACGATATTATATGTTACAAGTGTCCAATATTGTGATTCACAATTTTTAAAGGTTATACTCCATTTATAGTTATTATAAAATATTGGCTATATTCCCTGTGTTTTACAATATATCCTTGTAGCTTATTTTATACTTAATAGTTTGTATCTCTTACTCCCCTACCCCTCTATTGCCCCTCCCCCACTTCCTTCTCCCTGCTGGTAACCATCGGTTTGTCCTCTCTGTGAGTCTGCTTCTCTTTGGTTATATTCACTAGTTTGTTGTATTTTTTAGATTCCCCATATAAGTGATATGATACAGTATTTGTCTTTCCCTGTCTGCCTTATTTCCCTTAGCATAATGCCCTCCAAGTCCATCCATGTCACTGCAAATAGCAAAATTTCGTTCTTTTTTATGGCTGAGTAGTATTCTATTCTGTGTGTATGTTTGTGTGTGTTTATGTGTATATATATATACATACATGCCACATATTCTTTATCCATTCATCTGTTGACGGACACTTGGGTTGCTTCCATATCTTGGCAATTGTAAATAATGCTGCTATGAACACTGGGGTGCATATGTCTTTCAATTAGTGTTTTTAGTTTTTAAAAAATATATATCCAGGAGTGGAATTGCTGGATCATATGGTAGTTCAATTTTTAGTTTTTTGAGAAACCTCCACTGTTTTCCATAGTGGTTGCACCAATTTACATTCCCACTAGCAGTGCACGAGGGTTCCCTTTTCTCCACATCCTCACCAACATTTGTTACTTGTGTTCTTTTTGATGATAGCCATTCTGACAGGTATGAGGTGATATCTCATTGTGGTTTTGATTTGTATTTCCCTAATGATTAGTATCACTTCATGTGTCTGTTGGCCATCTGTATTCCCTTTGGAAAAATGTCTATTCAGTTCTTCTGTCCATTTTTTAATCAGATTATTCGCTTTTGATTCGATGAGCTGTTTATATATGTTGGATATCACTCCCTTATCAGTCATATCGTTTGCAAATATTTTCTATTTAGTAGGTTGTCTTTTCATTTTGTTGATGGTTTCCTCTGTTGTACAAAACCTTATAAGTTTAATTAGGTCCCATTTATTTATTTTTGCTTTTATTTCCTTTGCTTTAGGAGATGGATCCAAAAAAATATTGCTCTGATTTATGTCAAAGAGTGTTCTGCCTATGTTTTCCTTTATTAAAGTATCTGGTCTTACATTTAAGTCTTTAATCCATTTTGAGTTTATTTTTGTATACGGTGTTAGAGGATGTTCTAATTTCATTCTTTTACATGTAGCTCTCCAGTTTCCCCAGCACCACTTATTGAAGTGATGAATGCTAGTTTTAACAATTTTGACGCCTTCTCCAACAAAAAGAAACCATCCTTCCCCACTGCATTCCCCCAAGCCTTTCTATGGTGGATCTTCAAGGATGTTATGCCATTTTTCACTTGAGGGCTTACATTTTATGATTAAATTAGGCACTCAAACTTCAAATGTTTTATTTTGACAGCAGTAAAACATCCACAGCTCTCTGTCTGTAAAGTCTGGCAAAACAGTATGTTACATTGTTAAGGGGATTCTTAATCTCAACATTCATAATAAGATAACAGAAACAAACATTCCAATACACTATATTTGAGGGTTTAAACTGAGGTTTAGAGTTGGTTTGTTCAGCTTAATCCTATCAAACAATAAAACGTTTTAAAACCTAATGGCAATGATTTATAACAAAAAAGGGCTGTTTCTTGTGGAAGTAACTTGGCTTATCTGGAAACTGGTATTTCACATATGTAGAGATTATAAATATGCCAAGCCCTAAATATTTCCTGTGGTGCAATGAGGAGCCAGAAGAGGCAGGGGGTGAAATAGGGCACGCAGAAAAGACTGACTCTAGAAATCCATTTACTACATGATTTTGAAGGATTTAAGAAATCCCTTTTAAAATTCTGATGTAGCACAGAATTGAAATATATGATACTTTCTATGTGATCTGAGAAATAGAAATTTTTTGTACAAATGTGATTTGAAGCCTTAAGCACAATGGCTGAAAACATATTTGAATTGTACCTCAATAGTTCCTTTTACAATTTTTTCAAGTGTTATCACTTATGTTCTTCACTTGACCTTTTCAATTACCATATAAAGTAATTTAAAGAAAAGGCTCAGGAAAATCTTCAAACTGAGGAGTAACTTGCTGCTGTAACCATCCAAGGTAACGTGGCAGGCAGTACTCCAAAGAGCGGGACTTTAGGGTTTCATCTATTAAACATTAGCAACAATGCTGCAAATCTTATGCTTGGTCATCTTTCTCTGTTTCTATCTCTCTCTCATACACACACACACACACACACACACACACACACACACACACACACACACACATTTCTTTGTCTCTATCTCTCTGCCTATCTGTCACACACACATACACCCAAGCACACAGAATTAGAATGACAAAGCAATCTTTCTAACATGTGTGCTGTTTTCAAGAGGTATAAACTATATAAATTAAGTTAGGTAAATCTAACATTGTTGCTCACTTTAGCTTGGGACTAATTATCACAGGATTCCAAAAAGTGTCATAAACTTTCTTTTCTAGAGGATGGATATTTTTAACAATTGCCTGGGAGAAGCTCTCCCAGTTTGAAACTGTTTTGGAAACTGCCTAATACCAAATGGGTAGCTCTTTTGCTTTCTAAACATACATGGTACACAAATAAAGCCATCAAAGAGCTAGAAATAAACCTAAAGTTTTTAGAGAAACTACTGAGAAAGACCGAAGAACTGAGTAAGGTGCAAGGGAACAAGACAAGTAACGTTCTTCATATTACTAGTTGTGTTATTGGGCAAGTAAAGCAACTTTTTTAAACCATTATTATTAGACACTAAGCTTTTCACTCTAAGAGAAAAAGATACAAACATAAAACAAAAGAAAGTAATGTTAAATCTGAATTGGAACTATCCATGTGAACTCATAATATATATCTATTTATTTCTTTTGGCTCTGTCCAGTGAAGCAATGACATCCAAGCAGTAATAAATTTACCAGATCTTGGTTTCTAATACCATTCCCCACTAAAAGAACCACAGCTCCCTCAAGTAATTAATTCTAGGTCTGGGGCAGGAAAAAAGTACAAGTGAACTTGGGACATCCTGTTGTAACAGAAAGACTAATGAGGCCATGCCACGAAGGACTTGAAGGGCTCCCAATAGCAAAATTTTAGACAATCTGGGCATCAAAAAGAATACAATCATGATACATTATAATACACTGAATTAAAAGGAAATCCATAAGACCACAGTGATCTCAAAAAGGGGTTGGGAGACAGAGAGAAAAAAAGAAGAGAGGGAAAAAAGAAAAGCTCTTCTTCACATAAGAATGCCAGCTAACAAATGTAGAAGAAATAATAATATTAAAATTTCATCATTTTGTAATCCTTAATGTAATTACTGATTTAGGCAACAGTCATCAATAAATACTAAAACCACTCAGTAAAAAGCAGTTGGGAAATAGTTCACCGTCTTAAAGCATCACCCCACAGACTACTACTAATTTCAATGAAGAAAATAACCTTTATAATGGAGAAATTTGGCAATCACCACTTTAATCAAGGAATTAAAGTTATCAGCAGTAATGGAACAACTTACATTATATCCTCCTGATCTGATGTATACAGCCTGAGCTATGAATAGGGTAACCATATAATTAATCAGCCAAACAGCTTCATTTCCGAGAGTGAAAGGGGATGCTATTAATAATTATATCAAAACAATAGATATAAACTGGAATTGTCATGGACAACCCTGTATTTATCCTTATCTGAAGTATCCTTGCAAAAATATTTAAACTGAATCTAATATTGAAACATTCAGACAATTGATCTATCCTCTTCACACAAGTCTAAGTCATGAAAAACAAAAACAGGGGACTGTTCTACATTAAAAGAGACTAAAGAGACATAATAACCAAATGCAATTTGAGTTTACATGCTGCATCAGAGGAAAAGAGCTACAACTGATATTTTGGCGTTAATTAGGGAAATATGAATATGGACTGCATATTAGATATCACAGAACTTTTGTTAATTTTCTTAGTGATAATGGTATAGTGATTATGCAATTATTCTTAAAAGTTGTACACTTAGGTATTTAAGGGTGATGTATTGCAAAGCCTGCAACTTACTTTCAAATAGTTCAACCAAAAACATATATGATATCTAAGTACACAAACATACATATAATAGAGGAGGAAAAATAAAGCAAATGTGGCAAAATGTATGTGTATTCAATGCAACTCTTCTTGCAATATATCTGTAGGTTTGAAGTTCTTTGAAATGAAAGTTGGGGGACGGAACAATCAAAAACATGCAACATTTTTTTTCTTACCTTGCAGTCTCTCATCAGTGACTATTTTGTTTGTTTGGTTCCAGGTGCTATCTATGAATACAATTTTTTTCAGTGTTGTGTCTTTGCGCTTGCTGTCATTCAAATCCTGTTCTTCAGTTTTCTTGCGTTTAATGAATGGCTTGTCAAGGTCATCATTTTTGCCTCCAACATTATTTTGAATCTTTTCTTGGAGATGAAAAGAAATTTCTTTTACTGAAACAGACTTAGGTCCAGGAAAAACAAGTGCAACCTAAAGCAAAGAAGCTTAAGTTAGTAGTGTGCTATTATGATCTTCAAAATTAATAAATTCAGACTTAAAACTTTAAGAGGAAAAAATACGTTGAGTATCTGAGAAACAAGCATTAGTTTCTATTATATGTGCCTCTTTAATATATATGGTAAAGATTTTGGCTCTTCCCTAGTAATTTATAATCATAATATACTACCTAGAATTATTTCTGTACTTCAAAATAAGTTATTCACCTATTGAGAGAAGCTCAGTTAATTGTACCTTAAATCAAAAAACTAAAATCTATAATATTTCATAAGATAAAAGGCAAAGTATGGGGTACTTTGTAAAAGAACCATTGAAAAGTGCTCAATAAGTAAATACCATTTTCACCTATATAATAAGCAACGATAAAACAAATGATACAGCCAATGCTGGTGAGGAAATGGTGTAATAGGCCTTTACAGCCATTACTGACATCAGGTTTAAATAGTATAACTCTTTTTGAAAGCAATTTGGCAATTTAAGTCAAGAGTCTTGAAATGTTCATACCCTTTGGTCAAATAATTTCACATATGGGAATTTATCTTAATAAAATAATTCTAAACACACACATACTCACAATACCCAGAATATTTGTTAAAGTATATTTATTACAGTGAAAAACTAAAACTAAAGAAATCTAACTTTCAAGGAATAATTCAGTAAATTATGGCACCTCCTTTCTTTCAGCATGTTTTTACTGAGACCTTATATACTGTAGTATATATCCAAAGTATAAAAACTCCTGCCACAAAGCAGGCACCCAGTAAATATCTGTTAAATGAACAAATGTTGATAGAATCACAGATGTTATCCTCCATACGTTTCTCTATTTCCCAAGTTTTCTTGAGTGAATATGTATCATTTTTAATATGAAATAATAAATATTAAAATAAACTTTAAAATCTTGAATTTATAAACTTCGACATTATAAAAGTTTTTCAGACATTCACGATGCATGCCTACATTTCCCCCATACCCAATAAGCAAAGTCCAGGGCTTTTCAGTTTTCTTGGACTATAAGCATGTCACATCTTTTTATATTACCTAGCACTGTGTTCTATTTAACTGACATAGATGATAACCTAGCTGACCAGAGAAGGAAATACAAATATATTCCTAGATCCGAAACTCATATATTATTTACAAACACAACTTTCTATAAACTCAACCAAAAAATATAAATATATTGATAGGAAAGGAAAAACTTACCAAGTTCTTTCTTGAACAAATGAATATATTTTTAGTTTTGCTTCTAAATTAACCATACCAACAAATGTTCCCCCAAGAGACTTAAAAGGGTTTATGTGCTTCTTTCAGAAGTATTCAGGCCCTAGTTTTTTGAGATCTATTGCAACAACACTTTTCAACAAGACCAGTTGTCACTAACGTGACCATTTCAACTATGTGAAAACCAATTAAGAATCTAGAAATGAGCAAGAAAGGCCTCTGAGTAGTCAAAAGAAATATTACAAAGGCCACGTACTAATGCTCTTAATTTAGAGAGAATTTCTAAAAATCCTTCTACCTTAGTCTGTCCCTTCATCTTCTGGAGAAATTCCAACAACATTTGTAATCTGGTTTCTCAGTTTGTATCAAATTAGACTATCTATGTGTAGTATAGGCAGGAAAATGGAGACGGGAGAAAAGTAAAAGCAGGCCTAGTAGTACTGGCAAAGAGTAAAAACCTGAAGAAATAATGCAGACAAACAATAAAAAGTAGAAAGACAGACTTAAAAAAGCTCAACACCTAGGATCATTTGATCTTTGAAGACAATGATGAAGTAAACTGTGCATTGTTTAGTGCTATATAAGATTTAACCCTAGATCACTAAACAAAATATTAAATTATGTTCAAGTAAGTTCAGAAAGGCAATGGGGTTTAAAATTCATTTTTTGATTCAATGTGAAAAGTTGTAAAAAAAAAATAAGCTGCCTACTTCATGGTCCTTTTCTTCATATTCTGGAATACAAGGATATGTATAAATATTCACAAATTCAGGTGCTAAGAGTTTTGCATGTATAGCAGTGCTTTTGCCATCTGTTTCATTTGGATGTTTAATGATGTCAATCTTCAATGGAAGCTAAAATTTAAAGAAAAAAGACAAATGAACAAAACAAATATAAAAATTCTAATTTTTACGTTAACAAAAATTGTCTTTAAAGCTTAAATAGCAAGCTCACACTAAGATCCCATAAATACACTTATGGATTGAAAAGTCATACTTTTCTAGAACAAATACTAAGAATGGTAACAGTCATAAAGGAAACACAAATTTATTCCTCAATATTGTTAATCATGTACTAGAACAACTATTTTCAATTCATTTAACATAGAATCTTCTCTTATAGCAATGTTCCAATGTCACTTTCATTTAAATCACATTGGCACTGAGTCATATTCTTTGCATTTCAATATCTGTGCCAAGAACATTTTTTATAATTCCTATAAACTTTTAGGTCTATTAATTTTACAATATATTAAAAGGAAACATAAGTTTGGACAAAAGCTTTAGATCTAAAACTCAAGCTAAAATTTTGTTCCTTAAACATCATCTGAGGTCAAAGGTATTATCTTTTATTTTAACATCATGATTCTCAGCATAATTAACAGCACAAGTGAAATTAATTATTAACTGGAAAAAACAGTAACAGAATGGTTCTAGGAGGTACACTCTTTATATAAGAAATAACTCTCTTCAAAATCATTTTGCCTATTTTCCTTAAGGTTTCATTATTTAATTACTATGAACTATGTCCTGTCTCTATGCAAAAATAATATTATCTGCAAATTTCTTGAGTTAGATTTTTCTATTATTTCACTGACTTGTTTGGTTTAGTTTTCTGTATAATGCTTGTACAAGTCCTGCATTCAGCCATGATTATGAAAATAAAAGACAAGTCATATCTCCCCCATTATATATATGAAACTCTCTGAGATGGATTCTTCGCTGTAGAGTTCAAATGACTTATTTGTTATGATAAGCACTCTTCCAGCTCCCATCCCATACTAAAAGGCAAGAATCTAGGCATTTACCCTGAGGCACATAGCTATTTTACCCTGGTTACAAAATAGTTACAAAACTATTTTTCTTGTTTTTTAAAACAGCTTTATTAAAGAGATAAAATTGATACAATAAACTAAACATATTTAAAGTGTACAATCTAATGAGTTTTAACATGTTACACCTTTGCACTCATCACCACAATGAAGATAATGAACAAATCCATCACCCCCAAAAGTCTTCCTGTGCCTCCCTCCTTCCCCTTTTCCCCATCAACTACCACCCACAGTCCTTAGACAACCGTTATTCTGCTACCACTATAGGTTATTTTGTATTTTCTAGAATTTTGTATAAATGAAATCATAAAGTACGTACTCTTTTCATCTGGTTTCTTTCGCTTAGAATAATTATTGTGAGATTCATCCATGCTGTGTGTATCATTAACTCCAGAACTATTTTTTAAAGGGGCAGTTGCTGTATGCTACTAGATGATCCCAACCGTACATAGTTTATCTTTCAGGATGATTATATGGAAAGAGGACAGTATATACCCTAGAAGGGCCATAAATATCCCAAATAGTTTTCAATCTAGGGTTTCAAACCCCATGTCTCCTACCCTCCCACTTAGGCCTAGTGATCATTTATAAGTTGGAGCCAATTGCTTCAAATCATCAAACCAACTTCTAGCTATAGAAAATTTGCCACTTAAGTAGGCAGTTCACAAACGATTTTACATCAGTCTACCTCTGGCTGAACTCTACATCAGACGTTCCTCATGAAGCTCAGTCCCAGCTGATACTACATTCCCTTTCCCCAGGGTCTCTCAGTACCAGCGCAGCATTATCTTAGCCCAGGTAAGGTAGGAAAGAGGAAAGGAGAAAAAGAAAGCAGGTCATGACAAAGTATTCTAATACTAATGAAATTGACTTTCTAATACGGCTGATGAGTAGAGCTGAAAATTCCAAAGGTAATCACCAACATTTCTGATCAGCTGGCTATCTCTGAAGGATATCATTTAAATCAAAAATGCAGGACTGGGGGCTTCCCTGGTGGCGCAGTGGTTGAGAGTCCGCCTGCCGATGCAGGGGACATGGGTTCGCGCCCCGGTCCGGGAGGATCCCACATGCCGCGGAGCGGCTAGGCCCGTGAGCCATGGCCACTGAGCCTGCGCGTCCGGAGCCTGTGCTCCGCAACGGGAGAGGCCACAGCAGTGAGAGGCCTGCATACCGCAAAAAAAAAAAAAAAAAAAAAAAAAAAAAAAAATGCAGGACTGAATGTTATTAATGTATTTTACAAATTATGAACCTAGCTATTATGGACTAACATTTACAAGTATAAAACAATTATACCAAATTTGTGCTCAAGAATTATTCCTGGGTGCCAGTCCAGGTATATTTAGTTCCCCCTGAGTAAGCCTGAGAATTATACGATAAAACAAAAGCCCAGACACGGGTCATATCATGAAAATAGGTAAATATATGTTTGTGCTCTAGTTCACACATTTTAAGGGAAGACACATCTTAAATGATGACAGGGTGCAGAGTAATACCACTAGAGTTGACCAGACTGAGTTCAAGTAGAAATGTTGTTTTCAAACGTTTAAAGATCAATCTGTTCTCTAACATCTATGTTTCCTATAAGAGATTTACCACAAATCTTTCTGCCCAAATTTATCAAAATGCCATTAGCAGAAAAACCTAAGCCTTTTTCCATGTGATTATCAACTTTCCCAAAGACAGTCATTTCAATTCTAGGACTCTAATAGAGCCGAAACTTTCTTTTATCTTATGATTTTTTTTCTCCTTTTTTTAAAAAAAACCAAGAGCACCTTTTACCTTTGCTTATGCATTTGTCACGACATTAAAAAAAATTATACTCTGCATTAAAAAGATACATATTTATGAATTTAATCCCTAGACTAAAATTTATAGCTTGGGAGGTACTTACTCATTATGTAGTCACCTTCCCTTCCCAAGCAGGCTATCTAAAAGCAAATGCTAAACAATTTGTAAAAATAAAAATAAAGTAGAAATTAGAAAGAAAATTTTGTAGAGTTTTTATTACTACTAATAGTAATAGTATTTTAGTATTTATATTAACATATAAAATTTTATTTCTGGCAATTAAAATAAAATAGTTCAGAAAACTCTGCACCGTCCAGTAGGCCATTTAGAGTTGATCAAACTCTTGGCATAGTGTTTTGAGTCATTTTGATTAAACAGTGGACATTAGACCACTGATTTGAAAAATAATCCTCAATTATTAAATTCCTATGAAAACATTAGCTCTGCCAATATATTATTAACTTTTATTATTCTGATCTTCAATCCTTTTGAATAAAATATATCTTAAGATAAAACTTTTAATGGGATATTTTCTATATGTGGCTATGGCATAAATAGAAGATGAAATGATTCTGTGTATACCTCCAAAACTATATTTCAAAATGTAATATTCTTATAAGATAATGGCAACTTAAAAAGAATTATTGTCCTCAGGCTCTCAGTTTTTCTGAGGTAACTGTGAAGCTGACTGGATTCCATTCTTACTTATTCTTGGCCAGTAAACTTTCCAATAGCCTATAAGAGTGATCTGAGACCCCTAAGCAGGCCATGGACTTGCCAAGGTGCCATGTAGGCTAAACTACAATTCAAGTAACAAAATATGAGTGTTAAAGTATTTTTCTTACTTGAAAATTTAAATGAACCTTAAAATCACCACATTAAATATCTTTAAATATAGTTACAACTTATTTTCTTACTGGCAAGTTCTAATGAGTCCATGTGTAGATTTGGTCTCTTTAAAGTCCTAACAGGCAGCAGTCAAATTTCATACACTACTTGATTTACTCCTAAAGTTCGGGTCACTGTTAGGCAAGTTAACATACACATAATAAATTTTTTGATTACATAGACATGATGGTCTACAGACCTTTTATCTACTCAAAAATAGTCTTGGTAAGCAACAAGTATAAGGTGAGCAATCGATTCAAATTAATTTTTTAAATCTGGCTTTAAATCACAACAATTGTAACACAGCCCAATGAGTAGGTCTTAGTCTTTCAATTTTAGTTTTTAGTTTTGGTCACTGACATGTGCTCCATCTCCACGTACAGGATGGGGCTAAACTCATGATTTTGCCTAAGCAAAAATCAACCCTAGTTCCTTCAGGATATGTTTTCTCAAAGGGCAGTCCAAGGCCCTTGAAGTAGTTTTTGAGGCTCCTTCATGTAGTCTGTAAACTTGTCTCTTGTAGTATTCAAGTTTATACCACGTTTTATTCTATGTAGTAAATGAATTATAATCATTAATTTTAAAAAGTAACTGATTTCATTAAAAACAAGAGCATTCATCTCAGATGCAAGTGTTTTGGCAATGTGTGCCTTTTTTTCTAGAGACGAGGAAAAAAAATATAGGTTTACCAATCTACAGGATTAAACTTTCTATTAATAAAATTCATTTTCATAATAATATCAATTATCAAGCTTATCAGTTATATTAGAGTAGGTATATATGAGACATGTTTTTAAAATCTATTTTCCTACTTCCAAACAATTAAATTTCTCACCAACCTTCACACGTGGTATCTGTTCAATAGGTACATTCTCAACTGGGACGTAACATGTATAGCAGTAGAACATTCTTGAACCACCACACTTGAGACATTTTGATCTTCCATTTTGCTGAGCTTTTTGAAGAACTTCTTGAGATGCTAAGCATAAGTTTTGAAGAGGATATTCTGAAGCTATGGATGTAGTTTGTGACTGTTGTATTTCCACAAATTTTGAATTATCTTCTCCCCTTTCTTTGAGAAATATAGGTGTATTGAGAGACATTTTTCATTCAAACCAAAGTTTAACTTTTATTTCTAAAACACATATCATAGATGCACTGAAAAAAAAAGTGGGGGGCAAAATAAAAAACAGAAAACATTTTACTCACTGTTTCTACCAAAAAAATTACTCAATTTAATTCACAACTGTGTGCTGTTTTTAGTATTTATTA
The DNA here is from genome assembly GCF_949752795.1 of Hyperoodon ampullatus. Lineage (NCBI taxonomy): Eukaryota > Metazoa > Chordata > Mammalia > Artiodactyla > Ziphiidae > Hyperoodon > Hyperoodon ampullatus. The sequence goes on from NC_136916.1 coordinate 87,874,783, forward strand.
ACAAACGTTAATAAGTTTTTTAAACCACTAAATTAGCATGCTTTAAAATACAAAATTAAAAAGCAATAAATTCAAAACAATAAATTACCCTTTTAAGCTATTCCCTCCATAAAAATAGGAAGGCTCTTGCCTAGAAAAATTATTTCAAATATAAAGTTTAGGTATGAACGATCTATTTTTCAGTGACTATTTTTGTTCCAGAAACAGTAATTTTGTTTAATATTAGGAATGTAATGTTTTAGTGTTAGTATCAACCAGGAGAGTATTCAACCCTGTAAGCTCTGACTTTCAATTAATATTACGTGATATCAGATCTCAGTCTGAACGCTAATGAAAATCCAAGGTTCCAGTGAAATCAGTAAAATTTAGTTGGTTATGTTCTAAAAGATGTAGTCTTCTCCAACATAAATTAAAACACATAAAAATATAACTAAACATCCATTAAAATGAGAGGCATTCATTACCAATTATAACTTGTAAAATATCCCGAAAGGTGAAATACATGACTATATATAAAGATATATGCATATATATAAAGATTAAAGTGTAATCTCATAAATGTTAGAATTTTACAGAGTAACATCAATGTTCACCCACTCTAAGAATTCACACTGGTTTTCAAAAATATATACCATTCAGATTCTTCAGTTCTAGAGGTAAAATAGTAATTTTCCCACTTAAATATTTCCTTCAAAAAAGGATGATGGTTGCCAAAACTGCTATTCAAATATTTTGTAAGCACAATATACTTCGAGGGAGAAAAGAGACTGGGGCCCGTTTGATTTGATATGCATTCCAAAGCTGTAAAATGGTTCTCATATTCTAAAGCCTTATGGCATTGTGGTGTTTAACTATGAGACTCCAGGCACTTTGAGTACAAACACTGACAGGAGAAACGCTGTGACTGCAACAGAAAACTTTCTGTGCTCTCCCAAATAGAAAGTGAACAGAGTCCAGTGGAACATAATATACAACATAATTTACTAACAAGAAGTTAGTGATACTAATTTAATTAGTCATCAGGAGCTTTTTATAGATTGTAAATCCCAGGGAGCTTGAGACCCAAATAAAGAAGTACAAAGAAAAAAAGATGCTAGTCATTGAAGGAAAAGTAAAATATACTTGCCAAACTTACCCAAGGGGAAAGCCAAAATACAATAAATATTTTTGACGTGTACTGATTAGGTACAGGTTCACATTTTGGGTGGCTCAGAGAAAGTGATATTTGAAAATGATGATCCAATCCCTTCTTCTTGCCTCACAAATGGAAAACATTATCTGACCTCCACTCCAAATCATCTACCTAAAAATGGCTTTTATCTTTGTCAGTATGCCCTCAATGACTGAGAAAGTGCAGGACATTAAGCTGCCACCTTTTCTTGAGGCTCAGATCCTTTTAACATTGCATGACAGTCTTCGACCTTATCTCTAGGAAAATGTACTTACAGACACAATATTTTGCACGCAATTTCAGGTGGTTTGCAGATTTCTAGAGTCCATCTACAAATCTGGGTAAAGAAATTTTGCCTAAGATCAAAAATTCATTCTAAGGACAGGAGCAGCCTTAAAAGACTGGGAAGAGATCCTATTAGTCTCCAGAAATCGGAGCTACAAACCCTTTGTTGGCCAAAAAAAGGTCAACTCTCACAAGCCAACAGAGGTCTCATCACCACACTTAGGAAGTTAATTGGTACCTAAATCCTCTTGGTTTGGGTTGTTCTGGTGTTGTCTGAGGTTCTTAAAAACATTTTTAGGCTAAGTCTTGAGTTATCCAGGTCATGGGCTCAACCTAAAAAAGAAATTGGAGTGGTCTAATTCAACCTGACTCCATTTCTCTGGATATTCCAGTAGCTATGTAGGGGTTTGCATGTGCTGCCATACCAGGCCTACTGGGGAAGTATGCAGTCCCCAAGGGTGTCGTGAAAGTCAATGTGGTTGCCTGACATTCAATGAAATACTGCTGGTGAGTTTTTCTAGAGCCCCAAAGTGCACTCCTCCTGAGATGCCTCAGAAATATCCCCCTGGGCTTCCCTGGTGGCACAGTCGTTGAGAGTCCGCCTGCCGATGCAGGGGACACGGGTTCGTGCCCCGGTCCGGGAGGATCCCACATGCCGCGGAGCGGCTGGGCCCGTGAGCCATGGCCGCTGAGCCTGTGGGTCCAGAGCCTGTGCTCCGCAACGGGAGAGGCCACAACAGTGAGAGGCCCGCGTACCGCAAAAAAAAAAAAAAAAAAAAAAAAAAGAAATATCCCTCTATATTTCACTTGGACTTCCATCCATATAACTAAATGAGTATCAGCAAAGCCTTATATAAAATGTCCTTCCTCTACAAAAATCAGACAACACAAAATACCTTCAGACAGTGAAAGGGAAATGCCGATGGCTCCCCGCCTTGCCCTGCCTACACACTCTCACCTATGGCTGAGGTGGCTACACAGAAGAGGCGGGCAGTTCCACGTTAGGGGTGGCTCCCTCCAAAGGTCTCTAAAACCATACGACCAGGATATCTCTCTTGACCTAATCAACAGCCTGTCTCTAATATGTACAAATCATTTGTTGCAAACATGATGATTCAAAACTTTCAAAACATACTTGTTAACATAAATATGTGTGGGAAATACAAGTGAAGTGGTGGGGGTTACTGAGAAAACATAAAAAAACTTTATTCCTAAGAAATTAACAAATATTTTTACCTTGATGGTTCACCCATCATTCTGCAACCTGGGTTGAAAACAAATTAATTTTTTCTCCTTCTACCGTCTTTACCCCCCAACTTAATTACTCAATCAAGTTGAATCAATTCTACCTTGCACATAATCCTCTATTTTTAGTCTCAAAGTCAGGATTCTAGATGGCCCATGGCAATCTCTTACACCTCTTTACTTTCATGCACTTATTACTAGTTTCACATACTTAACTGGAAAAATGTACTTTAATTTGGAGTTACCTTTTAGTGAAACTATCCCTCCTAGCAGTCACCTCTCCAACAGCAGAATTCTTTACGGATCTGTCCTATTCCTGTGTCTTAGGGCAGCATGAGGAATTCAACAAATACTTGTTAACTAAATCAAAACCATTCTGAAAAAGAAGTATCCACTATGCACCTGCTACTGAAGTATCTGACAAACCTTTATGGGCCATCTGCAGCATGGCAGAATTAGCAGCCTGGCAGATTTTTTTTGTTTTTCTAAAATAAAAATGGAAAAGGCTCCTAGCTACAAGTTGACTCACTTCCCAATGGAACATTATATAAAACTCCCCTATTCTGTACTTTGGACCAATTCAGTACTAGATAAAACCTACTTCAATTTTTTCTCCCCTATTTTAAAGAACCTGGTCACATATGTACAGGTCCAACATCCATGTTTAAAAACCCAAGGTACCAACTTTTTCATACAGGTTAACAGCACCCTCCACACACACCACCCAACATGTGGTAGACAGACCATCTTGCCTTAGTTTTTCATGGTACATTGGGGTTCCGACAGAAGTAATTCTTAAAATATTGTGGTTTTGAGTCAAGCAGCGATTTTATCATCCAACTTCGTGGAATTGGCAGCTTGCAATGTTAGTATACTTCCTGACTTATCCTACATTCCCCCCAAATAATTCAGACATAAGGAACAGTCTCTTTGCTTATTATGTAATCATAACCTTAATATTTTAAATACATTGCATGGCACACTATGTCTGTACTAAGTTTCTCCTTCCCTGATAACCAATGCCCCAAAACCACTCTAAACACTAAAAAATAAAGAATAGGGTTCCTAGGGGACTAACTTTGCCTGGACAGACTTCTCTTGGGGTGGAATGCACTGAAAACAAATTTTTTTAAGGGAAAATTTGGACACCCTTTTCCCAGAGGGCCCGAAAGATCTTAATGCAAGCGCCCGCGCAGAAACCAGGTCCCCGCTCACAAAGCGACACCCGGCACGACCTCCGGCAGGGCCCGGCCAAGGAGCGTCCACTCCCGCAGCTGCCGGGCTCCGGCCAGACGGCTGGTCCCCACAGAGGCGCGGAGACCCAAACGAGGGATCTCGGTGGGAATCACACCTGCACAACCCGCGGATCCTCGCACGGCTCCACGCGTCTTCCGCTCCGCCCAGGACCGCTGCGCGCGCCCGGCCCTTGTCCCGCCGGGCGCGGCGGAGCGCTTTCCGGGCGACACCGGAGGGAGGAGCCCAGCCGTTGCTAAGGCCGTTGCTAGGACCTGGCTTAGCGCGGGCCCCTCTGGCAAAGGTAATGGGCTGGGAGGACCGCGGTACGGGGTTAGACGGAAAGTCCCGCCTCAGCGTCTCCAGTGGTCGGTGGTGTCGCCCTTTTCCGGAGAGACGGGATGGAAGACCAGGACCCCGCTCCGTGAGACTGACCCGGACCACTAAAGTGGGACGCGGTTCTCGAAACAAACTGTCAAGGTGCAGTTGCAGTGAGTTGTGAAAAATGCAGTTCCTACAGAACACTTCCCCATTTACCAATTCCCAAAATATTTTAGTCGTGAGAACTTTGTTCTATTACTTTTTTTAAGGCTATGTCAAGAGAAGTATTTCGTGTGCTGCATAGTAATGAAAGCTGTTAGAAAAATTATATTTTGATAATTTGGTTTGCTTTAATACTACACACTCGTGTAGAGTTGGGACTGCTTTGTGCACTTTTCCAGTTTGAAATTAAGTGTAATATGTGGATGGATTATTAAACCATTTTTCCTTGCCCCACCTCAAAGAAAATCCAAACAAAAGGAATGCATGTTGACAATTGTGAGATTTAGAAACACAGTGACCGGATATTGAGCAATGGATTTATTAAATACTCTGAATTTAGCAAGTGAGAGATAAAAGACAGAACCTTACCCTAGAGGACCTTACATATCAAGTTAAGCGTGGGTAGTACAGAAAATACAATATGACTAATAAATTATAGGAATTTCAAAAGAGCTCAGAGTGGTCAATGAAGTTTTATTGGCTCATCTTGAGTAAAGCCTTGAAGAATGATTATGGTTTAGGGCAGTGTTATTCAAAGGGATGGTGTGGTCCATCCATTGGTGGAGGTCCCATTTGTAAGCAAGGAAATCTATTTAGTCACAACTACACTTTTTAAAAAATGAAATGGTCTAGTGTGGAAATATCAGTGCATGGCACTTGGTAAAGTTACGTTTTGCTTTATGGAGTTTTAAATTATGTATGTATGTGTGCATTAGGTCATGTTTATAAAATGGATTTCTCATTGTGTGTTTCTCTTAAAGTTTGAAAGCCACTGCTTTGGGGGAAAGAAAAGTAGCAATAGCAAAGTCTCCAAGCCAATAATAAATAATTTACACCTTGGGCTTCCCTGGTGGCGCAGTGGTTGGGGGTCCGCCTGCCGATGCAGGGGACATGGGTTCGTGCCCCGGTCCGGGAGGATCCCACATGCCGCGGAGTGGCTGGGCCCGTGAGCCATGGCTGCTGGGCCTGCGCGTCCAGAGCCTGTGCTCCGCAATGGGGGAGGCCACAACAGTGAGAGGCCCGCGTACTGCAAAATAATAATAATAATAATAATAATAATAATTCACATCTTCATCTTTTTTTCCTTTTTTTTTTAAATTAATGAATTAATGAATTTATTTTTGGCTATGTTGGGTCTTCGTTTCTGTGCGAGGGCTTTCTCTAGTTGCAGCAAAAGGGGGCCACTCTTCCTTGCGGTGCGCGGGCCTCTCACTATCGCGGCCTCTCTTATTGCAGAGCACAGGCTCCAGATGCGCAGGCTCAGTAGTTGTGGCACACGGGCTCTAGTTGCTCCGTGGCATGTGGGATCTTCCCAGACCAGGGCTCGAACCCGTGTCTCCTGCATTGGCAGGCAGATTCTCAATCACTGCGCCACCAGGGAAGCCCCCACCTTTATCTTTTTAAACTAATTTAGTTCAAGCACACAGATTAAAAAGCAAATGATTCTGTTAATTAATCAGAGTGAGTATTAGGTTACTATTGCTATGTGATAAATTACTCCAAAATATGGTGGCTTAAAACAACCATTTTATTATGTTCATGAATTTTGTGTTCAGTAGAACATAGAGGGACAGCTTTTTTCTGATAACTCAGCTGTGAAGACTGAATGCTAGCAGAGCTCCTGTGTGTAGCCTCCCCAGGTGGCCTGGGCTTCCGCACAGTATGGCAGTAGGGTAACCAGACTTCTTAGCCTAGGACCAGTGCTCCAAAGTCAAATGTTGCAATGAACAAGGCAGAAACTACATGTTCTTTTCTAACCTAGTCCCCAAAAGTAACACAGCATTACTTCTCTCACATTCTTTTTATTATAAGTGAGTTTCAAGTCATGTCTAGATTTTAGGTGAGGGGACGTAGATACCACTTCTCAAAAGATTGTCAAGGAATTTGTGACGGTTTTTTAAAAAACCAACACACTGAATTTACTGCTGTCACAGAAAACCCCAAAATTTCAGTGGTTTCATACAATAAATTTTTATTTCTCACAAGAAATTCATTGTGGCTATTACTAGTCAGATGAAATGTTAAACTTAAGAATGTAGGTTTCTTTCTATTTTTAGTGGTTGTGCTGTCTCCTACAACTTGGAGCCACAGCTTACCTGTCAAGAAAGAAAGCACGGTGAATCACACAAAAATTTTAGAGGTCAGCCCTAAAAATGGCGTATGTCACTTTGCCTACATTTCATTGGCCAGAATTTAAGCCAAGTTCCCCTCTAACTGCAAGGGAGCCTCAGAAATATAGAGAAACATACAGGTATTGGTGAGCAGTAACAGTTTGCCACATTCTAAGTTTTTAACCAAAACCCTGTAGTCCCCAACCCCTCCTTTTATCTCAATTCTTTTCTTCAAAGGAAAATTCTTTCAAGTATTTTAGATACTTCTGTTATTTACTCCATATGTCAAAATATACTGCAATTTCTTGATTTTTCACTTTCTGAAAGAAGGCAGTGATAAAGCTCTTTTATAACACCACTCCCAAGTGTGTGAACATTCCTTCTCTCCCTACCCCTACACACTCTTATCTCCTCATCTCTCAATACTGTAGTACCACAGTTTTTGTTTAAATTAAGATTTGTAAATATTATTCAAGCATGAGCCACATATGATCACATTAACGGTTTTTTTTTTGGCAGGTCTCTTTTTTTTCTTTAACATCTTTATTGGAGTATAATTGCTTTACAATGGCATGTTAGTTTCTGCATTATAACACAGTGAATCAGCTATACATATACATATATCCCCATATCTCCTCCCTCTCGCGTCTCCTTCCCACCCTCCCAATTCCACCCCTCTACGTGGTAACAAAGCACTGACTGATCTTCCTGTGCTATGTGCCTGCTTCCCACTAGCTATCTATTTTACATTTGGTAGTGTATATATGTCCATGCCACTCTCTCATTTCATCCCAACTTACCTTCTGCCTCCCCATGTCCTCAAGCCCATTCTCTACGTCTGCATCTTTATTCCTGTCCTGCCCCGAGGTTCTTCAGAACCATTTTTTTTCTTTTAGATTCCATATATATGTGTTAGCATACGGTATTTGTTTTTCTCTTTCTAACTTACTTCACTCTGTATGACAGACTCTAGGTCCATCCACCTCACTACGAATAACTCAATTTCATTTCTTTTTATGGCTGAGTAATATTCCATTGTATATATGTGCCACATCTTCTTTATCCATTCATCTGTCGATGGACACTTAGGTGACTTCCATGTCCTGGCTATTGTAAATAGAACTTCAATGAACAATGTGGTACATGACTCTTTTTGAATTATGGTTTTCTGAGGGTATATGCCCAGTAGTGGGATTGCTGAGTCGTATGGTAGTTCTATTTTTAGATTTATAAGGAACCTCCATACTGTTCTCCATAGTGGCTGTATCAATTTACATTCCCACCAACAGTGCAAGAGGGTTCCCTTTTCTCCACACCCTCTCCAGCATTTATTGTTTCTAGATTTTTTGATGATGGCCATTGTGACTGGTGTGAGGTGATACCTCATCTTAGTTCTGATTTTCATTTCTCTAATGATTAGTGATGTTGAACATCCCTTCATGTGTTTGTTGGCAATCGGTATATCTTCTTTGGAGAAATGTCTATTTAGGTCTTCTGCCCATTTTTGGATTGGGTTGCTTGTTTTTTTGATATTGAGCTGCATGAGCTGTTTGTATATTTTGGAGATTAATCCTTTGTCAGTTGCTTTGTTTGCAAATATTTTCTCCCATTCTGAGGGTTGTCTTTTGGTCTTGTTTATGGTTTCCTTTGCTGTGCAAAAGCTTTGAAGTTTCATTAGGTCCCATTTGTTTATTTTTGTTTTTATTTCCATTTCTCTGGGAGGTGGGTCAAAAAGGATCTTGCTGTGATATATGTCATAGAGTGTTCTGCCTATGTTTTCCTCTAAGACTTTTATAGTGTCTGTCCTTACACTTAGGTCTTTAATCCATTTTGAGTTTATTTTTGTGTATGGTGTTAGGGAGTGTTCTAATTTCATTCTTTCACATGTAGCTGTCCAATTTCCCCAGCACCACTTATTGAAGAGGCTCTCTTTTCTCCATTGTATGTTCTTGCCTCCTTTATCAAAAGTAAGGTGACTATATGTGCGTGGGTTTAACTCTGGGCTTTCTATCCTATTCCATTCATCTATATTTCTGTTTTTGTGCCAGTACCATACTGTCTTGATTACTGTAGCTTTGTAGTATAGTCTGAAGTCAGGGAGCCTGATTCCTCGAGCTCCATTTTTCTTTCTCAGGATTGCTCTGGCTATTTGGGGTCTTTTGTGTTTCCATACAAATTGTGAAATTTTTCGTTCTAGTGCTGTGAAAAATGCCATTGGTAGTTTAATAGGAATTGCATTGAATCTGTAGATTGCTTTGGGTAGATTGCTCTGTATAGTCATTTTCACAATATTGATTCTTCCAATCCAAGAACATGGTATACCTCTCCATCTGTTTGTATCATCTTTAAAGTCTTTCATCTGTGTCTTTTGTCTTTTGCCTTTTGTCTCCTTAGGTCGGTTTATACAGGTCTTTTGTCTCCTTAGGTTGGTTTATACCTAGGTATTTTATTCTTTTTGTTGCAATGGTAAATGAAAGTGTTTCCTTAATTTCTCTTTCAGATTTTTCATCATTAGTGTATAGGAATGCCAGAGATTCCTGTGCATTAATTTTGTATCCTGCTACGTTACCAAATTCATTGACTAGTTCTAGTAGTTTTCTGGTAGCATCTTTAGGATTCTCTATGTATAGTATCATGTCATCAGCAAACAGGGACAGCTTTACTTATTTTCCAATTTGGATTCCTTTTATTCTCTGATTTCTGTAGCAAAAACTTCCAAAACTATGTTGAATAACACTGGTGAGAGTGGACAGCCTTGTCTTGTTCCTGATCTTACAGGAAATGGCTTCAGTTTTTCACCATTGAGAATGATGTTGACTGTGGGTTTGTCATATATGGCCTTTATTATGTTGAGGTAAGTTCCCTCTATGCCTGCTTTCTGTAGGGTTTTTATCATAAATGGGTGTTGAATTTTGTCAAAAGCTTTTTCTGCATCTATTGAGATGATCATATGGTTTTTCTTCTTCAGTTTGTTAATATGGAGTATCACATTGATTGATCTGCATATATTGAAGAATCCTTGCATTCCAGGGATAAACCCCACTTGATCATGGTGTATTATCCTTTTAATGTGCTGTTGGATTCTGTTTGCTAGTATTTTGTTGAGAATTTTTGCATCTATGCTCATCAGTGATACTGGCCTGTAGTCTTCTTTTTGGGGGACATCTTTGTCTGGTTTTGGATTTGGGGTGATGGCCTTGTCGAATGACTTTGGGAATGTTCCTCCCTCTGCTATATTTTGGAAGAGTTTGAGAAGGATAGGTGTTAGCTCTTCTCTAAATGTTAGAATTCACCTGTGAAGCCATCTGATCTTGGGCTTTGTTTATTGGAAGATTTTTAATCACAGTTTCAATTTCAGTTATTGTGATTAGTCTGTTTATATTTTCTATTTCTTCCTGGTCAGTTTCAGAAGGTTGTGCTTTTCTAAGAATTTGTCCACTTCTTCCAGGTTGTCCATTTTATTGGCATATAGTTGCTTGTAGTAATCTGTCATGATCCTTTGTATTTCTCCAGTGTCAGTTGTTAATTCTTCTTTTTCATTTCTAATTCTATTGATTTGAATCTTCTCTCTTTTTTCTTGATGAGTCTGGCTAATGGTTTATTAATCTTGTTTATCTTCTCAAAGCACCAGTTTTAGTTTTATTGATCTTTGCTATTGTTTCCTTCATTTCTTTTTGATTTATTTCTGATCTGATCTTCATTATTTCTTTCCTTCTGCTAACTTTAGGCTTTTTTTGTTCTTCTATCTCTAATTGCTTTAGGTGTAAGGTTAGGTTGTTTATTTGAGATGTTTCTTGTTTCTTTATATAGGATTGTATTGCTAAAAACTTCCCTCTTAGAACTGCTTTTGCTGCATCCCATAGGTTTTGGGTCATCGTGTTTCCACTGTCATTTGTTTCTAGGTATATTTTCATTTCCTCTTTGATTTCTTCAGTGATTTCTTGGTTATTTAGGAGCATGTTGTTCAGCCTCCATATGTTTGTATTTTTTACAGATTTTTTCCTCTAGTTGATAACCTAGTCTCATAGCGTTGTGGTCAGAAAAGATACTTGATATGATTTCAATTTTCTTAAATTTACCAAGGCTTGAATTGTGACTCAAGATATGATCTATCCTGGAGAATGTTCCATGAGCACTTGAGAAGAAAGTGTATTCTGTTGTTTTTGGATGGAATGTCCTATAAATATCAATTAAGTCCATCTTGTTTAATGTATCATTTAAAGCTTCTGTTTCCTTATTTACTTTCATTTTGGATGATTTTTCCACTGGTGAAAGTGGGGTGTTAAAATCCCTTACTATGATTGTGTTACTGTCGATTTCCTCTTATATGGCTGTTAGCAGTTGCCTTATGTATTGAGGTGCTCCTATCTTGGGTGCATAAATATTTACAATTGTTATATCTTCTTCTTGGATTGATCCCTTGATCATTATGTAGTGGCCTTCTTTGTCTCTTGTAATAGTTGTTATTTTAAAGTCTATTTTTTCTGATATGAGAATTTCTACTCCAACTTTCTTTTGACTTCATTTGCATGGGAATATCTTTTTCCATCCCCTCATTTTCAGTCTGTATGTGTCCCTAGGTCTGAAGTGCATCTCTTGTAAACAGCATATATACGGGTCTTGTTTTTGTATCCATTCAGCCAGTGTATGTCTTTTGGTTGGAGCATTTAATCCATTTACATTTAAGGTAGTTATTGATATGTATGTTTCTATTACCATTTTCTTAATTGTTTTGGGTTTGTTATGTAGGTCTTTTCCTTCTCTTGAGTTTCTTGCCTAGAGAAGTTCCTTTAGCATTTGTTGTTCAGCTGGTTTGGTGGTGCTGAGTTCTGTTAGTTTTTACTTGTCTATAAAGGTTTAAATTTCTCCATTGAATCTGAATGAGATCCTTGCTCTGTAGAGTAATCTTGGTTGTAGGTTTTTCCCTTTCATCGCTTTAAATATATCCTGCCACTCTCCTCTGAGAGTAAAGTTATTGGTTCTGGATCAACTGGAAATTCACGTGGAAAAAAAAACCCCTCAATTTATTACCTCACCTAAAACACAAAAATCAATTCAAGGTAGATCATAGACTTAAATGTGAAAGTAAAGAAGTATAACATTTAGAAGGTAAAATAAAAGACCATCTTTTTACTTTGGGGTAGGTTAAAAATTTCTTAGATAAGATAAAAATGCATAAATAATTGACTTTACTAAAATTAATGCATCATAATAAAAAGCATTAAAATGGTGCACACTATTTTGTCTTATCTGACAAAAGCTCTACATCATAACAATAAAAAATTAATAAGAATGCCATCAATATCAATAAAATCAGTAAAAATACCAACTCCCAAATAAAAATTGATCAGAAGACTTGAATATTTGCTTCACAAAAGAATATATCCAGATTGCCAACAAGCAGTTGATCAGCATCATTTTTCATCAAGGAAATGCAAATTAAAATCACAAGATACAACTACATGCCCACCAGAATTGCTACATTTAAAAGTATTGACAATACTAAATATACAGTAGTACTAAAGAATACTACATTCTTTAGTAAGAATGTGGAATTACTGGAACATTCATACACTTGTGTTCAGAGTGAAAATAGGGACAATCACTTTGGAAAACTACTTGACAATATCTACTAAAGCCAACCCAGCAATCCCACTCCCAGTTCTATATCAAGTATACCAAAAAACATTAAAAAAGATTTCTTATTATCCTGATATAATAATATACAACATAGTTTACACAAACAGAAAAGGGCTCAAATGTCCATCAAAAGTAGAATGGATAAATTTTGGTATATGTTATACAATAGAATATTACACAACAAAGAGAAAACATTACTACTATATGTTGAAACAACATGGATGAATCTTACAGACACAGTGTCAAGTGAAGGAAGGTAGAAAGTGTACATATTGATTATTCCATTCAAATGAAGTTCAAAAAGAGACAAAACTTATCTAGAGAGGTAGAAGTAGAATACTCTTTATATTGGGGAGGCAAATGACTGGAAAGGAGTAAGACGTTACTCTGGGTTACTAGCAATGTTCTGTATCTTGATTTGTACATTGGTTATAGGGGTGTATAGATTTGTAAAAAAAAAATTATCAATCCATACACTTAAGAGCTGTGCAGTTTACTGTATGTGTTTTTTACTTTAACAAAAAGATTAAGAAACACAAATTAGTTGCACATATGACTTGGAAAAAACAAGCCATAGTTATAACTATTATATTAATATTGGAACTGTAAATGAAGGCATAATTAAAGGTATTTTTTAAAGGAATTGTGATAAAATGGATATAGGAGATAAGGAAGGAGAAGGAAGAGTCTAAGATAATTCAGACTTCAAATCTGGATGATTGTGAAACCTTTATAATTAAAAATAAGAACAAGATTTACTGAGTAAGGACTTGCGTTTCAAGCAATGATCATGAATTGTGTTTTGAAAATACTAGGTTTGAATTTAAAATACCTAAATGTAAAATATTTATGCTCAAGTCTTCTATGAATCTTTAGAATAATATGTCTTAAAAGTTATTATTATGAATAAAAATAAGTTTTAAACAATCAATTACATAGAATTTTAAAATTCAGACATTAAAGATGACCACAAATCTCATAGCTTTGAACCCCACTCAACACTGATGATACATTAAAGACAATGTAAAATTATTATAACTGATTTTGGAATTCCTGGGGTAAACTACACGTGAGCATGATATATTCTTTTTATATCTGACTGGCCTCAAGTTGGTAGTAAAAGATTTTTGTATCTATGTTCTTGAGGGACATTTGGTCTATAATCTTTTTTTGTAATCTTGTAAGAGTCTATTATCAAAGTTATTCTGGCTTTATAAAATGATTTAGGAAGTATTCCCTCCTCTATTTTTGAAAGTTACTATATCATCTTCTTTCAATTTTGGTAATTTTTTTTAAAGATTTGTCCATTTCATTTAGGTTGTCAAATTCATTGACATAAGTTTTAAATTATGTGCCATTTAGTCATTTAATGTGTGCACATTCCCTAATGACATCCCCTTCATCGTTCCTGGTATTGATCATTTATATTTTTTCATTTTATTAACTTCAATCTATTAAGGTATGATTTTTTTTTATCTCTTAAAAGACCAGATTTCAGTTTGTTGTGTTCTCTATTGGTTTTGTATTTTTATTTCATTGACTTCCGCTCATATCTTTTTTATTCCTTTTTCTACTTATTTTTTAGTTCTTCTCAGTTTTTTTAGCTTCCTAAGTACTGTGTTTTCTTCTAAGCATAGACTTAGGTGCATCCCACAAATTTTAATACATTATGTTTTCATAATCTTTCATTATCATTCAGTTAGAAAACTTTCTAATTTTTCCTATTATTTCCTCTTTGAGCTAGAAATGGATTATTTAATATTCAAGGATTTCCTAAGTATGTTTTTGTTACTATTTTCTATTGTGGTCAAAGAACACACTCTGAATGATTTCAATTATTTGAAATTTTTGAGACTTGTCTTATGGTACAGCATAGGTCCATCTTGGTGAAAGTTCCATGTTCCATCACTTTAAAAGATTGTGGGACTTCCCTGGTGGCACAGTGGTTAAGAATTCGTCTGCCACAAGAATATACAGTGGAGAAAACACAGCCTTTTCAATAAAGGGAAACTGGACAGCTACATGTAAAAGAATGAAATTAGAACACTCCCTAACACCATACACAAAAATAAACTCAAAATGGATTAAAGACCTAAATGTAAGGACAGACGCTATAAAACTCTTAGAGGAAAACATAGGCAGAACACTCTATGACATATATCACAGCAAGATCCTTTTTGACCCACCTCCTAGAGAAATGGAAATAAAAACAAAAATAAACAAATGGTACCTAATGAAACTTAAAAGCTTTTGCACAGCAAAGGAAACCATAAACAAGACCAAAAGACAGCCCTCAGAATGGGAGAAAATATTTGCAAATGAAGCAACTGACAAAGGATTAATCTCCAAAATTTACAAGCAGCTCGTGTAGCTAAATAGCACAGAAACAAAAAAAGCCAATCCAAAAATGGGCAGAAGACCTAAATAGACATTTCTCCAAAGAAGATATACAGATTGTCAACAAACACATGAAGGGATGCTCAACATCACTAATCATTAGAGAAATGTAAATCAAAACTACAGTGAGGTATCACCTCACACCAGTCACAATGGCCATCATCAAAAAATCTACAAACAATAAATGCTGGAGAGGGTATGGAGAAAAGGGAACCCTCTTGCACTGTTGGTGGGAATGTAAATTGATACAGCCACTATGGAGAACAGTATGGAGTTTCCTTAAAAAACTAAAAATAGAACTACCATATGATCCAGCAATCCCACTACTGGGCGTATACCCTGAGAAAACCATAATTCAAAAAGAGTCATGTACCACAATGTTCATTGCAGCTCTATTTACAATAGCTAGGACATGGAAGCAACCTAAGGGTCCATCGACAGGTGAATGGATAAAGAAGATGTGGCACATATATATAATGGAATATTACTCAGCCATAAAAAGAAATGAAATTGAGTTATTTGTAGTGAGGTTGATGGACCTAGAGTCTGTCATACAGAGTGAAGTAAGTTAGAAAGAAAAAAACAAATACCATATGCTAACACATATGTATGGAATCTAAAAAAAAAAAAAGTCATGAAGAACCTAGGGGCAAGATGGGAATAAAGACGCAGACCTACTAAAGAATGGACTTGAGGATACGGGGAGGGGGAAGGGTAAGCTGTGACAAAGTGAGAGAGTGGCATGGACAAATATACATACCAAATGTAAAATAGATAGCTAGTGGGAAGCAGCCGTATAGTACAGGGAGATCAGCTCGGTGGTTTGTGACCACCTAGAGGGGTGGGATAGGGAGGGTGGGAGGGAGGGGGACGCAAGAGGGAAGAGATATCGGGATGTATGTATAACAGATTCACTTTGTTATAAAGCAGAAACTAACACACCATTGTAAAGCCATTATACTCCAATAAAGATGTTAAAAAAAAAAAAAAAGAATCCGCCTGCCAATGCACGGGACATGATATCAAGCCCTGGTCCGGGAAGATCCTACATGCCACGGAGCAACTAAGCCCATGTGCCACAACTACTGAGCCCACGTGCTGCAGCTACTGAAGCCCGTGTGCCCTAGAGCCCACGCTCGGCAACAAGAGAATCCACCGCAATGAGAAGGCCGAGCACTGCAAGGAAGAGTAGCCCCTGCTCATTGCAAGTAGAGAAATCCCACACGCAGCAACAAAGTCCCAACACAGCCAAAAATAAGTAAAATAAATAAGTTTTTTAAAAAAGATTGTGTATATTCTACAGTTGTCGGGTATAGTTGTTCTATAAATATCAATTAGGTTAAGTTCCTTGATAATGTTGTTCAGATCTTTTATCTCCTTACTGATTTGTGTGTGTGTGTATTGATTCATTAGTTACTCAAAGAGATTTTAAAATCTTTTGCCTGTTATATGATCAGGCCCCTCAAGATGGTCCTCTCTTCCTCTTTATATATCCCCTGCTCGACCAGCCCCTTCCCCAGCCAGTTATTATTCTAATCCTTAGACCAAAACAGCTCCACCTGCTAATTTATCAAAGAGAAACATCTGCCCTCATTAACCGGAGGGGCTGTGAAGGACACGCCTCTGCCGGTTTCCCCGGTAACTGATGAGCCAACCTGATGTTAATTGCCCCTATAAATAGTAGCCTCCTTTTCCGGAGTAGCAAAGATTATTGCTGTGTCTTGTGTGCCGCAGGAGGTGAGATGTGGCTCCAGGCCTTTGGACTTGTAATTTCCTATCTATTAAACTACTGATGTCTCTGTCGCTCTTTTCAGGTTCTTTCTTCAGTCTTGCAACTGAGCAATTACAAGGCTTACAGGCCTGTGAGGTGCAGCCCAACACCTATATTTCCCTTTAGTTTTTATCAACTTCTGCTCTTTCTTTTCAAGCTCTCTTATTAGATGCAAATGCATTTGACATTGGTATGACTTCTTAATGAAGTGACGTTTTATCAGTGTGAAATAACCTTATTTATATCTGGTAATACACCTTGTCTTACAGTCTACTTTGATATTAATATAGACACAGTTTTCTTATGTTTCGTATTTGCATGGTTCTAGAAATCCCATTCGCTTTTTTTTAGAATTTCTATTTCTCTTTAAATACTCCATGTCTTCATGCACTATAATCCAACCTATATTTTAAAATCTTTAATGTATTTGTAATAGCTGTTTTTAAGTCCTTGATGCTAATTACAATCACTGGATTCTCAGTGAATTGGTTTGTATTGACTGCATTTTCTTTTGATTATGGATCCCATTTTCCTTCTTTGTATGTCTTGAAATTATATTGTGTATTAGACATGTGGAAAAAATTGTGGAGGCTGAAGTTTTAGTTTTAGTTTTGAGAGTGCAAGCCTTTTTTCTCTCCTTAGTACTTCAAGTGAGAGGCTGATTTTTTTTTTTTCTTTTTTTTGAATACTCCTAGATTTGAGTTGGGCTTTAGGGTTGGCTGCAGCTTTAATTAGATTGAGTTAACTTGTGACTAACCCAAATTCCAACCTCCCTCTTCACAGCCACCTGTTATATCTTGTCAATGTTGAGTTGGTACAGGTGTGGAATGAAGTTTTAGATATTATTGGTTCACCTTTGTACTCAATTCTGCCTAGGCTTCTGGAACCCAAGTACTATAAGAATGTGTTGGCTTACATAAGTTCTGTATCTTTCCAGCCCCTCCTCTTCTGCTTTTCTAACAAAACTCAGAAGTAAGACTTGGGGGCCAGAGAAAGGATTGTTTGGTTGAGTCATTTATTGTTTCATTTGTGTATCTTTCAGACTCTGGTTAATTCCCCAGCTCATGCTGACTCTTGAGGCCCAGCTGATTTCTCTTCATCTCTTTGAAGTTACTGCCCCATGGCAGGCCAACTCTTCCCTCAGTGCATGCACAGAGCTCACTGTTGGGTAAGGAAGCTGTCACAGCTTTATGCTCACTTGTAAAGGAGATGTTCCTCTCTGGATTTCAGGTCATCAAGGCTTACAGGGAGGGCAGCTTCATGGGTTTGCAAGCTGTGCAGTTGCATAGGACCTACTAATTAGAAGGACCCTATACTAGGTTTAATAGTCTGATGTTAACATCTTAAAATTCTTATTTTTTGAACAAGGGACTCTGAATTGTCACAAATTATGTAGTCCTGCTTACTGGCGTCCACCACTTTTCACTAACCCCATAGAAAAGTAAGATTTTTATTTGGTCTGGGATTTTCATATTGTTACCATGGAAGCATCAGTGTTTTTGCATCCTTCTACATCCTACCAAGGTCATAAGTCTGTTTAATTTATGCCTCATCTCCTTTTAACTTCCCCCCTATAGAACTCTGGGATTGTATATTGAAATTATCTGAAACTTTCCTATGCAAGTTTCACTCCTTCAATTCCTTTTTCTAATTCCCTTTAGTTGAAATGTGGGTATTTTTAGGGCTTTGTACTAGAAGTGGTTTGACAGCCATTACAAAGGGGAAAAAGGTAACATTTAAATTGTTTTAAATCGGCTCCTTTGTATTCTGTGCATTTCAAAATATACTGATAGCTTTCTTCTAGTGAAATTGCTATACTCACTATCCCTGAAGACTATACTGTGAACGTATTTTTTGTCTCTCAGAATTCTGTGTACACCATCTCTTATTTCTTATTCTTCTCAATTTGGCTAGGCCTAGAGCCCGTATTTTCCATAAAATTTCTTGACAGCTCTGTGCATCTTTGCTTCTGTACACTTGTTTTTTATAATGACTGTCACATATGCCCTTTATTTTATTATTGTATTATCTGTTATATATTTACTTATGTTCATCACATATTTTAAACAGTATTAAGACAGTGAAATATTGTATTCAACCTCAAATGTGTAGTTATTTTTGCAAAACATGGTCTTGTGATTTGTAATCTTGATCATTTTATCTATTGATGTGAAATATGTTCTAGTAAATTAAACTATAATACAGTCTTTTCAGACGTGTTATGCACATCACAGTACTTAATTATGCACTGACCATTGGCCAGTCACTACATGAAATTTTGACACTTCAGCAGTGATTACACTACAGTTTTTGTCCTCATAGAGATACAAATCTGCTGTTGTTACTGTAAAGAATCTTTTGGGGGGCCAAGCAGGGCTTCCTAGAGAAAGCAACTTTTAATTTGATATTTGAAATAAGAGTTAAATAGGCCAAGAATGAATTGGAGGGAGAGGGTTTGGGGCAGAGGAGCCTTCCAAGCAGAAGGACGAATGTGCACACAGTCTCTAAGGCAAGGAATAGCAAGATGTCTTGATTAAATTAATTTGTGTAATGAAAGAATACATTTTCAACTTACAAAGAAACTACTAACAAAAATGGGATTATTACTTCCTACGCTGAAACATTCAAAGATTTAAATTATTTTCACCAGGTCACTACTGTGCCTTTTAAAATATTTCATCAGTAAGAGGAGAATGTTATTATATTACTGGCTCTAAATTTATTGTAGACACCATCCAAGATAGCCCAAAATATCTTGGAACTCTTGTTGGAATTGGAAATGAGGATATTCAGCAGGATTCATATGGAGCTTTTCTCCAGGAGCAGTGTATGAGAGGGAGGCCTTTTACAGAATCTGTTTTGGAGGCTCAGAATTTAAACATTGATCTCTGTCCCTTTTCAAAGTGCAAGGACTTTACAAAAGTGAATATTTAACAATATCTTACAGCTCTGAAAATTATAAATTAAGTCCAGTATCATAATGTACTGAAATAAATTAGGTGTAAGCATCATATAAGCAATCTGAATTTATGTTAATGAACAATATTGATTTTATTTCATTAGAAAATGCAAGAACCTCCAAAGAACATTGAAGAATTCTTAAAGCTTCAAAACTTGGTGAGTAGAATATCCTGTTTTTTGGGACTTTGATATGTGACTGGGGCACATATCAGTCCTCTTCCTTTAGGAAAAAATAACAATTCTTTTTGATTGCTTATAGAATTACTTTGTCAATTTAAAAAGAAATTGTTGAGAGTTTGATTAGAATTACAGTAGGCTTTTGAAATTACTTTTAGAAACAGTGCTTTAAAAAATACATTCTAAAATTATATAATGTTAAAGCTATAAAGACTTTATGTGCCACTCTGATCTATCTACCTCCTTAGATGTAATTTTTTTACGTTTCAAAATTACCAATATGTTTTTTTTCTGATTATGACTATGATAGTCATTTTAGAAAAGTAAAAGAAAGAGATGAGCACTGAAAAGGATAAGCATCCCAATTTTATCATTTATAGATTAATCACATATATCTCACTTTTTAAAGTAGGGAAATCATTATCTAATCAGGCTGGTAGAATTTCAAGATACTTTATTCACCTCATACTGTAATTCAGTGTCTTGGACAAGAATTGTGATATCTCAAGTCTGGCATAAAGGCTACCTTTTCATAAACCTTTGTGCATATTGTAAAATCTGTTCAAATTCATTTCCATTTTAGCCTCTCCCCACTTTTCCCAAATTCATTTCCATTTTAGCCTCTCCCCACTTTCCCAATGTCCATAACGATAGCAAGTGAGGACCCATAACGTAAGGACTATGTTTTCAAATCTGGCTGTCATTCTAATTTGACAATGTTTGTCTCCAGGGAGTATATCTTGTGATCATATCTTATTTTTCTGAGATCTTTGTATTTTTGACACATCCAGATTTTAATGCTGGAAAACTTCCCCAGGTGGTTATGTGTTTTGTTTAAGATGTATGTTTATAGAATTTGGGAGAGGGCACTTATGTATCTAAGTAATATTCTCTTTTTCCAAAATGGCAGGGGCACCTAGATCCTGCTGGGAAACTTCTCCAGCATTAAAAGCTGGGTATTATTCAGGTACCTGTTATCATTAGAGAATACAGTGGGTTTAGGAAGCTTTTAAAGGAAGAAAAATGGTAGTAGAATAGACCAATGCAGGTTTAAAATTTCTGATCTGCAGACTTCAGATTTATTCCCATTTAAGCTAAATTCTTAGAATATCTTACCCAAATTCCTCTTAAAGAGTTTCATCCTGTGAAAGTTCCTACTATTCCAGAAAGCATTTTCTTATTCACAAACCTTTAATTGTGTCATCTGTATTTCTTTGTTTTGGTATTAAACACTTTTATTAAGAGATAAACTTAGATTTGCAAATATGAATGTTGTGATTCCCCTTTCCTTCCCTTCATTTCCCTTTCTTTTCTTCCCTTTCCTTGTTCTCCTTCCCTTCCTGAACAATGTAGTTCTAAGGCCATTTGGCGGCCAAAACAAGGCAGCATCCACATTGGCAGGGGGAGGGGAATGTTCTTTGGTCACCCAGAGAAGCCTTTCTGAACTCAGCCACCATGGGGGAAGGTATCCATGTGATACCACAGGTGTCGAGGTCCAAGGGGGTGAGGATGGTATTCACATGTGGCCTCGGGTGGGGAGGTAGTTCAGGAAATGTAGAGGTAGGCTATGACCTGGTATGAGAAATCAGAGCCTAAGCAGGATGAGAGGGGCATCCACATAGTGAAGAGTCTGGCAATGGATAGGAGAGATTGGCTACCTGAAAAGATGGATCAAATAAGTACATATATTTAAGATAATGGCTGCTAGGTTTTTCACTGTTGGAGATGGTAATCATAATATGGAAAGAGAAAACTAGAATGTTTGGAACTGGAATTAGAGTTATCAGTATGAACTTGTGGTTTTAATTACATAGACTGAGGAACTGTTGTAGACTGAAGGGGACTTAAAACATGATGCTTAAACACAATGTGTGATACTGAACTAGAGCCCTTTGCTATAAAGAACATTATTGATTTAGCTGATGAAACTTGAGTAAACTCAGAGAATTAGATAGGAACAATGTAACAATGCCAATTTCCTTATTCTGCTGGTTTGTTTTTAGAAAATAGATGCTAAAGTATTCAAGGATGATGGGGTCATCAGTCAAGTAAGCAACTTATTTTCAAATGATAAAAAGGTTTTGTAAAGCATCTGAAACTTCATGTTTTTTTTCACAAATTAAAAAAATGCATTTAATAAAAAATGATGCTATAGAATAAAGCCTCAATTTCAGCTCATTGATTTTTGAACTCTTCTATTTAAATTCATTTAAAAAAATGATTTAAGTTGTATTGTCTCACATTTTTTGCAGGATCACTGGCCAAAGGAAATCCATTTTGGGGATAATGATAAATTGTTATGTACTCTGAAGAAAATAAAAGAAGATAGTTCATTTACTTCAATTTATACACATCTATGGGGAAATGTCCCGCGAGTATATGATGCGGCCATGGCCATGGAGTCAAGATTAGCAGAGTGTTCAATTCTTCTGAAAAACCATGTCTCTGAAATATTTGAGTGGAACAGAATAACTTCCAGGACAAGTAAACCTTATTTTTTATATGCATAAAGTAATTGTCACTTGTGTGTGTGTCTATCACTGTGTGTGTGTATTCTCATAAAGAATGAAATCCTAAGATTTAAAATATCAAAACATAAACATAAATTTATTCTATTTTAAAACCTCTTCATTTCAAAATGGTCCAATTTGGATTTTTAGTTGAAAATGAACATTGGGATTCAAAGAAAGTGTTGCTAGGATAAAGCCTAAAACAGTTCTGACCTTTGAGCTGGAGCAGAGGTAACCAAATATCAGGAAAACAGGGTTGCATCAACTAATATTGTTACCAGAGACAAGCAAGTTAGCAAGAGTCAGGAGATAAAAACAGTTAGACCTACAACCCAAAGTAAAAGGAGTGAGACTTGAACAATATGAGCTAAGTTAATCTGTGAGAAGTACCTAGCATTCACTATTGGATAACTGCAGACTGAGTGAAAAGCGTATCTGTAAGTAATGATAATTTTTACTACTTTTCAGTATTTATATAACCTTTACCTAGTTGTGTTTATTAACACTTTCACAGTAGTTTTAGATAATAATGGTGATTCTTATCTTTCTCTTTATTTAACGGGCAAACTTGTAATATATGTCTTTTTTTTAAAAACATCTTTATTGGGGTATTATTGCTTTACAATGTTGTGCTGGTTTCTGCTGTAAAACAAAGTGAATCAGCTATGTGCATATGTATATCCTCATATACCCTCCCTCTTGCATCTCCCTCCCACCCCTCTAGGTGGTCGCAAAGCACCGAGCTGATCTCCCTGTACCATGCAGCTGCTTCCCACTAGCTATCTGTTTTACATTTGGTAGTGTATATAAGTCCATGCCACGCTCTCACCTCGTCCCAGCTTACCCTTCCCCCTCCCTGTATCCTCAACTCCATCCTCTACATCTGCTTCTTTATTCCTGTCCTGCCCCTACGTTCATCAGAACCATTTTTTTTCTTTTTTTTTTAGAGTCCATATATATGTGTTAGCATACCGTATTTGCTTTTCCCTTTCTGACTTACTTCACTCTGTATGACAGACTCCAGGTCCATCCACCTCACTACAAATAACTCAAGTTTTGTTTCTTTTTATGGCTGAGTAATATTCCATTGTATATATGTGCCACATCTTCTTTATCCATTCATCTGTCAGTGGACACTTAGGTTGCTTCCATGTCCTGGATATTGTAAATAGAGCTGCAGTGAACATTGCAGTACATGTCTCTTTTCGAATTATGGTTTTCTCAGGGTATATGCCCAGTAGTGAGATTGCTGGGTCATATGGTAGTTCTGTTTTTAGTTTTTTAAGGAACCTCCATACTGTTCTCCATAGTGGCTGTATCAATTTACATTCCCACCAACAGTGCAAGAGGGTTCCCATTTCTCCACACCCTCTCCAGCATTTATTGTTTCTAGATTTTTTGGTAATGGCCATTCTGACCAGTGTGAGGTAATCATTTCTGTAATGATTAATGATGTTGAGCATTCTTTCATGTGTTTGTTGGCAATGTGTATATCTTCTCTGGAGAAATGTCTATTTAGGTCTTCTGCCCATTTTTGGATTGGGTTGCTTGTTTTTTTAATATTGAGCTGCATGAGCTGTTTGTATATTTTGGAGATTAATCCTTTGTCAGTTGCTTCGTTTGTAAATATTTTCTCCCATTCTGAGGGTTGTCTTTTGGTCTTGTTTATGGTTTCCTTTGCTGTGCAAAATCTTTTAAGTTTCATTAGGTCCCATTTGTTTATTTTTGTTTTTATTTCCATTTCTCTAGGAGGTGGGTCAAAAAGGATCTTGCTGTGATATATGTCATAGAGTGTTCTGCCTATGTTTTCCTCTAAGAGTTTTGTAGTGTCTGGCTTTACATTTAGGTCTTTAATCCATTTTGAGTTTATTTTCGTATGTGGTGTTAGGAAGTGTTCTAATTTCATTCTTTCACATGTAGCTGTCCCGTTTTCCCAGCACCACTTACTGAAGAGGCTGTCTTTTGCCCATTGTATATTCTTGCCTCCTTTATCAAAGATAAACCCACGTACATATGGTCACCTTATCTCTAGGCTTTCTATCCTGTTCCATTGATCTATATTTCTGCTTTTGTGCCACTACCATACTGTCTTGATTACTGTAGCTTTGTAGTATAGTCTGAAGTCAGGGAGCCTGATTCCTCCAGCTCCGTTTTTCATTCTCAACATTGCTTTGGTTATTTGGGGTCTTTTGTGTTTCCATACAAATTGTGAAATTTTTGGTTCTATTTCTGTGAAAAATGCCAGTGGTAGTTTGATAGGGATTACATTGAATCTGTAGATTGCTTTGGGTAGTGTAGTCATTTTTACAATGTTGATTCTTCCAATCCAAGAACATGGTATATCTCTCCCTCTGTTTGTATCATCTTTAATTTCTCTCATCAGTGTCTTATAGTTTTCTGCATACAGGTCTTTTGTCTCCGTGGGTAGGTTTATTCCTAGGTATTTTATTATTTTTGTTGCAATGGTAAATGGAAGTGTTTCCTTAATTTCTCTTTCAGATTTTTCGTCATTAGTGTATAGGAATGCAAGAGATTTCTGTGCATAAATTCTGTATCCTGCTACTATACCAAATTCATTGATTAGCTCTAGTAGTTTTCTGGTAGCATCTTTAGGATTCTCTATGTATAGTATCATGTCATCTACGAACAGTGACAGTTTTATTTCTTCTTTTATGATTTGGATTCCTTTTATTTCTTTTTCTTCTCTGATTGGCTAAAACTTCCAAAACTATGTTGAATAATAGCAGTGGGAGTGGCCAACCTTGTCTTGTTCCTGATCTTAATGGAAATAGTTTCAGTTTTTCACCATTGAGAATGATGTTGGCTGTGGGTTTGTCATATATGGCCTTTATTATATTGAGGTAGTTTCCCTCTATGACTACTTTGTTCAGAGTTGTTTTTTTTTTTAATCATAAATGGGTGCTGAATTTTTTCAAAAGCATTTTCTGCATCTATTCAGATGATCATATGGTTTTTATCCTTCAATTTGTTAATCTGGTGTATCACATTGATTGATTTGAGTATATTGAAGAATCCTTGCATTCCTGGGATAAAGCCCAGTTGATCGTGGTGTATGATCCTTTTAATGTGCTGTTGGATTCTGTTTGCTAGTATTTTGTTAATGATTTTTGCATCTATATTCATCAGTGATATCAGCCTGTAGTTTTCTTTTTTTGTGATATCTTTTTCTGGTTTTGGATTCGTGGTGATGGTCGCCTCGTAGAATGAGTTTGGGAATGTTCCTCCCTCTGCTATATTTTGGAAGAGTTTGAGAAGGATAGGTGTTAGCTCTTCTCTAAATGTGTGATAGAGTTCACCTGTGAAGCCATATGGTCCTGGGCTTTTGTTTGTTGGAAGATTTTTGATCACAGTCTCAATTTCAGTACTTGTGATTGGTCTCTTTATATTTTCTATTTCCTCCTGGTTCAGTCTCGGAAGGTTGTGCTTTTCTAAAAATTTGTCCATTTCTTACAGGTTGTCCATTTTATTGGCATATATTTGTTTGTAGTAATCTCTCATGATCCTTTGTATTTCTGCAGTGTCAGTTGTTACTTCTCCTTTTTTGTTTCTAATTCTGTTGATTTGAGTCTTCTGCCTTTTTTCTTCATGAGTCTGGCTAATGGTTTATCAATTTTGTTTATCTTCTCAAAGAACCAGCTTTTGGTTTTATTGATCTTTGCTGTTGTTTCCTTCATTTCTTTTTCATTTATTTCTGATCTGATCTTTATGATTTCTTTCCTTCTGCTAACTTTGTGGGGTTTTTTGTTCTTTCTCTATTGCTTTAGGTGTAAGGTTAGGTTGTTTATTTGAGATTTTCCTTGTTTCTGGAGGTAGGATTGTATTGCTATAAACTTCCCTCTTAGAACTGCTTTTGCTGCATTCCGTAGGTTTGGGGTCATCATATTTTCATTGTCATTTGTTTCTAGGTATTTTTAAATTTCTTCTTTGATTTCTTCAGTGATCTCTTGGTTATTTAGTAGTGTATTGTTAAGCCTCCATGGGTTTGTATTTTTTACAGTTTTTTCCTGTAATTGATATCTAGCTTCATAGCATTGTGGTTGGAAAAGGTGTTTGATAGGATTTCAGTTTTCTTGAATTTAGCCAGATTTGATTTGTGACCCAAGATATGATCTATCCTGGAGAATGTTCCATGAGCACTTGAGAAGGAAGTGTATTCTGTTGTTTTTGGAGGGAATGTCCTATAAATGTCAGTTAAGTTTGGCTTGTTCAGTGTGTCATTTAAAGCTTCTATTTCCTTATTTATTTTCATTTTGGATGATCTGTCCATTGGTGAAAGTGGCCTGTTAAAGTCCCCTACTCTGACTGTGTTACTGTAGATATCCCCTTTTATGGCTGTTAGCATTTGCCTTATGTATTGAGGTGCTCCTATGTTGGGTGCATAAATGTTTACAATTGTTATGTCTTCTTCTTGGATTGATCCCTTGATCATTATGTAGTGTCCTTCTTTGTCTCTTGTAATAGTCTTTGTTTTAAAGTCTATTTTGTCTGATATGAGAATTTCTACTCCAGCTTTCTTTTGGTTTCCATTTTCAAGGAATATCTTTTTCCGTCCCCTCACTTTCAGTCTGTATGTGTCCCTACATCTGAAATGGGTCTCTTGTACACAGCATTTATACAGGTCTTGTTTTTGTATCCATTCAGCCAGTCTATGTCTTTTGGTTGGAGCATTAAACCATTTACATTTCAGGTAGTTATCAATATGTATGTTCCTAATACCATCTTCTTAATTGTTTTGGGTTTGTTATTGTAGGTCTTTTCCTTCTTTGTGTTTCCTGCCTAGAGAAGTTCTATTAGCATTTGTTGTAAAGCTGGTTTGGTGGTGCTGAATTCTCTTACCTTTGCTTGTCTGTAAATGTTTTAATTTCTCCGTCAAATCTGAATGAGCTCCTTGCTCGGTAGAGTAATCTTGGTTGTAGGTTTTTCCCTTTCATCGCTTTAAATATATCCTGCCACTCTCCTCTGGCTTGAAGAGTTTCTGCTGAAAAAAATCAGCTGTTAACCTCATGGGGATTCCCTTGTATATTATTAGTTGTTTTTCTCTTGCTGCTTTTAATATTTTTTCTTTGTATTTAATTTTTGATAGTTTGATTAACATGTGTCTTGGTGTGTTTCTCCTTGGATTTATCCTGTATGGGACTCTCTGTGTTTCCTGTATGGGGCTCTCTGTGCTCCTGGACTTGATTGACTATTTCCTTTCGCATGTTAGGTAAGTTTTCAACTATAATCTCTTCAAATATTTTCTCAGTCCCTTTCTTTTTCTCTTCTTCTTCTGGGACCCCTATAATTCGAATGTTGGTGCATTTAATGTTGTCCTAGACGTCTCTGAGAGTGTCCCCATTTCTTTTCATTCTTTTTTCTTTATTCTGCTCTGTGGTAGTTATTTTCACTATTTTGTATTTCAGGTCACTTATTTGTTCTTCTACCTCAGTTATTCTGCTATTGATTCCTTCTAGAGGATTTTTAAGTTCATTTATTGTGTTGTTCATCCTTGTTTATTTGCTCTTTAGTTCTTCTAGGTCCTTGTTAATCGTTTCTTGTATTTTCTCCATTTTATTTTGAAGAGTTTGGAACATCTTTACTATCGTTACTCTGAATTCCTTCAGGTAGACTGCCTATTTTCTCATCATTTGTTTGGTCTGGTGGGTTTTTACCTTGCTCCTTCAACTGCTGTGTTTCTCTGTCTTCTCATTTTGTTTAACTTACTGTGTTTGGGGTCTCCTCTTCACAAGCTGCAGTTTCGTTGTTACTGTTGTTTTTGGTGTCTGCTGTCAGTGGGTGAGGTTGGTTCAGTGGCTTGTGTAGGCTTCCTGGTGGAGGGGACTGGTGCCTGTGTTCTGGCGGGTGGGGCTGGATCTTGTCTTTCTGGTGGGCAAGACCATGTCTGGTGGTGTGTTTTGGCATGTCTGTGACCTTATTATGATTTTAGGCAGCCTCTCTGCTAATTGGTGGGGTTGTATTCCTGTCTTGCTAGTTGTTTGGCATGGGGCATCCAGCACTGGAGGTTGCTGGCCATTGTGTGGAGCTGGGTCTTAGTGTTGAGCTGGAGATATCTCTGGGAGAGTCCTCACCAATTTATATTACATGGGGCCCAGAGGTCTCTTTTGGCTCAATGTCCTGAACTCGGCTCTCCCATCTCAGAGGCTCAGGCCTTCCATCAGGCCACAGCACCAAGACCTTGTCATCCACACGGCTCCAAAGTGACCTCTCTGTGATGCTCCCGAGGTTATAGTCATAGAGCTTTGTCACAATGAGAATCATCTGTGATGAAAGGGTGCTCTTTGCTCCTGTGGCATCTCTTAGGTGCACAGTGGGGTTGGTTCTTTGAGTTGGAAAGACTGAAAACTGGATTAAACTGGCCACTGCAGGAAGCACTCCTGCTGCCTAGATGAAGAAGCTTTGCTCCTCATATATGTCTTAAGAATGATATTGGTTTTTCTTATAAAGTATTTTCCGCGTATTAAATAAATATAATAATTGTATTATTTAGCTATTTAATATCCTTTTTTGGACCTTGAGTTTTCAAAATCTGAGAATGTGTTTAAATACAATACTATTAAATTCACTACTGTTACAATTTTCTTATTGAATTTTAATTTTTTTTGACTGCGTTGGGTCTTCATTGCTGTGTGTGAGCTTTCTCTAGTTGCAGCGAGCAGGGGCTACTATTTGTTGCATCGCAGTGGCTTCTCTTGCTGTGGAACATGGGCTCTAGTTGTGCAGGCTTCAGTAGTTGTGGCATGCAGGCTCAGTAGTTGTGGCTTGCAGGCTCCAGAGCACAAGCTTAGTAGTTGTGCCACATGGGCTTAGCTGCTCTGTGGCATGTGGGATCCTCCTGCACCAGGGCTCCAAACTGTGTCCCCTGCATTAGCAGGCAGATTCTCAAGCACTGTGCCACTAGGGAAGTCCCTTATTGAATTTTAAATTATTTTAATCTTAAAAAATATTTTTGAAATTATACAAGCTACATATATATAGTCGTGTGTGGCTATATAAACATATAGGGAGAGGGAGTGCACATGTGTATGCTTTTAAAAAATAATTTTCTGTATATTCATTGTCCTCAGTGTGTAAATATCAGAGCTTGGACTCAAGTCTAGGTTATCTGACTTCAAAGCCCCCCATAGTCTTTCACTGGGCCATCATGCTCCAAAGTACTGTACTGTATTGAATATAAGGTGACAGTGAAACAACCAAATGTAAGTGGCTGAGCTGTTTGAAAAACATGGGCTTGTTCAGTAGTAAGGGATTAAGGTAAAACTTTGGATATAGGAATAACTACTAAAGATATATTAGTTGGAGCATGACATTTCTAAATAGCAAAAGGAAACAGGAGATATAATTATTCAACTAAGACTGTGTGTGTCTAGCATTATGCTTGTCAAAATAGCTAGTTGATCTCATTGAATGGTTTTATATATAATCTACTTAAAGTATTTAAATTTTTTCAATTTTAAAGGCTATTTATATATTTATATGTTGTGAATTCTCATTTTTTTAAAGGTTCTCATGGAAAATTGGAACAATATAAGGCATTTCTAAGGAATTACTGTAAGGAAAAGAAGATAATGGTATTGTATTTGTTTTCATCTTCCTTAAAAAATTATATTTTCACAGAAAATATAATCACTATAATTTCATAGATAAGTACTAATAACATTAAAAAATTTCCTTTTAGTCTTTTATCATCTATCCCTGTGTTTTTAAAATATTTGGACTCATATTTTTCTTTACACACTCAATATGAGTGTTGGCATTTTCACACCACTACAAGTTATTTGAAGACTTATATTTCATCCTCTGGTTATTTAAAATTTTATAACATCTTAGGGATACAGGTCCTATATCAGTCATTTTCCTTTAGGAAAAAAATAACAGTTATTTTTACTGCCTGTAGAATTACTTTGTTAATTTTTTTTAAATCTCTTTGAGAGTTTGATTAGAATTATATTTGGAATTACTTTGAGAAACTTAGTCCTTTTCAAAAATACATTCTGAAATTAAAGCTATAAAGACTTTCAGTGCTACCACTTGTCCATCCACCTCCTTAAATGTTCTTTAAATTTCAAAATTACTTTTTATGTTTTCTTCCTGATTATGACTAAGGTAGTCATTTTAGAAAATTAAAACAGATAAGCACTAAAAAGGCAAGCATCTTAATTTTATCATTTATAAATAAATTACATATATCTCACTATTGTCATTTTCATTGTTCTTTAAAAATTTTTTAGAAAATTCAAATTAAACTGTATTTCTAATTCATTAAATGTTTTATGGAATTTTCATCATTAAATATCATTCTACATCATTTCAAAAATAAACTAATGTAATAGCCCTTTTGTTGGACGTTTAGGTTAGTTTTCATTATTCATTATTATTTACAAAAGTTCTGTGAACATATTTGGAGCTAAAAATTGTGCTTATCATGATTATTTTCTTAATATAAATTTCAGAAGTGGAACCATATGGGAAAAATGTGAAAAGCTAAGTGTTTTGATACATACTGCCAAAATGTTTTCTAGAAAGGTGGCACCAATTTGTATTCGTAACAATAGAGTTTGTGATTGATCCCTTACCCATCCCCTTGTCAATATTTAACATTATATTTTTTAATGTTTGCAAATTGATAGGCATAAATATTATCAGTTGCATACATTTCACTAATGAAGTTGATTTTTTAGGTTTTTATTAGCTTTTGTGTTTCTATTATTATGAATTGCCTATTTATGAACTTTGGGCATTTTTTAGCTGTTCTTCTATTTCTAAGAGCTGTTTATGCTTTAAAACTATTAACCCTTCTCAGTAATATATGTTATACATACTTATATTACTTTCTTGGTTGCCTTTTAACCCAAAAGTATTTTTTCACTGTATAGAATTTTATATTTTCATGAATCTGTAATTTTTTATTGAAATCTTCTGCCTTTAGTGCCATAATATTAAGAAAGCTTTCTTCATTACAAGATCATACATATATTCACTTGTGTTCTCTTATATTGTTCTTACAGATTAATTATTTTGTGTTTAACTCCAGTGTTTATCTTTGTGTAAGGGAGTAAAGCATAAGGATGTTATTTTAGGTCTATCAGTAGATTTGTGTGCTTTTTTTAAAATTTATTTTTTTATTGAGGTAACATTGGTTTATACCATTACATAAGTTTCATGTGTACAACATTATATTTCTACTTCTGTATACCCTACAGCATGCTCACCACCAAAATACAGATTCTGTGTGTCACCACATATTTGATCTCCTTTACTCATTTAGCCCTCCCCACTACCCTTTCCCCTCTGGTAACCACTACTCTATTCTCTTTATGTGTGTTAGTTTTTCATTTGGTTTGGT
Organism: Hyperoodon ampullatus; assembly: GCF_949752795.1. Taxonomy (NCBI): domain Eukaryota; kingdom Metazoa; phylum Chordata; class Mammalia; order Artiodactyla; family Ziphiidae; genus Hyperoodon; species Hyperoodon ampullatus. The sequence continues at coordinate 87,906,191 of NC_136916.1, forward strand.
TTGTTCATTTATTTGGTTTGTTTTTGCTTTTGTTTTTATATTCCACATATAGTCACGTAAAAACGTATGATTTTCTTCATATAAGTTCTACACATTCCCTGTTAAATGTATTCCTAGGTATCTTAAATTTTTATTACTAATGTCCATGAGATTAGTTTTCCATTATGTAATTAAATGGGTTATTGTTGGTATATAGAAAATTATTATTGGTATAGGTATATTACTCAACAATGTTACCAGTTTCTCATCTTGTCTGACTGACTCAGAAAGAATGCTAGTACTTTGCTATTAGGTACAACTTTAAATGTTTAGATAACTTTTTTCAGATTGAAGAAATTTACTCCAAGTTTATTAAAGATATATGGATGTGGGTATAGATGTAGATTAAATATTAGATTTGAATATAGATATTGTTGTGCACAAAAACTAAAAACATCTTCATGGTTTGAAATGGAGAGGAAAATAATCCACTATGATGATAGCAAAAGCTATTTTAAGCCTTTCATGTGTGAATGTGACAGATTACATTAACAGCTTTTCAGAAGTTGAACCATTCTTATATTAGGATATATTTTTAATGCATTACTGGATTTGGTTTGCTTTTTGGATTTTATATCTATGTTTGATAAGTTATGATTATCTTTTTTGGTTTTGGTATAAAAATTATACATACTTCAGAAAATTAGTTACTTAGCTTCATCTCTTTAGTCTATAGATAGTTTGTTGAATATAGGGATATCATTTGTTCTTGATGTTTGGCAAAGTTGCTTGTGAACTTTTATTGATTTTATTTATATTTTGCAGAGGGAATAGGTAGGTTGGTAGAAAAGCTGTCTGGAAGTTAACAGGTCCATAAATACCAACTTGTGTAGATTGTCAAAACATGATATTCAGTGAAAAAAAGCAAATTACCAAGTAATATCTACAGTTAATATCATTCCTTTAAATTTTAAAAACATACCAAAAGTCTGTATATTCTTTCTATATATATATATACACATATATGTAAAAGTATTTTAATGGAATTGAGGGGGTACAAACCAAACAAGTGATAGTGACTATCTCAAGGAAAGGGAACACACGGTTTGAACTAGAGATCGTGGTAAAAAGGGATCTAATTTTATATTTTATTATATGTAAACTTCATATTTTATCTTAAATAGTCTTAAGCAAATACTAAAATAACAGTAATCCATTCTAGGTTGTGGGAACATGGGAACACTGGTAGTTACATTATTCATTGTGATTTCTGTATTAATTTTCAAAAGAATTTCAAAAATTCTAATGAATTTTATCAGATGACTTTCCAGGATCTATTGAAATGACCTTTAGATGAATTACACTAACAAAAGTTTTAATAATAATTTTTATTAAATATGTTTTTTGGCTGCATTGGGTCTTCGTTGCTGCACGTGGGCTTTTCTCTAGTTGCGGCGAGCAGGGGCTACTCTTCATTGCAGTGCACAGGCTTCTCATTGCGGTGGCTTCTCTTGTTGTGGAATGTGGGCTCTAGGCATGCGGGCTTCAGTAGTTGTGGCTTGCAGGCTCTAGAGAGCAGGCTCAGTAGTTGTGGTGCACGGGCCTAGTTGCTCCGTGGCATGTGGAATCTTCCCGGACCACGGCTTGAACCTGTGTCACCTGCACTGGCAGGCAGATTCTTAACCACTGTGCCACCAGGGAAATCCAGGATTTTAACATGAATTATTTATATTTTTGTGGTATCTTTTCCAGGTTGTATGACCAAGAACTAGTTCTGTGTTACTATTACTCTGTTCCTTGAAAAGTGTTTCTTTGCTTCCTGCAGAATAAAGCCAGGACTTTGAGATTAACATTACATCTTTCTAAATCTGACGCCGTCTTTAATGACCAATTGTATCTGTACCTGTCAAGCACATAGCCTTCTTTCTTATAATTGATCTCACTTTCCTTCTCTTTTTTATCCCTTTGCACATTTTTTTAAAATGCCAATAAATGTGATCCTCTTTCATTTAGCAATCTGTAATCATCCTTTCAAATTGGTTTCCTATGTCTTCTTTTAAATAATATATGTATGTGTGTATGTGTATAAAATTTGCCTGTAAGCTTATGTATTTGGGGAGGGAATGGGTATATGGAAAATAATAAACAATATATTAACATGTCTAGATGATCAAAAACTAATTTATACAGAAGGCTTCTTATTCTCTGTGTAAAGTAGTGTGGTGGACACAAAGATGTGCCTCCCAGATTCCCCTTCCAGGAATGACCCGTTGCCCCAACTGCTAAGAGTGCTGTTAGGGGACACCCTTCAGCTGCAGCCCCTTCAGGGATTGCCTCTCACAGAGAGAACTTCCTCTCCCAAGTAAATGACCATCCAGGAGCCACTCACATACAATGACTAATCAAGTCGGAAACAGAAAGGCCTGGCAGTTTCAACCCAGTGCAGGACAACTACTGTGGGTCCTTTCAGTTCACAAGCTCTGCCTAGGGTCAGGGCTGTTAGACTTGCATCATAGCTGACTTCTCAATCTTCCCTCTCCTCTTGCCTTCCATAGATATTGATCCCAAAGGCACTCCCAATAAACATTGTGAACACTAAATTCTACCTCACAGTCTGTTTCCCAGTGGACCCAAACTGCAATAAGTAGTTTGTTTATATTTCTATCATAGCCTTTATCTCTTTGTGTTTTGTATACGTATCTGATTCCTCTCTTGCCCTCTGACTAACTTGAGGGCAAGGAATATCTTTGCATTCCCAGCATCCAATACAGCAACAGCATTCTAGGCCTCAGTAAGAGATGCATACACACACACACACACACACACACACACACACACACACGTTAACTGACCAAAGTTACAAAGTATAAAAATTCTTAAATTTAGAATTTTAAAGATTTTATTTTAAATGTTTTCCAGCTTTCAGATGACATGGAGACAAAGAAGGATATAGAGGTATTTACAATTTCTGTTTTATGAGATTATATATCAAAAGTATTATGTGGATCTAAAAGAATGTTTACAATAAGATAGATATAGCTATAAATTTAGATAGGGGCCCCAGGAGAGAAAGTTGGAAACAAATACAGAAGTGTTCTTTTTCTGCCTAGTCCATTTCTTTATGTGTATGTAGTGTAGCTAAAATTCTTGGTAATTTGAGCTATGTCAAAATTAGTTCTGAAGTAATTGTTTTTACTTTTAGATTTGGCATATGAATATGTCAATGCTCTTAATTTCATAGAAACAGATAATATGAAGATTTTTCTTAGGTGGGATAAATATATTTTACTTATTTTTAGTAAAAATATGTAAAATAATTATGTTAATAAATGATAGTTAAATATCTGTCTTCTGTAGACATATGAGACTACTATACTGAAAAGAATGACGTAATTCCTGTTCTGTGGTATTTCCCTCTTTCTAGGGTTGCAACTTCCCAGGATTCAGAACAAATGAGCTTACTCAACTACCCAGACATTTGAATGCTGAACGAATTTATCTTTTTATTTTAAAATCCCATAACTTTGACGTATGTAAACATTATTTTATTATTATTGTGTGATATATTTTGAGAATATCATTTAATGAATTAGACCTTAATTTTAAGCTATGACAGATCAGGTGTTAAGCAAGATTTAATTCTTTTGGGCATTAAGTGTGGCAGGAAAGACCAGTGACTTTTTTTTTTTTTTTTTTTTTTTTTGTGGTGTGCGGGCCTCTCACTGTTGTGGCCTCTCCTGTTGTGGAGCACGGGCTCCGGATGCACAGGCTCAGCGGCCGTGGCTCACAGGCCCAGCCGCTACGCAGCATGTGGGATCCTCCCAGACCGGGGCACGAACCCGTGTCCCCTGCATTAGCAGGCATACTCTCAACCACTGCGCCACCAGGGAAGCCCCAACCAGTGACATTTTTAACACCCTAATCTCCAGAAGAGAGTGTATTAGATTCTGTGTTACTGCCTCAGGAGTCTGAGGTTGCCAGTGTGCATTGGCTTGGCATGTGACTGTAACAGGTGTTTCACTCCCCCTCTTCCTGCTCTGTAGCTCAGGATATGTTAGCCTGCTCATTTTGATCCCAAAATAATTTATGAGAGCCCTTCCCCACACCCTACCTTTTGAACCTCCAAGTGTCTGGGGCATTTTTAAGAAATATCCCTACAGAGAAGCCAATTGATGAAAAACTGCAGGCATAGGAAGGTAACTAGATCATTGGACACCGATTGCCAGGGATAGGATGAGGGCTGAGTGGTTACTGGTAGTGATTTCCCACCCACTTAAATGTTAAGCGGTCACCTAAAAAGGTTTCTGTTTCCTGGGGACTTGAACAGTGCTCCTTGTACCTCCAGGCAGATTCCTCTCAAGACAGTTCTCTAAGAGGGACTTGGCCCCTAGTAGGCCCTCTTCCCATCCCTCACCCCCAGCCTTCCTGTGGCTCTTTCTTTCTCAACACAAAATCCCTGTTTTCTCTCCTGCTATAGTACTCTATAGTCCTTCAGAAGGAGTATAATCAACCATTAAATTTGGATGAATCAGCTCCAGCCATTATTTTCTGCCCATTTTTCCCTCTCTTCAAGATGAAAGAGAGTGTATCACTTTAGTGTTCCATCTTCAAGACACAGTATTCCAAGAAATAATCTGATTAACCTGACTTGGGTCTCCTGCTTGCCCCTCAGTTAGGGAACCACAGAGCACCTCAGTTGAAAACTCCACCTAAAATGATTCAGTAATGACACTCTCTCTTATTTTCCATGCTAATACAGATGCTTTTCAATTCTCTTTTATGTTTTATGGGATTTGGGTGAGAGGGAAGGCTTAGTTTGCCGTCTTGATCACCTGATACCATTTTTTTAGAGAAAAACAATAGATGGTAATTGTTATGCCTGGATCATGAGCTTATTTGTTACTTTCTCTGACTATATTTTCCAAAGTTTCCTCAGGGAAAATGTTTTATTGTAAAAAGAAAATACAAGTTATTGTTAAAATAATCTTATAAATGTTCTAGACAATATAATCTTTTTAACTCTCACATTCTGTTTTCTAAAATGGGACTATATTTTAACTATGGATGCATGTACATCACAGTCACATAAACAAGGCATAGAAGTACAGCTATGATAAACATTTCATATGGTTAACTTGGAGGACGCTGGCATTATTGAAAGAAGTAGGAAAGTGAGGAGTGTAAGTAGGTATGGGTTTGGGGGAAGGGGTGCACAAGATATGACAAGCAGCTGGGTGTAGGATATTTTGAGTTTGTGTAACAGTGGTATATCTAGGTATAGATAACCAGTGTTTTATTTGTTAATACCCCTCCCTGATTTCAGTAAAGAATTTAAATTGGCTTGCTAGAACATGCACAATGCAATGACATTGCAATAGATGATGACATTAAAGTGAAGAGAAAATAAGTGTAGGAAAATAATATCAGAGGGAAGGTTATTTCATAGAAATGCTTATTATAACATCTGAAACTTGGAAAAAGAAGGTTAAAGGGTTACTGTTACATGCTTGAAAGTGAGGGAATCCATGGAATTGACTGGATTCATGTAACCCCATCCAAATACATTCCTGAACATACAGTCATAGATTAAGTTTCTTGATAAAGTATAAATTATCCCCTTTACCACCCAGAACGGACCCTTGGCTACAGATGATGCTCAGTAAAAATTTTATTGAATTGAGTGAAAAGGGGCCTATATTTTGAGAAAGCTGAGCCACAAAGATACAGATATACACAAACAGAAATCAAGAGAACATTAGAAGTAGTTTTATCCAACCTAGAATCTGTATTAGGAGAAAAAGTTCCGAGTCAGATAATGTATAGGCTTTAAGGTATGTTACATTTATTTGAGTCAAAAAAGTATCACAAAAGGGTAGAGGGTGATGGAGGAAAGTACCATTTAACTTTTAAAGTCAGGTTTGGGTTTTTTTGGCTGATTTCTGTTTTTGGTTGTTTTGACAAAATACTGATATATTTTAAAGAATTTGGAATTTTCCTGAAAAAGAAAGTTAGTGATACTAAACATAACCAAAGCTTAGAATAGAAGCAATCATGCAGTTAGTTTACACTAAAAAGCATGTTTGCTTGAAATTTGCAAATAATTTCAACAAAAAATATTCAGATTTTCTCCTGTATTTTAATTTTCTACTTTTTTCTTTATGTACTTCTCATATGTTTTTGTAATTAAGAAGTGCTAAATAAGTTGAAGCTGTTACCGATGTATATACTATACTTAGTGGCCTATGAAGGAGAAGTGCTCCCACAGTATGCATGATAAATAATCTCCTTGGTATAAACGTTTGCACGGTATTCTATTTGTAGACTTGTACTTGAGGAACAGAAATTCATACCTATGGATTTCATTAAAAGAATTCTTGAACTCTACCGAATCTGGCATTACAAACTTTTAGTTAATAAAATAAAATGACTATTGAAGGTACCTATTTAAACCAAGACTTATAGTCTCTAGTAGTCATGGTAAATTAACTTTATGTGCCAATTTTGATGAATTGCTTAGAGAGAACACTATCTTTAGGTTCTAGACTTATGATGGGGCCCATTGGGTTAGAATCCCATGATTGTTGATACCTGTCTTCAACATAAAAGGGAAATTGTTAACATGTGTCTTGGATTTTTGCTATTCCTGATCTAGCCTACACTGTCATTTCAGTGACTACTAATCAAATGTGATTATTGAGAATATGAAATATGCCTGGTGTGACTCAGCTGAATTTTTTTTTTATTGAAGTATGGTTGTTTTACAGTGTTGTGTTAGTTTCTGGTGTATAGCAAAGTGATTCAGTTATACATATATATGTATATATATTCTTTTTAAGGTTCTTTTCCATTATAGGTTATTACAAGGTACTGAATATAGTTCCCTATGCTATACAATAGGACCTTTTTGTTTATCTAGTCTATATATAGTAGAGTGTATCTGTTAATCCCAAACTCATAATTTATCCCTCTCCCCTACTTTCCCCTTTGGTAACCATAAGTTTGTTTTCTATGTCTGTGATCAGCTGACTTTTTAAATTTTATTTATTTTAATTATATATAAATTTTAAAATTAATACTTGATTCAGTTATTGAACAACTTTCAATTATGGTTGAAACAAAATTACAACCATATAGTTTACAAAATCTAATTATGATGTAGTATTTATGATGAAAATTTATGTTCAAATTGAGATGTGCTATAAGTATAAAATATACAGTATATTTCAAAGACCCAGTACCCAAAAGAATGTAAAATATTTCATTAATAATTTAATAACAATTATGTATTAAAATATATTTTAAATATATTTGGTTAAAATGTCACTAAAATTTCACCTTTTACTTTTACTTTTTTAAAATGTCTATTAGAAAAAATATATATGGCTCACATTAAATTTCTATGAAGCAGTGGTAGTTTATAACTATTAAATACACACTCTTTATAAAGCCTATTTATAGTAACATGTCTTATAATATTATTAATTTGATCTCCATGTGTCTTTTTTCCATAGAGAAAAAGTTTTAAAATCTGGAAGACTCATTTACTCTCAGAAGCCTCTGTTGCTCTTTTGCATGATTCTTTTTGGTGGTGGTTTCTCCATAAATTTAAGGTATAGTGATATTTTTTAAACTTCTTTTTTTAAAAGTTGATTTGCAGCATAATTAATTTTTCAGTAGGGGTAGCACTGGTACAAAAAATGTTTTTCCGATCCTGTCACAGAGCTTGGTTTTTTAGTATCCTGCACATGTTAGAAATCCTGTTTGAAATCTAGAGTTCTTTCAGAGAAGTTAAAACCTTAATATGGATTTCAAAGATCCAGAGTCTTTATTAATCAGAAAAAGATTAGTGAAATCAAACACTGTAGTGAGTAATAAATTTGTAGCTTTACTCAATACTGTAATGTGCTGATGAACACGAAACAGAATATCCACTGCAAATCAGTGACATTGAGGGAGGTTTCACTTAGAAAACACTCTACAATATCAGATGGGTTGAGGGTCCTCACTTGATTCAGAAGGATAAAAACTCTGCTTAGGATTAAAAAGAGAAACACATGGGTATCTGGGAAGCAATAAAAGAATGGAAATTAGCAGTACCCGAGTCTTACATTAGAGAATACGTGAGCCTGGAAAAAGTGGTGAATACCAATGACTACCATGTGGCCTCTGGATCTAGAAGGATGGAAAGTAGGGTAACGCAGGGGATCGCAGTCTAAGCGTTAAGAAGGTGTGCTACCCCATCAGGGGAGCCTGATAACAGGCTCAGTTCTTCACCTCCCCACCTCAAATTACCTGAAGAAAACTGCTAATGGATTCTTTCATACCATGAAGGAATGGGTGTTACTAATTTTACAATGCAAACCATTTACATAGAGCTTCATGTTAGAATAATTAATGTAATTCTAGGTAAGATTATCTGTACTATGTTTCTATTATTGTTAGGAGTTGAATGAGGGATAGGAAGTGGTGTTATCAGTTCTACAAAGGTAATTACATAGGGAAATTTGTGCAGTCAGAGTTTTATTACCTTAAATTACTTTCTCTAGATCTGAATCCCAAATTTATGTTTTTCCATGATAGAACATGAGAAGAAACATTACTTTCCCACTTAAATCTGTTAGGATTATATATAGCAAGTTTTTGAAGGAAGCATAATCTAGCAATGTTTCTAGTAACTTTGTCAAGCCATATAATATTATTTTGAACAAACAGATTTGACCCAAAGATATTAATGACCCACTACATATATAGGATTATCCTTGGAATGAACAAGGATTAGAAATCTTTTTATCTTTAAGCAAGCTATTCTCCAGAAACTACTGGCTTCCTAAAATTAAAATGCAGTTATTAAGTAATAATTTTTTGACATCTTTATTGGAGTATAATTACTTTACAGTGTTGTGTTATTTTCTGCTGTATAACAAAGTGAATCAGATATATGCATACATATATCCCTATACACCTTCCCTCTTGCGTCTCCCTACCACCCTCTGCATTCCACACCTCTAGATCTTCACAGAGCACTGAGCTGATCTCCCTGTGCTATGCAGCTGCTTCCCACTAGCTATCTATTTTACGTTTAGTAGTGTATATGTGTCATTGGTACTCTCTCACTTTGTCCCAGCTTACCCTTCCCCCTCCCCATGTGCTCAAGTCCATTCTCTACATCTGTGTCTTTATTCCTTTCTTACCCCTAGGTTCATCAGAACCATTTTTTTTTTTTAGATTCCGTATATATGTGTTAGCATATGGTATTGTTTTACTGACTTGTCACTATGTATGACAGACTCCAGGTCCATCCACCTCATTACAAATAACTCAGTTTTGTTTCTTTTTATGGCTGAGTAATATTCCATTGTATATATGTGCCACATCTTCTTTATCCATTCGTCTGTGGATGGACACTTAGGTTGCTTCCACGTCCAGGTTATAGTAAATAGTGCTGCAATGAACATTGTGGTACATGACTCTTTTTGAACTATGGTTTTCTCAGGGTATATGCCCAGTAGTAGGATTGCTGGGTCATATGGTAGTTCTATTTATAGTTTTTTAAGGAACCTCCATACTGTTCTCCATAGTGGCTGTATCAATTTACATTCCCACCAACAGTGCAAGAGGGTTCCCTTTTCTCCATATCCTCTCCAGCATTTATTGTCTGTAGATTTTTTGATGATGGCCATTCTGACCAGTGTGAGGTGATACCTCATTGTAGTTTTGATTTTCATTTCTCTAATGATTAGTGATGGTGAGCATCCTTTCATGTGTTTGTTGGCAGTCTGTGTATCTTCTTTGGAGAAATGTCTATTTAGGTCTTCTGCCCATTTTTGGATTGGGTTGTTTGTTTTTTTGATATTGAGCTGCATGAGCTGCTTGTATATTTTGGAGATTAATCCTTTGTCAGTTGCTTCATTTGTAAATATTTTCTCCCATTCTGAGGGTTGTCTTTTCATCTTGTTTATGGTTTCCTTTGCTGTGCAAAAGCTTTGAAGTTTCATTAGGTCCCATTTGTTTATTTTTGTTTTTATTTCCATTTCTATAGGAGGTGGGTCAAAAAGGATTTTGCTGTGATTTATGTCAGAGTGTTCTGCCTATGTTTTCCTCTAAGAGTTTGATAGTGTCTGGCTTTATATTTTGGTCTGTAATCCATTTTGAGCTTATCTTTTGTATGGTGTTAGGGAGTGTTCTACTTTCATTCTTTAGCATGTAGCTGTCCAGTTTTCCCAGCACCACTTATTGAAGAGGCTGTCTTTTCTCCATTGTATAATCCTGCCTCCTTTATCAAAGATAAGGTGACCATATGTGCATGGGTTTATCTCTGGATTTTCTATCCTGTTCCATTGATCTATATTTCTGTTTTTGTGCCAGTACCATACTGTCTTGATTACTGTACCTTTGTAGTATAGTCTGAAGTCAGGGGGCCTGATTCCTCCAGTTCCATTTTTCTTTGTCAAGATTGCTTTGGCTATTTGGGGTATTTTGTTTTTCCATACAAATTGTGAAATTTTTTGTTCTAGTTCTGTGAAAAATGCCACTGGTAGTTTGAAAGGGATTGCATTGAATCTGTAGATTGCTTTGGGTAGTATATTTATTTTCACAATGTTGATTCTTCCAATCCAAGAGCATGGTATATCTCCCCATCTGTTTTTTTGTTTGTTTGTTTGTTTTTGCAGTATGCGGGCCTCTCACTGTTGTGGCCTCTCCCGTTGCGGAGCACAGGCTCCGGACGCGCAGGCTCAGCGGCCATGGCTCACGGGCCCAGCTGCTCCACGGCATGTGGGATCTTCATGGACCTGGGCATGAAGCCGTTTCCCCTGCATCGGCAAGCGGACTCTCAACCACTGTGCTGCCAAGGAAGCCCTCTCCATCTGTTTGTATCGTCTTTAATTTCTTTCATCAGTGTCTTATACTTTTCTGGATACAGGTCTTTTGTCTCCTTTGCTAGGTTTAGTCCTAGGTATTTTATTCTTTTGTTGCAATGGTAAATGGGAGTGTTTCCTTAATTTCTCTTTCAGATTTTTCATCATTAGTGTGTAGGAATGCAAGAGATTTCTGTGCATTAATTTTGTGTCCAGCTACTCTACCAAATTCATTGATTAGCTCTAGTAGTTTTCTGCTAGCATCTTTAGGATGCTCTATTTATAGTATCATGTCATCTGCAAACAGTGACAGTTTTACTTCTTTTACGATTTAGATTCCTTTTATTTCTTTTTCTTCTCTGATTGGCTAAAATTTCCAAAACTATGTTGAATAATAGCAGTGAGAGTGGGAAACCTTTTCTTGTTCCTGATCTTAGAGGACATGGTTTAAGTTTTTCACCGTTGAGAATGATGTTGGCTGTGGGTTTGTCATATATGGCCTTTATTATGTTGAGGTAGCTTCCCTCTATGCCTACTTCGTGGGTGTTTGTTTTTTCTTTTTTTTTTAGAAATGGGTGTTGAAAACTCTTTCTTCATCTATTGAGATGATCATATGGTTTTTATCCTTCAATTTGTTAATATGGTGTATCACATTCATTATTTTGCCTATATTGAAGAATCCTTGCATTCCTGGGATAAACCCCACTGGATCATGGTGTATGATCCTTTTAATGTGCTTTTGGATTCGGCTTCCAAGTATTTTTTTGAGGATTTTTGCATCAGTGTTCATCAGTGATATTGGCCTGTAGTTTTCTTTTTTTGTGATATCTTTGTCTGGTTTTGGTATCAGGGTGTTGGTGGCCTCGTAGAATGAGTTTGGGAGTGTTCCTCCCTCTGCTATATTTTGGAAGAGTTTGAGAAGGATAGGTGTTTGCTCTTCTCTAAACGTTTGCTAGAATTGCCCTGTGAAACCATCTGGTCCTTGTGTTTTGTTTGTTGGAAGATTTTTAATCACAGTCTCAATTTCAGTGCTTGTGATTGGTCTGTTTATGTATTCTATTTCTTCCTGGTTCAGTTTCAGAAGGTTGTGCTTTTCTAAGAATTTGCCCATTTCTTCCAGGTTGTCCATTTTGTTGACATATATTTGTTTGTAGTAATTTCTCATGATCCTTTGTATTACTGCAGTGTTAGTTGTTACTTCTCCTTTTTCATTTCTAATTCTGTTGATTTGAGTCTTCTCCATTTTTTCTTCATGAGTCTGGCTAGTGGTTTATCAATTTTGTTTATCTTCTCAAAGAACCAGCTTTTAGTTTTATTGATCTTTGCTGTTGTTTCCTTCATTTCTTTTTCATTTATTTCTGATCTGATCTTTATGATTTCTTTCCTTCTGCTAACTTTGTGGGGTTTTTTGTTCTTTCTCTATTGCTTTAGGTGTAAGGTTAGGTTGTTTATTAGAGATGTTTCTTTTTTCTTGAGGTAGGATTGTATTTCTATGAACTTCCCTCTTAGAACTGCTTTTGCTGCATCCCATAGGTTTTGGATTGTCGTGTTTTCATTGTCATTTGTTTCTAGGTATTTTTTGGTTTCCTCTTTGATTTCTTCAGTGATCTCTTGGTTATTTAGTAATGCAGTGTTTAGCCTCCATGTGTTTGTATTTTTTACAGATTTTTTACTGTAATTGATATCTAGTATCATGGCGTTGTGGTCAGAAAAGATACTTGATATGATTTCAATTTTCTTGAATTTACCAAGGCTTGATTTGTGACCCAAGATATGATCTATCCTGGAAAATGTTCCATGAGCACTTGAGAAGAAAGTGTATTCTGTTGTTTTTGGATGGAATGTCCTATAAATATCAATTAAGTCCGTCTTATCTAACGTGTCATTTAAAGCTTGTGTTTGCTTATTTATTTTCATTTTGGATGATCTGTCCATTGGTGAAAGTGGGCTGTTTTAGTCCCCTACTATGATTGTGTTCCTGTCAATTTCCCCTTTTATGGCTGTTAGCATTTGCCTTATGTATTGAGGTGCTCCTATGTTGGGTGCATAAATGTTTACAATTGTTATGCCTTCTTCTTGGATTGATCCCTTGATCACTATGTAGTGTCCTTCTTTGTCTCTTGTAATAGTCGTTATTTTAAAGTCTATTTTGTCTGATATGAGAATTTCTACTACAGCTTTCTTTTGATTTCCATTTGCATGGAATATCTTTTTCCATCCCCTCATTTTCAGTCTGTATGTGTCCCTAGTTTTGTAGTGGGTCTCTCGTAGACAGCAAATATAGAGGTCTTGTTTTTGTATCCATTCAACCAGTCTGTGTCTTTTGGTTGGAGCATTTAATCCATTTACATTTAAGGTAGTTATTGATATGTATGTTCCTATTACCAACTGTTTTGGGTTTGTTATTATAGGTCTTTTCCTTCTCTTGAGTTTCTTGCCTAGAGAAGTTCCTTTAGCATTTGTTGTAAAGCTGGTTTGGTGGTGCTGAAGTCTCTTAACTTTTGCTTGTCTGTAAAGGTTTTAATTTCTCTGTCAAATCTGAATGGGTAGAGTAATCTTGGTTGTAGGTTTTTCCCTTTCATCACTTTAAATATGTCCTGGTACTCCCTTCTGACTTGCAGAATTTCTGCTGTAAGATCAGCTGTTAACCTTATGTGGATTCCCTTGTATGTTATTAGTTGTTTTTCCCTTGCTGCTTTTAATAATTTTTCTTTGTATTTGATTTTTGATAGTTTGATTAACGTGTCTTGGTGTGTTCCTCCTTGGATTTATCCTGTATGGGACTCTCTGTGCCTCCTGTACTTGATTGAGTATTTCCTTTCCCATGTTAGGGAGGTTTTCAAATATAATCTCTTGAAATATTTTCTCAGACCCTTTCTTTTCTCTGCTTCTTCTGGGACCGCTATAATTCGAATGTTGGTGCATTTAATGCTGTCCCAGGAGTTTCTGAGACTGTCCTCATTTCTTTTCATTCTTTTTTCTTTATTCTGTCCCTGGCAGTTATTTCCACCATTTTATCTTCCGGCTCTCTTATCTGTTCTGTCTCAGTTATTCTGCTGTTGATTCCTTCTAGAGTGTTTTTCTTTTCAATTATTATGTTGTTCACCACTGTTAGTTTGCTCTCTAGTTCTCCTACTTCCTGTTAAATGTTTCTTGTATTTTCTCCATTCTGTTTCTGAGATTTTCGATCATCTTTATCATTACTCTGAATTCTTTTTCAGATAGGTTGCCTATTTCTCTTCATTTATTTGTTCTTGTAAGTTTTTACCTTGCTCCTTTGTCTGTAAGATAATTTTTTGTCATTTCCTTTTTTTGTTCTTCTGATGGTTGGGGCTGTATTCTTGTCTTACTGGTTGTTTGGCCTGAGGCGTCCAGCACTGGAGTTTGCAAGCAGTTGGATAGAGCCAGGTCTTGGTGCTGAGATGAGCACCACCGGGAGGCCTCACACCGATTAATATTCCCTGGGGTCTGAGGTTCTCTGTTATTCCAGCTTTTTGGACTCAGAGCTCCCATCACAGGAGCTCGGGCCCAACCTCCGGGCTGGGAACGAAAATCCTTCAAGCTGCATAGCGTGGCAAAAAAAAAAAAAAAAAAAAAAAAAAAGGAGCAATACCATATCAAAGAATAAAAAACAAAATATATTAGGAAAAATAAAAATATATTTGAAACAACTGCAACATGGTAAAATAAAACCACAATAGAAAAAATAAAGTGGGGGAACAAGCCAAAAGGAGAGAACAATAACAGAGTATAAAGAATAAAATAAAATTAGAAAAATAAAAGATTTATTAGGTAAAATAAAAATATAAGTGAATCAACAAGGTAAAACAGAACCCCAATCTAAAAGAGGGGAAGAAAAAAAAAAAGCCTTGGCCATTAGGGTGGAGTTTAGGTGGGGGTGGAACTTAAGCAGGGGCAGGATTTTGTGTGTGGCAGGACTTAGGTGGGTGGTGGGTGACATTTGAGCATGGGGCAGGGCCTCTGCTTACTACCTGCACAGAAGGGGAGAGGCAGTACATGGAAAGGAGGACCTCTGGAGTGTGGAGTTCCAGAGTTTGGAGTTCAGGCCCTGAGTGAGGGTGTGTGGGTGGGGTTTAGGCCCAGCATTGGAGGGAGTCTCCAAGTGTAGAGGTAGGGCCTTGGGTGGGGGTGTAGGGGCGGGGCCTGGGCTCTGCACTGCAGGAGGGAGACTCCGAGGGCAGAGGATTAGGCCCAGGAGCCCATCAGGCTCCCCGGTGCCTAAGTAGACAGGGAAACTGCTGACCGCATTCCCTTCCGTTTCTCTGCACGCCGCCACCACCGTCTCCCCAGGGTCTCCCCTGTCCCTGCTGGACCCCTAACCGTGGGTGGGTTCTGCTGGGTGTAGGAACTCCTCCTCCCCCAGCCACCCCTCAGGGGTGCTGGTCCTGGAGGTCTGGCCTTTACTTTTGCTCCCCCTTCCATCCCTCCCTCTCCCTCAGGACCTGTGCATGGCTGGAGGGGGCCTCCGTGTGCAGAGGATCAGGCCTGGGATCTCAGCAGGCTCCCAGGGGCCCTAGTGGGCAGGGGAATCCTGGCCATGCTCCCTTTTGATTCCCTGCCCTCCCAATGGTCCCCCAATTTACCCCTTCAGGCATGGGATCTCTTCCCCTCCTCCAGCTGCCCCTCAGGGGCACCAGTCCCATCCTGCCTCCACTTCTCCTCCCCCTTCACTCCCCCCATGCCCCATGTCCTACCCAGTCGCTGGGGGTTCCTCCTGTCCCCTTAGGTGTCCGTGGTCCCCCACTCGTGCCTGGTAGGTGCCCTAGTTGTGTGGAGACGCGAATTCCGCATCCTCCTAGTCCGCCACCTTGACTCCACCCCCAGTAATATTTTAAAATATTATAATTTAATAACATTTCCAGTATCAGTTAAGATTTCTGATGTGTTTTGAGGAACAATATATGATTCAGCTGGATGAATGTTCTGCTAGTGTTCTAGGGAACTGAAGGGGTATCCAAGCCATATTGAAGCAACATTTCCATGATTTAACCAGAGAAGCTCCTCTTTCATCTGTTCTGTTCATTACATTTCACCTATGGTTTTATTTCTAAGAGAATTCATTGTTAAATATAAATGTATTGAAGCCAGTGAACTAGATAAATAGCATGACCTCTTAGGTTCCTAAATCCACCAAATAAGTGTGGTGCAGGCTCATACATTTTTACCAGCATTGTGTGGGAATATCTCTTTTGTTAGGTTAGCTCCTATTTCAAGCTGTACTACATTTTCAGGTGAGTACAAAACACATAAATTGTATCTATTTTTGGATCTACTTTATGAATAATAAACAATACTGACTTTATAACTGGAATAGAACCCTGAGCCACTTGTACAATTTAATTACCAACAGCATAATATGAAAAAAATATATATAATCATACTCTAGAATATAGCATGGTTCAGTATGCTGGCTCTAAAACTTATTTCAGTAGTTGTTAGGTGACTAATATAAAAGCAGATTTCCTTTATTGCCTATGATGTAGTGGTAGCTTGATCTAGTAGAAAAAGTGCTGCACTGAAATCCAGGAAATTAAATTTTTAAATCTGGCTTTCCCAATAGTTAGTGTGAGACTTTGGGCTAGTCAGAAAATCACTCTGAGCTTTAGTTATGTCATCTCTCTAAAACAAAATAAAACAAAACAAACAAAAAACAGGTAAAAATAACATATACTTTCTTTTTTCCCTAGAGTTGTTGTGTGTACTAAAAGTGACATGAATAAGATCCCTAGTAAACTGTGGAAAATACTATATAAATGTAATATGAGATTCAATATAATAGAATTAAGATCTGGCCTTCAAAAACAAGTTTATCCACTTAGAAAATGATGTGACTTTGAATAGTTACTTACCTCTCTAAGTCTTTCATAAAATTTTTAAAAATTACCTACTTTATCTGTTTATTGGGAGTTATATTAGAAAATGCATGTAAAGTTGTTTGTTTACATGGAAGTAGGTATATGGTAAGTGTTCAATGGTTATATCTATCATTATTATTTATTATTATATCGTTAGTGAGAATGCAGTGCTCCAAAAACTGCTGACCAACGTGTAGGCTAATGATAAAAATTTCCTTGATGGTGTTTAACTAGAAGAATTCCAGTAATGATATACCCTTAATGTTTTCAAAATTGTCCTTGGAACATTGGCTCCCAAAAAGATTCAGGAGGCTGGAAAGTACATCAATTCCACTCATAAAATAATGAAGACAAGCCATATATAACCCACAAAAATCACAACTTTTTTGAACTCATTATACAGGGTAGCCTTCAAAGCAAAGAATATTACTGGGGAAAAAGAAAGTAATTGTATAATTATAAAGTAGTCGATACATCAATATGACATAACAATCATAAATATTTATGCACCTAATTAAAATGCTTTGAAACACATTTAATGACAAAATTTTAATACTTAAAGAAGCAATAGACAAATCTATAAGTATAGTTAGGTATTTCAACACCTTATATTCAATAATTGGTTGTATGTGCAGAAAACCAGTTAATGATATAGAATGATGTAGATGACTTGAGCAATACTGTTAACCAACTTTATGGATCTAATTGATATTTATTAAACATTCCTCATAACAACAGCAGAATACACATTTTTCTCATGTACCCATTAAACATTTACCAACTATATTCTGGGCTAGGAAAACATCCTAATGAAATGAAAAGAATTCAAGTCATACAAAGTATGTTTTTAGACCAAAATGGAATTATATTATAAATGAATAACAGAAAGCTACCTGGAAAATCTTCAAATATTTGATAACTAAATAATACATTTCTCAGGAACTGTGGGTCGAACCAGAAATCAGTAGGGAAATTGAAAAGTATTTTGAACTTGATGAAAATGAAAATACAGATTAAAATTTGTGGGATGGACCTCAAGCAGTATTTGGAAATTTAAAACATTAAGATGTCTAGATTTGAAATAAGGAAAGTTCTCAAAAACCATGACCTCAACTTCTACTGTATGAAACTAGACAAAGAAAAAGAAATGAAAACCAAAATATGCAGAAGAAAGGAAATAATAAAAATCAGAGAGGAAACCAATAAAAGGAAAAACTGAAAAACAGAAGGAATTAGAGAAAATGAATTCAAAAGGTGGGTCTTCAAGAATTCTAAAAACAAGGCAATGCAGGAGGAATTTGAAGCCTCTGTTTCACTGAGAGTAACTATAGCAAAAACAAAACCCAAATGGAGCTTAACATTTTACTTAATTGACTCAGACCCCTAAAGGCTAACAAGAGAAGAGACATACCTATTCCCAAACATAACTACTTTATACCTCAGGTTTTACTGTCCTATTGAAGATGTCCATCTCTCAAACAAAAATTGCAAGACACATAGAGAAGGAATGGAATTGCTGCATTGTTGGGTATGAAGATGTTCAACTTCACAAGGTAGTGCCAAGTTGTTTTCAAACTGGATGTACAAATTATTCTCACATTGTTGATGTATAAGACTTCTTAGACAACCAATGATTCAAAGAATAAATCACAGAGGAAATTAGAAAATAACTTGAAACAAATGAAAGCAAAAACCACAATGTACCAAAACTCATAGGATAAAGCAAAAGCATTGCTAAAAGAGAAATTTAAAGTTTTAAACAAATCAAAAAGCAATATATCAACAACCTAACTTTACATATTAAGGAACTAGAAAAAGAACAACAGAAGGAAGGAATTAATAAAGATTAGAGTGGAGATAAATAAGATAGAGAATTGGTAAACAGTAGAGAAAATCAGTAAAACCAAAAGTTAGTTCTTTGAGATAAACAAAATTGACAAACCTCTAGCTAGACTAAGAAAAAAAGTGAGGACTTCCCTGGCAGTCCAGTGGTTAAGACTCCGTGCTTCCACTGCAGGGGGCATGGGTTCGATCCCTCGTCGGGGAACTAAGATCTCATATAAGATCTCATATGCCGTTCAGCACAGCCAAAAAAAAAAAAAAAAGGACTCAAATTACCAAAGTCAGAAATGAAAGTGGAAATATTACTATTGGCAAAGAAATAACAAGGATTATTGGAGTACTGTGAACAAACATATAACAACAAATTGGATAGCCTGTATAAAATGGACAAGTTCCTAGAAACATATAATTTTCCAAGACTGAATAATGAAGAAATAGACAATCTGAATAGACCTATAACTAGTAAGGAGATTCAATCAGGTTTCTGTAATCAGAAACCTCCCAACAAAGAAAAATCCTGGACTAGATGACTTCACTGATGAATTCTGCCAATATTTAAAGAAGAATTAACACCAGTCCTTCTCTAACTCTCCCAAAAAATTGAAGAGAAGGGAATACTTTCTAGCTCATTTTATGAGACCAGCATTGCCCTGATACCAAAGCCAAAGATATTACAACAAAAAAAGCATCTACATACCAATATCCTCTTTGATGGATATTGATGCAAAAATCTTCAACAAAATGCTAGCAAACTGAATTCAGCAGTATATTAAAAGGGTTATACAATCTGACCAATGAAATTTATTCCTGGAATGCAAATATGATTTAACATGTTAAATAGCTAGATCTAATGAACATATCAGTAACCTGAGTATCCAAAAGCTGTAGGATATGTCTTCTTTTCAAGCATACCAAAACATGTATAAAAATTTACTGTACCATTTTGCTACTCAGTTTCCTGTGGAGGTATATATGGTGTGGACATTAGGTTGAATTGTATTAGTCAAAGACATGTTCTAGAACTTTCTGTTTGGATATTTCATCACACATGTTAAGTGTAGATCATGTAACTGAAACATGCCAACTTTCTCTACTAGTAAATTATATATTATCTCATTTAATTCTCACACAGCCCTAAGTCTTAGAACCACTGCCCATTATATAAATAGTCAAGAATTATTAACATTATCATTATTATTTCTGCTACTATCTCCTTCCATAAACTTATTACACAAGCATAAAAGCTTAAAACACAAGCATAAAAGCATAAAAGTATTGGGAGTGAGGAGACCTAGATTCTAGTCTGGCTTTCAGTTACTTAACTGTGTATAACCTTAAATAATTCTTTTAATCTTTCTGAGCATCAATGCAGTCACTAAAACAGAGGGGCTTAACCTAGGTGATATCTAACTTCCATTTTTAGGTCTAAGATCCTATGCATTTATGAATCCCAGCTCATATGGCATGCTAATTTCATAGAAAACTACCACTAAATTTGATCATTTTTTATGTTTATTACCAAAACCTATTAATGCCAGCTTGTGCTTCTACTGTTGACATCATAAATGAATTTGGACTCTAATTCATCTTTATTGCTTAATTCATGTATTTACACTCTAATTTATCTCTTCATTGCTTAATAGAGCAAGAATTCAAGGTGCTACCTTAGGACTTTAATATTGACATTATTATTATCTACAGATTTCTTCCTTCTTATGACATTCTACTTACTTTGTTTTTAGTATAGTTCTCATGTCACAATTTTACTAGTTCTGGCTATGGCTGTCTCATTCCAGTAATTGCTTTGATTTTATACTGAGTTACTGATTATGAAAAATTTGGAATGGTTATAGAATAGTAGCAGGCAACTATGTCATTGATTGCCTTGTGCATGCCAACTACTACTCAAGAACCTTCATTAATTCATCAAATGTTGGTGTGCTTTCAGTGTGCCAGGCACGGTGCTGAGGGCTTGAAATACAAAGTCAAACAAAACATAATCCTTGTCCCTATTTAATTTTAAGATAATACTTTAAGGTACGTGTATATTATCTATATTTGGCAGATAAGGAAACTAGGACTTAATTAACTTGCCTGGGATAGTGCAGCTAATGAATAATGGAGCCAGCATTCAAATTCAGGTCTGCATGATGCCAAAAACCCATGCTCATTCCACTATAGCAACTGATCTGCCCTTTAAGAAGATAGAGTTACTGACATTATGTAAACAGATTCAAATTTTAAATTGTAATATTAATGATTTTAATTCCATGTGTGTTTTATTTTTTAAGCCTGACAGAGAAAGTCAAGATTCCTTGTTTGATAGAATTTCAGAAAGTTATGCATCACTTTTCATGAGCATACCTCTAAGTCAAAAGGATGCATTCTTTCAGGTAAATATAGAAATTAACTAATTATGCTAATTATTTTTATAGCAAGTGAAATATAAAAATAGTTATTTTATTTAAACACATATGAGAACATATTTTGTTACTTTGCAAGAAAAATTGCCTAAAGTAGAGTAAATAATGATAATATTTAAAAAGTCATGCCCCTCCACCCCAGAATATTGTATTCTACTGACTAAAAGCCTTACAGAATCTCCTCAGTGTGGTATATGTATTTGTTTGCATATTAATAATTTGAAAACTATTGACTTGTTCTATGTATAGTCTTGGAATTTTACCTACAAAATTATCATTTTTCTTTTACTTTATAAAGTATCTTTTGATCTAAGAGGACTTAACTTCTTGTGTTATGCCTAAGTACTAAGCACCTGTTACAGTAAAGAACAATGGACACATTTATGAATCAAATGTTTTACTATGTCTGTTATAGTAAAATAATTTGGTTAAAATAATTTATGTTCTTGAGTAGTGTGAAATGAAGACATGTAGGAATTTCACTGAGTATTTTAAAATGTAAACATCTAGCGTTTCAAAGCAGAAGCCACATTCAAATACTTTGTTGTACTGACATCTGTAAATCAGAAATACAGAAGTATTTTTGAGTCAGTCAATGTTTTCATGGGTAAAACCTAAAATAAAAATAAATGTCCTTCATGATGAAAACGTAAACAAACTTAAATTGCCAAATATTTATGCTCAATCTTGATCTATCTCACAAACATATACATACAGTATCGTAGAAGGAAATCAGTAGTGGACTGGGCATAAGGAGACTTGGCTTCACATCTGGAATCTGCTCGTAATTACCCAGGTGATCTTCGCAAGACATTCAGTCTCTCAGTTCCACAGCTGGTTGTCCATCAGATGAAGAGGTTGATCCATGATTCATAAATTGTTTATAGAACACTAATGTTCTGAAAGATAGACTAAGATTTTCTCTGCTAATATTAAATTTATTTTTCTTATTTGCAGGAAAATAATAGTTAATGGTTAGGATTTTGGGTCATTAAAATTGTCTAGAGATGACAAAACCAACTGTTTCTCCTATCCATACGCTTTCACCTAGTCTATCCCTTTGTAGTGTTTCTAGCCTATACACATGGCTTGATGAAATCAAGCATGCTTTAACACAGGGCTCTTAAGAAAAGAATAAAAGACCTATTTAATGTGAACAAAGGAGGTAGTGGCACCATTGCATATCCCTTATTCTGTAATTTCTAGTCTTACATTTGTGGTCCAAATGTTCTCCCTTGGGATGGATGTGCCTTTTGATAGATATCATATTTATAATCCTTCTCAAATCATGACTTGATTTTTTTTCTAAGTCCCTATTTTCAGTGGCTTTTTCCAAGGAGAAATTAGAAGTTGTTTAACCAAGATTCAGAGCCTCACTTGAGAACAAATAACATGTACACCTTAATGATTTGACCCCTTGACCTTTGTTCAGTCATTTTATAATGTTCCCTCTCCCTGTCTCAATGCTTGAGAACCACGCCACCTCCCTACAGGCCTATTACCTCCACAGCTCTATAAATAGAAATGGAGCCTCAACTCTCATTGACCAATTTCTATTATTTTTAGCTCATTCAAATAAGGTGTTTTGTTACTAATGGCTCATCTGATTTATCTTACCACAGAAAGAGAAAACAATATATAAGAATCAAAAAATTAGCTTCAGGTCTCACTATTCAGTACAAATTAACTGAATCTGAACATATTTAGTATAGCTTTTGCTCCAGTTTCTTCCAATGTCATACAATGATATTCCTTCAGAAATTTTCCCAACACCATTTGACACTTGATCTCTTTTTCCCCTGATCTCCTGAAGGTGAGATATTCACAGAAAACTTTTAAAAGTTCCTCTTACTTACCTTGTTCAACTTTTAAATTTTGATTATTAGTGTGATTTTATATACCACAATTATAATATGTGATTTTTCTGGTAGTAAAAATGTTCATGGTTCATTCAGTAAAATTAAATATATCAGTATATTAAAGCATTCTTCCCTCTCCTCTTCTACCCTACCCAAAAAAACTTATGGAGTTCTTCAAAGAATACCATCCATACCAGCAGATTTTAGCACTACTGGATTAGGTGACCATATTAGTTTCCTATTGCTGGTGTAAAAATTATCACAAAGTTAATGGCTTAAAACAACAGAAATTCATTGTCTTACAGTTATATAGGTCAGAAGTCCAGAATGAGTCTTATAGGACTAAAATCAAGGTATCAACAGGGCTAGTTTCTTTAAGAGGCCCTAGGGGAGAAGCCATTCCTTGCCTCTTCTAGTTTCTGGTGTCTGCCAGCCTTCCAAAATAGTAGATAAAAATTTTAAATCTTTACTATAAAAATCTGGTATTTTCCTGTGTTTAGTCAGTCCCCAAGAGAAACTTAGTAGTCAAGCGACTTTAAGTCTAATAGAATATTGGTAGTACCATCTATTTGTATGATATAAAATCTGATCATGATTTTACAGTTGTGGTTATCGTATATTAACTCACCTAAACAGGCTTCAATTATTTAAAAACATTCTCTTTATTTTCATCACACACTCAAAGTGATAATTGTGTGACGCGATAGAGGTGTTAGCTAATGCTATGGTGGTAATCATATTGCAGTAAACAAATGTATCAACATGTTGTACACCTTAAACTTACATAGTATTACATGTCAAATATATTTCAATTAATATATATATATATATATGCTTTTTATTATAATGACCTGAAAGACAGTGTTCTTTTTCTGAAAGAGGGTATCAATAGCAAGGTTAAATGAAATAAATGTAGAATCATTAAAGTATCTTATCTTAATTGTAACTTCATCCTTTATCCAAATTATATTTTTTTCCCAAAATGCTAACAAATAGCCAAATTGACTGACTTTATTTTCAACTCTTCTTTGTTCATATTCCTCAGTTAGAAGTACAAAGAAATACTAAATGGTCAAAAGCAAGCTATAAGGGCTTCCCTGGTGGCGCAGTGGTTGAGAGTCCGCCTGCCGATGCGGGGGACGCGTGTTCGTGCCCTGGTCCGGGAGGATCCCACGTGCCATGGAGTGGCTGGGCCCGTGGGCCATGGCCGCTGAGCCTGCGCGTCCGGAGCCTGTGCTCCGCAACGGGAGAGGCCGCAGCGGTGAGAGGCCCGCGTACTGCAAAAAAAAAAAAAAAAAAAAAAGCAAGCTATAAGAAAAAAGGGACACATATATTTCACAAATTTAGTAATTTGTTTGATAGTTGAGATGTGTTATATGAAATATGGAATTATTTTAATATGACTCTGTTTTTGGTAGGTGTATCCTGATTGTTTGGCACAAGCTATCTATGCAACATTCCAGGAAGCATTTCCAGAATCCAGTGATTTCTTTAATGATGAATTTAAAGAAGATCTAGGGAATAACATTTTTCTCTGGTTGTCAGGTACGAATGTCATTAAGTATTGATCATTATTGTGGAACCTAAAACTTTTGAATTGCAGTGTTTTGTTTACTTCAGTCAAAAAAATTTGTAGTTCTTTGCCTTACAAAACATAGCATATTGATGTCTGTGTTTCAAAATAATAATGATTATTTATTTTATTCTGAAAATTCTGTTATACTAAAATTAATCAGTTGTTTACTTTAGAAAGCCAAATAATTTTACAGGCAGTGGAATTATTGTAGAAACCCAAATTGCCACAGAAAGAAAACCATACCATAGATATTTTATATTTGTAAGAGAAATATTTTAAGCTGCTTTTGAAACACTGCTGGCATTTTTATAGCAAATAATATTGGGTAAATTCTAGAGCTAATTGAGTTCCTTGTAGAACATAAAATCATTAAGGAAAATTTATTTTTTGAATCATGGGGTGTGTGTGTGTGTGTGTGTGTGTGTGTGTGTGTGTGTGTGTGTGTGTGTAGGTAGGAGTGGTAGGACTCAAAGGCTGAAGGGAAGTAAGAGTCCATCCTAGAGTACTTAGCTAGAGATTTAGGCACTTGGGTTTAAAACTAAGGTATTGTTTCATATTGGGGAGGAAATACCTCCCCAATATTGTTTCCTAAGACTACTATACCATTATGGACTACCAGAAGCTATTGACTGTTTTCAAGTCCTTCTTATAAATCTGTCCAAATTTTGACTAATTTTTTAAAACTGTTTTGTGTCAATTCTTAGTAACCAAACCATTTCTTTAAGAAAATGTTTCATATTTTAAGGAGGGAGTCCTTGGGAGGTACATGCTAGAAAACAACCCTGAGGACCACCCACCTCCATCAATACACATAGGACAGGAGTCTCCTAATTATAGAGAAAAATCCAACTAATTCAAATATAAGAAGCAAAAAGAGAATGAGCACAGCATTCATACAAAAATACTATAAGAAAAAAAAATGTGACGAACAGAACAACTTTCCTACAGACCTGTTGTAGAATGAATTGTGTCCCCCAAAAATTCATATTGATTTCTGTATGAAATTTTATAAGTCACTGTCTTACTTAATCCTTTTATTCGAGTTAGTTTTGTCATTGATTGTCTCACGTTTTCTATGCATATCATCTGCAAATATAGTTTTCATATTTCTTTTATAATTCTTATGCTTTTAACTAGTTTCTATTATATAATTAAAGAAGAATGTATATAACATATTTAGATGAGCAATAGCAATGAGCTAGGAGATTTATAAGGAAAGGTTTTAAAGTCTTCTGGTAAATCCAGTGGGGGGTGTCTACTTTATGCTCTTCCTATGGTCTTCAAAGCATTCCACATGCAAACTGCCTGAAGTAAAGGCAAGAACACTAATATAAATACCTTATCCTATTTAAATATCAGAATGGATAGGTTTTTTTTGTTTGTTTGTTTGTTTTTTTGCGTTATGCGGGCCTCTCACTGTTGTGGCCTCTCCCGCTGCAGAGCACAGGCTCCGGACGCGCAGGCTCAGCGGCCATGGCTCACAGGCCCAGCCGCTCTGCGGCGTGTGGGATATTCCCGGACCAGGGCACGAACCCATGTCCCCTGCATCGGCAGGCAGGCTCTCAACCACTGTGCCACCAGGGAAGCCCAGAATGGATAGTTTTAACTGAAGTAAACAAAAATTTTCTTGTTCAGGAAGTTTTATAGGCTATGACTGGTAGAATTAATCTGAAGTTTGAAAATTCAGCAATTTCTATTCATCTATTTTCCAGTTTACTAATTCTTTCTTCTGTCCCCTCCATTCTGCTGTTAAGCCCATTCTTGATTTTTTAAAAAATTTGGTTATTGTACATTTCAGTTATAAAAGTTACATTTGGTTCTTTTTTATATCTTCTGTTTCTTCACTGAGACTTTGTTCTTTCATTTGTTTCAAGTGTGTTCATTATTGTTTAAGCATTTTTATTATAACTGCTTGAAAACTCCATGTCAGGTGATTCTAACATCTGGGTCATCTAGATGCTGGCAATTGTCTTTTCTCATTCAAGTTGAATTTCCTAGTTTTTTATATGACAATTAAAACCTGGACATTTTGGGTATTGTAAGACTCTGAATCTTATCTAAATTTTGTGTTTGAACAGGCCTCCTCTGACACTGCTCTAGTTGGGGGAGAAGGGCACTGTCAGGTGGGGAATGAAAGTCCAGGTTACCCACTTGGTCTCTTTTGACATAGTGGTGGGAGGAAGGTTTGTTACAGCTCCCAGCAGACCTCTACTGATACCACCCTGGCTTTTAGGGGCAGGGATGCCTTGTTACTGCTCCCCAAGTGGCTTCCACTGACACTATAAGGGGGAGGGTAGCCTTGTTATATCTGGGCAGTGGTCACAGTCTCCACTAGGCCTCCTGTGACACCACTTTCCATAGGGAGAGGAAAGTGCACCTCATTCCAATCCTGTGGGAATAAAAGTCTTCGGTCTCTGCTCTGCCTCCTCTGATACTACCCTAGTGAGAGTGGAAGCTGAGGCTCTCCAACCACCCTTTTCTGGCAGTGGTGGGTTTGGAGCAGCAGATTTTCCTGTTGTGTTTGGCTGGAGTAAGCAGTTATTGTCTAAAAGTTTTCTGTCCTATTAGGCATCCCTTTTCCTGGTCCTTTGGCTAGAGAGAGGAGGATTTTCTTGAGACTTCTTTTATCTTTGCCTGTTACCATTTCTGGATTCTGATTTCTCTAGCACCCAGTTTGAAATATGAGTCAAAAAGAAAACCCAAGGACTTCACTGTTGTGTTGTACCTTGGGTCCTGAGGTTCCTAGTTAGTCTGCCTTCTTGTCTCCACCTTCTAGAGTCTTCTAATGTGTGTTTATAAACACATCCACTGAAACTGGTGTTATTTCATATTGGGTTACCTGAGAATACCTTATGAGAAGGTAATATTGATCAGAGACTCAAAGGAAGTGAGAGAATGAACTATGTCGATATCTGGAATGAAAACTTTTTAGGTAGAAGGAACAGCATATGAAAAGGTCATGATGCAGGTAGAAGATTAGCATATTTGCAATACAGCAAGGAAGCCAATGTAGCTGAGGTAGAATGAGAAAGGAATTGAAAAGTAGAAAGATGAGGTCAGAGATATGTCTGTAGGTTAGAGCATCTCATAATTTATAGGCAGTTATAAGGACTCTTTCATTATGAGTGAAATGGAAAAGCACTGGATGATTTTGAGCAAATAATACTTGTAACCTAAAATATGTTTATAAGGGATCACTCTAGCTTTCGGGAGAACAAGAGATCATAGAGGGGACAAGGGAGGAATCAGGGATGAAGTTGGAGATATTGCAGTAATAGAAGTGAGACATGGTGATTGGTTAGAACAGGTTGGTTAAAGGATGAGGAGCTGGCAAGTTATATTAGATAAGTCTGCTGGCAGAGTCCATTGGATTTATTGATATATAGAAGTTGAAAGTGGAACAAATAAAAGAGTCAGGGATGATGCCAAGAATTTTAGCCTGAGCAACTAGACAACTACTGAAATGATGAAGACTGTAAGAGAAGGTTGTGGTGGTAGGATTTTATCGAATCAGGATTTAAGTTTGAGATGTAATATTCATCAACATTTGCATTTTTATAACAAAATCTCAAATTTTTAGTGATTATTTTAAAATATAAAAAGGAGATGACTGTCCCCTAAATGGTGTCTACACTATAGGAGAATTACAAGAAAGAAATAGTAAACACTAAAAGCATTTGAAAGAAAAGGAAGAAAAAGTACAATGATAATTAAGGTAATCTTCATAGCATGACTCAAGAATATAAGTAGACATTGAAGGAACAGCAGAACTATGCTAGATGAATGGATGCTGGACTCAGACTTGGGCAAGAATCTAGACATGACAACTGGTCTCCATTTGTACCTATAGAAAGAAGGTAAAATTCACAGCAAAGTCAACAGCAAGCTGAGCAAGAGAAATCCACGTTTTACATAAAAAATCCCACTTAAGCCTCAAAAACCCTTATTATAACAATATGCTATTATTCCTTTATAAAAGGGAAAACCAAGGTTAAGAGAATTTGTCCACAGTTACTACTAAGTAACAAACCAGGATTTCAACTTAAGCCTGTCAGACTCCAGTGTCTGAACTCTTATGAATAATGGATTATTGCCTCCTGAGGTGAATAAAATAAAAACACCAGTATTTAATTTATGAAAAACTGTTGCAGAGAAGGAAAAGGGAAATTTTTCTGAAGACTTAGAGGAAGCAAGCCCTCCCTAATCCTCCCAGTGTTTCCCAGCAACTAGTTGGGCTTTATTATTCATATGCTAAAACACGTACTTGATTAACACCCTAGGATTCACAAAAGGTGGAATGATCTCAGTTTTATTATAAAGCCATCTACACAGGCACAAAATTGGTCTATCTTTAGTAAACTTCATTGCTCACTTCTAGTCTGAATACGGCTGTTTATGAATGCATATCCTTCCAACATAGGCTAGTCATCCCTGTTGAACACTTGTTTCAGTACTTCTCTGTGGGCTACTTCACCTTAGTAGAAAACATTTTTGTAGCAAAAGGATCATCTATTGTTTCCTCGCCTATTAACTTCACATCAGGCAGAAAAAATGGTTTAAAGTAGAGGGTAGGTGTGGCTAAAATGGGAAACTCGAGGAATCCTTGTGATGGAACCGTTCCATATCCTGACTATATCATTGTCTATATCCTGGTTGTGATACTGTATTATAGTTTTACAAGGTGTTAGTTACCATTGTGGGAAACTAAATAGAGGGTATGGGGATCTCTCTGTATTATTTCTTGCAAGTGCGTGTAAATGTACACTTATCTCAAACAGAATTAAAAAAATTCAAACCTGCATTTTCTTAAGATAAAAGGCAGCCATGCTGGTGGGAGTGTACAATCAATATCTACTAAAGCTGAACATATGCGAGTTTGGACCAGCATATCTATGACTCCCAGGTACATAACCTACAGAAATGTACATATTTCTGTACACCAAAAGCACAAAATGTTCTTAGCAGCACTATTTATATAATAATCAAAACAAACTGTCCAAATGCCCATCAATAATATGAAATTTAGATAAACTGTGGAATATTCATATAATGAAATACTACCAGCAATGAGAATGAACACACTATAATTATATACAATAGTATGAACAAATCACAGAAACAAGGTTGAGGGGGGAAAAAAGCCCAGACACAAAAGAGTAGATCCTGTGTGAGTCCACTGATACAAAGTTCAAAATCTGGCAAAACTAATCTATAATTTTAGAAGTAAAGATAATGTTTATTCTTGGGAATTGGTCCTGGCTAGAAAGGAGGGCACCTGGAGTGCTGAATATTTTGTTTCTGGGGGCTGGTAACATGGACACCATATATTAAATTTGTGAAGATTCATTGAACTGTACATGATTTTTCATTTTAATTTTTATTCATCGATAAAAATTTAAGTTGAAAACAAAGGCAGTAGTGGTAGCTGCACTAGAGCCTCTATGGTTTATTTAATCATTAATATGTTTGTACAGATTTCTCTTGCAATGCACTTCTCACATTGCATACCTATCAAGAGTCACATGTTTTCTGAGTCTATGTTCATAAACGACCTTTTCAACTTTTAGTAAGATTTTATCTCTCAGTTGTGATTATTTTGTATTGGCTAGAGCACTTGTTGAAAGAATTTTATAAGACATGTTTTTCTTATTTCTTTGCTGAGGAGATGTTTATAGCATAGATCTAAAATACTTGATTCAATTTCTCCTCCTTAATAAAAAAAATTCCTTTTTATCAGGATGAAGTAATCACTTTATTAGGTTATTTACATTATATTTAGTTTGATTTCTTACATTGTCATTTGGCTTTCATTTTTGGTTCATTTTTCACAAACAAAATTTTTGTTACCAGAGCTCCTTATACACAATTCTTAGAGCACCAGAGACTATTAGTTTCCTATTGCTACTATAGCAAATTACTACTTAGTTTAAAACAACATAAATGTGTTATAGTTCTGGAAATCAGAAGTCCAAAATGAGTTTCACTAGGCTAAAATGAAGATGTTTGGCAGGGCTGTGTTCTTCTAGAGGTTCTAAGGGAGAATCTGTTTCTTTGCAGCTTGTCTAAAGCTGTTTCCGTTCTTTGCCTCATGGCCCTCTTTCATTATCAAAGCCAGCAATGGATAGTCAGTCTTTCTCATATTGCATCACTCTGATACTGACTCCTCTACCTTCCTTTTCCATATTTAAGGACCCTTCTGATTACATTGGGCTCACCTGGACAAGCCCACATACCCTATTTTAAGGTTAGCCAATTTACAAACTTAATTCCATCTGCTCCCTTCATTCCCCTTTGCCATGTAACATAACATATTCACAATTTGGGAAGATTAGGATATGGAAGACTTTGGAGGCTACTTCTCTAGAGTAGAGACACATTAAGATTTTGTATGATTGACTAGATTTTGGCACAAGCCTTATGACTGAATCCCACATGGCAGCCTTACAATGAGCAAGATTAAAATTTGTGCCATGACTTCTGGCTTCTGCTTAGGATGTAGAAAACTAAAATGATATTAATTCCACCCTTCCACCAAAAAACACTGGACTGTCTGCAAATTCAAAACTTTCCTTGAACCCATCAGAGACTGCAGAGCAGTCAACCCCAAATCTAAAGAAAGGTGCCTCCAAGGAGAGACCAGATGCAAGCACTTGCTCATCGGGGACAGATGCAGCCAGATACCATAAAAGCCAGTAAGAAGAATTCAACCAAAAAAAAATTTTTTTTTTGTCTGCACCACATGGTTTGCAGGATCTCAGTTCCCCAACCAGGGATTGAACCCCAGCCCCCTGAAGTGGAAGCACGGAGTCCCAACCACTGGACCAGCAGGGAATTCCCTTAGCCAAAATTTTTAATGAATTGCTTAAAGCTGAATATGGTCTAGTGTGAGAATATAGAACCCTTAGTAGCTACATAAAACAAGGGAGAAGTTGCCCTCACTTGCAAGCTTCTCTCCACACATCTTACAAGAAATATTGAGGGTGGAAAAACAGTCTTGAGAAAGCCTGGGGGAATGTAATAGAAGACACTGCAAAAAAGGCATAAAACCTTGCCTGGACCCTTCTATCTCCTCTATGTTAACAACAACAACAAGCTTTAAGCCACAGCAGGAGGAGGGGGAAAGGTATGGGGAGGAAGGGCAGCAAATGCAGTTGACCTTAGGGAAGAAGTGGAGACACAACTCACCTGGGAAACAGAAAACTACCTCTACCCCAGAGGCCAGGAATACATACTGGGCCAAGAACAAGTTTGCTACAGCTGGGGCAAGGCTGGATTACTGAGAAGACCCTATCCCAAGACCCAGGAACAAAACCCAATGCTGGTGCTGATTCAGAACAGAGAATACCTACCACTACCAGGCTAACAAACATCAACTGACAGGTAACAACAGTCTACTGCTGGGAGAGGGGCACAAGTGTGGAAAAGACCATTTCTGAGAAGACACAAAAGATCTAAAACTGAGAGTGGAGCAGATGCTGTTGTGGAAGTAAACTAACAGAAAACAAAAACCTCTGGCAAGGCAGTTTAAATTGTAAGAGGAATTTGAAGCATGTAGAGTACTAAAGGTAATCATAGTAACAACAAAACCCAAACACAGCCCAACTCTCAATTCCCTTCCAGATTGACTTAATTACACCCATGCTTAAGACCAAACAGAAAAACAAAAAGCCCATTTCAAGGCCTGAAAACTATTTACCTCATCTTTACTGCATTACACAATATGTCTGACTTTCAACAAAAATTATGAAGTCTACAAAAAAGCAATGGAAAAAATAAACACTATCAAGAGACAAATCATCAGAACCAGTTTTAGATATGATACAGATATTAGAATATCAGACAGGAAATTTTAAGTAACTATGATTAATATAGTAAATGCTCTAGTGGAAAAGATGGATAGATAACATGTATGATCAGATATGTAATTTGAGCAAGACATGGAAACTATAGGAAAGAAGACAACATAGGCCAATGGAACAAAATTGAGAGCCCAGAAATAAACCCTCACAAACACAGTCAAGTAATATTTGACAAGGGAGCCAAGAATACTCAATGGGAAAAGGATAGTCTCTTCAATAAATGGTGTTGGGAAAACTCGATCACCACAGGTAGAATAATGAAATTGGACTGCTATCTTATACCACTCACAAAAATTAACTTGAAATGGAGTAAAGAACTGAAACCATAAAACTCTTAAGAAGAAAACATAGTGGAAAATCTCCTTGACATATGTATTCACAACAATTTTTTGGATATGGTATCAAAAGCACAAGCAACAAAAGCAAAAATTAGTAAGTGGGACCACATCAAACTAAAGAGCTTCTGCATAGTAGAAAACAACAAAATGAAAAGACAACTTATGGAATATATTTGCAAATCATATCTGATAAGGTTAATATCCAAAAGATAAAAGGAACTCAGTTCAATAGCAAAAAGGAAACAATCTGATTTTAACAATAGGCAGAGGAACCGAAAAGACATTTTTCCAAAGAAGACATACAGATGTCCAACAGGTACATGAAAGGATGTTCAACATCACTAATCACCAGGGAAATGCTAGTAAAAACCGCAATGAGATATCACCTCACACCTGTTAGAATGGCCATTATCAAAGCGACTACAAATAACAAATGTTGGCAAGGATGTAGAGAAAAGAGAACCCTTGTGCACTGTTGGTGGGAATGTAAATTGGTGCAGCTACTATGGAAAACAGTATGGAAGTCCCTCAAAAAATTGAAAATAGAACTCCCGTGTGATTCAGCAATCCCACTTCTAGCAGGTAGACTGAATCTTTCCCCTGATCTCCTGCCAGGCTGTAGTGTGGAGTGAGGAGCACTGGGCACTTGCCCCTTCAAACTGAGAAGTGTGACGAGGTGGCAGCCATCAGTGCAAGTCTCTCTCTGCTCTGATTGTTGGCAAGCCAGCACACGCACCCTCCTCACAATTAGAGTCTAGGCTTCTCCAGCTCTTCTGTCTCAGTGGATTTCCCAACAGGCATGGGGGCTCCCCAGGGCAAGGGTGCACCTGTGTGGACCTTCTCTTCCTTACAGACCCCTCCAGGGGTGCTGGTCCCAACCCGATGCCTTTTCCCCCCCAAGCCTACCCAGTTACATGGAGATCTTCCTTGCAGTTTTGGTTTTATAGGAGATATTCTGCCGGTTACCAATTAGTTTTCTTTGAGTAATCTTCCACATGTAGATTTTTTTTTTTTTTTTTTTTTTTTTTTGCAGTACACGGGCCTCTCACTGTCGTGGCCTCTCCCGTTGCGGAGCACAGGCTCCGGACGCGCAGGCTCAGCGGCCATGGCTCACGGACCTAGCCGCTCCGCGGCATGTGGGATCTTCCCAGACCGGGGCACGAACCCGTGTCCCCTGCATCGGCAGGCAGACTCTCTACCACTGCGTCACCAGGGAAGCCCCTAGATGTATTTTTGATGTGTTTGTGAGAGGAAGTGAGCTCCATGTCTTCCTACTCTGACACTGATCCCCCTCTCAATAAAAAAAAACTGTCTTTTAATCTCCTGATCTGTTAGCCTTACTATACCCCAGATTTTCCACAAATACACTAAAACATAGACAATCTATTGAGGAACATTCAAATGAATCACACTTCAGGCTTCTGAATATTTTATCTAGTGGCAACTAATGTGAAACAGGCGATAACCAAATCTAAAAACACTTAGAAAATTCCAATTTGATATCAAAATATAGCAAATAATCCTCATTGAATACTCACTGCTGAGAA
This sequence comes from Hyperoodon ampullatus, assembly GCF_949752795.1. Lineage (NCBI taxonomy): Eukaryota > Metazoa > Chordata > Mammalia > Artiodactyla > Ziphiidae > Hyperoodon > Hyperoodon ampullatus. Next base: position 87,940,346 of record NC_136916.1, read on the forward strand.
AATACTGGCTATGTTTATGAGTATATCAATGTATATCAATAATGATGATAATATTAGCTCATATTTCCCATTTACTGAACACGTTAACATATACTGTCTCAACCATCAGAATAAACATATGGAGTATACAAAGGAATTTATATTGTTCTCATTTTTATTGCTGAGGATATAAATGTTTAGTGTGGTTAAATCAATTATTCAACCCTATATAGTTTTTGGAACAAAAATGAAACTTTTTAAATGGAATTTATTTTTATTTCTTTTAGGGTACTATAATTGATTCATAAACATTATTTTAAAAATAATAGGAGATACAGATAGGGAAAATTTTAAAACAATAATCACCTATGCTGAGAGGAAATCGTGTTAATATTTAAGCTATAGTCACACATATGTATACGGTAAAATTGTCCTTCACATAAAAACATATTATGATTGCCTTTATATGTTAACAAATACTTACAAGGTAACTTTTAATGGATACTTCATGATCCACTGTATGGATGTACTGTTGTTGGATATTTAGGTCCTTTCCAAGTTTTCACAATATTAATCTCCCCTTATGTCCGTTTATGAACTTAGCTTATGTCTGTGAGTCAGAAAGGTATATATCAAGCTTATCTCTTTTCTAATTCTCAGTCTTATATGTTAAGACATTAACATTTCTATGTAGAGATTTCCTCTTTCGAAACTTGAGACTGACAATCCTCACAGGACTGTTGTGAGAATGAAATGTATAATGCTCCTAAAAAGGCTTTGACAAAAGATATTTTTAAACTCCTAATTTCTTTGGCTAAATATACATATTTGTATCAACAGGTTTAAAACCTAAAAAAGACTTTTGGACCCACTGGAAGCTGAATGAACTCTCCACAACAACCATTCATGGTAGCAAGAAAACACCTTCAGAATCTATAAAGGACAGGATTGCAAGAAGTCAAGAACGCATATCAACTTGTAAGTAAATTTATTATATACTGCCGATTGAAATAGCCAAAATCAAGTGTATCATTTTTTTGTCAGAATTTTCTAATGATTTATTTTCTAGTGAGGATCTTAAAATAACATTTGATTTATAGATGGGTATTATAGTAATTTGAATATTGCTTTATATTTTAGTTTTTCATTATAAAAATAGTATGTGCTTAAGTCCTTTTCTCATTTACATGTTATTATGTTTTTATATTGATTTGCGGGAACTTCTCAGTTTTGTAAGAACACTACAAATATTCTTACTTTTTAACTGTATTGCTCTCTGGTTAATAATGTATTTTACCAATAGATAAGTTTAAAGTTTTTATTCAGTAAATTTAAATAAGGTCTTTTGTTTCAGTTTCAGTTTTGTGGCATGTTTGTCAGGACTTACTTACCTAATACTATGAAAAAAATAATCTATCCTTTTTTTCTAGTACTTTTTTATTTCCATGTTTTATTCAACTCTTTAATCCACTTGGGGTTTATTTTTTTAATAAAGGAAGGTAGTTGTATTCCAGTATTTTGTTTTTTCCAAATGCTTACTTATTAAATAGTCCACTTACAGACTACTTGAAATAACAATTCACATGGATATATTTTTGTATTCTCTTCTACCTCCCAAATTCCTGTACCAGGACCAAACTTCTCAGTAACTCTACATTAATTAGCACTTTAAGGCAAGTTTATTTTTCTCTAATTTATACTATATTTCAATACTAAACATAGGTCTGGTGCTCAGGCCTCATTTCTGACCAATTAAATAAGAATCTGAGGCTCAGTATTTTTTAAAGCTACCCAGATGATTTCAATGTGCAGGCAAAGTTAAGAACCACTAGTGTAGAGGAAAATACCTTTCCATCATACTTCTTGATATAGGCCAGGGCAAGGAGGGACTAACCTACTCTTCTGAAGGCGGCTCGTCAGTTAATTTCTGATTCCAAAATTGTTTAATTAGTTAATTACTGTTCTTCTGATTAGTACTTTGATTCTTCTCCACTCTTATCCCCATAGATGTCATCCTGTCTGATTTCTATCTTTTAGTAGTTATGTGAAATTTCTTATTTGCTAATGTCACCCTGGTTTTTACAGAACTTCATGCATATTTGTAATTTTGGATGGAAAGAGAGATACTCCACTGTCTTGACCCAATCTTATCTCTTTTTGTTTCTCAGTCTCACATGTGAATAACAACTTGGCTGAATATAAAATTAAGGAGGTTGGGGGAGCTTTCTATTTTTTTTTCATTTTAACTTACAGAAAAGTGTTGAGAATAGTATAAGGAACTCCCTATCCTTTATCCACCAAATGTTTGAATTTATCCTATGTTTTATTGTTTTCTCTCTCCCTCTTTTATATAAACATTTAAAGCTATAAATTTCCCTAATTCCTGTTTCAGCTACATTCTGCAAATTGTGATATGTTATATTTTCGTTATCATTTAATCCAAAATATTTTCTAATATCCAGTATAATTTCTATTTTGACCCATGGGTTATTTAGAGATGTATTATTTAATTTTTAAATACTTAGGGCTTTTCTAGATACCTTAAAATTACTGATTTCTAATTTTAAATATATTGTGGTCTGAGAATATACTCTACAATCTTTTGAAGTGTATTGAGACTTGTTTTATGGTACAGTACATGGTCTATCTTGGTGAACATTCAGTGTACACGTGAGAAGAATGTGTATTCTGCAATTATTTTGTAAATCTCAATTAGATCAAGGTGGTTGATAGTGATATTCAGATCTTCAATATCAAGATTCAACAAACTACAGCCTGTGGACCAAATCTGGCCTGCAGCCTATTTTTATACATCCTATGAACTAAGAATGATTTTTACATTTTTAAGGGTTGTTAAAAAAAAAACAATAAAGAATATACCACAGAGGGACTTTCCTGGTGGCACAGTGGTTAAGAATCTGCCTGCCAATGCAGGGGACATGGGTTCAAGCCCTGGTCCGGGAAGATCCCACACGCTGCGGAGCAACTAAGCCCAGGCGCCACAACTACTGAGCCTGCGCTCTAGAGTCCGTGCTCCAGAACAAGAGAAGCCACTGCAATGAGAAACCTGCTCACTGCAACAAAGAGTAGCCCCCGCTTGCCACAACTAGAGAAATCCGGCGCGCAGTAACAAAGACCCACTGCAGCCCAAAATAAATAAATTAAAAAAAAAAGAATATACCACAGAGATCACATGTGGCCCACAAAGCCTAAAATATTGGAGTATCTGACCCTTAATAGAAAAAGTTTGCTAGCTCTTGTTCTGTATCTTTATGATATTTAATTGTTCTATTAATTACTGAGAAGGGGGTGTTAAAATCTCCCACTGCAAATGTGGAATTATCTATTTCTCCCCTTAATTCTACTGATTTTTGCTTTATGCATTTTTAAGTTACTGGGCACATACACAATTATTATGTTTTCCCTTTAATCATTATGAAATGTTTCTTCATATCTATGATAATTCTCCTAGGGGAATTATCTATTTATCTAATTATCTATGAGCTGTATTTTGTCTAATATTAATATAGCCACTTGAGCTTTCTTATGCTTGTGGTTTGCATAGTGTATCTTTTCCCATCATTTTACTTACAGCCTCTTTGTTTTTTCATGTTTAAAGGTCGTCTTGCAAACAACCTATAGTTGAATCTTGGTTTTTTATTTAGTCTTACAATTTCTTCCTTTTAATTGGAGTGATTACTTCATTTACATTCAACATAACTATTGACATGATTAGGTTTGTTTTTACCATGTTCCTGTTTGTTTTCAGTTCTATCTCACCTGTTTTTTGTTCTTCAATTCCCCTTCCCTATCTTCATTTGGTTAAGCAAATATTTTTAGTATTCCATTTTAATTCTTCTATTGGCTGTTTGCCTGTATCTTCTTGAATTTTTTGCAATTGCCTTAGTGATTTCAAAATGCATCCTTAAATTATTAAAATACTACTTAAAGTTAATGTTATCCTACTTCACTAAAAATGTAGGAACTTGGTGAAGGATAGCTACACATACTCCCCTTTGTCCTTTGTGCTGTTGTTGTCATATATATTAGAAGATCTACATGAATAATGGCCTCACATTATACAGTGTTAGGATTTTTGCTTCAAATAACTACATGGTTTATTTCAGCTTTATTGAGGTCTAATTGATGTACAATAAAGTACACACATTTAGAATATAAAATTTCACAATTGGACATATGTATAAACTCATAAAACTGTCACAACTTTCAAGATAGGAAACATATCCACCATTCCAGAAAGTTCCTCAGACTTTTTTGTAGTTCCTCCCTCCTTCTCAATCCCCAGGCAATTACTCATGTGATTTTTTTCACTACAGGTTAGTTTGCATTTTCTAGAATTTTATGTAAATGAAATCATAGAGTATGTGCTATCTTTTGTCTGGCATTTTCTACTCTGCATAATTATTTTGAGATTCATTCATCTTGGTGCATGTATGAATAGTTTGTTCCTCTGTATTGCTGAGTAATAGTCCATGGTAAGGGTATACAACAATTTGTTTATCCATTCACATGTTGGTAGACATTTGCATTGTTTCCAGTATTTAGCTATTATAAATAAAGCTGCTGTGAATATTCATGTACAAGTCTTTGTGTAAACATAGGATTTCATTTATCTTTGGTAGACATCTAGTAGTGGAAGGTTGAGTAGTATGGTAAGTGTATTATAACATTTTAAGAAATTGCCAAATTTATCCAAAATTTTACATTCCTATCAGATACAAGTTATAGTTATTCTACTTCCTTGCTAACACTTTGTACAGTCTTTTTAATTTTAGCTATTCTTGTGGGTTATGTACTGGTATTTAGTTAGGTTTTATTTTAATTTCTCTAATGACTAATTATGAGCTCTGTACACGTGCTTATTTGCCATCTGTATATCTTCTTTGCTAAAGTGTCTGTTTCAATCTTTTTGCTATTTTTATTGGAGTTGTTTGTCTTATTTTAATTCTGTTATAACAGTTTTTTATATATTCTAGACACAAATCCTTTAACAGGTATATATTTTACAAATATTCTTTTCTAGTCTGTAGTTGCCTTTCATTTTATAATAGTGTCTTTTGAAAGGCAAAAGTTTATAATATGGTAAAATCAAATTTATCATTTTTTCCAGTAGGGTATGTGCTTTTTTGTGTCATATTCAAGATTTTTTTTGTGAACCCAATTTCACCAAGATTTTCTCCCATGTTTTCTTCTAGAAATTTTATAGTATATAATTTTATAGCTTATAATTGTAGCTCCTATTATACACTTAGGTCTCTAATTCATTTTGAGTAATTTTTGAAAATTATGTGAAGTAAGCAGTGAGGATCATTTCTTTGCATATTTTCTAGCACCATATGTTGAAAAGATTATCCTTTGCCCATTGAATTATCTTAGAACCTTTGTCAAAAAAACATTTGATCATATGTGTATTGCTCTACGCATGTACTCTGAATTCTGTTTCACTGATGCCAATACCAAACTACCTTGATAACTGTAATTTTATAACATGTCTTGGAGTCAGGTACTGTAAGTCCTCCAACTTTGCTCTTCTTTTAAAAAATTATTTTGGCTATCTAGATTCTTTTCATTTCTATATAATTTTTTAACTGCTTATCAGTATTTAAAGTACATACTCTGGAATTTTCATTGGAATTAGGTTGAATCTATCAACTTAAGAAGCATTGACATCTTAATAATATTGATTTTCCAATCCATGAACATAGAATATTTCCACATTTATTTAAGACTTCTTTCTATCTCAGCAATATTTTCTAGTTTTTTCTTTATAGATGCTGCACATATCTCTCAAATTATGTTGCATATGGTGTTTTTAATTTCAATTCCTGATTGTTCACTGGTAATATATAAAAAATACTGTAGAAAAATACTTTTGTGTTGATCTTATATCCTACAATCTTACTAAACGTGCTTATTAGTTCTAGTAGCCTTTTTAGATTTCTTAGGATTTTTTCTTCATGGATACTCATGTCATCTGAGAATAAAGAGCATTTTACTTTATTTTCAATCTATATGCCTTTTATTTATTTTACTTGCCTATGGCTAGGATCTTTAAGAAGATGTTGACTAAAAGTGGTGAGAGTGGACATGCTTGCTTCATTCCTGATCTTAGAGGGAAAATGTTAGGTTACTTACCTTTAAATAGATTTTGGCTGAAGGCTTTTATAGATATCTTTTATCAGGTTGAGGTAGTTTCATTCCCTTCCTAGTTTGCTGAGAGGTTTTTGTTGTTGTTTGTTTTTTAACAAATAGATTTGGATTTTAGCATTTGTTGAGATGAACATATTGTTTTTCTATTTTAGTCTTTTAATACAGTGAATTACATTGATTGATTTTTCAAGTGTTACCTGACCTTGCATTCCTGGGATAAATCCCATTTGGCAATTGTGTATTAACCTTTTCATGTATACTACTGAATTCAGTTTGCTAAAATTTTATTTTCTTTTCCTGTACTGTCCTGTCACATTTTAGTAATAAGTGTAATGTTCACCCCTCTTCTCTTTTCTAAGGGTTAGTGTAAACTTGGTATTTGTTCTTCTTTACGTACTTGGTAGAATTCACCAATGAAGCCATCTGGACCTAGAAATTACTCTGTGGTAAGGTTTTTGACTAAAAATTCATTTCTCTAATAGATATAGTGCTATTCAAATGATCAGTTCCTTCTTGAATAAACTTTGTAGTTTCGTGTAAATTTTTATTTTATTCCTTTAAATATTTTGGAGTTTTATCTGAGATGTGATCTAGTTATTTAGAAATATTTTGGTCTACTTGGGGCTTTATTTTAAGCTTCATTAGGTGGAACCAGAGAACTCTTGTTTAGGCCTAACATACTTCCCCTACTGAGGCAGTACCCTTCTTAGTATTCTACCCCATGCTCTGTGTATAACAGATTTCCCATCTGGCTGTCTGGAACATGAGCTTTCTGTGAGCCCCAAGCATTGTTCTGCCCACTCCTTCCTGTGTTTTTTTTTTTTTTTTTTAAACCAACCTCAGGCAAAAATTCAAGGATAACCTTCTGGAGAGTTCCAGAATGCTCTCTGTGTGCATCTGTCTCCTCTATATTATGCTGACCTGTGAATTTTAGCTTGCCTTGACCTTCCTGAATGCTAAATTTTATTTTTCAACTCAGTTCTGCTTGGATTCCCACCACTACACTGTGACCTTAAAATTTTTTTTTTAGAGACAAGATGAGACAACTGAAGGGTTCCCTCATTAGGTTTTTTTCTCTTGGCTGGAGCAGGGGTGATTACTGTCCTGTGCTGCCTCTTGTCCAACACATGAAAACCATTGTTTCCTATATTTTCTCCAATTTTTTACTTGTTTAAGAAAGAAGAGCAATCCAGTTCCTGTTACTCCATCATAGCAAGAAGTAGAAGTGATTATATGTATTTTAAAAGATTAAGAGAAGACTTAAAAATAGTCTTCTATATTTATTCACATATTTGCCATTCCTGGATCTTCATTCCATCCTATAAATTTGAGTTTCCATCTGGTGTCATTTCCCTTCAGCTTGAAAAAAACTACCTTTTGGCAGTTCTTATAGTTCAGTTCTGCCAGTAATAAATTTTCTCAAGTTTATTTATCTAAAAATAATGTTCATTTTGCCTTCATTTTTGAAGGATATTTTTGCTGGATTTAGAATTCTAGGTTCACTTTTCTTTTGCCTTTCAGCAAGATATTGTTCCATTGGGTCCTGGTTTGGTATTGTTTCTTTTTTTTTTTTAATCCACTCTTTTTTATATTCTTTTCCCATATAGGGCATTACAGAGTATTGAGTAGAGTTCCCTGTGCTATACAACAGGTTATTATTAGTTATCTATTCTATATATAGTAATGTATACATGTCAATTCCAGTCTCCCAATTTATCCCTCTCCTGCCTTTCCCCCTTGGTAAACATAAGTTTGTTTTCTACATCTGTGACTCTACTTCTGTTTTGTAAACAGGTTCATTTGTACCATATTTTTTAGATTCCACATATAAGCAATATCATATGATATTTGTTTTTCTCTGTCTGACTAACCTCACTCGGTATGACAATCTCTAGGTCCATCCATATCACTGCAAATGACATTATTTCATTCTTTTTATGGCTGCGTAATATTTCATTGTATACATGTACCACATCTTCTTTATGCATTCTTTGGTTGATGGACTTTTAGGTTGCATCCATGTCCTGGCTATTGTAAATAGTGCTGCAATGACCGTGGGGTGCAGGTATCATTTTGAATTATGATTTTCTCTGTATATGTGCCCAGGAGTGGGATTGCTGGATCATATGGTAGCTTTATTTTTAGTTTTTTAAGGAACCTCCATACCATTCTCCATAGTGGCTGTACCAATTTACCTTCCCACCAACAGTGTATGAGGGTTCCCTTTTCTCCACACCCCCTCCAGCATTTATGGTTTGTAGATTTTTTTGATGATGGCCCTTCTGACCAGTGAGGTGATACCTTATTGTCATTTTGATTTGAATTCCTCTAATTTAGTGATGTTGAGCATCTTTTCATGTGCTTCTTGGCCGTCTATATGTCTACTTTGGAGAAATGTCTATTTAGATATTCTGCCCATTTTTTGACTGGGTTTTTTTTTGTTTTTGTTTTTGGTATTGAGCTGCATGAACTGTTTGTATATTTTGGAGATTAATCCCTTGTCAGTTGCTTCATTTGCAAATATGTTCTTATTCTGTAGGTCGTCTTTTTCTTTTGTTTATGGTTCCCTTTGCTGTGCAAAAGCTTTTAAGTTTAATTAGGTTCCATTTATTTTTGTTTTTATTTTCTTTACTCTAGGAAGTGGATTGAAAAAGATCAATCTGAGATTTATGTCAGAGAGAGTTCTGCCTATGTTTTTCTCTAAGAAGTTTATAGTATCTGGTCTTACATTTAGGTCTTCAATCCATTATGAGTTTACTTTTGTATATAGTGTTAGAAAATGTTCTAATTTCATTCTTTTTTTTTTTTTTTTTCCCTGTACGTGGGCCTCTTACTGTTGTGGCCTCTCCCGTTGCGGAGCACAGGCTCCAGACGCGCAGGCTCAGCAGCCATGGCTCACGGGCCTAGCCACTCCACGGCATGTGGGATCTTCCCAGACCGGGGCACGAACCTGTGTCCCCTGCACCGGCAGGCAGACCTTCAACCACTGAGCCACCAGGGAAGCCCTAATTTCATTCTTTTACATGTAGCTGTCCAGTATTCCCAGCATGACTTATTGAAGAGACTGTCTTTTCTCAATTGTATATTCTTGCCTCCTTTGTCATATATTAGGTGACCATAGGTGCATGGGTTTATCTCTGGACTTTCTATCCTGTTCCAATGATCTATATTTCTGTTTTTGTGCCAGTACCATACCATTTTGATGACTGTAGCTTTGTAGTATAGTCTGAAGTCAGGGAGCCTGATTTCTCTAGCTCTGTTTTTCTTTCTCAAGATTGCCTTGGCTATTCAGGGTGTTTTGTGTTTCCATACAAATTGTAAAATTTTTTGTTCTAATTCTGTGAAAAATGCTGTGGGTAATTTGATAGGGATTGCATTGAATCTGTAGATTGCTTTGGGTAGTATAGTCATTTTCACAATATTGAGTCTTCCAATCCAAGAACATAGTATATCTTTTCATCTGTTTGTGTCATCTTTTATTTCTTTCATCAATATCTTATAGGGGTTTTTTTTTGTGTTTTATTTTTTGTTGCGGTATGCAGGCCTCTCACTGTTGTGGCCTCTCCCATTGCGGAGCACAGGCTCCAGACACGCAGGCTCAGTGGCCACGGCTCACGGGCCTAGCCACTCTGCGGCATGTGGATCTTCCCGGACCGGGGCACGAACCCGTGTCCCCTGCATCAGCAGGCGGACTCTCAACCACTGCGCCACCAGGGAAGCCCTCATCAATATCTTATAGTTTTTGGAGTACAAATCTTTTGCCTCCTTAGGTAGGTTTATTCCTAGGTATTTTATTCTTTTTGATGCAGTGGTAAATGGGACAGTTTTCTTAATTTCTCTTTCTTATCTTTCACTGTTAATGTATAGGAATGCAAGAGATTTCTGTGTGTTAATTTTGTATCCTGCAACTTTACCAAATTCATTGATGAGCTCTAGTTTTTTGGTAGCATCTTTAGGATTTTCTATGTGTAGTATCATATCATCTGCAAACAGTGCTAGTTTTACTTCTTCTTTTCCAATTTGGATTCCTTTTATTTCTTTTTCTTCTCTGATTCCTGTGGGTAGGACTTCCAAAACTATGTTGAATAAAAGTAGCAAGGGTGGACATCCTTGTCTTGTTCCTGATCTTAGAGGAAATGCTTTTAGTTTTTCACCCTTGAGAATGATGTTTACTGTGGATTTGCCATATATGGCCTTCATTATGTTGAAGTATGTTCTCTCTATACCCACTTTCTGGAGAGTTTTTATCATAAATGGGTGTTGAATTTTGTCAAAAGCTTTTTCTGCATCTATTGAGATGATCATATGGTTTTTATTCTTCAGTTTGTTAGTGTAGTGTATCACATTGATTGATTTACGTATGTTGAAGAATCTTTGCATCCCTGGGATAAATCCCACTTGATCATGGTATGTGATTGTTTTAATGTGTTGCTGGATTGGATTTGCTAGTATTTTGTTGAAGATTTTTGCTTCTCTATTCATCCGTAATACTGGCCTGTAATTTTCTTTTTTTGTGATATCTTTGTCTGGTTTTGGTATCAAGGTGATCATGACCTTATAGAATGAGCTTTGGAGTGTTCCTTCCTCAGCAATTTTTTGGAATAGTTTGAGAAGGATAGGTGTTAACTCTTCTCTAAATGTTTGATAGAATTTGCCTGTGAATCTATCTGGTTCCAGACAGCTGTTTGTTGGAAGTTTTAAAATCACAGTTTCAATTTCAGTACTTGTGATTGATCTGTTCATATTTTCTACTTTTTCCTGGTACAGTCTTGGAAGATTGTACCTTTCTAAGAATTTGTCCATTTCTTCTCGGTTGTCCATTTTATTGCTGTATAGTTGCTTGTATTAGTCTCTTATGATCCTTTGTATGGTGTCAGTTGTAACTTCTCCTTTTTCATTTCTAATTTTATTGCTTTGAATTCTCTGCCTTTTTTTCTTGATGAGAACCCTACAAGTTCCATTTTAGAAGGCTCAACTCCCCTCCAGTTTCTACCTGCTTTTAGTCATTCCCTGGTATCTTCAAGTGGTTAATGTCCTTTTTTAAAACACTTTCAAGAATTCATAACTTTTATCTATGGGAGAGTCAGACTGATACAAATTAAATATTTAAATATTGAGTTTATTTTCCAATTTAAATATCAAATTGTCAAATCACATTTTCTTATAAAACTAGATACTGCTTCATTATCTTCTGTTATTTAGTCTAGTAGAGAAGTCTAAACCAGCCTATGTTTTCTTCCTTTACAGTTAATTTATAAAATTTAGTTTTTACTTTTACTTATTTAGATGTTTCCAAGATTTTTTAATTCGTCTTTAAATTTGGAAAATGTCACTAGAACACGTCTTGATGATTTTTATAAGTTTTCACAATGCCAAAATTTATTTAAAATTCTTGGATTTCCCTAAGCTCTGTGGTAGACCTAGTAAAGATCTTAGCCAAATATTTCAAGTGAGACATAGAAACTTATATGGCCAGACTGAAGAGGAAGGGAAAGTGACACTCTTGCAGATATTTAAGGGAAAAGTTTGATTTCACCATTGGAGAGTATCCCCTGACATTGAGGAAATAAAATCTCCAGAGAAAGGCTTCATATCCTGTTTTCACATGGTATGCTATGACATACTAAATGTTGTCTTGTTATCTCATAAAAAATGAAAATATATAGGGATAAATTTTTTAAAAATAGGATAATGGCCACTACAAGCTACTCATTTGACAAATATGTAACCCAAGAACAATCTTTTATTAGGGAAAGACAACTGAGAGGTCTTTGGAGGTGAGGCTGAAAGCAAAAAATCAAGTCCCTCGAAAGACCACGATTTTCAACATCATGTTTTAGCCAGTCATGGGCTTACCATTCTACCCGGTGCCCCTGGACTGTAGAGGCAAAACTGACCTTGAGTAAGGGGCTTCTCTTTGGATTCCCAAATAAACATCTCATTTCAGTGGAGCTTTTGCTTTTCTGAGTAAGTTTATGCCAATGTGGATGAGGATCTGTCAAGACCTGCTCATGTGTACTTTCCCATCATGTGGTAAAGTATATTTATTATGAAAAACACTTTAAAATTTGGTCCCATTTCATGGACTTCAGATATAATATCAGTTTTTGTATTTACTTTCTGGTGCTGATGCAGATTTTCCTATTTGTAAGTTTTGTAGTTGTTTTACTTAGAGTTGAGAGATAGATCAAAGTGGTTATGTTTATCCCAATTCTTTACATGGGGTTTCCTTTTAGATTTGTTTTTATTATTACATTTTATTTAAACATGCAGGAAAGTGTAGAAAATATTTCCCACACATAACAAATATTTGCATTTTGCCATATTTGCTTTTCAAGCCTTTTATTTACATATCTTTTGTACCATTCCTAAATCTGTCCCTTCCTCCCCAGAGGTAATGATTATATGGGTATTTGTAGGCATTCTTCCCTTCTATAATATATAAAATTGTTTTTTATGTTCTTTACATGAATAATATATATGAAACAGTTTCAATATTTTAATATTTAACTGTAATCAACATTCAAAAATTAAAAATAATCAACAGATATTGACCAATATTTTTGGCCACCAAGAGGATACAGTTATGCTATTCCATAGTTTATATAGAGGCCATCAAAAATGTTTTTCTCTTATTAGAGGAAATACTGCTTATGAGCTTTTATCTCAATTACTTTTGTTCCAAATATTATTTATATGCTGCTTCATGATAGTCCTGGTTTTTTCAGAAGTTATTATTTTTGCAGTATCCATTTTATGCAATCTAAAATAAAGAATTGCTCTGGGTGGTGAACTACCATGCTTTAAAGAGGTTTTATACTGTATTTCTAATGAAATGATCATTTTAATTTGGAAAAACATAAAAATTGTATTTGTTTCAAACACACTTGATTTTCATATTAATGGAAATCTTTATAAAATGCATCATATATTTTATTTACCCATAAATATTTGAAAAGTAGTTTTTATATTACATTCTAAAACATCACTAGATTTTTCTGTTTCTGGATAAAATCATCTAAGTCTGGGGTATTATGGTAGGGTAGAGGTTTAATTAGGGTTTCTTTTCATATACTGCTCAAAATTAAATTTTAATAGTTTATATTCAACTTGGGGAAATCTTCAATTTGAACTATGTACTTGATAAAGTGTGTTAACTTATTAGGGCTTTATTAGTAATATTCTTATGTAGTAGGTTGCTTTTATTATCAGTTATAAAATGAGGAAACTGAAACATAAGGGAATTAAATAACTTGCTCACGGTCACATCACTGTGGAATGTGGAATGTGAATTCAAATTCAGGAAATTCTGGCCTTAGAATCTGAACTCTTTAACTACTTCACATACTGCCTCTCAGACATTTAATTTTACAGGCTTGTAAGTATGTTAAGGCTTAAAATTGTCATCATAGGATAAGAGTTTTAACTTAGGAGAATTACCATAGCCTTATTCCCTCATTCATGACTAATGTGAATGAGTGTTTAGATCCTTTTCTGGGATCAAGTTTTAATATGTGAGAAGGAAGGAGGAAAGCTGTTAGAAGAGCCAAAGTAGGATGCAGAAGACTAGGGGGAAATCTCACTTGTTTCCCAGTTTTGTATACGGATGCCTCTAGAAATAGCAAGCAATCGTTTGGAGAATGGAAAACCCACACTGTGGGGCCAAAGTGGTCCAGAGGTACAGTGACAGCAAAGAGTTGGAATTTCTAATCCTCTGAAAGAAGCTGAGCCTCCACTAGGGAAGCACGGGTCTAGTCTATACACCACTTTTTTTTTTTTTTTTTGTAGGGAAACTAAAAGGGCAGATACCACTTCAGAAAGGCAAGGATTGCATGAAGAAGTAGTCTTATTTTTCTATAAAGTAATTTTTTCTGTAGACTTCTGCTTAGACCGTGACTACTAGGAAATCTGTTCAAGGTAGAATTTTGTTCAAATCTTTGTTTTTATTTGAACTTTGAGCCTCTTATATTTCTGTAGAACCTTAACCTACATTTAAAGCTGTCTTATGAGAATTCATATTAGTTAGTGATCAGTGAGTGCCTCTCCTCCACATAGTGATTCAGAGATCCAGGCTGCTTCCACCTTCTGGGGTCACCATCCCATAGGTCTTCACTGTCAATAGAATTAATCTGTATCAGGAGAATAAAAGAGGAATAGACACACACTCATAAAAGTCTTGGCTCAGAAGTTACCCATATCACTTCCAATCACATACCATTAGTGAGAACAAACCATGGCTACACCTAGGTGTAAGGAGGGCTGACAAATAAAAACTCTGGTTGGGAAAGTTCTACCTAGTAATAGCTACATACTATGGAAGGGGGAGCATACAGTTTGCAGGACAGGAAGTGTCTCATTTACAGGAATTAAAGAAAAGTGCAGTAATCCTTATGTATGGAGTGCTTTTGCTATGGCCAATAAGAAAATTTGAGCTTTTCAGTACTGATGAACCTAGTGGCAGGGCAGGAATAAAGATGCAGACATAGAGAACATACTTGAGGACACAGTGGGGGAAGGGGAAGCTGGGACGAAGTGAGAGAGTAGCATTGACATATATACACTATCAAATGTAAAATAGCTAGCTAGTGGGAAGCTGCTGCATAGCACAGGGAGATCAGCTCAGTGCTTTGTGATGACCTAGAGGAGTGGGATAGGGAGGGTGGGAGGGAGACACAAGAGGGAGGAGATATGGGGATATATGTATTGTATACATATAGCTGATTCACTTTGTTGTCCAACAGAAACTAACACACCACTGTAAAGCAATTATACTCCAATAAAGATATAAACAAAAAAGAAATTAAGAAATGAAAATAATAAAAATTTTGAGCTTTCAAACAAAAATTTTGAAGAATTTGCATCCACTACCATTATCTTGACAGTTTTCCGATACTTAAAGACCTCTGGTAATTCGGTGGTGATATTAATGAATGTGATTTTTTTTACTATAAAGAAATGTGTCAACATTTAGAATATCTGCATAACTCACTGAACCAATATTTTACAAATGACTAATGCATTATATATTTTTAAATTATACATAGATTTTAAAAAGTGTGACAGACCAATGGATTTTAACGCAACAGAGTACGCAAAGCACAGTTATGTGTTTTCAGATTCCACATTGCAACCCACCATTAAGAAACTAGAACTTGTCACATTTGTGTATAGTATTCAAAGAATATTCACAACTATTAAAATACTCCTCCTTTTTTGATTAATCTATGTGATACTGGATTTTCTTAATATGCTTCAACATATAAATATATACTTCAAAAAATATATCACAGTAGAAGAAATGCAGAAGTAAATATTAGAATCCAGCTGTCTTCTACTAAGCCAGTTGTTAGAGATCTTTTATATGTGAAACAATGTTACTCTTCTCAAATTTTTTTCTTGAATATAGTTATCTTTTTTGAAAAAGATGCCATTTATGTTAATATGAAATGGGTTTATTACTGTTATTTTTAATGAAGTAATAAATACATGTTTAAGATTTCTCAGTTTTAATTTCTAATATAGGAAATACTAATAGATACAAAAACCCATATAAACAAAAGTTCTTGTTGTCTTCAGTTATTCTTAAGAGTATAAAGTGGCCCTGAGACTAAAATTTTGAGGACCACTCTCCTACAGGAAATCATTGCAAAGGGGCTTAGCCCATGGCATCTGAGAGCTACCATATTCTGCTTATAGTTTTACATTCTACTTATTGTTTTATAGTTTCTGTGTTGCTTATCCCCAAGCTGGACTCAGTCGTAACTGTGGAGAATCCTCTAAACATAAGACTCAGATAATTTATTTACTAAGGACATAAGCATGTTTTGATTTGGAGACTTCTCTACAGTTTCTAATGTTTCCTCAGCTCTGATGTATTTAACTTGCACATAAAAGACTTGAATGTCCTTGAGTATGTCATATAATCCCTCTCAGCCTTATTTTTCCACCCGAAAAAAATGAGGTGATTAGAATAGATTATTTCTATAGTTCCCTTTTCTAACATTTCATTACTCTATGCCTTCTATCCATAGGTACTGAATAAACTCCCAAAGTGCTTGTTGAATGTTGAGGTGAAATTAGCAGTAGAGACTGATGGCTTAAATTTATTATTTTGGAACTCTTTCCCCTCAACAGTTCTATCTGTGTGTGTGTGTGTTTTTTTGTGTATTACTTCCTTAATTTGTGTGCTGGAGGAATGCTGAGGCAGGTCAAGAGCTGAACTGGGGTAAAACATGAGTATATACATATGCATGTGTGTGTATATATGACTGTCAAGGAATGTAATAATCTGGGCTCCATGTATGCTGCTGTCTCAGAATTGCTTCTAATCTAAAACATTTTTAAAACATAATTTCTTCTTCTTGACATTTTAGATGCTTATTGTCATACGGGGTTAACTTTTCTCCAGAATTTTAAACTAAAAGCACTCTCTCTTTTTGTTTTTAATGAGTTAAACAGGCAGCAGGTAGTTAAAATTTGCCTTCCAAACAAAATGGCATATCTCCCTTTTTAGGACTGGAATGTAAGAAGTTACAGAATTTCAGTATCTGGAATGACTCAGGATTTACAAGCCAGCTCCCCTTAACCAGTATATTGTTAGATTATTTACAAGACTAAAGTTTTAATGGTCATTTCTCTTATTGTGGTACCACACCATATAACCTTTTAAACTCAGATGAAGGTCGTTTTTGAAAAACAACCTTTACATACCCCCTAATTTTTAAGCCCAATTTTTCCTCTTTATCTGAACTTTAAGGTTAAAGCATTAACATACTTTATGGGTTTTTATAGACTATTGTTTAAACCACAAGTGATAAAAAATATTTCTTATATTCAGTTAACATGTAACTTTTAATTACCTATGTGGACATTACTGTACTTAGTGATGTGAGGAGGTGAAAATTTTTTTTAACAAGTTACTCATACACAAGCACTAGTTGATATTTAGCAAATGACATGTTCCAAAAATGTTTCAAGTAATAGCCAGATGGATTAGCTACTTGAACTTTAATTTGCACCTTTGTCATTTTGCTACATCTTCACAGTAAGCAATGCTTAGGGACAATAAAGACAGAACCCTTCAAACTTGAAAATGAGATAGCCCTCTGAGAATTAAGCCAGTAAAATCTCAACATTGTGCTTTTCAATATACATCATTAAAGAAAAATGAGAAATTTGCATGGCTAAAGAGTGAGAAACCCCCAAAACAGTAATAGGATGGCCAGAGATATAAACTACCAAAGTGGCAATAATTTCAATAAGTTGTATTATTGTATTATTATTGGTTAAATTTTTAAAAATTTTATTGGGGTATAATTGATTTACAATGTTGTATTAGTTTCAGGTGTACAGCAAAGTGAATTGCTATACAGATGCATATATCCACACTTTTTTAGATTCTTTTCCCTTATAGGACAGAGTATTGAGTAGAGTTCCCTGTGCTGTACAGTAGGTCTTCATTAGTTATCTGTTTTATATATAGTAGTATGTATATGTCAATCCCAATCTTCCAATTTATCCCTCCCCTCCCTTACCCCCTGGTAACCATAAATTTATTTTCTACGTCTGTAACTCTATTTCAAAGATATAAGTTTTTGTAGATAATTTCATTTGTAGCCTTTTTTTTAGATTCCACATATAAGCAATATCATATGATATTTGTCTTTCTCTGTCTGACTTACTCAGTATGAGAATTTCTGGGTCCATCCATGTTGCTGCAAATGGTGTTATTTTGTTCTTTTTATGGCTGAGTAATATTCCACTGTATGTATGTACCACATTTTCTGTATCCATTCCTCTGGAGGTGGACATTTAGGTTGCTTCCATGTCCTGGCTGTTGTGAATTGTGCTACAGTGAACACTGGGGTACATGTAGCTTTTTGACTTATGTTTTTCTCCATATGTACACCCAGGAGTGGGATTGCTGGATCATATGGTAGCTCTATTTTCAGTTTTTTAAGGAATTTCCATACTGTTCTCCATAGTGGCTGTTCCAGTTTGCATTCCCATCACCCTCTCCTGCATTTATTTTTTATAGACTTTCTGATGACGGCCATTCTGATGGGTGTGAGGTGATACCTCATTCTAGTTTTGATTTGCATTTCTCTAATAATTAGTGATTTTGAGCATCTTTTCACATGCTTTTTAATCTTCTGTATGTCTTCTTTGGAGAAATGTCTGTTTAGATTTTCTGCCCATTTTTTGATTGGGTTGTTTGTTTTTTTTGGCTTTTATACTATGTGAAGAAAGACTATGTGAACAGAAGCGGGTTTAACAATATGTAGCATAGAATAGTTGTAGCCCAAAGAACCAGAAGCTAGTAGTGTTTTTACAGAACTATCCAAATTTGATTGTTGTGAATTAGATTTCATAATAACTTGGATAATATATCTTTTAAAATCATTTATCCTCCCTTTGCTGGGATGCAACTTCTTAATTACTAATTTAGCTTCCAAGATAATTTTCCATGGTCTGCCACAGGGTGACTTGCAAATGCCCGCCCCCCCCCGCCCCAGGTACATTGGTCTGTAGATTGGTAGCAGTGGTCAGAGGTGCTGGATAGTGTAAAAAGCAGCAGGTTCTTATCGTATTATTAAATGCATTAACATACTCCAGTGAGTGATGTGGAAATATCATGCTAAGGAGAAGTGAATAACAAGAATTTGAATACTTCTTTTTTTTAATATTTATTTGTTTATTTGGCTGTGCCGGGTCTTAGTTACAACACACGGGATCTTCGTCGCCACGTGTGGGATCTTCGTTGTGGCAAGTGAGATCTAGCTCCCTGACAAGGGATCGAACCTGGGCCCCCTGCATTGGGAGTGCAGAGTCTTAACCACTGGACCACCAGGGAAGTCCCAAGAATTTGAATACTTCTAAGAGATTAAGTCACTGGGTTGAACAAAACAAGGTGTTATGTTTCTTTTTTATTGAAGTATAGTTGATTTACAATGTTATATTAGTTTCAGGTGTACAACATATTGTTTCAACATTTTTATAGGTTATACTCCATTTAAATTTATTATAAAATATTGGCTATATTCCCTGTGCATTACATCCTTTTATTTATTTTCTACCTAGTAGTTTGTACCTCTTAATCCCATTCACCTGTCTTGCCTCTCCCCCCACCCATCGCCCCACTTGTAACCACTAGTTTGTTCTCTGTACCTGTGAGTCTGTTTTTGTTTTGTTATATTGATTCATTTGTTTTATTTTTTAGATGCTACATATAGGTGAAAATGTGTGTATTTGTCTTTCTCTGTCTGACTTATTTCACTAAGCATGATACCCTCCAGGACCATCCACGTTACTGCAAATGGCAATTTTTCATTCTTTTTTATGGTTTAGTAACATTCCATTGTGTATATGTATGTATGTATATGTGTGTGTGTGTGTGTGTGTGTGTGTGTGTGTGTATACACACATCTTATTTTTTATACACATCTTCTATATCCAGTCAACTGTTGATAGACACTTAGGTCGATTTCATATTATGGCTATTGTAAATAATGCTGCTATGAACATTGGAGAGCACTAATCCTTTCAAATTAGTGTTTTTGTTTTCTTTGGATATATAACCAAGAGTGGAATTTCTTGATCATATGGTAGATCTAATTTTAATTTTTTGAGGAACCTCCATACTCTTTTCCATAATGACTATACTAATGTACATTCTCACCAACAGTGCACAAGAGTTCCTTTACTCCGCATCCTTGCCAACATTTATTTTTTGTTGTCTATTTGATGATAGTCATTCTGACAGGTTGGAGGTGATATCTCACTGTGGTTTTGATTTGCATTTCTCTGATGGTTAGTGATTTTGAGCATCTTTTCATGTGCCTGTTGGTCCTCTTTGAAAAAAATTCTATTCAGGTCTTCTGCCCATTTTTTCTTTTTTTTGTGGTACGCGGGCCTCTCACTGTTGTGGCCTCTCCCATTGCAGAGCACAGGCCCCGGACGCACAGGCTCAGGGGCCGTGGCTCACGGGCCCAGGTGCTCCGCGGCATGTGGGATCTTCCCAGACCGGGGCACAAACCCGTGTCCCCTGCATCAGCAGGCGGACTCTCAACCACTGCACCACCAGGGAAGCCCCTTCTGCCCATTTTTGAATCAGGTTGTTTGTTTTTTTGACAATGAGTTGTATGAGTTCTTTATATATTTTGGATATTTACTCTTAGCAGACATACCATTTGCAAATATCTTTCCTCATTGAGTATGTTGTCTTTTTGTTTTGTTGATGGTTTCCTTTGCTGTGCAAAAGCTTTTAGTTTAATTAGGTTCATTTGTAATTTTTGCTTTTGTTTCTCTTGCCTGAGGAGAAAGATGCAAAAAAATGTTGTTAAGGTTTACATCAAAAGTATATGCCTACGTTTTCTTCTAGAGTTATGGTTTTTAGTCTTAAATTTAGGTTTTTAATCCATTTTGAGTTTGTTTTTATATATGGTGTGAGAAAATGTTCTAATCTAATTCTTTTACATGTAGTTTTTCAGTTTTCCCAACAGCGCTTATTGAAGAGACTGTCTTTCCTCATTATGTACTTCTACCTCCTTTATCCTAGATTAATTGACCATATGTGTGTGGGTTTATTTCTGGGCTCTCTATTCTGTGCCATTGGTCTATGTGTCTGTTGTTATGCCAGTACCATGCTGTTTTGATTACTATAGCTGTGTAGTGTAGTCTGGAGTCATGGAACATGACATCTCCAGCTTTGTTCTTTTTTCTCAAGATTGCTTTGAGTATTCAGGGTCTTTTGTGGTTTCATAAAAATTTTAGGATTATTTGTTCTAGTTCTATGAGAAAAGTCATGGGTATTTTGATAGGGCTTGCATTAAATCTGTAGATTGCTTTGAGTAGTATGGAAATTTTAATAATGTTCTTCTAATCCATGACCATGGGATACCTTTGAATTTCTTTGTATCATCTTCACTTTCCTTCATTAATGTCTTACAGTTTTCAGAGTATAGTTAAGTTTATTCACAGTTATTTTATCCTTTTTGATACAAGTGTAAAATGGAATTGTTTTCTTGTTTTCTCTTCCAATAGTTCATTATTAGTGTGCAAAAAAGCAATCCATTTCTGTATATTGATCTTGTATCTCACAACTTTACTGAATTCATTTATTAGTTCTAATGGTTTTTTGGTAGAGACTTCAGGGTTTTCTAAATATAGTCATGTCATCTGCAAATAGTGATAGTTTTACTTCTTCCTTTCCAATTTGGTTGCCTTTTATTTCTTTTTCTTGTCTGATTGCTGTGGCTAGGACTTCCAATACTGTGTTAGATAGAAATAGTGAGAGTGGGCATCCTTGCCTTGTTCATGATTTTAGAGGAAAACCTTTCAGTTTTTCACTATTGAGTACAATGTTAGCTGTGGATTTGTCATAAATGGCCTTTATATTGAGATATATTCCTTCTAAATTAACTGCTCTGTGGCATGTGGGATCTTCCCAGACCAGGGCTCAAACCCGTGTCCCCTGCATTGGTGGGCAGATTCTTAACCACTGTGCCACCAGGG
The DNA here is from genome assembly GCF_949752795.1 of Hyperoodon ampullatus. Lineage (NCBI taxonomy): Eukaryota > Metazoa > Chordata > Mammalia > Artiodactyla > Ziphiidae > Hyperoodon > Hyperoodon ampullatus. Next base: position 87,962,009 of record NC_136916.1, read on the forward strand.
AAGTCCTAAACTAACTTTTTTGAGAGTTTTTATCATGAATGGGTGTTGAATTTTGTCAAATGCTTGTTCTACATCTGTTGAGATGATCATGTAATTTTTATTTTTCATTTTGTTAATGTGGTATGTCACATTGATTTGTGGATATTTAACTATCCTTACATCCCTGGAATAAATCCCACTTGATCATGGTGTATGATCCATTTTATATGTTGCTGAATTTGGTTTGCTAATATTTTATTGAGGATTTTTGCATCTATATTCATCAGAAATATTTGCCTGTAATTTTCTTTTTTGTAATGTCTTTGCCTGGTTTGGGTATCATGGTGGCTTTAAAGAATGAATTTGGATGTGTTTCCTTCTCTTAGATTTTTTGGAATAGTTTGAGAAGGATAGGAGGATAGGGGAGTTTTCTGATTACTGATTTAATTTTAATACTAGTAGTCAGTCTGTTCAGATTATCTATTTCTTCCTGCTTCGGTCTTGGAAGATTGTATGTTTCTAGGAATTTATCCATTTCTTCTAGTCTGTCCAGTTTGTTGGCATATATCTGTTCATAGTACTCTCTTATGATTGTGTTTTTGTGATATCAGTTATAGCTTCTCCTCTTTCATTTCTTATTTTATTTATGTCCTCTCTCTCTTTTTCTTAATGAGCCTGGATAAAGGCTTACCAATGTTATTTATCTTTTCAAAAACCAGCTCTTGGTTTTATTGATTTTTTCTATTATTTTTTGGGGGGTCTCTTTTATTTATTTTCACTCTGATCTTTATTATTTCCTTCCTTCTGCTGACTTTGGACTTTGTTCTTCTTCTAATTCCTCTAGATGGTTGGTCAGGTTTTTTATTAGAGATTTTTCTTATTTCCTGAGGTATGCCTATATTGCTATAAACTTCCCTCTTAGAACTGCTTTAGCTGCATCCCATAGATTTTAGAAAGTTGTGTTTTTATTTTCATTTTCATTTGTCTCAAGTTATTTTCTGATTTCCTTTGATTTCTTTGTTGACCTATTGGTTTTTTAGTAGCATGTTGTTTAGTCTCCATGTGTTTGTGTTTTTCCCATTTTTCTTCCTGTAATTAACTTCTAGTTTCATACCATTGTGGTTGGAAAAGATACCTTAACTGTTTATTGTAATTATAGTTGATTTTATAATTTTTGTCTTTTAATCTTCATACTAGCTTATTTAAGTAGTTGATTCACAGCCTTTACTATATATGTGCCTTTACCAATGGGATTTTTCCCTTCCTTTAAGTTCTTATTTCTTGTTATAGCCTTTTCTTTTTCATGTAAAGAAGACCCTTTAACACTTCTTGTACAGTCAGTTTAGTATTATGAACTCTTTTAATTTTTGCTTATCTGAGAATCTCTATATCTCTCCTTCAGTGCTGAATGACAACCTTGATGGGTAGAGTATCCTAAGTTGTAGACTTTTTCCTTTCAGCACATTAAATGTATCATGCTGCTCCCTTATGGCCTGCAAAGTTTCTGCTGAAAAATCAGCTTATAGCCTTATGGGGGTTCCCTTGTATGTAACTTTATTTTTCTCTTGCTGCCTTTAGAATTCTCTCTTTACGTTTTGCCATTTTAACTATGATATGTCTTGGTGTGGGCCTCTTTGTTTTCATTTTCTTTGGGTCTCTCTGTGATTCCTGTACCTAGATATCTCTCTCCTTCATGTTTGGGAAGTTTTCAGCCATTATTTCATCAAATACATCTCTACCCCTTTCTCTCTTCTCCTTCTGGGACCCCTGTAATGTGAATGTTAGTACACTTGATATTGTCCAGAGGTTCCCTTAAACTATTCTCATTTTTTAAATCTGTTTTTCTTTTTGCTATTCTGATTGTGTAATTTCTATTATTCTATCTTCCAGATAGCTCATGCATTCTTCTGTTATCACCTAATCTGCTGTTAATTCCTATAACGTATTTTTCAATTCAGTTATTGAATTCTTCAGCTCTGACTGGTTCTTTTTTCTATTTTCTAGTTCTTTCTTAAAATTCTCATGGTGTTCATCTATTTTTTTCCACAAGTTCAGGTACCCTTCTTATTACTATTGCTTTGAGCTCTTTATCAGGTAAATTGTTTATATCTGTTTCAATTGGAGTTTTTTCAGGGGTGGTTTCTTGTTCTTTTGTTTGAAACATATTCTTCTTTCTTCTCATTTTGTTTAAATTTCTCTGTCTCTATGAAATTAGGTGAAACAGTTACCTATTCTGATCTTGAGGGTGTGTCCTTGTGTGGGAGTGTCCCTATGCAGTTTTCTTGTACCCAGAGGCTTTGTTAGGTGGCTGTACCTGAAGTAAGCAAGGGCCAGGTCTTTCCCTGAGGTGTGCTGGCAGCCACCACCTTGGTGGGAAGTAGGGCTGGAGCCAGAGCCAGGTGCAAGCTGGGACTTCTCCTTTGCTCAGTGTCCATCACTGCTCTATCAGGGGTGGGGTCCGGGTCCAAGAGGTTGGAACAGGAGCCCTGAGGGAGTTGGGTTTCTCCAGGGTTTCTCCACCTTGGTTTAGGGGTGTCTGGGGCCTGAGGGTTTGGGGCTGCACTTCTGTGCTGGTTTCACTTCTCCCCAGTGTGCTTACCTCGGTTAGACATTGGGTCAGGCCAGAAGGGTTGGTGCTACACTAGTGAGCTGGCTCACTCAGTGTGGGAAGGGACACATGCTCGAGTGTGTTAATTGTCTCTTCCCTGGAGCTAGTCTCACTCCCTCCTGATTGTGAGCAAGGATGCACTCTGGCAGTGGCAGTCTTTGCCCTGGAGCTAGTCTCACTCCCTCCCAAGTCTGTGCACCAAGGTGAATGCTGGTATGCTGGCAGTGGCTGCCAATACCCTGATCAAAGTGAAACTGCACCCCTTCAGATGTGACTTGAACCCAGCCATACTTCAGATGGGACTTGAACCCACAGCCTCTGACTTAGGAGAGGACTCAAACCCATTTGCACCTCAGCTGGGACTCAAACCCACAATCTTCTAACTGAAACCACACAACCCATCTCAGGACTTAATGAAGTTCAGGTTCTTTATGTCTCCGTGCAGAAGGAATACAGTGAGAGACAAAGTGATAGGCAAGAAGTAGATTTATTAATATCCTTTGTAAATAATTTGCAGGAAAACGGGACATGAGAGGATGGTCATGTCCCAGGTCTTGGGTGAGTCCCTGGGATGGGCCTGCCAAGTGAGGGTCTTTGGCCTCACACAGAAGGAATTCAAGAGTGAGCCATAGTAAAATGAAGGCAGAGATACACATCCCATAGACAGAATGCTGGCCATCTCAGAAGGTGAGAGCAGCCCTAGGAGAAACACTCCAAAGACAGAGTGTGGGCCATCTCAGAAGGTGAGAGAGGCCCCGAAATATGGGGTAGTTCATTTTCATGGGCTGGGTAATTTCATAGGCTAATTAGTGGGAGGGTTATTCCAGCTATTTTGAGGAAGGGGTGGGGATTTCAAGGAATTGGGCCACTGCTCACATTTTGCTCTTTTATGGTTGGCCTCGGGACTGTCATGGCACCTGTGGGTGTGTCATTTAGTACACTAATATATTACAGTGGGAGTATAATGAGGCTCAAGGTCTACTGGAAGTCAAATTTTCTGCCACCTTGGGCCTAGTTGGTTCTAACCAGTTTATGAAGTATCCTCAACAGCTATGTCATTCTTTTAAAGGTTGTGCCCTGACCCCTTCCCTTCTGTCTCAAAACCCTCACTCCCCAGGAAGGATCCCTGAGCCTGTGAAATAGCCCCCTCCTCTTCTGTGTCCTCTGCTAGGGATGCAGGTCCTGACCAGATCACTTCTCCCTTCCTACCAGATTGTGTGTGAATCTTTCCTCACAGCTTTGGTTGTAGAGGAGCCTTCCTGCTAGTTCCCAGTGAGAGTCATTCTATATGTAGTTGTAGCTTTGATGTTTTCATGAGGGGAGGTGAGTCCAGCATCCTCCTATTCCGTCACATTGAACCCACCCCAAGATGGTACATTTCTATTCATTTGCAACAACTACATTTATATATTGCTTAAATATTGGAATGCTTTGTAATGAGGTGTACTCATTATTCTGTCACTGAATTGGAATTGGTTTATCCATTCATTGAATGAATATTTGCTGACTGCTTACTCTGTGCCAGACACTGTCAAAGGTGCTTGGGATATGTAAGTGAACAAAATAGATAAGATCCATTTTTTTAAAATTAAGGACTGGTGAGGAGAAAAAGACAGTGGGATAAACACAGTGGACTAAGGGAACTCTAAGGTTTATGGTGAGCAGTGAGAAGATTGGACAGATAAAGTAGAGCCAGTTGTTTGACAGCTTTGGATGCTATTTTAAAGAATTTAAACTAAATCCAATAGTCAGTAAGCAGCTAACATGGATTCTTTAACTGACAACTGATACCATCAAAGTAGTATTTCAGGAAGATTAAGGAAATAGGTAGTATCTGAGATGGGCAGGAACTTGAGACAGAAGAATGATTAGGGAACAATTGCTAAACTCTAGACATGAGGTAATGAAGTTGTAAAGGACCAAGAAAGACATACATCTGAGATGTTGAAAAAGAAGAGGCTAGCTAGGTTTTGGTGATAACGGATAGTCAAAGAGAAGTAGAGGTAAGAATAAAGCTGACTAAATTTTGAGCATAAATTTCAGGGAAAATATTCATCCATTCTCATGTACAGAGGGTTGGAATATATATTGGGGAAAAGCTTTCTGAAAATCAAATTTGCAATTTACATTTTTAAAGGATTTAAAATTTATTGGTCCAATAATTCTGTTTCTTATAATTATCTTAATAAGATAATCATAAATATAAAGGAGTATGTACAAAAAAATCATATTTATGTTAGTGAAAAATTTGAAACAACCAAAATAACCAACAATAGAAGATCAGTTAAGTCTCACCCAGCCTAGCTGGATCCATTAATTGGTTGATTAATAGAAAAAATTTAAAGTGGAGACTCATTAAGTTGATATGTACATATGCCTTAAGTATTTTCTTTACTTCAAACATAACTGTGTACATTCATTTGTCAATTTTTTATATGGGGCTATTGTCTTTTCCATATCAATGGGCATATCATGCCCATTAAAATATTGTCTACGGTGTACAGTTAGAGTTTCTTTAAAATGGCATGAGAATTCAGTGATATCTGGCAAACATTCTGAGTGCATAATTCTAGACTTTTATTACTTTTTTTCCTATTTTTTTCCCCATACCTAATTTAACATTTAAGTCTTTAATCACTTACATTTTTCCATTGCCCCTCCATAGGCCACTCTAAAGACTTTGGCTTTTATTCTAATATGGAAAACAGCTGCAGTTTTGAATGAGAAATTGCATTATCTGAGATATGATATAACAGAACCACTCTGGCTGCTCTGTGTGAGAATGGACTATGGTGTGTATGTGGCAGGTGTTGGGAGTAGGGGGAGGGTGTCCTTTGTGCACTTTATACTCCATAATTGTTTCATTGCAAAAACAACTCTGGGTCTGTTTCCAGTGTTTGCATTTCCTTTTAGCCCCAATGTGAATAACAAAATATAGAGACAATAGGAAAACCAGGGATCCAAGAAGCACTGCAGACTTAGAAAATATGGAATTAGGTGGGAAGCAACATAAGGCTTTTCAGTGTGTTTAGGGAAGAAACAAAGATAAAGAATCAGGTGTAATTCCTAAGAAGTCCTCTCCACCCCTGCTGCCATCATTTAGTTAATTGGTTCTCAAATGCATAGGCCCATTAGAATCTCCTGGAGAGCTTTAAAAATACCAGTGCCTGGGCCCCATCCCAGATATACTGATGCATTTGGTCTGGGGTGGGGCCTAGGTCTCATTATATATATATAAAAATCCCAGGTGATTCCAATGTGCATCTTGCATTAAAACAAATTGTTTTTCAAGTCTGTTTAGCTCTTATCCTCATATGATATTGGGTAACTTGTGACTGATTACCTCCACCATCTAGGACAAAACTCTATGGCTTGAGGAATTTCAGCTGGCATTTATGATCTTATTCTCTTGAGGTAGGGTGGTGGAGGGGAAGGTTATCTTCATGTTGGGTCTGAAGGCAGGGTCATTTCCTTCATGTAGAGGCAAAGTGATGTTAGTTTTCCACCTACATTCGGAAATCTAAGAAGGCACAACTCAAGCTAATAGGCAGTACACACTGTGGTTCAAACCTTTTCTCAATTATCCTATGTGGCATTTTACCATAAAGTATCCCTCAGGGAAGGATCAAATATGTTGCCACAGAGGATATACCTACTTCGTCTTTCTCTGCTGAATGGCTCACCACTGAAAGCCATGAATTACTCATTATTAGGCCCTAAAGAATCCTGTCTTTGTGGCAGTGGCCTTAAAAACATTGTTTCTGACTTGTGATAGTCAGCCTTTAAGATGGCCTCCAGTGATTCCTGCTTTCTGGTTTGTATGCCTTTGTTAATTCCCCCCCTTGAGTACAGGCAGAAGTGATGAGACACTTCTGAAGATTAGGCTATGAAATACTGTGACTTCCGTTTTGGGCACTCTTTTTCATTCTCTCTGATTCCTTGCTCCGTGGGAAACAAACTGCCATGTTGTAAGTGGAGCTATGGAGAGGCACAAGTGGCGAGGAAGTGGTATTTCAAACCCACAACCAATGAGGATCTATGGTTGATCCCTCTCTGAGTTGAGCATTGAGATAACAGATAACTGCAGTTCTGGCCAACACCTTGATTGCAGCCTTATAGAAGATTCTAGCTAGAGACAACTAGCTAAACCACACCCAGGTCCCTAACTGCATTAACTATGAGATAATGAAAACTTGCTGTTTAAGCCATTAAGTTTTAGGATAATTTGTTACACAACAATAGATAACTAATACGTGTCTGGCTGGACTTATCAAGAGAAAGGCCTTCCATCTTCATGCTAAATGTTATTATTCATTTCACATTTCAATTATTAGACTATAAGTTCTATTCATATGAAAAGAAAATAAATTTTTATCATCTCATAAATTCAATTTGAGGATTTGGAAACTCCTGAAATTGAAGAGACTAGGACTTTCTCTGTTGTTTTCTGGCAAATCTTCTCAACTCAGGAGAAAGTAAGGAGGACCTTCAAGATGGCGGAGGAGTAAGACATGGAGATCACCTTCCTCCCCACAAATACATCAAAAATACATCTACATGTAGAACAACTCCTACAGAACACCTACTGAATGCTGGCATAAGACCTCAGACTTCCCAAAAGGCAAGAAACTCCCCACGTACCTGGGCAGAGCAAAGGAAAAAACAGAGACAAAAGAATAGGGATGGAACCTGCACCTCTGGGAGGGAGCTGTGAAGGAGGAAAAATTACCACACACTAGGAAGCCCCATCTCTGGTGGAAATGGGGTGTGTGTTGGGGGGAAGCTTCAGAGCCACAGAGGAGAGTGAAGCAACAGGGGTACAGACAGCAAAGCAAAGAGATTCCCGCACAGAGGATCAGTGCCAACCAGCACTGAACAGCCTGAGAGGCTTCTCTGCTCACCCGCCGGGGCGGTTGGGGGCTGGGAGCTGAGGCTCGGGCTTCGGAGTTCAGATCCCAGGGAGAGGACTGGGGTTGGCTGCGTGAACACAGCCTGAAGGGGGCTAGTGAGCCACAGCTAACCTGGGGGGAGTCTGGGAAAAATCTGAAACTACCTAAGACTCAAGAGACCATTGTTCGGGGTGTGCGAGGAGATTCAGAATACCACCTAAACGAGCTTCACAGATGGTGTGAGCCATGGCCATCAGCGCAGACACCAGAGACGGGCATGAAATGCTAAGGCTGCTGCTGCAGCAACCAAGAAGGCTGTGTCTAATTGGTAATTACCATTCCTATTAATTGATATTTATTGGACATTCCATCCAAAACAACAGAATACACTTTCTTCTGAAGTGCTCATGGAACATTCTCCAGGATAGATCCTATCTTGGGTCACAAATCAAGCCTTGGTGAGTTTAAGAAAATTGAACTCGTATCAAGCACCTTTTCCGACCACAGCGCTATGAGACTAGATATCAATTACAGGAAAAAAACTAAAAATACAAAAACATGGAGGCTAAACAATAAACTACTAAATAACCAAGAGATTACTGAAGAAATCAAGAGGAAACCAAAAAATACCTAGAAACAAATGACAATGAAAACACAACGATCCAAAACCTATGGGATACAGCAAAAGAAGTTCTAAGAGGGAAGTTTATAGCAATACAATCCTACCTCAAGAAAGAAGAAACATCTCACATAAACAACCTAACTTTAAACCTAAAGCAATTAGAGAAAGTACAAAAAAAACCAAACAACCCAAAGTTAGCAGAAGGAAAGAAATCATGAAGATCAGATCAGAAATAAATGAAAAAGAAATGAAGGAAACGATAGCAAAGATCAATAAAAGTAAAAGCTGGTTCTTTGAGAAGATAAACAAAATTGATAAACCTTTAGCCAGACTCATCAAGAAAAAAAGGGAGAAGACTCAAATCAACAGAATTAGAAACGAAAAAGGGGAAGGTAACAACTGACACTGCAGAAATACAAAGGATCATGAGAGATTACTACAAACAACTATATGCCAACAAAATGGACAACCTGGAAGAAATGGACAAATTCTTAGAAAAGCACAACCTTCTGAGCCTGGACCAGGAAGAAATAGAAAATATAAACAGACCAATCACAAGCACTGAAATTGAGACTGTGATTAAAAATCTTCCAACAAACAAAAGCCCAGGACCAGATGGCTTCACAAGTGAATTCTATCAAACGTTTAGCGAAGAGCTAACACCTATCCTTCTCAAACTCTTCCAAAATATAGCAGAGGGAGGAGCATTCCCAAACTCATTCTATGAGGCCACCATCACCCCGACACCAAAACCAAAGATGTCACAAAGAAAGGAAACTACAGGCCAATATCATTGATACACACAGATGCAAAAATCCTCAACAAAATACTAGCAAACAGAATCCAACAGCACATTAAAAGGATCATACAACATGATCAAGTGGGGTTTATCCCAGGAATGCAAGGATTCTTCAGTATATGCAAGTCAATCAATGTGATACTCCATGTTAACAAACTGAAGGATAAAAACCATATGATCATCTCAATAAATGCAGAAAAAGCTTTCAACAAAGTTCACCACCCATTTATGATAAAAACCCTCCAGAAAGAAGGCATAGAGAGAACTTACCTCAACATAATAAAGGCCACATATGACAAACCCACAACCAACATCGTTCTCAATGGTGAAAAGCTGAAACCATTTCCTCTAAGATCAGGAACAAGACAAGGTTGTTCACTCTCACCACTATTATTCAACATAGTTTTGGTAGTTTTAGCCCCAGCAATCAGAGAAGAAAAATTAATAAAAGGAATCCAAATAGAAAAAGAAGTAAAGCTGTCACTGTTTGCAGATGACATGATACTATACATAGAAATCCTAAAGAGGCTACCAAAAAACTACTAGAGCTAATCAATGAATTTGGTAAAGTAGCAGGATACAAAATTAATGCACAGAAATCTCTTGCATTCCTACACACTAATGATGTAAAATCTGAAAGAGAAATTAAAGAAACAATCCCATTTAGCACTGCAACAAAAGAATAAAATACCTAAGAATAAACCTACCTAAGGAGCCAAAGACCTGTGCAGAAAACTATAAGACACTGATGAAAGAAATTAAAGATGATGCAAACAGATGGAGAGATATGCCATGTTCTTAGATTGGAAGAATCAACACTGTGAAAATGACTGTACTACCCAAAGCAATCTACAGATTCAGTGCAATCCCTATTAAACTACCAATGTCATTTTTCACAAAACTAGAACAAAAAATTTCACAATTTGTATGGAAACACAAATGACCGTGAATAGCCAAAGCAGTCTTGAGAAAGAAAAACGGAGCTGGAGGAATCAGGCTCCCATCTTCAGACTATACTACAAAGCTACAGTAATCAAGACAATATGGTACTGGCACAAATCAGGAATATAGATCATGGGACAGGATAGAAAGCCCAGAGATAAACCAACGCACATATAGTCACCTTATTTTTGATGAAGGTGGCAAGAATAAACAATGGAGAAAAGACAGCCTCTTCAATAAGTGGTGCTGGGAAAACTGGACAGCTACATGTAAAAGAATGAAATTAGAACACTCCCTCTTACCATACATGAAAATAAACTGAAAATGGATTACGGACCTAAATGTGAGGCCAGACACTATCAAACTCTTAGAGGAAAACATAGGCAGAACAGTCTATGACATAAATCACAGCAAGATCCTTTTTGACCCACCTCCTAGAGAAATGGAAATAAAAACAAAAATAAACAAATGGGACCTAATGGAACTTAAAACTTTTGTACAGCAAAGGAAACCATAAACAAGACAAAAAGACAACTCTCAAAATGGAAGAAAATATTTGCAAACGAAGCAACTGACAAAGGATTAATCTCCAAAATTTACAAGCAGCTCATGCAGCTCAATATCCAAAAAACAAACAACCAAATCCAAAAATGGGCAGAAGACATAAATAGACATTTCTCTAAAGAAGATATTCAGATAGCCAACAAACATGTGAAAGGATGCTCAACATCACTAATCATTAGAGAAATGCAAATCAAAACTAAAACGAGGTATCACCTCACACCAGTCAGAATGGCCATCATCAGAAAATCTCCAAACAATAAATGCTGGAGAGGGTGTGGAGATAGGGTACCCTCTTGCACTATTGGTGGGAATGTAAACTTATCCAGCCACTATGGAGAACAGTATGGAGGTTCCTTAAAAAACTAAAAATAGAACTACCATACGACCCAGCAATCCTACTACTGGGCATATACCCTGAGAAAACCATAATTCAAAAAGAGTCATGTACCAAAATGTTCATAGCAGCCCTATTTACAATAGCCCGGAGATGGAAACAACCTAAGTGTCCATCATCGGATGAATGGGTAAAGAAGATGTGGCACATATATACAATGGAATATTACTCAGCGATAAAAAGAAACGAAATTGAGCTATTTGTAATGAGGTGGATGGACCTAGAGCCTGTCATACAGAGTGAAGTAAGTCAGAAAGAGAAAGACAAATACTGTATGCTGACACATATATATGGAATTTAAGAAAAAAAAATGTCATGAAGAACATAGGGGTAAGACAGGAAAAAAGACACAGACCTACTAGAGAATGGACTTGAGGATATGGGGAGGGGGAAGGGTAAGCTGTGACAAAGTGAAAGAGCGGCATGGACATATATACACTACCAAACGTAAGGTAGATAGCTAGTGGGAAGCAGCCGCATAGCACAGGGAGATCAGCTCGGTGCTTTGTGACCGCCTGGAGGGGTGGGATAGGGAGGGTGGGAGGGAGACGCAAAAGGGAGGGGATATGGGAACATATGTATATGTATAACTGATTAAATTTGTTATAAAGCAAAAAAAAAAAAAAGTTGAATAGGAGTCAGAATTAGAAATTTCATCATTTTTCCCTCCTTTTGAGTCAAATATGACAGTATAAACTATTATATATGAAGTGAAGTGCCAAAACATGTCACATTTGCATGCAAATGTAAAGGTTATATCTCAATAGGAATATTTTTTTTTAAAGACCACTAACTAATAATCCTAATCATCCAAGAGTAGGAAGTACATGCTGAATGACCTAGACTCTTGTGGGCAGCTCTGAACCTAACCAGCTATGTGATTTGGGATCTGTTACAATCTCAATTTCCTGGTCTACAAATGAATAGTAAGTACTAAGGCCGCTTGCAGTGTTTAGATTCTTGAATTCTAAGTGTATGTAACTAGTGCAGATTTTATTTTCTAAAATTTTCACGTTAAGTGTAAAAAAAGGGGGGAGGGAGGATAAAGAATTATAAGTAAGTGTTTCTAGAAACACTACTGGATTGGACTTACTGCTAAATGTTGGTTAATTCAGCATTGCTTTGTAATTTGTTCATAACTATAACTCTATAGTCAGAGTATTTGGTCCTAATATAGCTCATATCTTATATACATACACACTGTTTCTGTTTAAATTTCCATATAATCATGTTTCACCCTAACTTTTTAAAATAAAGTACAGTTAGTCTCATTATGAATTTTCTTTGATACTCAAACATTGAGTGAATTCATATAAAAGATTGATTATGGACAGACACTCTGCTAGACACTAAGGAAACAAATATGAAAAACATAGATCCTCAAAAAAAAAAAACCACACACATAGGTCCTCTTCTGCTCTCAGTATGTTCACAAGACACCAGTAACAGAAGCCTGATCTAGGAACCTAGGCTAGCAAGGCCCTTGAATCATACAACAGTTAAGAATATCATTCATGGCATTTCCCCAGAGTATATCTGAGGAAGGGCAATTTTTTCTAGCTTCCTGCAGCCTCATCATGTAGGTTGAGTGACAAGAAAATCAAATGAACCTGTTATTTCTGTTAACTTAGCCTTTTCATGTAACTCTCTCATAAATGTATTATCAGTTAATATTTGTATAAAATAAAGGGACTTAAAAGACAAATATTTTGAAATTAAAACCACCCTTATTAGCATACCATTAATTTAATTTCGATAAATGTTGGCCTTCTACTGATGAACAATAAAGTGCTAAAAAGATCTGCCAATGCCAGAATTATGAAGTAGAAATTTATCTTTTCAGTGAGTCCATTATCTGTAGCCTGACTTCAAGCCTTCATTGCTATTCAGGGCCTCAAATCCCTAAGTATAGACTCTACTTTGGGCATTGTGCTCTTGCCATTGAACAGGAAAACAACTTTCAATGCTGCCATATTTTGAATGGCAGAGATTTCTAGAGATTAGAAAAACTACTAACTTTAAATATGCATATTTTTTGAATGTTGTACTATTCTACTCATGAACTCAAATATAGTTTAACTTTAAAATCCTGTAAGATCTTTTATCTACAGTGATTTTACTTATAAGATCCAATTTAGTTGACAAGAGTATGTGGCAAAACATATTTCACATTTTTGTATTGTTCCCTGTGAGACGTCTATTGTAAGAATTGCTGCAGGCTGTCATTTTTGTCTGCTGTCCAGGATTTGCTGGCCTGAGTGCTGTGTACTAGACTTGGTGTTGCTCATGAGGGGGAGGGGGAACTTGCAATTGAGCCAGACGGTTTTGTTATTGCTTTAGAATTAAAAGCATATGAAACAGATACAACTTATTAAGGTTTTTTTTATAAATAACATAAACTTAAATAACAAAACAGTAAAGTTCAAATACAACTTAAAATAGAGTTTAATGCGGTAACCACAGGAAAAAAGCATGATTATTTGTGGGAAGAACATTATTAAAAGCCATATTCCCAAATATGAATTATACAAAAGATAGATTATGTTACTTGAAAAAAACATAAAAGATTTTTGAATTTTACTTTTAGGGATTATAAAATGTTATTTTGTGGTGAGTGAGATGAAGTACAGTATTATCATCATTATTGCTATTTTATATACAAGATTTTTGAAAACATCCTTTAAGCAATACCCTTTCAATTGGGAGCAGCATTAGGAATTTTGTTCTTGTTAATAGGTACAAGCATGTTCTAATCTTATACTCTTGTAAAACTACCTCTTTGATTCATTTCCATAATAGAATTTTTTAGAATATTCCTTCTTTTCTGATTAGAATTTAAGTGGTTCACAACTTTTCACTAGAAAGCGTTCAGATACTGCTCATATTCCATAGTTAGTGTTGGCTTGATTATCTGACAAATCATTCCAGCAGCTTTTAGGTCTGACACATCTTATATAACATCATCTGCATTATTATTATTATAGCAGCCATTTTATAAGCAGATAGGAATATTTAAATAATCATTATCAGATAATCAAATCTAACAGTCTTAAGGGTAAATTAATTTAAGAAAAAAACATTACTATTACTGACATCATGATTGTACAACCAGTTTTACAATTTTTTACAACTTTTAGTTACTAAATCTGATTTTTGTGTATATTTTTTCAAATCTTTCTTTAATGCAGTCTCTTAAAATAAACATAAATGCGCAAGTCCAGCTTGATCAGTTTTTCAGTAGTTTTCCAGCCTTTCTTGGTTACTTTAAAAAAAAAAAAAGAAAGGAAAAGAAAAAAGGAAGAAAACAGTCCACTTAAAGAAATCTCCCTGCTGGAACTGGTTTCTTATATGCCATATATGATTAGGTTATTGCCATAGGAAGAAAGTGGGCTGTTTTTTGTTCTTTCTTCGTTTTTTTCCCTCTTACAGGAACCCCCTTTTGATTTAAGGCAACAAACATTTCTCCTCCACTGTGTGTCCATTTAGCTGATGCATATGTGTTGTAGTGGTTTTCCAGAATTAATTCTTTGAAGTTACAATCTTCATTGCATTCTTTCTGCAAAGAACAACAAACAAACAACATTATCCAAATGATTTTTGGAGGGACTCAATTAGACAAAGAATAAGCAGTAATATTTGGTAGAATTAAAACATACATGACTTCTTTTGAGCAGGCATAATGCAGTTTGTTATATATACTTAGCATATTTGAAAAAAGATTAAATTTTTTAAAAGATAAAATGATACACATTTAGTTATGCAACATAGCTTCAAACATGTAGCTTTTTGGCAGTCAGTTGCTACTATTCTTAAGTATTAAGAGCTATTTCCCCCTAATTAACAGCTCTCATGTTACTATGCCCAAGTCACTCTTTCCCTAACACTGATATTTTGATACAATTAGCAGAGCCTCTGCCTCCCTCAGCTGAAGGACATATTTCACAACTTTTCTTCATTTACTATTACACTGCCTGTGATAGTGATGGAAAATAAAAAGTTAATTTGTTCATCCAACTCTTCATTCATTCACTTAAACCTGTATTTTTATGTAGTCTGTGCCAGGAATACAAAGGAAAGTCAATTATACTTTGTTATAGTGGGATGAACTATTGCATATTTCATGTTATAATAAAGTGAGAACAATGGGAATGCTTACAGTTCAAAGCCCGTGATTGTGAGATTGATGTTGATAAACAAACGTCTGGATTTTTTTCCCCCAAGAATTTTCATGTCAGCAAAGTGCAAATTGGGTGAACTTTAACAAAAAGAGCTTTAATACTGACAGATGGACATTTTAGATTTTAAGAATCTAAAGTACAAATGGAATCTTAGAGCTGGAAGGATCCTTAGAGGTGAGTTAATCCGACTTGTTTTACAGATGAAGAAACCAAAGTCCAGAGAACTTAAGCAAATTGTCCAAGATCACAGAGAAAATTTAATTCTTAAGTATAAAATGTTTTAATGAAATCATTGAATTATGTAGTTTGAGAGGAATTAATTTCATTTTTACTTTTCAGAAAGGGAAAATATTTTTGACAAAAATAAGTTTGAGAAACGAAGTCTAAGCTATCAATTATCAATACCTTTGCATAGAGTTTTCCTTCCTTGTTCATTGCAAGATAATATTCACTTTCCACTCCTTTGATTGCTACAATTCCAACGGCCACTGTCCTGATTTCCATGATGTCTGCAAGGAATCACAGAAAGATATGTCAGTTATTCACTCAGCTTTGCAGATTATCCAAGAATGACCATTTGTCCTTATTTCTGTTTCACTTGGAAGTTAAGATTATTAACGTGATTATTTACTCAGCTTGAGACCCCCATCCACCCATAACATGTACACACAAACACCAGATTAGTCCTTATTAAATGTGGGAAGTGCAAAACTATTGATTTTTTATTTTGTAGAAAAAGATATTTGGATTCAAAAAGAAGAGTTACATATTTGAATTTAGCTTTTTCTTCTCTAGAATTACATTTCTAATTTACTATAATAGTAATAATAACATCAATAATACCTAATGTTTATTGAATTCATACCACATGCAAAGGATTGTTTTAGCACTCATGTATTAATACATGTACTTATCACCAAGACTATAAGGCAAGTAGTCATATTATCCCCAGTTTACAGATCAAGAAGCTCAGGTACAAAGAATTAATTTGCCCAAATTCTCAGCTGGTAAGTGGCAGAAGTGGAATTTGAACCCAAAAGGTCTGGCTCTTAATCATTATATAATGCTATGAAAGTATATAATTAGCTAACATCTTTAATTTTCTACTTAAACTTTATATTAATAATTATTGCTGACAGAATATTTCTTGAATATACTGAAAATGAATAAAATTCCGATTAAAGCAATTGTAAATGATGGTAAACAGAACCAACTACCTTTAAAAAATTAAATATTTTATTTTGATTTATTTTTTTAAATTTTTATTAGAGTATGGTTGATTTACAATGTTGTATTAGTTTCAGGTGTACAACAAAGTGAATCAGTTATACATATACATATATCCACTCTTTTTTAGATTCTTTTCCCATATAGGCCATTACAGAGTATTGAGTAGAGTTCTCTGTTCTATACAGTAGGTCCTTATTAGTTACCTATTTTATATATAGTAGTGTGTATATGTCAATCCAGTCTACCAATTTATCCCTCCCCTCCCTTACCCCCTGGTAACTATAAGCTTGTTTTCTACATCTGTAATTCTGTTTCTGTTTTGTACATAAGTTCATCTGTACCTAAAAAATATTAAATATTTTAAACTGATAGTGAGCTTTTTGATAATGAAAACAGAGTCTAAAACCAAATTATGAGTCCTGATCACATAATATTTTATAACTTTATACCATTTAATTAATTTTTTAACCATTATTGAAATTGCCACAAGAATGTTAACCTACTGTTTCATTATATATCATTTCCTAAAGTGCTGTATTTTAATACTCTAAGTACAGTAAAAAAAACTCTCAATCAATTTTTTAAAATGGCATAGAAATTAAAAGTTTAGTGAACCATTTTATGTAACTACTGTTAATTATACTTTCAGCTTGAGACATTCTCTTTCTTGCGCTTAACATAATACAAAGAAAATTCCAACTGAAAGTTATCTGCATAAATCAAGTTTCCAGAGGCTGTTTTCTAAAATATTCACTTAAGTGGAGGAAATTCTAATTTTTTATTCCATGCCTTCACTTCATCCTCTTATTTATTCTTCTGGCTTCATTTTTCCTATCTGGAGAATAAAATTTTTACCCATTTCATCAGGATTAATGTAGCCTAGTTAATATGTGTTATCTGTTTCCAATATATGCTGCATATAGAAGTCATTTCCCCACTATACTATGGTTAGCACTAGTCAGAGATCATCCAATTGAGAGTTCTACAGCTGCTTATCTAGAAATTGAGGTCTATGAAGAAAATACAAAGGAATGGATATTTATCTTTTAAAGTATTTATGAAGCATTGTCAGAATGCATAGAACTGTATGGTAATTTTAGGATACAAATTAAGAAAAACAGCACTGGTTTCTGAACTCCAGAAGTTAAAATCTAGTATAAACAGCAAAACACATATGTAAACACACACGTAGATACACCTTAATTAAAAGAAAAGAAAACTTCTCTGAATCCTTGTCTGCAAATGGTATCTTTTTTTTTATAATTAAAATTTTATTATTAAAATTTGTTAGCCACATTTTACAAGTTTGACATTGTAATACAGAGACAATAATTCTTTTTCAGCACTGTCAGCACCTAAGCAAATGGTATCTTAAAAACTTTTAAGATACAGCCCTGAAGGAGAGGCTAAGGGAAATGTTAACAATTGCTTACAAGCATGTGAAGGATGTGATGCTGATGAATTCATGCAAAATTCAACAAATCTTCAGTTAGAGCCAATTCTGTGCTAGGCTCAATTCAGAGACAAACCCTGCCCTCTTGGAGCACTTTATCTGGCAGCTAACTCTTCTTGTTCAGCAAAGGAAGATCAAAGGGAAATAGTTTATTACGCAGCAGAATCCAAATAGGTTAAGTTTATATCAATACAATGAAGAATACTAAAGAAATTCACTGATTCAACCAATTTGCAATACCTTCAAAATTGAGTAAATATATCTATTTAAAAACATACAGAATAGTTGATTTCTAAAGATCTTACCACTGTAAAATGTGAAGTCAGTTTTTTCCTTCTAGTCCCTTTCTCCTGCTATTTCCCTCTTTATTCAATATTTTCTCTGAGAAAGGAGAGTACTGATGCATAGGCTTAGAGTATCTTTCATGCTCAGTTTTAATTAGGGAATGAAATCTGTCATGTTTGCTGTTTTTTTCGTTTATAGACCAACTGTCTACAAAATATAAATATAGAATGATAGAGGTATTGTTGATTATGCTATGTGGATGCTTTCCCTTCAGGTTCAGTCATGACAATATATTTATATTGTCCCATCTCTAAACCCTTTTCCTCTACCCCCTGCCTGCCCATTGCCCACCATATTTTTGTTACACTCTGACACTCAATAGGTGATAAACATTGTTAATCTTATCCCACCGAACATTGGGGTTAAGGACATCAAAAAATCTTTAGATTTTTAACAACCCAATTAAAAAATGGGCAAAATGTCTGAACAGAAACCTTACCAAAGTAGATACACAGTTGGCAAATAAGCATATGAACATATGTTCAATCTTTAAAGATTCTACTTTTAACCAGGATGAGGACAGACTTGAAAATGGCAAGGTTCCTGACACAGTAATACTCTATATTGTTTGATGTATTTAAAAAATCATTTCACTAGGAAATCAACAGACCTAAAAATATATTGCTCGGAAGAGCATTACGTAGTACTGGCAGAGTTAATACACTATCAATCCTGACTTTCTGGTCTGTTTTGCCCCGTGTGCTGTGCCCTTTTTTATTCAAGAAAACCCAAGAATGAAGAAACTAAAGTTATCATTCTTTCATTTAAGTGCAGAGAAGGAAGTAGTGTTCCTACAGATTTTAAAGTGTTTTAACTTTCCTGTTTTCAAAAAAAGTTTTTATTTTTTAGAGAAGTTTTAGGTTCACAGCAAAATTGAGGGGAAGGTACAGAGATTTCCCATCTACCCCCTGCTCCCACACATGCATAGCCTCCCCAGTTATCACATCCCCCACCAGAGTGGTATGGTTGTTATAATTAATGAACCTACATTGACCATCATTATCAACCACAGCCCATAGTTTACTTTATGGTGTACTCTTGGTGTTTGGACATGTATCATCATTTCTGTATCATACAGAGTATTTTTACTGGCCTAAGAGTCCTCTGTTCTCGGCCTGTTCATTTCTCTCCCTTACCCACAACTCTTGGAGACCACTGATCTTTTCACTGTCTCCATGGTTTTGCTTTTTCCAGAATGTTATATAGTTGGAATCATAGAGTATGTAGCCTTTTCAGGTTGGCTTCTTTCACTTAGTAATATGCATTTAAGGTTCCTGCATGTCTTTTCATGAGTTAGCAGAAAAAAAATTCTTAGTGTTTGATCACGTAAAAATCCACCAATCCCAGCTCCTTCAATATTTCTTTTCCCTGAACCTTTTAATATTTATATTTAAAAGTTTTGAGGGGCCATATATTAATATAGATGTTCTAGCATGGTAACTAAGAATTATTTTAAAGTTGAAAATAAGTGGAAACAGTGGCTTAATGGTTATTAGGCCACTCAGAACATTTAATTTTGTCCTCGACCAAATATACTTTCTTGGGCACATTAAAACTAAGAATTGGTACCAAAAAAGAAAAACATTTTAATGTTAAATGACTTTTATGATCTTCTGTCAAGCTGTGATTGTTAGATGGAAAATCTTCACCATTATATATTTATATTACATTCAAGGCTATAGATTCATTCATTTTTATATCATAGAAGTACATCCAAATACATACATATATGTACACAAAAAACACATCTCATATTTCCAAAATAAAGAACTCTTAAAACTCAACAATAAACAAATAAGCAACCCAGTTAAAAAGTGGGCAAAAGGTCTGAACAGATGTCTCATCAAAGAAAATACACAGATGGCAAATAAGCATATGAAAATATGCTCAACATTATATGTCATTAGGGACTTACAGAATAAAACAGCGAGATACCACTACACAACTATTAGAATGATTGAAAGTTTTTAGGATACCATTTGCAGACAAGGATGCCGAGCAACTGGAACTGCCATTCATTGCTAGTGGGGATGTAAAGTGGTACAGCCACTTTGGAAAACAGTTTGGTTTCTTACTGAATGTTAAATATACTCTTATCATACAATCCATCAATCCTGCCATAAGTGTTTATCCAATTGAGCTTAAAATTTAAGTCCACACCAAAACCTGAACATGAATATTTATAACCATGTTTTATTCTAAACCATCAAAACTGGAAGCAACCAAAATGCCCTTTAGCATGTGAATGGATAAGCTACGGTACATATGTACTTTGGAATATTTTTCAGCGATAAAAGGAAATAAGCTATCAAGACACAGAAAGATACAGAGGAACCTTCAATGCTTATTGCTAAGTGAAAGAAGTCAGTCTGAAAGACTCCATACTGTATGATTCCAGTTGTATGACACTCTGGAAAAGGCTAAACTATAGAGACAGTAAAATGATTAGTTGTTGCCAGGGGCTTGGGAAGAGGGGAGTAGGATGAAAATGTGAAGCATGGGATTGTTAAGGCAGTGAAACTGTTTTATATGATACTGTAATAGTGGATACATGATATTATACATTTGTCAAAACACATAGGACTATACAAGGCAAAGAGTGAACTTTAGACTATGGAGTTTAGTTAACAATATGTAATTACTGATTCATTAATTGTAACAGATATACCACATTAATGCAAAAATGTTAATAAATAGAAGGACTGTGTGGGGAAGTGGTAGTGGTATGTAGGAACTCTACTATGTACTCATTTTTTCCTGTAAATCTAAAACTGTTCTAAAGAAAAGTCTATTAATTTAAAAAGTACAGTCTAGATTTTAATTAATAATATTATATGATTGAGTGTATAAGAAACTATAGAGTTGACACTTGAACATAGCAGGAATTGGGGCACCGACCCTGGCAGAGTAGAAAATCCATGTATCAGAGTCGGCCCTCTGTATCTGTAGGTTCCGCATCCTCGGGTTCAACCAACCGCAGATCATGTACTACCTTAGTACATATTTATTGAAAAAAAAATCATTTGTAAGTAGACTAACACAGTTCAAACCCATTTTGTTCAAGAGTCAACTGTAGTGGAACTTTTTATGATTTATTCTTAACCCAAATATGTAGTAATTCTGGGGTTTGTTATTAATTACTACTATTAATGTCTTTGGTGATGGATTAAGATCTGCTTACCAAGATAATGACTTCGCTTTGTGAAATATGGACAGTTATGAGGAGTAAGTTTACAACGCAAACACACTTTGGGAAGTGTAGGAAATACAAATATTCTATATACAGACCACTACTACACTCGTGTGTGATATCTCTCAGGTGTATTGGGATAGAAAAATAACTGAGGTCCAGGAATATTTTAGAAACTTGATCTGGTGACTTTAATTGTGATGTCATCAAAATATCTGGATATTAATAAAATACATATCAAAATTCAGTTAGTATTTCCTCCGACAGAAAACAAAAATGAATGATACCCAGCAGTATATGCCAAATGCTAAAAAGAACAGGATGGAAAATCAATTCAACCGTTATTCAGAAGAAAGAGGTGTTACATATCCTAGGTGGTCAAGGGAGGATTTGAGGAACAGATAGAACTTGAATTACATCTTGAAGGATAGATAAGGTTGACATAGGTAGAATGGAAACGTCATGCTAATTGAGAAATAAAAGTATGTGTAAGATAGTAGAGTCAATGATTCATAAGCCATTTTCAGAAGATTGAAATTAGAGCTATCTGTCTGGAGTAGGAAACATATAAAAGAGATAGAAAAAGGTGGAAAAGGAGTTAGGATGAGATTGTTGAGGGCCTTGATTGCCAATTTAAGGAATTTTAACTTTTATTTGTAGACAATGAGGAGTCATTGAAGGTTTGAAATTTGAAAAATGTCAGGATACAAATTGTGTTTTAGAAAAATTAATTGGATATGCAGAGTAGTTAGAGAAAATTACTAGACTTGTATAAGCCAGATTTTCTTCCTCTGCTAATAGTATGAGTTGACCCATAATGGGCTATTGTGATTTTTAAGTAAGTTAATAAATAAATATTTTCAAAATGTCTCAGTTTAACTTCGAATACAGGAAGTATCAGTAGTTATAACCCATATGACCGAAAGCTCTTTGGTGTCCTCAATAATTTTTATGAGTGTAAGTTGTCTCAAGTCTAAAAAGTTTGAAAACACCTTTTCTAAATTAATTTTATTTCTCCTGGTCTGTTTAGTTGCAGTTTGTACTTTGTATATTGTACTCTTATTATCGTAGGTTAAATAGTTTTGGCCACTTTATATAACTTTCTACATACATAGGTTTATAAATAAAATCTCCATGGCACATGCATACAGAAATGCTCAATATATTCCAAAATGTCTGGAGAATTTCTTAATGATATTTTAAAACATCAAGTTGCAAATTATAATTAAATTATGTAAGTAAATAGTAAAGCATGTAAAACATTTGTTTGATCAACTTGGTTACTAGTTTAATGTTAGTATGGTTTTAATTAAAGAGTAAGGCTAAGAAATGTATTTACACTGCTCTGATTTTTGTACACTGTTACAGTTACAAGAACAGGGAAGAATTTTTCTAAATATGTGTTGTGTATTTAAATCCTGTATCTTAGTGTTATATTTTTTACATATTGTGCATGTGATTGCTCCAATTATTATTAAACCTGTGTGTGTGCATGCACACACAATATTGTAAATTCAAAAGAATTGACTTCAAAGAACAGTACACTCTTGATTTTGTATACTTGTGTCTCTCTTGGACATCTTCAGTCCCTCCCTTCATTGCCTTTTGATTATAAAAATCCACTTTCCAAATTTTTCTCTCAATAAGGCTGTTTTAAGATATTCATAGACCCTAAGTACTACTATTTCCCAAGACCACCCTATACCAATCTAACATTAAAATATATCCATATTTCTCATTAGATACAATATTTTATAACTGTTTTAAAGTTTTATATAAATTTTCTTTTGAAATTACTTGGCCTAAAGTAACTCATTTTATTTATCATTTGCTATCAACTTTCTGCAAATATTGTACATTCTAGAAAGTTCTTGCAAAGTGAAAAAAAATTATCAAATTGTTTTCAAATGTTATGAAAAATATTGATAAATTTAATAAATAATGAAGTTGGCTTGATATATTTTATAAATTAAATATTTGCTAATCTCTTTTTATTTTCTTGTCAAATTTTACTGTCAATATCTAAATTTCAAAGGTTTAAATATATTTGTAAGCTTGATGTTTTCACAGGCTCTAGGCTCTAGGCTCTGTGCCTAAGGGCCAAATGAATAAAATGTCCCTGCCCTTAACTCTGAAATCTTTTCAAAAAACTAGCCCGCTTCCTTTTCACCAAATTTCTTGAACTATAGACTAAATCTGCTCACTTTTCCTCAATTTAACACTTGCATTCTAACTTTTCATCTGTTTAATGGCTTTATCTCTTCAAGGCCATCAATGACCTCCTCAGCGCCAAATTCAAGAGTTTTTCAATAGTCATAAATTTCTTCTCTGCATCTTTTGGCACTCTCAACATCCCTAGTTCTATTCCTAATTCTCACTATTTCTCTAATCCTGCACTACCTTGATCTATTAATTTATTTTAAAATGGTTAATTTTTGTGTAGCCATATCTATGTATCTTTTTTGATAATTGTATTTTTTTATGCTTAAAAGTATTTTTTACATTCCACTATCTGAAATACATTTTATTCTAGCTTTTGTAATGTAAGTTTTAAATATATCTCTTAAATTCATCTGGAATTAATTTTGGGATATGATGTGAGATGAAACTCTAAACTGATATTTTATTCCTGCAAATAGCTAGCTCATTTTTTCAATATTAGTTATTAAATACATCATTACATTTTTTACTGATGCAATGCCTCTATTTTACCTTACATTGGCTATCTAGTTTTGTCCCATTGATGTTATCTATCTGTCTGCTATATACCCACACTAATTTATTGAAGGTTACCAATTCTGAAGTGACTCATTACATTTATAGGTAGCTCTGATCCTAGGTGTTACTAAATACTCTCAGATATATCCTCTAAAGCTATGCAGAATAAATCAAAACTTTTTCCACATAACACCCCTTCAAAGAGATGAAGACATTGGTCATGCCCCTCCATCAGGCAAAGCATCTGTAGTTTCTTCAGCCATACCTTATACTGCATGGATTCCAGACTCTTCACCAGTTATATTACTTATTTAAAACCAGTTTCTCAGCAAGAACTAGATCTATATAGATAGCCCAAGGCAGAATACTGTTCATTATTTCCCTTAATATAGACATAAACTACAGTAATATAATCTCACCATCTTCCTTAAGCATATTTTTAATCATTTCATTATTATGGAGTACTGATATAATAAAAAGTGTGCATAGCAAAAAGAAATTTTATTTCAGATTAGTATATTTTGAAGGTTATTTTATAAAGTTTAAGTATAATAATAATTCATATTTTATATATAAAGACAAATATCAGATATCCCTTTTAACGTGATTTATTTCTTTATTTTTAAAGCATGCTTTGAGGACAAAAAATTTCAAAATGATCTTATGTGGTATGTGCAGAATTGAAATGTATTAAATGCAAATTAAAATGTGAATGTCATAGTGTTAAAGGTGACAAAATACACTTTGCTACTCTGATATGATTAATAGAATATTTCTATGCTTTTAAAAAATTAGGTCATTTATTTCTACAATTTCATCTAGTTTTTAAATGGTGAGGTAGGAGAAATAGTGTAATTCTGCTCTTTGTAAGTAGTGCTCCACAAATAGAGTACTGCAGATATAGAGTCATTATATTCCCCCAAAGGTGAAGCCAACTCCAGTATGATTATCACAGTATTTTCTGCAACATATGAAATTATAGCAAATATTCACTGAGTGTTTACTATTGCCAGACCCCATTCTAGGCACTGGGATTTTACCGATCTGGAGAAGAGTGTCTAAAAGTGAATTGTGGAGTTATCTTTATGCTTCTTGTTAGCTTATATTTAACTCAGTATCCTTTATGCTTCCTATTGTTAACTGACAGCCTGTTAAGGTTATAAATTTAACACCGTATGACAATGAGTGAACATTTATATAATAGTGAAAACCATCATGATTTGATTATGTAGTGAAAGGATTAGTTAACTAAGTCATGAGCAAATTTGTCTCATCTCTCTAATTGCCAGGCATCTGTACTTGATATGTCTGTGTAGGCACTCAAACCATTCTTTTCTAAAGTGGAAAAATATAAAATTGATTTTTCACAAAAATATATAGAAGTTGTGAGAAGATTATGCCTTTAGTTAACTTAATCTTCCAAGCACCTTGGAAACCCCTGGGTGATATACATAAAATCACTGGAGAAATGATTAGTTGAATTTTTTAATTCAGCCTAAGATTATGTTAACTATTTTAGAAGCAGTGACACATTGATGGCTTATATTGAGGTTGTAAAGTACACAAGACTTTATTCATGTAGGTAAATCACATCGCCATTTTGTCATCATGTGATTTTTTTTACTAAAGTTCAGGTCTTTATATTCTGTCTAATATTCAATATCCCTCTCTGTCAGAATGTTTAAAGTTTTAATTCAGCCACCTTAAATCCTATTTGTAAATTGATAATGGAATAATTATAAGTAAATGATACATGAGTATATTAGAAAATTATGGTTCCCGACATATTAGCTATTCCTTTCATTTATTTGTCATCAGCAAATTTGAGAGATGTCTTCATCTCTAATGTGCAATGTTATGTAGCTCTTTTCCATCTTCTATTAATCATTGCACTTTGCACTTTTTTATACCCACTAGAAGTTATAAGTTTTGATCCTAGCTCTTTTCTCTTGAGGCATACTGGGCTTCCTATTCTCTCCTTGTCATATCTGCAGTCCTTAAATCTTCATGCTATGACAACATGGTGTCATTTATTCATTCATTCATTCAATCATATGCAGGCATTTTCTCCCCCACTTTCTGAGCAAAGACTATTTATTATTCCCCTATTTCTGTTCTCCTCTTTTTCCACAGCTGTAGAATTTTTAGCTGGCTGCACATAATGAACATTACATTTCCCAGTCTCCCTTGCAGTTCAGCTTGGCCACGTGACCAAGTTCTAGCTGATGCGATGTTAAGTGGAGTGAAATATCCCATGGCAATTCCCAGAAATCTTCCATAAGAGGTAGCCAGCAGGAACCCCTTATACCCACTTTTTCTTCCTTTGTTCCATTCTCCTGCTGGAATATGGATTCTACCCTAGATTATGAGAACAAAGTGATTGTGGAACTGTGAGCTGACTGGAGCCTGTTAACTCTCAGATGATTTTATGGAGCAGAGTTGTCACTTCTCTAGATGTTCATTGGCTAGAGAAATAAATGATTTTGTTTAAGCCAAACCAAATCTTTAACTAATACACATCAATTTCATTTTCCCATCAGACACATTCTTCACAAAATGCACATAAAAATACAGGAGCCCATTTTTTCAGTTATTATAAGCCACCAGCCAGAAAGGCAAATTCTGTATTCAAAGGGAAGTCCTATTAACTATTGTTAATAGTCAGGTACTTACTTTCATAGTTCTTTTTTTTTTTCACTTCTAAAGTCAGGAATTTAAACTAGACGAAGAAATGAAAACAGGACCTGTGCTCTCATGTCCTTCCTTTTCCTATTCAGAACTTCAGTATCATTAGAGATTCCAAGTTTCTTCTGGTGCTGTCATTCATTCCTACATATGTCAGCATTCAGTTAGCTTGATGAATCTTCACCAGTCCTCCTTTACATTGATACACCCATCAGGAATACCCTACCCCCATGCCACAGTGAGTTATGTCAAGCATGTGTTCATTTGCTTCTTAGGTAGCAAATGACCTAATTTCAGCGAGCTTTTCTTTTCTTTTTTTTTAATAAATGTATTTATTTATTTATTTATTTTTGACTGTGTTGGGTCTTTGTTGCTGTGCGTGGGCTCTCTCTAGTTGCAGCAAGCAGTGGCTTTTCTTGTGGAGCATGGGCTCTAGGCGCACGGGCTTCAATAGTTGTGGCTTGCGGGCTCTAGAGTGCAGGCTCAGTAGTTGTGGCACACAGGCTTAGTTGCCCTGCGGCACGTGGGATCTTCCCAGACCAGGGATCGAACCCGTGTCCCCTGCATTGGCAGGCGGATCCTTAACCACTGTGCCACCAGGGAAGCTTTTCTGACTGTTTCTTATTGTGACATAAAGCATGAGATGCTGTTGCCAATCTTTCAGAAAGACCTGATTCACCATTCTTGGTTAGAACAACATAATTGTTCATTTGTGAAAAAAAAAACAATTTATTGGGTACTTAACTATGTTCAGTATTCTGCATATATGTTCTCTTTCTCATCTATATTTATTTCATTTGCCATATTCTTAATGATAGTTTAGATTCCCTAGCCTCTTTAGTTTTTTCTTCTTGGCTTCCTTCCTGAATTAGTTATTTTTTTAAACCCGCTCTAAAAATTCTTCTCTAATAAGCTGTAGCGTAGAAAAGAGTATCTCAAGCCTTTTCACTTTCACATCTAGCCAAGAAAAACAGCTTATATTTCTATTACACATGATTGGTGGCCATCTCAGACACAAGGACAAACACAACAGTTACATCCCAAGTCACTCCCAATAGTTCACTGATGTCCTTACATCCTGGAATTTCTCCTGGCTAGTCGTTGAGTTCCTGGAAGCATTTCTTTTCATTCTTTCTGGATGGTTCCCTAGATATACATTGCCTGTATACTTTGTTAATCTTCTAAGTGGAGCATAATACTGGAATGAACCACCTTGATGTCAAACCTAGCTTCTTTCAGTAAATATGATAAAACACAAATACTCAACATATTCTTGACAACAGTGGTTCAAATTATTTCTATCCCATTTACTCATTCCTCTTGCTGTGCCCATTTCCTCAGCTTCTAGACCCAATGGATGTTGAGGCTAAGAGATAAGAATAGGGAATTAGAGAAGTCAAGGATCATTTTAAACCTGGCTAATTTTGAGAATGAGTACATGAGAAAAAGTTGGGGTGGGACTAATAATGTGTTGAGTTTTATGAAGATGCTGAGTTTGAAAATTTGGCACTTTTCTGTATCTTGTTCCTAAATTTTACATAAGCAAATTACTCTGTGATCTAAATCCACAATTAAATTCTAGCTGTGCTAGATGTATAAGGTTAACAGAATTGTTTGTTAGCAATAAAAAATAATTATGTGTAGCACCAAAAGTTTTCAGGTGATATTGGACTTTTTAAAATATGGCAATAATGTTAGTGTTTTTAAATTTTTTAATATTTACCCAGCATTCCCAATATTCACAGTGGTAAAGGGGAATATCTGTAGCCTTACATGCACTCCTCTAAGCCTTCTTCCCCCTTTAATCTGTAATCTACAATCACATCCTGGAATTTCATCATTTTCCATGCTCTGATCACAATACTGAGGTCTTCAAAAGATGAAGTAAATCAAAATGTCCCAGTTTGATTATCATTGCATGCAGGGCTTAAATTTTACTAGTGGAAATGATATTGAGACATGTATTGAAGTATAACTACTCTTTCTATTTAATACCTTCCTCCATTGATAAAATGGAATCATTGAACTCTTTAATTGTACTATGGAAATGAGAATTCTTTGGTTTGAAGTGGCTAGATAGTTCCTCAGTTCTTTCCTTACCATTACTTTTCATTTTGAATTTGTTTTTTTATTATTATAACTTCCTGGAGTCATAAAATATTGAAAGATAATGGCAGTATATTTTAGCCAGTAGCTTCTCAATCATATTATTGCTATTATCAACCACTTTTAAAGGCGTAGCTTAGTTGTGACAAGATCTTTGTAATTAAGATTGGTTTATTCACTGATGCCAGTAGTTGTTATAAATGAGCTCCTCAACTACTTTTAGTCTGCTGTTTAGTGAAATCAGGATCTTTAAGTAAATAGTTTGTTGAATTCTTAGTGACAACTAGTAATTTAATCCATAAGTCACTGTTTTGGCTTTGACTACAAAAAGAAAGCTGTTTTTACTGTTCTAACTCTAAGAAAGGGAATAAAAATTGTTGTGCCATTAAAAGCCAAATGATTCGTTGGTGTGAGATTTAGAATGAAATAAAATATTGTTTGTATATAATTATGAGAACTGAATATAAAATATTTTGATGATTAAACTAATTTTAATGCTCCACACCCTTCAAATAGAAATAGAATTATGTTTAATTTTAAAAGTATCTCTGGAAGAAGTAGCAGTTTTGTTTATAGATGGTACTCAGTGAAATGAATGATATATTTACCTCTAATCAAGGAATGATTCTTTAAAGCAAATGTGTTCGAAAGCAGAGTAACATAAAACATATATTGACCATTGTAGATAAGTTGCTTATAGGAAGATAAAAGACTCATGTACTACTTTAAATCTGTTTCAGTCTTCAATTTATTTTTCAGATAGTTTATGAGCCATTTATTTTCTTTTAAACAACTTATGCGTGGAACTTCTATCATGAACCAAGTTTTATCAAAATGTGAAAATTGCTTAAGAACGTGTAGCTGCCAGTATTTTGTTTCAAGGTGTCAACTGAAACACAAGCAAGTGGCCTTTAGTAATGTATGCATATTATTCAAAATCAACTTCCTCAAAAATTATAGTAAAATAGACAAACATCAAATTATCTTAGGTTGAAATAAATTTGTTCCATCAGGTAAGCAAAGTGACTGCTTAACATGAAAGACAAATTTTATTTTCAGGCTAGTGTTGGTTTAGGACCAGCAGGTGGGTATGCTATGCACACACTGACTTTGCTGTCCAGAGGCAATAATTCAGGGTCTGAGTTGGAAAAGAAGTGAATTCACTTTCCCTGCATTTCTTTATTGGCTTCCACTTGGAGTAGGTGACATAAAGGACTTTGTGGAGGTAGTGACCTCCAGCAGGTTCCAGTTTCTCTTACTTTGCCCATGAACCCCAGAATCCACTGTTATAAGATAACACAATTGATACATGTGGGTGGTAATGCTAATCTTGTCTTTGGATCACTTTACCCTAAAAAGGCATGCCCTGTAACTGTTAAATAACAGATCTAAGACAGAACTTTGGAATACACTAAAAGAAATTAGAAAACTAATCAAATCAAAGCCAGCATAAATGAAACACAAATAGATAAATTATTACCGAAACCCAGAAAGTGTAATTCCCATCAAACCAGCATGAAACTCAAAACAGTTCCACATGATTGCATAATTGACGGTATCAAATGTAACTGAAATGTTCTGCAACAAGAGAATTGATTCCACACTGTCATCATCACTGGGGGGTAAATCAATTATGGTTCTTATCAATCCTATATCTATTCTATAATGATGTCAAAAAACACTTAAATGACTTGTCAGTTTAAGTAAAAAGAATCATGTCATTCATTCAGGGATTTATTAAGAAAATAAATGAAACATTAGAAAAAAACTTTAGAAAGTACATTGGCTTGTGGTACAGCGATGGCAATGTTTTGTTTTGCAAGAATTTATGTTGCAACAGCTTGTTTCAGCAGGGTTAGAACTATGCCAGAATTAGAAGCAACTATTCAGTTGTGCAACAAAGAGGATGATTCCAGTGGCATATTACTGAATAATATCATGGGAACATCATTGAACTGTATCACACAGAATTAAATTTCTGTACCAATTTACTGACCTTTCCTTATCATTATGGCCTCTTTGGAACATAAGGGGGCCAATTTTCCCCTTTGGGCCAGGGAAAGCATGTTCCCTGAATCAGACAGGAAGAAATACTCTTTGTCCTGTTATCTCTGTAGGTTCTATACTTTTATTCAGAGAGAATTGTTTACCTGATCATGTAAAGTATTTACATCTGCTAAATACAACACTTTACTGTCCTTGAAATGGCTCCAAAATTATCAGAATAGGTACAGATACCATATCAGTAGATGTAAGATAAATACAGATTTGTATGTGAAATAGAAATAATCTCTTCCTATTACCTAGAAAATCTCTCCCATATTCTGACTTTTCCTCAAGTCTAAAATACCTCCAAAAGGGAACCAAGTTTTTTTATTACATAGGACTAGAGATAAGGCTCAAAATATATATATACCTTGGATGTGTAACACATAGACATAAATTCATACTACGTTGTAAGTGACTATATCTTCTCTGACAGCAGAATTTGATTGTGCTAGAAGGGAATGAGTATAAGGACACCAAGAATGAAACTGAAAGGGGAAATGGTCATAACAGGAAGAAGTTATGGAAACTCTCATTCACACTTTGCATACAGCTAGCTCTAGGAGTCAACACGTCTGTAGGCTTCATCTAATTCATAGAGATACCAGCTTAGAAGATAAACCACATATCCACTTCATCCCTCTATTTTAACTTCAATATGTCCTGTGAAATTTTGCTGTCTGGCAGATATATAATGTAATCTATCCTCTTTCCCTCTTTAATTTATATTTAAATATTCTGCCACCCAGGCAATAAAATAATTCTAAACACTTTGGTTTTTAGATCATGATGGTAATCAGCATTGAAAAATTAAATCATGATTTAAAGCCATTTTGGTCATTGGCTTTTAGTAAGTTTTAGGCACACATTCTTTGCTAGCAGTCTAAATGAAGAGTTTGATACAGATTAGTTATGTTTTCAACAGAACTGAAAATGAAAAAGAAATTAAAAATATGAGTTTACTGAGGAGGCAGTAAAAATATTAAAAAGGAGATCCAGACACCCCAAACTCTTACCAGAAACTATCACATTTGCCCTTTCTCTATTGCCAAATGTGTATCTAGTACTTCTCTTCTGCTTCCATTGCCATCACTTTAGTCCAGGCCTTCGTTATTTGTAACTAAACTATTATTATAGTTTTTAAACTAGATCACTATCTCCAGCCACTCTGACTTTATATTTACCCTTTTTGTATTCATAAAAGACATGTTATAAAGGTTACTCTTCTGCTCCCAAACTTTCAGTCGTATACTCTACTGTAAAGCAAAATAAAATAAAACCTCTTTTCCTTGGAATTCAAAGCCCTCCAAAATCTGGCTCCAGCCTACTTTTACAATTTTCTCCCATTGTTCCTCTACAACGTACATGAGCCTTTGGCTCCAAACTGATTTACTCATTGTCTTCCTCTCCCATACAAATTGCCAGAAACTTTTCTTGCATCTGCCCACCAGTTCCCGTAATTACATTGCATCTCTATTTCAGTATTTCCCAAACATTGCCTCATGGACTGGCTGCATGGAATCACATGATGAACTCTTTTAAAAATTTCAAACGCCCAGTTCCTACTCCTCAGAAAGTCTTATCTAATAGATTTGAGGTGAGGCTTGGGAATCGTTACTTTAACAGCTTCCATTTAGCGACACATTTCTTTCAAAGCCAAATAGAAATTCAAGTTTTTCCTTAATGTTTTACAGTTTTCTAATCTGTCATCATCTATTTTACTTTAAGAACACACTGCTATACTATGAATTAGCAATCACCTCTATTCTTCTATTGTTCCTCAATTTTAGCCTATTTTTTTCATCTAAATTACAAGCTGTTTGAGATTATTTTATAATTCTGCAAATCCCTAGTACTTAGTATAAGGCTTTGTACTTGGCAGGCTCTTATTAAATGCTGAAGTGTAAATAGAATAATACATAAATCCCATAATAACTAGTGTGTCATATTATAAATCAGCAAAGATAAATCAGTAATATTCCAGGGTTAAAGAATTAATGAGTGTCTTAATCATACTAAACATCAGAAGAACCTAAGGGTAAAGACTGATTAACCAGAAGTATTTGTTAAATTTCCTTTTAATTTTCGTTACATTTTTTGAGTTTATCTAATTAGATAAGAAGCACAAAATTCCATGGTTAATTCAAACTGTAGTTCATCTCAGATTATATTTTATGATGCCAACTCAAAAAAGTTGAGAGATTCCGAACATCTCTAGTTATCTAACCAGTTATAGGTTTTCTTTTTTGGTTTTGGCTAAACCTCTCTTGAACCTATTTATATTTTTAGCATGCAGTACTTGTGTGTGTAACATCTTCCATATGTTTTATGTTTGCTGTGTAATATAGCACATCTATTTTTCTGTCTTGCTCCTAGCACATCAAGGCTTTAAGAAGTACATGCTAGTTCTAATACTTCATGACCTGACTAGCAAGTCTCCATTCTGCTTATCCACATTGTTATGATATTATAGACATTGAATATAGTCCATCTTAATATTCATCTTAATAAACATTTATTTTTCTAGATCATAGCCCAAATTTTTTAGCCTATGCCATGGATGTCTTATATCTTTCATTCATTCATTCTAGTTCTAGGATGCTTCCATTGTACTGTGTAGTCCTTATTAGTGCTAAGCAAAGAGGACGACATCTGTATTCCAGACGTAGATATACCATGTTGTTTACACGGAACTATTATAATATGTTCTGTTTTATGTCTTACTTTCTTCCCGATGATGCCCATTACTTTACTGGTCTTTTGGGTACAAGTACACATATCTTTAGGGAAAACATCCAGAGTGATTTCTTGATGCTTTTTTTGGTGAGGAAGTTACTGTTTGGAGCCCTTTATCATATAAATATAAATTAAATTTTACTGAAAATTATAAGCTCATCTGCCAGTTTTCTGCTTACCTATATACATATGTTCTCTCTTGCAGAATTTTATCATCATTAGCTTATTTTACTAATTTAAAGATGTTAGCATAATCTGCAAACTTGGAATTTTCATCATATATTCTCACTGTTAGAAAATGTTGACTAAGTTGGATCAATTTACTGATCCCTGAGGAATCTCACTGTTATATATTTTCAAAGTATTCATTCAGACTAATTCTTTATTTTGAATTTGTTCCTTTTTCTTTAGCCAGTGATTCTCAGAATGATGGGCTGGGAGTTGGGGTGGGAGCAGGCGTTGTTGAGCAAAGAACATCCTTCAGGGAAAAAGGTTTCAGAATTACTGGGATTTTTTTAAACTGCACACATTTCATGGAGATTCTAATACTCCCTCCCCATCCTTGAAAAGCCATGTTCTGCCCAACCCATCCCTTATGGGACTTATCACTGTAATTAGCCAATGATACTGATAAAAGTATTCTCTATACAACAGGTACTTGAGGGTGAGCAAAGTTCACAATCTATTCAAAGACGGGTTTTAAAAAGTATCTCCCCAATAAAAAGGATCAGCTTTGTCTTAGCATCGTAATAGCAACTTCTTTTTTAAAAAACTTGTTTTTTGAACCACATCAGATAATTTTGAAGATCAACAAAATGATGTCGACATGCTTATTTCCTCAGAGAGCTATAGTAAATAGGCACAATTTTCCTCTTACAGAAACTGTCTTGCCTTTCCTCAACATCTATTCTACAAACATCATAATATTTTGTAGCAACATAGTAGTGAGATAGGACAAATTAGGCAAAGGAACTATATGAGAAAAACACAAAGTATAAACTGCAGTGGCATTTTGGGGTTAGTTTGCTGTGCTTGTAGCATATACAAGGTGGACTGCCAAGAGAAAAAACAATGAATATAGCAAGGGCCAGATCATGAAGAACCTTATATGGCTAGTTGAGTTTGGGTTTTTATTCTGTAAGAGATGGGGAGCCACTGAAAGTTTTAGAAAGATGCTTCTATTCTTAGTGTAGGAGATGGATTGCCAAGAGGCCAGAGCAGTGAAGAGATGATAGCTCCGGTCTAGACAAAAGCTGATGAAGGCCTGCTCCAAGGCAAGAGTGATAGGGTTTAGGGATTTGAGGTGAGTGTACTTGTTTCCTCAATACATTACACTGCATAAATGGTTAATACAGATTCTCAATCCTGTTTGGAGTGATTTAAGACATAACCTCTTAAAAGACCTCAAAGTATTGTTGATACTTAGAGAATCCAATAATGTTATAGCTACCACAGCACAGCTCCAATATGCCAAAACTGAATGTTTAAATGCCCAAGTTAGGGCCTAAAGAAGAAAATTTTATCACTTGTTTTGAATGTAAGATCAAGTTTATAACGCATCAATAACCTTCTAGAATAGTCATCCCCTTTGTACATTCCAAAATCTTCACTAGTCTAAGCTACATTCATATTATGATATCTCACTTGTTTATCTTTCAAAGTTGTGTTTTAACTTAATTGGAAGCAAAATAAATTAAACAGGAGAAGGAGGAGAGAGCAGTCATATAATCTGTGAATAAAGGTAAGTGAGCTTTCCTCCTCCTGGTAAGAGTCACTGTGACCTGCCTTTACCTTCCTTCCCCGTGTTTCCAGTTGTGTGCCATTGAGAGTGGATCACACACGAGGAATTAGGAGATACCAAGAACAGAATAGAATGATGAGAGAGTTGTAAGCTATATTTGCCCATGCTAGAAAAGAGAACTGTGGGACTAGATTAAAGATATTTCTGGATGAAAGCTGGATCTCTAGGCAGTGTAAGGAAAGAAAGGATTGCAGAACAACCCCATATTAAGAAACCTCATTTGAGAACATCTAAATTTAGTAGACATATATATTAGGAGCTTACTATTCATCCTGCAAAATACTTTCTTTGGAAAGGATTTCTGGCAAGATATTTTAAATAATAGGATCCTTTTTCATGCATTCAGATGTGATTAGGTATAAAAAACACAATAATCAATTTTTCAAAGTTATGTCTATTATATAAATCAGGGTGCCTATTAACCATATACAGATAGTGAGCTCTCAGCTGTTTAAGTTAAATCAATATAATTAGCATAAGGAAATTCAGCTCAATTTTCTGTGATATCTCTTCTGTGATGATGTTTTGAGTATCAAAAATTTTCCTTAAAAAAATCAGGATTGCCCTTACTTTTTTGATGCCTTGAGAATATGTGTACTTTATCTGCACTACCTAGATGCACAGTGTACAGACTAATCTAGCCAATGTATTGCAGGGATCAACCCCATATGATCAAGTTAAA
The DNA here is from genome assembly GCF_949752795.1 of Hyperoodon ampullatus. Classification (NCBI taxonomy): domain Eukaryota; kingdom Metazoa; phylum Chordata; class Mammalia; order Artiodactyla; family Ziphiidae; genus Hyperoodon; species Hyperoodon ampullatus. Next base: position 87,997,976 of record NC_136916.1, read on the forward strand.
CAGGAGTGCATCGTTCTTTCACAGAGAGACAAGACATCTAGTACTAAGTGTGGAGAAGTGCCAGAGCGTGAAGTATACAGTTTTTCAAAGCAGCTAAAGTTTGCATTGAAAAATAGACCTGATGTCAAATAAGCCACTGCTCTTTTTATAACTGTAGTAATGATCAAGGAGTATATCTATTTAATAGTTTTCAAATCAAAATAAAATTAAGCAAAGTTTTGACTGTGTACCTGCCCTATGTCTAGAATTGTACATGGATCCATTGTGTAGAGTGTGGGAAACACACAAAACAATAAGTTGATAGCTCTCTATCTCTGAGAAATGAATTGTCTTTGGGCAATAAAGAGACCTACAATTAACCCACGTGACAAGAAAGACTTTCAGTGGCAAAGTAGTAAAGAAGAGAAAAGATCAGTGTCAGTAGTCCAGTAAGGAAGGACTTCTGAAGACAGGACAGCCTTGAACAAGTCCCATCAGGATGGGAAATATTTGAATCAGGGAGAAACAGACTAGGAGGACATAGACTAAGACAAATGGCAGAGGTAGGGCAAGGGCAGTGTGTGCGGGGGAAAGCTGGCCTCCCTAGATTAAATAGCGTTTCTCCTTTGTGGTATGTGGATGCCAACTATCCACACTGGACTCTGACATAGTAGAATTTGCCTTGGACAGAATTCCTTCAAGAAAGAAAAACTAAAAACAAAATCAAACAATTTATTAAAAAACAAGCAAAACAAAAAAGAAACACACAACTCTCTTCTTTGATATTTACTTAACACACAAAGACCATACAGCTTTGACCTCTAATATGTCTCTGCTCAGTACAGGAAATTATATTGCCAAGACAGAGAAGCTGCACAATTTTTACAAGTGCTAGAGGCGTTCCAGAATTGTTTAATCATTAATATACATGACTGTGGTTTTTTTTAAGACTATAATCAGTACAATGTGTGGGGGTTAAAATATTTGTTTTATGACTTGGCTGTTGTTAGAACATTTTTGGAATTCGCTAATACTCCCACCTCGAATACTTGGTAATAATTGCCTAGACTGTGAAGAAATGTCAAAATATAAGTAGTAAAAACAAAGGAATCCTGGTACTACTGATTTAGAATTTGAGCTAATTTGAGTACATGTGTTCCAGACCCTGCAATGCAGTCAGAGGTTATATGTGGACACCCAGTACATACCCAAAACATGTAAATTATATTTCATTCCACTAAAAATCAAACTTCACCTTTCATAAGCATAACTATATGTGTGTCTCAGCATATTGTTATCCGTATGTGTATCAGTGATTATGTATGATGTAACTAAGTGTGCAGTTTATCCATGTCTAGGCGCAATGAGTTTTGGGGGCTTTTTTTTGGCGGGGGGCGGGAGACCTTCAGAAGTAACTTCAGTAGGCACCAGGGAAAGGATATCGCTTTTCTTCCTCTCTTCAGAGTCCAAGGCCTGCCTCTTGCATGATACTTGATGTTTGGGTCTGACTTTCCATGTACAGGTTGCCATAGCACTAACAAAATGTGAAGTCTGTTTTTGGTAGAGACAAACGCGTCAGTGGTGGGGTATGGTGCCAAGGGAGGAAGGTGATAGCTGTGGAAACTTCTGCAGGCAGTGGGTGTGCTGGTAAATATCTAACAACTGGCTCTCCAGAAGTAAAGAACAGGGTCTGATTTGTAGTCTTTGCCAATTTACATGGTGTAAATACTCCCACATGTCCAATTTCATACCCTTATCAAGCTACCAACATGGTTTAAGAGATAAATGTGGGGTCGGAAAAGGATGCACACTGTTGACTCTGAGGAGCCAAGGTGGGCTGGCTCCCGTGCACTACTGCCTTCAGGCTTCAGGCACAGTTCATGCTGTGAACCATAGCCTGGCCATGGTCCCTGAAAATGTGTAAGATCATCTTTTAAAAGCATAAAATAATAATAGACAGCATTATACAAATATTAGTTGTAACTATGCTCCGTACCCTATGAATTTACATAAGAAAAAAATTTACAAAGTAAAGCAATGTAAAAGAAAACAAGAGGACTCTAAGGTATACTAATTAAAGATATAGGAAACTGTAGCCCCTTTATCAGATGGAAAAGGAGAAGCATTAAATATGATGCTGAAATGCAGGTTAATTTTTTAAAATCACTTTTCACTCTTCTATCTCAAAAAAAAAAAAACCACACTACAAGAATGTACAACACATGGATGAGGAGGTTCAGAAAATGCACTAAATAGATTTACTAATAATAGGTATTCTAGTTCTAAAAGAGTTTTTGAGTTTTCAGTTTTCAGTTTTCAGTTAAATATATATAAAGGAATCACTGTGCTGTACACCTAAAACTAACACAACTTTGTAAATCAACTCTACTTCAATAAAAATAAATAAATGGAAAATTAAAAAGAAACTTCTCAGGAAACTTATAAGATACTCTGTAATGTTTGTATCCATATCACCAAAGAAGGACAGGACATGGTCAAGTATTAATTACAAGAGAGTAGTCTTTAAAAAAAAACAAAAAGGAAATAAGGATAATCAAAGGAATTGTCTTACTGAACTGGATAGCAGGTCAATATTTTTACAATCAGTGGTAACATTTATCAAATAGCTTAATAAAAATAAATTGATTACTTATAATTAAAGAGCAGATGTTGGGCAGCCTAGTAAAAAAAATAAACAAAATACTTGTGCAGGAAAAAAGCTTTGAATTTATCTGTAAGGCTTATTTTTTTGTCTATTAATTAAATTTATAGAATAAATTTTTAAAAGACAAAATTTTAGGAACTTCAAAAGTATCCACAACTGTAACTAATCCCATTGCTTTTATGAAACATTATCATGAAGTTGATTTTGAGTTTTGTTGTCTGGGGCATTACATTTTCACTTTGTATGAGAGTCAGAAAGTATGGGAACATAAAGTTCACTCTGATTTCTATAAAGACAAGAGCTTGGCAATGGTAAAAAGCAATTTCTAGTCATCGCGTTCTTAAAGAGTTTTTTCTAGCGAGTATTATTTTAAAATGCATGAAGTGTGTTGAATCTTAAATTGGGAAACAGGGAACAGGAAAATCTTGGATGAAAAATAATCCAAATAAAACTGAAACCTCTAAATGATAATTAGAAACACAAGTTAACTAGGCTGGAAGTGCATGTTTATGAGTTTAAATGACCTTTAAATATGACTCAAAGCCAAAGAATAGCTTATTTGTGGATTATGACTATTTAAATGTACTATTTTCTTTTGTTCTTTTTGCCCAGGGAGTTAACAGTTTATGTTGGTAATTATAAACACTTTGACTTATTCATCTTATCAAGCTGAAGTCCTACCTTAGCACCTTTCACTAAATTGTCAGAAAATCTTTGCATGTTTTATCTCATTTGCTCTTCCCAACAGCACTTTTGCTATGAAGTGAATATTGCGATGGAAAAAAATTAATCAAGGAAGTATTATTTAACAAAGAAAAATAATATCAGTAATACATGTAATACATTTAATGCTAACATTAGCACAAAATTAATTAGATTATTTTAATTGTTTGATTTTTTTTACTATAATAAACGCTTTCAAAAAATACACCATTTAATTGAGGACTATGAAAACTCCTAGATTTCTTTAATATAATACATTCACAACCTCTCTTAATTTTAAATAATATAATAAATAGAGCCTCAACACTTGCCTTCTGTTTTCTAAATACTGAACTACTAATGCATTGGCAATCTATTGTCATTGGTGCCTTGGGACCACTTCAGAGATTCTGAAGAAGATCACACCCATCCTATAAACTCATTTTCTAAGTCCACACTCTGTGGTTTCTCTCCTCTTGAAAAATGAAAATGGTAAAGTTTCTGTTGTTTGAGGAATTTTGACAATCCATTCATTCTTATAAAACTATTGTTTGATAGTGTCTGGCCTTACATTTAGGTCTTTAATCCATTTTGAGGTTTTCTTTTTTTGCGGTACGCGGGCCTCTCACTGTTGTGGCCTCTCCCGTTGAGGAACACAGGCTCCGGACGCGCAGGCTCAGCGGCCATGGCTCACGGGCCCAGCCGCTCCGCGGCATGTGGGATCTTCCCGGACCAGGACACGAACCCGTGTCCCCTGCATCGGCAGGTGGATCTCAACCACTGCGCCACCAGGGAAGCCCTTGAGTTTATTTTTGTGTATGGTGTTAGGGAGTGTTCTAATTTCATTCTTCTACATGTAGCCGTCCAGTTTTCCCAGCACATTTTGCAAAATGAAGCAACTAACAAAGGTTAATCTCCAAAATTTACAAGCAGCTCATGCAGCTCAATATCAAAAAAACAAACAACCAAATCCAAAAATGAGCAGAAGACCTAAACAGACATTTCTCCAAAGAAGATATGCAGATTGCCAACAAACACATGAAAGAATGCTCAACATCATTAATCATTAGAGAAATACAAATCAAAACTACAATGAGATATCATCTCACACCAGTCAGAATGGCCATCATCAAAAAATCTAGAAACAATAAATGCTGGAGAGGGTGTGGAGAAAAGGGAACCCTCTTGCACTGTTGGTGGGAATGTAAATTGATACAGCCACTATGGAGAACAGCATGGCGGTTCCTTAAAAAACTAAAAATAGAACTACCATACGACCCAGCAATCCCACTACTGGACATATACCCTGAGAAAACCATAATTCAAAAAGTCATGTACCACAATGTTCATTGCAGCTCTATTTACAATAGCCAGGACATGGAAGCAACCTAAGTGTCCATCAACAGATGAATGGATAAAGAAGATGTGGCACATATATACAATGGAATATTACTCAGCCATAAAAAGAAACGAAATTGAGTTATTTGTAGTGAGGTGGATGGACCTAGAGTCTGTCATACAGAGTGAAGTAAGTCAGAAAGAGAAAAACAAATACTATATTCTAACACATATATGGAATCTAAAAAAAAAAAAAAAAAAAGGTCATGAAGAATCTAGGGCCAAGATGGGAATAAAGATGCAGACATACTAGAGAATGGACTTGGGGACACGGGGAGGGGGAAGGGTAAGCTGGGACAAAGTGAGAGAATGGCATGGACATATATACACTACTCAATGTAAAATAGCTAGTGGGGAGCAGCCGCATAGCACAGGGAGATCAGCTCGGTGCTTTGTGACCACCTAGAGGGGTGGGATAGGGAAGGTGGGAGGGAGGGAGACGCAAGAGGGAAGAGATATGGAGATATATGTATATGTGTAACTGATTCACTTTGTTATAAAGCAGAAACTAACACACCATTGTAAAGCAATTATACTCCAAGAAAGATGTTAAAAAACTTGTTATAGATTTTTAAAAATTGACACAATTAGTAATATTTTACCAAATTTCAAGTTTAATACTCTTGATTTTCGTGTTTTATTTAACGGCATCACAATTTCCCAAATCATCCAGTTTATAAATTTAAATGCTTTTAAAAAAATTATTATTTCTCATCTGCCGTATTTAATTACCACTTTCTACGAATTCCATCTATGGGATAGTTTGCCCATTTTTTCCATTTCTATTACCAACACCATTGTTACCGCACTTGGAATGTTATAGTATTAACTGAACTCTCTCTCTTACCCTACTCATTCCCCACTCCAATTCACCCAATGAACAGCTTCCTGCTTTCCTAAAGAAATGACACTGTTTATAAGTTTTTAATAGTTCCCCATGATCCATGAAATGAAATGCAAAGTCCTTGCCTTGCATTATAGTCTTCCTATTTCAGTACCATGGTGTAGTAGTAAAAACAATATTGGCTTTGAGACATGGCTTTAAATCTGGATTCCTCTAATCAGTAGCTCTGTGCTCTTAGCAAGATAACTAACTTTTCCAATTCTGAGTTTTCTTCCCTGAAATATAGGGACAATCCTATCAATTTTTAAAATTAGATTAAATTACATGTAATACACTTAATGCAGTGCCAAACACATTGTGGGAAGTCATATATCCTTTTCCAATCTTATCACCCATCAACAAAGTTAGACTGCCACTGACCCTCACAACTCTAAATCTTTTGCTCACTCAGAGTACAAAGTGACCTTCTACCCTATGTTCGTGTGTCAACATTTTGTTCATCTCTCAAAGCTAAGCTCAGGTGCTTGATCCTCCCCCATTTTGCCCTTTTCAGAAATTCTGAAAATACATCTCTCACTCCTTTGAGAAAGAACACTTATGTTATCCTGCCTTATTTTAGAGTTACTTGTGTAGTTACGTTATCTTTCCTTTTAGAGCATTAACTTCTTGAGGTGGGAGAAGCCAGCCATATGTGTATAAATGCTTGCACATGGTAGAAATGCTACATTTGTGAATGAATGGGAATATAATTTTTGAGGAATTTTACTCCGAACACGTTACCTACGCAGCATTACATTTTACATTAACCTTTCTTAACCCTGTCAAGTAATTTTAATTGGCAGAAACAACCTGTCATGTAAGATGCTGTCCAGCTGCTTTCTCTTTCCATTATTTCTTTCAACTTTTAAATATAATTCTCTACTTCTTACTTCTTTCACAAAGGGTGCTGTTATGATCATCAAACACATTATGGGAATTTTGGTAATAATTTGGGTCTCAGAATGAAATAGGGTAAAAAGTAAAACTCTGAAAAATTAACTCTAGAATATAATGTTTCTGGAATAAGAACTGAAAAAATCTCAATAAAAGGTGATTAACAAAAATAGAATTCTCTAATATGGAGTCTAGACTTTAAAATTTTAGAATGTCTCTCGAGAGTAGTTATAAAAGGCAGAAACACATTTAAGCATGTAACAGCATGTTGAGCCAGGTCTTATTTATGTTAATGGAAGCTCTTCCAGAGTTTTCCTGATATTCCCCTTCACAACATAATTCCCATTCCAGGCAGTTTCCAACACATTTTTAGTTGTACAGTGAAAATTGAAGAAGCATATTTCTGGGTACCAAAAGAAAAGAATAAAGCTGTGCTTTAATAATACCCAACAGTGAAATGATGGCATACTTGAGACAAACTGAAAAATTTCCCCTATGGACTATACCCAAAGTAGAGCAGTTTTCCTAAGAGTGTATTTTCTTACTTCTCCTACTTTGAGGAAGAAAATAGCATGCATATCTACTTAAAACACCAAAAGCATTTATTTTTCTAAACACTGCCATTTAAAATGTATATGTGGGGCTTCCCTGGTGGCGCAGTGGTTGAGAGTCCACCTGCCGATGCAGGGGACACGGGTTCGTGCCCTGGTCCGGAAAGATCCCACATGCCACAGAGCAGCTAGGCCCGTAAGCCATGGCCACTGAGCCTGCACGTCCAGAGCCTGTGCTCCGCAATGGGAGAGGCCACAACAGTGAGAGGCCCGCATACCTCAAAATAAATAAATAAAATAAAATAAAATAAAATGTATATGTGTAGAAGTAAGAGATGTTTGGTAAGAAATTCAGTTGTTAAAATATTTCTTTCAGGACTTTTCTATAAATTCTTTTTATAACTGATGGGGGGTCTAACCATAAATTCAGTAAAAAAAAAAAATCTGTCTTACATATCTCAGAGTGCTGCATTTAAGCACGTATATGGTATAGCAAGCACTAACTGCTTTACCATGCACTTACTACATTTGCATTACTTAAGAGAATACAGAAATTGTTTTGAAAAATACTGGCTTTTGATGCACTTTTTTTGCACATGGTGTTCGTCAAAAAATAGATATTTAACAAATGAAATCAACATAGAAATATAGGTTGACTTTGCTTTTCAAGCTAGATGAATTCATGATAAGTATAACCTCTATACGTTAGGGATACCATGTCAGCCTAGTTAACCTTGTGTATTCAGCACCTAGCACAGTAATGTCACATCGATGAACAGGAATGTCACCTAGACTTAAGGTGCTTAATCTTTCGCATACATACAAATCACCTGAGAAACCTAATAACAGAGACTTTGACTCAGTGGGTGAGGATAGAGACATAGGGAACATACTTTTAACAAGTAAAATTGGTGACTCTAATACAGATGGTCCCCAAACTACAGTTTAAATTATACTGCTCTGTAGGGACATGGTCCTTGCTTTCTATCCCAGCTCTCTAAAAACCCCTGGAATTGGCTGATGGAGGATGATGAGGCTGAAGGCCTGTATAGAGTGCTTTAGGAGTACAGTTGTTGTGGGAATATCTAGATCATCAAGATCTCATCTCTATTAAAAGTATATATAGATAAATTTAGTGGAAGCAATGCTCTCATTAATAGGGAATTTCACAGAAGAATTGAATTTATTTGAGGATATGCTGATAAGTAAATATATTCTATATACAAAGCAGGGACTCTTATTGGCTATCGTATTGGCTGTCATTACTATTACCAGGATTTTTACATAGGTTAATATTTGTGTTTCTTCCTCCATTCTATCTGTATATACTGTTTTTCTGGGATTCAACTGGAAATGGGAAAAAGAGGAGGAAATACTACATGGGAGAGACCTCACAAGTAGTGGACCTTTGGGTGATCTGTGATATGTTTCAGGGGTTCCAAGGCAATGTATTTAGTCCTTATTTCTGAGGATAGCATGCTAATTCTACTTCAGTGTGACATGCTGGCATGCACTCTATTTTTTTTTTTTTTTTGTAAAAGTGTACCTTAGATATATTTTGTCTCCTTACTCAATAGACAAAGAAAGGGAGAAAGATCAGCCAATGTAAGTACACAGAAGTGTGAAAAATCCTGGTGTATTTGAGTCACGGCAAGCAGCAGTGTATATAGATAGAACAAAAGAAAGAGGGGAATAGCAAGTGAGGTTGGAGCTGGATGTTTGAATTTGATCCTGTAGGCATTGTAAAACCATCAAATTGTGCACATTATAAGTAGGAATATAGTAATCAAATTTGGTTTTAGAAAGACGCATAGTGACAGTCTGAAGGATGGATTCTAAGCTAAGAAAAATGGAACAATGTAAATTATTTAGGGATTAGTGCAATGAACTGCTGTAAGGGGTGGGAGGGTGTTGGTGGTGATGAGAGCCTTAACTAAATCAGTTTCAATGGGAATGGCTTGGTAGTGGAAGAAGAGAGGAAAGGGGAAGGAATTAGTGTTTACTGATAATCGCCTGTTATGTATACATTATATAGTTTAAACTTTGTACAGCTCATTTTTCAAGTGAAGATTGAGGCTTGAGAACATTAAATTTACAGCTCTAAATTATACATGAACTATGGGTAAAGCAGAATTTCAAACCAAGGCCTGTGTGACACATCTTTTTTATTATACCACACTGCCTCTCCAGCCATATCAATTTCCTAGGAGATCTGAGGATCCAATCCGAGAAATAACTTAAGCAGTAGGAGGACTCAGTGACTGAAAATGAGAGTTAAAGGAGAGGAAGAATGCAGGGCTTCCAGCTAGGTCAACCGAGTGGGTGATGGCATAACTCATATGTAAGTAATAGAAGACTAGAGCAGGTTTGAGGAAGATTATGTGTTCATTCAGAAACATAGTGAACTTGAAGTGCCTGGAGGCTCTCAGGAGAATTATCTAGTAACCATTTAGATATATGGACCAAGAGCTCAAGAAAAGAAAGAGGGATGGAATTTCAGATTTCAGGATAATCAACATATGGGTCATAAGCAAAGTCACGGGTATAGAAACAATCACTCAGGACTATATGAATAGAAAAAGACAATTACCATAATACAGAATATAAAATGGGAACCAAGCATGCTATAACTTTTCATGTACCTGGATGCCGTATTTTAGGATGATTATCGAAGATTGTTTATAAAAACCACATTTCCAGTTTTAAGAGACAGGAGAAAAGTCAGCATTATATTAACAGCACAATTTTTAACAAGAGCAACATTTTAATGAATTTGGACCATCTGGAAGGAAAACCAGTTTAAAATGATAAAAATCCTGACTTTAGTATATTTAAAATATATTTTTAATTTAGTTTTGTCATCTTTTTGTCCATATCATAGTAAGTTAGGCATTTAACAGTCAACATTTATTGGGTGCTTATATACATTATACCCTTTGCTGTGCTTAACATATAGTCATTATTTTAATACCCTCATAATCCTGTAAATTAGATATTATCATCTCTGTTACTCTAATGAAGAAGAAACCAAGGTTCAGAGAGATTATGTAATTTGCCCACAGCTAATAATGTTTGTGTCTTAGCTTGGATTTGCATCCAAACTAGGATCTCTTTATTATACTTCCTAAAAGATCGTATCCAAGAAGCTCTCTTTAATGTAGTTGCTTGAATGAGAAAATAATGGCCTGGGACTGCATGATAATTCTATGTAGGCATTTCCCTCAAGTGACAGAAAATAATATTTTGGTTTCTCTAATAGCTTATTTTCACTTATTTATTTGTTTACCAAACATCCTTTTTCACAGATAGTATAGAAGTAAATGTCAACTAGGGTTCATTTTAATTTTCACGTATCTGAATTAGTAAGGTAACGTTCAAAACTCTGACTAGTATTATCAAATCAAATTTTGAATCTATGTCAGGTAGTAAAGTAGGATATCATATTGCCAGAAAGTTTTGTCAAATACATTTTTTTCTCTAATTATTAAACCCAGTCTCTAAAATTCTGAAAGAATCCTGGATTCTGGACTCTTGAACCACCAGTTGCAAATGGAAGAACTACTTATAAAATAAGTCATTGCCTAAGAGATTGCAAATATGTCTTAGTTTGTTCTCCTAGGCAAAGGATTTACTGAATTTCTATTGACTGATATTTAAGTATGACTTGAAAAACTTGGTCAGCAAATAATTTTAAATAGGTACGTTGATAGCATAGACTGATGGTGGTGTCACATCAAGTTATCTCCAAACTTATCAAGCTTATCAAGTTATATACACTGAATATGTACATGTTTTTCTATGTCAGTCATGCCTCAATAAAGTGATTTTTAAAAATTAGAATTATCAATCCTCAATAAGGCCTTCAAAGCTAGAAGATATTTTTCATGATTTGAGATATACTTAAAAATTAAAATTAAGTTGGGCTTATGTTTGTGTTTCATTTCACATTCACTCAGAATATCAATGTAAATGAATCTATTGGATATTCAGTACAGATAAAGGTGAATTGTAGAAGAGACATAACAGGATGTGGGAAAAAATTACAACATAAAGACTAAAATTTCAGTAAAATTAAGATTTCAGAATTTATATAGTTATAATTGACATATATAGTGCATATAGTTGTTATAGTTATGGTTATAGTTATGCAGTGGTTCAGCCTTTGAAAATTTTATTAAACTTTATTTCCAACAGTGAATAGACTTCTGTCTAATTTTACTGTTGCATAAAAATTTTACTATTTACTTGTTTCAACACTTCACAGAAAAAAAAAAAACCTCATCCCTGTAATACTAATTTTGTGCCTAATAATACTTTTTAAATTTTTATAATTTATTCTCTCAAAAAATATTAGGTTCTTTGATACATAAGTATATTAAGACATTATTATTTTCAATGTTAGATAATTATGGTAGTTGTCAAAATTTTAATAGAAATTGGCAAAATCTAAATTGCTTAGAATTCAATGAGGTAATATTCATTTCACGTATAAGTAGCCACATTCTTAGTTAGTATTTTAGAATCAAACACATGTAAATTTTACAGAAAATTGTTTTCTGATATACTATTTCTAGGTCATGGGATTTATATCTGACTCGAAATTTTGGTGGGATTAAACTGTCTCTTAAAAAATAATTTCGTAGAAGTTGAATTTTTCTCCCCACATGTAGATGGCACTGAACAGGACAATACATTTTCTTGGTCCATTCAGAAAAGTTGATCATCTGTAGATGTGCTAACTACATCTCTAGACTGGTTGTATTTTCCAAACAGGCTCAGTCCACATGTGAGAAAGAATAACTAGGCAGCTCCAGAGAATATAAGCTATCCAATTGCCTGTAACAGATTTTACAGAAAAATAAGATGAGATTCATTTTCAAATGCTTTATTATAACAAGTTCAACTTAACAAATTTTTGGTTGAATTGGATTTAAAGATCAAGAAAGTAATTGAAAACCTATGGTGTGGGAATCAAGAGGCATAAGGAAAGTTTTTCTCCAAAACACATATTTTATCCATACTCTTGCTTGCTAAATCCCTGAAATTGTACCATTGGAAACTAATTGCTCTACATTAAACATCATATCCCCAGGGGCCACAACTAAACTAAGGACAAATATTCCTGAGGAAGTTTACACATTGAGCTATTAGCCATTATAACATCAATTTATAAGATTGATTTCTAATGGCATGGTTGGCTGAGGGGAGGGCCCTTGAAAAAATGGCCTTCAGGAAAGTCTTGAAGGATCAGAGCAAGGGAAAGAAATCTGTAACAACATAACTAGAGACAAAGGCCCAGAGCAAGGAGCTCTGGATAGTCAGGAGCACAATGAAAGTTCCAAGATTTGGAGGAAAGAGATAGCCTGTAATAAGAGAAAACTGCTGAAAGATGATAAGGAGAGCAATGAACATACAGTTCATCTGTTACTCAGTTAATGTCTCCTGTCAGCTCTGAGTCTTGACATATACACTAAATTCACTTTCTGGTATTCTAATTCCATTACGGGTTTCTTTCTAGTGAATTGCCCTCTAAGAAGGCACATAAATCCTACAACTTTATGTTTTTCATTTGTTTCTCATATGGACTTATACAACTTTGGCACGTGCATTGCTGTTCCTCTCCCTATGGGTCCATGCAACTATATTTGCATGAATGTGCAATGTCACGGTCTAGTTTGTGATTGAGCATGACATTGTCCTCTTTTCATAAGTGTGTGATGTGTTTCTTCCATGTGTTTCTAAAAGCCTGTTTCCCAACTCAAGAATTATAATACTCAAAATGCCCAGGATGACAATATCTCTCAAGTTAAGTAATCCCAAGGAGTATCTGCCCTCTTCACATGTAACTTTTTTTTTTAGTAATTGACTAGAATGTTGAGATGAAGCCAACAAGATACAGTTTAAGAAAGATAGTGACAAGGTGCTACAAATACAGGTTCAAAACAACAATTGCACAAGTACAGAAGCAGAGCAGACCTGACTTGGCAACAAGTCATTTGAAAGAGACATGGAACTTTTAGTACACAAGCTTAAGATGAGCCAGCAGTATAGTACATCTGCTCCAAAATATATTAATTGCAAACTTTGGCTGCCATAATAGAAGTTTTGTGTTGCTGAGGAAGCAGTTGTCCTGCTGTTCTTGGCCTCATCCTGCTCAGTTTGGAGCATTGTGTTCTGGGTACCTCATTTTAGATGATGTCCCTAGAGGACTAATGGATGATAAGAGGTTAGGAAATTGCATTTAAAGGTAATGGCTGAGGGAATTTACATTGTTTAGCCTAGAAAAGATAAGCTTAAATAGAAATATAACTCTCTTTATATACTAATATCACTGTCTATTTATAGAGAATGATTTAGAAGTAAAGGAGTAAAAAACATTTACTAATTCATGGTCTTATTTTAGATTGTGGATAGATCTATTTCATGGTAGTTATATTCCATATAGAAATAAGTAGCAATAAGTATTAGAAGCTCACTATGAGCATGTGTAGATGGAAATTACTTAGAGTAGCAAGAAAAGGTTGGACTTGGTAATACAGTCTGACACAGTGCTGGAAAGAGTAGACAGTTCTCTGCAGACTGGAAGCATTATTCAAGTCTCTATTCACAGATCTATCTCTTAGCCAGCCCAGCATTTTAAATAGACAAATGCCACTTAAAATTATTATGGAAGGGCTTCCCTGGTGGCGCAGTGGGTGAGAGTCCGCCTGCCAATGCAGGGGACGCGGGTTCGTGCCCCGATCCGGGAAGATCCCACATACCGCAGAGCGCCTGGGCCCGTGAGCCATGGCCGCTGAGCCTGCGCATCCGGAGCCTGTGCTCCGCAATGGGAGAGGCCACAACAGTGAGAGGCCCGCGTACCGCAAAAAAAAAAAAGAATTATTATGGGAGTTTTAGAGCTGAATGAGATCTAGCGATCACCTGGTTTAATCTTATAAAGAATAGAGGCTAAGAAAAATTAAACAATTTGCAGTGTTCCTTATACAAGTCACAGGTAGATCAGGAACCAAAACTCTGGCCTACCGATTCCTAGTTCAGGTGTCACGTTTGTTCATTACACTAGCTAAGTAATTATTTAAATGATATTAGGGGCATCATTTCCTCTTTGTTGTATAAAATACTAGTTCTAGAAATTCCTCACTTATTTTGAAGTCATTTATCAAACCACTTCAATTATAGAAAGTATAACCAGAAAGTAAGCATAAAGCCTTCTAAAGCACAAAAATAGAAGTCCTAAAAACGTGCAAACTAAACTCATTAACTCTATGCATATTTGAAGCCTCACTCAGGTTGTTTATTCAGACATTAGTTCTATTCAGAGTTACTCAATCCTTCTGATCCTTTATTTACTCATTCTTAAAATAAAAATAATAATTCCTGTTTCAGTTATTTTGAAGATTAAATTAGGTGTCATATGTGACTTGCTTAGCTTTGTGCCTTACACACAGAAGAGTTCCAAAAATGTCAGGCATTATTACTCTTCACTAGTCATGTATTGAAGATGTGATATGGTGCTCCTGGCTTCTACAAGAGAAAAGGAATGGACCTATCTAAAAAGGTCCAGAGCCAAGTGAGGATCTGTAACTAGTTTGTGGCCAGCTATCACCCTGTCCAAACAGTGGACAGTTATCTTTGCTCCTGTAAGCCAGAAATGAAAGTACCTTCTAGCCTAAAAATTACTCTCCAAAACAGAGATCTACTCATGGAAGAAGGATAAGAAAGGATTCAGGTCTAGCCTAATCCTTACACCACCCTGTCCCTTGTTTCTTGAAGTAGCTTTTGAATATTTACCAACTGTCCCTCCCTCCAAATACATATACACATTCCTAAACCTAAAATTAATTCATACAAAGTCTGTGACCTCATATTGGTATGGCAGTATACCTCAGGAACAAAATGTCTGCACAATGCATAGGCCATATGTTTTATTTATTTAACCACAACTGAGCCTATTATTTTGCTATGGTAAAATTATAGGGAAATTATATATTGGTCACGGATGAAATGATTTAATTCAAAGAGCAACATCAAACTTGTGAAAAATTAACAATAATATTTTGGAAAGTTATAGCTGTTTTTTATTTTCTAAGCTACTTTCCAAAGCATGTCTTTTTTATTTCCAAAAACCTTTTTCCCATATCACTTTTTCAGAATGTGTTACTCTGTACATGGTTACAGTGGAATAGGCACTGCCTTGGAATGCCAGAGCAATGGATGGATTCTGATCGTGGTTCTGCCACCAATGACCTTAAGCAAGACTGAACTTAGCTATCATATTTCCCTCTGCGGCTAACTCAGACTCTTCAATGGTTTGAATTCTTATTGTTTCCTTAGAAAGGAAAACCATGCTTTCCCCTCAAAGCTCTAATTTTAGTCAGATAGTATAACTTCTAAGAAAGGCGCAATTACTTCTCCCATCAAACCCCCGCTTATTAGCAGCACCACAGCAGCACTGGTTTAGTGTCATCTCTGGGATCAGACAACTTGTATATGAATCCTGGCCTTGCCAACTACCGCTTCTCTGACCTTGGATACATTTGTTAACCACTTTGTATCTGTGGTAGTTGTTTTGAGGGTTAAATTGATAACTGTACCTGTGAAGCACTGAGCAGAATTCTTGGCACATAATAAAGGATCTATCAATATTACCTCATATTATTATTACTGTTATTAGATAATAATTACTGTTATTAATTTAGTCATCCACCTACTCAATGATTCAATGAATATTTATTAAATGCTTGTAAGTCATTCTGTGCCAAGAATATGCAGTCGTAGAAAAAGTACTGCCGTTTCTTTGACTGTTGTAACTCTGACAGTCTGGATGAGAATGCAACTTAAGATGTCTTATAAAGTTTCAGATTTTAAATCCCCCATACTCCATTTTAATATTTGAAATCCTATTTTTATTACTATCTTTTAATTCTAGAGATTTTTCTAGAGCAAAAATAGACATTTTTGCAAACATTTTAATGTTTCCAGAATAATTTATAAAGTTGGTTATTTAAGAACTCTTACAAGCCAGAATGATTCTGATATTAGTTAGAGATCAGAGTAATTTGAATGTGCTAAGATAAAAATCTGAAAGACCAGTTGATCTTCTAAGTCATCTAAATCCCTGAATTCAGGCACACACACAAAACACAGTGTTTAAAATAAAACTCAATATTGAGTCATTTTTAAGTTCATCTATTCATAATTCCCTCCATCTTGCGTTCAGTTTTCCCATGACAAATTTCTGCATTTTTATTTACTTAGTTATATTCCTCCCCTAAGTTATTTGCCTCCACAGTCAAAGAAGAGTAACATTTTCTTTGTTCTCTTTTCTATCCCCAGTGCTTGGTCCAGTGCCTGACAAGTAGTCAATAAATATTTATGGAATTCATCCATTCATCCCCTCAGGATACATTTCTTGAGCACCTACTATGTTTCAGGAACAACTCTAGGTATTGGGTATATAACATAGCAGTGAACAAAACTCCTTCTCACTCTAATCAGAGAAACAGTTTACACACAAGACAAATAAAAATAATATATAGTATGTTAGTGATAAACGCTAAGGGGAAAAATAAAAGAAGAGAGGATAGGAAGTATGTGTTTGGGAGAGGAGACAGGGAAGATCTCAGTGAAAAGATGACATTTCAGTAAAGACTAATAAGAAGTAAGGGAGTGAACCACCCAAACATCTAGGGAAGGAAATATTTCAGGTAGAGAAACATATAGTCAAAGGATATGATTCAGTAACTTACTTGACTTTGTCCTAGGAGCAGCAAGAGACCAGTGTGAATGAAGCAACATAAGCAAGGGAGATAACGCTGAGAGCTGGTGGTGAGAGGTGCAGCTCTTCTGGGCTTTGTAGGTCTTTGTAAAGATCTTAGATTTTACTCTGAGTAAATTGGGAAAACATTGGAGAGCTCTGAGCAGAAAGTGACATGACCTGATTTATATTTTGAAAGAACCACTCTGATTCTGTATTATGAGTAGAGTTAGGAGTGCAAAGGTGGAAGCAAGGAGACCAGGTAGAAGGCTATTGCAATCATCTAGGCAACAGACAATAGTAGCTTGGACTACAGCAATGGAGGTGGCAAGAAGTGGTCAGGTATGGATATGTTTTGGAGATAGAGAGAGTAGGATTTATTAACAGATTGAATGTAGAATGTGAAAGAAAGAGGTAAGTCAGGGATGATTGCAGAGTTTGGGACCCAATTAACATGAAGACTGGCATTGTCATTACCATTTTCAAGAGGCATGGGGGAAAGGGGGATCCTGAGTTCTATTTTGGACATGTAAGCTTGAGAAGCCTAATAGCCACTCAGTAGAGATGAATTTATGGTCTGGAGTTCAGCAAAGAGGTCTAGGCTAGAGACATAAATTTAGTGGCCATTCACCGTGAGACTAGATGAAATCATCAAGGAATGAATATAGACAGAGAAGATATGTATTATTTCTCTAAGTGTATGAAAGTGTTTTATTAGTCATGTCAATCGATTATTTATACACAGAGAAAAAGAACATGATGAAGGCCTTAACTTAAAGCAGAGGTAATTTCCCTAAATATGAGAAAGTGTTCCAACTGTTTGGGTAATATAATACTGGAATTGATTATGAGAGGTTCCATTCTTAGAGAGCTTCAAGAAAAGGTTTGATAGTTATAGGTCTTGGATTTCTTAGACTACCGGGGGTTGGGGGAGCCTTTCTCATCCTATCAGAGTGTGACTGAAAGAGGAAAATGAGAGCCACATGTGTAAAAAGCAACATAGTTTATTATAATTAAATGTAAAAGTATAAATATATGCATATATGTTTATGTTCATCAAAAAATTAATATATGCTCGTCAAAGAATATTTGGAAATCACTTAAAAAAGTAAAGAGAATCACCTGAACATATCACTGTTGTAATCTAATATATTTATTTTCAGTCATTTTCCTGTCCATTTTGATAAAGTTGTAATTATAAGTAGGTTTTTTAATGTGATAAATATAAATTATTCTTTTTAAATTGCTTTTTAAATTCAAGTATAGGGAATTTACTCATTCATCTTAATGAATATTTAATATGTACTTCAGTTCTATGTTGTGTCTAGTTAAAGCAAAGAAATGGAGAAAAGAAGCTAAAAGAGTTAGGAAGAAAGGAGAGAGAAAAGAAAGAGGAAGGAGAAGAAATCAGGGAGGAAAAGGGAGTAGAAAGGAAGAGGAGACAGGAGATATGGGGAGAAAGAGAAGAGTTGGGGAAATACCAGTAGTGAGATGCCAAGGAGAAGGTTGAAAAGAAAAGGCTTAGTAATTTGGAAAGTTCCTGAGATCATCTCCATTCATCTGGCCCTCCAACACCATAGCTGTAAACAGGAGCATAATGTGTTGCTTCGAATTTCTGCCCTTTGAACTTCAGATTAGATAATGGTTTGTTAGATAATGGTTATAGTTCTTTGTCTACTCTTCTGCCTTAAAATAACCGAAAACACTCAAATCACTAGAGCAGCCTATAAGTGGGGAAGGCTTTTCTGATTGCAGAAGCCAAAGCTAAATCACTGAAAGACAAGAGCTTGAGAGTTCTACCTCTGCCTAAGAAATTAATTTGCATGGAAAGCAAAAGGCAAACCAGCTGTTTATTCAATATATTCCTCCTCTGTGAATCTTTGATTTTGTTTTCTCCATCATGTTGGTGATAATTTAGCTAAACTAGTTTGGAGTCAAGAGTAATGAAGACAAAGTCATTCCACATAAAAATATTCTTATGCATTAACAGTTTTCCATGGACAGACTTCAGTTTTACCCAAATCAGCTTCCTCAACAGTTACTGATTTTTTGGAAATCTATCAATTTGCATGAAATTATCACTATTACCAGGAAATCTACCCCAAGTAAATATATCATTGATGATGAACATTTATTTTAAGCATAAAGAACAACAGTGCATTTGCTACCAAGATGTACTTAATTACAAATAAAAATGTATGTATTTCCCATCAGCTTTTATATTGCTCACACACAAAATGCTAATGTGAATCATGTATCTAAATCCTGTTTTTAAAAAATTAATTTCAAAGAAACATACAAATCTAGCTATAATACTTAAGTGTAAATAAATCACTGAAATAAAATGGCTGGTATATGTGAAAGAACTGGCCAAAATTTCAAAGATTTCTACCTCAGTATTGGTTTATGCAGCAAGTAATAAATATGAACTTGTTTCCACAAGTACAAAATGAAAATATTCAAGAAGATTTCAGTAAATGCAGAGGCTGCTAACCTGTACTAGGTCATTAAAGATAATAGGGGACTCTGAGATGCTGATCTAACCTTGAAGATGACATAATGAGGACCACTCAGTCTCCTCAGAAAGCTGTGAAATTGTCTGAGACAGGATGAGCCAACTCACTATTGCTTTTCTTTTAATTTTATAACAACTTTCTTAATCTTATAATAAGGGCCTTCAAATTTATAATATGAGAAAGACGTTTTTTATGATAATGTTAACATAGTCAACAAAATGTAGAATCTTGGATGTCTGAAGAGAAATGATCTTCTATGTATCATATCATACATTTTGTTTGAATGCACTCCAGGAAAATAGATGGTGTTTCATCTTTTACTCTAAACGTGGGCAGCGTTTCCTACTGGGCAGTATTTTATTTTGAATTAGACTACGACTTGAGGGCTAGGGGTGGAGTTTTTTTTTTAATTAATTTTTATTTTATTTTATTTTTGTCTGTGTTGGGTCTTCGTCGCTGTGCGCGGGCTTTCTCTGGTTGCGGTGAGCGGGGGCTACTCTACTCTTCGTTGTGGTGCACAGGCTTCTCATTGCACTGGCTTCTCTTGTTGTGGAGCACAAGCTCCAGGCGTGTGGGCTTCAGTAGTTGTGGCACGGGGGCTCAGTAGTTGTGGCTTGCAGGCTCTAGAGCACAGCCTCAGTAGTTGTGGCGCACAGGCTTAGTTGCTCCGCGGCATGTGGGATCTTCCCGGACCAGGGCTCGAACCTGTGTCACCTGCATTGGCAGGCAGATTCTTAACCACTGTGCCACCAGGGAAGCCCTGGAGTTTCTTAAATTAACAATAGGCATTAATTTATTTCATTGGCGCACTTAGCACATTTCCTTTTGTTTCTTATCTTAAAAACTATAAGAAGTATACAACTGTATATTTTTATATCTGTAAGTGGAATGCGATATTTTTACTACAATTAAATTTTTTAAAGTAAATAGTTCTTCCTTCAGACAAATGTCAAAAATAGAGTTCAAATTCACAAGTAGAGGAGGATATGATTTCTTGAGAAGTTGTGCTTGATTCCTTACATTTTAATCTTAGAATATCTCAAAGAAATTTCTCTCATACTTACAAGTACTAATTACCACAGTGAATAAGATTATATTTCAAGAAAATTTTTGTATTTGACACCCCTGAAACAAAATTTGTTTACAAGAAGATTGAGAAGCTCTTGTGTTAACATATGATTTCTTTGCTAGTTGTTATAT
The DNA here is from genome assembly GCF_949752795.1 of Hyperoodon ampullatus. NCBI lineage: Eukaryota > Metazoa > Chordata > Mammalia > Artiodactyla > Ziphiidae > Hyperoodon > Hyperoodon ampullatus. Next base: position 88,018,521 of record NC_136916.1, read on the forward strand.
TTTTCTCTTTGACCTTTTTAATGCATCTCTGGATACCTAGCAATCTAGGTTCCAATCCTCCTCTACCACTGACTAGCTTTGCAACTTTGGCTTACTTCTTAACCTTATAGAAGCTCAAAATATATTTACCCCCTAAGCAAAGCTCCAAGTATTTTGCCAGCAACATACAAAAAGAATTTCCTAGTTAATAGTCTCAGGTTCTTAAACTTGTCAAAAGAAATAGCAATACAATGCAAGATTATTTACAATTATTTGCCATGAACCAAGTGACTTGTCTCCATAAACTAAATACAGGGATGAATTTGTGAAAGCCTTACATCAGAGTAGGAAACCACAGGCTTGCATATCTGACCTTTAGCATGATTTCATTGAGTAATTAGGGTAATATTAGTCGAATCACAGTCCATTTATCCAAGAAGACAAGCCCCCATGCATGCCCCCTACCTCTGGTGAGTACCCTGGTTACATCTGTCAAAATCTCTGTGGACTTCAGGACTTCCAGAGCATCCCTCTGCCTTTTGTCTTTCCTTTCTGGATGTATCTGTGTATTCCTTTTCCCTCTTTCTCCCTACTTCTTCCCCTGCTTGTCTTTCTCTATTTACTTCCTCACATCCGTCCTTTAATTCTATCTACCCCCCCCCCACCGATCTTCACCCTCTTTTTCTGTTCTCCTATCTTCTCTTTTCATACTATGAAGTTAAAACATGTTTTGAAGCATTTTGCTCATTTACTAGCTCTGTGTTGCTACTTGCCATGCATCATACTCTCCAGTTAGCCAGGACAGGACTCACCATTCTTCAGAATTCCCCTACTGTACCCATACCTTTGTGCATACTTTGTTCGTGACTTGGAAAGCTCTTCACTCTGTCAGAATCCTTCAACCAATCCCCCTTTTGTTCAAATGCACTTTTTCCAGGAAATTTTCTTTTCCTAATTCTTCTACTCTGTCCCTTTCACCTCTTTTGGCTCACCGAGAAGTCTCTCCCTTCCTCATGTGAAATGTGTTAGTAACTTTCAGAACTTACCAAATTATTTCCTATAAAAGCACAGTAAAGACAAAAGTTATTCTCTTCATAGCCTTTATTATACATATACATAGCCTTTATTATACAATGTCACCTTGTACATTAAACGTACTCTATAAATATGGAATTGAATTGCATTCTCAATTTAAATCCTAATGATCTAGATCAAATTGCCTTTTAACTTCACATGACATTTAGTTAAAATAGTCCATGAATAGTGGCTCTTGACTTTAAAAGTGTTCCCATTTTAATCGGAAGTCTTCTCCAGTGAAATTGTTGCCAGCCTACTCCCAACAATAATATACTAATTACTTCATCATTATTTTTTAAATAGTAAATAAGATAAATTAATAAAACATCAGTATTTATAGTGGGAAGCAGCCACATAGCACAGGAAGATCAGCTTGGTGCTTTGTGACCACCTAGAGGGGTGGGATAGGGAGGGTGGGAGGGAGGGAGACACAAGAGGGAAGAGATATGGGAACATATGTATATGTATAACTGATTCACTTTGTTATAAAGCAGAAAGTAACACACCATTGTAAAGCAATTATACTCCAATAAAGATGTTTTTAAAAAAAATCAGTGTTTAGAAATATACCATAGTTTTAACATAAAAGAAAATTTAAACTGAAAATAATATCTTTATCCAGCAAGTGAAAATTTTGGAAATTTATGTAAAATTATAATATGTATGGGGAAATCTATACTATATTATTGTATTCTCCTAGGCTTTAAGATCAGGAGTTTAAAATGTTACACTTTTTTACATCTATTATATCAACTCTTCTCCAACTCCCTTCTCACCACCTCCCCTTTCCTTATGCCTCACCTCCCACCTCAGCTGTTAGATTAGTGCTTTGCATAGAGTACTTACAAATCACCATATTCAATGTCCGTTATAATTGGCTACCTTTATAAAGCTGTGTGTAAAGGCAATCCACTAAGATAGTTACTGACGCATTCCACAGAAAACAACTCAGTTCCAAGTCGTTGCTGTTTATACTAGACAATTCAAATCTCCCACCATTTTCTTTTCTTCTTTTTAAAATGATACCCTGTTTTGGCTTCTAAATGACACCTGTATCTCTACTCAGTTCTTGCCATCCACCAGTTATGTGCTGCCCAAAGCACTCAACAGGTTTGTTAAGGAAAGGAGATTGAATATGACAGAGGAAGATAAGGAGGACTGCTAGAAACGGTGTGAGGGCAGAAATTGTTTCTATCTTGAATTCTATTATATTGCATCCCCAACAACTAGCACAGTTCCTGGCATATATTGCATGCTTAAAAATATCTATCAAATGAATGAATAATATTTGGGGTCAGTCTTTGGATTTATATTATATATGACCAACTATAATCTATTTGCTTATCTCTTTTTCCTATCCATAAACACTGGGTTTTCACATTATAAATACTTTGGAGCAATATTCTTCCCCTCTGATGACTCTTACTTATATGAAACATACCAATGTTTTAACAGTTGGTAGGGGGACAAAAGGGAGAATGATCCTAGTAATAGAGGTGTGTAATTGGAAATCAGCTAAGCCTTTGCTTTTACAAACCAGAGTAACAATGAATATTGCATACACAGTGATATAACTAAAATAATACTGAGCTAAAAACCAGAAGACTCCAATTCTAGTCCAAACAACCACTGCCACTAATTCATGACATGATTTTGAAAAGTTCTCTTACTTCTTTGTGTCTCAGATCCCTCATCAATAAAAGATGAGCATGATGTACTACACTGGTGGTGCTTAAACTTTTTTTTGGAAACGGGTACCTTTGAGAATCTGATGAAAGCTTTGAATCCACTCCTCAAAATTTTGTGTATAATTTTTCCTTACCAATTTCCATGTCAAATTCCATGTCAAGATCTTTGGACTAGATGACCTCAAGGGTTCCTTCCAGCCCTATAACTCCAGAATGGAGCTGTCTTTGTCTCATATGACCACTGTGTGTGCTTTCAAGTAAGCAAATAATCCAGTTTCTTTCTCAGCGCTACAAGGTGGGGTACTAACAAATGCTGTAAGGTTTCCTCTCAGTCTGCAGTAAAAGAAGAGAGTCACACATGCCTCCTAAGGAGAACTTCAGCCAAATTAGCCACTTCTATAAGGAGAGTTATCTGTTCCTCAGGCTCATTTCACAAACGTGTTGCTCTGCTCCTTCTGTTGTTAACAACTTTGATTCCCAACTTGACTAAAAGGTCTGCAGATGCAGAAACCATAAGTGGTAGCCAGCCTTAGTTTGGCCTCTAATTATGCCCACCACTTAATATTCACACCCTTGTGTGGTTCACTTCCACATTTCGTGAGGGCCTTTCTTTGTGACCAGTGAAATAAGGCAGAAGTAATGGTGTGTCACACCTCAGTTTCCATCTTGGAGGAGTGCTCATTTTTTCCTTCTCTCCCTCTCCCCCTCTCTCTCACCACTCACTCTGGGGGAGGCCAGTTACTGTGTCATGAAGACACTGAGGAAGCCAATCAAAAGACTTACGTGGTGCAAAGGAAGTCTCTGACTGACAGCCTGCCAGTTACCTTGTAAGAGCGCTTGGAAGCAGGTCCTTCAGCTCCAGTCAAGTCCTGAGAAGCCTGCAGCCCAGGTGACAGCTGACTGCACCCTCATGAGAGACCCTTAGCTAGAACCACTCAGCCTAGCTGCTCCCAGATTCCTGACCCTCTGACCCTATGAGATAATAAATATTATTTTCAGCTGCTAAATTTGGGGTAATTTATTACGCAGCATTTATAGCTAATACACCTTCTCTCTCTCTCCCTCCCTCCCTCAGTTGCTTAATACTATTGGTAACATTTTACAATTAAAATCTATTCAAGCAGTCTGCTCTAACCACCCCCCTCCTTTTTTTTTTTCAACTGACATTGGCGGCTTTTTTTTTTAACATCTTTATTGGAGTATAATTGCTTTACAATGTTGTGTTAGTTTCTGCTTTATAATAAGTGGATCAGCTATACATATACATATATCCCCATATCTCTTCCCTCTTTTGTCTCCCTCTCACCCTCCCTATCTCACCCCTTTAGGTGGTCACTGAGATCCACAATAGTTAAGTACTTGCCCAAGGTCAATTAATTACTGGAAGAAAAAAGATTAAAACCCTAATATGATATTATTTCCACATCCCTATGCTGCTTCAGACTTTATCATCAATTCAGTGTACTCCTAGGTGTTAAATAACAAGTATTAATGTTTATACTAAAAGAGCACTATGAAAATTAAAATCTACATACTGTCTTTGCACTAACTTATTTTTATTCCCTTTCTCTTGCCTCTTTTAATTGGGAAAAGTCCTAAAAGGATTAGAAATAAATAGAGAACATAGTAATTGTAGACAAAAGAAAGAACCAATTTGCCAATATACTATTTCTTTTTCAACCTATCTTTCAGAAGTGCTTGTTAGAACAAACTCTCTGCGACTTCTTTCATTTGTTTTTGTGTTTGTTCCTTTTGGATTTAATGGCCTTTAGAGAGGGGGACTATGTGGCTGTACTCCTAAAATTGACTGATTTACTCTCTGAAATTAAACGGTATATATGTATGTATTCTGTAATTATGAAGGCACTTACTAATGAACAGAAGTATAAATAGTTTTAACAAATGTCAGAAATGTGTTTAAAATACAACCAAATCAAATTTTGCAATGTCTTTAGCAATTAGTAAGCAAAATAAACAAGGTTTCCACGCCAACTCAAGAGGAAGACAAATGGAGATGTTTTGTACAAGAAAAGTTGGAGCAGAGTTTTTATTTAATAATAAGAAAATGCCAAGTACTCATTAGGGCATATTACAGAGAAGAAAATTGCAGCTGTTTATAGTTCTTCAGATGCAAATTATCCAACTGCATGATGCAAATTAATGTGTGATATTTTAGTCACACCAGTGACAGTATAGTGATACATGTGTTAATAACAAAAATTATGCTTTGAAGTTAAACCTACTTGAGTTCATATCCCAACTCTGGCAGTTACTAGCTATGGAACCTAGAGCAAGCTACCTACCTCTGTGTTGTCTCATCTGCAAAATGAGCATATAACTCTGCCAGGCACACAGTAACTACTCAGTAAGTTTACCTCTTATAGTAATTTTTATGATCCTAAAATTTTATTATTGACCTGTGTTATCATTATGGGGGAAAAGTATAACTTTAAAATACCTCACTTCTTCCCCTTCAAAGTCTCTTAGTATCTTGTGTTGACTATAAGGAAACTGGAAGTTTTAAAGTAGTATTCTGAATATGAACTTCTTGATCTTTAATATATAACAATGTTAATCACACAGTGAATTTATCAGGCCTATTATTCAATATCTACTATTTGTAAGTTAAGTGAACACCCAAATATTTCCAGAAAACAATCAATTATTGCACACAGAGGTTTTTGATATGATCATTTCAATCATCAGCTTATTTTAAACACCAATCTTTCTTAATTAAAAGGAACAGCACCTAAATAGGCAAAACCAGCCTCTGTATTTTTTATTGAAATATAGTTGATTTACAATATTATATTAGCTTCAGGTATACAACATAGTGATTCAAAATTTTTATAGATTATACTCCATTTAGAGTTATTATACAGTATTGTCTATATTCCCTGTGCTATACAATGTATCTTTGTAACTTATTTATTTTACACATAGTAGTTTGTACCTCTAAATCTCCTATCCATGTCTTGCCCCTCCTCCTTCTCTCTTCCTACTGGTAACCACTAGTTTGTTCTCTATATCTGTGAGTCTGTTCCTTTTTTGTTATATTCACATTTGTTTTATTTTTTGGATTCCACATATAATTGATAACCTACAGTATTTATCTTTCTCTGTCTGACTTATTTAACTAAGAATAATACCCTCCAGATCCATCCATATTGTTGGAAATGGCAAAAATTTGTGCTTTTTCATGGCTGAGTAGTATTCCATCTTCATTCATTCATTCATTCATTCACTCATGTGTTGACAGGCACTTAGATTGCTTTTGTATCTTGGCTATTGTAAATAATGCTGCTATGAACATTGGGGTTCAGTGTCTTTTTGAATTAATGTTTTTATTTTCTTTGGATATATACCCAGGAGTGGAATTGCTGGCTTATATGATAGTTCTATTTTTAGATTTTTTGAGGACCCTCCACAGTGGCGGCACCAATTTACACTCCTACCAATAGTGTACAGGGCTCCCTTTCTCTACATCCTCTCCAGCATTTGTTATTTATGGTCCTTTTGATGATAACAATTCTGAGAGCTGTGAGGTGATATCTCATTATGGTAGCCTATGTATAATTTTAAAACTAGAATTTGTATACTAGCAAACTTATGAAACTGGCCAATTCCTGAGGGTTTTTTCTTTCCTCTTGTAAAGTGGACTAATAGTGTGGTTGCAATCTTACAGCAAAGAGGTATTTTGAGGATTAATTAGAATGGAATGAAGTGTTCACCAATTTCAATACTGGCATGTGTATTTTTAAAGAATTAACATCATTTTAGTAATCTGCTTATATTTAGTCACTCAATAAACATGTTCCCAATTGTACATTGTGCAATTTTGTGTAGACTAAATTAGAAGATTTATGACAGTAACAAACAAAATTTATTTCTACACAGTGCAGTAATTTTAAAAGTAATATTAATATGAACACCCGATAAAATATTAAATAGTACCTTAAAACATGACAAGTTTTAGGTCCAAGTACAAACTTAACAACCATGATATAGATTTATTTATGTTCCTCTTCTTTGGGATGAATTTTTATTCAATATCTGATCAACTTCAAGCCAATTAAGAGAAAATTTGAAGACCAAATTAGAGCAGAATCTTCTCAGAGTTGAGAGCACCTCTCTATGTCTATTAAACATACAACATTATTTTATAATGTATTATTTGTACAGGAAGGGAGTTGAACACAATTTCTCAGAAACAGGGACACATCAGTAGATATATCTAAGTGGGAAAACACCTCACCTCATTGCCTACTTCCGGATTTAGAGGGAGTAAATCTGCACAGCTGCTTGACTACCGAGTGTCCTGGTTAAATAGCTGAAGCAGGTGATGCAACTCTAATAGTAATAAAAGTTGTCTTATCTTAAAGAATGTGGCAGATAACTTTCATAATTTTGTCTTTAAAGGCTAAGAAGAAGCTTCAAAACCATTGTTTCTCTCACTATTTAGAAACTGCTGTGGGGAAGAAAATCCTCCATAATCATAAGGTGCCATGATCATTACTGAACAGCTCACTTAAGCATATTACAATGATGATCAAAGATTCAAATTACATTGAAAAGAGAAAAATATTCAGTTATCCAGAAAAACAATATTATTCCAATTAGCAGAACTTCAATTATGCCTTTAAAAAACTTTTCCTTTAAAGGAAATAGACATTTTTAGTAAGCAGAGCAATTAGACAAAGTCGGAAAATTGACAAAGGGCAAATGTTCTCATATTTTTTAATAGAAAAAAAAAAGGTTTACCTTAGTGAGCTTAACATTGATAACTGGAAAGGTATTTAATCGCTTTCCGTTTCCCAACCTTGCAATACTTTCTTACTACCAAGCATGTAGAAAAAATATTTCCCCTGAAAGTAATACATTCGTCTTCTCTCTTTCATCCTGCTCATCCTTCAGGTCATTTTCTCCCAGAAAAGACCTCCACGCCCACCTCCTCAAGTTGAGTTAGGCAACACCTGAATGTGCTCTAAACTTTCCCCCTCTGACTTGTAGTTCACCCTCCACCCCCTACTAATCTGTTAATTCTCTAAATACACGGACTATGGACTTTTAATTACGGTAGCCTTGATCTGGTATAAGGAAGGTATCAATGACTGTTTGTCGAATTAACAAAGAATGAAAAAAGAAATCACCAGTCTTGTTTTGTGTGACATCTTCATCATTCAAGCAAGCAAGGGAGGAAACTTTTCACTGCCTACGGTGAGCTCCCATGACAGCTGCTTCAATGTGAACCCCACTAACCAGGACTGTGGTCAGAAATACAGTTAGAGACATCATAAATCACCAAAAGACTATCTGAGGATCAGGCTACTGGCACTAAAACAAATTGAGAGTATGTTCACCAACTTTTTACTTCTCCCCAGCTCTCTCTTCCTATACACATGTCCTCTCCTCTCTTCAACCTTCCCAAGATCAGTTTTATAAGTGCTGCTAGAAAGTAGGCAGATCTCTACATAAATATTATCAGCCCACTGCTGTTTTCACTAGTATAGCTCATTTAATTTTTAAAGACTTTTCCCCTCTTTGTATCCTTTTAGTACAGATATTCCTTAAGCCAATATAAACTACGAATTTTTTTCTGCATATAGTTTTTCACATGTAGGGATTAGTTGACAGTCAGATGAAAATAAGAATGAGTGCTGAGGAAGGCTGCCGCTTTTCCAGGATGGGTCTTCACCATGCCCTGCCAATCACCCTTTCAGTGTCACCAGTGGTACCTGTGCCTGCTTATATTATTGACCTCTACAAAAAAACCTTGCCACTCCTCCCTTAAAATTACCTAGAAAAACATTAAGTCAAAGAGGTTCTGGAGACCAACATTTTCTTAATAATAGAGAATTTTAAAAAGTGAAGTGTACTTCTGTTTTATTTTAGCAAGCTTTTTCATTCTTGTCCACATTAAATTTTCATGATAATTTACTAATCTATTTCTTACCTATAGTTAATTTTAAATGTATAAAAACTTAACAGAGAAATATGAGTGATTGTCAGTTTGTCTTCCCTTCTTCCACCCATTGCATTGAGCTATCTGCCATTGGGAGACAAAGGGAGAGTAAGACATGATACTTATCTTTCCAGAACTGACATTCTAGTGTCATTGCCAAATGCAAACAGAAGAAACCATAAGACAAGCAAATGTGTTGTATATGACTAGAAAAGCAGTTAGTTCTATTTAAAATCTCAAATAAGTGACTTTTTCAAAGGGTATGAAACTAATTTATTAAATTTGCAGTCCTCCCTTCTGTTTAGGTTAAATTTCAAACTTCTAAATAGTTTTTGGCCAGTAAATGAAACGTGTTCTTTATTGATATAATTGAAATAACTTCAATTTTTACTCAAACTGCTTTTCTGAAAAGTAAAACAAAGTTTATTGATTTTAGGTATATAAGATAAGAATTCTTCAATCATGTTGGAATGCTAAAATATTTTTAGATTACTGCATGGGAAATGTTTTTGTCAGTTTCTAGATTGCTCAAATGATAGCTGTTGGGCATCATTTCAGATTAGGAGAAGGTTCTTTAAAGCTTCTCAGAAGTCAGAAGGAGCTTCAAACTAGGCTTAAATCTCACTGCAAATCTCTGGATTTCAGTACAGCATTTATACCCAAAATACTACCCTAATAGTCCAAAATTATATGCAGGCTCCTGACTTTGGCACACATTTTTGGTTCAAGGTCACTCTTAAAACATTGGTTCAAGTCCATTTTTATAGCCTTTTTATTTGGACCTAACAACAGAGTGGAAGCTTGGTTTTCGTTCTTCACTACACCAAAGATAGATTCCCTAGGCAATAGCTCCCTAGTTTCCATTTAGAAATTTAAATGTTTTACCCAAATCAGGGATGAGAGTAGGGAGGGTAGTGGGGGTGCAGGGTATACTCTGCTGTCAGATAATTTTGGGAAACCATATATAGTCTTCTCCTAGAGTTTTGCAATTCATACTAGTGTAGTATAGGCTTGGAGAATTTTCTGCTGTGAAAAAAACTTGTTCAGCTTTATTTAACCTAATATTTTCCAATGAGCCACAGAAACTGTGCTGCAGGAAACACCATTAATATCTCAAAGGACACTAGTGTTCTAAGAAACAAAGTTTGTAATTGCTGCTGTAAGAAAAATCTGAGGCAGGCTGAGGTGATTCTGAATTTGATCTCAAATCATTTTCTCAGCATTATCTACAATTACATGTGAAGTTCAAATAGGCAGATGAAATGGAAAATATTACAGTAGCTTTTAATGGAACTTGATAAATATGCTATTTAAGGATGTTGAAATATGCCTCATTTCTCCTTTCTCGTATTAATCAGAAAAAATAAACTCAGTTTCAGAATAGTCTGGATAAATAAGCAAAGATTATTATAGCTAAAAGCACAAATTTTCAAACCTCCTATATGAGTAACGTATGCAATAATCTATTATCATTTCAACCCCTCTGTACACTATTTTGTTTTTGTTTGTTTCCACCTCAGAAATCCTTCATCTACTATATTATCAATCCATTGCATTCAATTTCCTTTATTCCGTAAGGGCATCAAAAACTTAGTGGACTATTGTACATCAACTACTTCAGTTTTTTAAAAGTTTAGTAGAGCTGTATTTTATGAGAATCTTTTATATTTAAGTCCTCCCTAAACTTAAAATACAAAATTCATTAATTTTTATATAAAGTTCTTTATTCCTTTCATCTCTCACCTTTTTCTTTCCTGTTCACAGACAAAAGATATTTTCTTCCTTTTTATTCTTAGGACACTAGCCAATGACCCTATCAAGTACTTGTGGCCACACCAGTAGAAGTGATTACATTCTTCTGCAGGAAAATTGACTGGAGCAACTGAAGAATCTCTAGAGACAGTTCTCCCCAATATACATTAAACTTTTTTTCTCTGAGAAGGACGTTGTCTGCCTAAAAGGCAAGTTCTACCTGGACATGGATATTGGATAATTCTTCTCTCTCCTGCACCCTAATCCCTTTGTCTTTATATATTATTACACAAACCCAACTAGCTGAATAACTTTAATGACGTTTTCTTTGTTAGTAAATTTGGTATGGCTTCTCTACCTAAGTCAGGTGCAGATATCATCTCAAATACAGATGCGAATCTTGGTCAAGAAACAGTCAAATGTTCAGTGATTCTTTAATGTGGTTTTCAGAACCATGTGAAAGGCAGACAATTTTATTTTCCAACCTATTTTGCTTGCAGAAAGATTGGATATGAACCAGGAGGACATTATGTTAAGTGAAATAGGCTAAATACAGAAAGACAAATACTACATGATACAACTTACAGGAAGAATCTAAAATATTAGTTTTAAAGATGTTAAAATAAAATAAAAATTAGTTTTCTCTTATGGAAGCAGAGTAGAATAATGGTTGCTAGGGGCTGGAGGGTGGGGGAAACAAGGAGATATTAGTCAAAGGATACTAAGTTTCAGTTTTGCAAGGTGAATAAATCCAAGAGATATACTGTACAGTGTAGTGTCCATAGTTTACAATATTGTATACTTAAATATTTTCTAAGACGATAGACCTTATGTTAAGTACTTTTATCACAAATAATAATAATAGTAATTAATAAAAAAGGGCAGGAGGAAACTTTTGGAAGTGATAGGTACGTTTATGGCATAGAATATAGTGATGTATTCTTACCTCTGAATTCATCAAGTTTTATACATTAAATAAGTACAGCTTTTTATATGTCAATCATACCTCAATAAATTTTTTAAAGAAAGATTGGATACGGTTTAGGAAAAGGAGGAATTCATATGGAAGCTCTTTTCATTTAATATTAATTTTTCTCAGTATTCCTTAGATATACACAATTCCTGCCTCTTCTTCTATGTGCCATATGTGAAATTAAAACATAGAAAAATATTGTATTCCAGTAGTGATGAAAAAGAAGTTACTCTGCTACCATAAATTCTTTGATACAGACGAAGAAAGCTGGACTCTTTAGAAAAGAAAGAAAGCTTTGCCTTAATCCCCAATTTACAAACTGCTAGGTTCGTAGTCTTTCACTAATCTGGATAGACCCTCTAGGCTTATGGTTTCTTCCCTGTTGGATTTTCTAGACTGGAGTTTGTCTCTTTAAATCACTGCTTTCATGAGGTGGTCATAGGAGGTGAAACTCTAATTTGGGGCATCTGGGTTCATAATCATAAGTGGCTCATTTAAGTGCCTTGTAAGCTGGCATTGATGCCTGTTCTCCAGGTTCCCTGCTGCAGCACCACTTGAAAGTGTCAGAAGAGAGTCAGACCTGCCTGTCATTTTGAAACTGTGGCACCAGTCCTATTTTTCCCCAGCAATGAATTCATTCATGGAAGATGCCTTCTTAAATAGTAGCTGCAGAGCTGTTATCACGTGCATTTCCAAGCCAGTTCACCAAATGTTGGAGCCATTAAGATTTGTCAGAAAGGTTGAATGGACCCAGAAGAATTTCCTTGATGCATAATTCAGAGATTCATTCCTGATAAGCCCATTTCAAAATCCCCCAGGGTAGAGATTAACTCAGGAGTCCTCTAAAGGTTCCAAAACGTTCCCAGGACACCCGAGGGAATCCTGCTGAATTAGAAGCCTTGTCTCATTAAGTAGTGGTTTTCAGCCTTAGCTGCCCATTAGACTCACTGGAGAGCTTTAAACAAACACTGATGCCTGGGTCCTTCCTGCCTTCGCAAGATTCTGATTAAACTGATCTGTGGTTTCCCCAGTAATCTAATGTGATCCCCTCAGGCTCAGCTTTGGAGCCAGCCATGTCAGAATTATCTGGGGAGCTTTTAAAATTCCTGATGCCCAGGCTGCACCCCAAATACATTTAATGAGAATCTTTGTGGGTGGAACCTGGTATCAGTATTTTTTAAAGTTTTGCAGCTGATTACAATATTTAGCCAAGGCTGAGAAATAGAAAAGTCTAGAAAAGGAACCCCTTCCATATATCTAAAAGCTGGCTTCTTGCATCCTCTTCAATTCACTTGCATCTCTGAAAGCTCTAAAACTATAGGCTGAAGAGTTGTAATACAACTAAGTCACAAGGTTAAATACATGATCAGATGCTCTGGATTAATATAGAAATGAAAGTGATGGCCAGTTCAGATGACAATTTACGAAATAAATAAGAGATGCACCTGTGGCAATAAGTTGTTACTAGCACTTAATAAGTGCCAGGCACTGGTGTTAGCCTAAAAAAAGGGGAAGACCATAAAATGAAAAATTATTCTTAACATTAAAGTTTTCAAAGACTAGCTAATATTTCCAAATCTAGCTACTTCCAAATTGCTAGTATTTCCAAATGTTCCATAATTTACAGCCTTGACAACTTAAAGAAGAGAATAAGGTCACCAGTTCTACAGGATTCCATTTTGTCAGTAATTCTATGATTTTGATTCAGTTCCATAGATATGTTCCTCTTTGTCTATTTTTTTTAGAGATGTGATTGTCATGATTTTCTTATTTTTTATTTTGACGGCGTGAATTATTGTTCTTTTAGATAACTTGCTAAGAACTCTTTGGAGAATAAGCAAGTTTGCTATCTTTGTATTTAGAGGTGATATGTGTATTTGTTAGCTACTAGGAGAGATTCTTGTTGAGCAGGAGCTTATCCAAAGAATTGTTGACAGTTGAGTCACCGAAGATTTTGTGGTCAAATCAGATCCAACAGCAGTGTGTTTATTTGCTTTTTGCCAATTGTTAGGCCATATCCAGTCACAGTCTAACAATCCAAAAGACAATATTGCCAAATCATTGGCCAGTTTTCAGAATGGCTAACCCTTTTCTTGCTATGGAACTTACAATGCTTAATAATAACAAGTGAGGCATACTTTTTCTTGAATCAATGGCTTATGGCAATTAAGGATTTCCTCTCAAAAGGAATTGGAACCAAAAAACTTTTTAGTAATTGGATGCCAAAAGCAAGAAAATCATCCTGAGGGACTGAGTTTTCAGAGTCCACATGTGTCTCTCAGGGCAGTTGTTGCTTGCCCAGTGCACTGCTGCTGTCTCTCACTCACCACCTCAACTTCCAGCTTAAATAGCAGTGTTATTTGTGTCAGGTGAGGAGTGATTGCCTCTGTCTGCTGATGGGTTGCCTGGTCCAATTATCTAAATTCACCCTCTGGCCTTAGTCCCCAAGGGGAGAAACTCTGACAACAGCAGTGGAAGTATTGACCATCCATTGCCAGTCCTTTCGTGATATTATTAATGTTCTCCTCTGCAGAGAATGTGGATATTTATTTCATTTTGAAGGGGCATTTTATGCTTTTATTTTTCTTTTTATTAGTTCAGGTTAAGTTCTAGTTTCATCACTTAGAAACCTACTAAAAGGCTAATGTGGTGCCACCAGAGAACAAGTTGAGAGGAGAGGCTTTCTTGCCTCCGGAGTAAGAATAACGTGCGATCTCATGACCCGTTCTCCAGTGATAGCTTCTCTCCCCTCCAGAGTCAGAAATACAGTTCAGCATCTCTTGGCCTCTTATGAATTCCTACTTTTACATAGTCAGGTCTTGCTTATATGGCTACTAATACAAGTCTTGTTTCTGTTGGGTTACTTGGTGCATTTTTTCTGACATTGACTCATTCTTATCTAGATTCAAAATTTTCACAAGACAACACTATACTTAAGACTGAAGTGAGACCCTTACAACCCAAGGTAGCTCAAGTAATTTTTTAATTCCCTAAAGATGTGAGACATGAGCCGTCATATCCACCTCCTTATCACTCCTGTTCTCTTCCTCCAGGCCCTCCATTCACCTGCCCCAGATCAACACCTTCTGGAAGGAGAATTATACACCCAGGTTTTTCACCTCACCTACCTACTCCAGTCCATTATCTTAGCAATATCTTATAAGCCACATTCCTATGAGTGAGCAGTGCTTCTGCTGGTGAAGTAAGCAGTCCTTCAAGATCCATTAACATCTTCAGGTCACTTTTCTTTCATTCAAAGCAAAGCCATGAGAATGGACTGGGGGCTTTTGTATGGTAACCCAGAGAAAAACTGTTTCAGGTCACTGGCATCTAACTTTTCATGCAAATTTTTATCATCTAAGACATTTAAATCTATACCATCTTAAAAGGCCTCCAAAGAAGGATATTTAACAACCAGTGAATGAATTTAAGGCATCAGAACACTGAAAATGAAATTCAAAGTTTAATCTTAACCTTTACCACTTTCTGACCTCTGCTGAGTTTCAATGTAGTAGACAATCCAATTGCCTTTTACTTTCTCATCTTAATGAAAATAGGAAGGAAACATCTTTTGTTCATTTGTTCATCAATTCAATTAAGGATTGAGGAATGTAAACAATCTACAAGTTTTATAATTTCAATTTTTTTGTTTTCTTTGACTTTTTAAAATTCTGTTGAGCACTTTCTTTGTACCTGGATTTCTTTGTACCTGGATACAGTAGCTTCAACTTCACATGTGACAATTTGCATGTTTTATGTATGAGGCATTCAATTTTAAAATTGAATAATAGGAAATGACTATCAGAATTCTGTTCTATGTTATTCTCCATATATTTTTCCATGGAGTGCCTTAGGATTTCCTATAAACAACAGTGATTAGCCCCTTGTTATGGAGAAGCCTGACAGGCTTCTTCTTCAATAGGATAGCACAACTTGACAACAATTTTGGAGCTACTGAAATGATCCCGATGTAAATTTCCCTTTCCAGGAGAATTTATCATATCAAGAAAGTATATAGACTAGGTATACAGTCTATGGAAAAGCTTATAGAAGTGAAGGTTATTTACATATTTTATATCATGTCTTTTAGTACATTGGTATTGTGACATTCTAATTTATAATGATATAAAATGACTTTCTTTCCTTCCTTCCTTCCTTCCTTCTTTCCTTCCTCCCTTTTTCTTCCTTTCTTTTTTTACTGTAGAATTAGAGTTAGAATAGAAATTGTCTACCAAATTGGCTTTATGGTTACTCAAGGTCAATGCTAAATTGTGTTTCAAACTATAAAAAACGTCAGCATTTTGTGTATGTTTTAACATAGCTGAGTTTCATGGTTTCAAGAAATTTTAATATAAAATAAAACATATATATCTGAATGCATTCCAATCAGATATTCCAATTGATCCCAAATAATTATGAATATTATTCACTTTCACTGGATTTTACATCTAATTTTTCACTTTTTCATTACTTGGTAAAAGCATTCAAAAGGAATTAGCATATGGAAGAATTCTATAGTGTTTAGGTTCAGTAACCTTATTATTACAATTTGAAATTAGTTCTGACAGCTCAACTTATCATTGAGATAACATTCACTTTCATCTCATTCAATGTTTATGGTAATTATATGAGTACTTAGATTGTTCACATTTATATTATATATTCTGAGGTTTAGAATAAAATAGACTGTAAGAACTAGAAGGTATATTGGAGATCATCTGTAGATTAAAAAAAAATGAGAATTGGAAAAAGTAAGAAATTGTTCCAAAGTCATTCATAGGCAGGGATTGGACCTATCTGTCATAATTTCCACCTGGGCTCTGTTTTCTCCACCAAGTTCTGTTATCCATTATAAATCTCAATAACTTTTAAATAAATTTATTTATTGATGTGAGCCAAATTCTGTTGCTCACAGAGAAGTAGCTATCCACAAAACTTTCCTCCAAGTAGTTATTTCCTTACCTAAACTTCAGTATAATCAGAACAATATTCTAGAACTAGCACATTAACATTATTAATAGAGGTAATAATAAAGCCATACTGTTAGCAATCCATTTAAATGGCCTTAACATTCTATATCAATTATAGTTTAAAAAGTGGATTCTCTCATTTTCATATTGGAAATGTAATTCCCCATATTCCCATATTGGTTCATTAGTTTGGAAGCCTAAAAGCCATTTACTAAACAAGCAGCAAAAGTTTTAAATACTCACTATAATCCTAACACTGTGCTAGGCAAATGTTTACACCATCACCCCATGCATTCTTTTTCAATTGACTTTAACGTACATAATATTATAAAATGATATGAAAATAACATTGTTCAAGTACTAGTAATACAAACAAAATTTCCTTCCACTCAGTGATTTTAAATTCTTAATGTATATGTTAGGTATATATTGATATTTTACTGCATAAAACTTAATACTTTTGAAATTGGTTATTAATCATAACTGCTAAATGATAAATCCAACCCTGACATATCAACATGAAAAGAATAACTGATTCTTGAGGAAAATGTAATTATTTACATTTAAATCATGGAATTAACATCTCTTCCAACTCACTTTTATTTCCTACTTCACATTCACATTTCTCTTAAGGTAACATGGAACTTTTATGGCACAGAATATTTAGATAAAGAAAATGTTAGAAGGAACCTATTTTTGTGCCTAGGTAAATAATTAAGCAATCAAATACAAGCTCTTTATGATACGAACAGATGAGGATACCACAGATTCCCTTCTGTTTTAAAACTATACACAATTGCACAAGTCACTGAATGCATATTTTCAGTATTTCACACCATGGAAATATTTTTTCAAGGGAAATCAAATTATTTTTAAAAATTATCTGTTCCTCAAACTAATGGTAAGTCATTTTTGGTGAGCATTTCCTGAGTACTCTATTAGAGTTCCTAATGACTTTTGCTAGAACACAATAAATCACATTTCAGTATGAATACTAGCATTTACATTTTGCTTAACATATGAGCATTTTGAGCTTAGGACATGGAGAATATATTTTCAAATTGGCTTGAGTGATCAGCTCCAACTATAGTATTAGTAGATTTGCCCTACTCCAGGAGATAGTTTTAGGAACATAGTTTAACTATCCTGATTTAGAGCCAATAGAAAGTTATATTTAATTTTTTTTCAAAAAAAAAAGGAAACTGAGAAAACATGTCACTTGAAAATTGATCCTTTCACAGATTAAGATTCATAAGCTGTGTTGTAAATAAAAAACATTACTTACTGTAATTATTCTTCATCTCTTGGGTCCCTTTGACTTTGCCTCGTTTATCAATCCTCAGATACCACTGTGTTCGACAGAAGAGTCTTCTCACTCTTATATCCCCTCCTTCCATGTAATCATAACTTCTTGTATGTCGCTCAGGGCTGGAACAGTTCACATTTGTAGCCATTTGCTCTGGAGTCATGTCATTGCAAGCTAAAGATATAGTGCCCACTAGACAGATAATGTGGAAGCATGATCTGTAGAGCAAACTTGGCAGGATCCATGTCAGTATCCATTTGCGCATTATAGTATAGTGCCCCGGGTGTTCATGAATAACATAATGAAAATTAAATCTTGAGTTGATTGTTGTTCCTAGGTCATTGACCTCGTCCTATCTGTGAACTGTAGATTGATTTAAGAAAGAGTAGTTGCACTCTCCAAGTTGTTAGCCTTATCCTTTTAGTTCCTGATAACAATATAGAATTCCTCCTTAAATAACTCTGTCAGTATATCCTTATAAAAACAGGTTGTAATAAGCTCAGTTGCTGCGTTGCTGTTTGCTACTTGACTTCTGTTTGCAATGAGAGATTAAGAATGGGGAGGGAGGAGAGAGAGGAAGATGAAAAGTTATATGTATAAATTTCAGTGTGTAAATACTATTATAACATACTGTGTAATTCATACTGTGAAGGTACATTTAAAACAGCTTTCACAGAGGATGTCAATGTCTTTACCACTCTGTATGTAGATTTACAAAAGTTATGCATTAGTAGAGACAAATCAGAATATGATTGTACCATTCATTCCAGTTCGTACTTGGTAAGAAACATCCTGCAATTAGAGCTGTTGATTTAAATTAAGTTCTAAAATTACTATTAACAAAATATAAATGCTTTTCCCTATGTTTCTTTATTATATTCTTTTACGTTTGTGGTTTGTCTGTTATTTTCTCCTGAACTGCCCACATTTCTCAAGTTAAATGTCAGGATTGCTCTGGAGAATTTCAACCTTATCTTTATGTAAGTTCTACAGCAGAATTACTATAGATAATCTCACAGCTCAAAAATCTGGTAACTTTACTTTTCCCCTCAGTACTAAAACCAGAAAAAGAGATAAACTACTCACAAATATTCAGCATTATTTTTAAAGACAAATAACAGTCACTTACTTGTTCTGTTGATAACAGCTGGATACACAAGAATTCCATGTCTGTTGTCTGCCCTGTGCAACTTGAGCCTCTCTACTGTAGCTACAAACTATTTCTCAGCTGAGAAATTCTCCAGCAGAATCATAATTGTTTCCATAAATCAACAGGCAAGAGGATTTTCTCTGTGTATGTGAGCGCATGTGAGCTTGTGTGTGTGTGTGTGGAGCCTTTTATTCAGGGCTTTTCGATAAATACCTTTGCTGACCTCATTGGAAGCAATTAAAACTTAACCAGTGAGCTGTTAGTTGAATACAACAGTGAGACTAAAGGAGGCTTGTATAGTATTCATTCAATGGTCATGAGAGGGAGCTATGAACATGGTTTATGCTCAGACCTACAACTGGGTACCTACTTTGTAGAAACAAATCTCTGACTCTGAAGCAGTTAGAAGGGGAAAGGGAATTTTTTAGATTGTCTTATAACATAGCAGTTGTATATAAGTTGAAAATATTTCTTGGAACATGTATATAAAAGGGATTTTTTTAATTTAAAATCTTTTACATAGCTTTATGATACATGCATTTCTACTGTTACTCCTTTGTGTTCAGAATGTTAGAATGAAACTACTAATGTGTATAAATTCACATCTTACTGTCTTCAAGAACTATATAACTGAGTTAAGGGTATATCTCTTCATACAGAGATATTTCAGCATTGCATATGAATATAATTTTATATCTTAAGTTACTAGACTGAAAGTAAGAATAACAACATTCTTATTTGAGTTGGGCCACTAATTACCAGTATGACCTGGGCAAGTCACTTGACGTTTCTGAATCTCAGCTGCTACATTTGTAAAATTGGTCTAGATGATTCTGTTGTGCCTTGTAGTTTTAAAATTCTGTGACTTGTTACTTACACTAACTACTAAGATAAGGAAGAGGATACATACTTTTAAAATTATTATTCTTAAAAATTAAAAAATAATTTATATGGTTTTATATTGGTTATCAATGTTTGACTCTTGCCCTTAATAAGAACATTAATGCAATAAATAAATGTTAATTTAGGGATGGAATTTTAAGAGGTATAGCTCATGTAAATAAGAGAACGCTACTTTGCTTTCCAACATGAGTTATTCTCCCCTTTATTTCCTGTTCTAACATGTATATAGTAACATTCTAGTGTTTTATTAGATATTTGTTGGAAAATAATTGCATTGTTCACCTAAAACAATATTTAGGAATACATATTAAAATTCTCTTTCCCATATTAACACCCCAACACACACATACACACACACGCACACACACACACACCACAAACACTTGAAATGCACTACTTTACCACCAGGTGGTGCATGTAGACCAAATAGGAAAACAAAATTAAGTACGTTCAGTTGTATTATAATTTATGTGATTTCCCTTTGTTCTGAGACTGAACGAGGAAGAAATAGAAAATATGAACAGACCAATGACAAGCACTGAAATTGAAACTGTGATTCAAAATCTTCCAACAAACAAAAGCCCAGGACCAGATGGCTTCACAGGCGAATTCTATCAAACATTTAGAGAAGAGCTAACACCTATCCTTCTCAAATTCTTCCAAAATATAGCAGAGGGAGGAACACTCCCAAACTCAATCTACGAGGCTACCATCACCCTGATACCAAAACCAGACAAAGATGTCACAAAGAAAGAAAACTGCAGGCCGATATCACGGGTGAACATAGATGCAAAAATCCTCAACAAAATACTAGCAAACAGAATCCAACAGCACATGAAAAGGATCATACTCCATGATCAAGTGGGGTTTATTCCAGGAATGCAAGGATTCTTCAATATACACAAATCAATTAATGTGATACACCATATTAACAAATTGAAGGATATAAACCATATGATCATCTCAATAGATGCAGAGAGAGCTTTTGACAAAATTCAACACTGATTTATGATAAAAACCCTCCAGAAAGTAGGCATAAAGGGAACTTACCTCAACATAATAAAGGCCATATATGACAAACCCACAGCCAACATCGTCCTCAATGGTGAAAAACTGAAAGCATTTCCACTAAGATCAGGAACAAGACAAGGTTGCCCACTCTCACCACTGTTGTTCAACATAGTTTTGGAAGTTTTAGCCACAGCAATCAGAGAAGAAAAGGAAATAAAAGGAATCCAAATTGGAAAAGAAGAAGTAAAGCTGTCACTGTTTGCAGATGACATGATACTATACATAGAGAATCCTAAAGATGCTACCAGAAAACTACTGGAGCTAATAAATGAATTTGGTTAAGTAGCAGGATACAAAATTAATGCACAGAAATCTCTTGCATTCCTATACACTAATGATGAAAAATCTGAAAGTGAAATTAAGAAAACACTCCGATTTACCATTGCAACAAAAAGAGTAAAATATCTAGGAATATACCTACCTAAGGAGACAAAAGACCTGTATGCAGAAAATTATAAGACACTGATGAAAGAAATTAAAGATGATAGAAACAGATGGAGAGGTATACCATGTTCTTGAATTGGAAGAATCAACATTGTGAAAATGACTATACTACCCAAAGCAATCTACAGATTCAATGCAATCCCTATCAAACTACCACTGGCATTTTTCACTGAACTAGAACAAAAAATCTCACAGTTTGTATGGAAACACGAGAGACCCCGAATAGCCAAAGCAATCTTGAGAAAGAAAAATGGAGCTGGAGGAATCAGGCTCCCTGACTTCAGACTATACTACAAAGCTACAGTAATCAAGACAGTATGGTACTGGCCCAAAAACAGAAATATAGATCAATGGAACAGGATAGAAAGCCCAGAGGTAAACCCATGCACATATGGTCACCTTATCTTTGATAAAGGTGGCAAGAATATACAGTGGAGAAAAGACCGTCTCTTCAGTAAGTGGTGCTGGGAAAACTGGACAGCTACATGTAAAGGAATGAAATTAGAACACTCCCTAACACCATACACAAAAATAAGCTCAAAATGGATCAAAGACCTAAATGTAAGGCCAGACACTATTCCTTAGAGGAAAACATAGGCAGAACATTCTATGACATAAATCACAGCAAGATCCTTTTTGACCCACCTCCTAGAGAAATGGAAATAAAAACAAGAATAAACAAATGGGACCTAATGAAACTTAAAAGCTTTTGCACAGCAAAGGAAACCATAAACAAGATGAAAAGACAACCCTCAGAATGGGAGAAAATATTTGCAAATGAAGCAACTGACAAAGGATTAACCTCCCAAATTTATAAGCAGCTCATGTAGCTCAATATCCAAAAAAACAAACAGCCCAATCCAAAAATGTGCAGAAGACCTAAATAGACATTTCTCCAGAGAAGATATACATATTGCCAACAAACACATGAAAGGATGCTCAACATCATTAATCATTAGAGAAATGCAAATCAAAACTGCAATGAGGTATCATCTCACACTGCTCAGAATGGCCATCATCAAAAAAATCTCCAAACAATAAATGCTGGAGAGGGTGTGGAGAAAAAGGAACCCTCTTGCACTGTTGGTGGGAATGTAGATTGATACAGCCACTATGGAGAACCATGTGGAGTTTCCTTAAAAAACTAAAAATAGAACTACCATACGGCCCAGCAATCCCACTACTGGGCATATACCCTGAGAAAACCATAATTCAAAAAGAGTCATGTACCACAATGTTCATTGCAGCTCTATTTACAATAGCCAGGACATGGAAGCAACCTAAGTGTCCATTGACAGATGAATAGATAAAGAAGATGTGGCACACGTATACAATGGAATATTACTCAGCCATAAAAAGAAACGAAATTGAGTTATTTGTAGTGAGGCGGATGGAACTAGAGGCTGTCAAACAGAGTGAAGTAAGTCAGAAAGAGGAAAACAAATACCATATGCTAACGCATATATATGGAATCTAAAAAACAACACAAAATGGTTCTGAAGAACCTAGGGGCAAGATAGGAATAAAGATGCAGATGTAGAGAAGGGACTAGAGGACATGGGGAGGGGGAAGGGTAAGCTGGGACAAAGTGAGAGAGTGGCACGGACACATATACACTACCAAATGTAAAATAGATAGCTAGTGGGAAGCAGCCACATAGCACAGGGAGATCAGCTCAGTGCTTTGTGTCCACCTAGAGGGGTTGGATAGGGAGAGTGGGAGGGAGACACAAGAGGGAGGAGATATGGGGATATATGTATATGTAAAGCCGATTCACTTTGTTATACAGCAGGAAGTAACACCATTTTAAAGTAATTATACTCCAATAAAGATGTTAAAAAAATAAAATAAAAATTAAAAAAAGAGAAGTCCACAGTCTATTTAGGGAAAGAAAACATGAAAAGTAAATCACAATAATTTTATAATTTGTAATTCAAGACAATAATAGAAAGATTATCAAAAGCCTGCACAAAGTGATCTCTTCAAAGAATTAGGGAATAACTGTTAGGACAGTTTAGAGAAGTACAGCTGGTAAGTAGGCTGGGAAGAGAATATTCTCGTTCATGCAGTATTACAAGTGCAAGTAATGAGATACATGAGCAGAGTAAAATTTTTACTAAAGAGAATAATTTAAGAAAGAGGTTGAGGAGAGTCTAGAATGAATGCAGGCAAGAGAATGGAGGGTTCAAATCTTTCAGGATCATAAATAACAAGCCAGATCATCTCACCTCAACTGGGAAACAATTAGGAGCTATGAAGTATTTTGGAAATGGTTAGTAATAGGTTCATTTATCTTGTGATGGTATAAAGGATGGTTTGGGGAGCAGAAAACTAGCATGGAGACAAATCAAGAAGCTATTACAGTAGGTTCTAGTGTGCGATGATAACTTCCAGAATCAACAGATTAGCAGTGGGAAGAGAAAAAAAAAGCCGTTTTGAAGCCAGTAATTTCATTTACTAAGAAGAAAAAGGGGGAGTCAAAGATGATCCTAAGGCTCTTTTGAGTTGAGAAGATGATAGAGCTCTTTAGATGCCAGCTTTGGAAAGCCATTTTAGAGGAAATTATGAATACAGTTAAAAAAAAATATTCAGCCGTACCTATGCATAGAGTTTACACATAAAGTCTGAAGTTTAAGAGAAAAAAAAAAAACTGTGCTAAATTCCATGAAAAGAAGTGAAACATAAAAGTGCCTTTGAGAGGCATCCCAGAGAAGGTAGAGTCCATAGAACAGGCAGCATAGAGAAAAGTCTATTTGGGAAACCAAGCTCTACATTTCTGGTAACTCCACAGCACACAACAGAAGCAGCAAAGCTCCAAAGAGTAAAGCCTGCCCATGTGTCTAAACAGACTGGCTCATAAGCACCCCTCATAAAGATTTCCCATGTTTTAAAAGAAATCTGGAAGAGCAGAGAACTCAGACCTGAAGGAACTGTGTGAGCAGAGTCAGTGAACACCCAGAAGTAACCAGAGTAGACAAATGACTCAACAACCAGAAGCCCTTGGCTTGGCCCTGAATAAAACCCTTGAATTCTATCTCATCTTGAAGAAGAAGAGGGGAACCCAAGAATAATTGACATAAGTTTTCCACTAACTGGGGGTGGGAGGTAAGGGGGTTTGAAATTCTCAAAGTTGAAGCTAGGTTGATTTATAAATGTAAAGTTATATGTTATCCTTTGCATATTTGAGATTGTGGTCCAAGATTTATTTCCACTACATTCCCACCACTATCACCACACTATAGATTTATCTTCATCTTTTCTTCTGTCAGTCCCATTTCATAAATTCAGTCTCAACTTTGAATCATGCCATACAACCAACATTTCTCATTTCCTTGATTCATTCACTTAACAAATATTTATCAAATGCCTACTGCGTGCCAGATGTTGTCTTGGACTTTTGGAGATACAATGGTGAGTATTCTAGAAGTGGTCTTTGCACTTAAAGAGTATGCATCCCAGTGGGAGAACATAAACGCGCTGATCTTTGGCATGTGTGTGTGTCAGGGGCAGGGTGGGTGTGGATGGTATACAAAGAAGGTATTCAAGAAGATAGGAGGCAGAGAGGTAAATGGGTAGAGGGACCTACTTTAAGTAAGAAAGGCCCACCTGAGAAGGTAAACTTTTTTTTTTTTTTTTTGCGGTACGCGGACCTCTCACTGTTGTGGCCTCTCCCGTTGAGGAGCACAGGCTCCGGAAGCGCAGGCTCAGCGGCCATGGCTCACGGGCCCAGCCGCTCCGCGGCATGTGGTATCTTCCTGGACCGGGGCACGAACCCCTGTCCCCTGCATCGGCAGGTGGACTCTCAACCACTGTGCCACCAGGGAAGCCCAAGGAGGTAAATTTTGATGCCTGGAACAAGACTGACCTTGGTGTGTTCCAAGAACTGAAAGAAGGCCAATATTAATGAAGTACATGAGCAATGGGAAAAGGAGTGAGAGATTAGTGAAACTGGAAAAGTACACAGGAGCCAGATCATAAAGAACTTTGAAGGTCATGGTAATAGGAGTTTGGGTTTATTCTAAGTGTAATAGGAAGCTGGAGTACAGGCATGTCTACTTATAGACCTGGTTGAAGACAATAATTTAAACTCTGGAGTAAAATCCCAAAAGTAATTGAGCAAGCCTGGGGTTCCTATAAATCTTCATTTATGCAAACTTTGTGCTTACTCTTGTGCCCTAACATTTAAAAACTAACTGTATATAAGATACAAAATTTGAGTCATATGCTCAAAATTGTGGTGTGCCTGTGACTCAATTATATAAATATCTCAGTTTACAAATGTATCTAGACTCTTTGTGTCTCTGAGTCTATAAAAATTTGTTTTATTTCATTTTATATTTATAAAAAGTTATCTAAAATGCTAATCTAGAATTCAAGCTCTTGAAATTGTGCTTTTAACTTACTAAACAACTTTGGACCTGGAGCAAGATCTCGAGAGTCACTAGCTCTTCTTTTTTCTGTATAATGAAGTTACATTATATAATTTACTCTTGATTGCCTTGACACCCTTTAAATTAATGCTTAACTTTAGCAAAGACTCAGTCTCCTTGATTCAGGGCAATACATTACTGCCTGTTTTTGACAGCTTGTTGCCACTCTAACAGTTGGAAATTGTTATAATGGCTGTGGAGAGAGTTTTGCTTCACCCCTAGGAAAACATTATGAAAAACAACAAATACTCTATGCAGTTAGGGTTATTATATTCTTTGCTTTAAATTGTCATTCTTTGGCTCCATATTCATTGCCTACATAGCAAAATGAGGAGTAAAACTAGCAATTTTTTTAATGTCATGGATGTCAGTGTGTTAATTACAAAATTGTTTTAATTTTTCATTCATTAGCTTTAAAACCATGACTTTTCAGCACTAGATGAACTTTTCAAAAGTGGAAGGAGGTAGAATAGAGATAATTATGGTAGTAAAGAAGAAGAAAGTTATAGAGTCCAACATTCTTAGTATAAAGATACATTTACAGAAAGCCAGGCATCTGGTAAAATATAGGTCCATGTAAAACTGGCAGCTAACAAAATAACTCATGCATAAGAGAAAGGAGGTTCATACTTCTCCCTGGCTTTCTTTTCAAACTAAACCTTCTTGCTATCTTTAAATATTACTCATATTTTCCCTTCAATTGTATTTAATATTAACTCAGTCATAATGAGTTCTCCCGCTAATCAATTCCAAAAATTATCAATTCTACCACCACAATTTCTTCAACACCTGTTTCTTCCTATCGGTTGTTACCTTCACATCCTAAGTCAAGTAATTGTTATCTTTCATGTCAGTTCTATCCTAACCCATCTCCTTTCATCTCCTCTCTCCAACCTCCAATCCATTTTATGTGTTGCTATCAAGTTAATCTTCCTAAAGCACAGTTGTAATCATGTTATTTTTCTGCTCAAAAGTATTCAGTAACACCTCCATTTTTCCTGAATAAAATTCTAGTCTTTTTCTAGCATGGGAACTTCTGTTCCAACATCCTCTGTGATGATCAACACTTCCAAAACACCTGTCTCACTAGATTTAGGGTAACAGGAGATTCACCTGCTCCTCACGTCACTTGTTAGGGAAGGGAACTAACAGAGAAGAAATCCTCCTCACAAATTGTCTCTCTCCTTCTCCCTCTCCCTACTTTCTCTGCCTCCACTCTCCTCTCTTTCTTTCTTCTCTCTTATATCTTCAGTCTGGTGAGGAACCCAAGAGTCATGTAAGCAATTATCATATATTTCCTTTGAAATTTTACGTATTGAGTTTTCAATGATGCAGTAAAATCTTTGTCCCTTGCTGAACTCAGCTACTTGCTTCAAATCAACATTTACGGTGTATTTAGGTAGTATGCAATATGATAGAGATATACTGTTCGGTAAGATAAGCAAGGTCCCTGACTTCATGGAGCTTAAATCATGGAGGAGGAGACAGATTATGAACATATAAAAGAATTCTGATTATATTGCAGGAGGAAATAAATAGGTACTATGGTAACAAATAACTTGAAGGAGAAGGGAGGAGAAGGGATGGTTTAAATCTGGTCACAAAAGACCTTTCTGAGGAGGTGACATTTAAGCTGAGATCTGAAGGATAAGAAGAAATCAGAAGTGGAGGTAATGCATTCCAGGCAAAGGTAACAGGGAAAACAAAGGCTCTGAGGTGAAAATGAGGTGTGTTCCAGAAACTAAATGACAGTATAACTGGAACAGAGTTAATAACAAGGGGAAAGTTAGGTGATTTGAAAGCAACGTGTGTAGGATCTTGATATCAACAATGGGGACTTTGGATTTGATCCTAAGTATAATGGGTAAAAATCAATGAGTAATGTGCTCATCCTGAAAACTTTGTGAGAATGGTTTGGAGGATGGCAAAAATTGAAGTAAGGAGGCCAGTTAGGAGGCTGTGGCTAAAATCCACTTTGCAGATGATGATTCCTTAGACTAGGATCATGGCAGGGAGAGGGAAAGAAGCAGGTAGAGAAATTTTGGAGACAAATCTTGGTGATAGATTCAATGTGAGAGACAAGGAGGTGTCAAGGTTAAATTCCAGATGTCTGACATTTGTAACAGGATAAATAGTGGTGTCATTTGTAGAGATAAGAAAGACTGGAAGAAGACCATCATAGGAGGGGAAAATCAGGCAGTTGGAAAGTTTAGGTGAGAGGAATGCTATAACCCAAAAAACCTATTCATTCTGGATCAGAGGGATCTGGACCTGTTACTCCCTTAAAATGAGAACCAGTAGGCATCTTGCAAATCAGTTAACACAAAGTGTGGAATTAGAATCTCTTTTTAAGGTACTCTGGTGCAAAAGGAAAACTTTTCTCATAGCAGTATTAAGTATGTATTTTGACAAAAATGTTAAATGAGGGCTATCCTCCCTCATTTCCCTAATTAAAAATATTTCTGACAACCAGAATATCAAAGACCCCAGTATTATAACACATGAAATTATCAGAAGGCAAGCTATGTTATGAGACCTTATTATAAAAGCCTAAAGCAGTTTTATTTTTTGGTTTCAGCCATAAATGGGTTTTAAAGTTGTCCAAATATAGGTTAATGTACAGTTCAGTCAATTCTTGTGATACTGAGAAAGAAGTTTTTAACTAACAATGTTGGCAATTTAAAAAGAAATCAATACTTAATACTCTCTCTGAGTATTTTACCTAAAAGAAAATTGCTTTTATATTC
This sequence comes from Hyperoodon ampullatus, assembly GCF_949752795.1. Taxonomy (NCBI): domain Eukaryota; kingdom Metazoa; phylum Chordata; class Mammalia; order Artiodactyla; family Ziphiidae; genus Hyperoodon; species Hyperoodon ampullatus. Next base: position 88,046,973 of record NC_136916.1, read on the forward strand.
TAGAGGAATGTTGTAGTAGAGTAGTTCATATCAGCATATAGTGTCACAGTGAACTATACAACAAAAAAATCAGAAACTAAACTTTCGTATATCTAATGCCAAGAGAAATTAGTGAAGTTAAAAAAAAAAAAGACAGTTATATCAGTCATTTGATAGTAGCCAGAAGAACAAGAAAAGACTGCCTGATTTTTTTCTAATAGAATTTTTTGGCTGCACAAGATTGTAGCTTTGATTTCCTAGCCTAAGAAACTTGGAGGACTTCCCTGGTTGTGCAGTGGTTAAGGATCTGCCTGCTAATGCAGGGGACACAGGTTCGAGCCCTGGTCCAGGAAGATCCCACATGCCGTGGAGCAACTAAGCCGGTGCACCACAACAACTGAGCCTGTGCGCTGCAACTACTGAAGGCCGCAAGCCTAGAGCCTGTGCTCTGCAACGAAGAGTAGGGCCGGCTCACCGCAACTAGAGAAAAGCCAGTGCACAGCAGTGAAGACCCGATGCAGCCAAAAATAAATAAATTTATTTAAAAAATTAAAAAGCTTGGAAGTTGGAAGCATAGTTTCATGAGTTTAGAGAATTGCTGAATTAGTAAAAATCAAAAATTAAAGTATATTTTAAAAGAAATACCATTTATTAATGCCAAGAACTATATGTGTAATAAATCAAACTGTCACCTGGCTTAATTGAATCAGTAAGAAAAATATGGAAATAGCTTATTAACTTATTTGCAAATGTGAATGTGAAAGTACTGAAAGATGTTTGAAAGTTGCTTTCTCTCTTAAATATTTTTAAATCTCCCCTGACAAGTGACTTATCCTACTAATTTGTACTATCTTGGAAATATCTGCAAAGCAAAAAGATAAACTTCAATGCAAACTCAATTTGAATGGTAACAAATTCTGAATTAAGGGACCCCAAATGAATGAAGTTTTACTATATTTTAAATTATTCTAAGGATAATAGAATAGCATTCACTTTATTATTTTTGCCTTGGATAAATAAAATTAAAGAGAATAACACTAGTTCTTAGTATAATGAAAGGGGTGATTAAAGACTAATTCAAAAATGGTAATGAAATTATGTGTGGTGTACTCCTCCCTTCCCTTGATTGCCTTTACACCTTCCATTCCATTTATTCCACTCAGCATGTTGACATATTGTAGTAATAAGTATACTGTATTTCTGATATATTCGAAAATAAAACCAAGAAGCAAATTCAAAGCATCAAAAACATTATTGTTCTTTTCATCCCTCTAAAAATGTGGAAGAGAAGAGGTGAAAAATATAAAATTTCTGGATCATTTTATCACACCCAGAGCGTGTCATATTTTAAATTTAAAGGGGGCTTTTTTTTTCTTTCAACAATAGTCCTCATCTTTTTCGTATTTAATTTATTCCTTTTAGACTGAAAGACCATCTTGTCCCTGTTATTTCCCTTTTTCACTTTTTTGGTCCATAGGTAAAAATTCAATTATGCTATTTCCTTGGTGATACCAAATATTTATCAAGATTTAGGAGTTTTTTTTTCTTCTGTTTTGAATTCTGAAACTGTTTCTTATCTTATCCTATTCATTCTCCTTCCCTTTCTCTCTGCATTTTTCTCCTTTATTTTTTTTATTCTCTCTCTCTCTCTCACACACACACATCACACACACACACACACACACACACACACACATGTTTTTTCTATTATACCCATGCTTCAAGTTTCTAGAAACCTCCTTAGGTCATTCTTATAATAATTTTCTACTTGTTTGTCATTTTTTTCACTCTAGTATTGAAAAACACATCTGGTTTCTATTTTAATCAGTATTCCTATGAGAATAACTTCATATTATAGAAGACAAACAATTCTCAAATAACCCATAATGATGCAACCTCTGGTAATTTAAACTCTTATCCAGTGATTTTAAAAGAGCTATTTATGTATTCTAGCTTGGCAGGCTTTTATTTTTAATTTAAGATAAAGTTTATGGATGTGGGGTTTGTATGCATAATCATTTAAAGCAAGTTAATATTTGGAAACCTATTTTTTCAAAATGAGAAATCTTGGAAACTAAACATGGAAAATGATTCACTCTTCTCATTAGCAATTCATTTTTGAGAGTGCACAAGTTAAATGACACATACAAAGTGTTATGGGAGCAAGAAGATAGCAAAGCCTATGTACTGAAAAAAAAGACAAAAAAATGGAACCACTAAGAAACAGTAAATAAATATTAAGTGAGAAATTACTAAAACCTACTAGCTATGTACAGTATGAGAGGATATGGTATTGAGAGGTAATATGGAACAACTGGCCTGTGAAGGGTTTTCAGGATTCAGATGGTATCTTTGCAGTCAGACATACCTGGATTTGAATGACTATTCTTCTCATTGACTGAAAAAAAAAAAAAAAAAAAGCACAACGTGAGAGTTGTGAGTTAAGTTTTATTTGGGGCCAGATAAGGACTGTAGCATGGGAGATAGCATCTCAGATAGCTCTGAGGAACTGCTCCCTAGAGGTTGGGGCGGAGGTCAGTATATATATGATATTAGTAAAGGGGGAATACATGCAGTCAAGCACACATTTTGGCAGAAGGTTTCTCCTAGTCACGAGGAGCAGATGTCCCCATTAATGATTTTAGTACTTGTCTGGATATGAGAAGATGCAAGAAATTGGGCTCATAAAATTGTCTCCTGAAAATATCTAACTATGTAAAGGCCTGTTCTGCCAGTTTTTCCCAGAGCACAGAGTGCCTCATTCCTGATCTCTGCCCTGAACTCCTTTCAGAGTGTGTTGAGGGTCAGCAACTGCAGTGACTAGTGACTTTATTCTTGTAGAACCAGATGGCCAGCAATAATTTGTAATGACAGCTCCCCCTCATGGTCATAAATTCGACCATGGTTTGGGAGGCATTTTGTGACCATTTTGTCCCACAGTGCTAGGAATGCTCATTCCTAGGTCAGGCAAGGATTTCGTTGATAGGCCGCTCAATGTGACTGGACTAGGTCCTATTAACAGTAGCCAAAGGTCTCTGGACCACCTGTCTTACAAGTCTGTTATGGTCCAGAAAATGGTTCCCTCTTGTTGCTTCTTACCATATCTAGAGTTACACTATTACAATCATTGCTCTTATATAGAACTATATAACTGGTTACTTGCTTCAGGTAACCTAGTCATCATTTTATCAAAGGCTCAGTCACACATTTAGTAATGCAAGAAACAGCAATCTTGTAAAATAGGCAATATACAGGTAATATAGCTAGTAGTATGAGTAAGGTCATAAGTGAGAATTTAAGTCAAGAATTTCCATTAGGTGTGGCACAGTATATCACCAGCTCTTCTGACGTAGACTGTTCTGTAACAATTCTTATCTTTAAAGGAAATGATACACAGGCATTGTGCATAAGGCACCCAGTCCAATTTCCTAGTGCTATTAGGCTGGTTATCCTTAGTATGGTTTGACTGTTCCCAACATAAGGGGGGCTTTAAAGTTAAGTGATCATAGCCTCGTGTTAGCCATATAAAGCCATCCCACAATGGAGGGAGGTTACATTTTTTGGCCGAAATTTTGCTTGTTGCTCTGATTGAGACCGAGTAACTTTAAGAGAAAATTTGTATTTATGGCGATGGTCAGAGCAAGTATAATTGATAGGCCAAGTGAGGGAGTCTCATCTAGTAATATCAATAGTGGCCCAAACAAAACTGTAACTTCTTTCTTCTAGAATAAATTTCCCAAGAGCCATCCAGTTAGAGCCTTGGAGAGGACAAATCCACCAAGGTAAACCAGAAGTTCCAGACACAACTTTGTGTCGGGTAATTGACCACAAACCTGACAACTGGATTGATTGATTGATTGATTGATTGATGGCTGCGTTGGGTCTTCGTTGCTGCATGCAGGCTTTCTCTAGTTGCAGTGAGCAGGGGCTATTCTTCCTTGTGATGCATGGGCTTCTCACTGCGGTGGCTCCTCTAGTTGCAGAGCATGGACTCCAGATGTGTGGGCTTCAGTGGTTGTGGCATGCAGGCTCAGCAGTTGTGGCACACGGGCTCAGTTGCTCCACAGCATGTGAGATCTTCCTGGACCAGGGATCAAACCCATGTCGCCTGCATTGGCAGGTGGATTCTTAACCACTGCGCCACCAGGGAAGCCCCAATTGGATTGATTTTTAAAACTAGCATAGGATCAGGCCCATGATGGAAAAATGTTTTATCCATATGCAAAGTTCTAAGAAGTAAAAAAACAAAAATAAACACTACAAATGATCATATGGGTCAGTTCTGGCATCTTGGGGTATCTGTCTATTTCTGATGTCATCGTCTTCTCATTCTGGTGTAAGTGTAGTTTCTCCTCTGTTTGAGTGTATTTTTAAGGTGAGTTTGTGTTGGTAGTCATCTCTATAGCCAGTCCAGTGCAGGGGCCCTTTCTAACTGGGAAGTGTTAATCCAAGAGTCAATTCCCTTCAGTTTTGCTGTGCATGAGCTAGTTAAGAGTATCTGATGAGGGTCCTTCCATTTAGGTTAGAGATAGTTCTTTAAATGATGTCTTTTCCAGTATGTATAATCTCCTGGTTGCAGGTCATGGAGCATCCAATCTTCATCTAAATTTAGATTACTGAGATAAGCTTCAGAAACAAGCTTATAGTGTCCTTTTAATCATTCAATTAAACTTCACAGTAATAAAACAGTGAGGAGCTATCTGGGAAGTGAGACTTAGTAAATACAGACCATAATTAACTAAACTAGAATTTAATATTCACTGAAACGTAATCTTTTTCTGTCTATAATTACCCTCATTTCTACCAAATAAAGCCAGATTAAGACTAATTTGTTTGCAAAATAAGCCTGGTTTCAATAAACATGGCCTGATGATTTGCATAAGTGTAACTAATTATACAAGCTCTTTTTAAATTGGCTTTGCTGGAACTTTTTAATAAGGAATCTCAGATTGAATTTTTAAAATGCCTCTCAAGGCCAGGAAAACCACGGCAAGGGCTTATCACAGATTTTGTGGGTGATATCTGTAGATTCGAGTGAATTCCTCCTTTTTGAGGTTTCCAAAATACCTTGAGATTCCTGCACCTGTTAGGAGGTGGTCTTCCTAATTTACCTAATAAAGCTTCTGGGAACCCAAGAGTTTCCAATCTCTGGAGGGATCAGGTAGTGAGAAAGGATAAATGTTTCAGTACTGCTTACAAAGATATAATTTACCAAATCGCTGTAAGTCATAATTAGGAGATAAGTTTCCTTATATCTGGAAAACACAGATTAAAAGCCAGTAATACTTCAGACAGAAACCATAAAAATTATAACCGTATTCACCAGTTCACTCAGTCCTATGTAAAAAATCCTTTTTTTTTTCTTTTGGCCACCCACGTGGCATGCAGGCTCTTAGTTCCCCAACCAGAGATCGAACCCGCACCCCCTGCAGTGGAAGCATGGAGTCTTAACCACTGGACTGCCAGAGAAGTCCTTTTTGTTAACTGTCTTATGAAACCATCAGGTTTTTCTATAAAATTCTTCAATTTTTCACCCAGTTCAGCATATGATCTGAAAGTTATCAGAAACCTGTAGTTGTCAAAAAGTTCTTGCTATGAATCTTCTTGAAGAGGAAGAGTTTTTGCAAAGACATCAGAGTAAAACAATAGCTATCTATGAATGATAAAAGACTTAAGGCACAGTTGAAGACCTGTTTACAATGCAATTGACAAAGAAATTTGGTTACTCCTGTGACATACAACATTTTAAGATAATAACTGGAATTATGACTGATAACATTTTACCAAGACATACCATATTTTTAGGAATTCCATATAATTTCTAGAATACTTAAATATTAATAGCATTTACCCATACAACATAAGATTTATTACTCATTTGACAATGTTAATCCCATGTAATTTAACACTCCAAATGAACCTAATTAGTTTAATCAGGTTTAATTAGACATCTCTTTGGGATGTCTCAGGGGCCCTTTGAAGCATCTCAAAGTTAGCTAGAGGTCAAAGGAACTTCATTAGATTTTGATTTGGGAAGTTTCTCCAAAAATATCCAAAAGGTTTTAAAATACTTGGTCAAATAGGATCATAGGTCACTGTTAAACAATACTTCTTCACTTAATCAAAGGGACAATAAAAGATTTCAAAAGCAAATATGGAATAGATCACTTAAAGGGTAAAGAAACTTAAAATCTGTTATCAAATGCAGATTGACCGTTTAAGAAAACTTCGTCCTCTTAACAGAGAGAAAAGCAAAATTCAGGTTTTGTACCAGCTTATGTTTAAAATTTATTTACTCAATTAAATTTATTCTAAATTTAGGCAATCCTGACCAGGCACAAAACTGTTTTCTCAGGGTTCCTTTTCGATAAACCTTCCATAATTTTCTGTACTCAAATTAGTTTGTCCCTTTTTTTTTCCCATCCAGGAACAATCAACTCTAGAAAAAAATTACTTTCTTTTCCCTTAACAAAGTGCAATTCAACTCCTCGTACCTTCTTTTACTAAAAACACACATCCTACTTTGCTACTGTATACTAAAATGTTTCCCTTATTATTTCTACTAGCTTTAATTACATATTTAAATTAGAATCCTCAACTCTTAAAAATCTTAATTTCTAGTGAAAACTAAGAAGTAAGCCAATGATGAACTTTTACATTAGCATTCTGTAGATTGGCAAAACAAAATACCAATAATAAATTCTAAAAACGTGTTTCTTATAGAAAATACCTCAGTGTGGCACAAAATGTATTTATTAATAATTCTAAATACCTTTATTTTCTCTGTAAAAGGAAGCCAGCCAATGTTCAGTAATTAATGTTTCAGTATCTTATTTTATTTGGGAATGACCTAACTATTCAATAAACTTCCAACATTTAACTTAATTTAGCACAACTCTAATGCTCAAATTACCAAATATATGGAGAGATTTTTTTAAATCTAAGTATAGTTGATTTACAATATCATGTTAGTTTCAGGTGTACAGTGCCATGATTCAGTTATATATATATAGAAAAGGAATATATATATACATACATATATATATATCCCTTTTCAGATTCTTTTCCCTTATATGTCATTATAAGATATTGAGTATAGTTCCCTGTGCTATACAGTAGGTCCTTGTTGGTTATCTACTTTGTATATAATAGTATGTATATGTTATCCCTCCCTCAACCCCCCTTTTCCCGTTGGTAAGCCTAAGTTTGTTTGCTATATCTGTGAGTCTGTTTCTGTTCTGTAAATAAGTTCATTTGTATTATTTTTTTAGATCCCATATATAAGCAATATCATATGATGTTTGTGTTTCTCTGTCTGACTTCACTTAGTATGATAATCTCTAGTCCATCCTTGTTGCTACAAATGGCATTATTTCATTCTTTTTTATGGCTGAGTAATATTCCATTGTATGTATATACCACATCTTCTTTATCTGTTCATGTGTTGATGGACATTTAGGTTGCTTCCATGTCATGGCTATTGTAAATAGTGATGCAATGAACATTGGGGTGCATGTATCTTTTCAAATTATGGTTTTCCCTGGATATATGCCCAGGAGTAGGATTGCAGGATCAAATGGTAGCTCTATTTTTTGTTTTTTGAAGAACCTACATATTGTTCTTCATAGTGGCTGCACTAATTTACCTTCCCACCAACAATGTAGGACAATTCCCTTTTCTCCACACCCTCTCCAGCATTTATTATTTGTAGACTTTTGATGATGCCCATTCTGACTGGTGTGAGGTGATACCTCATCATAGTTTTGATTTGAATTTCTCTAAAAATTAGCGATGTTGAGCATATTTTCATGTGCCTTTGGCCATCTGTATGTCTTCTTTGGAAAAACATCTATTTAGGTCTTCTGATCATTTTTTTATTGGGTTGTTTGTTTTTTTGATATTGAGCTGTATGAGCTGCTTATATGTTTTGGAGATTAATCCCTTGTTGGGTGCAGTGTTTGCAAATATTTTCTCCCATTCTGTGGGTTATCTTTTCATTTTGTTTATGGTTTACTTTGCTATATAAAAGCTTTTAAGTTTAATTAGGTCAAATTTGTTTTTTATTTTTGTTGTTGTTGTTGTTCTTATTTCCATTGCTCTAGGAGATGGATCCAAAAAGATATTGCTGCAATTTATGTCAGAGAGTGTCCTGCCTAGGATTTCCTCTAGGAGTTTTGTAGTATCCAGTCTTACATTTAGGTCTTTAATCCATTTTGAGTTTATGTTTGTATATAGTGTTACAGAATATTCTAATTTCATTCTTTTACATGCAGTTGTCTAGTTTTCCTGGCACCACTTATTGAAGAGGCTGTCTTTCCTCCATTGTATACTCTTGCTTCCTTTGTTGTAGATTAATTGACCATAATTGTATGGGTATACTTCTGGGCTTTCTGTCTTCTTCCATTGATCTATATTTCTGTTTTTGTAACAGTACCAAACTGTTTTGATGACTGTAGCTTTGTAGTATAGTCTGAAATCAGGGAGCCTGATTCCTCCAGCTCAATTTTTCATTCTCAAGATTACTTTGGCTATTCAGGGTCTTTTGTGTTTCCATACAAAGTTTAAGATTTTTTATTCTAGTTCTGTGAAAAAATGCCATTGGTAATTTGATAAGGATTACATTAAATCTGTAGATTGCCTTGGGTAATATAGTCATTATGACAATATTGGTTCTTCCGATCCAAAAACATGGTATATCTTTTCATCTGTTTGTGTCGTCTTTGATTTCTTTCATTAGCATCTTACAGTTTTCAGAGTACAGGTCTTTTGCCTCCTCAGGTAGGTTTATTCCTAGGTATTTTATCCTTTTTGACGTGATGGTAAATGGGATTGTTTCCTTAATTTCTCTTTCTGATCTTTCATTGTTAGTGTATAGAAATGCAACAGATTTCTGCATTAATTTTACATATTAATGCAAATTTATAATGCAAAATTCTGCATATTAATTTTGTATCCTGCAACATTACCAAATTCATTGATGAGCTCTAGCAGTTTTCTGATAGCGTCTTTAGGATTTTCTATGTATAGTATCATGTCATCTGCAAACAGTGCCAGTTTTACTTCTTCTTTTCCAGTTTGGTTTCCTTTTATTTCTTTTTCTTCTCTGATTACTGTGGTTAGGACTTCCAATACTATGTTGAATAAAAGTGGTGAGAGTGAGTGAACATCCTCATCTTGTTTCTGACATTAGAGGAAATGCTTTCAGCTTTTCACCATTGAGTATGATGTTAGCTGTGAGATTGTCATATATGGCCTGTATTATGTTGAGGTTTGTTCCCTCTGTGCCCACTTTCTGGAGGGTTTTTATCATAAACGGATGTTGAATTTTATCAAAAGCTTTTTCTGCATCTATTGAGATGATCATATGGTTTTTATTCTTCAGTTTGTTAATGTGGTGTTTCACATTGATTGATTTGTGGATATTGAAAAGTCCTTGCATCCCTGGGATAAATCCCACTTGAACATCATGTATAATCCTTTTAATGTATTGTTGGAATAGGTTTGCTAGTATTTTGTTGAGGATTTTTGTGGCTATGTTCATCAGTGATATTGTCCTATAATTTTTTATGTGTGGTATCTTTCTCTGCTTTTGGTATCAGGGAATGGTGGCCTCATAGAATGAGTTCAGAAGTGTTCCTTCCTCTGCAATTTTTTAGAATAGTGTCAGAAGGATAGGTGTTAACTCTTCTTTAAATGTTTGATGGAATTGTCCTGTGAAGCCATCTGGTCCTGGACTTTTGTCTGTTGGAAGTTTTTAAATCACAGGTTCAATTTCAATTCTTGTAATTGGTCTGTTTATATTTTCTATTTCTTCCTGGTTCAGTCTTGGGAGATTGTACCTTTCTAAGAATTTGTCCATTTCTTCCAGGTTGTCCATTTTATTGGCATATAGTTGCTTGTAGTAGTCTCTTAAGATCCTTTGTATTTCTGTGGTGTCTGTTGTAACGTCTCTTTTTTCATTTCTAATTTTATTAATTTGAGCCATTTCTCTTTTGTTTCTTGATGAGTCTGGTTAAACATTTATCAATTTTGTTTATCTTTTCAGACAACCAGGTTTTGCTTTCATTGATCTTTTCTCTTGTTTGCTTAGTCTATATTTCATTTATTTCTGCTCTGATCTTTATGATTTCTTTCCTTCTACTAACTTTGGGTTTTGTTTGTTCTTCTTTCTCTAGTTGCTTTAGGTGTAAGGTTAGGTTGTTTATTTGAGATTTTTCTTATTTCCTAAGGTAAGCTTGTATTGCTATAAATGTTCCTGTTAGAACTACTTTTGCTGCCTCCCATAGGTTTTGGATCATCGTGTTTTCATTTCATTTGTCTCTAGGTATTTTTTGATTTCCTCTTTAATTTCTTCAGTGACCCATTGGCTCTTTAGTAGCATAGTTTTTAGCCTCTGCCTGTTTGTGTTTTTTGCAGTTTTTCTCTTGGAGTTGATTTCTAGTCTCATAGTGTTGCAGTTGGAAAAGATGCTTGATATGATTTCAACTTTCTTAAATTTACCAAAGCCTTCTTTGTGGCCCAGCATGTGATCAATCCTAGAGAATCTTCCATGTGTACTTGAAAAAGTGTATTCTGCTACTTTCAGATAAAATGCTCTATAAATATCAATTAAGTCCATCTGGCCTAATGTGTCATTTAAGTCCTTTGTTTCCTTTTTGATCTTCTGTCTGGATAATCTCTCCATTGATGTAATGTGGTGTTAAAGTCCCCCACTATTATTGTGTTACTGTCAATTTCTCCTTTTATGTCTATGTTAACAATTACCTTTTATATTGAGATGCTCCTGTGTTGGGTGCATATAAATTTACAGTTGTTATATTTTCTTCTTGGATTGATCCCCTGATCATTATGAAGTAATCTTTTTGTCTCTTGTCATAGTCTTTATTTTAAAGTCTATTTTGTCTGATATGAGTATTGCTACTCCAGCTTTCTTTTGATTTCCATTTGCATGTAATAACTTTTTCCATCCCCTCACTTTTAGGCTGTATGTGTCTCTAGATGCGAAGTGGAGCTTTTGTAGCCAGCATATATATAGTCTTGTTTTTTATCCATTCAGCCAATATTTATCTTTTGGTTGGAGCATTTAATCCATTTACATTTAAGGTAAATATCAATATGTATGTTCTCACTGAAATTTTGTTAATTGTTTTGGATTTATTTTTGTCAGTCTCTTTTTCTTCCTTTCCTCTTTTTTTCTCTTCTCATTTGATTTGATGACTTCCTTTAATGTTGTGTTTGGATTTCTTTTTCTTATTTGTGTTATGTCTATTATAGATTTTTGGTTTGTGGTTACCATGAGGTTTTGACATAGCAGTCTATATCTATCTATCTATCTATCTATCTATCTACCTATCTATGTATCTATATCAGTCTCTCTCTCTATATATATATATATATATGTGTGTGTGTGTGTGTGTGTGTGTGTGTGTTAAGTTGTTGATCTCTTAATTTCAAATGCATTTCAAATATCCTACATTTGTACTCTCCTTCTCTCATGATTATTGGCTTAGATATCATATTTGTATATGGATGATTTCCTATCTTTACTGTATATTTGCCTTTACTGGTGAGCTTTCCCATTTCATAATTTTCTTGTATCTAGTTGTGGTCTTTTCTTTTCAGCCTAGAGAAGTTCTTTTAGCATTTGTTGTAAAGCTGGTTTGGTGCTACTGAATTCTTTTAGCTTTTGCTTGTCTGTAAAGCATTTGATTTCTCCTTCGAATCTGAATGAGAACCTTGCTGGGTAGAGTATTCTTGGTTGTAGGTTCTTCCTTTTCATCACTTTAAATATATCATGCCACTCCCTTCTGGCCTGCTGAGTTTTTCCTGAAAATTCAGCTTATAATCTTATGGGGATTCCCTTTTATGTTATTTGTTGCTTTTCCCTTGTTGCTTTTAATATTTTCTCTTTGTCTTCAATTTTTGTCAGTTTGATTATTATATGTCTCAGCGTGTTCCTCCTTAGGTTTATCTAGGGAACTCTCTGTGCTTCTTGGACTTGGGTAACTGTTTCCTTTCCCATATTAGGGAAGTTTTCAGCTATTATCTCTTCAAGTATTTTGTCAGGCCCTCTCTGAGTTACGAGAACTTTTTAGCAAAGAGTTAGAAAATATAAAGAATAACCAAGCAGAGTTGATGAATACAGTAACTGAAATGAAAAATACACTAGAATAAATCAATAGCAGAATAAATGAGGTAGAAGAATGAATCAGTGAGCTGGAAGACAGAGTGGTGGAAATTACTGCCATGGAACAGAATAAAGAAAAAAATAATGAAAGGAAATAAGGACAGTTTAAGGGACCTCTGGGGCAATGTTAAATGCACCAACATTTGCATTATAGGGGTCCCAGAAGGAGCAGATGGAGAGATTATTTTTAAGTAGGCACTTCTAAAACATAATTATTCCTAAAGATTCCACCCAAAAGCTCTTATCTCACTTAATTTACTTATTAAAAATTTAATCATACCAAGTTATTTTTCTTGCCGACAAATTTGCAACAGACATAATATCTTATTTGACTTCTATTAAACCTAGGTACAAAGAAAAGTATTACACTTAATGTTGATGACTCTAAAGATGTGTCTATATTAATTAAACTGACAAACTTAAAATAACTTTAATAACCTTAATAGCTTTAAATCAGTTTAATACTGAGTGTCTCCCAGTTCACAGGAACCTGAAATTCATTTGGGTTAGTTTCTCTATATTTCTGAGAAATTTTATAAGTGCTAATTTCCTTTATGCCAATTAAGTAGAGCTCATTTACAAATTAATTTTGATAGTACCATCCAAAGGTAGAGAAATATATTTATAATGCACACATAGACATATAGATAGACACAACCAGTTATCTAATATCTTCATTTTAAAACTTAGTCATGAATCAGGTGTTACAATATAAAAATCACTAGAAGTGACCCTTGAGAAAAAGATAATCCAGGAAATAGAAAATATTTATTTCAAATTCTAAATATCTTTTTTATACTCACTTATTTAACAAATATTTACGGAACACCCATTATCTATCAGACACTGGTTTGTGGTACAAAATACCATGGTAATGAAACACACTCCCATCCAAAAACAAAAAAAAAATCATATCTGCCCCCATGGAGCTCACTTGAAATTACATTGCATCATAAAAATAAAAAGCACAATCTGACAAGAAAATGGAGCTGATAAAAAGTAGTTCTTAGGAATTGAGAATATGATGGGTGAGTAAATACCTTAGCAGAATGGTTAAGCAATAGACCGAATATGGATAAAAAACAAACAGTTAGGAAGATCACAGCATTCAAAAGTAGAACAAAAATACAGAAAGGTTAAAAATAGAGAAATGTTATGATATGGAAGATGAATTCAGATAGTCCATTCTTCACTACAAAAGGAATTCCAGAGAGAATATGAAGGAAAAGAGAGAGAGCAAAGAACACGTTACAAAGTTGAATGAAAATTCAAGACTTCAGACTGAAATGGCCCATCAAGGGCCATGAATGAATGAATGAATAAAGACCCACAGCTTAGTGAAACCTGTGAACTCGAAAGACTGAGAAAACTCTGAAAGTTTCAAAAAATAAAAGTTACACAAACAGTTTATAAAGGGACTAGAAATCAGATTGGCATCAGATATATCATTTGGTGGCACGTGGTCCTAGAAGGAAGTGCAGAAATACCTACAAATGTCTGAGTGTAATGACATTAAACCAAAATATATACCAGTCAAAATATCATTCACATGCAAGTTTAAATAAAAATATCTTGGCATAAGCAAGAACTTCAAAGGTCTACTGGCTACAGACTCTCTCTGAAAGAATTACTGCAGCAAAATAAAAAAGGTGTCCAGAGGAAAGTGTGGGATATAAAAAAATTGATTAAATACTACTCAACAATAAGGAGAAACAAGTTACTAATATGCACAACATATGCATGAATCTCAAATCATTATTCTAAGTGAAAGAAGCCAGACCCAAAGTCTGTGTATGGCATGGTTCCATTCATGTGGCATTCTGGAAAAGGTAAGAACTATAGGTACAGAAAACAAATCAGTGGTTGCCAGTGACTGCAGTGAGAGGAAGGGTTGACTACATTGGGGCACAAGAGGATTATCTGGATAATGGAACTGTTCTATATCTTGAGTGTGGTGCTGATTATACAACCATATTCTTTTGTCAAAATTCATAAGACTGGGCTTTTCTGGTGGTGTAGTGGTTAAGAATCCGCCTGCCAATTCAAGAGACACGGGTTCAAGCCCTGGTCCGGGAAGATCCCACATGCCGTGAAGCAGCTAAGCCCATGCACCAAAGCTACTGACCCTATGCTCTAAAGCCCATGAGCCACAACTATTGAAGTCCGCGCACCACAACTATTGAAGTCTGCGCACCACAACTATTGAAGCCCGCGTACCTGGAGCCTATGCTTTGCAAGAAGAGAATCCACCACAATGAGAAGCCCTCACACCACAACAAAAAGTAGCCCCCACTTGCCACAGCTAGAGAAAGCCCATGCGCAGCAGCGAAGACCCAACACAGCCAAAAATAAATAAATTAATTAATTAAAAAAAAGAATTCATAGCACTATATACCAAAAAGGGCAAAAAATAAAGCACTGTGTAAATTATGCCTCATAAATAAATAAGTACATGCATATAAACACAAATACATTAGTGCTAATATGGGGGGTGAGAACAATGAAGACTAAGAAAACTAGTTAAGTGTATATTTAAATCTCAATGTTAAAAAATTTAAAAGCAATCTTGAACTAAAATCTTTAATGATTACAACATTGGAGGTGGTGGGAGGTAAAAGTTTAGTGAGAATAAAAGTAATTTACTGAGACTATTCCTTTATTTACATGGAGAATAGCGATATAAATATATTCTAAATGTTGATAAAAGATATGCTAAATATTTTTAGATTAACCCCTAGAAGAATAGAAATGAAGTTTATAACTTCCAAAGCCAATAAAGAAAAGAGTAATAGAAAACAATGTAATAAGAAAGTAAAATAGACATAACTGAAAAGTTTGGTTAAAAGAGGAAAACTAAAATAAACTTGCAAAAATAATTTCAGACACATTAGTCATCATAATAAATAAGAATATGTTAAATTTTCATATTATAAGACAGACCCTAAGAACTGATTAGAATTAAACATAAATGTTCACAAGTAAAGATCCAGCTATATGCTGCTTGCAAAAGACAGACCTAAAATTAAATGACACAATATGATCATCTTGTGAGATACAAAAAAAAATAATAGTTAATGTGATTTAATATTCATTTTTAATAGAAGATGAAATAAATGTAGTTTGGTGAGACTTACAGGAAAACTTCATTAATTTGATAGAGGGCAATACCACAAGCCTGTAGAACATCCTCCTTAATGGTGATACACTAAAAATAGAGTCACTGCTCAATTCAATATTGTTATTGCAGGTTTTAGTCAATATAAGAAGAGAAAAAAAAGAGAAAAATTTATATGATGACACCTGTAGAGCTAAAGGTGACAGCTAATCTCAGTCTAATACTTGCTTCTATCAAGATTCTCTTTGCCTATTAAATGACTTTTTATTTCAATAATTGCATGAGTGCATTGTTCTAAACAGTTTTCTTCCTGACTTCTTGTTCACATGTGTTAAATTAGCTGTTGAAAATCTATTGGTGCTCACTACACATCAGCCTGCCTTCCATCAGCCAGCAACTGTATCTTGGTTGAATGACTGCCAGAACTCACTTTGCCCACATGTGGAGGACCAGAATTAATACCCTCTGAGGGTAATTCCTTAACTGATGACTGATGAGAGAGAGATAATAAATGCCACAACTTCCCTCCACTTCCCATCCTTGGCTGGGATAATTCAGAGGCATGTATTTTGCACTTTTTTCCAGAGTTTGTTTCCCTACGGGATTATGACCCAGTCACCCACTGTGGTAGCTGGCTTGATACTGCATCTTTCATTGGCTATTTTACTTTTCCTGTATCATTTGCCTCTCTAACCCATGTTCCTTGTTTCTCCCAATAACCTGCTTACACTGGAATCCTTGGTACAGAGTCTGCTCCTGGGGAATGTGAGCTATGCATAGGCATAAATGATAATAATCATTGGTATTTAAATGCTTTTTATTTGCTTAACTTTTTTAATGCTAGCAGAGTCTGCAACTTATTTTCAAAATAATTTAACTGAGTAAATAAAGAGAAAGCAAATGTGGCAAAATGTTGAAAAGGCATAGAGTTATTCCATTTTGATAGTTTTACAACATTTCTTAAGTTTTTAATTTTTCAAGATAAAAAGTTGGAGAACATGCTGGATGACTTCTGCTTTGAAGATGGCAGCATAAAAGTGACATTTCCCTCTTCATGGAAGTCACCCAAAATCAACAAGAAGAAGAACAAGCAATTGAAATTTCACTTTCAAAAGAGAAATTGGGAGATAAACAAAATTCAATACCACAAAACAGGTAGAAGGACTTCCCAAAAGAAGAAGAAAAATAAGGAGGGAACAGGAAAGGAACAGGAAAAACAAATGGCAGATGAAGGACATTCTCCAGAAGAATGATACCATGGAATAGGAGTAAAATATAACTGAATGTTTTACTACACATTTAAAAACTTACTGATGTGCTTCTGTGAATGAAAACCACAGAGAATAAAAGCAAAAGCTTAGTGAAGAGTCCTACTGAAAAAATGTGAAAAAGATAGCCATCAAGAGATATGAAGGTGAAACTGGAAGAAATCCAAGAGAGAATAAGACACTGATGAAAAAAAGATAGTAAGGATAGAAGGAAAGGAGAAAATGAGCAAAATGGAAATCAAGAAAAAGTTTTAAATGTTAGAGAAAATGATGGTTAAAATAGGCAAAGAAACTCTATAAAATTGAAGCCCCCAAAGAGGCAAAACCAAAATAATAAAAAGAAACACATATTTTTAAATATTATTTTATTTTATTTTATTTTATTTATTTATTTATTATTATTTTTTCTTTGTGGTACACAGGCCTCTCACTGTTGTGGCCTCTCCCGTTGCGGAGCACAGGCTCCAGATGCGCAGGCTCAGCAGCCATGGCTCACGGGCCCAGCTGCTCCACGGCATGTGGGATCCTCCCGGACCGGGACATGAACCCGTGTTCCCTGCATCAGCAGGCGGACTCTCAACCACTGCGCCACCAGGGAAGCCCTATAATTTTATTTTTAAATATAGTTTTCAAAAATAGTTTTCAGAATGGAACTTCTTTAGACTCTTTCATTTGTAGAGTCTAAAGTGCAATGAGGCTTGATAGGAATTTCTGTTTCAGTTGCACCTTAAGAAGGATTGTCTTCTTTTTTAAAATAAAGCTACCAGAGTAAGTACATCAAGGGAAGGCTATGAAACCAACCAGGACCCTGTGGAGCCTTCCCAGGAACAGACACCCCACGCTCTGACCCCTGTGTTCCCTGCCTCTTGTTTTAGGAAAGCTTTAGCTTCCTAGGCCTTCCCTGAGTTTCCAAGAGCACATTTAATCAGAGAAGTAAGAAAATGCAGAAACAAAGGAAAGCAGTCAAACCAGACAAAATAATGATAGTTTATCCATAAAACAAAGTTAAGGACCTTTAGTTCCTCCTCAAGGCCTACAGATAATATTCTGAACCATATCCTTGGGTAGTTTTGCAGATACTAAAACTCCCACCAGGTGGAAGAAGTTAATTGCATGCTGACCACAAGCACATAGACCCCAGGTGGGTTGGGACCAGAAGGTTGTTGATGTTAACCCCAGTAATACCACCCTATTACCTCACAACCAGCCAATCAGAAGAATGTCCACAAGCTGATCAGGCACCCTACAACACTCACCCCTAATGTTGCCTTTAAAAACCCTTCCCTGAAAGCCACCAGGGAATTCAGGTCTTTTGAGCATAAGCTGCCCATTCTCCTTGCTTGGCCCTGCAATAAATGTCGTACTTTTCTTCACCACAGCCTGGTGTCAGCAGATTGGTTTTGCTGTGTGTCAGGCATTCAGACCCAAGTTTGGTTCAGTAACAACTGTGAGGAATTTCACAAAATACGTCATGATATTATAGACAAAAGAGAAATAAGGACTGGGTAATTTTGGATTTGTAACAACTGAGTTGTTACAAAGTTTGCTTTTAACATATCATTGTTTTCTAGTGGTGAACCACAGGTTTATGTCCCTGCTACTCTTCTGTTCTGTACATTTCTTATTTTAATAAGGATATGGATTATATGTAAAAGAGATTAACCATCAACATAAAGCTGGAAGAGGTAGCCAACACAACAGAAAACAGAATCAGGAACCAAGATGATCTCAACAATCAGCTGACTCAGACAAGATGAAATGTAATAGGAGTAAATGTGAAGCCCTACAGGTGGATTCAAAATTCCAGCTATAAAGATAAACTTTGGAAGACATATGGCTGCATAGTAACACACTTTTTAAAGACCCAATTAATTAATTTCAAGCACAATATAAATCAGTGTATGATTACCAAATAGCGAATGAAATCTTAAAGGCTGTATTTTAATAGGTGCAGCATGTCAAGGACACAAGAAGTAACCACTCAATGTGCTTGTTGAACAACACCTGGAGCATCATGTTCAAATAAGGACAAAAATAGTAAATGGACTATAAACCTAGCTATCATAATAATGACTATCTCTCTGTGGAGATGGAGTTTTACTAAGCATTTTCACTATCACGCTAAAGCTTCATAGTTTGCTTTAAGATTGATAGAATGGTTATCCCTGTTTTACAAATGAAGACCTTAAGAGGTTAAGTAACTTGTCAGTTTCTCACAATTAGTAAGTAATGGTGTTGAGACTTGAGATATAACAAGAATAATATTAAAAATTCAAACATACTGAATGCTCTGTCCTTTTTATGTCTGAAAATGTCTATTTCACTTTCACATTTAGCACATTTTTGCAGATCACATATTTCTATGTTGGCAGTGAGTTTTATTTTGGGGTTTTTTTTGTCATTTAAAAATTTCATTTAGTTTCCATTGTTTCTGTTAGTAAAATCTTATCATTTCTCCTTTGAAGATAATGTATCTTTTTTCTCTGGTTGTTTTAAGATTTTTCCCTTCGTCTCTAGTTTTTAGCAGTCTGAGTGTAATGTGCTTACGTGTGGTTTTATTTGTACTCTTTGGAATTTTCTAAATCTTTAAAAATCTGTGAGTTGATCTCTTTTATCAGTTTGGGGAAATTCTCCACCATTATCTCTTCAAATGCTGCTCTGCCCCAATCTTGCTGTCCTCTCCTTCAGAATTCCCATGTCTCTTATACGGTTTTGTTTTTTCCATTCTGTTTGCATGCGTGTGTGTGTGTGTGTGTGTGTTTCGGTTTGGATATTTTCTTTGGACTTCCTTCAACTTCATTAATCTTGTCTTCTTTTAAAAACATTCAATGAATTTTTAATTCCAGACATTGTATTTATGAGTTCCAGAATGCATCCTTTATTCATTTCACAGATCCTGATTATTGGTGAAATTTTTATCTATTTTGTTCATCTTTTCTTTTAATTTCTTGAGCATATTTATAATATTATTTTAAAGTCCTTTGTCTCTTGACTCAATTTGTGGGTCATCTGTGTGTCTGTTTCTATCATGCACTTGGCTTGGCTTGCAGTCTTTTATTGTACACTAAGCATTGGGTATTAAGTAACTGTAGAGCTTTAGATGGTATTATTGTCCACCAGAGATGGTTCTCCCTTTTTCCATTTATCATGAGGGACTGAATACCATGACTTAATCAGTGATTGAACTGGATCTCAGCTGGATTACAGTTTTGGTAAGATTAGCCCACCTCTAGTTCAGGCATGGTCATCGTGGGTTTTTAGTTAAGAACCTAGGTAGTCTCTATATCCTCAGCCATGAAATAGGAAGGGAGAGTTAATTCTGTGCTTTGAATGTTTTGAGGTTAACTCTTTAACCTCCAATAACACACATCTTCAAAATCTGGCATATTGTCCTGAGGGGAAGACCAGCCAGGTATTTGTGAGGTGTTGTCTCCTAGTCACTGTTTAAGAACTATAAGAGACTTTGTGCAGCCTTTTAGAAGTTTCTGGCCCAGCCCTACCCCAGCCTTCCATACCACCGCAGAACTCTATAAATATCCCACAGTAAAAATTGGCTGCCATGTACATGGGGCTTGTCTTGATTTTACACCAGCCTATGTGACTGTTAAAGCTCTGATGGTTCATGTCTTCTCTAGTAGAGTAATTTTGCCTATGCCAAGCCTGATTCTCAGTAGTACCCCAAATCAGTAAATACTTTCAAGGGATGAAGATAAATGGAGATTGTCAGCTCACAAAGGAAGGGCTCTTCCCTCTATGGAATTTTCACTTGTTCCCATTGTTTCCAATATCCTTAAAAATATCATTTTTGTAATAAAGAATACCATTTTGTAATTTACCCAGTTTTTTCTAGTTATTAAAGTGGAAACATTGGCCTGTAAGACCTACTACATCCTACTCAGAGCAAAAGCCTCACGTAGATTATTTTAAAAGCATCTTTATTCTTCTCACACACACACACAAAAAGAAGTACCCAAAACAAAACCTCCTAGAAAAGTTAAAAATGAAACACTGGAAAAAGTTAATAATGGAAGAAGATATTCACTAAAAGAAAGCGGATATAGTAATATTCATATCAGACAAATTAAAGGAATAAAGCATTAAAAGGAATAGACTACCTACTGATAAACCATCCAACAGAAGGTGTAATAAGTCTGAAGATATATGTACCAAAAACTTTGCCTAGAAATATATAAAGCAAAAATGTTCAGATGATCTCAAGGACAAACTCACAGTTTTTCACTTAAAATCCACAATACTTTAATCCTCCCTTCTTAGATAATAATAGCTAAATCTGGCAAAAAAAATTAGCAGATAATATCAGGAAAACATTAGTGATTATGACGTGTGTGTGTGTATGTGAGAGAGAGAGAGAGAGAGGCAGAGGGTGCATGCAACAAATCAAGACTTTACATTCAAGTGTAGGTACACGTGGAACATTTCCAAAAATTTTCCACATGCTAAGTCAAAAATGAAATATCAACAATATTTAGGTCCTATTAACCTTTCCACTGCCCCTCACCCCACTGATGTCCTTTCTTCCCTTCTTACCTAACTAAATACTGTGGTCAATAGTTATAGTTACTTCTTTGCATTCATCTTCAACTCCTTTTACAATTTGCCAAGTAACTAATTAAAAGTAATTAAAATAATTAAAAATAATTCTCCACCTTTCCCACATCTGAAAGTGTTCAGCTAAACATACATAGAGAAAGCATTCAACCATGCTAACTTGTCTCATTTTTAATTCATAAGTACATAACTGAAATTGACCTTCTGTCAGGCAAACAGTTTTCCCTAGTCCTTTATTTCTACCACTCACGAAGACAACTATTTCCACCTTTTTTCTCTTCATATCTCCAACACTACATCCCCTATCCTCAATCTCAGATAGTGATTTTGCTTCTTATCTCAATGAGATAATTAAGGCAATGAGAACTTCCACAAACTCCCACCACTACATCTACCCAAATACCAACATAATTTCCCATATCCTCTGCTTTCCCTTCTGTGCTCCTTTCTAACGTGAACTTTGCCAAGCACTTCACAAACATAATTTCACTTACAACTCTAGTGATGCCTCTGAGATTGGTGTTCATGGTACCATTTTACAGCTGAGAACACAGGTTCAAAGTCACATAATTAGTAATTGTTGCAGCACTATGTTACCTACCACCTTATTATTCAAAAGGCAAATCCATGGATCATGGTGTAGCATCACCAACATCTGTGATGTTATTAGGCCCCAGACCTAATAACAAATCAAAATTTGCATTTGTAAAAGATTCCCAGGTGTTTCTTATTTCCTTCAATATTTGAAGAACACTGCTATGTAGGCCATTCTGTTCTTTCCCATGGACTTTCCACTGTAATATAGTGGTACCAATTACTTCAAAATACAGTTCGTTCTAAGACCATATTGTAGTAGCACTCAGTCTTTCTCTCTAAGAAAATTTTATTAAGAATGACAGGTCTGGGCTTCCCTGGTGGCGCAGTGGTTGAGAGTCCTCCTGCCGATGCAGGGGACACGGGTTCGTGCCCCGGTCCTGGAGGATCCCATGTGCCGCAGAGCAGCTGGGCCCGTGGGCCATGGCTGCTGAGCCTGCGCGTCCGGAGCCTGTGCTCCGCAACGGGAGAGGCCACAACAGTGAGAGGCCCACGTACTGAAAAAAAAAAAAAAAAAAAAAAGAATGACAGGTCTTCCCAAGGTACTAACTAATTCAAACCTTCCATAAGTTCTATTAGTGTTTTGTGGTCTTAAAATGAAATTTCTGATAGTGTCCCTTCTTTTGGTATGATTGATTTGATTAAGTTTGGATTCAGTTAGTCTCAGCAGTCAGGATAGGAGCTTAGTGGTAGCAGAACAAAGAATTTGGGATTACCAGCCTTAGAAGAGCCAGTTCTTATTCTAATCATTCATTTTAACTATTAATTTCTCATTCACATAGAAATCTGGGTTTAATTAAAAGCAGAACTAAATTTTGCAAATTTGATCTTGCAATATGAACTTACTTTAAGGTATATTGTTAGTGGTGAATATTGAGAATCCACCCATGGAAGAGGTTTGAGAGCCTAGAACTTTTTTTTTTTAATTATGGAATAAAATGCTAGTTTCTTTGTTTAGTACAGAAGTCTAACTTACAGTAACTATTCTGATGGAAAGATTTTGGTGAAAGGGTGGGGAACTGACACTGCGTCACTAGTACTTCTGCTAGCATTTTTCCCATTAAAGCACAGTGGCTCCAAACAAAGAGGAAATGATATGGGTGAACCACAGCACCCTTCATTTAACATGTACACTAAGAGGAAAACACAATGAGCTCTTGCAAAAGTTTTCTCCCTGCTACATTTGACCTCTCCACCCACATTTTGAAAGAAGCATATGCATTTCATATGTCATACATAACACTGACCTCACCAAAGTGTGAATTCTTTACCACTTTGATTTTATTATTTCAATGTGTTGAATTTTTAACTGACAGTACTGTACTTTATTCCTTTATGGTAACAGGTAACAATGCATTCCTTGGCTTTTCTTTTCTCTATGATTTTCATACTGGTAGTGTTGGTTGGTTCATTCCTGGTTCATTTATGAAATTTATGATAATTTGAAATAATTAGGTTCATTAACACATTTATGACTTAAGGGGTAAAACCACATCACTCACATCATTTGTTAAGCAACTATAATATTTAAATGAACTCATAATTACCCATCAATTATTTCAGTCATCCTCAAAGTTTTGAGTTCAATGTATTACTTCCTGACACATAGTAAAAATCTGCTTACACTAGCATAGCCACTTCATCTTAATCTCTTTTGTTCTTTTTCTTCTTCATATTCTTAAAACATTCCCTAAGGTAACCCTTTCCTGCAACCAGGGTGGTCTTCTCAAGGTCCTTCTCAAATGCCTTGTTACCCAACGTCACCCCTCTGTATACTCCATTGGCCTGAATTCTTTTTCGATGTCTGAACTCTTGCAAATCTGATCAGTTTTTAAGTGAGCCTTCTCTGATTACCTCATCCCACAAACAGTCTCGGTTTCATCCTTAAAGTTTTATTTCTGATACAATCTATTTGCGTCTTTATCTTGTATGAACTTTTCAATAGATGTTAGATTGTTCACAAGTATTACCTACATATGTTTTATCAACCTATCTGATTATAATTGGTTACTAAAGTCAGCCACTGTATCCTTTCAACCTCTCTTGAAATTTGTAGTGTTTTTCACAGTCTGCAAAAAATATATCTTGAAGCAATGCATGAATAAATGAATAAATGGAAAATAGATTTAGGTTTAAGAAATCACATCTTTTTCCCACTTTATGGAGATAGATTAATCTATCCTTTCATATCTTAATTCATATAATTTAAAATAAGAAACATAATTTGAACAAACTAAAAAATGTCTTAAAGACCTCACTTAAACAAATAAGGAAGTTTAGACTCAACTGGAATGTGGGTCACTGGAGATTACATATATAGTTGTAGTCTAATTCATTATTTCATTGCCCAGAGCAAGCTGCAAATTCCATAATTATCTTCAAAGAGGGTAGATATTTAGTCCTATCATGAGCCTTGAAAGGATGAAAAGGTGAATACTTCTGAACAGCTCAATTAACCTGCTCTCCCTAGAGAAGCTCTGTGTAATGCAATGAATGATGTTTGCCTTATTCTTATTCTTTCCCTTTTACACTGAATTTAGTATATTGTATACATTGTATACATTCTTTCCCATTTACACTGAGTAGTATATTTTATATATTGTATACATTCAATCAAGTAATATACTCTCTTCACTGTTCTGCAACTTGCTTTCCTCACTTTATGATATGACCTGTAGATATCTTCACATCTGTATGGAGATCTTGCTCATTTATTTTTTACAGCTTATAGTATTCCATCAAATAGGAGTGCCATAGTTTTTTCAACAAGTACCTGACTGCTAAATGCACAGGTTGTTTATAATCTCTAAATTTTACATATTATGCTATAATCATTAAACCTGTACATATATTTTTTGTGCTTATGTAGGAGATTGTGTAGAATATATTCTCAGGAGAGGGATTGCTGAGTCAAAGAAAAGTGTCTGTATTATTGGTAGATACTGTCAGATTCTTCTCCATAATGGGTTGTATGCTTTTGAGCAAGTTTTAAAGTAGAAAAATTATATGGTTCATTACCTTTCTTGCCCATTCTAACTCCCAACTTAATCTAACTTTGGTTCCACTCAAAATTTTAAAATACAGGTTCCTTGCTAACTAGTTCTTTAATCTCTGTCAGAGATAAATGCCTACTTGCCTCCAGTATTTCAAGCTAGTATCTAATATCTTTTAATGGGTAATGTCAAAAATCAATTCAAGTGACTTTCTTCAACTCTTCTAGGTTTGTCATCAGCATCACAATCTGTAGATCTGATTTGTCTACCTGGTAACTGGTAATAATTGTCTGTGCCAGAATCTAGTACAAACTTCTCAGATCACCTGTTTTCTCTGCTCTATATTAAGATATCCTTAATAATTAGCATATGCTTTTAGGCTGACTGACATGGCTGATTAAATCATTATAGTTCTCCTTTAAGACAAGACTCCCTGTCTACCCTCATGCATATTTACACTGGCTGCAATGAAAAATTACCAAGTCTTTCCTTATCTGGGTATGTTTCAGTATATGGAAAAGGTAGACTCTAGCATGCAGAGACCTAAGCCTCCTATTGCATTTAACTAGAGGGTCATGGAAAGAGCTCTGAAATCAGAAGCAAAAGACCTAGGTCTGCATCCTCTTCCTGTACTGTTTGTTTTTTTTTTAATTACAGCTTTATTGATATAGTTCATATACCATACAATTCACCCATTTAGAGTACAATTCAGTGGTTTTTATTAGATTCATAGATGTGAACAACTATCACCTTAGAGCAAGACTTACTCTTAGAAAAAGTCATAGAGTTTCCTTAACTTTAGTTTTCTAATCTATAAATTGTGGGAAATGTTACTTAGCTCATAAAATGGTTTGTGAGGATGATGTGAAATAGTGTACATGAATAAATTTGAAAACTCTAAAGCCCTGTTAGGTAAAATGAGATGGAATATTCATTTCCTCTGACTGGGGCAAGCTATAACAGTATCCTAACCTTCTCTCATATATTTTTACCTCTCTGCATGTTTAAGGTGCATTGCTAGGAAGAAGAAGGGGTATCATGCCTTTTGTGAAGAAAGAAAGAATTTAAGAAAATATTTTATCTTCTGTTTTAGATATAGACTTCAATATGACAAAAATTTTAAAGAACCCAGAAGGATATACAATGCCCGCATCCAAGGAAGAATCAAGATTATCAGGACTACCAACAAAGGTTTGGAGTATAATAATTATAAAAAATGTCCTTCTTTAATTTCCAATATAATTAATTGAACAGTTTCACATGGACAATGTTGGTTATTACACTCTTGATATATATTTTAGAAAAAAATTAATAATCAGAAGAGATTTATTGGAGAGGTTAATCTTAATAATAAAGTCATATTTATTTCTGAAACTATCCTCATCTCTAAGGAAAACGAATAGCATATATCTTTTCCTCATACTTCTGGCACTGCTTCTCCTTGCGTTGACATACAGACATGGCTCTGATCTCAGTAAGCATCAAAGTGCAGAGAAAACTTCAATGGCATTTTCAACAGTGGTTGACCTGTCCCTACCTCTTAAACCATGGTCCCGGAATAAATGACCATTTGTAGATACTGTTGATCTTAAGTCTTGAATACTTGCTTTCTCCACATTTTTGAAGGTGCCTCCCAAGCAGAGATCCTATGGATTTGCCACCTTGTGTTGCTTTAGCCAAGATTTGATGAGACCATTGGCTTGAACTTCTGAATTTGATCTCTTAACTTGTTAGCCAATTGGGTTTTTAATCTGTTCCAGTCTTTTTTGTTAAAATTTTGTCTGAATTATCTAGTCAAGTCTGACTGTTATTTTAAATTTTAAATTATGCCTATACAAAAACCACTTTCTGAAAGTCAGTATTCATATATTTCCTGGTCTTTAATAATCCAGTATATAGAATCTCTTCCAACCTTCACAGTGTTGCCAAGGATGTCCGTACTTAGGATAGAAATTGGCGACTCTAGGAGTCCATCTGGGGTAGATGGCAATATTGCACCATCTTGGCTGCAGGGGGTGGGAGGCAGGGGAGTGCATTCTATTACATTTCCTTGATTGCTAAATTTAGAAATCAAGGAAATGTAATAGAAATTGTATATCTGATCTTCAGCAAGCACTAAAAATGGTCTTTTATAGTTTGTTTACAAGTTGAAGAAATATGGACAGATGGATTTGTAACTGACAATAACGTTTTTCAGATATCACTATTAAAAGATAGAAAGCAAATTGCAGATATGTCTTTCATAGTACACTGTATTGCTGCATCATTGGCCCTCTCTCATGCACAATATTTTATCAACAACTTTGATAAAAATATGGTTGCCATTTTTCATTAGCCATGTAGAAGTCATAAAACCTGGAAGAATTATGAATATATTGGATGACCAAAAGTTTACAACAGGCAGGGGTAACAGGCCTGATCTTAGAAGATAAACTGTTACTGTGGAAAAAGTATAGAGGTCCAAAATTACAACTGCATAAGTATAGGTTAATAAAGCCTTGCCTTGGAGGCCTCTGAAAAGATTTGGGAATCACTTTTAACAGTAGGCTCTGTATATGTCAAAAGTAGAATGTTGTTGACCCCCAAATCTACTGTATTCATGGGCTGTTTAAACATGTGGAATCTACTCTGTGCTGATTAGACAATAATTGTGTATTACATTCATTCTGGAGCCCTGCTTTCAATCTGCTCTTGCCTGATTGAACTATGCTTAAAAAAAAAAAATCATAGTTTCTCATAGAGGAAGAAGGATCTGTGTACTGTGGTTTTCTTAGTTTAAAAACTGGTAACTGCAGAAAAAGAACAGGAATGTCTGTTTCTAAAACTTCAGTAAGATAGAATTTCTATCTTACTGAATACACCAGGCAAAAGCCAGGAAAATGCTTGGTGCGGTTTTGCATGCAAGTTTTAAGATCAGGCTAGGTATAACCTGATGTGAATTGTCATGGGAGACTATGGTGAAGTAAATGATTTACATCACAGAAAAAACAGCTGATATTGACATCAAGTTTTCACCATCAAAGAACTGCTTTTGATTACAATATTACCATTATTTGAAATAATTTTGGAGCAGCTATGAATGAATACAATGAAAAATTGACCATAAGCAAACAAAACACAAGAGAATTTTACATATCAGTAAAAACAAATGAGAATAAAATCTTACTTCTCCACAAGAAGTGGAATCAACAATAAATCTCTCATCTAGGCATTATAAAAACTGAGGAGAGGGCTTCCCTGGTGGCACAGTGGTTGAGAGTCCGCCTGCCGATGCAGGGGACACAGGTTCGTGCCCCGGTACGCGAAGATCCCACGTGCCGCGGAGCGGCTGGGCCCGTGAGCCATGGCTGCTGAGCCTGTGCGTCCAGAGCTTGTGCTCCGCAATGGGAGAGGCCACAGCAGTGAGAGGCCCATGTACCGCAAAAAAAAAAAAAAAAAAAAAAATTGAGGAGAGACTTAACATATGAGTAGTTGCTATACTTGCATCCCACAAGAAGTCAATAGTGGAATATTGGAGCAATTATAATTATGGTGATTGTTTCCTTGATACAGAATTCGTGGTCAAAGTTTTTTTCATCAGCACTGTGATGGGCTTCTAGCCTCTTTGTTCTGATGAGAAGTCACCTTGTTAACCTTATTGGGGTTCTCTTATATGTTGTTTTTCTCTTGCTGCTTTTGAGATTTTTCTTTTTGTCTTCGTCTTTCAACACTTTGACTATGACGCATCTAGATGTGAATTTATCCTACTTGGAGTTAAGCTTCTTGGATGTGTTTTTCATAAAACTTGGAAAGTTTCAGTCATTATTTCTTCATATTTTTTCCTGCCCCTTTTTCTGGGGCTCTGCTCATTCTTTTCTCTTTCTGTTCTTCAGATAGAATGATCTCTATTGGCCTGTCTTCATGCTAAAAGACTAGTAGAGCCTTACTGCACATACTCATAGTCTCATACTTTAGTAAATTACTTTAATTAAGATGCCTTGCAGAATTTCCCTTTATTTGTTTTAATATACCAGATAATAATTGTATTTATGGTTATAATGCAGTTATATTTTATTTACAGTTCTTTAAAAATACACAAAAGTAATAATTGATTCATTTTTTTTCCTACCCCTTACAGTCCCATTATAGCAGTAGTGGCCCAGAGTTTAACCGTGTTCTCTTCAATTTTGGAGGTCAGAGTCCACTGATTTTATATTATCTTAAGATGCATGAGCTAGCTGGTATTTCCAAAGCCCCTAGACAAGTCAAGATTAAACTCACTGAAATATTGAAAGAACCATATCCTTTTTTAAGCTTTGCTTTAATATGATGCTTCCAAAATATTCAAAACTTTTAACTGTTTTTAATGTCTCAGTTAAGAAAAAAATTTTAATGCATTTTGTAACTAATACTTTACTTAGCATTTAATTACATTCAAAACTTTTCATAGCATGTTTGGCTAAAAGTATTTTCTCTTTTAGTTCTAAGGCTGTGATTTTACATGTAAGAAAAATAAAACAAACATAAAACCCAGGAACTTAAAAAACCGGTATATTTAGCTCTTTAGTAAAAGACTATTTTTACAACTTTACTGTTCAGTGTTCAGTTTCAAACATTTGTCAGAACTGTGGGTCATGGACTTCTAGGTTTCTCCAGAAGAAAGTTTCAAATGTGCCTTAGCTATGTAATCATTTGTTCTAATGAAAATTTATTAGAAAGCTTAATGTATAAAATATAATATAAATGAAATTGGAACCCTTTGGTTGTAGCAGGGGTATCTGTTTACATTCTTGTGCCCCCTCTGCATAACCCATCCTGGCCCAGGTCTCACTAGGGACTTGGATGAACCCCAAGAGATCCAGTACAAACCGGGGTATACACAGCTCCGGGTGGAAAATATATATATATATATATATTTCTATCTTTAAAAATGAAGAAGTTGCACTTTACTAATACTTAGTAGACAGGTACCCTCACTCAGTTGATATTTCAGTCTGCACTCTACTCTGTTGAGGGATAGTAATAGCATGTTTGCTCTTGTGTTGTCTGAGTTTCACAACATATTACTGCTTTCTTTGGGTGGTTAAGCAGATTTATAGATTATATCATTTGGTTTAACTAAATTGACACTTACTAGTGGACCAATAGCTTTAAAAGTTTTCTGAAAAGAAATATTACTCAGCCATAAAAAAGAACAAAATAATGCCATTTGCAGCCACATGGATGGATCTAGAGATTGTCATATTGAGTGAAATAAGTCAGACAGAGAAAGACAAATATCATATCATATGATATTGCTTATATGTGGAATCTAAAAAAATGGTACAAATGAACTTTTTTACAAAACAGAAATAGAGTCACAGATGTAGAAAAGAAAAGGGGAAAAGGGGGGTGGGATAACTTGGGAGATTGGGATTGACATATACACACTACTATATATAAAATAGATAACTGATAAGAACCTACTGTATAGCACAGGGAAATCTACTCTATACTTTGTAATGACCTATATGGGAAAAGAATCTAAAAGAGAGTGGGTATCTGTATATGAATAACTGATTCACTTTGCTGTGGAGCAGAAACTAACACAACATTGTAAATCAACTATACTCCAATAAAAATTAATTTAAAAAATTAAAAAATAAAAAGCATTTGTTGTTCAAAAACAAAAAAACAAAAAATGATATGATATACATACACAATGGAATACTACTCAGCCATAACAAAGAATGAAATAATGCCATTTGCAACAACATGAATGAACCTAGAGATTATCATACTAAGTGTAGTAAGCCAGACAGAGAAAGACAAATATCATATGATATCACTTACCTGTGGAATCTGAAAAATGATACAAATGAACTTATTTACACAACAGAAATAGACTCACGGACATAGAATACAAACTTATGGTTACCAAAGGGGAAAAGTGGGGGGTCATGAACTAAGAGTTTGGGATTAACATATACACACTTCTATATATAAAATAGCAAACAACAAGGACCTACTGTATTGCACAGGGAACTATACTCAATATTTTGTAATAACCTATAATGGAAAAGAATCTAAAAAAGAATACATATGTGTGTGTTTGTGTGCATGTGTGTGTGTGTGTGTGTTTGTATCTGAATCATTTTGCTGTACACCTAAAACTAACACAATATTGTAAACCAACTATATTTCAATAAAAATTTTTTTAAAAGGAAAAAAGAAATAGTTTCCTGAAAAGAAACTTTGGATTGATGATAATATTTATAATGCAAGAATAATTTTTTTAAAAAAACACAGAATGATATTTCCTCTATTCCTTGAAGGAGCTCTTTTTCATCTACACTAAGAGACAAAATTAGTGGTGATCCAATCAGTTCTGCCAAGATATAGGCCAAAAAAAATTTTTTTTCAAAAATATCAATTGAAATATGGACATACGTCATTATTATAAACAGTGAACCTAGCCCTAAGTGTATGTTACACTTTTCGATATTAGTAAATGATAGTATGATGCCAGTTTAATTTGTAAGGCATTTATAAACCAACTGTCTAGACATCAATATAAATCTCTATAATTTGAGGATAAAAGGTTTGGTGTACCAAAAATAAATATAGTGTTAAATTTTATTTTTTAAATATTTTATTTCATCTCACTGTTTTCTATCCATAGACTGCATATCTTTTATAATATGCATAATATATAAATACAGATTGATATGTATATAATTTATAAATTTAAAATTATATCTATAAGGGAGTGTGCTCACCTAGCTTTTACTCATGGGGTACATGATCCAGGAAGTGTGGAGAACACTGCCCTAGCAGATTCTCAAAATTCTTCCCAGGACACTTCTTCTCCCATATTTCAGTCAAGACAACCTCCAGAGTCTCACTGACCACAGGCACATGGAATTAACTTGGATGGCTCTGGAACACAAGGAGAAAGGAAACTACAGAGGTAAATCAGTCTGTTCTGAGACTTGTAACTTAAGGATTCTCATCAACCTTGGATTATTCAAACAAATGGTTAAATACAAAATTTTTAGATGTCTAGAAGTGAAATCTGAAAGGTATGAAAACCATTCATAATAGATTACTTTTATTTTTAACTAATTTTTATTGTGATCATAAAAATATCAGTCTTTGTGTTTATATTTCTGATGGGCATGGATTTGTCCAACAACAATACAAAGATTCATAATACCTGTTCACTGAGAATGTGGGGAGAGTATGAGTATATGTGGGGGTGGGGAAAGGAGGAAATGGATATCTAGAGCATGAAATCTTTTAGGAGGGTATTTCATTCCATAAAGATCAGAAAGAAATCACCATTTAGAAAGTAATAGGTCTGGACAAAACTATAATTCAAAAAGATAAATGCACTATTATGTTCATAGCAACACTATTCACAATAGCCAAGATGTGGAAACAACCTAGGTGTCCATCGACAGATGAATAGATAAAGAAGATGTGCTACATATATATAATGGAATGCTACTCAGCCATAAAAAGAATGAAATAATGCCATTTGCAGCAAGTTAGATGGACCTAGAGATTATCATACTAAGTGAAGTAAGAAGAAAGAGAAAGACAAATACCATATGATATCACTTATAGGTGGAATCTAAAATAGAACACAAGTGAACTTATCTATGAAACAGGAACAGACTCACAGACATAGAGAACAGACTTGTGGTTGCTGGGGGTGTGGGGGCGGGGGGTGGTGCTGGAGGGAGGGATGGATTGGGAGTTTGGGATTAGTAGATGTAAACTATATATTATATATAGTATGGGTAAACAACAAGGTGCTACTGTATAGCACAGGGAACTATATTCAATATGCTGTGATTAAGCCATAATGGAAAAGAATATGAAAAATAATGTGTATATATGTATAACTGAATCACTTTGCTGTGCAGCACAAATTAACACAACATTGTAAATCAACTACACTTCAATAAAATAAATTTAAAAAAAGAAAGACAGAAAGTAATGGGGCTTTCCATGATGCTTTCTGAGCTTGTAAAATGTAATACCCGCTGATAAGAAAAACTATTCCTAGATCTAATGATGAACAAAGTGATAATGATGCCTCACATTCATCAGCACTTTACAGTTTTTCAAAACATTTATTGAATCTTCCTATGTATCATTGCAAGAAATGACAAGACTCCTGGGACAGTGGACAGAGCAGGCACCCATCACAGACACTTTACAGATGAGGGAACCAAACTCAAAGAGGGTAAGTAGCTTACCCAGGTAATTCACGCAACAGAGCTGGCAACAGAGTCTACCATTCCCTGAGCCATGCATACTTTTCTGACATGACGATCGATCCAGGCTAGAATTCTCCTTGAGCATGATACTAGTGGTTGGTGGCAGAGCCCAGTAATGTTTTCTCCAAGACCTTTTTTCTAAAGTATTTTTTCTTTTTTTAAATTTATTTTTTATTGAAGTATAGTTGATTTACAATGTTGTGTTAATTCCAAGAACTTGATAGCTGCTAATGAAATTTGTGTCCAGAGTTCCCATAATTATGATGACTGTATGATCACTGAATTTATCTCTTTCTCACTGAAATTTTACATTGAAGCTATTCAGAATATAGAACATTTTTATTAGTTTTTCTCAGGGCTTGCTGGAGTCCTCTGGCTTTCCTGAAGTGGAAAAATAACACTTTCTGGCTAATGCATCTATGCAGAGTGAAGGAGTAGGAGAAAGTAGAGAAAGTGGAGGAGTTAAATAACAAAAAAAAACCAAATATAATTCATCATATCTGGGGTTGGCAGACTCTAAAATGGTCCCCAGTGATCCCTGCCTTCTGGTTCATGCCCTTGTGTAATTGCCTCCCACTGGGTACGGGCTGAACCTATGACTTGCTTCTAACAAATAGGATATGGCAAACATAATGAAACGTCACTTCTGAGATTCAGCTACAAAAAGACTGACATCAGTCCTGCTCGACTTTTTTTTTTTTTTTTTTTGCGGTACGCGGACCTCTCACTGTTGTGGCCTCTCCCGTTGCGGAGCACAGGCTCTGGACGTGCAGGCTCAGCAGCCATGGCTCACGGGCCCAGCCACTCCGCGGCATGTGGGATTTTCCCGGACCGGGGCAAGAACCCCCATCCCCTACATCGGCAGGCAGACTCTCAACCACTACGCCACCAGGGAAGCCCTGACAGGACTTTTAACGTACACTTATAAGGAAAATAATGAACTTTTAAACTAGATAATGTACATTAAATCATTAGTAGAAAATTTGAATTTTTTAATGAATAGTCTTTGAATTTCTTTTTTAAAAACTTGGTTACTTATACTAGAGTTATGAGTAAAACTAAAAAGAAAAACTGACTTAGGACCCAGGCTGAATGTGTAGTGTGTTTTTAAACTGGGAAGAATCTTGTGCAAAATATATTTGGAGCTCCTAATTTTCCCATCTTACATTGCCTGCATTTTTGTAAACTACCTCAACTCCTTTATGTATTGAGAGTAAACTACCAAATACCCAAAAGTCTAATAATTATTTTACATGTTTCACAAATTCTTTATTTAAAAAAAAAAGGAAGACTCAGGAACAAAATGTTGGGTCTCATTAAAAAGTAAAGTTTATAGGCTGTATCTGTATTTCTAACTTGAGTTTAGAATGTTCGTTCACATTTTTTTTGCCATTTGGGAAAAATCTGAACTTAAGGCAGTGTCACAATGAAGCTATTGTGTTACTGT
The DNA here is from genome assembly GCF_949752795.1 of Hyperoodon ampullatus. Classification (NCBI taxonomy): domain Eukaryota; kingdom Metazoa; phylum Chordata; class Mammalia; order Artiodactyla; family Ziphiidae; genus Hyperoodon; species Hyperoodon ampullatus. Next base: position 88,081,371 of record NC_136916.1, read on the forward strand.
AAACACATGCTCCCACCATCACACATATATACAGACTTTTTAACATGTAAAAACTGTCCGGAGTCAGATAATTCAACTCTACAATTAAAAATAATATGGGATATATCAACATTTATCCCAGCATAAAAATAAAAGCTATACGAAGAAACCATCTGTTGTGAATTATCTGTGATGTGGGAGAAGCAAATAGTCAACGGGGAAAAAAGGAAAAGAAAGAAACCCTGAGACTCATATAAGGTCACCAGCTCTGTATAACACTCTGTCTTCACACAGAATCTAGTGGGAAACTCTTTAGAGCCATGTGCAACTTCCTTTCACTTTTATTTATAAAAAGATTTCCAATAATCTTTGTCACACATGCATATATAGATTTTTTTCTCACTAATATGTGAATAACAACTTGTGAGTTGTTACTAAAAGTTACTATGAATGGTATTTTTCATTTCAAGTCAGTTACATTTCAAGTTAATTTCAAGTTAATTAACATATACTAAGGATTTGGTAATCAGATTTTTAAAAGGATACTTTAGCTAAAAGACAAATGTCTGAAAAAAACTTCTAATCCAGAACCATTTTATCTAGTGTTTTTTCCAGTAAAGACAGGATAAAATACTTTTTTCCCTCAATCTTAAAACTCTCAGGATGAAATGAATAGGAAAGCCTACACTGCCAGAAAGTTTGTTCCATTATTTATGAGATTGTACCCCCAAAATCTAACCCTCACTTTCCTCAGCTTCAAAAATAGGGATATGGACATTATAATATCATCTGTTAATGAGACCTTTCAGATAATAGAAACCAGATGTTAGCTTCCTGGAGTGGGAGGTCTTTTTAAAATACTTTTTGTTGAAAACACCCAGCCCTAAAAACCCTGTGGCAACACAGACTCCCTCTACCAAAACACGAGGGAGGACTGATATTTCCTCTAGTTGTCTGCAAAGAGGAAAAACAGGCTGGGGAGCAGAGGAGAATAAGAAGGGAGATGAGGAAGTAGAGAGGAAACCTAAAAACCTTAGTTGCATGCAAGAGGCCCCTTCAGCAGTATAGGGAAAAAATTTAATTTGAGCCCAGATTTGAGCCTATATTCTCCATGTGTATCAAGCAGACGGATTGGGCTATATAAGTTTCAAGTCCTTTTGAATCCTGAGATTTGTGATTCTGTTGGAGGAATTTGACTTTCCACACCATTGGTGGTTGAATTGGTAAATATTGGTAAACAGCTCAAATTTTCACTGAAATGACAACCTTCTCATTTTGTCAGGTCACTGTAGAACCATGTTCTTCTGAGGCTACAGTAAGAAAAAGAATGCATAGGCACCATTTTTCCCATTCACAATTGTCAGTTCCCCTAAAGGACCACCAGAATAACCTGTTGACCAAGAAAAGCTAAGTTTAATAGACTTATTGTAGTAAAAGAGAACAACAATTTAACAGAGCTTTAGTAGTGTCTCAAAATGGATAAATTCAGGAATGACATTTGTAGGGTTTTAGGACCTAAGTTGGATGATTTTGAGGCAGGTTGTGCAAGGTGAGAAACTGCTTGGGATTGGGCAGAGTTTAATATTATAATTTTGGACTAGTGGGCCCAGTGAAGCAAGGGTCTTGAAGTAAGCTTTGATGTGCAAGCTATTTTAACTGGTTCAAAGTCTTATCTTTCAGGAAAAAGCATTTTCTGGGCAAGTTGTAGGTTATTTTTTCTTATTCTCAGTGTTGTTAAACACAGGGACAGAAAAAAGTATGCATGGCCCCCATTTTTTAACACAGGGACAGGAGTGACATCAGCATCGTGGCTGAATAAGACATCATGTCTCCCCTCAATGACAACAATTTGGCATACATCCACGGACAAAAATGCCCTTGTCAGAGTTGTGGGATCCAGTACCATTTTCCAAGGGATCTGAGAGGAGGGTCACCCACGTGTGCATCATGTAATAGGCATGCAGATTTCTGTCCTAGCTGTGGAACTTATAGTGGCCTTTGAACCAACTCTATCGCCTCTTGACCACAGTCCAAGAACCCCTGGAAAACACTGTCATAGGCAATCACCTATAGATGAGAGAGCCCTTGTGGAAGTCCAGGCTTCCAGAAGAGAAATTTCAGCACACCACTGAGACAAAAAAATACAAATGTAGATGCATGGGAAAGGATAACAGGAACAGTTTAACTTCACCTCTCCCCCAAGGCAGCACAGCTTAGGTCCAAGAGAGGTCTTCTCAGCCCATGATTTCTTGTGTGGGGGAAAGTGAGAGCGAATTAGGGACCACCTGGCTTCCCAAGCAGTGTGGTTGCTGCCAAAGAGGCTTGTTTCTCTCTTCCCCATCCAGAGTACTGAATGATGAGCTTCATGACTTAGGGGTTGGAAAGAGGCTGGGAGAATTGTAGATAGAACTCTCAGAGGGCATTAAAGGGATGCAGATTCTACTAACCATGTCATAGACTCTACCAAGAAGCCTGCCCATGAGCCCCTGAGGACACATCACCCATAGATACCCCCAGCTAGCCCATAGACAGCACCAGTGCTCCATGAACCCCACCCACATACATTCTCACCCTGTGACCAGCTCCCTGTGCACACTCCCAATAGCAACAGCAAAAGCGAGCTTTGGCAGACAGCTAGTGAGTATACACAGAAAGTCTGTGCCAGCCCAAATCTGTGGGCCAGAGAGAGACCACAAACTTGAACTTATATGCCACCTTTGGGAAAGCAAAAGGAAGGCTGTCAGTGCTTGGCCTGGTGTGTTAACAGTGTAGAGAGATGACATAAAAGCTTTAAAATTCTGCCACTAAAGGGAGCAAGAAGTGTAAAACAGATGTATCCATAGAAGGTCTGAAAAGCCTCAGAATCCCTAGCAGAAGTAATTTATCGCCCAAAGGAAGTTAGCAAAAACTAGAGGAGCTGACTGCTATTTCAAATGTGAAGACAGCAATGCAAAACTTCAAAGAACATAAAAAATTTAAGGAAACATGACACCACCAATAGATCACAATGATTCTCCAGTAACTGATCCCAAGGATATGGAGATCTCAATTTACCTGATAAAAAATTCAAAAGAACTGTTTAATGAAACTCAGTGAATTACAGAAAAGCACAGAAAGATAATTCAAGGGAAACAGTGCAAATCATGAACAAAATGAGAAGTTTAACAAAGATATAAAAAAAAAAACCAAACAGAAATTCTGGAGCTGAAGAATACAATGAATGAGATGGAAAAAAAAATGTGATGGAGAGCATCAATAGCAGAATGGGTCAAGCAAAGAAAGAATCTGTGAGTTAGAAGACAGGAACTTTAAAATTACCCAGTCAGAGGAGAACAAAGAAGAAGAAATTGAAAAGAGTGAAGAAAGCTTACTTGATCTGTGGAATCCCATCAAAAGAAATAATCTACAAATTATTCAAGTTCCAAAAGAAGAGAGGGAGAATGGAGCACAGATCTTAATTAATAATGGCTGAGAACTTCTCAAATCTGGGGAGATGTTTAGATATCCAAGTTCATGAAGCCCATAGGTCACCAAACAAATTCAACTTAAAGAAATCTTTGCCAAAACACATCATAATAAAACTGTCAAAAATCAAAAACAAAGGGAGAATCTCCATTTTTAGTCTGCTTCCCCAAAAACCCAACCCAAGATAGTATATTTGTTATGAGTATTATTTAACAAAGGGACAACAATGTTGGTTTCACTTCTCACCATTATAGAGAAAACAATCCACTGATTTCTCACTACTTTTCTTGTGGATCGCTGATAGTCAACTAAATGGAAGGAGAGAAGAAAATGTACGGGAATTACATTTTTAAAAAATTCAACATTGTACTGTGCATCTCACTTGCCACCATGAAATGGGGCTACCTGCTCCAAGAGTTTGGGCAGAATTGGCCAGATGGCTTCCCACATCTTTTAGAGTTCATGATCTAGAAGCAGGAGGGCTAAGTACTGAATTAGACTAACAATCCCATATCTAGTAGTCATTTTTGTGTTTAGGAGACATTTGAAACTCTAAATTTTGTATTCATTTAGAACCACTCATTGTGGCTCTAAGTAAATACACTGTGCCTATGTAGTTCTTGTTTCTCCACTCTGTGAGTTCAAACAGATGCAAAGAAGGCTAACAAAAAATGATCTACACAATGGATAGTTTCTAAGTAAGAGGCAGGAGAGCCTATAAAAAAGAGCCATTCTTTTTTATGGCTGAGTAGTATTCCATTGTGTGTGTGTGCGTGCGTGCCACATCTCCTTTATCCATTCATCTGTTGATGGACACTTAGGTTGCTTCCATATCTTGGCCATTGTAAATAATGCTGCTATGAACATTGGGTTGCTTGTATCTTTTTGAATTAAGGTGTTTGTTTATTTAGGACATATACCCAAGAGTGGAATTGCTGGGTCATATGGTAGCTGTATGTTTAGTTTTTTGAGAAAACTCCATACTATTTTCCACAGTGGCTGTACCAAATTACATTCCCACCAACAGTGTGCAAGGGTTCTCTTTTCTCCACATCCTCACCAACATTTGTTATTTCTGTTCTTTTTGATGATAGCCATTCTGACAGGTGTCAGGATATCTCATTGTGGCTTTGGTTTGCATTTTCCTGCTGATTAGTGATGTTGAGCATCTTTTCATGTGCCTGTTGGCCGTCTGCATTTCCTTTTGGGAAAAATGTGTATTCAGTTCTTCTGCCCATTTTTTAATTAGCTTGTTTGGTTTTTTGATGTTGAGTTTTATGAGCTGTTCATATATGTTGGATATTAACCCCTTATCAGTCATTTGCAAATATTTTCAACCATTCAGTAGGTTGTCTTTTTGTTTTGTCAATAGTTTCCTTTTCTGTACAAAAACTTTTAAGTGGAATTAGGTCCCATTTTTTAATTTTTGCTTTTATTTCCTTTGCTTTAGGAGACAGATCCAAAAAATATTGCTACAATTTATGTCAAAGGGTGTTCTGCCTGTTTTCCTCTAGAAGTTTTATGGTTTCTGGTCTTACATTTAGGTCTTTAATCCATTTTGAGTTTATTTTTGTATATGGTGTTAGAAAATGTTCTAATTTTATTCTTTTACTTGTAGCTGTTCAGTTTTCCCAGCACCACTTATTGAAGAGACTGTCTTTTCTCCATTGTATATTCTTGCCTCCTTTATCATAGATTAATTGACTGTAGGTGTGTGGATTTCTGGGCTCTCTATTCTGTGCCATTGGTCTGTGTGTCTGTTTTTGTGCCAGTACCATGCTGTTTTGATTACTGTAGCTTTGTAGTATTGTCTGAAGTCAGGGAGCATGATTCTCAAGGTTGTTTTGGCTATTCAGGGTCTTTGTGTTTCCAAACAAATTTTAAAATTATTTGTTCATGTTCTGTGAAGTATCCTCTCAGGATTTTTGTAAGGATTGCTTTGAATCTGTAGATTGCTTTAGGTAGTATGGTCATTTTAATGATATTATTTCTTCCAATCCAAGAACACAGTATATCTTTCCATCTGTTTTTTTCATCTTCAATTTTTTTCATAAGTGTCTATGGTTTTCTGAATACAGGTCTTTTACCTCCTTAGGTAGGTTTATTCCTAGGTATTTTATTCTTTTTGATGCACTGGTAAATGGGATTATTCCCTTAATTTCTCTTTCTTATAGTTGTTATTAGTATATACAAATGCAGCAGGTTTCCGTATGTTAATTTTGTATCCTGCAACTTTACCGAATTCATTGATGAGCTATAGTAGTTTTCTGGTGGCTTTGTTAGGATATTCTCTGTATAGTATCATGTCATCTACAAACAGTGACAGCTTTACTTCTTCCTTGCCAGTTTGGATTCTTTTTATTTCTATTTTTTGTCTGATTGCTGTGGCTATCCAATACTTATGCTATGTTGAATAAAAGTGGTGAGATTGGGCATCCTTGTCTCATTCCTGCTCTTAGAGGAAATGCTTTCAGTTTTTCACCATTGAGTATGATGTTAGCTGTGGGTTTGTCATATATGGCCTTTATTATGTTGTGATAGGCTCCCTCTGTGCCCACTTTCTGGAGAGTTTTTATCATGAATGGATGTTGAATTTTGTCAAAAGCTTTTTCTGCATCTATTGAGATGATCATATGGTTTTTATCCTTCAATTTGTTAACTTGGTATATCACACTGATTGATTGTGGATATTGAAAAATCCTTGCATCCCTGGGATAAATCCCACTTGATCACGGTGTATGATCCTTTTAGTGTATTGTTAGATTCAGTTTGCTAATATTTTGTTGAGGATTTTTGAGTCTATGTTCATCGTATTGGCCTATAATATTCTTTTTTTATGATATTTTTGTCTGATTTTCATATAAGGGTGATTCTGGCCTCATAGAATGAGTTCAGAAGTGTTCCTTCCTCTGCAATTTTTTGGAATTGTGTGTATATTAAATAGCCATGTGTGAATATTTAAACTTATACTTTAATTAATAAAGTCAAAGATAAGTAAAAATTTGGTTCATCACTTACACTAGTCACATTTTAAGTGCTCACTAGCCGTGTGTGACTGTTGTCCAGTACAGATATCAAACATGTCCATCATCACAAAACTGTTCTATGGACAGCACTCTCTTGAATAAGAGGAAAAGTTTAATCCATTCACAGAACTTGAGATATCATCTTTGGATATCAGACAGCCAGCACATATAGAACTTTCTTTTACCTTGCCACTTACAGCTTTCTAATTTTAGAAGTTTTGTGGCCTAAGATTATATATTATCTTGTTCATCCATTGTTTAATCCAACAAAATTACCAACCAAGTTAATTTCCCATCTGAGTTCTTAAATTTCCAGTCACACATTTTGCTTTTTTTAGTTGGATTTTTTTTCCTTTTATTCTAGTTTCATTTTATTTGATTTTTGTTTGTTTTTGCTCCAAGGTAAACTACTTTTGTCATCATGCAGATTTTTGCTCCATACAACATGGCTTCAATCCATAGTAGAAAGTGTGCTACTCTCTGTATAAGCCTTCAGATAAACAACTTCATAAGTAGCCTAGATCTGTATAAAATTCTGATTGCCTTTTTGTATAGTCATATTTTTGACCCATGGACTCCCTTTACTTAATTCACATTGGTACTAATTTATATCAGTTACCTAAAATAACCTACAAACTCTCCTGCTACACTCTTAACGATTCCTTAAATGATAAGATTTTTAATTTTAAAAAATATATTTAAGATTTATTTAATAGAGCATTTTATAAGCAGAGAAATATCATGGAGTCATAGTAGGATAAAGGATACATCAGGTATTTAAATTTTGCTCTTCAAAGAGAAAAGGAGGTTTTATTTTTAGTTTTAAGTAACTTTTCAAATGGAAAGCTATTCTAGACTTTGCTGAGTAGGTTGCTAAGTTTCTTCTTTTCATGAACTCTGCCAATTAAGAATGGGGGCCAAATTAAGAAAGGTTGGGGGGAGAAGGAACATCATATTTTTTTTTTAAAGAACTTGAGGGTTTTGTTTTACATGAGTAAGTATGTGCATGTGTGTTGTAAGCATTTTGCAGCCACCTTGAGCCAGAGACAATTACAGAATTGCTTGTAAGATCCAGCCCTTTTTTCTTACAGATTCAGTTTAAATTCTAGTTAGGGTTTTTTCTTTTCTTTTCGTTTAATAAAATACACAAGACCCAAACCACAATTCAGCAAACTTGTTATTAAACTAAATAATGAAAACTTCAGTTGCCTTCAGTAATCAGGTTCCAGGGAGTGGGTTGTATCAATTCTTTTTAGCCAACATTTGGACTTTAGATTATAAACATGGCTCAGTGGAAAAATAAGAGGGGGAGCAGGAGGAGTTTTCATATCAGAGATTTAGTAAGAGTTCAGGTTGGTTTTTTTTTTAGTGTAAATATGGTAAAGCCCAATTTGTAACAAATAAGAGAAGAAAACTTCATTTTCAGATACTTTAAATGATCTTTAGACATTGAAAAAAACAGATATTCTTGCTATACATGTTATTGGTCAATAAAAAAATCAGATGGAAAAGTTATAGCTTCTTGAATGCTTAGAATTTAAGACTAAAAAGTAATATCTCAAGTAAATATTAGAAATTGACTAAATTATAATTTTGTGTTTACTCAACTATTTCTCCTCCTAGGAGTTAGGCAGGCAAAGGAGAAAATCTACTCTGTTACTACACATTCACCCCATAAAAATCACTGCCATTTTATGGCTCCAAGTGATTCTGCAAGATGTTCCAGGATTTCAGAAAATAGAAACCCTATCCTAGCTTAGAGCTGAAGTCCTATGTATTTAAGGAAAAATCACATTGGCTCCTTTAGGTGGTTGCCTCATATGTATTTATTCTCTGCTTTATTTCATTTTGGTCTGTGGGAAGTGGGGACTAGAGAATTTCTCTTTTTATAGGAGGGACTTATTCAGTCCAGTTACAAGGAGGGTGCGTAGAGAACCTGTACTTACAAAGCAAACCCAAAATTTGTGTGTTCATTTGGAATAGCTTTGTGGGGGGAGTAGGGGTTGATGGAAATAAAGGAGATGTGGCTAAAGTTCCTCCAAACAACCCTTGGAACTGTCTCTGTTCAAGGGTGTAATTTATAAAAATGGTAGAATCTCTATAAATCAACAACTCATTTATCCAGCCTTATCAGAGAGTGAACTGTTACCCATAACTAAATTTTCCAGATAACTATGGCCAAGCATTTGAAGCACCAAAACTTTTTTTGTTAACTATTTTAATGAAAATTTTCCTTAAAGATATTTCATACTTCCCTGACTTCTTAAACAATATAGCAAAAAGTAACTTTATCATGATGACTAGGCTTCTCAAGATGAAATTGTAATAAATAAATAAATAAAAGTTAAACATCTGCCCCCCAAAAAATGATGAAATCTGTGACTCATCTGCACTGAGATATCAATAAGAATACTTGTTCAGTAGATGATGAATACCTGTTATGTACCAGGACTAGTACTAGTGAAGGTGCTAAGTAATCCAACAGCAAAGACAGAAACTGTGTCATCAGTGACAGAAGCCTGCAAAGATGCTGTAGTAGCACAAAGGAGCACCCTCATCCAATTTGAGACAGTGCTGCACTAAAGGAAAACAGGTTGTTAGGCTTTAATAGTCTTTATGCCTAATTTTTATAGTTCTTCTGTCCCCTACTTCAAAAACTGCCTGTTGTCCCTTCTCATTCCTATTAACTCCTTAAAGCCAAACATCATGAGAAACAAACTCATCTTTGTTTCTTAAAGTGGGGTAAACGTCCTGGCAAGTTTGTTGAATGCTTTTAGTTAAATCTGTGTTAATATTTCCAGTAGTCCTGTTCCTTCAATATTCTAGACTATGCTACAAAAACCTGCTGCTAATAATGTATTAAGTAATGAAACTTACTAAAACAGTAACCCTATTTTACACATCATTCCACGCCGTATAGAATCTGGATGACATTCCCACAGTGGTATTATCTCCTGTAGAATAAGGCACATGGGCTTAGTAATAACATTTTTTTGTCTTTTTTTTTCTTTACTTGACTATATTATGAATGTTTGACACTTTTGAAAATGCAGCATTAGAATATTTGAAGTATAAAAAAGGTAAACATTAAGCAGAAGATAACTGCTCTAAGATCAGTTTAGGCCACACTCTGATAAGTTACAAGAATTTAGTTTTTAGGATTAAGAATCAAATGAATTCTAGTGTATAGAGGAGATTCTGGTCACTGCTTGCTGCTTACCTTCCTTTTACTTCTTATATAATAGCATTATGTGTAGAATGAGCACTTGAACCTGGGAATCTCAGGAGCATTCTGAGAATACTCCCAGAATTGTCTTTAAGGGATATGAAGAAAACAGCAAAGCTTCCTGCAACCTCATCCTAGGACATTATTTTTGGCAGATAGGAGCAAAATTTGCCCTTGAGCCATTCTTTATCTAAGTCACACACACCCAAGCTCTCAGACAGGGTACTTCCCTTCAAGAAACCTCAGTTTCTCCATGTATACTATAATCAAATTGGACCCTCTGATTTCCAAGGCCCATTATTTCTCTAATACTCTGTGATTCTAAAGGGAGATCAAAGACCCCAGAGAATGAATGGAGGCCTCCAGGATGTCTCTATGTCTTTGTTTGTCACATCCCAACCACAGCTGTTGCGAAGTCCCAGAATAGGATCATTTTTATTAGTACCCAGATGGCTCCTTCTCCATTTAGTGTCTTGCCATGTAACCTCCACGTAGCAGTGCACAAGAAAATGAAGTGTGAGATCAATTCAGACAGTGGAATTGGAAAACATGCTGCCACAGTCATCCTGAAGGACTAGAGTATAGCCATTTTTCATAATTTATAAGCTTTAAGTACTCTGTTTTTCTACAGTTGGGAAAAAATGATGGCTTTAAGTATCTGAAGAGAATAAAAATTAGGATATTCATTAACAAATATTAACAGAAGTCTACTGAAAACCATCACCATTGAGTAGTGCAGGAAAATGCTACAGTCTTAGCACCAACTCCTTACACAACATGAATATAAAATTATGACCAAATTTTGTGGGCAATGAGAATGACTTTATAAAGAATGTGTACCCAGTTCATTTCAATAATGACATATGTTCAAAATTAATAATTTATAAGAAATAAAACAGTTCTTTGTCTCAATACTAATAGTTTATAATGAATGTGAAAAGCAAAGAAAATTCAATTAGTTCAGAGTGAGAAACATCATCTTGCTACCAAATACTTCAACATGGAACTCATACTCAACGGCACAATATAAGTTTGTAGAAGGATAAAATCTTTGAAATTCTAACAGCACTCTGAAGGAGAAATTACAGGCAAAACCCATTTTTTTGTACTTCATGGATATTTCATTTTTTACAAATTGAAGACTCATGGCAAGCCTGCTACGAGTGTGTCTGTCAGCCCCATTTTTCCAAGAGCATTTGCTCACTTCATATCTCTGTGCCACATTTTGGTAATTCTCACAATATTCCTAACTTTTTCATTATTATTATTATATTTGTTATGGTGATGATCAGTGATCGTTGATGTTACTATCTTAAGGTTTTGGGGCACCATGTACCACATCTGTATAAGATGGCAAACTTAATAAATGTGTGTTCTGACTGCTCCACCAAATAGCCGTTCCCCAACCCCTCTGCCTCTCCTCAGGCCTCCCTATTTCCTGAGACACAATATTGAAATTAGGCCAATTAATAACCCTATAATGGAGGGATAAGGAAGTGAAAGGAAGAGTTGCACGTCTCTCACTTAAAATCAAGAGCTAGAAAAGATTAAGCTTAGTGAGGAAAGCATGTCAAAACCCGTGACAGGCTGAAAGCTAGGCCTTTTGTGCCAAACAGCCATGTTGTGAAGGCAAAGGAAAAGTTCTTAAAGGAAATGAAAAGTCCTACTCCAGTGAACACATGAATAAGAAAGCAAAACAGCCTTATTGCTGATATGGAGAAAGTTTTAATGCTGTGGATAGACAAAAACAGACACAATGTTCCCTTCAGCCAAAGATGAACCTGCAATATTGCCGAGGTATGCCTGTAAATATTAGTAGGAAGTAGCTAATTGAACATGCCCATTTTATTTTTAACATCTTTATTGGAGTATAATTGCTTTACAATGGTGTGTTAGTTTCTGCTTTATAAAAAAGTGAATCAGCTATACATATACATATATCCCCATATCCCCTCCCTCTTGTGTCTCCCTCCCACCCCTCTAAGTGGTCACAAAGCACCGAGCTGATCTCCTTGTGCTATGCAGTTGCTTCCCACTAGCTATCTATTTTACGTTTGGTAGTGTACATATGCCCATGCCACTCTCTCACTTCATCCCAGCTTACCTTTCCCCCTCCCCATGTCCTCAAGTCCATTCTCTGTGTCTTTATTCCTGGCCTGCCCCTAGGTTCTTCATAACCTTTTTTTTTTTTTTTTTTAGATTCCATATATATGTGTTAGCATACGGTATTTGTTCTTCTCTTTCTGAGTTACTTCACTCTGTATGACAGACTGTAGGTCCATCCACCTCACTACAAATAACTCAATTTCGTTTCGTTTTATGGCTGAGTAATATTCCATTGTATATATGTGCCACATCTTCTTTATCCATTCATCTGTCGATGGACACTTAGGTTGCTTCCATGTCCTGGCTATTGTAAATAGAGCTGCGATGAACATTGTGGTACATGACTCTTTTTGAATTATGGTTTTCTCAGGGTATATGCCCAGTAGTGGATTGCTCGGTTGTATGGGAAGAACATGCCCTTTTTTTTTTTTTTGAATTTTTCAATTTTGTTGTATTTATTTTTTTATACAGCAAGTTCTTATTAGTCATCAATTTTATACACATCAGTGTATACATGTCAATCCCAATCGCCCAATTCATCACACCACCACCCCCCCGCCGCTTTCCTCCCTTGGTGTCCATACGTTTGTTCTCTACATCTGTGTCTCAATTTCTACCCTGCAAACCGGTTCATCTGTACCATTTTTCTAGGTTGTACATATATGCATTAATATATGATATTTGTTTTTCTCTCTCTGACTTACTTCACTCTGTATAACAGTCTCTAGATCCATCCAGGTCTCTACAAATGACCCAATTTCGTTCCTTTTCATGGCTGAGTAATAGCCCACTGTATATATGTACCACATCTTCTTTATCTGTTTGTCTCTCCATGGGCATTTACCTTGCTTCCATGACCTGGCTATTGTAAATAGTGCTGCAATGAACATTGGGGTGCATGTGTCTTTTTGAATTATGGTTTTCTCTGGGTATATGCTCAGTAGTGGGATTGCTGGGTCATATGGTAATTCTATTTTTAGTTTTTTAAGGAACCTTCATACTGTTCTCCATAGTAGCTGTATCAATTTACATTCCCACCAACAGTACAGGAGGGTTCCCTTTTCTCCACACCCTATCCAGCATTTGTTTTTTGTAGATTTTCTGATGATGCCCATTTTAACTGGTGTGAGGTGATACCTCAGTGAAGTTTTGATTTGCATTTCACTAATAATTAGTGATGTTGAGCAGCTTTTCATGTGCTTCTTGGCCATCTGTATGTCTTCTTTGGAGAAATGTCTATTTAGGTCTTCTGCCCATTTTTGGATTGGGTTCTTTGTTTTTTTAGTATTGAGCTGCATGAGTTGTTTATATATTTTGGAGATTAATCCTTTGTCTTTTGATTCATTTGCAAATATTTTCTCCCATTCTGAGTGTTGTCTTTTCATCTTGTTTATGGTTTCCTTTGCTATACAAAAGCTTTGAGGTTTCATTAAGTCACATTTGTTTATTTTTTTTTTAATTTCCATTACTCTAGGAGGTGAATCAAAAAAGATCTTGCTCTGATTTATGTCAAAGAGGGTTCTTCCTATGTTTTCCTCAAAGAGTTTTATAGTATCTGGTCTTACATTTAGGTCTCTAATAAATTTTGAGTTTATTTTTGTGTATGGTGTTAGGGAGTGTTCTAATTTCATTCTTTTACATGTAGCTGTCCAGTTTTCCCAGCACCACTTATTGAAGAGACTGTCTTTTCTCCATTGTATATCCTTGCCTCCTTTGTAATAGTTTAGTTGACCATAGGTGCATGGGTTTATCTCTGGGCTTTCTATCTTGTTCTATTGATCTATGTTTCTGTTTTTGTGCCAGTACCATATTGTCTTGATTACTGTAGCTTTGTAGTATAGTCTGAAGTTAGGGAGTCTAATTCCTCCAACTCTGTTTTTTTTTTCTCTCAGACTGCTTTGGCTATTCGGGGTCTTTTGTGTCTCCATGCAGATTTTAAGATTTTTTGTTCTAGTTCTGTAAAAAATGCCATTGGTAATTTGATAGGGATTGCATTGAATCTGTAGATTGCATTGGGTAGTATAGTCATTTTCACAGTATTGATTCTTCCAATCCAAGAACATGGTATATCTCTCCATCTGTTGGTATCATCTTTAATTTCTTTCATCAGTGTCTTATAGTTTTCTGCATACAGGTCTTTTGTCTCCCTAGGTAGGTTTATTCCTAGGTATTTTATTCTTTAAATTACAGTGGTAAATGGGAGTGTTTCCTTAATTTCTCTTTCAGATTTTTCATCATTAGTCTATAGGAATGCAAGAGATTTCTGTGCATTAATTTTGTATCCTGCAACTTTACCAAATTCATTGATTAGCTCTAGTAGTTTTCTGGTGGCATCTTTAGGATTCTCTATGTATATTATCATGTCATCTGCAAACAGTGACAGTTTTACTTCTTCTTTTCCAATTTGTATTGCTTTTATTTCTTTCTCTTCTCTGATTGCCGTGGCTAGGACTTCCAAAACTATGTTGAATAATAGTGGTGAGAGTGGACATCCTTGTCTCGTTCCTGATCTTAGAGGAAATGGTTTCAGTTTTTCACCATTGAGAATGATGTTTGCTGTGGGTTTGTCATATATTGCCTTTATTATGTTGAGTAGGTTCCCTCTATGCCCACTTTCTGGAGGGTATTTATCATAAATCGGTGTTGAATTTTGTCAAAAGCTTTTTCTGCATCTATTGAGATGATAATATGGGGTTTGTTCTTCAATTTGCTAATATGGTTTATCACATTGATTGATTTACGTATATTGAAGAATCCTTGCATCCCTGGGATAAATCCCACTTGATCATGGTGTATGATCCTTTTAATGTGTTGTTGGATTCTGTTTGCTAGTATTTCGTTGAGGATTTTTGCATCTATATTCATCAATGATTTTGGTCTGTAATTTTCTTTTTTTGTAGTATCTTTGTCTGGTTTTGGTATCAGGGTGATGGTGGCCTCATAGAATGAGTTTGGGAGTGTCCCTTCTTCCGCAAATTTTTGGAAGAGTTTGAGAAGGATGGGTGTTAGCTGTTCTCTAAATGTCTGATAGAATTCGCCTGTGAAGCCATCTGGTCCTGGACTTTTGTTTGTTGGAAGATTTTTAATCACAGTTACAATTTCATTACTTGTGATTGGTCTGTTCTTATTTTCTATTTCTTCCTGGTTCAGTCTTGGAAGGTTATACCTTTCTAAGAATTTGTCCATTTCTTCCAGGTTGTCCATTTTATTGGCCTAGGGTTGCTTGTAGTAGTCTCTGAGGATGCTTTGTATTTCTGTGGTGTCTGTTTTTACTTCTCCTTTTTCATTTCTAATTTTATTGACTTGAGTCCTCTCCCTCTTTTTCTTGATGAATCTGGCTAATGGTTTATCAATTTTGTTTATCTTCTCAAAGAACCAGCTTTTAGTTTTATTGATCTTTCCTATTGTTTGCTTTGTTTCTATTTCATTTATTTCTGCTCTGATCTTTATGATTTCTTTCCTGCTAACTGTGGGTTTTGTTTGTTCTTCTTTCTCTAGTTGCTTTAGGTGTAAGGTTAGGTTGTTTATTTGAGATTTTTCTTGTTTCTTGAGGTAGGCTTGTATAGCTCTAAACTTCCCTCTTAGAAGTGCTTTTGCTGCATCCCATAGGTTTTGGATCATCATTTTTTCATTGTCATTTGGTCTAGGTATTTTTTGATTTCCTCTTGAATTTCTTCAGTGATCTCTTGGTTATTTAGTAATATATTGTTTAGTCTCCATGTGTTTGTGTTTTTTACATTCTTTTCCCTGTAATTCATTTCTAATCTCATAGCACTGAGGTCAGAAAAGATGCTTGATATGATTTCAATTTTCTTAAATTTACTATGTCTTGATTTGTGACCCAAGATATGATCTATCCTGGAAAATGTTCTGTGCACACTTGAGAAGAAAGTGTAATCTGCTGTTTCTGGATGGAATGTCCATAAATATCAATTAAATCTATCTAGTCTATTGTGTCATTTAAAGTTTCTATTTTCTTATTTATTTTCATTTTGGATGATCTGTCCATTGGTGTAAGTGAGGTGTTAAAGTTCCCCAGTATTATTGTGTTACTGTCAATTTCCTCTTTTATAGCTGTTAGCAGTTGCCTTATGTGTTGAGGTGCTCCTATGTTGGGTGCATATATATTTGTAATTGTTATATCTTTTTCTTGGATTGATCACTTGATCATTATGGAATGTCCTTCCTTATCTCTTGTAACATTCTTTATTTTAAAGTCTATTTTATCTGATATGAGTTTTGCTACTCCAGCTTTCTTTTGATTTCCATTTGCATGGAATATCTTTTTCCATCCCCTCACTTTCAGTCTGTATGTGTTCCTAGGTCTGAAGTGGGTCTCTTGTACAGCATATATATAGGTCTTGTTTTTGGATCTATTCAGCAAGCCTGTGTCTTTTGGTTGGAGCATTTAATCCATTCACTTTTAAGGTAATAATCGATATATATGTTACTATGACCATTTTCTGAATTGTTTTGGGTTTGTTTTTGTAGGTCCTTTTCTTCTCTTGTGTTTCCCACTTACAGAAGTTCCTTTAGCATTTGCTGTAGAGCTGGTTTGGTGGTGCTGAATTCTCTTAGCTGTTGCTTGTCTGTATAACTTTTGATTTCTCCATGGAATCTGAATGAGATCCTTGCCAGGTAGAGTAATCTTGGTTGTAGGTTCTTCCCTTTCATCACTTTAAGTATATCATGCCACTCCCTTCTGGCTTGTAGAGTTTCTGCTGAGAGGTCAGCTGTTAACCTTATGGGAGTTCCCTTGTATGTTATTTGTTGTTTTTCCCTTGCTGCTTTCAATAATTTTTCTTTGTCTTTCATTTTTGCCAGTTTGATTACTATGTGTCTCGGTGTGTTTCTCCTTGGGTTTATCCTGTATGGGACTCTCTGCACTTCCTGGACTTGGGTGGCTATTTCCTTTCCCATGTTAGGGAAGTTTTCAACTATAATCTCTTCAAATATTTTCTCGGGTCCTTTGTCTCTCTTCTCCTTCTGGGACCCCTATAATGTGAATGTTGTCCCAGAGGTCTCTTAGGCTGTCTTCATTTCTTTTCATTCTTTTTTCTTTATTCTGTTCTGCAGCAGTGAATTCCACCATTCTGCCTTCCAGGTCACTTATCCGTTCTTCTTCCTCAGTTATTCTGCTATTGATTCCTTCTAGTGTAGTTTTCATTTCAGTTATTGTATTGTTCACCTCTGTTTGATTGTTCTTTAATTCTTCTAGGTCTTTGTTAAACATTTCTTGCATCTTCTAGATCTTTGCTTCTATTCTTTTTCCGAGGTCCTGGATCATCTTCACTATCATTATTCTGAATTCTTTTTCTGGAAGGTTGCCTATCTCCACTTCATTTAGTTGTTTTTCTGGGGTTTTATCTTGTATCTTCATCTGCTACATAGCCCTCTGCCTTTTTATCTTGTCTATCTTTCTGTGAATGTGGTTTTTGCTCCACTGGCTGCAGGATTGTAGTTCTCTTGTTTCTGCTGTCTGCCCTCTAGTGGATGAGGCTATCTCAGAGGCTTGTGCAAGTTTCCTAATGGGAGGGGCTGGTGCTGGGTAGAGCTGTCTGTTGCTCTGGTGGGCAGAACTCAGTAAAACTTTAATCCACTTGACTGTTGATGGGTGGGGCTGGGTTCCCTCCCTGTTGGTTGTTTGGCCTGAGGCAAGCCAACACTGGAGCCTACCTGGGCTCTTTGGTGGGGCTAATGGTGGACCCTGGGAGGGCTCATGCCAAGGAGTACTTCCCAGAACGTCTGCCACCGGTGTCCTTGTCCCCACTGTGAGCCACATCCACCACCCGACTCTGCAGGAGAGCCTCCAATACTAGCTGGTGGGTCTGGTTCAGTCTCCCCTGGTGTCACTGCTCCTTCCCCTGGGTCCTGATGCATACACTACTTTGTGTGTGCCCTCCAAGAGTGGAGTCTCTGTTTCCCCCAGTCTTTTTGAAGTCTTGCAGTCAAATCCCACTAGCCTTCAAAGTCTGATTCTCTAGGAATTCCTCCTGCTGTTGCCAGACCCCCAGGTTGGGAATCTGACATGGGGCTCATAACCTTCACTCCAGTGGGTGGAATTCTGTGGTATAAGTGTTCTCTGGTGTGTGAGTCACCCACCCAGCAGTTATAGGATTTGATTTTATTGTGATTGCTCCCCTCCTACCGTCTCACTGTGGCCTCTCCTTTGTCTTTGGATGTGGGGTATATTTTTTGGTGATTTCCAATGTCTTCCTGTCAATGATTGTCCAGCAGCTAGTTGTGATTCTGGTGTTCTTGCAAGAGGGAGTGAGAGCACATCCTTTTTCTCTGCCATCTTGGTTCCTGTCATTTCTTTTTCTAAGTGCCCCCAAATTAAACAGCTTATGCTGAGTTCTGCTATCTAGTCTCATGCCCATTTTTAAAATACCTTCTCATCCCCTATAATACAACCTTCAAATTGACAAACTTCCCAATTTCTATAAAGTGATTCCATCATTATCTTTGCCATAATTGATCCTTCCTTCTCCCTATCTCTTATACAGCCCCCATATCTAAATATTAAACAGATTCTCTCCTATATTCCTTTGCAAAATCTCAAATTCCACCCCACTCTCTCCAAGCCTTTTGCCATTACCCCAGTGATGGGTCGGAACTTAAATAGGCTCATTTTCTACCTCTAATAGAGGTTAAAATTTTTTCTGATAGAAAATGATAATAGGATGAGAGCTACAAAACCATGAAGCTCAACCCTCATACTTTACAGATAAGGAAAAAGAGGGCCAACCCTGTCAACTACCTGGGCTACCATGGCCCTAGATGGCAAGTGCTGACCATAGTGCGAGAACTAGAGCTGAATTTACAACATGGCACTCTATAATCTGTGGGAAATATGACCTGTTAATGCCAGCCAAGGAGCAATGAAGAACTAAGAGGGTACTAAAAGAAGAGCATCGAGAGAGATGAGTGAAAGACACCGAAGACACACACTCTGTTGACTTCCCAATTTTGCTTCACGCTGGCCCCAAAGAGGGCTATTTACTGAATGTGTCCTTGAAGCCAATAATGAGAGCATTCTCATTGCTCATGTGTACATGCAGTTGTCACTACTGGTCTGCCTCCTGGGAGGGCCGGATGCTATCACTGCACTGATGCGATTTTCACCTACATAATGCACATAAACTTTTCATTAAATTATAAGTTTAAGAAACATATACCATTGTGACATTAAAGTCAGGCTTATCTCTTTTTTTATTGAAGTATAGTTGATTTACAATATTGTGTTAGTTTCAGGTGTACAGCAAAGTAATTCCATTTTATATATATTATATATATATTTTTCAGATTATTTTTCATTGTAGCTTATTAAAAGATCATGAATATAGTTCCCTGTGCTATATAGTAAATCCTTGTTGCTTATCTATTTTATGTATAGTAGTATGTATCTGTTAGTCTCCCATACTCCTATTTTATAACTCCCCCACTCCCTTTCCCCTTTGGTAACCGTAAGTTTGTTTTCTATGTGTCTGAGTCTGTTTCTGTTTAATACATACATTCATTTGTATTACTTTTTAGATTCCACATATAAGTGATATCATATATTTGTCTTTGTCTGACTTACTTCACATAGTATAATATTATCTAGGTCCATCCATGTTGCTACAAATGGCAATATTTCATTCCTTTTTATAATGTTGAGTAATACTCTATTATATATATATATATATATATTTGATCCTTCAAATATATATATTTATACACACACACACACATATATATACCACTTCTTCTTGAGCCTATTGGCATTTGGGTTGATTCCATGTCTTGGCTATTGTACATAGTGCTGCTATGAACAGAGGGATGTGTGTATCTTTTCGAATTAGAGTTTTCATTGTTTCAAGATATATGCCCAGGAGTGGGATTGCTGGGTCATGTGGTAGTTCTATTTTTAGTTTTTTAAGGAATCTCCATACTGTCTTCCATAGTGGCTGCACCAATTTACATTCCCACCAACAGTGTAGGAGGGTTTCCTTTTTTCTACACCCTCTCCAGCATTTATTATTTGTAGACTTTTTTTTTATAAAGTTTTTTTTTTTTTTTTTTTTTTGGCTGCGTTGGGTCTTCGTTGCTGCATGCGGGCTTTCTCTAGTTGCGGTGAGCAGGGGCTACACTTCATTGTGGTGCACGGGCTTATTGTAGTGGCTTCTCGTTGTGGAGCATGGGCTCTAGGCATGTGGGCTTCAGTAGTTGCAATGCGTGGGCTCAGTAGTTGTGGCTCAAGGACTGTAAGCACAGGCTCAGTAGTTGTGGCGCACAGGCTTAGTTGCTCCACAGCATGTGGGATCTTCCTGGACCAGGGCTTGAACCTGTGTCCCCTGCATTGGCAGGCAGATTCTTAACCACTGTGCCACCAGGGATGTCCCTATTTGTAGACTTTTTGATGATAGCCGTTCTGACTGGTGTGAAGTGATACCTCATTATGGTTTTGATTTGCTTTTCTCTAATAATTAGTGATGTTGAGCATCTTTTCATGTGCCTGTTGGTCATCTGTATGTCTTCTTTGGAGAAATGTCTATTTAGGTTTTCTGCCCATTTTTTGATTGGGTGGTTTGGTTTTTTGATATTGAGTTGTATGAGCTGCTTGTATATTTTAGATATTAACCCCTTGTTGGTTGCATCATTTTCAAATATTTTCTCCCATTCAATAGGTTGTCTTTTTGTTTTGTTGATGGTTTCCTTTGCTATACAAAAGTTTTTAAGTTTGATTAGGTCCCATTTGTTCATTTTTGCTTTTATTTCTTTTGCCTTCAGAAACTGATTTAAGAAAATATTGCTACAACTTATGTGCAAGAATGTTCTGCCTGTGTTCTCGTGTTTTATGGTGTCATGTCTTATATTTAGATCATTTAACCATTTTGAGTTTATTTCTGTATATGGTGTGAGGGACTGTTCTATTTCATTGATTTACATGTAGCTGTCTAGCTTTCCCAGCACCACTTGTTGATGAGACTGTATTTACCCCATTGTATACTCTAAGTAGATTAATTGACTGTATGTGTGTGGGTTTATTTCTGGGCTCTATAGGTCTGTTCCATTGACCCATATATCTCTTTTTTTTTGCCAATACCATAATGTTCCGATTACTGTAGCTTTGTAGTATTGTCTAAAGTCTGGAAGGGTTGTGCCTCCAGCTTTGTTCTTTTTCCTCAGGATTGCTTTCGCAATTCTAAGTCTTTTGTGGTTCCATATAAATTTTAGGATTATTTGTTCTAATTCTGTGAAAAATGTCATGGGTATTTTGATAGGGATTGCATTAAATTTGTAGATTGCTTCAGGCAGTATGACCAATTTGATAATATTAATTTTTCTAATCCAAGAGCATAGGATATCTTTCCATTTCTTTGAATCATCTTCAATTTCTTTTGTTACTGTTTTATAGTTTTTAGCAAATAGTTCTTTCACCTCCTTGGTTAAGCTTATTCCTATTTACTTTTTTTGGACACAATTTTAAATGGAAATTTTTTTAACTTTCTCTTTCTGATACTTCATTGCAGTGTAAAGAAATGCAACAGATTTCTGTATATTTATCTTGTGTTCTGCTACCTTGCTGAATTCATGTATTAGATCTAATACGTTTTGTGTGGAGACTTTAGGTTTCTCTATATAGAGTATCTTGTCATCTGCAAATGGTGACAGTTTTACCTCTTCCCTTCCAATTTGGATACCTTTTATTTCTTTTTCTTACTTGATTGCTGTGGCTACAGCTTCCAATATGATGTTGAATAGCAGTGGAGAGGGTGGGCATCCTTATCTTGTTCCTGAATTTAGCAGGAAGGCCTTCAGCTTTTCACCATTGAGTATTAGGTTGGCTGTGGGTTTGTCGTAAATGACTTTATTATGTTGAGATATGTTCCCTCTATACCCATTTTGGTGAGAGTTTTTATCATGAATGGATGTTGACTTTGGTCAAATGCTTTTTCTGTGTCTCTTGAGATTATCACGTGTTTTTTGCCTTTCCCTTTCTTAATGTGGTATATCACATTGATTTATTTGTGTATGTTGAACCATCCTTACGACCCTGGGATAAATCCAACTTCATCATGATGTAGGTCTTTTTATGTATTGTTGGGTTCAGTTTGCTAATATTTTGTTGAGGATTTTTGCATCTATATTCATCAAACATATTGGCCTGTAACTTCCTTTTCTGGTAGTGTCTTTGTTTGGTTTTGGTGTCAGGGTGATGGCTTCACAGAATGAATTTGAGAGTGTTCCTTCCTCTTCGGTTTTTTTTTTTTTTTTGAATAGTTTGAGAAGGATAGGTATAAGTTCTTTGTATGTTTGGTAGAATTCCCCAGTGAAGCCATCTGGTTCTGGATTTTTGTTTGCAGGGAGTTTTTTTAAGTTATTATTGCAGATTCTATTTTACATCTAGTGATCAGTCTGCTCAAATCATCTGTTTCTTCTTGACTCAGCTTTGGCAGGCTGTTTCTAAAAACTTGTCCATTTCTAGGTTTCCAATTTATTGGCATATAATTATTCATAGTATTCTTTTATGATTTTTTGTACTTCTGCAGTATCCATTGTTATTTCTCCACTTTCATTTCTTATTTTGTTTATTTGGGTCCTCTTTCTTTTCTTCTTGGTGAGCCTGGCTAGAGGTTTGTCGATTTTGTTTCTCTTTTCAAAAAAACAGCTCTTGGTTTCATTGATGCATTCAATTGCTATTCTTTTCTCTACTTAATTTATTTTCTCTCTGATCTTTATTATTTCCTTCCTTTTGCTGACTTTGAGTTTTGTTCTTCTCTTTTCTGATTTTTTAAGTGGTAGGTTAGGTTGTCTGAGATTTTTCTTGTTCCTTGAGGAAGGCCTGTATTACTATGAACTTCCGTTTTAGAACTGCTTTGCTGCATCCCATAGTTTTTGTAAAGTTGTGTTTTCATTGTCAATTGTCTTGAAGTATTTTCTGATTTCATTATTGACCCATTGGTTTGTTATAGCATCTTGTTTAGTCTCCATGTGTTCTCTTCCCATTTTTCTTTTTGTGGTTGATTTCTAGTTTCATACCATTGTGGTTAGAAAAGATACTTGAATTAATTTCTAGCCTCTTAAATTTGTTGAGGCTTGTTTTGTGACCTAATATGTGGTCTATCCTAGAGAATGTTCCATGCACACTTGGAAAGAATGTGTATTCTGGGTGTTTTGGATGTAGGGTCCTGTAGATATCAAATAAGTCCACCTTGTCTATTGTATCATTTAGGACCTCTGTTGCCTTATTGGTTTTCTCTCTAGAATATCTGTCCATTGATGTCAGTGGGGTTTTAAAGACTCCTACTATTGTATTCCTGTCAAGTTCTCCCTCTATGTCTGTTAGTATTTGTTTTATATCTTTCAGTGTTCCTATATTGGGTGCATGCACATTAACAAGTGTAATATCCTCTTCTTGTATTGGTCCCTTTTTCATAATATAATGTACTTCTTTGTTCCTCCTTTTGGACTTTGTTTTAAAGTCTATTTTGTCTGATATGAGTATTGCTACCCCTGCTTTCTTGTCATTTCCATTTGCATGAAATATCTTTTTCCATCTTCTTATTTTCAGTCTGTGTGTGTCTTTCGCCTTGAAGTGAGTCTCTTGTAAGTGACATATTGTAGGTTCTTGTTTTCTTATCCAATCTGCTGCTCTGTGTCTTTTGATCAGAGCATTTGTTCCATTGACATTTAAAGTAATTATTGATAGGTATGTACTTATTGCCATTTTAAACTGTGTTTTCCTGTCAATATTGTAGTTCTTTGTTTCTTCTTTTTGTTTTTTCTTTTGTGCTTTGATGGTTCTTTTGTATTATGCTTCAGTTCCTTTCTTTTTGGTATTTGTGAACCTATGGTATGTCCTTGATCTGTGGTTACCCTGGTTTTCAAGTATGTTGACCCCTAACTATATCTACTTGCTTTAAACTGATAGTCATAAAAGCTTAAACACACTCTAAACAATCCACATTTTTATAGTTCACTCCCCCACATTCTTTGATTTTGATGTCCTATTTTATATCTTATCCTTTTGCTGCTAATTGTAGTTATAATCACTTTCACAAAAAATTTTTGATTGTTTTTTAATCTATGTACTGGCTTAAGTGATCTTCAATCCTTTTATATATTTGCCTTTTCTATTGTGACTGTCCCTTTCCTATAGATTCTTGTTTCTTTTCTGTTTAGAGAAGACCCTTCAATATATCTTCTAGGATAGGTTTAGTATTGCTGAATTCTTTTGGGTTTCGCTTGTCTGAGAAATTCTTTATCTCTCCTTCTATTCTAGATGATAATCTTGCTGGGTAGAGTTGCAGGTTTTCCCTTTCAGGACTTTGAATATATCATGCCACTCCCTTCTGACCTGCAAAATTTCTGCAGAGAAATCAGCTGATAGCCTTATGGAGGTTCTCATGTAACTGACTCTTTGTTTTCTCTTGCTTTTAGAATCCTCTCTTTAAGTTTTGGCTTTTTAATTATGATATGTGTTGGTGTGGATCTGTTTGAGTTCATCTTGTTTGGGATCCTCTGTGCTTCTTGCACTTGGATATCTGTTTCTTTCTTTAGGTTTGGGAAGTTTTCAGCAATAATTTCTCCAAATACACTTTCAATCCCCTTTTCTCTCTCCTTTCCTTCTGGAACCCAGCTTATGCATAGTTTGGCATGCTTTATATTATCCTATAAATTTTGTATGCTGCTTTCATTTTATTCATTTGTCTTTCTGTCTGCTTTTCTGATTAGGTGATTTCCATTAGTATGTCCTCCAGATCACATATTCATTCTTCTGTGTTATTTAGTCTATTCATTGCTTCTAGATTTGATTTTATCTCACTGAGTTGTCTAATTTTGATTTGATATTTTCTAGTTTGTTACTACAGTGATCTGCATTTCTATCAATCTTTTAATTCCTTTAGCATTTTTATTACCTCCTTTTTGAACTCAGGGTATAGTAGACTGGTGAGGTCTGTTTCATTATTTGTTCTTTCAGGGGATTTCTTTTATTTTAATTTGGAGTAGTTTCTCTGCTTTTTCATTTTACTTAACTTTCTCTGTCTCTATGAATTTAGGAGAAACAGTTATCTACTGTGGTCTTGAAGGGGTATTTTTATTTGGAAGCATCCCTGTGTAGACTGTGAATCCAATATTCTGGTGCGAGGGCTGGTTTCATATAGGGGTACCAGCCACATCTTTCCTCAGAGTTTGCTGGTTGTTATCCCCTTGATAGGGGAGTAACTGGTGAGGTGTCCAGAGCCTATGCTCTGGGTGGGGCCTCCTCCTTGCTCTGTGGCTGTTACAGCCCTGTCAGCGGTGGTGTCTGCTCCCCAGTTGTCAGAGTAAAAGCTCCGAGGGTCAGGTTCACTCAGGCTCCTTTGACCTTGAGTGCGTGACCTGCTCCACAGGTGACTGCTGAAGCAACTGAGGCCCGTGTCGTCACAGCGAATCTATGCACTACCCATGCAGACATCTGCAGTTCTGTCTAGAAGCAGCCAAATGCCACATCTCTTTTCCTGTTATGTTTATCCCAGGCCTAGTGCTAGGCTGTGGTGTGGAATGGGCTGGTGCTGGGGGCTGGGACTTTGTGGCTTCAGGAACCAAGGTGGTTGTGCTGCTGCCTGAGAACTAGGCTGCCTCTGTTCCAGACCTCTCCAAGGACCTGTCCGTGCCAGATGCTGCTCCAAGTTGTGGTGTGGGGTGGGCAGAGCCAGTGAACTCCCTTTGGGAAACCAACCACTGCATACTCCTACCCAGGGGCTCTCCATCTGAGACTCAGCACCCCCTGAGCATCTCTGTGGCATCACCCTTTGCAGGCGCCGACAAAATCCACCACAGCTGGACCCACCCCTGCCATGCAAGCAGTGACAAAGAGCTCTGCAGTCTGGCCCGGACTATACCCCAGGCCCTCTGAGCTATCTCCACTAAGCTAGATAGAGTCCTCTCCCAGGGTCTGTCTGCCAGAGATTCAGCGCTTAGCCATTGCACATATTTGTAGCCCTGCCCGATGCACGCCTGATATTGGGAAGTGTGGCAAGCCAGCTGCCAATCTCTCTCTGTCCTGATTGTCAGCAAGCCAGCACACACGCACTCCTCACAAGTAGAGTCTGGGCTTCTCCAGCCCCTCTATCTGTCCCAGCAGATTTCCCAGCAGGCAAGGGGGCTCCCCAGGGTCTGCCCATGTAGACCTTTTCTCCTTTATAGATCCCTCCCAGGGACACCAGTCCTGTCCTGATTCCTTTTTTTCCTTCCTACTCAGTTATGTGGAGATCTTTCTTGCAGCTTTGGTTATATAGGAGATCTTCTGCCAGTCTCCAGCTGGTTTCCTGTGAGAAATGTTCCACATGTGGATGTATTTTTGATGTGTTTATGGGGGAAGGTGAGCACCACATTCTCCCCTCTGCCATCTTGATCCCCCTCCAGGCTTATCTCCTTCTTTAAGGAAAACCATACTCTAAAACCTAGCTATGATGAAGGGGTTAAAGTAAACTTGGAATGCATCATAAAGAGCAGCGGACTTCTCCGTAAAATGTATTTCAGAGAATTCCTATCCTATTCAGGATAACATAATCATCCAGACCCTCGCAAACTCTGTGCTTAGTAGGATGGAGTATGGTCTGCTATCAACACTGCTTCCCAGCAACTTAGTGATGCTGTTAAGGAACCTTCTTAAACAGGTTCTATGGCTGGCAGAGAGAATTTATCACCCTGGCATTGCTGAGAAAGTCATCTGGAGTGCACAGAAAACAAATATTCTTTTCCTTGATTCTAAGACCTTAATATTCAAATTATAAGTGATTGAAGATATTTTCTGAGTAGTTTAGAGTGTCATAGGAAAGACATAAATTTTATTCAAGTTTATTGTGAGAATCTTTGTTGTGGAGCCATTCATGTTTTTCCTTCTGGTTATCTCAACTGAGATATAATACTCAGGAAATTAAGGTTATAAGGTTAAGTGCCTATGTGGTCTTGTCCCAGGGACCAGATCCACTGAGCTTTTCCTAACATTCTTATACCAGATAATTAAGATTAAAATGAGCATCAAGGACATTCTTGAAGGGAGCATAAATGTGTTTTAAATGAGCAAATTGCATTCAGAGAAAGATGGAGGTAATACTGAAGTGTGGTTCAGGTTGGAGGGTGGGACCATGGGAGGACAGACTCATTCCCTACATCTTGGTGACTGCAGAGGTTTAAGAGCTCCTAGTTTACCAGTGAGGCTAAGGTCTTAACACAAGATGAGAGCTGCCTCCTTGTGTCATTTACCAGTTGCCACTTCAGAGGAAGCGTCTGCTTTCCAGACACAGACATGGGTTAAGACCAGCATTAGGGACAGAGCCACAGGCTGTACCAGAAACGGACAGTAGAAGAGCCCCAGCCACATTAGCAGAACATTTTTACCTTCTGCCTATCATCCTTTTCCATGCAGTTAGCAGAGGTCGGGCTAACTGAGGCAGCCAACATATGCTGCCAGTCACCTCCAGAGCCTCTCAGAAGTCAAGAGACTTTGAAGTTCTCAGTATATGTAGAAATGAAGAAATGTCTAAACAGAGTTACAAAATGTACATTTTAAATTTTACATTTAACAAATCGCTTCCTGTAAAGCACACCAAAAAAACATGAAAATAGTAATTACGGGATTTATGAAACTACTAAGTCCTTGTGCGCTATGGATCGTGTGGTCCAGATAATGGGATATAAGTTTAAAGTAGTCTGATGGGTATTGTCTCCTTTTGGTCCTTTCAGTGCAACGCCAGACATAATATTCTTGTTTATACTTGAGACCCTTCATGACTGGGAAGCCCAGGCAAGATGGCTCCCTGAGTCCCCCTGTGAAGGATACTCTCCCAAGTTAACCTCTCCCAAGTTTTCCTAGTTGAAAATCTTTCCTTAACCATAAGCCTATCACACCACCTGCTCCAACTTATTGTGATATTCTAAAGGAGGCAAAAAGACAATTTGCAAACAACCAAAAGGATTTTAGAATGTAAGTTGACTCCATACTATTGATAAATATAAAATCATAGAATCCTTTAGAGCTGTAAGCAATCATAGAAATTATCTACAACTAAGCTTCTTATTTTACCGATTAGGAGAGTCGCCTCTGAGCATCTTATAGACTCGGAGATTCTTTTCAGGTAGGTGTCAAAGGATGTATGTTGTAACCATGGAGACACGGCACATGTCAGGGATTGAAAAAAGGAAGGAAGCTTTCCTGTGGTCTGGCTGGGGGGATGCACCCCAACGTGGAGAGACCAGGAGAGAGTTCCCAGGAAGAGAGACTGGAGTATTGTTCATTTACAAAGATAAGCCCTGGAAGAAGAACAGAAAGGTTGTCTGTAATAGAAGGAGTTCCTTGTAGCTGGGGTGGCAGCAGGGGTGATATGGAGGAAAGCAAGGCAAGGAGTTCTTTTCGGAAACGTTTTTTGGGGAAACATTTTAAGTTTTTTGTGCTTAACTAAAATGATTACTCTTGGCCAGTTATGGTATTATTATGTGCCAGGAAGCGAGAAATGGCTTAATGAGGATGTCCATCGATTTTTTTTTTTTTTTTTTTTTTTTTTTTTTTTTGTGGTACGCGGGCCTCTCACTGTTGTGGCCTCTCCCGTTGCGGAGCACAGGCTCCGGATGCGCAGGCTCAGCAGCCATGGCTCACGGGCCCAGCCGCTCCGCGGCATATGGGATCCTCCCAGACCGGGGCACGAACCCGTATCCCCTGCATCGGCAGGCGGACTCTCAACCACTGCGCCACCAGGGAGGCCCTCCATCGATTTTTATGAGGACAAATTGGCAGGGTCCAATTCTTCTGTCTGTGATATCAAGGTCACTGCCTAGCTGTCTTATTGCCTTAAAGGGGAGAAAGGATGGGCATCCTATCCTTTGGGTACCTGATGCTGTTCCGGAAACACATCAAGAGAGGTAAACAGAAGAGCAGCCAGCCTTGTCCTACCCAGCAGGCAGGACAGAAGTCTGAGCCTCTACTTTCCCTGGGGCCCCATTCCCTTCCCACTGACATACACACATGCACATGCACACACACAGACACACACACAGAGCCCTTAGATTCCCTATTTTCAGTGGGAAGGACAGGGATGGGCACCTTGTAAGAGGGCCCATGTGGGAACAGCAAGGTGGAGTCCAGGCTGTACTCAGCTGACATGGGTGATGCCTTTGGCACATGTTTATAAGGGGCAGTGTGCTGGGGGATTCCTCATACCACGTGGTGCATTGGGAGGGGATGCTGAAGAACTGTTTTGTAATGGACCTTTACTGATATGTGGAAGGCAGCAAATTGTTGATTTATTCTTTCTTAATGAGAATTGCCTGCTTTATTTTAAAATTTAACTCCAAACTTTGACTTTATAGAGAAAAGCACATAATTAATGAAGAAATAAAACTCCTAAGACAGCGACAGGAAAGAGTTGACAAGGAGCTTCATAGGTTTGTTTCTTATTCAACTCGTAGTGCTT
The DNA here is from genome assembly GCF_949752795.1 of Hyperoodon ampullatus. NCBI lineage: Eukaryota > Metazoa > Chordata > Mammalia > Artiodactyla > Ziphiidae > Hyperoodon > Hyperoodon ampullatus. Next base: position 88,110,614 of record NC_136916.1, read on the forward strand.
AAAAACATTTTAATTGAACAAATGTGTTACATAAACCACAATAGGTTTAATATGTAAAAATTCATTAACTGGAATATCTGCAGAAGTTTTCTACTCCATAGTTCATCAAGAGTAACACGAACTTTTTTATCCACATAATCACTTACTCTAATTTAATTAATTGCTAAACATTATCATCATCTCCTTTTACTCTACCAGACATAGGACTTAAGCTGAGGGCCTTTTAAATATAGACTCATAACCACGGGAAGATGTAAATTAGAAAAACAACCTATTTAGCTGGTCTCAGGCTAGTTCTTTGTCCCTTTCTGCCCCTGCTGCTTCCCTTATACATACAAACATTGTACCCCACTGAAACAAGGAAAGTTGGGCATCTTTGTTTATTTTATTACAGTGTAAAAAAGAAAACCATAAAGTGTTGGGACTAACCCAACACTTCCAGTACATCCACATAGGCAAGAATAAATGTCAGATGAGTACAGCCCTTCAAATAAACCCCTGTGGGAAACCACAATTTTGTGCCAGTCATGCTGCCATAATTCTAATTGCTATTTTGGAACTTATAAAGCTAGTCTCCCAGTCACATAGGAAATTCAACTCATTATGTTAAAATCTTACTTCATTTTTCACTAAAAATTTTATCACCCAGCTTTCCCCTTCACAACCTAAGATCTGACTCCAGATGACTTTTACCAGTTCCCAAAAATCAAATCTATAGAGAACAGGATTTCTCACCACTCAAGATATGCAAAAGGATGCAGACTGGTTTTCAGAGCAACTCACAAGAAGAAGCACTCAAATGTGTTTTATGCGATGGCATATTGCTGGAGAAAGTGAAGGGGAAAATACTCATTTGGATATATAACTCCCACGTGCCTGTTAAATTTATAGGCACAGTGTCCAAGTTTCTATCTGTAATCTTCAAAAAAAGATAGTCATGGAAAGGAAATATAGAAAGATGGGAGATTGGGTAGTGGTGACGCTTGCAAAACTTTGTGAATATACTAAAACCTACTGAATTGTATACTTTGAAAGGGTGGATTTTAGGTTATGTAACATATCAACAAAGCTGTTATTAAAAACAAAAGAAGAGGGCTTCCCTGGTGGCGCAGTGGTTGAGAGCCCGCCTGCCGATGCAGGGGACACGGGTTCGTGCCCCGGTCTGGGAAGATCCCACATGCTGCAGAGTGGCTAGGCCCGTGAGCCATGGCCACTGAGCCTGCGCGTCTGGAGCCTGTGCTCCGCAACAGGAGAGGCCACAATAGCGAGAGGCCTGTGTACCGCAAAAAAAAAAAAAAAAAAAAAAAGAGGGAACTGTAAATTAAAGTGGGTTGGAAAATGTAAAATAGATAGCTAGTGGGAAGCAGCTGCATAGCACAGGGAGATCAGCTCGGTGCTTTGTGACCACCTAGAGGGGTGACACACAAGAGGGAGGAGATATGGGGATATATGTATATGTATAGCTGATTCACTTTGTTATACAGCAGAAATTAACACACCATTGTAAAGCAATTATACTCCAATAAAGATGTTTAAAAACATGATACAATAAAAAAATACAGTTACTCTAAAAAAATAAAAGTGGGTTGGAAGATGGATTGATTTTAACAAAGTGAGATGAACCAGTCTCAGGATGACTTGAAGTCAAGAAGATTCTAAGAGTGTGTACTGAAAAAAGGGCACCAGGGATATTTAAATAGGACTATGAGGAAAAGACTCAGAGCCAGATTTTAGAAAAGCAGGGAAGAATAGTCCAAAAGGGTAGTAAGAAGTGAGGAGAAAACCTAGGTTGAGGAGATAAAATTGGCAGAGATAAAGTAGAGAAAGAGTAAGGGAGTATTTGTTAGTCAGAGAACACTAACACAAGAGGCCCCTCAGAGGTAGCCCTACTGGGTGCCCTCAGGGGACCCCTAGGCTAAATGATAGAGAAACCTAGAGCAGGCCTTATAGGGGTTTAGCTAATCCAAAGTTCATGCTTCAGCAAAGTGTATTTGGAATTTTTAGAAAATTTCACTTCCTACAGATTTCACAGAATAATTTCAAATGTTTCACTTGAAAATCGCCAGTGAAATCAATAGCCTTATACCATTTTTCATTTTTCTTTCTCTCATCTGTGTTTCTCTTGCTGTCTCTCCCTTGTCCTAAGTCCCTACCGTTCCTTGCCTGGCCTACCTCTGCTTCTGTCTTTATCCGTAGATCTCTGGAAAGTTTCCTGCTGCCTCCTCAATTCAACTATTCAACTCCTTAAAAATATTTCTTGAATGAGTACGTGGTGACAGAAATCATGATAGATTCCTGGATCCCCACCCTTGATGAGCTTACAGTCTAGTAAGCGCCCCTCTCACCCTTTATCCTTTTCCATCTCTCTTTCTCTCTCTCCCCCAGATATTTTCCAGGCCAGTCCCTTTTACTCTTCCCTCCCCAGCGGCTCATCTTAAAATCTGCACTGGAGCCCAGTGAGTGGAATTAGTTGAGGGAATACTTACTGTGTGAACCATCTCACTGAAGAGGATGCTTCACTGCTGGGATGCAGTGTCACACAGTGGTTAGAATAGAGGGCGCAAGTCACACTGCTTGGGTTCAAATTCTCTATTACTTGCTAGCTGTATGACTGTGGACAGGTTAGTTAACCTATCTGAGCCTCTTTCCTCATCTATAACATAGGATAATAGTAGTACCTACTTCCTAAGATTGTTGTCAGAGTAACTGAATTAATATATGTAAAGTGGTGGCAAATGCCCAGCATATTAAACTCTTCGTAAATCGTGGCTCTTAGTTGGTGTCAGTATGAAAACACTTAGTTTGGTTACCAATTTTCTTTCTTTCATGATTAGGCTCCAAGCAAAGGCTACCAAGAAACCTTACGAAGTTAAGAATGATTTTGAGAATTTCCTACAAAAACTGGTAAGTTTTTTTCTGAAAATAATTGAGAATTCTCTCTCTAGCTTCTCTTATATAGACTAGAAAATATTTAATAAGCAATGTATGGTTTCACATCCAAGTTACAGTGTCAGGATGGAATACATTCTTGTTATTTAATCATCCACTTGCACATTTAGGGTAATCTCTCTCTCATGTATTAGTGACAACCTCATGCTCACTCATCCCCATCCCTTGCTTCTGACCAGAAGCATTTTATGCAACTGAAAACCTCCAAATGCAGAATTTCCAACTAATAGAAAATTATTGGTATTTGAAGTCATATTTTATTTCCCATTAATAATTCAACAAAAATATATTGGATTCCAACTACTGTGTTAGATGAATGATTCTTGCCCTCGATTAACAGAAATGTAAGAAATGATAAGGTTTAAACAGTACTCAAATGTAAGAAAGAAAGAAAAGGAAGGACATGGTCCCATCTTTCCAGTTTTCTTTGTCCCCTTCCCTTCTGCTCCACCTTAACTTACAGGCAGTCGTATTAAATCTAAAGGTCCTTCCTCCCTTCCAACAAGAAAGAACATGTAGAAAATAGTGTACAATAAATCTGAAGGTTGGACAATCTGAGGTAAGGAATAAGAGAGAGCTTTTCATTTTCAGCATGTCAGGCTTCCATGCAAAAATCTAGAGCAATCCTCATTGGCTACTGATGTGATGTCAAAAACAGGGGTCAAATAATCTAACCAAATTCCTATGAGCCAGAAAGGTAATGGAAAGCGGTAATATTGTTGGGTGTTTAATATTAAACAAATATTGGGTGTTTAATATTAAATAAATAGTACTATTCTTTATTCCACAAAAAAAATTATTTCTCCCGTTTTTTCATGGTCTCTCTTAACTGCTACTGCTAGAGACATGGGTACAGAGAAATATTTATTTAGTATAAGAAAACTGTGCAAGTGTACTGGTAAAGGGCAAGTGACCTCAGCTGGTAAATAGTAAACGGCCTGAGTCTTAGAGAAACTATAGGAGCTATGGACACCATAGCACACTGGAGAGTCTGTGCCTCAGCGAAACAAAGCAACTACTTCCTCACCTCTAGTTCATTGTGGCTCTGCAGGAATAGAGGCCAAAGTGTTATCAGATCTTCCACCATTTGTAATCCAGATTCTTCTGTAAAATTCCTGTTTAGGACTCAAGTTTTTAAATACCCCTAGAGGCCAAACTAAATAAATCTGCAGACCAGACGAGGCCTATGGTCTGCTGGTTTGCAATCCCTGGTCTAAATGCTGGACTTGGAGCTCTTCAAAAGCTGGCTCCAGCCAGTATAGCCAATCTTATTCTCCACTATATCCCAAGGCAAACCCTTCACTCCCACTGAGTCTTCCCAACATATCATGTTTACCCATAATCATATACTTTGCTTATCTGCCATGCCTACTCCCCAGCTTTCAAATTCTATTCATCCTTTAAGGCCCTGCTCAAATTGCATCTTCTACATGAAGCTTTTTTCCAGGGGCCCTAGCCCCATCCTTTCCAGGCAAGTTCAGTATCTCTCATAATTTCTAGAATAACACTTGGTGATGGTTTCATTGGAAAATAGTTCTTTTCTTCAAGCCAGACAACAAGACAAATATGGGAGTAGATTCTGGCTTAGAACAACTATGTCCTCCAAAGCAGAGCATGCACTAGAAATTTTTACTTACCTATTTTGTAAAGAAGGTATCTCATGGTGAAAAATTTAAAGGCAAGTGCCATTTTTTTTTTACAGTAATCCAGGCATCTTCAAAGAATTATATCGACCACAGATCTTCTGTGGAAAATGGAAAGGTTTTAAAAAGCAAAGGATTATCATTTTAAATCAATTTTTAAAATTCAAAATTAACAAATTTGACTTAAGCTTTCTTAAGTACTTACCTTTCTCCTAAGAATGAAAATGCACCAGAACTTTATTTTAGAATAGAATAATGGATTTCCTAGTACTTTATATGACTGCTGTCCTTCGAGAAATGTAACAACCAGCTTTGCCTCAGCTTCTCTGAAACTGAGATTCAAGATGATGATGTCCAGTCTTTTTGCTCATTAATGTGCAACTCAATCATAGAATAATAGAAAATTGTGATAAACTTCTGGTTCATGCCATATGACTGCTGGTCTCCCAATTATCTGTGTCACAAAATGCTTTTCGGTCTAAATCTTCATATAATTCAGGAAAGCCTTCCTGTAGTCTATCCGTGAGAGAGAGCCACTCATTTACCATCACCACATGGCCAAACTTTCTGCCCATTTTGATAAACATATACAGGCACCCACCAATACCCCTACCCAATCCCAGAACCCACGCTCAGCCTTTTCATACTTTCACCCTCATGCCTCACACCTGCCCTACATTGGTCCACATATACAAACAAGCTTTGCTAGACACACAACGAAGATGCAAGTCACAGATGGATTTTCCTAGAATAGTAAACATGCCTCCTGGATTAGAGAGGCATTTGAGAAAAGGTAGGATAGAGTGGGAAGAAAGTAAATTCCATGAACAAATTGAATTATCTGAATTAACATCCAGATAATTCTCTATGTCAATGTGAATAGAGATAAAAACTTGAAGTGTCTTTTATCTAAGTTTCCCTATTATGACAGGGAAAGCTCAGGGCCAAAAGAATTGAAAGTGATTGTTTATATGATATCACATGGTTTAAAAAAAATGAAATGAGCCTGGGATTTTCTTCCTAAATCCATCTTTTGAAAAAAAAATTTTTTTAAGTGATCCTCCTCATCTTGATAACTGGGGGAATCTCACTTTCAAGTATACAGTATCCAGGAAAATCTGTGAATCCTTAATAACGTATTATTTTAATAGCGTTCTGAAGCCCAAACTGAGAGAAAACTTCTGGCATCACTATCATCATCATCATCAACAACAGAAGACTTCAACCCTGAGGAAGAAGAATGCCAAGAGAAACCAGAAATAAACTGTATTTAAGAATGTATGTTTAATTCAAGTACAATCCATGAGGTCAGTATTGATGGTCTTTTACCATTTGTTTTTAAAAATCTTGAAATCAATACATCCAGTAAATTATCTTAAGAGATCTGTCCAAGCATAATTTTGGCTCTTATTGGTAGAAAACATATTTTAAGATGGAAAAATAATCATTATGAAGCATAGGGAGCTTTCAACCATTTCTTTCGAAATACATCTTGATAATAGCAACCGTTCATCATAATGCAAAACAGAAAGAGGATTAATTTGCTGTGGCATAGAAGTCCTGCCAGTTCCTAAATGCTCTAAATAGTTTCTTGGAGATTTTTTACATTGTTTAGGCCTCAAGGAAAACCAAAGCTCCATCTCCAGGTTTGGTAGCAAACAAACTCTGCTTCTCAGGCACTAAGCTTCGATTGCTCCTCTGGTAATAAGCTTCGTGCACATTTGCTAGGAAGCTGGACAGCTTGTCAGCAGGTACTATCGATACTGTGCAGCCTCCCCATCCTGCTCCCGTAAGTCGTGATCCTTGAGCCCCAAATTTCCTAAAACAATGAGAAAAAAAAATTAGAACCTGAAAATGAAAATGAGTGATTTTCCTGGTGCTTTAGAAAAGACAGCATCTCCAAGAACTAAGAAGAGATTATGTGGTGTGTTTTGTCGGGTTTTTTTTCAGTACTGTCAAACATTTTAGGACATTAAGAAATTTATACTATTGTTTGAAGGTGATCTGAAATTTAATTGTATCTAAAACTAGCCCCCAGTTTTGGCTCTTAAGTAGTAAAAGTCAGTAGTACTCCTGTTTCATAAGGGCTGGCAATAACCCACTGTAGTATTGATTCCATAAAGCCACCACTTGAAGAGTTGTATAGCAAGCCTATAGGTGATCAGGAAGAGGGAGTAAAAAGAAAACAGGCAATGGACATGATCAACATGATGAATCAGAAGGTTGCTCCATATGAGGGCAAATCAAAATTTAAAGTGCAAGTCTTATATATACAAGTGAGAGCTTCCTCTGGTGGCTATTTAAGCTGCATTCAGTCCCCTAGAACAGATAGCCTAGATTTCTGCTGAATAAATTTATCAACAAAGAATGTGTTACTAAACTCTAAATTAGTTTGTCTGTTCAATCTCTAAAGGGAAATTATGCAGACCTTTCCACAGAGGATAGTGGCTTCTGCAGGTCCATCCCCATTTTCCCTGCACCTTCAGGAGCTGGCTGGTCTGACAAATGGACTCAGAATTTATCATCAGACAAAACGTGTGATTGAGATGGAAACTACTATATAAGCCACCACAGAGCAAGAGGTAATTTTAGTCAGTCACCATAAACCAGGCACAGTTTCAAACCTTGTACAAAAGTGAAAGGCCCTGCACAAAGTACAAGGATCACTCATCTTTAAAACATGCAATTTATCCTGACAATAACAGTTAATGTATCAACAGGAAGACACTGAACTCACCAAAAAAGATATCCCACATCCAAAGACAAAGGAGAGGCCACAATGAGATGGTAGAAGGGGGCACAATCACAATAAAATCAAATCCCATAACTGCTGGGTGGGTGACTCACAAACCAGAGAACACTTATACCACAGAATTCCACCCACTGGAGTGAAGGTTCTGAGCCCCATGTCAGGCTTCCCAACCTGGGGGTCTGGCAACAGGAGGAGGAATTCCTAGAGAATCAGACTTTGAAGGCTAGTGGGATTTGATTGCAGGACTTCGACAGGACTGGGGGAAACAGAGATTCCATTCTTGGAGGGCACACACAAAGTAGTGTGCCCATCAGGACCCAGGGGAAGGAGCAGTGACCCCGTAGGAGACTGAATCAGACCTACCTGCTAGTGTGGGAGGGTCTCCTGCAGAGGCGGGGGTTGGCTGTGTCTCACCGTGAGGACAAGGACACTGGCAGCAGAAGTTCTGGGAAGTACTCCTTGGCGTGAGCCCTCCCAGGGTCCACCATTAGCCCCACCAAAGAGCCCAGGTAGGCTCCAGTGTTGGGTCTGCTCAGGCCAAACAACCAAGAGGGAGGGAACCCAGCCCCACCCATCAGCAGACAAGCTGATTAAAGTTTTACTGAGCTCTTCCTCAGAGCGACAGCCAGCTCTACCCACCACCAGTCCCTCCCATCAGGAAACATGCACAAGCCTCTTAGATAGCCACATCCACCAGAGGGCAGACAGCAGAAGCAAGAAGAACTACAATCCTGCAGCCAGTGGAACAAAAACCACATTCACAGAAAGATAGACAAGATGAAAAGGCAGAGGGCTATGTACCAGATGAAGGAACAAGATAAAACCCCAGAAAAACAACTAAATGAAGTGCAGATAGGCAACCTTCCAGAAAAAGAATTCAGAATAATGATAGTGAAGATGATCCAGGACCTTGGAAAAAGAATGGAGGCAAAGATCGAGAAGATGCAAGAAATGTTTAACAAAGACCTAGAAGAATTAAAGAACAACCAAACAGAGATGAACAATACAATAACTGAAATGAAAACTACACTAGAAGGAATCAATAGCAGAATAACTGAGGCAGAAGAACAGATAAGTGACCTGGAAGACAGAATGGTGGAATTCACTGCTGTGGAACAGAATAAAGAAAAAAGAATGAAAAGAAATGAAGACAGCCTAAGAGACCTCTGGGACATTAAACACACCAACAATCACATTATAGGGGTCCCAGAAGGAGAAGAGAGAGACAACGGGCCTAAGAAAATATTTGAAGAGATTATAGTTGAAAACTTCCCTAACATGGGAAAGGAAATAGCCACCCAAGACCAGGTAGCGCAGAGAGTCCCATACAGGATAAAGCCGAGGAGAAGCATGCCAAGACACATAGTAATCAAATTAGCAAAAATTAAAGACAAAGAAAAATTATTGAAAGCAGCATGGGAAAAACAACAAATAACATACAAGGGAACTCCCATAAGGTTAACAGCTGATTTCTCAGCAGAAACTACAAGCCAGAAGGGAGTGGCATGACATATTTAAAGTGATGAAAGGGAAGAACCTACAAACAACATTACTCTACCCAGTAAGGATCTCATTCATATATGATGGAGAAATCAAAAGCTTTACAAACAAGCAAAAGCTAAGAAAATTCAGCACCACCATACTAGCTGTACAACAGTTGCTAAAGGAACTTCTGTAAGTGGGAAATACAAGAAAAGGACCTACAAAAACAAACGTAAAACAATTAAGAAAATGGTAATAGGAACATAAATATCAATAATTACCTTAAAGGTGAATGGATTAAATGCTCCAACCAAAAGACACAGGCTTGTTGAATGGATCCAAAAACAAGATCCATATATATGCTGTCTACAAGAGACCCACTTCAGACCTAGGGACACATACAGACTGAAAGTGAGGGGATGGAAAAAGATATTCCATGCAAATGGAAATCAAAAGAAAGCTGGAGAAGCAATACTCATATCAGATAAAATAGACTTTAAAATAAAGAATGTTACAAGACACAAGGAAGGACACTACATAATGATCAAGGGATCAATCCAAGAAGAAGATATAACAATTATAAATATATATGCACCCAACATAGGAGCACCTCAACACATAAGGCAACTGGTAACAGCTATAAAAGAGGACATCGACAGTAACACAATAATAGTGTGGGATATTAACACCTCACTTACACCAATGGACTGATCATCCAAACAGAAAATTAATAAGGAAACACAAGCTTTAGATGACACAATAGACCAGATAGATTTAATTGATATTTATAGGACAGTCCATCCAGAAACAGCAGATTACACTTTCTTCTCAAGTGAGCACAGAACATTTTCCAGGATAGATCATATCTTGGGTCACAAATCAAGACACAGTAAATTTAAGAAAATTGAAATCATATCAAGCATCTTTTCTGACCACAATGCTATGAGATTAGAAGTGAATTACAGGGAAAAGAATGTAAAAAACACAAACACATGGAGACTAAACAATATGTTACTAAATAACCAAGAGATCACTGAAGAAATCAGAGAGGAAATCAAAAAATACCTAGACCAAATGACAATGAAAAAATGATGATCCAAAACCTATGGGATGCAGCAAAAGCACTTCTAAGAGGGAAGTTTAGAGCTATACAAGCCTACCTCAAGAAACAAGAAAAATCTCAAATAAACAATTTAACCTTACACCTAAAGGAATTAGAGAAAGAAGAACAAACAAAACCCAAAGTTAGCAGAAGCAAAGAAATCATAAAGATCAGAGCAGAAATAAATGAAATAGAAACAAACTATAGCAAAGCTCAATAAAACTAAAAGCTGGTTCTTTGAGAAGATAAACAAAATTGATAAACCATTAGCCAGATTCATCAAGAAAAAGAGGGAGAGGACTCAAGTCAATAAAATTAGAAATGAAAAAGGAGAAGTAAAAACAGACACCACAGAAATACAAAGCATCCTCAGAGACTACTACAAGCAACCCTAGGCCAATAAAATGGACAACCTGGAAGAAATGGACAAATTCTTAGAAAGGTATAACCTTCCAAGGCTGAACCAGGAAGAAATAGAAAATAAGAACAGACCAATCACAAGTAATGAAATTGTAACTGTGATTAAAAATCTTCCAACAAACAAAAGTCCAGGACCAGATGGCTTCACAGGTGAATTCTATCAAACATTTAGAGAAGAGCTAACACCCATCCTTCTCAAACTCTTCCAAAAACTTGCAGAGGAAGGGACACTCCCAAACTCATTCTATGAGGCCACCATCACCCTGATACCAAAACCAGACAAAGATAGTAGAAAAAAGGAAAATTACAGACCAATATCACTGATGAATATAGATGCAAAAATCCTCAACAAAATACTAGCAAACAGAATCCAACAACACATTTAAAGGATCATACACCATGATCAAGTGGGATTTGTCCCAGGGATGCAAGGATTCTTCAATATACGTAAATCAATCAATGTGATAAACCATATTAACAAATCGAAGAATAAAACGCATATGATCATCTCAATAGATGCAGAAAAAGCTTTTGACAAAATTCAGCACCCATTTATGATAAAAACTCTCCAGAAAGTGGGCATAGAGGGAACCTACCTCAACATAATAAAGGCCATATATGACAGACCCACAGCAAACATCATTCTCAATGGTGAAAAACTGAAAGCATTGCCTCTAAGATCAGGAACGAGACAAGGATGTCGTCCACTCTCACCACTATTATTCAACATAGTTTTGGAAGTCCTAGCCATGGTAATCAGAGAAGAGAAAGAAATAAAAGCAATACAAATTGGAAAAGAAGAAGTAAAACTGTCACTGTTTGCAGATGACATGATACTATACATAGAGAATTCTAAAGATGCCACCAGAAAACTACTTGAGCTAATCAATGAATTTGGTAAATTTGCAGGATACAAAATTAATGCATTCTTATAGACTAATGATAAAAAATCTGAAAGAGAAATGAAGGAAACACTCCCATTTACCACTGCAACAAAAAAGAATAAAATACCTAGGAATAAACCTACCTAGGGAGACAAAAGGCCTGTATGAAGAAAACTGATGAAAGAAATTAAAGATGAAACAAACAGATGTAGAGATATACAATGTTGTTGGATTGGATGAATCAATATTGTGAAAATGACTATACTACCCAAAGCAATCTACAGATTCAATGCAATCCCTATCACATTACAAATTGCATTTTTTACAGAACTAGAACAAAAAATCTTAAGATTTCTATGGAGATACAAAAGACCCCGAACAGCCAAAGCGGTCTTGAGGGCAAAAAACGGAGCTGAAGGAATCAGGCTCCCGGTCTTCAGACTAAACTATGAAGCTACAGTAATCAAGATAATATGGTACTGGCACAAAAACAGAAATATAGATCAATGGAACAAGATAGAAAGCCCAGAGGTAAACCCACGCACCTATGGTCAATTAATCTATGACAAAGGAGGCAAGGATATACAACGGAGAAAAGACAGTCTCTTCAATAAGTGGTGCTGGGAGAACTGGACAGCTACATGTAAAAGCATGAAATTATCTCACACCGGTCAGCACGGCCATCATCAGAAAATCTACAAACAATAAATGCTGGAGAGGGTGTGGAGAAAAGGGAACACTCTTGCACTGCTGGTGGGAATGTGAATTGGTACAGCCACTATGGAGAACAGTGTGGAGGTTCCTTAAAAAACTACAAATGGAACTGCCATATGACCCAGCAATCCCACTACTGGGCATATACCCTGAGAAAACCATAATTCAAAAAGACTCATGTACCAAAATGTTCACTGCAGCTCTATTTACAATAGCCAGGAGATGGAAACAACCTAAGTGTCCGTCATCGGATGAATGGGTAAAGAAGATGTGGCACATATATACAATGGAATATTACTCGGCCATAAAAAGAAACAAAATTGAGCTATTTGGGATGAGGTGGATGGACGTAGAGTCTGTCATACAGAGTGAAGTAAGTCAGAAAGAGAAGGACAAATACCGTATGCTGACACATATATATGGAATTTAAGAAAAAAAATGTCATGAAGAACCTAGGGGTAAGACAGGAATAAAGATACAGACCTACTAGAGAATGGACTTGAGGATATGGGGAGGGGGAAGGGTAAGCTGTGACAAAGTGAGAGAGTGGCATGGACATGTATACACTACCAAACGTAAAATAGATAGCTAGTGGGAAGCAGCTGCATAGCACAGGGAGATGAGATTGGTGCTTTGTGACCACCTAGAGGTGTGGGAAGGGGAGGGTGGGAGGGAGGGAGACGCAAGAGGGAAGAGATATGGGAACATATGTATATGTATAACTGATTCACTTTGTTATAAAGCAGAAACTAACACACCATTGTAAAGCAATTATACTCCAATAAAGATGTAAAAAAAAAAAACAAAAAAAAAAGAACACTCTCTTAACACCATACACAAAAATAAACTCAAAATGGATTAGAGACCTAAATGTAAGACCGGACACTATAAATCTCCTAGAGGAAAACATAGGAAGCACACTCTTTGACATAAATCAGAGCAAGATCTTTTTTGATCCACCTCCTAGAGTAATGGAAATAAAAACAAAAATAAACAAATGGGACCTAATGAAACTTAAAAGCTTTTGCACAGCAAAGGAGACCATAGACAAGACGAAAAGACAACCCTCAGAATGGGAGAAAATAATTGCAAATGAATCAACAGAAGAAGGGTTAATCTCCAAAATATATAAACAGCTCATGCAGCTCAATATTAAAAAAAACAAACAATCCAATCCAAAAATGGGCAGAAGACCTAAATAGACATTTCTCCAAAGAAGACATACAGATGGCCAAGAAGCACCTGAAAAGCTGCTCAACATCACTAATTATTAGAGAAATGCAAATCAAAACTACAATGAGGTATCGCCTCACACCAGTTAGAATGGGCATCATCAGAAAATCTGCAAGCAACAAATGCTGGAGAGGGTGTGGAGGAAAGGGAACCCTCTTGCACTGTTGGTGGGAATGTAAATTGATACAGCTACTATGGAGAACAGTATGGAGGTTCCTTACAAAACTAAAAATAGAATTACCATATGACCCAGCAATCCCACTACTGGGCATATACCCTGAGAAAACCATAATTCAAAAAGACACATGTACCCCAATGTTCACTGCAGCACTATTTACAATAGCCAGGACATGGAAGCAACCTAAATGCTCATGGATAGACGAATGGATAAAGAAGATGTGGTACATATATACAATGGAATATTACTCAGCCATAAAGAAACGAAATTGGGTCATTTGTAGAGACGTGGATGGATCTAGAGACTGTCATACATAGTGAAGTAAGTCAGAAAGAGAAAAACAAATATCATATGTTAACGCATATATGTGGAACCTAGAAAAATGGTACAGATGAACCGGTTTGCAGGGCAGAAGTTGAGACACAGATGCAGAGAACAAATGTATGGACACCAAAGGGGGAAGTGGCAGGGGTGGTGGTGGTGTGATGAATTGGGAGATTGGGATTGACATGTATACACTGATGTGTATAAAACTGATGCCTAATAAGAACCTGCAGTATAAAAAAATAAATAAAATTCCAAAAAGAAAAAGTTAACATGTACTTCCAATTCTTCCTAATAAAATTTACTCCAAATTCATAGCAGATTAAAAACTCCATAATTAATTTAGCACAGTTTTGTCCCTTTTTTCCCTCTAAATGAGCTACTTTATTTCCTGGAAAATATCAATAGAATATTACCGCTACTCTGGGACATCAGAATTACTGCACATCAGTAATTCATTTTCCCCCCAATGATCTTCTCTATTGATTTTTTTCATCATCTGTTTTATTCAATAAAATATGTTTTTCATATGAAAGTAGATGTTTAAGGAAGAAAACAAAAATGCTTGCAAACAGATAAAGATTACTCATCTCTTCCTGCCCTTCAAACATTCACCTTATGGCCCAGTAGCTGAACTGAGCCCAAACTCCTATGGTCCAGGCTGAAAAGTTTCTCTGACCCTGGGATTCTAGGATTATCCTGAGTTCCTAGGCTGGCAAGGGGCTAGTTTGTAATCTGGTAATTAAAAAAAACCAAAAAAACAAAAAACTGTCATGCAGCCATGTCAAACTACCTCTTCTTGTGGAAAATGCTGAGAAAAATGGAGGTGTCACTGAAGTATCTCTGAAAGACACTAAAATCTGGGCATCAAAGCTAACATGGCATGGTTTAGAGAAGAACAGTATGCCCTCTTACTTGATTTTCTAAGACCCAAACTATGCCATTTTTCTGGACTCAAGTCAACCAGGTCTCTCATGGTCTTCAATGAACTTCTAGGCATATTTTCTTACACTTTCTCATTTGTACTGTTTTTGAAAACTGTGGTTTCAAAATTGAACCTAAAGCAAACTCAGAGTGTTTCTAACTGGCTGCAAAACCCATAGGAATTGTGCCAGGAGGCCTAGTTTCCTGACTATCCTGCCAGTTTCCCGAGGGCAGACACTAGAAGTCCTTCTAGGTAAATACATTATTCACTTTTAAGTCTCCAGAGCTGTTATGTCACCACCCTTCCTGCTGCAAATGAAAATGAACTGGATTGCATCAACCACATGGTCTGAAATCATCAGGGCTCAAATTTCCCCAATAGAGAACAATAAGTGCTATTATAAACAGTCCTCTGCCCCTGAGTAAGTGGCATTTGTGTTCACAAATCGGGGGCTCCCCCAGCAGCTGGTCAGCAGCCTGCCCAGCTATACACACTCACAAAGGCAGAAAGATCCTGACTGCAGTGTGCCCCACTGGTGCTTAATATGCCCTTTGGTATGTGCCACAGAAATTGCGAGAGAGAGCCAGAAGTTAGGAAACCAATAAGCTATAAATTAAGAAAGAAAAATAGGTGAGCTAAGAGTGTTTAGTGAACTTTTCACATTTGCAATTTTTTCCTAGGAACAGTAAGACATTAAAAATACAGCTCCTGAGCTATTGCACATCAGAGAGGCAACACAAAAGTTATGAAAACCAAACCCCTAAAATCCCAAATATCACCTTGATGATTGTGGTCACTTGACTGGGAATAACCTGGAAGGGTTGGTCAAAACAACAAAAGCAGCCTCTCAGCCTTATAAAGCATGATCTACCAAACAAAGGCTAGAGCAGACAAGAGATGGAGATTATAAGGAATGTTCCCTTTGATCCTTTTTATCACTGAAAAGTGTATTCCTATAACCAACTTTCCAGACACCTAAGTATAGCCTGAGTAAAACTTCCTGCTTTTAAATGAACTGAGTTGACCATAAAGCACTTACTAAGGTAAGGCACAGATCAAAGGTGGTGTTGAGGGGGGAGGGGGGAGAGATCCAGTAAGACCCAACTCTGCCACAAATGGCAAAGAGAGAAAGCAAGGAATTGTGCCTTGTATTTTAATTCAATTTTATTTATTTCAAGATAAATATTGATATACAAATGGATATCAAATTATTTCAGAAAATCTTGAATTTACGGACAGGTTATTATCTATCTCTAATTTCAGGCCAGCATAATTCCAGGCATTTTGTACATTCTAATAAGTGGCTGCTGGATCATTATATTTGTTTTAAAATATGAAAATGTATACTGTTTATTTTTAATTAAATTAATGTTAAAAACTTCAACTATGTGAAACAAAGTAAAATAATAAAGGAAAGTGATGATGCTTGCCCAGTTATAAAATAACTCTTAAATAAACAAAATGTAAATTGTAAGAAATGGCTAAATTTTAAAGAAAAATATTTTGAGTAATATAAAACACTTTCGAAAGCATATATATATATATATATATATATATATATATATATATGCAGTCAGTAATGTACTCTTTTTCTGGAAAGACTTCTAGCTTCTGCTCTAAGCCTAGAATTTTCCAATTAGAATCTCAGGAAAACACAGCTTCCAGAACAATTTCTATGATTTTTACAGCCAGATTAGAAACACTTTCAGATTGCTTTAGATTCAAGAAACCACAGGCTTCAAATACTGTTCGAATGAGAAAGTATAAGAAAATATAACTGCATGTCTATTTTAGAAATTTAAGCCACAAATGTCATTGAAGACCAGTTGGTTTGGTTCCGACAAATGGCATACATACTGGGGGGGGGGGGAGGGGGACAATAAATAGAAGACAGAAGCCCAAAGACCAGCGGGCCCCTAAGGCAGCTGAAATGGCTCTCTCCCTTTTTCTTGACAGAGTGTCAGATTAGCCCATAAGAGCATGAGGAAAAGAGCACACACATGTGGATTTGCACTTCATTCTTCCCCATTCCGACCTGCTCGGGAGAATGACTGCAAGAGGCTGAGCAGCATGGCCAGCCATGGAATAAAACTGTGGGAATACTTCTGAGGAAGACAGCAAATTAACTTTGGTAACCTTTGTTGGTCTATAAAAATTTGTCATTTATCTTTCTTAATAGCTTGGGCAATAATGCAGCAATGAGTCCTCTGTAATTCCAACAAGTGTCAAAACGAAGATAAAGGCCATTAACTATTTTTTCTTAAGTATAACCAGGGAAACCGATAAAGAATGAGCTGTTTCACATATAATTGACTTGGTTTCAAAATTGTTTTGTGTTCCTCAGTAAATCCTACTTTAAAATTTAGCCATTTCTTAAAATTTACATTTAGTTCATTTAAAAGAAGCATTTTATAATTGGGCAAGCTTCATCTATTTCCTTCATTATTAAACTTTATTTCACATAACTGAGATTTTCTAACATTAATTTAAAAAAAAAAAAGTAGTCTAACTGTGTAAGTATAGTTTCCTTCTCCCTCCCTGGCCCTTTCTTTGGATTCTAAACTGATTTTCTCTTGAAGAGCAGCGAAAGGCTCAGCTGAAAAAATGCAAGCATTTGTGATCTCTTCTATGCTTTTTCCCCCCCTTCTCTCTACTTGGGTCATAAAGTAGCTTCCTATACGTTGTCCTATAGACAAGCTACCTAGAGACGCCTTTTGAATATGGTCTAGCTCAGATCACATTAAGATTTGTAGATAGAGCCCTGAGTATTCTAGGCATCGAATCCTTCATTCACTCAATCAATTAGTTGTTTTCTCAAGCAAATAGTTTCCAAGCAGGCCTTCAGAAAAACTAAAGGAATTTGAAGTGCCACAAGTAGGCCAGGGAGTGTGATCTAAAGAGGGTCTTTGGGGACTTCCCTGATGGCACAGTGGTTAACAATCCACCTGCCAATGCAGGGGACACGGGTTTGAACCCTGGTCTGGGAAGATCCCACATGCCGCAGAGCAACTAAGCCCGTGCACCACAACTACTGAGCCTGTGCTCTAGAGCCCGTGAGCCACAACTACTGATCCCATGAGCCATAACTACTGAGCCCATGTGACACAACTACTGAAGCCCACACACCTAGAGCCCGTGCTCCGCAACAGAGTAGCCCCTGCTCGCTGCAACTAGAGAAAGCCCACATGCAACAACGAAGACCCAATGCAGCCTAAATAAATAAATTTAAAAAAAATAAATAAATAAAGAACGTCTTTGGTGGTGCTCCTCCTTGAAGCCTCTTCAGCTTCCCTCCTCCCTCTTCTGGTCTACCCAAGGCAACCAAACTTCTCAGGCTGCCCAGTCTTAGTCACAACTTGCCCATTGGTGTTAACTTTTCTTTAAGGGGACAGGGAAGTGTGGAGGTGGTGGTGATTCTTATGCAAAACAACACTCCACCAGAGGTTGAGTTTATGGCACAGTGGCCCACACCAGGCCTTGCCAGGGTCCTTCCCCTCCACCACTTGCCTGGCCCACTAAGATAGTCAGAAAGCTTCAGAAGGAACTAGGGCTTAAAGGTGTTGCCATTTTTTATTTAAACCTCTCCCTGCATTTACCATTTGCTACTCTCCTACTGTCTTTCTCTCCCTGGTTTTTAACCATTCTGTTTTACCACTATCTTGCATTCTTCTGCATTCTTCCCTTTTTTCCCCATACATCCACACAAAAGAAAGTGCCAGACCTTTTGAAAATAGAGTTTAGACTACAATTTCCCATGGGACACAAATAGCCTACTGAAAAGTATTTGCTGACTGAGGAAGGAATGGCATCAATGACTATATCTACTTAATTCTCCTGGGCTGTCCTCCTCTGAGGTTGCTCTACCACTCAGGACCTTTTAGTAACTAGCAACCAACTGGAGTATTTGGAGAATGTTACCTACTGGTCACAGTGACAGCAAAGAAAGAATTATATAAAGAAGCTTAGGGACAAGACAACTATTCTGGCCAATAGTTCCAAAATGCCAAAAGATAATCTTTCAACATGGGAAACTCGTTCCTTATATGGTTATGGAATAAGTAGAAATTACTTTTGATACTTAGCAATTCCAGACAAAAAAACCATAAAAAAGGGAATGAGCTCCTTATGCTAGACACAACTGAATTTTCCTCAGAAAAGCAATACAGCAAATGAAAATGGGCTAAACAGAGACACTTTAGCTTCCAGTAAGAAAAGGCAAATAAACAAATAAATGAAAAAAAACAAAAGGTTTGCTCTTCCAAACCCTTTTAAGACACAGCCACTAAATCTTTCATTAGAACCACATTTAAAAAAATATATAGACCTATAGACTGCTAGAACAGAAAAACACACTGGAGATCATAAAGCAAGGCAATAGTCCAAAGTCACAGAGCTCAGAATGAAAAGAGGCAGAGCTAGAACTCAACCTTCCTAACTGCCAGCCCAGTTTTCATCCTTCTCCTTCCCTGCTCAACATGGCTTTGCTCCATGTTCAAATACTACAACCTGTGACAACCAAAGTCTCCAGCATTAAAGCTTTAAAGCTGGAAAAGGAAAATAGGTAAAAAATGACCCACGTTAAAATACAATCACATCTCAGTATGACCCAAGGAGAGAGAAACAGGTGAGGCAAAAAACACTGGATCGGGAGCTAGGCTTTCCCACTGACGCATTATGTTACCTTGTTCAGATCTCTTAACCTCTTAGTGGTCTCTTGATCTTGAAGGCCTCTTCCTGCTTTCATATCTTATGGTACTAGAAGATAATTGTGACCCAGAAATGTGAAGCCCGGCCTTGGGAAACAAGGAAATTTTCTCAGGCCAAAAACCCGGGAGTCATCTTGGTTCCTCCCTTTCACCCATACAGCAATTGTCTTGACTCTTCCTTCAAGGCATATCTGGCCTAGAATCATTTCACACTTCTACTGCCACCTTCTTCTACTCAAAGTCAGAGTGCTTCCAATGGCTGACAAGGCCCAGGGGTATGACTCCCCACTACCTCTCTTACTTCATCACTCTCTCCTTCCTGAACTGCCCTCCAAGCACACTGGTCCTCCTGCTGTTCCTCACATGTGACAGCCATGTACCTACATCAAGACCTCTCTACTTGCTATTCTCATTACTTCACTTCCTTCAGGTCTTTGCTCAAATATCATCTCCTCAGAGAGGCCTTCTTCAGCCACTCAATATTATCAGCCGCTCAATATAAAGTACTAGTACACACCCCTAGTACTCTCCATCCCTTCTAATTTTTTTTTCATAACACATCACTACCACTCAATTTATTTTTAATTGTCATTTCCCTCTTTACCCATGAGAATGTAAGCTTCATAAAGACAAGAGCTGGTTGACCATCCCAGAACAAGCAAGTTCATTAAAGAATTCCAGGAGGCTGGCAAATGCCCCTCCACTGCTTTTCAGGTGGGATTCAAACTACCCCACTATCTTCTTAGCAACGATGCTTCTTCCTAATTTCTGCACAAATCATTCCACTTCCTCTTATTTCCAGAACTGAACAATATCTGTCCCTTCCATTCACTGGGCCCTTGCTATTTTCAGAAAAGAGCACTTAGAATGATACAAGCTCTGGAAGGCTTTTTGGCAATTAGTGAGCAAACATTGACGTCAGCAGAGTGATTCTCATCAATGCTATGTTCAAGTCTCTCGACAAGCTGGGTTACATATGCCATTTGTGATCACTGGAGCTACTTGGTTTAAACTTTTCGGGCTGGGAATGTGGCAATGAGTGAGGCAAGCCACAGGTGCCAAGTAGTTAATTATTTTCATTGCTAACTGCAGGCAGTTTTGTATGATTTTTTTTTCTCACAGTGGAAATAACATCTAGCCATTTGAGAGTCCTCCCAATTTCCCTTTCTGTTCTCCAAGGTAAGTGAGCTCCTTCTGGGTAAAGGAACCATTTTACTCTTTTATCCATTCTCTAGCAATTATAAGGAAGTTGTTCTCAGGCTTTGTGAAAGAGTTTCCCTCTTTACATTTCTGTCTCAACTTACCATTCATAAACTGGACTTTCTTCAGTCCTTTTCCCAAATTGCCTAACCTAAACCTGGAAGACAGGAAATGCTGACTCTCTGGGCAATTCCTTCAGCAACCTCTCCCCTGAAAATACATTTCTATCAGGCTTGAGGTCCTCTTTCCTTTTTCTCCCCTCGTTTGAATAAAAGTACTAAACTTAGGACACCAAACAGGAAGGGGATGCTGGTAGAGCTGCAGTGTAGTGGGAAACACTGCTTAAAATATCATGAGAAGAAAGTAACGACAGGGTCTGTGTCTGAGCAAATCTCCCTGAAACACTTAATCATCCAAAGATGGAAAAGTCTTTTTTATGATGTTGTGAAGAACTGACTCCAAACCTGGAGCTTCGTAAAGCCATGGAGTCAAGTCTCCAATCTTTCATCCTACAGATTTTTAGGAGGGAACAAGTCTAGCTCTATGTCACAGGCCACCCCTCTTATAGGAAGTGGGAAAGGATCTTCCTTCACTTAGAAAATTACAAAAATGCTGCTTTTTTTCCATTAACTTAAACAGTTTCCTTGGGCAGCACCCTGCAGCCCCTGCCACACTGCTCTTTCAGACTCACTGACAGATGTCCACCAGCTGGTCCAGCTCAGGGCAGCTACACTCATACATGTCCCGGCAGCTCACGTGGCTCTGGTTCATTAACTCCCCCAGCAGCTGGACCGTGTTGTCAGGTGCTTCTTCACATATCTTCTTAAACTGGAGCACTCTCGCAGCCTCGCTATACACGTGCTTTGCCCGCTGGTAGAGTTTGAAGGTGAGCACTTAGGAAGGAAGGGGATGGTGAACAAGGTTAGAGATAGTTACTGGCCAAAAAGAAAGAAAGAAAGTAAGGGAGGGAGGGAGGGAGGGAGCAAGGGAGGGAAGGAGGAAGGAAGGAAGGAAGAAATTTTTTAAAAAAGAAATCGTTACTGAACAAGTCAGTGCAAAGAAAAATACAGTTATTGAGAACATCCATTTCTGTCTTTATTATCAGTACCTTAGACTTTAAATAGGTCTTTCTTTCACTGAAAGAATTCTTTATAGTCTAAACTGGTCTCTTTTCAAGTCCATTTTACTTTAAGTTCACGCTCCGAAAGTGGCAGAAGCAGAACACGTCAGGACGTCTTACCCCAGAGCCACATTCTTTCCACTGTGATCCACCAGAAAGAACCACTAAAAATGCTTATGCTAGCAATTTTATTTATAAAAATGTTTCCTATATCTAAGCACAGTTACTTATATATGTGTATGTGTGTGTGTAAAAAAGCACAATTATTTATATATGTGTATATAGCGTAGCATTATCATAGCAGAAAATAATCAATTCAAATGTCTAATAACAGAAAATATTTTTTAAATTATGCTACCTCTATTACAAATATTATTGCTACTTAAACACAGATTCTAAGATAATTTACTACATGGAAAATTGTTCATTATTAAGTGAAAAAACAAGATACAAAACTATGTGTATACATTTTAATTTTTAAAAATTATAGAAGGCACCAAAATGTTAACAGTCATCATCTCTCTGTGGTACATTGTGGGTGATTTTATTTTCTCCTTGACATATTTCTGTACTTTACAGATTATCTACAATGACTCTAACTTCAGTTACAGAAACATGTCCTGCTGCAACGGCTGTGTCTATAGTGCTTATGTATTCCCTTGAATAACAACTGAGACCTCCTTACCATTCATTTTCAACCGTGCTGAACAGTGGCTGAGCTGGTGCAGTGGGTCTGGGAAAAATTTGGAAAATAAATGGAAGCTAAGCTACCTGGCCTGCTGGAAAGAGCCTGGGCTGAGAATCCAAAGGTCTGTCATTTGTTCTCATCTGTGTGACAACTCACTGTACCCAAGTTGCTACTTCTATAGAACTCCAAAATGAGGCTGAAAATTATTTCTCAGGATCCTTCCTGCGCTAACATTTTATGATTCTATGAAGAACTTCCTCCAAGAATTCCCCTCATATTGTTGTATTTTGGAAAAAGGATGATAACTGTGACCATTGCCTTCTGTTTGCATCCCCAGTTCTACTCTCTGCCCTTCTCTACCTGCTGTCTGCCCCAGAAGGCTGACCTGGATGGATTACAGCAGTGGGTTCCCTTGCCTCTAGATTGGAGAAAGGGAGAAGATCAGCAAGAGATGGGAGGGAATTATATCCTTCCTGCTCACTGGGTGGTGATATGCGCGAGCAGACGCAAACACAGTTCATTATATCAATAGCATGATTTCTGTTTAACTCAAACACATAAGACCTGCAACAAATTTTTATACTTGACTTAAATCCCTCAAACCTCCCCCTTATAGGACTCATCCTAGCCACAGCCAGAAAATCAGCCTAATTTGCACTTCACCCGTGACTCCCCTCAGCAATAGAGGGCCCCACCCCTGTATCAGCCTTACTCCACTCAGGCACAATAGTTGTGCAGGAGTCTTCCTACTTATTCAATTTTACCCTTTAACAGAAAACAACAAACATATTCAAGCAATAGTGCTATGATTAGGAGCCCTTACCACCCTATTCACAGCAATATGCACTGTCACCCAAAATGACATTAAAAAAATTGTCGCTTTTTCCACTTCAAGCCAATTAGGGCCTAATGATGGTAAGAATCGGCATCAAACAACCCTGTCTAGCATTCTTACACGTATCTGCACACATGCTTTTTTTAAGGCCATACTATTCACATGCTCCAGGTCCATTATTCACAGCCTGAATGACGAACAAGATAATTTGAAAAATAGGGGGCCTATTCAAGCCCTTACCCTTCACCACAACAGCCCTTATTATCGGATGTCTGGCACTGACAGGAATGCCTTTCCTCACCGGCTTCTATTGTAAAGACCTGATCATTGAAGCCACTAACACATCTTATGCCAATGCCTGAGCCCTATTACTAACTCTAATTGCCACCTCCCTCACAGCTGTCTATAGTACCCGCATTATCTTCTTCGCACTACTAGGACAACCTCGCTTCTCTCCCTTAACCTCCATCAGTGAAAACAACCCCTTCCTAATTAACTCCATCAAACACCTGCTAATTGGAAGTGTCTTTGCCGGATTCATTATCTCCAACAACATCCCCCCAACAACAGTCCCCCTAGTAACCGTACCCCTACACCTAAAACTAACTGCCCTTGCAGTAACCATCCTGGGCTTTGTATTGGCACTTGAAATTAACCTTAACACACAAAACTTAAAATTTATTTACCCCTCAAATACCCTTAAATTCTCTAGTCTCTTAGGATATTTCCTCACCATCATGCATCGTCTACCTGCTTACCTAAACCTATCAATAAGCCAAAAATCAGCATCCTCCCTCTTGGACTCAATCTGACTAGAAAACATTTTACCAAAAACCACACCCCTCATTCAACTAAAGTTCTCCACGCTAATCTCAAGCCAAAAAGGCCTTATCAAACTATACTTCCTATCATTCCTTATTACTCTCACCCTTAGTATGCTTTTATTTAATTACCACGAGTGATCTTCATAATAACCACAACACCAATAAACAGCGACCAGCCAATAACAATCACCAACCAGGTACCGTAGCTACATAACGCCGCAATCCCCATAGCCTCCTCACTAAAAAAGCCAGAGTCACCAGAGTCACTCAGTCTCCCAAGCCATTGAACTTAAACACAACTTCCACCTCCTCATCCTTTAAAAAATATATATAATACCATCAAAAACTCTATTATCAACCCTGAAAGAAACGCCCCCAAAACAATCTTATTAGAAACCCAAACCTCAGGATACTGCTCAGTGGCCATAGCCATTGTATAGCCAAACACAACTAATATCCCCCCTAAATAAATCAAAGATACTATCAAACTTAAAAATGAACCACCAAAATTCAACACAATCCTACACCCAACACCACCACTCACAATCAACCCAAAACCTCCATAAATAGGTGAAGGTTTTGAAGAAATCCCCACAAAACTGATCACAAAAATAACACTTAAAATAAATACAATATATGTCATCATCATTCTCACATGGACTCCAACCATGACTAATGACATGAACATTCATCGTTGTCATTCAACTATAAGAACACCAATGACCAACATCCGAAAAACACACCCACTAATAGAAATCATCAGCAATGCATTTATTAACCTCTCAACCCCATCAAACATTTCATCATGATGAAATTTTGGCTCTCTACCAGGCATTTGCTTGATCCTACAAATCCTAACAGGCTTATTCCTAGCAATACACTACACACCAGACAGAGCAACTGCTTTCTCGTGGCAGCACACATCTGTCCAGACGTTAATTATGGATGAATCACTCGATGTATACATGCAAACAGAACTTCCATATTCTTTATCTGCCTTTACATTCACGTAGGGCGTGGCCTATATTATGGATCCTGTGCCTTTCTAGAAACATGAAACATCAGGATTATTTTGCTACTTACAGTTATAGCCACTGCATTTATAGGCTACGTGCTACCATGAGGACAAATGTCATTCTGAGGGGCGACAGTCATTACAAACCTGCTCTCAGCAATCCCGTATATTAGCACCACTCTTGTCGAATGTATCAGAAGGATTTTTTCTGATCCATTCGACAAGAGTGGTCATAGGACCACTCTTAAGGTGGTACTAGGATTTTTTCCCCAGCTCCCTCCTTGCAGAGTTGCCTGGAGCTGGCTCTCTTCCCCCACCGAAGGACACTGAACATACTTTCAAGGTAGACTTTTCTACATGACTCTCTCCTCCAGGGTCTGCCTACAGGTTCCTCTCCCCTAGACTATTACTACTTTTTCAGAAGTGCTTTTACATTCTACTTATGAACAAATAAATTATATTAAAGTTTCAGGTTACATTTTTTTCCCCTCCACAGCACCGCCCTCCTTACTCTTGGAGATGAATAAGAAGTTAGAGGAGGGGAATAGCCATTCTTAGGATTTGTGTAAAAGTTTAGTAATTATAAGGGTGGGGCTAACTTTCCTACAAGTTAATAAAGAATTAAATTTTTCTTTCAAGGTTTCTCAACTGAGTCATATAAGATATATTAAACTCACGGTTAACAACTTGCATCAATGAAATGATTCAAGTTCATGTGAATCATCCTATTCTATTTCAAACAGGACCTAAATTTAGTCATCAATTCGAATCGTTTCTTCTTTCACAACGTGTCTTGTAATCATCCCTCCCTTCTAGTCCCACTGTCATTACCCAAATTTACACTATTATTCCCTTTCCTACTTGAACTATCCTGCAGTGATCTCCAAACTTATATTCCTGTCTTAATCTCTCATTCCTGCAACCTACCTTGAGGTTGGTGCCATCGGATTGAGCTCCTAACACACAGCTTGACTCATGTTACTACCCAGAACATTAACTGCTTCCCCAGTGTTTACTATAATCCAAATTCCTGCAAACAACAAGCTCGGTCCCAATAGGATCTCTTCCCTTCAGCCAAAATGGCCTATTTGTAGTTACCCAAACACTCCTTGCTCCTGGGTATACTCATTAATCCATACAGAAATAGTTTCTTGCCCTTTCTCTCCCTGTCGAAATTTTACCTCTTTCTGAAGGTTCCACTTAAACTTTATGCTCCATGAAACCATGACAGACCCAGCTGGAAACAATCTCTTGACTCTGAATTTATACCACACTTGCAGTCCATGGCACACGTTTGGTGCTTGTCATATACTTTCCATGGTAATCGTCTCTCCTGTCTTCACAAAGTTTGCCAACTGCTGAAGACAGAAACCAGATCTTCTGGTTCCATGCATTCGATATTCTGCAACCCTTCACCCCATAGCACCTTCACCAGTGTCTTACATGACAGGTGCTCAGTGGGTGTCCACTGTTGACGATGATATGATTAGGACTCTATTTTTTAACCCCAGTTCAAAATCAAGATACCTCCATTTAGACATTGTTGTAAAAATTTTTAAAAAGTGAGGTGTCAGTACTCACAGCTTACTAAAAATGTTGAGGCTGAGGAAAGGGGACAGCCAGATTCCCTTTGGTATTGAATCTACAACTACTGATACCAAGTAGGTTGAAAAATAAGAAAAAGAGAACTTACAAGTTAAATGTAGGTGGGAATAAAAATATGGCAACATGTTTTGTTCCATCAGTAGCCAGGTCATGTGAATCAGCACACACTGTAATGTGAATTTGTTATTTCCATCAATAACTTCAATGGAAATGGGAATATTATAAATTACTGGGAATTATCATATATATTAAAATACATTATTTTAGGGTCTGGGTAGCAAAATATCCCAAGGTAAGAAAGTCGTACCAACACCCAGCACTGGCACATACCATCTGCAACAACACAGTCTGAAGAAATAAAAGAGGTAGATTTAATAAGAACTCCTCCTCAAAAGCCCTGAATAGAGAAGGGAAAAGATGGGCCATTGTGTCTCACATACATACATGCCTATTAATATAGGCATGTATGTATGTGAGACAGTGCCAATAATTTTATACATGTTAATATAATCCAGGTTATAGAATACACATTTTGAAAGGGAGTAAAATGACTTTGGTAACTGTAGTTTAAAATTGTTCTTTCTAAAAATTGAGGTTGAAACAAAATGTTTAAAATTCTAGCTTTAGGATTCCATATGTTTCAGTTTTACTTCTGAACTACGTCACCTCCCCTAGTCATGGGCCAAGTTACAAAATCAGAGCATGGGGGCGGGGTGGGGTGTGTGTGTGTAAGAAGAGAGTATTGGTTCATTTCTACTGTAATGTCCCATTTATGAAAAAATCATCTAGTTTCCAGGTCCAGTGATATTTATGGCTGCAGCACAAAAGGGCACAATAAAGTGACATCCACTAAGATCACAAAATAGTGCTATTTAGCTGACAGACCACTGTGTTATGTCCCAGTTTGCAAAGACTTTTTTTAAACTTTGAATTATAAAATTTCTCAAATATACAGGACAGTAAAGAAGGTACAATAGCAAATTCCACAAGCCCATCACCTAGGCTGAACAGTTAATCACTTTTTGCCATATTTGCTTCAATTGATATTTTGCTAGTGTTTTAAAATAAATTATAGATGTGACACTTGCTCCCTACGTATTTCAGTGTGCAACTCTATAAAATAAGGATATTTTCTTACATAACCTCCATATCATTATCACACCTAATAAAATTACCAATGATTCCTTAATATCATCTCATATTCAGTCCATATTTAAATTTTCCCAGTTGTTTAAATTTCAGTCAATTTACAGCAGAATCCAACCAAAGTCCACACATTATATTCAGTCTTATATCTAATAAGTCTCTTTTAATCAAGAAGTTACAATGATTTTTGATACTCTGGATTGTCAATATCATATATATAAAATACAAGTATATTTTAGGGCCACATCCTGTAATAAAATTCAGTATAGTCCGTAAGCAACAGTATGCTTTGGTTTTCCTTAGGATTACATAGTCCTTTAAGATTAAATATTTTCCTTTAGGATTAAATATTCTCAAGTAGAAACTGTTCAGAGAGATATGTTTTTTCATATTAAACCTTAGGACTGGTGTTTTGATTTGTGACAAGAAACATTCAGAACGCACTGAGCAGATTACCAGAACCTCACAAACCTGGCACCTCCTTGCGTCTGCTCTCTATTGCAGAGTGTTTCACAGCAAGACTTCAGGAGAGAAACGTCTAATGAGGACTCTTCCTGGGCGTTCTGAAGATGTGTGAGAGATTGCCATTGCTCACACCCACTCAACGGTAGTTAACTCAGACGACAAAGGAAAGGGCAGAAAGGGCATCTGTTTTCAATTGTGATATAAAAATCTTGACAAAGGCTACAACAAATTTGGAGACCACCCTTTAGGAGGGAAACCAGTTCTGTGTTGTCTGGTCATCACAAATGCTCTCTGAATCCAGGGTTCTGGCTTGTTATATGCTGGCAACTCAACAGGTCTCTGTTGTGCAGATACCAAAAAGTTCAAGAAAATCTGAAACTTTGTCTATGAACAAAGCTTTCTTCCCTATCCAGTTAACTTTAAAATGGATGCTCCATCTCTCTATAAACTCTTATAACCCTTGACAGCAATTATTATATTAAAGGATAAAGGAATTGTTTCTTACTGCATGAATGCTCATTGCTGCATGACTACTTCCAAAGCAAATTCAGTTTAAGAATATAACACCAGGGCTTCCCCGGTGGCGCAGTGGTTAAGAATGCGCCTGCCAATGCAGGGGACACGGGTTCGAGCCCTGGTCCAGGAAGATCCCACATGCCGTGGAGCAACTAAGCCCGTGTGCCACAACTACTGAACCTGCACTCTAGAGCCCACGAGCCACAACTACTGAACCCATGAGCCACAACTACTGAGTCTGTGTGCCACAACTACTGAAGCCCGCATGCCTAGAGCCCGTGCTCCGCAACAAAGAGAAGCCACCGCAATGAGAAACCCGCTCACCGCAACAAGAGAAAGCCCGAGCACAGCAATGAAAACCCAACGCAGCCAAAAATAAATAAATAATAATAAAAAAAAGAATATAACACCAGGTGCCATTTTCCTAAAATACTGCTAGTGTCCTATCCCATCCATGGGAAATCTGAGGCTTCAAAGCAGGATATATCACATGGATTTTGAAACAATGACTTTCTCCTCCATGTATCTTAGGTAATTTCTGAATCTAATCCTAAAGTCATGACAGAGATTCTGAGATCTAAATGATCACAGCCGTAAACATTTAAACTGCAACAGATATACACTAAATTCACTTGAATAATGATTTATTTGCTAGCTCTAAACTTTCCTTGCCCTCTGACTTCCTTGGTGAACCTCCAGTACACCACACAGGCTCCCACCTGAGGCCCACTGCCGCAGCTGTTTTGTTAGCCTGGAATGCTCTTCCCCCTGATCTTGACCTGGCTGGCCCCTCCTTGTCATTCAAGTCTCAGCTGTCACAGCTTCAAGAAGACTTTCCCTCAACTCCAGTCTAGAGTAACTCCCTCACATACACATTCTTTCCATCCTGTTTTATTCTCCCAAAACTATTTTATTTATTCTCCCAAACACCATCCAGTTTTCTTGTGTGTTCATTTGTTCAATGGTCTGTGGTTATCTCTCACCACTAGAAGTTCAGCTTCAGGAGAGCAAGGGCCTTGTCTAATCTCTTCACTTTTGTATCTTTAGCAGCTAAAATAGGGTCTGGCACTACAGGAGGGTCTCAATAAATGTTTATTGAAAGAATGGTTTGGTTCCTAGTCTTTGTACAAAACTGCACCAAAACACGGAAAGATAAACAATAGGGAATATGAGGAAGACCTACTAATTTGGCAGTTACTGCTTACTAGCACCTTCACCAAAAAGTGGGGGAAATTTTCTAAAAGAAGGTTTGGAGATAACTGGTAAACTCCAGTGTCCAAAGTATACCTAATGCCCAATGTCACAGATGACTGAGAATCGTTTATCCTGTATTTTGTTTCACAGATGTGGGAGAAAAGAGAGTTCTAAAACAACCAAAATGTGTTTCAAATAAAAGGGAAGGAATAGAAAATAGATCATCATAACCAGTTAAAATAGAAGTTTTTTTTTTTCTTTTAGACAATTGTTGTAGCAAAATTGTGCCTACTTACTTCTACCGTAAAAAGACGGCTATGTAGCTTATGATCAGAGGCCATCTCTAATCAAGGAATCTAAACCAGGGCACAAATAATTGGTTATCTTGTTATATCTTTGGTGGGAAAGGATGAGAAAAAGCCTATGACAGAAGAAACACACTGGGCACCATTTTCCTCATAAAAGCTCTGAGAGCACCAGGTCAGCAGTAGATGGAGGACATGTTCATTCAATCTCTGAAAGAGCCCCACTGATTTAATTTTTTTCACTGATTTAATTTTAAATCCTGCACTCAAGAGCTGTTAGCCTCCCCTTTATTACCTCATCTTCTACTAAGAGTGATGCCAGAAGCACGGAGTAAGATGACCATCCAACGACAGTCAACCAAATAGTTCTTAGTGAGGCCTGGCCGTGTGCCCCACTCTATGCTCCAAATGAGAGGAAAGACCTGTGAAACAGAAGCGCTTGCTATGAGGAACTTACAGCTCAGTTAAACAAATAAGGCAGCCTATGAGACCACTGGAGAGTGACCAACCACAGCAGATATCCAGGGGCTCTAAATGCTAGAGGCACACCAAGAACACAGGGTTTGGTGAGGGAAGAGCTGTAGTGGGAAGTGTCACAGGAGAAGTGCCTGAGCTACAGAGCTTCCTTGCTGTGAGGACAGGATGGCCAAAGGCCCAAGCTGAGAACAGGCAGAGTGTGTTGATGGGCTGAAGGGGGCAAACTGACCAGAACGGGGGGCAGCCTCTTGAGGAGGTTGTCCTCACATCTGAGGCTTTAACATCCTCTGCTATACATGTTACACAAAGGTTGCAAACTCACAACCCGTGGTCCATACCCAACCACAGTGATGCTTTCTTTTCTTTTTTTTTTTAACATCTTTATTGGAGTATAACTGCTTTACAACGGTGTGTTATTTTCTGCTGTATAATAAAGTGAATCAGCTATACATATACATATATCCCCATATCCCCTCCCTCTTGTGTCTCCCTCCCATCCTCCCTATCCCACCCCTCTAGGTGGGCACAAAGCACCAAGCTGATCTCCCTGTGCTATGCAGCTGCTTCCCACTAGCTAGCTATTTTACATTTGGTAGTGTATATTTGTCCATGCCACTCTCTCACTTTGTCCCAGCTTACACTTCCCCTTTCCTGTGTCCTCAAGTCTATTCTCTACGTCTGCGTCTTTATTCCTGTCCTGCCCCTAGGTTCTTCAGAACCTTTTTTTTTTTTTTTAGATTCCATATATATGTGTTAGCATACGGTATTTGTTTTTCTCTTTCTGACTTACTTCACTCTGCATGACAGACTCTAGGTCCATCCACCTCACTACAAATAACTCAATTTCGTTTCTTTTTATGGCTGAGTAATATTCCATTGCATATATGTGCCACATCTTCTTTATCCATTTATCTGTCGATGGACACTTAGGTTGCTTCCATGTCCTGGCTATTGTAAATAGAGCTGCAATGAACATTGTGGTACATGACTCTTTGAATTATGGTTTTCTCAGGGTATATGTCCAGTAGTGGATTACTGGGTCATATGGTAGTTCTATTTTTAGTTTTTTAAGGAAACTCCATACTGTTCTCCATAGTGGCTGTATCAATCTACATTCCCACCAACAGTGCAAGAGGGTTCCCTTTTCTCCACACCCTCTCCAGCATTTATTGTTTGTAGGCTTTTTGATGATGGCCATTCTGACTGGTATGAGGTGATATCTCACTGTAGTTTTGATTTGCATTTTTCTAATGATTAGTGATGTTGAGCATCCTTTCATGTGTTTGTTGGCAGTCTGTATATCTTCTGTGGAGAAATGTCTATTTAGGTCTTCTGCCCATTTTTGGATTGGGTTGTTTGTTTTTTTGATATTGAGCTGCATGAGCTGCTTGTAAATTTTGGAGATTAATCCTTTGTCAGTTGCTTCATTTGCAAATATTTTCTCCCATTCTGAGGGTTGTCTTTTCATCTTGTTTATGTTTTCCTTTGCTGTGCAAAAGCTTTGAAGTTTCATTAGGTCCCATTTGTTTATTTTTGTTTTTATTTCCATTTCTCTAGGAGGTGGGTCCAAAAGGATCTTGCTGTGATTTATGTCATAGAGTATTCTGCCTCTTCAATAAGTGGTGCTGGGAAAACTGGACAGCTACATGTAGAAGAATGAAAATAGAACACTCCCTAACACCATACACAAGAATAAACTCAAAATGGATTAAAGACCTAAATGTAAGGCCAGACACTATAAAACTCTTAGAGGAAAACATAGGCACAGTGATGCTTTCTTGACCCACATGCTGTTTTTTTAACTGGGAAATATTACATAAGAATCCGGATTTCTGCTTTCCCTTGAAAAACTGAATGTTCTGGCAGTACTGAACCTACATTCTTGCACAACAGCTGTTGGCTGGAGCTGAGGAGCAGCTAGACATTTAGAGAGGGCATGCACTTCATTTCCATGCAGTTACCACCATTCCCAATTATCTGATGCCCAGACTGCCTCACTAGTTTACATGTCTGCCTGGTCCCTCTAGGCATCTGTTGTGGGACTCTTTTTCCATAAAACTGTCTGTTACAGGAATTCTTGGCTAGAGAGAGACGAGTGGACAACCAAGTGAGTCATCATTGCCATAATGAGCCACTGTTACTGTTACTAATGAATCTCCCCTCCCTTAGATGTATTGATAGTTCCATATTGAACAAATGTCCATTTTCTTGTAAATTCTACTCTTTGGTCTTAGTTCTGCTCCCCAGACATTTGTAAACATTTGACAGCCCTTGATGGATCTGAAGGAAGCTCTCATGCCTTATGTTTTTTGTTTGTTTGTTTATTTTTTATGCCTTATGCTTTTTACACATGGATGAGGATCCACTTTGTGCTGGTTTTAATACTGAGGGAAAAACAACAAACAAGATAAGCTCTTTACTCTCAAGAAGTAAATCCAGGGGACTTCCCTGGTGGTCCAGTGGTAAAGAATCCACCTTACAATGCAGGGGGCACAGGTTTGATCCCTGGTCAGGGGACTAAGATCCCACATGCCACGGGGCAACTAAGCCTGCACACCACAACTACTGAGCTCGCGTGCCTCAACTAGAGAGCTGGAGTGCTGCAAACTACAGAGCCCACGTGCTCTGGGACCTGCGTGCCACAACTAGAGAGAAGCCCATGCGCATCAACAAAGAGCCCCCACGCCGCAACGAAAGATCCCGCATGCCTCAACGAAGATCCCACGTGCTGCAACTAAAACCTGACACAGCCAAAAATAAAAATAAAATAAAATAAATAATAAAAATAAATCTTAAAAAAAAAAAGAAGTAGGTCTAACAAAAGACAAGTGTTGGTGAGGATGTGGAGAAACTGGAACCCTTGCATGTCGTTGCTGGGAATGCAAACTGGTGCAGCCTCTATGAAAAACAGTACAAAGGTTCCTCAAAAAATTAAAAATACAACTACCTTATGATCCAGCAATCTCACTTCTGGGTATATCCAAAAGTATTGAAATTAGGATCTCAAAGAGTTATTACCACTTCCATGTTCACTGCAGCTCTATTCACAATAGCTAAGCTGTGGAAGCAAACTAAATGTCCATCAATGAATGAATGGATTGAAAGAATGATATATACATTATTATTATTATAGAATATTATTAAGCCTTAAACATGAAAGAAATTCTGCCACATGCAACAACACGGATGGACCTCTTGAGGACATTGTGCTAAGTGAAATAAGCCAGACACAGGAAAACAACGATTGCATGATTCCATCTATATGAGATAGATAGAATCATCACATTCATAAAATTGAAGGCCAGAATGGTGGTTACCAGAGACTAGGGGAGCAAAAAGTGGAGAGTTATTTATCAACAGACAAAAAGTTTCACCTAAGTAAGATGAATGAGCTCTAGAGATTTACTGTACATTTACCTATAGTTAACAATAATGTATTGTACACTTAAAATTTGTTATGAGGATAGATTTCATATCAAGTGTTCTTACCATAATAAAAAATAAAATAAAATAAATCTTTAATAAAAAAGAAGTAATAGTCTACTAGAGAGAAATTGTTAGATATGAACAATAAAGGGTAACAGATGGTAAGGCAGCTCCTCACAGCTAAAGTAGAGGCACAAAGTCAAGATGGTGTCCTGATCTGGAAGCAGAGCCTGAGACAAAAACTTGGGTGCAGGCAGTAGAAATCCAGGAAGCAGGAGGACAAGAATAAGGCAAGTGAAACGGGAAAGAAGAAAAGCAAATAAAAGGTGCTTAATATGCAGGTCACCACTGTGAACAACCACGGCCTAATAGCTTGGGGGCCTCTCCAAAGAACCATGTAGTATGTGTCCCAGAATTGGCCCACCTGTGGATGGGAAGGCTGGGGCATTTATCCATGGACACTCCCATTGTTGTCCCCAGAGGGGTTAACTTCTCCACAAAGATGTGCCTGGACAACACGGCTACCTTCAGTGACTTTGGAGAATGCTCAGGACAGCAAAGAGACACTTGTGCCAGCTGCTAGCTTGACAGGGGCTGCTGACAATGCTGAAAGCAGGTGGGCCGAGGGGATAGGGAATAGTGATCATGACCTTCACAGTCCTCCCGTGAAAAGGTGAAACCAGCCAAGTCTAAAAGATGAGTAGGTGTCCAGCAAACCAACTAAAAGCTAGGGTGAGAAGCAAAGAAAAAGAATGGGAATTTAAGACAGAAGGAACTTCATGAACAAAGACATGGAGGTTAAGAACCATGAAGTGCTTTTAGAGAATCCATAGTACTTGGATCTGATTGGCGCATAGAAAGAGGATGAAGACCAGAAGCAACAAGAAACACAGTAAAAGAGAAAAATGGAAGCAGTAGGCAGAGGTCAGATCACAAGGGCTTTATATTATGCTAAGTAAGGTGTTTACATTGTATCATGTACATAAGTGATTCTTGGCCTTTTCAGGGTTATAGAGCCTTTTGAGAATCAAATAAAAGCTATGGACCTTCTCCCCCATCTGAGTGCATAAATATCTGAAATTCTACACATAGTACAACATACAGATTCCATAACACAATCCTGTGATTCAGGTTAAGAATTCCAGATGGAAACAAGAAAACATTACTGGGTCTTTAGCAACTATACAGTCAGGATTATTGTTTGTAAACAACAGAAACCTACATGAACTAACTTAATCAAAAGGAATTAATTTTAAAGTTATTAGGGAGCTCACAAAATCTATTAAGATTACAGATTCCTATTCTCTATTAGAACTCGAGAACCCAGGTGGGGATGGGTCAGACGCCAAGGGAAACAGGCAGTGAGGACCATTGCCGAAGTCTCTCCACAAGTCTGGATATGACATTGTACTCTATAGATACTTTGTCAATGAACCCTGTGGCTATTAGACTCAAAGCCCGAGACCTAAGCATGTGCCAGGACACAGGATGAACTGAGGATGCTTGCTCACACTCAGGTGACAAGTGACCTGTGAGAGGCAAATCTGACCCCTCAGTTTCCACCATAGGAGGCAAGACCTCTCACCAGTGTGCATACAGCAGCAGATTTCCCCAGGAAAGGGGCCTGGATGCCAAGTAGTTAAACTATGGCATCTGCCCCAGCAGCAGTGAAATATCACAGCTCTGTTAGCATTAAAGTCTTTTCTCCAGACCAGCCCCCCAGTTTCTCTCACATGATTGGATTTCAAGTCTCCTTCACTGATTACTTCTCTGAACACACGTTAGTCTGTGTATGCCCTTCTTAAAAGTGGTTCCCCCAGTTGGTCTGAGGAGTGCAAAGTAGAGCTGGACCATCATCTCCCTCATTCTCAATACAGTGAGTTTCTTCATGTAGCCTCACAGCGCCAAACTGAGTAAAGATTGTGTGGCAATGGAAGAACGCAGAGCACTGGTTTTCGAGCTAAGAAGTGATAAATATTTTGGGAATCAGACTTAACTTGGATAGAGACTTCATCTCAGGATAATTAATCAAAACAAAATACTTTCCCACTGTTTGGGTGGGGGGCTAAAAGCAGTTGTGGTTTTAGCCGTCTTTGCACAGTCATGGATCTGCATGCTACTGGCCAATTTCTCTCCAAACACAAAGCTCCTCTGGGCTAAACCAAGAGCTGGTTTCCAAGGACAGCCATCCAGAGGTGGGTGGGGTAGACCACTTCAGAACCCACTCCAGAGCCCTCTGTGTTCCTATGCAGCACAGTTGTAAGTCCCAGCTCTGAGGCATAGAATCTTTGGAGTATTTAAGCAGTAGAATGGAAAACCACTATACAGTCCTCATGGAAGTTGGACTGTGGTTTCAAATTTATTTTCCTAGTAATAATATTTTTCATAAATGTGAAGTTTCTGAAATGGTCAAACCCACAAAAAATAAACTGCTGTTTTCAGCCACATTAATGTCCCATTCCCATGCTGCAAAGACTAAATTAAATTAGCATTTTACATTTAAGGGGGAAAAAAGCTTTAACTACCTGCTTTTAAAAAGCAAAACCACTGATGAAAAAAATATATATGCACTTTCAACACAAACCTCATTAATCCACGGAAAACTACATTCCAAGAGGCACTTGTGAATATTTTCAAATCCACAGCATAATGCCATCTTGTCTGTACACAGTAACAGCACCCGCACATGTTTATAGCTTCACTTTCTCAGATTTCCAGGAGCAGCAAGAGCCAGCCCTGTCTGTGTCATAATAAATTCTACTCCTCTATCTTGAAACCTTTGCTTCACTCTGCTGTGGTCACCGTCACCTGCATTCTACTCTCTGGCAATATAGTAAGCTCCTGTTAACCCCTGGGCCACTCAAATGATGAGACAGAGTCCATCACTCCCTTCCTTTTCATTCTATACTCTACCTTCCTAGTTCAGATTCTTATCATCCCAGGTCTGAACACATACTCTACCTTCTCACAGGTCTCCCTCTCACCTCCTATCAACATGTATACAGCTGCCATAATAAACTTCCCAAATCACCCTTTTGTTGGGGTGTTCCCCAATATTTCATTGCATCAAATGCTGCATTATTTTTTCATTCTCCAATAAATGAGGGCACACACATTCCAATCCAGCAGGACACACCGAGTCTTCTGAATGTGCCCAATCCTTTCCTACCTCTTACGGTGTGTATGTGTCACTTCCTGCTTGCAATACCACACTCCATCACTGCCTGTCCAACAGGGGAGGCTCCGCATTGGTACTGTACCCAGACTAGTTCTGTAATCCCCGAATCTCAATGTCAGCACGAATGCCCCTCCTCCATGAGGCTCTCCCAGAACATTCCAGTAACTGATTACTGTGTGTTCCCTTCTAAGTATAATTATCACACACTACTTTATGAGGGCAAAGACTGTGCCATCTTCATCTTTATAGCCCAACCTAATAGAGTGTCTCGAATAGAGCAGGTTCTCAATAAATGTCACCTCCCATCCCATCAGCAAAGGAAGAACCTGAGGTTGCTTGCTGGATGAGCTGCATTTTTATGTTCTCCTCTCTTTCTTGAGGAAGCTATACTTTCCAATTAACTTTCCAGAACTGCCCTAAAACTTTGTTTTTGAAAAACGTGAAAGGAACAGACAATCTCAAGTCATCTGAAAAGGAGCTCAGGGAGTTGGGAAGGAATCTTGGTCAGAGCTGAATGAAGGGCTATGGAAAACAATGGTCACACTTGCCTGGAGCTGGCCTGTCCTGGTATTTTAACATAAAAGGGAATGAGTTCTTGTCTTTGTTTTCTCCTATGAATTGAATTACAGGGGGGGAAATGTAAGAGACAAAAAAGATGAAGAAGCAAAGGAGAAATCAGTGCTTATCTGAGAAATAAGTAGTATATTTCCATCAGAACACTTTAATGATAACTTTATTGTTGTCTTCCCACAAAATGCTAAATAAATGAGAGCAAGGACTATCTGCCCTTACTGATTGCTAATGCTTCGTCTCTAGCAGGGTGCTTGAATAGTTGCCCTCAACTGAGTATTTGTTGAGCAGGGGAATAAAACTTTGCTTCTGGTTTCTTATAGTATTCACTTATTTGACAATATGGTCAAAAAGTAGTAGTTTACCAAAATACAACAACAGTTTAAGCAAGTGAGAAGCTATGTTATGTGCCATGAAAAAGACCCAACAAGACTACACAGGATGTTGCCCAGAGTTTGCTGTTGAGCAGCATGCACTGGAGCAGACCAGGAAGGTGACATGGGCACTGGCTGAGGGGGGACTGGGAGTGAGGGACCTCTGACTCGTTTTAAATGTGGCCCTCTTCTTAATTTCCTCATGGCAAGTATTGAAGATAATATACCTACACTACACCTAGACTTTCCAAAATGCAGTGTAGTATTAGGGAAGATAAAACTGTTTCAATTTCACAAACATCTAATGAGATGTCCCTATTCTCAAGGTGCTTGCAACATAACTGGTGATATCCTGAAGAGATAAATGAGGATGCTGCTATTTCACAGAAGCCTATGATTGCAAATATGTTTATGCAGCTCTCTGGGGACCAGGGTGAGAAGTGAATGCACACAGGCATGAGTTTGTTTGTGGTTTCTCTGTGTTTGTGTTTATGTGCTTCTTCATAAACAAGCCGTGTGTACACGTCAGTCTCTCCCCTTTATCAGATTCAATTTCGCTTTATTTTTGTCCATATGACTCTTTCCCTTTTGATCTTCATCTCTCTGTCCCCTTCCCCCATAAGTCTAAAATACAGAAATGAAGCATATATCTTGTTATTTCTTGTGTTGAGTAGAATTTTACATCCCTTGTTCTTGGAACAGGTTATAGTTTCCCATTAAAAGAATAAACATATTGCTTTCCTATGCAGGTGGTCTCTGGTTTTTTTTTTTAATGTTGCATCAGTGGTCCTTGACAGAAGAAAGGCTTTCTAACACTAGAGAGGTCTAATGGACTGAGGGGGTGCTCATTCTTATGGTCTCTCCTACCCCATTCCCTCCTAAAGACAATAAGAGGAATCATCTTCCTCAAACTTTTTTTAAAAAAAACTATGCAATGGGGCTTCCCTGGTGGTGCAGTGGTTGGGAGTCCGCCTGCCGATGCAGGGGATGCGGGTTCGTGCCCCGGTCCGGGGGGATCCCGCGTGCTGCGGAGCGGCTGGGCCTGTGGGCCGTGGCCGCTGGGCCTGCGCATCCGGAGCCTGTGCTCCGCAACAGGAGAGGCCGCGACGGTGAGAGGCCCGTGTACCGCAAAAAAAAAAAAAAACTATGCAATGTCTCTGCCCTTAACATAGAGTGGTGCCCTGTCATGTTTTCATCTGGAACGTATAGCATGAGTGATGATCAATTGATGTTTCATGTGGTTAAAACTATGAACGTCTAATTTTTCCAGAGAGGAAGTGCAGATGGCCAACAGGCACATGAAAAGATGTTCAACATCGCTAACCATCAGGGAAATGCAAATGAAAACCACAATGAAATATCACCTCACACCTGTCAGAATGGCTATCATTAAAAAGAACACAAATAACAAATGTTGGTGAGGATGTGGAGAAAAGGGAACCTTTGTACACTGTTGGTGGGAGTGTAAGTTGGTGCAGTCACTATGCAAAACAGTAGGGAGACTCCTCAAAAAAGTAAAAATGGAACTACCATATGATTCAGTAATTCCTCTCCTGGGTAGACAGCCAAAAATAAAACAAAAACACTAATGCAAAAAGATACAAGCACCCCAATATTCATAGCAGCATTATTTACATTGTCAAGATATGGAAGCAACCCAAGTGTCCATCAACAGATGAATGGATAAAGAAGATGTGAGAATACACACACACACACACACACACAC
The DNA here is from genome assembly GCF_949752795.1 of Hyperoodon ampullatus. Lineage (NCBI taxonomy): Eukaryota > Metazoa > Chordata > Mammalia > Artiodactyla > Ziphiidae > Hyperoodon > Hyperoodon ampullatus. The sequence goes on from NC_136916.1 coordinate 88,150,590, forward strand.
ACAAAATGGAATACTACTCAGCCATAAAAAAGAATGAAATTTTGCCATTTGCAGCAATATGGATGGACTTGGAGGGCATTATACTAAGCAAGATAAGTCAGACAGAGAAAGACAAATACTGTATGATATCACTTATATGTAGAATCTAAAAAATACAACAAACTAGTAGATTTAACAACAACAAAAAAAAAGCAGACTCACAGATATAGAGAACAAACTAATGGTTACCAGTGGGGAGAGGGAAAAGAGGAGGGGCAATATAGACGTGGGGGAGTAAGAGGTACAAACTATTAGGTATAAAATAAGCTACAAAGGTATATTGTACTACATGAGAAATATAGTCAATATTTTATAGTAACTATAAATGGAGTATAACCTTTAAAAATTGTGAATCACTATGCTATATACCTGTAATATATAATATTTTATAGCAACTATACTTCAATTTAAAAAACTGTGAATGTCTATACAGATACAATGGATAATAATTTTTGTTGTCATTACAGTTGATATTTGGCAATAAACTGCAAAAATCGCTAGATACATGGATAGTAACTCACCTCTGCTGACTTGCATGGAAACAAATTGGGAACAAATTTACATGAGTAGGAAGAGGTACACAGTTTCTAATTTAGAAGTTCTTATTAGGAAACTTTCTTCCACCTGAAGCTAGGTACTTTGAAAAATAACAAAGGATAGGAAGTAAATAACTAATATCGAACAGCAGGAGATGTTTTCCTTGACCATGCCCTAAGATTCTAGAATGACAGCTTCCTGAAAAGAGACTGAGTGAATGCCACAAGACAGGGAAGAAAATGATAAACCACCAGGACTGAGAAGGCTTTCACCAGAAAAAGTGCAGATAAAATGCCAGTATGAGAGAAATGTGCAACTTCAAAACATGTCACAGTAGGTCTAATTATTAAGTGAAAATAATTTGGAATTTGGTCAAGAACGATATCTGTCATCCCAGATGTCTGGAAAGAAATGTCAACTTCATATTTTTATATGAGAAAGTAAGCTGGTTTTCACTGGTATCCCACATCTGCTCGCATGGAGCAGCGGCCAGGTCCATGGCACCTCTAGGCCCCACTGTCCCTTCCTTCAGCTTCTCCTACTCTTGGACCAGGTACATGCTTGGCTTCTGCTGCTGGACACCGGTATCATCAAAGTGGGAGACCTGGAGGTGGTGAGAGTCTGACCCTGGTTCCAGTCCACCTTCATGGGCTCTGGCTTGTCCTTGCTCTCTCCCACTTCACATCCATCATCACTTCCTGCCTGTCTTTCCTACTGGCTTCAGGCTTCAGCACCAGATGCAAAGATATAGCCTGATGGAGACTGTTCAAACAGCTTTCACAATTGCATGTGGTCAAATCTATATAACAAATCCCTTTCTCTGATAGAACCCTGACTGACAGCCTCATGTCACATAATGGTTAAGACTGTAGGGGGAGGTCTCCGGGGTTAGACTACATGGGTTTGAATCCCAACTCTGCTACTTTTAGCTGCGTGAGCTTGGGCAAGTTACTTAATTGTTCTGTGCCTTGGTTTCCTCATCTGTAAAGTAGCAAAATATTGGAACCTACCTTATGGGATGTTCCTAGCATCAAAACCATCTGACGCTAGTTCTTATCCTTTAGGTTCCTCTAAATTAAATCTGTGTAACCTGTGCTATATTTCACTTACATAGATTTGAAATGTTTTAAGGAAAAGCCCATATGTGAATTAAAAGACCACTGTCAAAAGCTCTGAGATGCAAGATAGAATGTTCTGTTGGCTGGAAAACCTTGGTAACATTCTCTGTTTACAGAACAAAAAAGGAATATTCATCAGTATTAACAGTTACATCAGTGAACACAAACCTAATTAGAATTGTAATGGCCAAATGCATTTGCTTTTGTCTTTTAAACAGAATTTCAAACAAACAAAAACAACACCTACCAAAAAATTCCTTATTCACTAGAGGAAGTTCGACTATCACATCTCAACAGTGTGAGCAGATGAGGAGAGTTGGGGAGAGCGGGGAGAAGGAGCTGGGAATGCATCAGTACTGAAATGTGTGCGTCTGAATGTGTTTATGACACAGTTTACAGCCTTGGAAAGAACTATTTCATGTAGGTACTCTGAACGTGAGGAACAGGAGGACCATATTAACAAACAAGTATAGCAAATGTTTTAAAAGTACTTAGAATAGTGCTTGTCACATAGTTAAGTGTTCAATGTTAGTTACTGTTAATAATATCATTAATGTACTTGAAGAGATTTTCTTAAAGGCTAGATATAACCACTCTCTAGCTGGACTTTGAGTGCCTTCTTCAATTGGCCTCCTACCCATTAGTTCTCCATATGAATAGAAGAAAATTAATTTAACACATTTATTCATTTAGCAAACATTTGCTAGGTACCACAGGAATACAGAAATGCACAAAACAAGGACCCTTTTTCAAGGATACAAATGCTGCTGGAGGATGGTGCCTCATGACTCACATTTAGCTGCTGTGACTCTTTCAGGATTTATTTCTGGGAAATGCCATTATGGCAACTATTGTATGTGAACTTCATGTGATGCTACAAGAGCTGTTTCCAGCTTGCTTTCACAGCTGTAGGTCACCAGAGTCTACGGGGTTGCTGTTATTAGGCGAGTAGATGTCCCCTTCCTCCTTTCCTGAAGCATGCATGGTCTCCCTGAAGCTGATGGTCAATACACAAGGATGACCTTCCTAGAGGAAGGAAAATTTTCTTCTTTGGGAAAGATGATCGGAGTGTTTGACAGAGGAAAATGTTTAGTCTTGTTGGTCTAACTCTCTACCACATCTTCTACTGCTGGCCCTGCCCAAATCACATTAACTCAAGAAACTTGGGGAACTCGAGGGTTTGAAGGTACAGAGTATGAGAGGCGATCAAGCTCACAGGTTCATTCTGGGCCTGCCTCAGTCTAAGATGACCAAGTGTATTTAAGACTACTGCAGGGGTCAACTTGTCTTCAAAATGTACCTGCAGAATTTGTTTCATTTTAGCTCTTTTAAAACTCTCACACAAGTGAATGAAAATTCCAGAATTCTCTGGCTTTTGTGGCTCCAGAATGGCCTCAGGAGCCAGAAACAAGGCTCTGTGGGATAAGAGGGAGATTCTGAGCTCTGGCCTACCCGTCAGTGGCTCAGGCACCAACCAGTATACAGCACGTACCACAGCTGCGTACGTGATTCCTATACACTGGTACTGTTCTGCTGTTCCTACAGAAGTTGGGTTTTTAAGATGCCCATGTCTTTAAAATCAGACTTAATAGAGTATGTTTGCATTGCATTTTCAGTTCCTTAAATATCTGAAGAGGCAAGGTGAACCAGTGAATAGGGGTATATAATGCACACATCTGAAAGAGGAAGAGGAAAACCCAGGAAGGAAGCCTCATCACCAAGTAATTTGGGGTAACAGTTCAGCCCATTTCTTCCTAGAAATTAAAGAAGCTTTACTCCTGGCATGGTCCTGCCCTCTGTGGCCAGACAGCTGAGAAGTCAACAGGAGCTGAGGCACACAAAGGAGAGACTAGGCAGAGGGGGAAAGAAAAAAGACCTAAGTGAAAGCAAATTTTCCCCATACTTGTCTTCCAGAACAACTAAAGCATATCTTTTGTGCATAAGTTATTTGACTTATTCTTTTATACTTTGTTTCATAAGAATCTATTACCTTGTAAAAATGAAAACAAAAGACAAAACTAAAGGACTCATTTTTATTTGGCCTTATTAGGAGTCCATCACACAGATTTTAAGGATTTCTGCTCAACCAATATCTCTAGAAAGGTCCTTTGGAGTTTCTTCTAGGCTCTTTACAGAAAACTTTTCTTCAAAATTCTTATAAGAACAACAATTGAATGTGTTGAAATCATAGAATTTAGTACCTGATATCTTATGAGCTATTTTTAAATCAATTTCCTTGATATTGAGAAAACAACTGGAAATTGAAATTACTGACTGACTCCAAGTACCTTTATACTTCTCCATTAGATAAAAAATAAACTACTCTTCTTAGGCTTAACTGAGATAATCCATGAGGACTACACTTTTATCAAGCGAGAAAATTCCACAGCACTTCTCATGGCTCTTCTGTAACAGAAGGGCTCACACACATTCTGGCCAAGTTGAGTTTGCTCCTTAGATTAAGCAAGCTACTGGATGCCACACAGCTTTACATCTTCTAAGGCAAAAGCACCAGAATGGGAAATAGCCAAAAGGAAACTCTTTAACCACAAGGTAACCTATCTTCATCACCTCTCTTTAGTTTCAAGACAAAACTAGAGCCAACAAAAATCAAAACTTTATATTACCTTCCTTACTTGGTACAGGATTGGTAAAGCCAGCTGATTAATACACTGAGATAAAAAGTACTGGCAGCAAGAGTGTTGGATTAAATCAAAAGCCTGGGATTTGGGATCTGGCTCCAGCACTTACTACCTCTCTAGTTTTGTAACTACATGTAACTCTTATGACCTCAGTTTCCTCATCTGTGAAATGAGGATAACCATGTGCCCCAGGGTTACTGTGAGATTCAAATCAGATAATGAAGGTAAAAAGTAATGTATAAACCATAAACTAAATAAATAAGTTTTTTTGTTTGTTTGTTTTGTTTTTTTACTCTGTATGTCTTCCTAAAGAGCAGTCTATGCCAGTGCCTTATACTTGCTCAAAAGCCATGATTATCGCTCGTGACTTTGGAAATCACAGGATCCAAACAAATTAGTCAGCAACTGGACAGCACTCTGTCAGCATATGGTCATAGGCAAAGTTGGTAATCCAAGCAAGGAGATTCGTGTCCATCCCAGCAGAATGCATCTAAGCAGCAGGGCCACCCAACCCGGAGCACCAGCTGAGCAGTCCCGAAAGGAATGCTCCCAGTAAATTCTCCCTTTCTTAAACCAGCACCCACACCACCTAACCCATTCTCTACCTCAGTTTCCATTTACTCCCTCACGGACTCCTCTGTTTAACCTCCAGTGTGTGTCCTTGACTTCGCTCCCATGGTAGATACGTGCGCCCATCTCTCCTGGCTCTGACCACAGCTTCACCTTTTCCTCTGGGGTCACACCTTAGGAAACACCCTTCCCAAATCAGCCTGGCCCTGAGCTTCTAGAAACCCAAACATTATGCCACACCTTTAGATAATTCCTATCTGTGAGCATGGCCTGACAAATAATCCTTAAACTTTTTTCCTAACCAATAATACTTACATTTTTCCCTACCAGTCCTTAGTGATGGATTATAGCCATTCTAAACAATGTCTAAAGGATTTGAGAATTTTGCTTTGTGTGTGTATGTGTGTTTAACTTTAATGGTCTCTAAGGATTTCTAAATCTAATTATTGGAAATTTGGAAAAAGAAAATAACATGGGCCTTTGGAACGCTGGCTAGTTTAGCAGAGGCTGCAAGCCACAGTTTGACTGTAAACATCTCTCCTTGTACTCTCACCTCAAGGTCAGCATCTCCCAACTCACACTCATATCCACGTAAAGAAACAAAGGAATTTTGGCAGAAAGAGAACATTGGATTTCATATCCCTTTGAGAAAGGCGTGGATTTCCATGATGAGAAAATCAGTCCAAGTCAAAACTAAGCATGTTAAAGTGTAGGCATCCGGAATAAAGGGGTGGTGGCACTCTCCAGAGTCCCCTGCTGGGGGCACACGTCATCTGTGCCTCCACTCCTACAGTCTAAGGACAGTGCCACATTCAATAAGAATCATATTTTCTAAAGGGGTAATAGAAGTATTCATTTAAGGTCTTAGGCCAACCAAAGCACAAACTCAGAAGGAACAAGGCAAAGATATAAATGGATTTTGATTTCTAAAGTTAAAGCTGTGTGCCAAGAGAATTCAGCAGGAAATTTGGCTGAGGTTAGATGGCTGGATTCAGAGAGTAAATCAAGTGACATTAATCTAGGAGACTCTAGAATCCCACAGACTGATTTATGTTCATAGTTTTTTTTAAACTTACTTATTATGAAACCAAAAGAGGGAATCCTTTGAGGATGGTAGAATTACAAAATGGATTCATTCTATCAACATAGGTTTTGTTTGCACTCAATAAACCTAAGTAAATTATAGAAAGTCATGTAAGTGGGCCAGTAGGAAAGTTATTTTAGATAAAGAGGTAAGATTAAGTATTCATCATTTTTACAAAAACAATGAAATCATTATTCTTTAGTGGGACAAAACTTAAATATACACATAAATAGCAAGGCATATCCTATGATTAGCAAATTATCCTTCGTGTTTTCCAAGGTTTTCTGAGAAATTAACTTATTCCCAGAAATGCTTATTCAAAAGACGGGTGGAGGGTGGGGGAGACAGGCAGATGCAGAGAAAAAGGAACAGGGATACAGAGAAAGAACAGGCTTCAGACAGAGAAGGGTACAGATAAGAATTATATTGAGTTTATACGATAGGTAGGAACTGTTTCAGAAAAGAGGAAAGGGCAATGATGTTTAGGATTAAAGGCCCAGAAGGAAGACCAAGAGGCACTTAGTGAGTGGAATGGTTAAGCCAGGACAACACTGTCCAAATGGGCACGTATGGGCTCAAACAGGAGACAGGACAGAACAGAGTTAAGGCCAAATTGAGGAGAAATTTAATATCCACGTTAAAGAGTTTAGGCAATGAGGTAATGACGGGCCTCTAAAGGTTTCTGAACTAAAAAGTAACACCATGAAAAGACTGCTTTAAGAAGATTATTTGAGAGTGAATATTCTCAATATCTATTAACTAAAAATTCCAAAATCTAATTATATAGTTTGGGTCTTTATTTGCTCTATATCTTTATTTAGATGCCTTACCATATCACCAGAAACTCATAATCTTGCCTCCAAAATCATTTCCCATACTACATTCCCTAACTTTCCCAGCATCCATACGTCAGCCTTCCTTATCTTCTATTCCTTTTCTTCTTCCATTTCTCTCCTCCCTCCTTCCCTTCCTTTCTAGACACAGGCAATCATCAATTCCAACTGAACTCTCCTTTATAGTCTTGAGAAATCTACTCATTGAGATATCCACCAACAATCCCCCATTTCAGGCATTTCTGCAATGGAGAGTAGAACTGGCATCCCTTTAGCCAGTATTTTTGGCATCCAACTCATACTGCACACAATGCCTCTTGACACATGTTTTCAAATACCCCACACCTCGTGTTTCTGTCTTCCAGGCTCTACTCTTTGCCTGGAATGGCCGGTCACCTCTCTCAGCCTGGGAAGGCCATAACTTTCTTTTCAGATCCAGCTTAAATTCAAGGCACATTCTCTAGGCATTTAGTCACTCTCTCCTCCATACTCTCGGGACTCCTGATACTCTTATTAACAGTGGGTATTATTTACTGTGACTGTTCTGTGGCACTCTCCCCAGTTAGACACTAGGTCACTATAAAGTAGAGATCATATCCTGCTTACCTGTATCCCAGCATCCAGCATAATACCCAGCCCAGTGAAGTTAACACATATATTTGCTGAATTAAAGAAACTGGATGATGTCTTAAGTCAAAAAATAAAGACTATTTCCCTGGAAGCTCTCCCTATCCAAAGACCTACCCAACTTCGTCACTCAATAAACATGTTATTAAAACACTTACACACAGTATTTAACAAGGTGTTGGTGATCTGGGCCTATCTACAAACTCAACCTGATATATCACTCACCACTATGTACACTGTTTTCAAGAAACACTCAACCATCTGTAGTTCTCTGGACATCCTCTCTTACTCCTCCCTGCCTCTATACCTGCTGTTTTACCTGCTTGGGAGTCTTTCCGACTGCCTGTCTACCTAGGAAATTTCTATTTATTCAACTTCTGTCTGGTTGCTGTCTCCTTAGTAAAACCGGCTCTGACTTCTTTCTTTTCTGATCTCCCTAGACCCAAGAACACCTCCCTCACTGCACTCATTACTTTATGCTGGATCAGTTTTTTTCTTTATCTGTTTCCACTACTATTTTGCAAACTCCTTGAGTATCAAATCCTGTTGTGTTTATCTCTGTGTCCCCAATACTCAGCCTCAAGGCCTAGAGGAGGGGAAGGAGAGGAAAGAGAAATAACAGAAGTAGCTGACATTTAAAAGCACCTACATTACCAAGCATTGCTCCTAGCACATTACACTGACTACTTCTTTAAGTACTTCTTCTTATTATGCCTATTTCATGGTAAAACTAAGATAACAGAAAGGTTAAGAATTTGCAAATCTAGTCCCAAATGTAGTAAGTAAAGAAGCCGGAGATCTTAATCCAGGTGGTATGGCTATCCTTTGGTCTATTGCCTTTCTGCAATGGTGTCAGCAAACTTTCTCTGCCAAGGACCAGATAGCAAATATTTTAGGTTTTGTGAACTATTTAGACTCTGTCACAACTACTCAACTCTGCTGTTGCAGTGTAAAAGTAGCCATAGCCCATACATGGCTGTATTCCAGCAAGAGGCTATTTTACAAAAACAGGTGGTAAGTCTGATTAGGACTGTAGGCCAGTTTGTTCATCTAGAAATTCAATAAATGTTCATCAAATTAAATTGGATCTAATGATGTTGGAAACCAAAACCTTCTCCCTGCCCTCAAGGAAAACTTTTTCCCTTATCTTATCCTAAAGCCCTCAGCAGTTGCAGCCTTTAAGACTTCACTTGGCAGGCAAATCCACTGTAGCCACTCAAAAACCAGTTTCAGAACTGAAGTCAATGGGATGGACATGGGGCCCTGTTCTTTGTGCTAAGCTCCCACCCCTGAACTCCACCTCAAGAGACTATTGGATCTTAGCCAGATGTCCCTGTCCCCAGCAATGAAGTCTCACAAATAGATAACCTTTACTTCTAAGAAGAGAAGCCACTCCAAGGCTCTAGCCTGTACCTCCAACCCTTACCTGGCCTCCATCTGAGGTTTCTCATGTTATCAGTATAAATACAATATTACTGGAAACAGTAGGCAAACAGAAAAAACTTCCACACTTAAGTGGGCCACAAGTTTCAACCCTAAGCAGTGAAGACTTCTTGGTTTTCCAGAATGTTGTTCCACAGCAGTCATGAGCACTGCTCTAACCTAGATCTTTTTATGTAAGTAGTATAATAATCAGAAAAGTAGGTATAAAAAAAAAAAGGATGAGAAAAAGAAGAGCTTATTGAATTGTAAATTTTTTTTCACTTCACCTCAGTGACATAAACCCCACCCTACAAAAGAACCATTTGAATTGACATATACACACTATTATATGTAAAAGATAACTAATGAGAACCTACTGTATAGCCCAGGGAACTCTATTCAGTGCTCTGCAATGACCTATATGGGAATGGAGTCTAGAAGAGAGTGGATATATGTGTATGTATGGCTGATTCGCTTTGCTGTACAGCAGGAACTAACACAATATTGTAAATCAAGTATACTCCAATAAAAAACATTAATTTGAATAAAAAGAACCAGTTGCTTTATATTTCACAATATTTTGACATCCTATTGGAACTGAGCAGAACTCTGCAGTACCCTCCTCCCCCCCATTACAAAGCCAAGAAGTTAATGACTAGGACAATAGAGTCAGAGACTCAGTGTCTGATGTACATTCCTGAGTTGTTTTAGATACTATAACTGTCACCAGAGAAAACAGCTAACTGCATGGTGACCAGCTGTAGCCATGACATAAGTTACTCCAACTTGAGCAGTACTGAGTCTATGGCTAGCACAATTCCAAGAACTGGCCTCAAGAGAATGGGATTAACATTATTGCTCATAATAATCTATACCTTTGTGGGCATCAAAATAATTGTGGTTTGCTCTGCCTGTATATGTAAGCGGACAACTAAAAATTGTCAGCAAAGAGATGCTATAGGCCCATGATGACACCTTCCACTCTGAGAATACAGCACCCTATGTCAGCATGAAGAAAGTACAGAAGATAGACCTTCACCCCTAATCCCATAGAAATGGAATGATGTTCTGATAAGTGGGGATATGTAAGCAGCTCTTTGCAGGAAACCACCCTCAGCAGGAAGCCCCTGTTCTTGTCACTTTAGCAAAGTTATATTGTAACTAACTCTTAAACCAGGCAGGCCCATGCTCTACTCATCTCCAGCCCAAGCACACCTTTCAAATCTTTTAATCACACAAAACCCTGCCTAACTTGTTGGTTCTTTCTGATGATCAAAGTAGAAATGAAAAATAAGTAATTAGCAGATGACCAGATCTCTTCCCTAGCTTCCCCTTCAGTAATCTCCTGATCAATCTGCATGAACAAGATAACATCTAGAGGAAGATCAGGAGGGGTCAACAAGCCTGCACAGAAGCCTGCACGCAGTGAGGAATGGCAACAACTCTGACCCCCTATCTCAATGATTAACTGGGATTACTTTTCTGTTTCCCTTTAAAAGATCTCATGGCCTAGCAGAATCTTCGGAGATTTTTTTTTTTTTCCTTTTTTTTTTTTTTGCGGTACACGGGCCTCTCACTGTTGTGGCCTCTCCCGCTGCGGAGCGCAGGCTCCGGACGCGCAGGCTCAGCGGCCATGGCTCACGGGCCCAGCCGCTCCGCGGCAGGTGGGATCTTCCCAGACCGGGGCACGAACCCGTGTGCCCTGCATCGACAGACGGACTCTCAACCACTGCGCCACCAGGGAAGCCCGGAGATGGTTTTTGAGGGATGCTGAGTCCACCATTTCCCCAGATTGCCGGCATTCTGATTAAAGGCTCCTTTCCTTTCTACCAGCATTTGTGAGCACATAATTGATTTTGTAAGCAGCGAGCAGCGGGACGCGATTCGTTCCACAACACTATGAAGCACATGTCCTATTATCCATTATCTTCAAAACAGGCAATCACAGAACTAGAAACAAAGTATACCAACTGCATGACAAGGATCATATATGCTGCTCATGGCCACTCAGATCCAGAGAGGTTAGTATAATATCCTGATTTAATTCTAGTGAGAAATACTTTGCTGTTGAAATTCACCGAAGAAGGTAACATAACTTGTCCTAGGTGCTACAAGATGCTTCCCACCAGAAAAAAAAAATTTTAAACAGCAAAATAAACTATAAATGTACATTTAAAATATTATTAGATCATCACTTTGGTTTTTGACCCCTAAACTGAGTTGGGCTCACATTTGGAAAAGTGCATGATGCTGCCAGTGAATTTACCCTACCCACTGTAATTCTGTGGTTGCCATAGGCCAGAGAGGGAGAATTACAATGGTGAATTACGAACTTCTTGAGGGCGGGAAGTATGTATTATTCACCTTTGCCTCGCCAGAAAATCTGGCATATAGCAGACCAGGAAATGTTTGTTAATAAATGAATAAATGAATTTAATGAAGCCAAGAACCTAGATAATTAAGTTTGTCGAAACACACACGTTATCCAAATCCCCTCAAGCATGCTTCAAAATCAGTATAATCCATGGGGACATTGGAAACTTTCCATCTGTGAGTGGGGAAACAACCCATGCCCTTATTTTCTCCAGCAGACTCACCGTCTTGAGTGTTTGGACTCAGGATTTGGGTCTTGAGTTCCTGCAGGCTAATTCCCAGACACCTGCAGATCTCCTCAGGGCTATAGGGTTCAGAGTGAAGGGCATCTTCTGTGATCAACAACATTTCTTCCAGACTGACCCCCAGCTTGGCCTGCACCTCCTCCAGCCGCAATACTTCCTCCCATGGCAAGCATTTGTGCTTAGCCAGGAGCTGCAAGTTCAAACCAAGATAATGGTCAGTTTTCATTTCAGATATTGATATGCACTATTTTAATGAGCCAGATTCAACTTAAAGCTTTTTTGTTTCCATTCAACCTATCCACAATTCCCACCATTGCTTGAAAATGCACACTCGGTTCAGATGTTTGAAATTAAACATGCTTGTGTGACACTCACAGGCTAGTTGAGTATTTTTCCTAAAAAAAACTAATCCCCCACTGATTTTTTTGCCTGTCACCACTTTCCCTCAGGGCTATTTCTTTGAATAATTTTGTCCTTTTGTCCCTATTCAGTTCATCCCCAATACACCACTCTCTATAAAGTCTACAGAAAACTATTCAAATCTCACATGATCTGGGTCCTGAGGTGGGCACTGCATGCCCGATTTCATTTGAGCACTTCCTGTTTACAACATGCCTCTTTGAAATGGCTAATGAATTTAAGTATCTGGGCGTTTGGAGTCAAGTCCCAGATTTTAAATGAAAACCTCATTGGTGACCTTACGAAACACCACTGCATTAGGTCATTGGTGGTAGTAGAGCTGTATGTTTCTCCACCCTCAAGAAAAGAGTTTGGCTTCCAGTTGCGTCCTGAGGCACCTCCTCAATCTACTGCAGAGGGTGAGATATAAACCAAACCTTTGTAACCTGGTCCACTCATGGGAACCACACTCCAGAATGTGTGTCCCTCATTTTCCCCAAACCACCCTTCAGAGCAGGTGACAATCAAAACAGTGAAGGTATCTCTCACCCTGAGGTCTACAAAATTCATTCCCCAGGTGTGAGGGCCGCAGGTGCAGACAGCACAAAGGAGCAAACAAAAGAAGGGGAAATGTGCATCTGATTTACTCTATTATGCTGATGATTTGATTTTCTTTCTTTTTGACAGGAAGCAGATTTACCAAAAGACCATTGTACTTGGTTAGGGCCACTCACTTCTGAAGAGTGTTAATAACAGTAGTTCTTATATTCATTAATCCTCTTTTTAAAACTCTGGCTCATACATTTGAAAGGAGTTAATGATTTTAAGGCAGAACTGGTGAAAAAGACAATAGAATTACATTTTTCTGTTCAGTTATTTCCCAGAACATGGTGCCATTTTTAAAGCAAGGATACAAGCTAAGACCTTTCTTCTGACCTTGTTTGCTTAGCACATTTAATGTTTATTAGCAGTGCTAGATTGACACCTCCATAGACTAACTCATTCATTCATTCAACTCATTCATTCATGGTCTCTATTCCAGTGTATTCCAAGAATAATTTCAGAAAACTTATAGACATACATAAAATGAAAGAAAAACATACAATATATTTATTTTATACAGAAAAAGAGCTGAAGTGGATGATCTCCTAGAATTACACTTCCTCAAAACACAGATCCAAATCCAACTGAGGTAAACAATGAAGTTAACAGAAATAATTCACACTTGTATAATGCTGTATGATTTAAATGTGCTTTTTATTTCTTTTCAGCTTTGACAGCTCTGTGAGATAGGTATTATTACCCTATTTAAGAGATGAGAGTGACTTGCCCAAAGTCACCTAGCTAGTAAGAACAGAGCTGGAAATTTAACCTGTGTCCTGTACCTCTTTCTTGCTTCCCCAAGGCCACATTCTCAATGGGCTATGCTTGATATCTATGTCACACTACTCATTTTAGCTCAAATCACCACTCAAGTTTTAGAAATGGTTTCTAAATACAAACTAAGTTTTGTGTTAGAAGTGAACATTCCAGTGATTTAAAACACTTTGATAGATGGGTTCCTTCTAAAATAAGAAGGAAATGGAAAAAAAATCAAAGAATGACCCCTAAGTGATGAGAATGGGCTCTTCCTAAGAACCTTGAAGTAAACACCATCTCCAAGTTCCCAACCCTGACCTCACGTGAACAAGTCACTTTGCCTCAGGCACTTGATCCCAGGAAACTGGCCCAGGACTGTGTGGGGAGAAAGTGTTCGAGGGTTGCCTGCTGCCTACAAAGCTGTTTTCAAAGGCAGCCTCCCAATGCACTTTTGTTCCACAAACAGAGGCACTGACATTCACTCTAGCAATATCCCAGTTTACTGTTCGGCCCGCTTAGCTCTCAGCTGGAGGGTCCACACGGCCAATTGGGTGTGTATTTCAATTAAGAATGAAACCTACCACATGCCCTCAAGGACAGCTGCACAGCCAAGAGTTGCTGAGTAGTGCACTACATTGTAGGAGTAAAATCGGAAAGCTGCTTAAGCCCTTTAAAATTTGGCCCAGGAAACAGAAAGATGACTTGCAGATGAGGGAAGTGGGTGGGTAAGATCTGTTGCCCAAGGCAGAACTTCATGAGGGAATTTGCCACTCACAGCCCTGTCGCCTGGCCATACTTCACATTTGTGAAGCAGGGCTAGGAGTCAGGGCTATGGGTCATTTTGTGACAAGCTCCTCACTCAGCAGCAGGGTGGGGATATAAGAGAAAGCAGTTCTTTGTCAACATCTACCATTTTCTTTTCACCACTACAAACATTAGGTGTTTATTTCCGATTCCATTCCTCGGAGGTTCCTGAGCCTGGCTGATGCTCTGTGGACAAGAAAGCAGGCAACGAATATTTTGTCCACAGTCATGGAAAGAGGTAGATAAATAGTGCTAGGACCCTGCCTTAGGTTGGCTTCTCTTGGAAGCAGGCCCTGAGACAAGAATTTAGGGGGAGAGGGTGATACAGAGAAGTGCTAGTAGAGGAGTGGAAAATGAGACAGGAAGAGAAGCCAAGATGAAGTGCAGTGATGTGAGAGGTGAAGCGGGGCCTTCTGGACCCTCTGCGACCTGTATGTATAAACCTCGGATGTGTCCTATGCATAGACAAGAAAGCTCAGATATTTACCCACTAACTCTCATCCACCATTGATTGAGGGCTGATTCCAAGGGTGCTAGCTCCCCAGACTTCCAGGCTGTCTCATGTGCAAACTCAGCGTTCTCCTGCAGCTAGAAGACATCCTCAGTCTGAGAGGGTCTCTGGGGCTTCTATTAAGAGGGTGTGGTAGGAGAGTGCTAAGATATGGACTCAGGAGCCTGTCTGTCAGAACCCACCTCTCTCTGACGTTCTCATTGCATTTTGCAGTATTAACAAGTCAACGGAAAAGTGTCAAGTCTTTCTCCTCACCAGGTCAGCAAAGGATAAAATTTCAAATCCCTTCCCTGACAAGTTGTTTTCCACACAACAAAAGTGTTGTTGGTGGTTTGGGTTCTATAAATCACCCATGCTTATTTTTAAAATGTGAAGAAACGCACAACAATTTGAAGTTTACAAAAATTACAAAGTATAAAATAAATCACCTGTAATCATCCCAATAAGATAACCACCAATGTCCCATCTGATAGCCTATGATACATTTTTTATGCATACTTCTTACATACGTACACACATATAGTTTGACATAAATGGGATCATACATAACTGTT
Source organism: Hyperoodon ampullatus (assembly GCF_949752795.1). Taxonomy (NCBI): domain Eukaryota; kingdom Metazoa; phylum Chordata; class Mammalia; order Artiodactyla; family Ziphiidae; genus Hyperoodon; species Hyperoodon ampullatus. The sequence continues at coordinate 88,165,707 of NC_136916.1, forward strand.
TTTATTGTGGATACCTTTTTTTTTCTTTTTTTTTTTTTTGGCTTATCTCCCCTCACCCTCCTCCAACTTCATGAAGCCATTCCACAGTGACTTCATGCCCATGTTCCGCTCATAACCATCATGAACACATCACAATGGTGACCTTCCCCAGTGTTGGTCATCCCCACTCTCCACGTTCTCCATATTAGTTTGCAGGCCACAGAATAAATCTGAAGAAATCTGCACAACTGTGCAGAATGACTCTACTACAATCCTCACCTCACCCTCAGCACAGCCTGTCTTTTTTCTAAGGCATCCCCAAGCATGGTGCTCCAGATTTCATGCACACCTAACTCCTAAGGGGCACAATGGAAAGAGCAGGGCTAAAGGGAGACCTGGACTCCTGCACTTAACTTAAAACAGGTCACAGCCTACCTTGGCTGGAAATTCCCAGTTTGTAAAATGGGACACCTAATGGCTACCGCACAAGATACAGTGAAGATTAAATAAGATAATGCCTCTCTAGCTCGTTCTTTCCCACATGACACTTTTCCTATGCCTTCAAATGTATACAGATGTTTCCTGTCATAAAATTCTTACTCCTAAAGCTACTGCTCTTAATTCCTCCTTCTCTTTTACTGTCCGACAACTAGAATCAGTGACCCATAGTCACTGCTTCTGGGCCCTCAGTGGCCACTCTAACTATTGAATATGGCCTCCCAAAGGGCCTTCTTATTTCCAGAACCACTTCTAAAGCCACGGGATTTCTCTCGGTCCTCTAATTCCTTAATCAATCAGTGGCTGTCAGCACTCTTCACTACCTAGCTTCTTCAGATTCCCTGTTGTACTGGCCTGTGTAGCCCTGAATTTTCCCGGTTTCCCTCTCACCTCTCTGGTCCTTACATTTCCACCCATGAATCAGTTTTCTCCTTTCATTATTACTGAAGCCATCTCCCAAATTTAACCCCCGGCCTTCTGCTCTTCTCTCACCACATTCTCTCCCTCAGCAAACTGAACTCAGTCCTTGGTTTCAACTATTATCTCAAAATAGTTGAAAGACTATTGTCCAAGCCAAGAGAAACATTCCAACCTCACATTTCTAACCACTTATAAGAAAATTCCATGGGGAAGTATCATCACCTCCCACTTTCATATCACCTTCCATCCTACCTTCCCCCTATCTATGAGTGGCAGCACTATGCTTTCCACCCATCATTTCAGCTTAAAACTACAGCCCTTTTCAACTCAACACTTAGCCTTCACCTGCACATGTCTGCATGCCATGCGTGTTCACTGCAGTGTATGAAGCACTCACGGCTCCTGACTGCATGGAGCTCAGAGTCAACCCGAGGAGACAGGCATCAATTAATAATCATATAGTGAAGAACTTACTCCATTTGTGATAAACTACTATAATGGAAAAATACAGGATGTGGCAAGAGTATATAAAAGGGCATTTAACATAATGGAAGTGGGGAGGGTGGTCATTCCTCAAGGTAATGGCATTTAAGCCAAAAGGAAGACAGAAACCCAATCACAGAGAGCCTTATACCCGACCCTTTACTAGGTCCTGTCAGAGCTTCTTTCGTATCCCTCTCTTGTTATCCCATCCCCACTGACACTTTAAGACCCACTTCTCTTCAACCAAACAAAAGTTCCTGCTGCCAGCTTAATATTTCTAGAATACCTTGCTAACATTTGCACTTCCAGGACCAAGCCTGGGTGATCCTCAGCACAGCACTCAAGGTCCTGCTACACTTGGTTCCACTATTCCCCAGTGTGTGCGTGCTCTGCCCTGCAGGCAGGACTCACCGTCCTGGGACACTCCACACCAGCATCCTGGCAGAGTGAGCTCGACTAAATCAATAGGCTCAGTGAAATTGGCTACATTGCTGGGTGTTTGGTTTTTCTCCACTCAAATTCAAGAAAACTGCAGAAGCCCTGAGAATATTATAAGCACTTCTCCTCACCAGACAAAGAATAAGCTCCATATTGACCACTAAGTGGCAGGAGCTAAAAAAAACTCGATGAGTGATGGCCGCTAACCAGACACGGTTAAATCACACTGTAAATTTTCCTTGAAGCGTCAAAGGACCACATGAAACCCTCTCCTTCATTGCTTCACATGTTGCCACAAGGAGCTCAGGGTATGCAAAATGCAACAGCATAATTTCCCTTCCCTTTTCGACTTCCCATAATACTTATTATCAGCATCACACATCTTATCCCTCAATATAATTAAGGGATACTCTTTTTTATAGACATAAGGCAATTCTGGAAAAGTTTTTTTTTTTTAATTTGTTTATTTTTGGCTGCATTGGGTCTTTGTTGCTGTGCGCGGGCTTTCCCTAGTTGTGGCAAGCGGGGGCTACTCTTCATTGTGGTGCACGGACTTCTCATTGAGGTGGCTTCTCTTGTTGCAGAGCACGGGCTCTAGGCACATGGGCTTCAGTAGTTGTGGCACATGGGCTCAGTAGTTGTGGCTCACAGGCTCTAGAGCACAGGCTCAGTAGTTGTGGCGCACAGGGTTGGTTGCTCCGTGGCACCTGGGATCCTCCCAGACCAGGGCTCCAAACCTCTCTCCTGCATTGACAGGCCAATTCCTAACCACTGTACCACCAGGGAAGTCCCCCAATTCTGGAAAAGTTTAAGCCACTGAATATGTATAAAATATGAAAAATGTTGTGCTCATTGAAGATTTCTGGCTACTTTGTTAATTTAAGAACATAAAAATGTGCTTCACTTAAAAGAATCATTTGGTGGTGTGATGAACCGGGAGACTGGGATTGACATATATACACTAATATGTATAAAATGGATAACTAATAAGAACCTGCTGTAGAAAACAATAAAATAAAATTCAAAAAAAAGAGTCATTTATGCAAATAATAATTATAAATCTCTATTGTGTTTGCCTTGAAATGTTTTAAATTTTGGTTCAAATGCCTCTGCAAGACTCTGACTTTTAATGAATCTGCATTAATTAGTTTGGGGAAGCTGTTAGAAAGAGAGGAGCAGGGAGGAAGAGAGAGAGAGGGAGAGAAAGGAGACTTAAGAACAGAAGAAATTATCAACATTAAAGCAAAACAAAGAAAAAATCATCTTCATTGGTTTAGTGTACTTCCCTGTGCTAAGTAGATACAAAAGGTACTCATTTTTCAAAAAGGTACCTTGGGGAAATAGGAGGAGAGGAAAAATAAGTGTTATTTATTACAGTTTTGCCATGTGGAGCTCTACTTAATCAGAATCATTTTCAAAACAATCCTGAGGGCTTCCCTGGTGGCACAGTGGTTGAGAGTCCGCCTGCTGATGCAGGGGACACGGGTTCGTGCCCCGGTCCGGGAAGATCCCACATGCCGTGGAGCGGCTGGGCCCGTGAGCCATGGCCACTGAGCCTGCGCGTCCGGAGCCTGTGCTCCGCAACGGAAGAGGCCACAACAGTGAGAGGCCCGCGTACCATCCTGATCTGTCATTTCTCCACTAACACTTCATTTTTATTGTCTGAAAGCAGCAAGTTTATTCAGATTAAGACAAGCTTCTTTACTTTTTTACATGAGAGTTTATTTCCTGATTTAATGAGACCATTTCCAAACAAAAATTATATTCATTCACACGTTGCTGAAAACGGAAGAATGGCACCACGCTGTAATTAAAATAAGCTTAGCAGAATTCCAGCCTATATTCCCTAGGCAAGAGCATATTCTTGGCATCAAGATTTATCTGCAGAGCCTGTATTAGCAGTTTTATCTTTACTTCCCTTTTGTATATAACCTTGGATTCTCATGATTTGCAGCAACATGATTTAGAAAACATTCTGCATCTTGATAAAGCCTTTCAATTTTCTTTCTTCCATATTTCAAAAGAGAGACAAATTCAGAGTACTTAAAATAATGTGTTTTATCTACATCAATTGGGAGGAGTGTGTGGCAAAAAGCCAATTTCACTGACCAAAGCACCTCTAAAATGCACATGGAGTTATACAGTTAAACTCAGAAGACAGCCTCAAGAACAAAAGGTTCTGCAGCGGATTAAGGTTTTCAGCTACTGCTCCAGAAAGAGAAGCCCTTTTTCTAGTTAACTCCCAAAAGACACCTCCCTCTCCCATCCTGACAACTTTCACTACAGAGCTTCAGCACCACAATTTTATTTCTCATTTTCTTCTTGCATCTTTGGAAAAGCATCATTACAATATGAACCCATTTCACACATCTCATACTTGTTTTGGCTCACCTATGGGTCTCATAGATGATATCTAATTTCGTGATAAAACTCTGAAAACAATGTTGTGTATGTTTGAGGTCTCCTCAGGAAGGCAGCACTTACTCATATACCTCAAAATAAAAAGTCAACAAGAATAAGCCCTTAAACAAATAAGACACTAATTTCTTCCATCTCCTGAAAGAAGAAGTTTACCCTAAGAGGAAAAAAATTCACTGAAGCCTTTGACATTGAAAAGTTTACTGCACTACTTCTTCTCATATATGCACTGATCAGAAGAGTTTAATATTGAAATATTTCTTTCAGAGAATTTTTAGAAATTATCTGAATAAGTAAATTGCATATTTAAAACACTTAAATCATGATTTAAAAAAATGTTTAACACTAAAATTTTCCAGAAAACAAAAAAAAACTTTTATTTTCTGGCTCATCAATTCCCAACTTCAGGGGATGGGAGTAAGGGGCAAAGTGGTATGTCAGCCCAAGGGATAACTATACCTTACACAGCTCCATGGTAGCTAGTCCAGTGCTGGGCCCACTCTATGCACTTGTAAAAAATTGTGAAATTGAGCAAAATAAATATGATAGGGCAGGTAACCCAGGGAATAGTTATTCATTTATTCAACACATGTTTACCCTGTGCCTACTTCAGCCTAAGCACTATACCAGGCCTTAGGGATATAAGAGTTAACAAGATGGACAGTCTTGGCCCTCAGGTAAAATCTAGTCAGAAAGAAGAGATGGACATCAAACAACTGTGATAAGTATCATACCTGAGAGGTGCAAGTGCTATGAAATACAAAGAGAGCCCCACCTTAGTCTGGGCGTAAGGAAGTCAAGGAAGGCTTTCCTGAGGGACACTTAGGCTGAGACTTCATAGAGGGCTGGGGCGAGAGCATTCTGGGCATGTACAAAGTCCCTGCGGTGAGAATGAGCATCATGGCTAGAGTGTCATGGGACTGAGGGATGCTAAGAGAGGAAGAGGATGAGGCACACATCGGATCTTGCAGTTCTCTCCAGGAAGTGATAAGGACTTTTGACTTTATTCCAATGAAATGGAAAGCTTTTGAACGGTGTTAAGTAGGGGAACAACCTGATCCGATTTAAATTTGTAAACCATCATTGTATCTGCTATTTGAAGGATGACTGGGAGAAAGCATGGTAGAGCTCCTGACCAAGATTCTACTCCCCAGCTCCCAGCCTCAGTTCTCTCCAACTTTTAAATCATAACATGTGCTATTCTAGATCTTACATAACATTTAATTTCTGTGCCACTTTTTAGAGCACCTGTTTACATACCACCTGATCAAATACTAACCATTTCCTATTTCAAATCCCCCTAACCTTTACTCTCTACTCTCTATTCTTATGTCCTGTATCCTTTTGTATATCTTCATGCCAAGTGTACAACAGGTATTCAGTGAATACTTCCTAAGTAGATTTAAGGCTTGACTAGCAAGTGTCTTTTAAGCTGTGGAACAGAGAACTGCCAAGACTCCCTTCTGGTGTGCATTTCCCTAGTAGACACCAAGCCTGTATTTTTAGAAGGAACAGTGATGGCCAATGGTGCATGTGAGAGGACTGAGGGTTGAGGCTATCATCACTTTTGTCGAAGAAACAAGATTAGTTATGGTCACCTCCCATCAATCACCCCAACTATCTTTCTCCACCCGTCGACCTAACCCATGGCCTGTACTATACAGATATAAGTTGAGCTGTCCTCTTCTCCCCATTGCCACCCTAGAAAACTCAACTGTGAAGTTCACACAGTTTCCAAATAGCTAGAGGTTGCAAGGCACACCTCTACGTTTATTTATCTCCTGAGTTTGAAATCAAATTTCTCTGTACTAAAAAACTTCAGTTAGAACATTGCTGCAGTCAGAATATTGCCCTAAATTTTAGGGAAAGAGACAAAATAATAGGGAACAAAAAGAAAAAGAACAAGAGAAAGCCTACTTCAAGTTTCACTAGTTTGCCAAGTTCATACCTTTGCAGCCAGCCGACACTCCATCACCCTGATGTTGAAATGAGAAGTTGCTGCTTTATTCATTTCCACACAACTGTTGGCAATCACAAACACTGCTCCACTTGGGAGTTTCACATCAGTTGCCCTCAGAGGACTAAATTCTATCAACTTGGCCTATTGAGAAAAAAAATGACAGGTGAGATATAATGCTTTAGAATTCAGAAAATGTTTAACCATTTATGCATTTATTTACCTTAGTAAACATTTTTCCCAAAAATTCATCCATTTATTCATTCAAATATTATCTACCAACTTCCAGGCACTGTACTAGGCACTGGAGATACACGAGTGAACGGGACAGACACTGTCCCTGCCCTCATAGAGATTACAATCTAGTGGGAAAGGCAGTCAAGTAGTCAAATACACTGCCGGGTTGTGTTAAAAGGGTAGCAAAGCACAGGGCACTATACAGAAACACAGTTGTAGCACCTGATCAGATATAGCCTAGTGTAGGTGCCTCTGAAAAAAAGGGAAATCTAAACTGAGACTTAAAGGATGAGCAAAAGTAGGACAGACAGAGGGTTTCTTTACCCAAATAGGATGTCAAGAAGAGGGAAGAATATAAGCAAGTTCACAGGCGAAAAATAATATGAGGTGTTAATAGAGTTTGGGGTATTGCAATTTAGCTGGAGCTTAGTGTATGAGGGATGAGGCATGGTGAGAGGATAGAACTGAGCGGAGGGCAGGTAAAGCAGGGGTCAGATCATGAAGTACTTTGCAAGCCCAAAGAATTTGGACTTTGTTCAGACTCTACAGCTAACTTATGTTAACACAGGACTCTTACCATGTCTGCTTGTCAGGTCTCACCCAAAAGACCCAGAGTATTTTCTTAGCATTAAACCAAATTTCCTCATGCCTCCTGTCTTTGGCTTAGGGGAATCAACAACAAATACTCTTAATAAGAAGAGATCCAGGTATTCTTGGAAAATAGCCAAACCTGTAGGACTCTGATGGAAAACTAAGAAAAGATTTTAAAGAAGTGTCTGTTTCTATTTTGGAAATGGTCAGTTTATGGCAACTATGAAAACCTCTGCTCTGTCTATGGGAGTTGATAACCAAGGGGAAGTGGTATTGGCTAAGGAATTCATTCCTGGCTTCCTGTCAACATTCTTTTCCCTACCACTAAAGCCCCAAAAATGTTGACAGAGAAAAATGATACCATAGAGTAAATTACAAAAAAGAGGACTAGTGAATATATGTGGTAAGAGAACTAACATTGGGGTTTAAAACCAACAGGAGATTATGAAAATGCCATGAGATGAAATGATTTGGGACAAGAGCGAGAAAAGAGGTCCCAATAACTAGGGAGTTGAGAAATCGCATATTAACAATGAATTAGAAGGAGGGGGAAAAAAAAAACCTAGACGCCTGAGGTATGATTCTGGAAGCTTAAGGGAGAGGTGATCGACATGAAACAGAGTCAGTGAACTGGTGATAGCCTTGAATTACAAAGCAGTTGAGAAATACCATCCTACAATAGAGCCTAATAGAATAGGCTGCCCAGAAAAAAAAAGCGCTCTGGGGATCTCAAGGTCTTCCTCTCTGGGTGAGCATTCCTTGGTGGATATTTCCAAATAGCTCAATGCCACCTACAGTTCCTTCTTCTGCAAGAAATGATATGGACTGGTCCATCCCTCCTCCTTCAGTGCCAATGTAATGCTCACTCTTGGCGCAGATTTCTGCAAGTTCCACCTGGAAAAGTAAAAATTGATTTGCACTGTGAGTATATCATAATCTATTGCTCATTCATTTCCTACTCCAGACATGACATATGGGTTTGAATTCCAGTGCAGCTCTGATCAACTGATAGTAGCTGCCTGCAGCATTGGGTTAACAAGAACTCCAAGACTACCATTAAGCTCAATAGGAAAACATACAAAGATCAATTAATGTCTGCTATGAGTTGGAATGAGATATTGACTGTGCATGTTGTGTACAGTCTCGTCCCGCAGTACCCATAGGAGATTCGTTCCAGGACTCCACGGGATACCAAAATCTGAGGATGCTCAAGTTCCTTATATAATATGGCAAAGTACTTGCACATAACCTATGCACATCCTCTCATATACTTTAGATAATCTCTAGATTACTTATAATACTTAATACAATGTAAATACTATGTAAATAGTTGTAAATACAATGTGAATGCCGCGTAAATAGTTGCCAGTGTACAGCAAATTCAAGTTTTGCTTTTTGCAACTTTCTGGACTATTTTTTGGAATATTTTTGATCCATGGTTGGTTGAATCTGCAGATGCAGAACCTGAAGACATAAGGAGGGCCGACTGTATTTGCTATCCCTAAAAGACTCCACAGGGCGAGCAGTTTCTCCCATCTTTCTATTTGCTCCATTCCCTCTCTAGACTGGCATCACCAAAAATCTCATATGGGCACTCATTCATTTCTGCCTCAGCTTTCTTTGTCTCCCAACAGTGGACTACTCCACAGTCTCCCCACAGCCAAAGTGAGGTCATCCAACCTTATTTTCCAGTCCAAAAGTAATGCTGCCTCTGTGGCTTTTCCATTAAATGTAAGAATCAGAACTAGTGTCATCTCATCAGACACACCTTCCTCCAATCAAGATGAAGAGGCCCAATACATTAACACATTTCTAATCCAAACTGAAAATGTCAAAATATCTATTTAAGAATCTTTTATGGCTTCCTATTCCTTCCATGGCTTCTTATTTCCTAGAAATAAGTTCAAATTCCTCAACCTGGCATTTCAAAACTTTCCAAAATGTGCAACCAATTTACACATGAAATCATATTATCTACCACTCTTTTCCAATTATATTTGTCTCCATGACCATCTCACACATTTATGTAACCTGGTATTATTTCCTGTCTTCTCTCATATAAATCCTATTGCCATTCAATATCTGGCTTATTGGCTACCTACTATGGGTAAGTCCACTCAAATCTTCCTCCATCACACAGTCTTCCTCAAATACTGCTCCCACTATGGCATCATGCTTCTCTAAACCCTCACAACACTAACAGTATCATCCACTTACCCTACTATTCATTCATTTTTTTTTTCTTCTAAGACTTGATTCAAGCCTTTATTTCTTACCTGTTTTACTGGAAGATCCCCCTAGAGTGATCATTCTGAAGCACTGATATAATCATCTCTTGCTCGCTTGGTTGCCAGTGCCTTGACGATCATACTTCTCATTGTGGTACACACCATCTCTAATGATTTATTCCTTGCTCACACCTCCATCCTGCTCTCCCACCACTAACCCCGTAAACCCTAGGCTCAGACCACTGGAAAAATGCTGTTCCTCGTCACCCCCAGGCTTTCTCAGTGCCTTTAAAACTGTTATTTCCTGTCCTCCTCACTCAGTACTCCTCTCTCCAGCATCCCCCACTCGTCATCAGGATTGTCCCAAGTGTCACCTCTCCCTTGGAGCCCTCACCACCGCCCGAAGGCCCACACACTCCACAAAATCCCTCTTCTGTGCTCCCTGTATATAACTTTATGCTCATTTACCAAACCATGCTTTAAGTGTGGCCTTCCTTGTGTGTTTATCCATCAGTCTATGAGAGCCCATGCAGTGCCCAGACCAGAGCCCACTTAACTAATAAGACTGAATCACATAGTGTTCATTATTGCTCTTTAATAGCGTCAGGTTTCAATCACATCTATTTACCCCAGAAAACTGTCAGTCCTGTAAGAAACAGATAAAATAGGTGTTTTTTTGTGTCCCCTACCTCACACAATGCCAAGCACATAGTAAATACTCAATAAACACCCGCTGCTTTCACTTTCTGAGAATAGCTGCCCAAACATCATTTGATAGATCCTGTAAGTGTCATATTCCTTGTTGGATTCACTAACATTAATTTTGCCTCATGACACGAGGTAAGCTTGGTATTTTGACGTAATGGGCATTGTGCGTGGCCTAATGAACACACCAGAACCAGCAACCTTCCATAATAGGCACATTAAAAATAAATTAGTAACCAAAAGGTCAAAACACTTGGATTTTAAAATGTAAAGAAACAATATACCCAGGAGAAGAAGTCCATGCACGATTCATGAGGAATGAGGAGACCTGGGCCCCTACATAACTGTGACAATGGCCAGTGTGAAAAGTCACCTCCCCACAACAGCAGTAACAGTCATACTTACATGCTAAGTACCTGGCATTATCTCTCCTCTAGGCCTCCAAACAACTCTCTGCTTATCCTTATTATACACATGAGGAAAATGGGACTTGGAGACATAAACAGTGGAGAAGCCAGGATTTGAACCTCATCTGCCTGACTCCAAAGTTTGTGTTCTTTTCACACTGGACTTTTATTACTCCCCTACCCACCGCCAAATAATATAACCAAATAACATAGCCTATTTTTTTCACTACCTCAGAGGGATGTGAAATGACAAATGAGATCACCAAAATTTAAGTATTCTCCCTCTTAAGAGGAAAGAAACTAAGGCATTGAGAAGTATATGCTTATTAATTGTTTTTAAAAACCTCTGAATGTGTGGCAACAACTGTATACTTTAACAGAAACATGTTAATTTTTCCAGACTACCTATCTCCACGAAATTCAGAGGGACCCCAGGAGTCCCCAGCATCTCTGTGTCAAGGAGAGTCCATCTGCAGGGCTGCAGACATCCCTATACTTTGCTGATACCTCTCATGCTGAATTCTGACATGTGGATCTCATTACTGGACAGACAATAACCATGAGTTTTAAATGGAGGAAACAAAAAGAAAATGAAGATAAGAAAGTTGAAAGCTGAAAGAAATGATGACTCATTTTACAGTCCCCCCAGAATGCATGAGGAATTCAGTGGTAAATATAGAGGAAAGAAACTAGTACCAGAAGCTTCCAAATCTTGATTAAAGCCCCAACCCTCCTGCCAACTAGCTAGGTGACCTTAGATAGATTGCTTAACTTTTCTGAGTTTCCATTTGTTCATATACTATTAATAACAATAACAGTTTTCACAGTTAGAATTTATTGACTACTTACTATATGCCAGGTACTGTTCCAATTGCTTTATATGAATTATTCATTTACTTCTCACAATGACCCTATAAGATAGGTATCTCCTCCTCATTTTACAGACAAGGAAACTGAGTGGGTTTATTAGCTGAGACTAGGCTAGTAATTACTAAAGCTGAAATTCAAACCCCACTTGTCTAACCCCAGAGCCCATACTCTTAATCACCAGGCTATATACCTCCCATCCATAATATGGAGAAAAATACCTACCTCCCTGGCTATGGGATTATTGTGATTATCCAGTGAATTAGATAAAAACATCCCATAAACTCTAAAGAAGTATACAATTTTAAATTTCATTATTTTTACAGAATGAATAAGGAATCATCTGATTTATACAAGTAAGTAGCTAAATCCCAAGCCAAATGTAAAAACAGGTTTAATTAATCTGGAACTCGGGACCATTTTTTGAACTGTTCAGGGGGAGTTCCCTGGTGGCCTAGTGGTTAGGATTCCAGGCTTTCACTCTCATGGCCCTGGGTTCAGTCCCTGTTTGGGAAACTAAGATCCCACAAGCCTCGAGGTGCAGTCCAAAAAAAAAAAAAAATTTTTTTTTTAAGTGTTCAGGAAAAGAGAGAACTTAAAAGATTCTGGGTGTCCCTAAGAGAACCAATTCAACAATAAAGTGTAATGGAGCTTGAGACAAACAGGAGAATGTGTGTTCCATTTAAAGCATCCCAGTCTAAATTGGGGGATGGGGGGGAGGGGCGTGGAGTGGGGAGTCCCTGCCTGCCAAACAAAACATGCCTGTAGTATAAACTTCAACTGCAGGCCCACAGACGGCTTCCCCACTGGCCCTGGCCCTTCCCCCCCATATTAAAAGCAAAAAGGTCAAATCCTAAATGGTTATGAGATGTGAAGAAACTAGACACAAAAGATTTTTTTTTAATTTCAAATCTTGTTTAAGGAAAAAGTTTCATGCCTCCAACAATAAGCAAAAATCAGTGTTAGGCCCATAGCCTTAGCCAGGGATGTCATGACCTGAACTCAGAGAACCATTAATGGAGGGGCCTTAACAGCAGGGGATGTAAACCGGAGCAGAGAACGCCTATCATTCTGGGTGATGTGAGGGAGACATGTGAGCCTGCCTCACCCTTTCTATCCTTAGGGACACTGGAAATAGAACCGTAAAATGTGCTCCAAGAGTTATAATCAGGCAGAGTGACGTGCAAAGACACTAAATACTCCATACACACTTGAATTATGTAAAATATCAAGAGATTTCATGAGAATAAGAAGGAGCTGTCAAAAACACATTAACAAAAGGGTATGGGAAGAAGCCTATCGGAAGGTAACTTCCAGAACAAACCAAATCACGCTTTGTGACCACCTAGAGGGGTGGGATAGGGAGGGTGGGAGGGAGGGAGACGCAAGAGGGAGGAGATATGGGAATATATGTATACGTATAGCTGATTCACTTTGTTATAAAGCAGAAACTAACACACCATTGTAAAGCAATTATACTCCAATAAAGATGTTAAAAAAATCGATAAATAAAAAATGAAAAATTGTTAGGCAAACATCATAGTAACAATTCTTACAGGCAAGATACACTAATGGATAAATGGATGAAAGTTTGAAGAGAAACAGAACAGTTACAGAAATTACTCCAAGACACTTATGAATTACAAAAGGAAAAATAGTGGAGAAATCTATTGGGCAGCAACTCAACTAAATGATAAAGTTTAAAATCACTAGTAATAAGATATAGCAACATCATGATAGAATGCATAAAGAAGGACACGTCACTTCTGTGATATTCTTGCCAAAAAATGCATAACCTCAATCTAATCATGACAAAAAAATCTGACACACCCAAATTGATAGATATGAAAGTACTAAATAACTGACTGCAAAATAACTGAGCAGGACTTATCATAGTATCAGGGTCATGGAAGACAAAGAATGAGGAACTGCCACAGATTGGAAAAGCTTAAGGAGAGACCATTAAATGCAATGTAAGATCCTGGAACAGAAAAAGAACATTAGGAGGAAAACTGGCGAAGTTTGAATGAGGTCTATAGTATAGTTAATAGTACTGTATCAATGTTAATTTCCTGGTTTTGAAAATTGCACTATGGATATATAAGTTGTTAACATTAGGGAAAATGAGGTGACGTGTGTACCTGAACTCTATTATTTTTTAACAGCCTTTCTGTGGTAGAAGTGACATACACATATTTAGTATAAATTTTAATAAGCTTGACACATGTATTCACCTATCAAAGTATCACCACAAGATAGTGAACACCTATCCATCACCTCTAAAAGTTTCCTAATGGCCTTTTGTGCTCCCTCGTTCCTGCATTACAGCCTGGGCTCCCCAGCCCATCTATCCCTGGCGCTGACCTGCTTTCTGTCACCATAGATCAGCTTGCATTATCTAGAGTTCTGTGTAAATGAAAAAAATGTGCTCTTTTGTGTCTGAGTTCTTTCATGCAGCATAATTCTTTCTGAGATCCATCCATGTCATCTGTAGTTCATCCCTTCATACTGCTGGTAGTATTCCATTGTATGCCTATACCACAGTTTGTTTGTTCATTTGTCGGTTGACAGACATTTGTGTTGTTTTTAGCTTTTGGCTATTGCAGATAGAGCTGCTGTGAGCATTGGTGTATAACAAACAAACAAAAAAAGAACAAACCAAATCAAATTTGAGGACCAGATCCCTGATGCCTGAGGGATTCTGAGGCTCACCCCCTTCACCTATCCCCCAAGCCCCTCCCCCCAACACACAGGCAACCTGAGAATGTTCAGGCAAAAACAGCAAAGCTCTAATGAAGAAGGGACTCATTCCTCTCCCACCAATGTATCAATATTTTCTTCTGTCCTTACACCTGAGCATGTCAAGAACCCCAGGCGCCTCCAATCTCCAGATTGTCAGAAGACAGCCTGACTACGTGAGAAATTTTTCCGAAGTTTGTAGCCAATAAACTCATTTCTATTTTGACTCCTGCCCTCTGGACAGTTAGGAGAACCCTGGCATTATTCATGGATCTTCTTTTAAAGCTACTGAAGATAGTTAATGAGGCTAATTTGGCCCTTTGTGTGGTTCTTTTCTTGAAGCAGGCTGGGAAAGAACCAAAAATCACATGGCCTTCCAAATTAAACAGTGTACCCATCTGCTGACCAGTGGGGATCCAGTAATAACAGAAATAACAGGGTTAGGTTTAATAGTCACTGAGAAGGGCTGAAGATTCATAAATGTGTTGCCTAGCTAAAACTGGACATTTATAAAGACAATAAAAATACAAAAGACTTCAAGATATCAATACAGTAAACTTTATTTTTTATTTTTATTTTTTATTTTTTGCGGTACGCGGGCCTCTCACTGTTGTGGCCACTCCCGTTGCAGAGCACAGGCTCCGGACGCGCAGGCTCAGCGGCCATGGCTCACGGGCCCAGCCGCTCCGCGGCATGTGGGATCTTCCCAGACCGGGGCACGAACCCGTATCCCCTGCATCGGCAGGCGGACTCTCAACCACTGCGCCACCAGGGAAGCCCAGTAAACTTTATTTTTGTTTAGCGGTTTTACTAATGAGATTGTTAAAAGTAGAATAATTATGTAGACAGAAAATGTTAATCTTTCCCTATGGGAAGCCTTGCTATTAAGAACAAAGACCCTAACCGAGACAGCATCATCCAGCTATTGTAGGTCACCGACAAGTGCAAGTTAAGAGAAAAGAAGGAAATGAACAGCCCCATTCATTCATTCAACAGTCATTTAAATACTAGCATCCTACAGATAAGTGGACAGGTCACTCAGTGTCTTCTCTCAAGGAGCTCACAATATTGATAATGTCTTCAGGTGAACAAGTCTTTCAAAAGAAAGTGTAAAACTAGTGTGCCAGACAATGATTTGCCCCCTAGATGTGCTGTCCACCCACCTCCATCCTACTATCTGCCCAGGAGGCTGCTGAGCATGAACTATATGGAGAGGCTCCTGTGCACTCTGCTTCCCACTGGGTTTTTTCAACAGAGGACTCTGGCAGAGGAAATGGGGAATGAGGGGGTGGGGGGAGTGAGGTCACGCTGCCAAGATCCCCTTCAGACCCAAGGGCATAACAGCTCAGCTACAACTAGTCCTCATTACCTACTACACCTTTGGAAATAGTCACTATGAAATAAATTGCCCTTGATTATTGCGTGTGCTGTCTATTTCTTGTCATGACCCTGGCTGATATATCTAGATAAGGTGAAAATGTTAACGGCTCCTCTGACTTTTCTTTGCCTCAGATATTTTCTCAACTTTCTCCCCCTGCAATCCTTCTCCACCTTAACTTTCAAAATGCCTGGGTTCTTACTTGGGGCTATTTTCAAATTCTTCCCCAAATTGGCAAACCTGTTATGTAGACCCCAGCCAAGTAGGAGAAACTTCATGAAACAGCACCAAGGTAAATTTTTAAAAGACTGAGATAGACTTGCTTTGTTTTGTAACATGGCTGATGACCAAACTCTAAGTTGTGGACACTTTGGAGTGTTCTAAGGCGGGAAAAAAGTAGGCTTGCTTTAATTAGAAAAAGAAGAAGAAGGAGGCTATTATTTCTTCTTCACATCTGTAACTCAAAGAGATTAGTAACTTTCAGATTTTTTACTTCAAGAAAAGTTGCCTGAGGACAATGACAGCCAGTTCCCAAATGAACATAGCAGATGCAACTGACTCTGATGGTTCAGGCTGAAAAGTTCCAGTAAATAATGCAGGAAAGGAAAAAGGAGGAGTTCAAATATTTTAAAAGTCAGCAACCACAAAGAAACAACACTGAAGAGGATTCTCAAAAGTAAATCTGAAAAATCTGCTAAAATCTAGAACCATCAAAGACTATGCACTCACAAGTGTGTATCACACACACACAAAAAAGAAAAGTGGACTCCCCCATCTGTGTACACTGAAGAGAACATAATCTAATGAATCTGGAGAAGGCTAGTAATAGGAGAATGTGGCTCTCAAAATATCTGGGGTGCTTAGTGAGGGCAGAAGCACAGTCTTCAAGTCATCTCCCTTCAAACTGTAAAGAAAGAACAAGCACCACTTGCCTAACCTAACTGACCTGCAACCTTGAGTCATGGAGGGGTCCAGATTCTGACAGGAGGCCTTCAACAAGGCAGGAACACTGCATTTTATGTGAAACAGTTTGGGGATTCCAGGTCCATGGGGAACATGAGAAAATGTCTATGATAGGTTTCTGCTAGATCTCAACCATTGCTACCTGTATTGGATGAGGAAGAACCTTCGTAGGTGCCCGTAACATACAACCTTGAATAAATGATGATCCTGGATGTGCAGATATGTGTGGTAAGACTATTAAAATGCTAACATGAATCCAACAGGTAATAATGAGATGCAAAGGGAGGAAAGAAAACAGTACCCTCTGTGGTCCTCTAAGTGAGGGCCTCAGAAAAAGCAACGGTGTCACTGGGGGAAAGATTAGAAGTGCAGAGTCGGGCCTCACCCCAGACCTGCTGAATCAGAATCTGTAGCTTAACAAGAGTCCCAGGTGATTTGTAGTCACATTAAATTTGAAAGCACTCCTCTAAAAAATTTCCTACACCGGGGCTTTTTTTTTTTTTGGCTGCACCACGCAGTATGTGGAACTTCCCTGACCAGGGATCGAACGTGCACCCCCTGCAGTGGAAGCACAGTGTCTTATCCATTGGACCACCAGGGAAGTCCTCACTGGGGCTTTCTTAATAAATTAAGCAGACAGGAAAGAATAGGAAGAAAAAAGGGAAGGAAGCTAACAAATGTCACATGTCTTCTAAGGCAAGATACTATGAGGGTATTTCATATGTGCTATCTTATTAAGTCTCCAAAATGACTCTGAAATGTCAAAATTATAATTGCTACTTTATAGAGAAGGAAACTGAGGCTCGAAAAGGTCAATAAATTAACCTAAGCTAAGAGTCAAAGCCTGATAGGGTTGGCTCCAAAGTCCACCAGGCCACCTTGTCCGCCTGCCTCAGAAAATGGAGGCTGTGCCTAGACACTGGGCCCCCGTAAGCACGTGGAGCAAAATGTATCCACACCGGAACTGAATATCCCTCCTGTAAAAAGGAACAACGGAGTTGACCATGGGGCCCTAGGATGCAGATATTTCTGAGTCATCACAATTTCACTCCATCTTATCCCCAGGTTAGAAAGAAAAAAAATCTACCTTGCTGGACTGTTTGGGGCTTGAAGCGCTTTCCCATTATCCGTCTCCAAATACAATCCCACACATCTCCCTCCCAAACAGCCACAACCCAGAGGGATCTCAATATAAGGCTGACATTTTGGTAAGATTTCTGCAGCCTAATAATAATAATAGCAGCTAATACACTGAGTCAGACATTGTTCTAAACACTTTTCATGAACTATAAAATTTCAAATCCAGGAGGGAAGTTTTCATTAATAAATGCATTTTGTAATGAAGAAACTGAAGCATAGAGAGATTAAGTAAGTTGCCAAGATCATTCAACTAGTAAGTGGCAGAGTCAGGATTTGAACTCAGAATCTTGGCTCTAAGGTTTTGACCACAATACTATTCTTTACCCCTAAGGGCAGTGGAGTTTCAAGGGTGAGCCAGGAACCCCAAATTCAGAAGCCCCCAAAAGCCTTCTGTGTATACTTTTATCTCTCACTAGCACAATTAATTCAATTCTTTTCATTGTTTAAATTCTAAAGAAAGAAAGAAAGGCCAGCAAACACATACCAAGGTAACTATTATTGGGAAGAGGGGAGGAGGTGAGACAGAGTTGGAAAAAAAAAAAAAAAAAGTTGTTGTGGGAAGACAGCAGGAGGCCGTGGCCTGGCCAGATTGATGGACTCAGACAAGAACATGACCCAAGTCACTGCTACTAAATACCAAGGGGCCTACACACGCCTGTGGTAAAGGCTGGTGTCGCTCGCTTGGCTAGAAGACCATTTATTTTGGCTCTGACCTTTGAAGAATGTTAAATAATGATGATAATGATGGATGGGCAGCAGGCCTGCAATCTCTGTGGTTTGGCAAGTGTGTCCTGGAACTGCACATCCCTGCCCATGGTCAGGGGAGGGGAGGGTTCGTCATGCAGAGTTTTGAGCGGCACTGTCCTGTCCCACCCTCAAGGTCCGAACTGCAGGAAATCTGATTGTAAGCCAATCTGGACTCTCCTGGGAAGGTAAGGAGTGGGGGGAACATTAGATAATTAACTATTCTTTTTTCCCCAGCATAACTGTTCAAATTAACACCTGTTAATTTTCCTCATATGACTCCAATTGTACAGAAGTGGACCCAACCCAAAGAGAAAAAAATAACTCCCATGAATCATCATCTAGATTGACCAAATCCATAACTCGGCAGACACGTTTGCCTGGGAAAAAGGATTTTATGTGTATGGTATTCAATTCACAAAGACTTTAACATGAAGTGGGAAGAACCTTTAGGGTCAGGAAATGGTGAAGAGTGTTAAAAGAGTTGTTACAAGGGATATTTGAGTTGTGCTCAAACATTATGTCAAGAGCGTCTACTATATAGGTCATTGTAAGAAACAGTCACATGAACATCATTTTTGCATTTGTTTTCAGACTGCTGGAGCGGTCATTTTCATTATGCTTTGTGTGCTGTAAAGAATCCATGTAAGAAATGCATTTTAGAATTTAGTACCCCCAGAGAAAACATCTCCTCCTCCGAAGAACTGGAATGGTTTCTCTCTTCTGATCACAAGACCTATATAAATTATTATGTTTCCCTTTTTACCTTGGCTTCCAGTAATCTCAGTAAATACAGTTAAACAAAACAACTATACTAAGTAATTAACAGAGGGTGTGCTTTCATTCTTCTTTCCTTTGCCCTGGTTTTTAATTTCTAAGTTATTAACCTTATTGAATAAATATTCTTGGTCGTATAATTCCTAGAATTTTTTTCAAAAGAAAGTAAATAGGCACTTGGTACAAGTAAAAGAAAAAATTGAGACATAACAGGTGTCAGGTGGATAATCATATTAAGTAGGGCAATGATAATGATCGAGTACATTCTAACAAGGGAGACTAAGAATGGCAAGCAGGTCCTGTGACCATATTCCAGAAGGAACTGGTGAAAGAATAGTAGATGTGTGAGGAGCCAGGAGAGCTTCCTTAAACTTTTTTTTTTTTTTTTTTTTTTTTTGTGGTACGCGGGCTTCTCACTGTTGTGGCCTCTCCCGTCGCGGAGCACAGGCTCCGGACGCACAGGCTCAGCGGCCACAGCTCACGGGCCCAGCCGCTCCGCGGCATGTGGGATCCTCCCGGACCGGGGCACGAGCCCGCGTCCCCTGCATCGGCAGGCGGACTCGCAACCACTGCGCCACCAGGGAAGCCCTAACTTTGAAACACTCTAATAGCAACGGAAGGAGAAAACTGGGGATTGAGATAGAAAGGGTAGGTTGTGATTAAACATAAGAAAAATTTTTCCAATGACTAAAATGGTCCAAGAATGAAAAGAGTTAATTTGTGAAGCAATGAGATTACTGGGGATATTCAAGTGGAGGCTAGAAAACTGTCTTCTATGAATGTTGAAGAGCAGAATTTTGCTTGGGTTGGGAGGCGACTACAATAAGTAGCACACAGGGAGAGGGCCCCTGAGATATGGGCTTCAGACACAGGAACGTCTTAACTTCAACTGCTGTGTAAACTATAGATTTCCTTGCCCTCCCCAAGATGGGAAATATTATAAACATTATATTCAACAAAAGATGAAGATAAAAATAGAAGCCCTAGAGACAAAAGGATCAGTACAACCCTGACTTAGGGAACTGCTGCTTGCTTCAAAACATATTTCCAAAAAAGAGAGGGTTCCCTGTCCTTTTTGGGGTGGGAGAGGGAAGTAAAAAAACTTCATGAAACAGTAAGAAATATCCATTCTGGCCTATCTCCCAAAATGTGGATTCTCAGGTACGTCTCTAGTCCCCATCCTTCATCTTCATGAGGTCCCTCAGTCACATGCCAATTTGGGGCTACCACAGCAGCTTACATCCACCTTCCATGCAATCTACTAGGGCCCCCCCTGTACCGCATGACATATCCCATGCAAGGGCAGCTAGAGACAGATTCATGTGATCTTTTACACAGCATTTTGGACATGTATTCAGACCTCTATACCACATAGAGAGAACACACTGTTCTCTCACAGTGTAGAGAACCAAACGTAGCGCCAAGACCCAATATCTGGTTTCATGAATGGACGATCTTATTGCCAATCTAGAATCTAATCCAAAAGGCAGAAAAACTGACCCAGAAAACTTGTCCTTTGGAAAATAAATGTCTGATTGCAATTTTTTTCTCTAGATTTTCATTCCTTGTTGAGTACCAACACATAGCCATTCCTGACACTCCCCAAAGTTATAAATGTCAGAAATACTGTGTTCAACAAAAGACTAAGATGAAAATAGAAACAAACACTCTCCCAGATGTAAATACAGAAATGTCAGCCAATAGTTTAGCAAACCATTGGCAGAAGGTTTCAAACAAGGACAAATAATTTCTAATGGAACAGAAACTAACCTAGACCAGGAGATGTACCCAACTGGTAAGGTAATTTGTCACAAAACACATCCACGTTACACACTGTCAAAACATGGAACAAGAGACACTAACACTGTCTAAAAGGGGGTGGTAGGAAAGAAGGGGAGAAAAAGACAATGATCGTTTCCAAGAGATACCAGTAAGGATGATGGTCCTTGGCTGCTTTGCAAGGTGGATAATGGACTCTCCACTACTGGACCAAACAGCAGCCTGCAACATTAGCGACTATCCTGACCACCGGTGCATTGGAAGGCAGCTCTGCTCACTTTCCCTCCTCACTTCATGAGTCTTTCCTTCCAATTACTTTGGAAGGATATACTACTTATTCCTACAGCTGAAGTTTTAGCTCTTCAAAACATTCTGGAATACTTTGTGCCTATGACAACATATGACATAGTTACTTTGAAAAATAAGTCATTTTTGCCTGACACCTCCAACTCAGCTTTCACATCTCAGCTTACTCCACGAGGTCTTCCCTAAAAGCTATCCCTCCCCATATAAACTGGGTTCTTCCTGTTTTTCTTTCTTATAGTCTATTTCCTTCACAGCATTTATCGCAATCTGTACATAGATATTTGTGTATGTTTGTTTAACATTGGTCTCTCCCATTTGTCTAAGCTCCATGAGGGGAGGGAGCGTGTGCCTGTTCACCTCTGTATTTCTAGTATCTACCCTATCTGATGAAAATGAATGTTGAATGAATAAATGAACAAATGAATATATGATGTCAACATCTTGTTCTACTAATCTACCATACTCAAGACAAAAATCTGCACCTAAGAAATGAATATGTACCAAATAAAAACCCTGAAACTGCTCAGTCACTACTCAGTCATATCATGACATTGGCACATCTTGGAGAATGAAATATCACTTTCTCTCTTTTGCTTTAGAGTTCATTATTCCTTACACTTCTGTGTGCTGCCATTATTGAAGGGATTGGTGTTTCCCTATCTTGAACTGAGACCCTGGTACAGAAGACTTTTACCCCTTAACTTTGCTCCTATACCTCTCCTCCATACTGGTTTTTAGCTCATCATAATTTTAGGAAACCACTTAGAGCAATGTTTTCAAACAATTGGTAGCAACCCATTACCTAATTATGAAGTCAATTTGGTGGTTCAAAATACACTTTTTAAATAGAAGGGAAGGGAAGGAAATGAAAGGTAATGGAATGGAAAGTACTGCAGGTAGAAAGGGTAAGTATTGTTTTGTGAAACTTTTCAGAGTATGTTTGCCCATGTGTATTATATATTACACTGCAATGTAAAACATGTTTTACATGAGTCATGGTCCAAAATTTTTAGAAACTTTAACTTACAGTAATAAACTAATAGTAGGGGAAATCTCAGATAGCAATCTACAGATAGGTAATTTATAGGCCAATGTTTATTTACAAATCCAGCTTTCCTCCTTTTATTAAATATTAACAAGTTGCCTACAATCTGCATAGGAAAATCTGATTCCTAATACTTTCAGCCTGAAACTATGCTGGGATTCTCTAGTCCTTTCTTTTTTATTATTATTTTTTTGCGGTATGCAGGCCTCTCACCGTTGTGGCCTCTCCCGTTGCGGAGCACAGCCTCCGGACACGCAGGCTCAGTGGCCATGGCTCACGGGCCCAGCCGCTCCGTGGCATGTGGGATCTTCCCGGACCGGGGCACGAACCCGTATCCCATGCATCGGCAGGCGGACTCTCAACCAGTGAGCCACCAGGGAAGCCCTCTAGTCCTTTCTAATGAAGCTAAAAATCTAACCCATCAGAGTCAGGCCAAAGCAGTTATGTCTTCAGTTACAGGAATGTTTGAAGGCCCTTGCTTCTTGTGGATTCATCCCACTTCCTCTTTAATCCCTATCTTTGCCAGAAAAAGCCCTTCTCAATTCCCCCCATCTGGTGAGCGGATCTACTTTTTCTTCCTAGCCACCCTTTGCAGCCCCTCCAACTGTGATTGAATCCTACTTCTTTCTTTGCACTCTCAGGTCTCCTCTCCCTACCCCCAACTTACCCTTTGTGATATGATTAAAAATAAATATTTGATTTTTTGTTCTAGTTCCTGGCACACAAAACCTAAAGCTCTTGGAATCTCTGGAGTGATGAGTGTCTTTTATATGCTAGAGAGATGACTGGTGGCTAAGGGCTCCCACATAGCTTCGGAATGGGGGCTGGTCCCCAGAAAGACCAAGGCATGGACTAGAGTATTGGGGCTTTCAGCCCTCACCCCCGCCCCACCCCCACTGTCACCTCCAGGGAGGGGAGGGGCCTAGAATTGAATCAATAACAGCCCATGATTTAATCAATAGTGCTTACAGAATGAAACCTCCATAAAAACCCCTAAACAACAGGGTTCAGAGAATTTTGATTTGGTGAACACATCGAGGCACTGGCAGGTGGCACACGTGAAGAAGGCATAGAAGTTCTGTGCATTTCCCTTACTCAATACCTTCTCCTATGCACCTCTTCCATTTGGCTATTCCTGAGTTGTATTGTTTATAATAAACCAAGCTCAGTAGCAAGTGTAGAGCTTTCCTGAGTTCTGTGAGTCATTCTAGAAAATGATTGAACCTGAGGAGGGAGTTGTGGGAACCCCCAACTTTATAGCTGGTTGATCAGAAGAACAGGTGACAACCTGAGACTTGCAACTGGCATCTGAAGTGGGGTCAGTCTTGTGGGACTGAGTCCTTAACTTGTAGGATCTGACACTAACTCCAGGGAGTGAAAGAATTGAATTGAATTGAATGGATTGTAGAACACCCAGTTGGTATCTGGAGAGTTAGAGAATTGGTTGGTGTCAGAAAAATCCCACACATTTGGTATCAGAAGTGTTATAAAAATGTTATTAAAATAGGTCATATCCCTCTTGTTTCAAGGTCCCAGCCACTACTCTCAGGCCCCTGAAGTTACTACATTATAAAACTGACTGTAGTGGACCCTTATGAGAAGTATGTCTGGCCATCCCCTCTTCATCTCAACTGTTTTCTGGGGGCACTGCCCTTTCCCCTCTTTCTCATCCCCCCCCCACCCTACTATCCCAAGGTTATAGCAATGTAGATCTTGAATGCCAGCTTCACACACTATAATCTGCCATTTCTCACCCACCCATACAAGCACCCAACCCACCCACCCCAGTACAGGTCATAGATCCAGGGATGGGTACTGTACCAAAGGCAAACTAACCAGATTACCTTCTAGATTCCCTTCTCCAAGGGAATCTTCCCAATGAGGAAAGAAAGAATCAGTTGGGGGGCGGGTAATTTGGATCTGTTCATATGATCTTAGAAGTTGTCAGCAGTCATGTTTTTTTACTGTGTACCAGAAAAGTAGAGGAAGCTGGTCTGAAAATAGAGAGGAATGAAACAGACAAGGAAAAAGAGAGCAAGGCAAGTGACAGAGGCAAACCTAACACTTAAGCTTCTGTCCATCCTTGAAATCCAGCTATAACCACTATCTTAGACTGCAAAATGGCCACAAATCCTTCCCCTCCCTGTTTCTATTCCCTAGCCTGAGCTAGCCTGGTGGATGATGAGAGACATGTGGCCCAGTTGCTTCTATCATCCCAGCTGACAACCAGCCAACCCAGAAGCAGTACTGCCTAGCTAACCAGCAGCTGAGAGCAGATGTGTGAATGAGACCAGCTAAGACAAGCAAAAGCACTATCAAGTTGAATCCAGTCCAAATGGTTGTTGTTTTAAATCACTACGTTTTGGGAGGGTTTATTACACAGCAAAGGCTAACTGATATACTCACCTTTGCATTCCAGGACATATCCCTTGAGTGGGCTGTTTTTCCTTGCATGCAAGAGTCTTAATAACTCACATTTGAACTCAAAAATATTTTATCTTCACAGAAACCCAAAGAATATTCAAACATTCAAACAATTTTAAACATTCTGTTTCATAGTTTTATATATGTGTATATATATATATAGAGAGAGAGAGAGAGAGAGAGAGCGAGACAGAGAGAGAGAGAGAGAACTATTCACACAATTACATTTTCTCCTCCCCCAGGCTCCAAGACCATCTCCTCCATAGCTTATCAATTTTTAGTATATATGTGCTGCCAAAATACCTCACTGCCTTTTCATAAAGACAGATTTATGACCTGACCCCTGATTATTTCTTCTACCATAAGCTACTGCTGCTTTTAACACATAGTTCATGCTCCTGTCAAACTAATTTCAGTTTTCTGAATATCCCATGTGCTCTATGCCTCTCTGCAAATGCTGTTCCACCTTCATTCATTCAACAAACATTTACTGAGTGCCAACTGTCGGCAAGGTACTATTACAGGTTCTGGGGATAAAGCAGGGGGATAAATAAGACCAGAATTCTATACTCTTCTCGCTTTCATAACTGTGGCTGATTGCTCTTTCACCGAGACTAAATTCAAGCAGCAACCCCTCTGGGAAATTTTCATGGCCTCCTAGAATCGAGTTACATACTCTAACTCTCTGCTCTATCATAGCCTTTATCAGTATAACACAGTGGTTAAAGCATGTAACTTTCCTCATCTGAAAAATGGGAGTTATAATAATTACTCATTTCATTGGGTTGTTGCAAAGATTTTAAAAACCTAGAATACAGTTAGTGCAAAATAAATGTTGACCATAATTATCAGCCAACCACAAATCAATATCCCACACCACTCCAGGTTCTTTCCACCTACCATTCCCTCAGCCTGGAATGCTCTTGCTCTGAAATCTCTGCTCAAATGTCACCTCATCAGACACTTTCCCCCATCCCCCTAAAATATATTAATACCCCCTACCGCTCTCCATCTCATATCCTGCTTTCTTTCTTCAAGGCTTTTACCATCTTATGTTACCTTTTCATTTATTTTCTGTCTCCCCCCCTATCAAATGTAAACTCCATGAGGGAAAGCACTTTGTTTTAGTGCCTAGAAGAGTGCCTGGTAAAAAGTAGACATTCTATAAAATTTTGCTAATTGGATCAACACATGCACTAAATGTAGGTTCCTTGAACTGTAATATTTTCATAAGATTTTATTTTCATCACAGTACTCAAGATGACAATGAGTCCAATCTTTGGTTGTTACAATTATAGGTTATTTTTTAATTTCACTTTAATATACTTTTAAATTTCCCAGTGTTCTACAATGAGAATATATTGCTTTTATAATAAAAAAACTAAATTTCAAGGAATTTATAATCATTCTTGATGAAATCACAAAAAAACTGGAGTTATTAAAAATACATTTTCACCCATTTAAGACAGTGGCTGCTTCCCACTTCTGTTTATAGCTCTAGGAACCCCCAACTCATCAACTCAAGACTGAAACTCACACTTAAAAACTGTTTGTATTCTCATTTCCATTACTTTTAGTCAATACTTATATATTTTAACTATAACACTACAATTAGAAAATATTTAATTGATCTTAAATTTCTGGTCAACAAGCAAAAACTCCCACTTTACTACTTTATAACTATATATAAAGGCTATATAATACCCATCTCCTTTCTCTAGTGGAGAGGAAATTAGGAAGCAGAAAATAAAACTAAGAGAGCACGAGACTTTACACAAGTATGAAGAATACAGCTGGGGATAAAAGAGACGTTTCCACATCCATAAAGAGAAATTCACACCTTTAGAAACACCTCTATTTTGGGTAGCCAATTATGTAGTATAGGAATAGGGCCAGTTTCATTGCCTGTTTTGCTCCTTGAACACCTCCCTATGTAATAACTCCTTCACCTGAAAATGTAAGAGGCAGGGGATAAAATTCAGAAAGTTCAAGTTGGGTCCCAAGAGGGATAGTCTTTACTAGTACCATTACTATGACAACTCTGCTAATTCACATGCTTAGATTTATGGGACATGCTTTCATATATGTATATGACAGACAAAGCCTATTAGCAACTAAGAAACTTAGCACCTAGCTAATTCCTGGAACCAGGAATTACAGTCACATTTTTAACAACCAGTGTGGCACAGATTCCATCTACTCAGAATGGATATCAGCCATAGGAGAGGAAAGAGAGATATCTGGTAGATCAGTCCTACCTGGAAGATAATAATTCTTCAATAAAACAGAAAAATGAATAAATCCTCTGGATTAAGTTTAGTTGCAAAACTGATAGACTCTCAAGTGATTATACTAAATAAAAAGCCCAAATAATTATTTATATTATCACCAGCAAATTAGCATTTTGCAAATGAGATCACATTTTTTTTCTTAATTCAGTTAAGTACCAGACTGCACACTGGGGATCCAAAGAGTAAAAAAAGGTTAGTCTCTACAACATGAGGAATATAGTCAATGTTTTATAATAACTATAAATGGAGTATAACCTTTTAAAACTGTGAATCACTATGTTGCATACCTGTAACTTATACAATATTGTTCAGCAACTATACTTCAGTTTTAAAAAAAGGGAGGGTATAGTCTCTGTGCTTGAAGACCTCACCAGAGTCTAGAGGGAAACATCTTGCAATACAAAGTAAGAAGCCCAATAGTGCAGTTAAAGGTTACACTGTGGTCAGAAAGTCCAGGGAGCTTTAAATCTAGGTCTGATGGGAAGTGGGGGGAGGGCGTCCCTTAAACAGTTTTACGACTACAGACTTAACCCACAGTTCCAGATGGCCATCCCACAGAAGCATGCCAACGGACACGGTGGTACTGAGCGAACAAACGCGTGAATGGTTCGCTAGCCAGCAGTACAACCACCCGTCTGGCTCCTGGAAGTGAGGCACCAGCCTTACAAGCAAAGGGCAGCACTCTTTATCTTTTCTCTCCTATAATGTACCAACTAGAGAATCCTAAAAGATGAAATGACCACTCTGACTTCTATCAACACCACCCACCTGGGAAGGAAGAAAAGGTTAACACACACAAGACAGCATGCACCTGACAGGCAGCCGTCTGCCCATGTCAGGGCTCTTGAGTCCACCTGTTCTCTGCAGAAGCTCTGGCTTAAAATGACATTTATCGAGATGGGTTGCAGTATCATTTTTACAGTTAGATATACTACTAATTAACCTCTTTTACTCTAACATAAGGCTTTAAAGAATTAAGCCTGTGTAGCATAAACCCCTTAAAAGATTACAATAATTAGAGATACGGAGACATGTAAATATTTGTTAGTCAAACCAAATTCATGTTGCCTGGTATTTTCTTTGGAGCCTGCCCATGTCATTACACTGAAATGTGATATATACAAACCCTGAGTGACTGCAAGTGAAATAATGTGACCCTATATAAACAGTGACGGTTTAAAATTACATTTGCTTGGGTTATTTCTATGCTAGACATCTCAAACAGTTTATTCCAAGCTTAGTACATTTTGTTTCCTAAACAAAACAATGAAAGAGAACATAAAAATACGTAAATAGCAGTGTAACAATGAAGGATTTTAATTCTTTGACAAAGCTGAGAATTTGTGATTTTTAAGTCATCAGTATTTTCATTCATTCAACAGATATGCATTGAGGGTTATAGTTATTCAAACATATAATAGAAGACTAAATATGTTACAATATCTATTTTCACCTTTAAAGGACTTTAAAAACTATTTTTAACTATTATTAATAAAAATAATCCATCTTTATAAAAAAGAGAATTTATGTCACATACCTAAACTAAGGCATTCTTTTGGATAGGCAGCAGATCTCTACTTATCTCTATGTATTTAAAAAAAACAAGTATAATGGGATAAACTGATATCATATGATGTGATTCGCTGAGAAGGACATCACCTACATATTTCTGGGGGAAAAAAGTGAATATTGACCTAATAATAAGGCAACTATCTTGACACACCCAAATTGAGGAAGCTTGACCAAAAAAAAAAAGTCTGGACTCTTCAAAAATGCCAATATCATGAAAAACTAAAAAAAACTGGGGAATTGTTCTAGAATAAAGAAAACTAAAGAAACATGACAGTTAAATGTAATGACTGGATCAGAAAAAAATAAGAAAGAAAGAAAAAGAAAAAACAGAGGAAAAGCTGTAAAGGACATTATTATTGGTGCAATTGGGAAATATGAATACAAAATAATATGCATATTAGGTAACAGTATTATATCTATGTGATAATTATATTTGGTTATGTTGAATGATGCCTTGTTCTTAGGAGATGAAGTATTTAGGGGCTATGTCTGCAATTAACTCTCAAATGGTGCAGGAAAAAAGTAGAGAAAAAATAAAACAAATGTGGCAAAATGTTTATAAGGACTGAGGTGAAAGACATGCATGTTCATTGCCTATTCATGCACTTTTTCTATACATTTGGAAATTTTCTCATAATAAAAAGTTGAGAAGTCTCACAGACATAGAGAACAGACTCGTGGTTGCCAAGGAGAAGGGGGGCATTGGGGAAGGATGGACTGGGAGTTTGAGGTTAGTAGATGCAAACTATTATACATAGAATGGATAAACAACAAGATCCTACTATATAGCAGAAGGAACTATATTCAATATCCTGGAATAAACCATAATGGAAAAGAATATAAACAAGAATGTATTTATGTGTATAACTGAGTCACTTTGCTGTACAGCAGAAATTAACACATTGTAAATCAACTATACTTCAATTTAAAAAATAAATTTTAATTAATTAAAAGTTGAGAAAAAATTTTTAAGCGCTACGTTAACAATCCATCTAGGAATTCCCTGGTGGTCTAGTGGTTAGGATTAGGCACTTTCACTGCCATGGCCTGGATTCAATCCTTGGTTGGGAAACTGAGATTACGCAAGCTGCACAGCACAGCCAAAACAACAACAAAAAAACAATCCATCTGACTATATGTGTGATATTTAACTCTGTTGTCAACAAGTAATAATGTATCATACTTTACAATGTTATGCAAAAAATTTTAAGCAAATCAATGAAAACTTCTAAATATAAAGGCATCCTGAATTAAAACATAGGTTTCTGTGAATTATTCCTAAAGGAAACTTACACTTAAATTTTTTTTCTGAAAAAATATTTTGCTTTATTGCCAAATTTTCCTTTCCTAACCACAGCAAGCTTATTTGAAAAATTAAAATAATTATAAAAACTGACAATTAAATATTTTGTCATAAAAATGAACATAAATACAACTTAAATTATAAAAATAAAAACAAGCACTTTCTTCTTTTTACAGAGTAGAATTCTTTACAGCACGTAGAATTTTAAATATTTTTAATTTTAGATTTTACTGATTGAATTTTTTGCATGTATTTTACAAAGCAATAACACAATTTTATAAGAAGAAACATTAATCAGATATTCTCTGGATGTCCTTGTAACCACAGGAGTCATGACCAGTTTTACCTTCCCTGTAACTCACTTAAATTATAGGAGATTATGGGCTTTGATGACCACACATAAAGTTCCACGGGGCCCTGCTCCTACTCGATTTAAATAAACACAGTCAAAATGAACAACTGGTTAATAGCCCAGAATGTCTTCTTACGTGGGATGTTACCCAAGATCTTTGAAACAATTATATTTTATTTGCATGCTTAAAATAATTAAATCAACATATTGGTCAACGAGTAACCTGGGTGGCAGTCATTAAAATGTATCATTTGAAAGTGATACCCAAAACAGGCAAACTCCTCTTATGTTGTCCTTAGTAAGACCATGCTGGTGCTGATACAGAGCAGGGCACCCGAGTATTAACAGCACAACCTGGGTCTCTAGAAGATGAATTTAAAGAACTTTCCCTGTTTGTAATAAGAAATGAAATGAAATGGGATTCCCCACTCCTGCTCCCACTATTGCTCCAAAGAAGTTATGATATTCCATGAGAAATAATTTAATTACAGGGTAAATTACTTTGACATGTCAAATTGCCAAACTGGCAGTTGAATAGTCTACATGTGTGAAATGAAACTTTAGCAAATGTCAACTTTGCCATTCAGACACCCAAAAAAACAAATCCACCTCCTTCTCTGAAAAATTTTACTCTTTGAAAGATTTATTTTTGAAGATATTTAAAAAGAAAAACAATAGGAACTCCAGCTTTTACATTACTCATTTTAGTCACTTATTGTGGGATCCCTTATCATGTAACAGTGAAATAATAACCAGAGAAATATGATGAAGTTGTAATATAAGGGTAAAAAGCATAAAGTATACCACACTGGACAACAGAATAGGACTGATAATAAAAATTAAGTAACAAGGCAACCAGCAGTATTTACAACATCTCATTTTAACCAGTGTCAAAGGTCTGGGACTTTCTAAGGCCAGCTTCAGAAGAATAGCTTCACAGTCCAGTGTTTTATATTTTATAGCAAGGCAAGATGTGTGAAATACTAAGCAATAATTTGATTAGAAATTCTATAGGTACAGTTTTACCTCTTTAATTCTGTTTTCTCCCTGAATGTTAAGGCTATCATCTAATAATGACCATCTATGATTCCCTAGACAGAGTGAGGTGAATGGTACTCCTGTCCCCTGTGTTCACCTCCAACTGGAGCTCCCACAAAAAAATGGGAAAGGAGATTCATCAAAGTTTGGAAATCCACTAGAATATCCCAATTCAGAAACATATAAGGCTGCCCTTGAGGAACACCTACTGACTCTACTTTCACCTAACCTTAGACATCCCAAGGAAGTGGGAGAGAAGCCTACCTGCCAGGGCCCTGAAGTACCTTACTCTACCATGGCTCCCACTCTACCATGGCTCTCTGCACCTACAGATGGCTCCTTATTGGCAGAATCAGCAAGACTGCAACCAAAGAGTACTACCAATTTCCTCAAGAAGAAAGTTTTGCAAACCAACAGGGTAGACTTTATCCAGAGAAGAAAGGTTCAAAATAGCTAATAATTAAAATAATAAATAAAATGTTTAATAATATGTTTCAGCTTAAATGTCACTCCCTACATCATGAAGTCATTGCTACCCACAATAAAACTCAGTTTTACTGACAACTGGTAATTGTTTTAATTGGTAATTTTTTCTCTTCCTCACTTCTCTTACTTTAATTCTTTGTACTAATCACATAACCAAAAGTAGCCTTTCTCCAAGTCATTCTCCATCATTGCTAAATTTCATTCTCCTTATAGAAATTAATGCCATATGAAAGTATCTTGGCTGTTTATTTGTTTCTTATATCTGTCTCTCCCTTCTAGAATATTAACTCCTTGCCTACCTTATTGCTCTGGCCCCAATTCTAGTAAGTGATTGGTTTAATAAACATTGTTGAATAAAGAAATGAAAAGTAATGTTCTTTTTACTATCCTAATCTATTTGGGGTTCATGGTACCCTGCATCTTAGAGTCAGAAGGAAAATAAAAAGGCTTCCAGTAAAACTAGCCCTAATCATTTTCTAGTGACCCAGAGTGCCTCACCTGCAGAGAAAATACACCTTTTGTTAATTGGAATGAGAATTATAAGTTATTATTACATGATTATCATCATCTTTATAATGTGGTGATGATAACAGTAGTGATCATTACCACTTATGAGTTAGGCTCTGTATTTATATATATTAATCTTCGCAACAACTTTACTGGGTAAATATTATTACTCCAATTTTACATACAAATAAACAGTTTCAGAGGTTAAGTAATGTGCCAAGGTCACACAGCTCTTGAGGGTATAAGCTAGGAATCCAAGGTCTGGTTGACTCCATACGCCATGCTCTTCCCACCATACCATGCTGTGAGATGCTGAGCTGAAATCATCTTTTAATTCCACCCTTAGTTTTCATGATCAAGCCAAGTTACTTTCCTGTCTTCTGGTCCCTTACCAATCCTGCTACTATTAAAATTAAGAAATTATATCCATTCATCCAAATTCTAAATAATCTCCAATAGTACTTCTAAAGCATCTGGTACACTCAGTAACCAAGGAAAATGTAATTTGTAAAATATTTTTTCCTTGGTTATTTATTTGGGGGATACCTGGATAAAATAGTATTAAATTATTTTTATACACCTGCATTATTCACTGCCTACTGGCTTCGGTAAAATTTTCCATAAATATACTATTTTTCTAGTCTTACTCCTAGCATTTTCATCTAGGTTTTAACCCCAACCTCTAGCTTTTATAATCATCAAAGGACTTCGAATAATTAAGTTGCAAAAAAGTCACAATAGTCTTGCTAAAATGTATCCCAACTCTGAAACAGTAAAACTTATAAATTGCTCAATGTGTTTTTAAGAGAGTGAACTACTAAAAATTTAATAGGGAAAAAATACTGAAAAAAGAAAATAAAAATGATGTCTATAAAGACTAACTCTAAAAATCAAATTTGAGAAATAGGAAAACTTGATAAATGAAACTTTCTTATGAGTTTTCATTAAATTTTTCAAAGATACAAAATTAAACACAATCACTTCAAGGGGTGTGGGTATTTGCAAATTAGGTCAATGCACTTAGTTTTAATGGCAGGAAGTACACAGTGCAACTTTGAAATGCTTCACAATGATTTATGGTGTATCTGAATCTTTCCTCAGAGCCATGGGAAGCTGGATTTCACTCTCAGCTCTCACCCTCACTTTTTTGTTGTTCCTTTCTTTTTATTTTCCTTTTTCACGTATTCATTTATTTTAATTAAAACTAAGAGCATCTACCCAGAAGTAAAAATGTGTGTGGTCAATCAGGAGCTTGGTTACCCCAGTATCTCCATCTAGTGGGCACTGAAATTATAAAGTTTATTTTATCCAACAAATTCCCAATTGGCAAGTTTATTAAGCAAAGTAATTGTGAGAAAGAGAAAATGGAAATGCAGCAGGTATTTTCATGGGGATAGAAACATCAATCAGCAATACCAGGAGTGTCATGTTACATCATTACACTATAACAAGTACCTTAACCCACAGTGTTCCAATATTGCTAGGATTTGAATAGAGCTTTCCAGTGGTTTTTTTTCCAATAATGATTTGTTACTAAACTCTAGAATCTTAAAAAATCCACTAGAAGATTTGGATCATACAAGCATGAGTTTAATTATTATTAGGCAACTCTTTAAAAAATCATAGTCTTAAGAATTGATTTACCTCTTAGATCACAGAATCTTAGTGCTAAAGGGTCCTCAAGGATTTAGGGGTCTAAATTCACTTATTTTGCCAGTGAGGAAACTGAGGCCCAGAGACAGAAACTTTTAGTTATAAAACTGGAGAGTAGCAGCAGCCAGAATCAGACCCAGGTCTGTTTTTTAGTCCCATACTCTCAGAGTAAAAATAAATGCATTCTCCTAGGAGAAGATACTGCTTTCTTTGGAACAAAGTATTCATGTTATGTTTTTCTTTAACTCATTCAAATATAATACTAATAACAGGGGAAAATGGCTATTTAACAGATGATGGTAGTGATAATAATTCACGAATTTAATCCAATCCAATTAATTGCCTTCTTTATGCCACAACTTCAGGGAGAAAATTTTTTAAGGTTTACTTTTTGCCAGACTGGGTACACTTCTTTTATTCTTAACAGATTTATATGTCCTTCAATACTAAAAAGGCATCTCCATTTGTCAATTACCAGTGCCTCACCCAAGCCCTAGAAGGGCTGAATGAACCTGGGTTCATCCACCCAGTGACTATGCCCTCCAAACAATATTGTTGTATTGTTGCTGCTGTTGTTGTTGTTTGGTGTTTTTAGACCTTACAGGGAAGTAAAGGCAATATTAACATGTTATAAAAGTAAAATCTGCCATATCTTTTTGATATACCATAAAGTGTCAAGTATATAATCCTGTAGCTAGGCTCCAAGAAGTCTCTGAGAGAGAGGTAGGACTATGGTCTAAGAGGCTGGCAGTCAGACCTTATTTTATAGAGTTAAGTGGCCTGGCATATGGATCATTGTAAAGTTCTTTGAATTTCTCCAAGTGCTAAAGAGATGCTAAGTTGCATTATTCATGATTCAAAAGTACATATCTTACTATTAGGAAAATGTTCCTACTTACAATACAAATCAGTAACAATTTTAGTTCCCTTGAGTAAGCTTCTAAAGATACAAGGTCAAACATATGATAGACCAGAGCCCTGGGGTTCATTTAATGAAGCACGTGGCTTATTCCTGAGAAAATGTAAAAAAATCCCTGAGTCTGTCAGGCTATTTTGTGTCCAAGTGCTTTATTTTAAAATGAAATTAAAGGGTGTAGAGTATTTTCAACTCAAGGAAGATAAAATTGAATGTACATACAATGATCTCATCCTATGTATCTGTTTAAATATGACTACAGTGACTTTTGCCCCAGAACTATTAGTTTAAAAGAAGTCAAACAGAAAACTAGTTTGAAAAGGGATGGATATGTACAACATATAATATATTAATGCTGAATATATATAGAGAGAGTTCTTATGGAATAATAAGATGATGATTAATGAATACTCCAGGAGAAAATGAGCTGAGTAGACACACAACAGAGTCAAAAAAAATGCAAGTGACCAATAAAAGACATGGAACTGTTATTTAATCCATCTAATAATCAAAGATATACCCATGACAGCATTTATCAGACTGGGAAAAAAAATTAAAAGATTGATAGAGTGTTAGTAAGGCTGTGGGGAAATGGACTCTCATGTAATGTTGCTGCATATTACAACTGGCCCTTGAACAACATGGATTTGAACTGCATGGGTCTTAAACATGGATATTTTTCAATAGTAAATACTACAGTCTGTCCATAGTTGGTTGAATCCATGGATGTGAAGGAAATGGGGATAGAGAGTGTCAATTATAAGTTATATGCAGATTAACCACTGTATCGTTCAAGGGTCACCTATAGTTGGTAAAATGTTCTAGAAGACAATTTGACAATGAATTTCAAAAGTTAAAAGTGATCGGGAACAAGGCAAGGATGTCCCCTCTCACCACTGCTTTTCAACATCCTACTGAAGTCCTAGTGAATTCAGTAAGACAAGAAAAGGAAATGAAAGCTATACAGATTAGGAAGGAAGAAATAAAACTGTCTTAGTTCACAGATGACATGATTATCTAGGTAGAAAAAAAAAAATCAACCCCAAAATTCCTGGAACTAACAAGCAATTACAACAAGGCTCTAGGATACAAGATTAATATACAAAAGTCAATCACTTTCCTATATATCAGCAATGAACAACTAGAATTTGAAATTTAAAACACAATACCATTTACATTAGCACACCAAAAAAAAATGAAATACTTAACCACAAATTGAATAAAATATGTACAAGATCAATACAAGGAAAACTAAAAAACTCTGAAGAACAAAATAAAAGAACTAAATAACTGGAGAGATAGTCCATGTTCATGGATAGGAAGACTCAACATTGCCAAGACATTAGTTCTTCCCAATTTGATCTACAGATTCAATGCAATCCCAGTCAAAATCCCAGCAAGTTAGTTTGTGGTTATTAACAGATTCTAAAGTTTATATGGAGAGGCAAGAGACCCAGAATAGCCAACACAATATTGTAGGAGAGGAATAAAATTGGAGGCCTGACACTATCCAACTTCAAGGCTTACTATAAAGCTACAGTAATTAAGACAATGTGGTACTGGCAAAAGAACAGTCAATTCAATCAGTGGAACAGACTAGAGAGCCCAGAAATAGACTCACATAAATATAGTCAAGTGATCTTTTGATAAAGGAGCAAAGCAATATAATGGAGCAAAGATAGTCTTTTCAACAAATGATG
This sequence comes from Hyperoodon ampullatus, assembly GCF_949752795.1. Lineage (NCBI taxonomy): Eukaryota > Metazoa > Chordata > Mammalia > Artiodactyla > Ziphiidae > Hyperoodon > Hyperoodon ampullatus. The sequence continues at coordinate 88,202,048 of NC_136916.1, forward strand.
CTGGAACAACTGGACATCCATATGCAAAAAAAAATGAATCTAAACACACACCTTATACCTTTACAAAAACTGGATCACAGACCTAAATGTACAGCATAAAACTCCTAGAAGTTAACATAGGAGAAAACCTAGATGACTTAGGATCTGGCAATGACTTTTTAGATACAACACTAAAAGCACAATCCATGAAAGAAAGAATTAATTACCTGGAGTTTATTAAAATTAAATATTTCTGCTCCACAAAACACAATGTCAAGAGAATAAAAAGAGAAGCCACATATTGGGAGAAAATATTTGCAAAAGAAATATCTGATAAAGGACTATTATCCAAAATATACAACAAACTCTTAAAACTCAACAATATGAAACAAATAGTCTGATTAAAAAATAGTCCTTACAGACTCCTCATCAAAGAAGATATACAGATGACAAATAAGCATATGAAAAGATACTCCACATCACATATCATTGGGGAAATGCAAATTAAAACAGCAATGAAATACCTATATACAGCTATTAAAAAGGCCAAAATCCAGAATTCCAAATGTTGGCAAGATTGTGAAGCAACAGGAACACTCATTCATTGATGGTGAAAATGCAAAGTGGTACAGCTACTTTGGAAGACAGTTTGGCCGTTTCTTTCAAAATTAAACATACTCTTAACATACATTCCAGCAATTGCACTCTTTGGAATTTACCCAAAGGAGTTAAAAACGTATGTCTACACAAAAATTGGCACATGGATTTTATAGGAGCTTTATTCATAACTGACAAAACTTGGAAGCAACCATGATGTCCTTCAGTAGGTAAAGGGATAAACTGTGTCTATCTACTAACAGACAATGGACTATTACTCAGCACTAAAAAGAAATGAGTTATCAGATATGAAAAGACATGGAGGAAACTTAAATGCATATCACTAAATGAAAGAAGCCAATCAAAAAAGGTTACATACTGTATAATTGTAACTGTATGACATTCTGGAAAGGACAAAACTATGGAGACAGTAAAAAAGATCAGTTGTCACCAGGAATTAGGGAGGAGAGAGGGAGGGATAGGCAGAACATAGAGGATTTTTAGGGCTATGAAACTACTCTGTATGATGGTAGATACATGTCATTATATAAATTTGTCCAAACGCATAGACTGTACAACATCAAGAATGAACCATAATATAAAAGGGGATTATAATGTGTCACTGTAGGTTCATCAGTTGTAACTAATGTACCTCTCATGGAGGATGTTGATAATGAGAGAGGCTATGCATGTGTGGAGGCAAGGGGTATATGGAAAATCTCTGTACCTTCTAGTCAATTTTCCTGTGAAGCCAAAACTGCTCTAAAAAATAAAGTTTATTTATTATTAAAATGAGAATGTCTTTAACCCAATAATTTTATGTCCTGGGATTTATGCTAACGAAAGAACTGATCAAGTGTGAAAAAAAATTGTGTGCATGAATATGCATCAGAGCTTTTTTATAATAGTGGAAAATTGGAAACAATCTAAATTTCCATCATAGAAGTCTAGTTAAATAAATTATAGTATATCCTTGTAAAGAAATATTATTAAGTATTAAAATGTGTCCAATTATAAGGCCAAATGAATTACGGTATAAGCATATAATATTAAACAAGAAAGCCATTAAAAAGAATCTACATTAAAAAGATTATGTACGTGCACTGATATGGAATAATTCTCAATTTATATTTTTAAGTAAAAGCAAATATATATATTTTTTTCCCTGTATTTACACATATAAAATGTTCTTATGTATATCACCAAAAGGGAAAACATATGTATAGAATACAGTGGATAGAGTATTTCTGGAGGATTCATAAAAAAAATCTTTAACAGTGGTTGGTTCTGAGATTGAAGGAAATCTTACTTTTTTTTTAAAGTATATAAGACACAGAGAAAAGTACATAAAGCATAAAATAAAGCTCAATAATCTGTCACAAAGAGAATGCCCATATAACAACCAGCAAGGTCAAGAAAGAAGTATTGCCAGCACTCTAAAGAGTCCCTTCATGTCCCCACCTAATCATTTCTCTTCCCTAATTCCCAAAGGTAGCCACCATACTGAATTCTATTTCTAATTTGCTGAAGGTATTTTGTAATCATGAACAAATGTTAAATTTTATCAAATGCTTTTCTTTATCAAGATTACCACATTTTATTCTGTCACATGGTAAATTACATCAATTTCAGTTAATAAATCAAACTTGAAATTCTTGGAATAAACTCAACTTGGCCATGATATATTATCCTATTATATTACTGGATTAAATTTGCTAATAATATTGTTTAGAATTGTTTCCATCTAAGTTCATGGGAAAGATTGACCTGTACTTTCCTTTTCTTGTAATGTCCTTGTCAGATTTGGTATCAAGGTAGCACATTTGCTTTGAACTCAAGGTTATATTGGCCTTATAAAAGAAGTTGGGAAATGTTCTCTCTTTTCATATTCTTTGGAAGAATTTGTATATGCTACTTTTGTGTGCTGTTCCTATTTTTATGTTAATCCAATATCCCCAACTAAATTGTAAATGAATTAAATCTAAGGACTATACCTAGGGTTTTCTGTATCCTAAGCATCCAACCCTTCACTTTGGATATAGCAGGATTTGAGAAAATAATCATTATCTTGCCAAAGAGTATAAAATTTGTCAACATATAGTAAAACATTCAATTCACACTATTAGGCATAAACATGAAAAATTATAATTCACTTCCATCTATTTTAGGACACCAGAAAGATCATAGAATGTTAGGGCTGGACCTGTCTCCAGTGTGCTCCCTATGTCTGCAATACTGATTACATTACACCATAGGTAACAAGCATGGCTGAGTGGAAAATGCATCTACTTTGAATCAAATCCACCTGAGCTGGAATCCAGATAACTCCATTCACAAGCAATTTGTCTTCGGTCACATTATATAAATTCTCTGAGGGGCTTCCCTGGTGGCGCAGTGGTTGAGAGTCCACCTGCCGATGCAGGGGATGCAGGTTCGTGCCCCGGTCTGGGAAGATCCCACATGCCGCGGAGTGGCTGGGCCCGTGAGCCATGGCCGCTGAGCCTGCACGTCCGGAGCCTGTGCTCCGCAACGGGAGAGGCCACAGCAGTGAGAGGCCCGCGTACCGCAAAAAAAAAAAAAATTCTCTGAGCCTCTATATTTTCCTCTGCAAAACTGAAATAATAAAACTTGCTTTACAAAGCAAGGTTAGAGATGATGTATATAAGACATCTAGGTACTTAATGAAAGGGGGGGGCATTACTCTCACACAAATTCTAGCACAACTTTAAGTCCATATTTTTCTGTAGCAACCTCCAAATCTTTGTGTCTCCAGAACATGTCTTAAATAGTCTTCATTAGTTAACCTTTTCCCTTGAGTTACTTTGCGTTTGTCTATAATAGATACAGTTTGTATCTACAGAGACAGCTTGTCTCCTTACTGTTCCCATGACCACCAATACACTTAAAAAAAACTCCATGCAGTTACAAACTCTTCCCTGACTACTAATTTATTTTCCTACCTTACCTGTTTTCTTGCTAAACTCTTCCCCTAAACTCTTCCAAAATATCCTATCAGGAAGGTCAGAGAACTGGAAGTATTCGGCAAATGTAACTGATTCACCCCTGTGAATTTAAAGAAACAGCTGCTCTTACTCTCATTTGAGAAACAGAAATTGAGGCATGGGGGTGTTCATCCAAGTTACAGAGCAAATTGGTCACAAAGGGGGACAAGGTCTAGAGAGCTTTTCATTGTCCTGCTTACTCTATCAAATATTAGTCTGGGGGTCAGCATAGGGTTAAATGTTGATCAATTGGCTACTATCATCTATATGAAACATAAATGCATGGAAATAGATGAAAAACCCCTCTGAATTGGGGGGATTATTTACCCTTGTATTTTTATTGTTTATCTTTTAACTGCATATAATAAAGGTAGAAGGTAAGGGCTGTGCACATACGTGGTGTATTAATACACCTGCATTGGTCCAGTTAATTCTTAAAATACTGAATAATGTTTAACTCACTGCTGTGAGTGCAGTGTGCAAGTCAAAGTTTGGAGGCATCAGAACATGGTGACCTAATAATGATAAGAATCTAAGAATCACAACAAAATTTCATAATACAACCAGGCATGCATATGAATTTTCAGCAATAATGGTTTCATTTGAAACCACTCGGAAACAGTGACCCATATTCCTCCAAACTGCTTCTCCCTAATTAGTCTTGTTTGCCTTCGTTTATGCTAAAGGTAAACATGCATTTAGCCTAAGAAAGGAAATGGAAGAAAAACAGAGGTGACCTAAACAACCTCTGTGAAGCAAGGCTTCTAATCTGCAATCAAATAGCTTAGTCACATCATCCAAGTGAAGCCAAATCACTCAAAATCATTAAATAAAAGATTCCATTTCCAATCCTACTCCTAAAAAAGAATATAACCAGAGATACAAACACCATCCCACATAACTGAAAGAAACTTGGTTCTTTTTTATTGATAATACCATGTGAATGGTTTTATATTTACTAATTAACAATAGTAACTTAAAATTTCAAACATTTTTAAACACAGGCCACCCAGTACTCACTCTAAGCCCTCCTGGTTTTTGTACCAGTGAGGACATGGCTTCAGTCCATGTTCAACACTTAATTAAGAGATTCTTTTCGAAGATTGTACTCTGGATTTACCATCTTCTCAGAGGCCAGGCTGCTGCAGTTCATTAGCAGTCAACATCTGGCTGGAATGTTTTAAACTACTATTTTTCTTAACCATTATATGGATGAGGTTTTTGTTATTCTAAGCAAACTGAAACAATGTCTTTGTATGGACTTCTAAACATAATAATTAGTGACGGTGCAAATTGTTTTCTGGTTTTTCTTATACTGTGTAGCAAAGTGCCATTAAAATCTTTAAATCGTAGTTTAAACCTTTGTATAATTGTGAGAGTCTTTTCATTTTGTAATGTAGACCATGCCTTTACTTTTTAAGCACAAGGTCTCTTTCTGAAGGCCAAGAAACATTTAACTCAAATGTAGCTATATGCAAAGAAAAATTATCTTTAAACTTTCTCAAGGAAACAGGCCTTATAAAATAAAAACTTGGACATATTTGGCACAGAACTTTGGACATTCCAGTTACTCTGCTTCTGAACCTCAACGGTCCCTTGCACAGTATGGATTTCAAACTTCAAAAACCCTCCTCTGAAAATAGTATCAACCCATGTCTACACAATTAATTTGCCCCTGAAATTAAGTTAACTGAATCTGTTCAGGGACTTAAGCAACTAGAAACATCCCTGTAGTCAAATAACTTTTTAAAAGGAACTTCATGAAGCTGCATAAGAATTTCTAGGCCTCAGCTGACACATATTTATAAGTCTGGCTCAGAGAACTGTTATAATGCACTTATGGGTTCACTCTGCCTGAAATGCCCTTGGGCCCCTCCCAGTACTTTGTGTCAAGACACAGCCTTCCTTTCCTTTAAAAGTTTTTTAGAACTCACCACTTACTTAAAATCTTCCCCGTTTAACTTTACCAAGGAGCCACTCTTACAACCCTATTTCCCATTTACGTATAAAATATTTCACACCTTGGATGAGATAGATACTTAGTTATTAAGTCTTCCATTAGTATTCCACTATGTGTATTTATGTTCCGTAATGGCATTGACCATTCCTTTTCTTTTCTTTTTTTTTAAAAACTTGTTTCCTCCCTTGCCAGGACAACGTAGTGTGGCAGTCCCAGCTGAAAGAACTGAAATCAATGTAAATCCTATCTTGCTATCCTCAGCTCAGACCCCTCCAAAGGCTTTGTTAGGCTTGGAATGAAATCCAAAGAAGACTGCACAATGTGGCCTCTAACCGCCACTCTCAGCTCACCTTCCACCACTCTGCCCTCTCCCCACCTCACCACATCCCTTCCTCACAGGCCTCTGCTATTCCTGGAACGTGACAAGCAGCCTTTCACCTTAGGTCTCTGGCATTTACTGTTCCTTCTGCCTCCCTTCTCTGCTCACTCCCTCAGGTCTCTCTTCAAATGTCTCCTCCTTAGAGAGGACTTCTCCTACCTCCCTATCTAAAATAGCAGTTTCCCCTTTCCACAGCCTGTTTTTCTTCCTAGCTCTAGCAGATATCATCTTAAATATTTATGTGTATAGCTGTTGATTATCTCCCACCATCACCACAACCACCAGCAGGTAAGTTCCATGAAAGCAGGGGCTTCACAGATTTTATTCACAGTTGGTGCCTAGAACAATACCTGGCATGTGGTAGGTGTTCAGTAAATGTCACTGAATGGCTGCTTCCAAGATCCCAGCAGAGGGAAGAATTTGTGGGTAGAAGCCAACCAAACACACTTTCCTATCCAAGGCTAGCCTTAGAGCTGCAACCTGTTTCCCAAGCTAGCCAGCTGTCTCTAAGATCCGTAAGAGGAATTTGGTCCTTTCTTCTTGGCCTCCAAGGACAACTCCAAGAACACAGAGAAACAAGACATAAGTCTACAGCAACCTGAATCCTGAACCAGTGAAGTAGGGACATACCTTACAGAATGCCTCCCCAACTAACATTTTGCTGATAGAACATCTCTTGGGTTTTGATATTCAGACTGCATAGACTTTATATATCTCCCAGTACAATTTTTTTTTTTTTTTTTTTTTTGCGGTACGCGGGCCTCTCACTGTTGTGGCCTCTCCCATTGCGGAGCACAGGCTCCGGACACGCAGGCTCAGTGGCCATGGCTCACGGGCCCAGCCACTCCGCGGCATGTGGGATCTGCCCGGACTGGGACACGAACCCGTGTCCCCTGCATTGGCAGGCGGACTCTCAACCACTGTGCCACCAGGGAAGCCCAGTACAATACTTTTTGAAAGGTGTTTATTTAAGAAAAAATATATACTTATATCCCCAAACCTAAATACAGCTGTTGGGCTGCACCCCACAGGCCTACAAGGCCTGTGCTTGCCCAGATTCAAGACTGAAGAAAGAGCCCAGAGTCAGCAACAGAGACCTCAGTGGTTTAATGGATGGGGGAGCTTACAAGTCCGTAGCAGGGTCCTGGAGCGACACCCTACCGTGTGCAGAGGATGGTGGCAGCAGTCTTCGCTCCGGGGCTGGGCCGGGGTCGGGGGGGAAGGGGAGAATACAAGTTATAGGGAAATTGATGTCAGGTGGGCTCATTAGTCACCAGGGAAACCAGTAGAAGGGCAAGCCCCTCACCACTCCTTTGATAACAACAATCATCAGCTGGGGCGTGGGGCATGTATGTAGGAAGGTCAGTCATGTGGGTTTAGGTGAAGCAGGAACTGGTTGGGCAGGGGACGTACAGAGAACAAGAGAACAGCCATCTTGAGTGGCCTGACCATACAACATTGGTAATAAAATAGTGTGTGCAATACTGGGATACCAGGTGTCCACAGAGAAGACACAGTGCACTACTAGGCAAACTTGTTAACAACCATATTAATTGTCTGATGTTCAAGAAAACTGTTTTAAGTATTTTTCATTGTATTTCTAAGTTACTTACTTAGTGGAATTTTTTACTGTGTTTTTGTAAGACTGTAGGACATTAGAGGTTTTGAGTTGAAGAGCAATGCATTATAATTTTTACTATTTAAAATAATAAGAAATAGGCCTCCACTTACTGATTTTGTGCAGAACATCTAATTTTTGGAATGGATTCCTGCCGTTAAGTGAAAGATGCCTGTATTTTCTTGGATTCTTAGATTCACCCAAAACCCATCAACAAGCCTCTCCCCAGGCCTTTCTGATTTGGTCAAAGTCCAGCAGCTCATCTGTTCTCAATCTCTAACTTTGACTCATTGACTCTCTTCTCATGTCTTCATCTTCCAGTTCCCCCAAAGGCAGTCATTCGGGTCATCCACTGCCCCTCTTACCTTTCATTTCATTCACCCCTTCTCTCTATCCTTTTCTTAATATTTAACAAAAGAATATATGCACATAATCTAAAAGATCAAAGGAGCTAAAAGGCTGACATCAACAAAAGCAATCCCTAGCTCTCACCCTCATCCCCAATGCAGTGTGCCAAGAGTCAAACACTTTCAACTAGCTCTTGCTTTAAATTACCAAATAATCTGAGTAAAATACTATCTCCTAGGTATTCCATGCTAAATTTCACCTACTGCCTTCTTATTATGGTAAATGAGAATTTTAACTGTCTTACACTCACCTTTCACCCAACCTTTCTCCACAAATTTATGCTGAAAAAGTTTGGTTAAATCCATATTCAACACATTCAAACATGTCAGATTTATCAATTCTTTATTTTCCTGATAAGATTTATCAATTCCATTTTTTCCTCCCTCTTCAGGTTCTAATCTGCACAGAGTGTTTTCTAAGCTTCTGGGTGTCATGGATGTTATGTTGCAATTTCTCATCACCAGTGTTCTATAAATACCCAACTGCTCTCTGCTGTATTAGATTTCCCATCTTCAAGTTCCCATGTCATCTTCTTTCTTGGTTTACTCCCTAGTTTTGGTAGATTACATGCTGTAGACTTTTAGATTTTGCATGTTTGAGATTATTTTATTCTATCCTTAAACTTGATCAATTCATTTATTCTAAGCTAAAATTCATTCATATTTTGAAGACATTACTTTGTTGCCTTCTATCTTCCAAAGCTATTTTTAATAAAGTAATTTTCATTCCTGTTCCTTTGATTGTGATCTCTCCCTTCTTTTCTCATGCTCTCTCAATCAGCTTTTAGTGTTTTCCACTAATATTCAACTTTCAAAATTCCCAGACGATATACTTTGGGTTGTTTTTTTTCTTTTTGTAAATTAAATTTTTTTGATTTTTAAAATTTTTTCCTTTTTTTAAAATAAAAAAAAATTTTTAACTGAGGTATAATTTGGTTTTTTTTTATTATTATGCTGAATACCCAATGAGCACCTTTCAAACTGAGAATACATGTTTTCATTTTGGCAAAATGTTATTCTAAAAAATAATTTTCTGGGAATTCCCTGGCAGTCCAGTAGTTAGGACTTGGCGCTTTCACTGCCATGGTCTCGGTTCAATCCCTGGTCAGGGAACTAAGATCCCACAAGCCGAGGCAAAAATAATAATAATATTATTATTATATAATTAATATAATAATAATGTTATTATTATTCTTATTCTAATGACTGTTTACTCTGTTTCTCCTTGTATTTCTGGAATTTATCTATAAGTTTTCCTACCTTTCTCTCTCTTACTGTCCATCTCTTTTTTTCCTACTTTATCAGAGTTCTTCCTATCTTTTTACTGAACTTTTTATTTAAGCTATCATATTTTTAATATCCAAAAGTTTTCTTATTGTTTGTTCTTTTTTTAAAGCAACATTCTTTTGCAACATTTCCTTTTATCTCTCTGAGGACACCATGACTTCTTTGAAGGATTTTTCTGCTCTCAGCATTGTCTGTTTCCTCTGAGTTCCTTTTTTCTTTGTTTACTTCATGTTGGAGGCTTTCTTCCAAAGTCCGACTATCTTTTGATGCCCTATCATCTTTAAGAGTGAGTCACTAAAAACCTGATTAAAAGCTTTGTAAATGGGCTTCTGATATGGTCATAGGGTAGCTGGAGAATTTTTGTGGAAGGGGGTCACCAAACATCGGTATCTATAGGTCTTTTCTCTAGGATGGTTCAATTTCCTCTGGGAAGGATCTTCCAATATTCCTGGTGGGGTGTGCAGTGGTGAGGCTGACAGTATGCTAGAGCTGACCAGAGGAAGGGAGTTGCACTGTTCAGATGCAGAATGCCCTTTAATCCCCCAGTTTTCAATTATATTCTGGTCCTGCCTTTCTCAGTGCTCATTGTCCCCAAGTCCAGATAATCTTTGTTTCTCCAGAGACTCCTGCAAAGATGGGGGAAAAGGTCTCCTTATTTAGCCAGGTAAGAGTGGACTCTGAGGGTCTAACTGCTCCTCATAAAGACTTTCAAATAAATTCCCATCCCCCATGTCACCCTGCTTCCTATGATACCCAGTGCCTCTAATTCCTAAGCTTTTCCAGAGAGCTGTGAGTCAGCTTGCTTTCCATCTGCACCTCCCTCCACAGGCACTTGGCTCTGATCTTTCTACTGTGCGAAGTCATGCACCATCCTTCCACCCACTTTCCATCTTTGTATCGTGTGGTTTAGGGCTATTTATGTCTCCTTGATTTATCAAAGATGGAGCTTCTTTTCTTGTTTTCCTTATTGTTTGGGGATGATTTTTTGAGAAAAGAACAATGAATGAGAGGTAAAGAAAGAGTAGGTATGTCTTTATTCTGTCATTTTGAAACCAGAAGTCTCTAGCTTTTCTATTTCATAGGTCTTTTATCACATCACACTCTTCTGTCATCTACATTTTGATTCATAATTTGTCTTCCAGACTTTCTGGGTAACTAGCCATCTTATTTTATTGGTTTCAGACATGCAACATTTAGTTTATTAGTAAATTAACAAGATCCACATCTATTTGTCATACCCCATTTGCAGTAATTGTTGTCTGCAATTGAATTGGGTACTGAATTTACATATAATTGGGAGGGGATTATTTATCATTTGGAAGGGCATTAGTTACCAATGTCCAGCAAGACATTTTCTTATCAGATAGGCGGGCTATTCTCTGCTTGCCTTCCTATCCCTCCATTCTCATACTTCTCTGTACCCCAGGAGACTGACTTCTGTGAACTACTCCCCTAGCCCATCCCCATTCACTGCCATTCCCATCCATCTCACTCTCCCTACCTCGATGCATTTCTGGCAACATTACTCTATAGCCGCAGCTCCTGAAGTATAATGGCTTCTGGCTTAGAAAGAGAACTCTTCCTAGTTGGTTCTCTTGATCCTGGCCACACCTCTGTAAATAGTCTATTAAACTCCTTTCAGTTATACTCTGTGTGCCATTTGTTTCCTATGGAGACACTGACTGATATTGTACATCAGCAAAAAAAAAAAAAAAAAAAAAGATTTTGAACTAGCTCATCTCTAAATTCCCTTGAGTTCTATGATTTTTATGAGTCAAGTATACAGTTGGCACTTAACTAAAGACTTTGGACAAATTAGGGGCTTCCTTTCAGTCAAGATTCCATCTTACTACAGCAAAGAAACTCTCCAAACAATTATGCTCAGCCCCTAGAAAATATAAGAATTGTCAGTACAACTTAGACTAGCATGGAAAACTAGGATATACATATTGTTCCCTTTAGGCAATGGAGTCAGATAGTTCCGGTAAAGTACATTTGTTTTTGTTTTTGTTTTTTTTAATTTCTAAAAAATTGAGGTATAATTGGCATATATTATATTAGTTTTAGGTGTACGACATAATGATTCAATATTTGTATATATTATGAAATGAAATCACCACAAGTTTGGTTAATATCCATCACCATACATGGTTATACAATTTTTTTTTCTTGTGATGAGAACTTCTAAGTTTTAATCTCTTAGAAACTTTCAAATATGCAATATAGTACTATTAACTATAGTCACCATGCTATACATTACATCCTTATAACTTATTTATTTCATAACTGGAAGTTTGTACCTTTTGACTCCCTTCACCCATTTTGCCCACCCCTCACCCCACACCTCTGGCAACCACTAATCTGTCCTCTGTATCTATGAGCTTGGTTTATTTATTTTTATTTAGATACCACATAAAAGTGAAATCATACAGTATTTGTCTTTCTCTGTCTGGCTTATTTCACTTAGCATAATGCCCTCAAGGCCCATCCATGTTGTCACAAATGGCAAGATTTCATTCTTTTTATGGCTAAATAATATTCCATTGTATATATATACACCACATCATCTTTACCCATTCATCCATCAATGCTCATAGGCCATTTCCCTATCTTGGTTGTTGTAAAAAAGGTTGCAGTGTACATGGAGATGCATATATCTTTTTGAGTCAGTGTTTCTGTTTTCTTCAAATAAATACAATACCCAGAACTGGAATTGCTAGACCATATGACAGTTCTATTTTTAATTTTTTTGAGGAACTTCCATACTGTTTTCACAGTGGCTGTATACAAATTTACATACCCACCAACAGTGTGTAAGGGTTCCCTTTTCTCCACATCCTCACCAACACATTATTTCTTGTCCTTTTTATCATAGCCATTCTAACAGATATGAGGTGATACTGCATTGTGGTTTTGATTTGCATTTCCCTGATGATTAGTGAGGCTGAGTATCTTTTCATGTGCCTTTTGGTCATCTGTATGTCTTCTTGGGGAAACTATCTATTCAGATCCTCTGCCCATTTATTAATTGGATTATTTGGGGGTTTTTGCTATTGAGTTGTATGTGTTCTTTATATATTTTGGATATTGACCCCTCATCAGATATATTATTTACAAATATTTTCTCCATTCAGTAGCTTGCCTCTCCATTTTGTTGATGGTTTCCTTTGCTGTGCAGAAGCTTTTAAGTTTGATGTCACTCGATTTGTTTTTTGTTTGTTTGTTTTTGTTTTGTCTTATTTGCTTTTGTTGCCTTTGCTTTTGGTGTCAAATCCAAAAAAATCATCACCAAGACCAATGTCAAGGAGATTACCACCTACATTTTCTTCTGGTTATGGTTTCAGGTCTTACATTCACCTCTTTAATGCATTTTGAGTTAATTTTTGTGTATGGTATAGGATTAATTTTTGTGTATGGTATAGGACAGTGGTCCAGTTTTGTTCTTCTGCATGTGACATCCAGTTTTTCCAACACCATTTACTGAAGAGACTGTCCTTTACCCATTATGTATTCTTGGCTCCTCTGTTGTAAATTAATTGACTGTATATGCATGGGTTTATTTCTGGGCTCTCTATTCTGTTCCATTGATCTATGTGTCTATTTTTATATCCAATACATTTGCTATTTTTGACTTTGAAACACAGAGACAGCCAGAATTAATTCCAAAGGTTTGTTTCTTTTTCTTTATCTTTTCTTCTTTTCCCTTAGATATTCTACCATCAGAAAGCCAGAAAAATGCAAAAAATAAGTCTCACCAATCCTCCCTTTAAAAAGAAATGAATTCCTTGACCTCAGCCCCTACCACAAACACCAGATTATCTCTTTTTCCAGGCGTATCTAGACTTTTTGTATCCACTGAAATTTTCTACTTTCTCACCTCTCATAAACCCTTCAATCCATTCCTATTTTAAACTGCTCTTGCCAAAGTTTTCTTCAACTTCTTTGATGCTGAAATCAATGGATATTTCTTATCCTCATCTTACTTAACCTCTCAGCAGCATTTGACACCACTGCTACTCCTTTCATGAAATATTCTTTTGTCTTTGCTGTTGCCCATCCTTTCTAGTTTTCCTCCTATCTGATTACTCCTCAGTCTCTTCAGGTAGACCTCTCTTCCTCTGTCCATCCCTCAAATGTTCATGCTTGTGGAACTTGTCTTATTCTTCCTTATCTTTGTGCCTACATTCTTCCACTGGATGTTCTCCTCCACTCCTATGGCTTCAAAAATCAATTATATACTAATGACTCTCAAATGGACCATCTCAAGTCCAAATATTACTCCTGGCTTTCAGAGATATTGTAACTAAATAGTATAACTCCATCAGTATGCTCACAAATTCCTCATACTCAACATTTTGCCTTCCCCTCAAACCTATTTTTTCATCTATATTCCTTATCCCAGTGAATCACACCAAGCCAGAGACCTGGGTATAATCCTTGACTCTTTGCTGTCCCACATCCAATCAACAATCGAGTCCTATTGATTCTGTCTGAGATGTACCTTAAATCTATCATCTAATTCTCTCCCCATTATCACTGCCACTTCCCTAGAAGTGGCATCTCTCTACTGCTAATACAGTTACCCTCAAATCTAAATTTTATAATAGAGCCAGGGTGGTCTTTTTAAAATATAGATATGATTGTGTTATCCTCTTCCTGAAAGCTACAATGGTATTACAAACTGCTATCCAGATAAAGCCCAAATTCCTCAACACTGGTTTACAAGGCCCAGCATCTGGTCTCCTACCCTGTCATTCAAATTTAGCTTCAGCTAAATTAAGCCTCTTATATTTCCTCCAACAAGCCATGATCACTCTTACTCTAGATATTTTCACATGATATTTCCTCCGCCTGAAACATGCCTATCCAATGTTATCAGTGTTATCATGCTATCAGTATTTCTTGACTAACATCTATTAATCCCTGTCTCAGCTTAGATGTCCTATGTTCTCTAAATGTGGATTAGATCTGCTCCCACAGCACACGACTTATCCACTTATAACACTCTCTTACAGTTGCCTATTGACTTGTCTCTATTCCCCTCTTTAGATCATAAGTACTATGAGGGTTAAAACTATACCTATTATATCACCAATGCCTTGAACATTAGCTGGCACAACATAGTCACTAGATAAGTAATGGCTGAATGATGAACAAATGAATAAACAAATAAACCATCAGATTAAACACAGTGCCAGTGGAAGCAGATTTTACATAAGGACTTATTTTCCCTTACTTTCTCTCCTCTCAAAAAACAAATAACAACAAATAAGGTACCCTACCTCCAAATGAGCCATTGCTTACAAAGGACTAATTCTGGTATAGTTACACATGACAGCTAAAGAGAATTCTATCTGAGCCTTTGCTTTCTCCTTCATTTTTCTCTTTTCTCTTACATACAAATTTTCAAAGTGAAAGTTTAAGCAGTCTGAAGACTAAAGCATGTGGCTGACTTTCTCTTGATCTGCCTGATGCCCAATCTATATTCCTAAACCATCTGTAAACTTGGTAGTGTATGTACATGAGATAAAAAAGAACCTATGATAATATTTTATTTGAACCAGAACTCCAAAACATTAATTAAAGCTGAGCACACCTGCTCTGAACTGCAAAGTCAGAGATTTATGTGAACTTGTAAAGTTGAGGCTTTCTGACCTATTGTACGATTTCTGTCTTCTTTAAATAAGTATTTCCTCTTTGCAATGCAACATTTTTTTTAAAAGTTTGTTTCAGTGACTAAGCTGCTGGCATAAACAGATATGCTGTTCAGTTCCTTTATTTCCTGGTCTTTACCCTTTTTACCCACTGCTTGTCAAGTATTTACCTGAAGGTTCTGGGTGAAAATAAGTAGGCCCAATTATGAAGCCTAGAATTTCTTTCTCTAAAGCTAATTTGTTAATGAGGTGATCTAAAAAGATAACCATGCATTCAATCTCCCTAGTTAATCTAAGAGCATTTTGATACAGCTCTTCACATATTTGCTTACTCTTTGGAAGGTATCAACCACCTTGTGGTTTATCACAAGCAGAACTTAAGTTACAATGTACGCCCATGTGTGCAGTCCTTTCAGGTAAGACAAAGTTTTTCAATTAAAGAAAGGTGTTCTAATTTTGAGATTTGGATGCTAATACTTTAGAAAGAAAGGGTTCTGTCAGGCTAACTCATTCAAATTGGTTACCTTGGATAGGTTCATGCCCAGCACTGTGAGTGTCACCAAGCCAGCGCAACAGACCAAAGCACTGGAGCTGGAGAGGCCAGAACTCGGTGGGATGTTTCCATCTACCAAGCAATTCATTCCAGTCAAGTCACTAAGACCAAAGTGTTCCTAAGAATAGAAGGAAAAATAGCACTAGTAACTTTGGTTGGATTCAAGGAGTAGCAGAAAGTTCTTTCATTCCTCAGAGAGCAAAAGTCTATCAATGGACTTATTATGCTACTTATAGAAACAACTTGCGCAATGCAATCTAGCTGAGTCCATACATGACATTTTATTTAATGGCTCTTGGCCACAGGGCACTATAATCTGAAGATTAGTTTTTACTTTGTTGAACAAAAAGCTACTGATCCATTTCCTAAAATTGCTTTGAATGATCTTTTTCATGAATATTAATTGATTTGAACAAATATGGAAAAATATTAAACAATTATAATTCAAGTAGCAAGACAAGAAATACATAATTATTAGTGAGGCAGGTTAAATCTCTGTGTAGCACATCCCAACACTCTGTCATTGTAAAAGTCTAACACTAAGCCGTGGTTTGTTTCTATGGAGTATTTTATGGAATACTTTTCTTCAGAGGACCTTCCAAACTTTCTCAGTTCTGTTTTACTTATGGAAAAACCTAGGCACCAGCAGATTTAGAGACTTTCTCAAGATCACATATAGGGAGCTGGAAGTAGGATCCAGGTCTCTGATTTCTGGTTGAGAACTTCTCACTGTGGTCAGAAACCCGGGCCAGCATACTGTCATTGTGATTTAATGTAAGTCAGCTATATGAGGAAATCCAGATATTTACTAGGGTTTATAGATACAAATTAGCCATATGGTAGCTTTCAAGACAGCCAAATTAGAATTCAGCCACAAATGAGAATGCAGACTCTAAACAAAGCAGGGAAATTCTATTTCTACAAATAGGGAAGTCCAAAGAAATAATCAGACTCTGATCTCAAGATGGAAAGCTCTAGATACTTAGATGAGGACACTTAGGATGATATCATATCATATCCTTTGTAGTTTAGGATTAAAAATAAATTCAAAAAATTTAAAAATTAAAATAAATTCAAGGTCATCTCCTCCTCAAGAAAAAGTACCATCATGTTTACAAATTACTCAAACGGCTCAAGACCAAAGTAAAAATATTATATTACATAATTATGCATTTCATCATACATATTATTCTTCAGAGAAACTTCAATAAACTAGTTAGAATAGCCAAAGTAACAACAAAACTCTGCAAATAAAAGACTGGTTTTTTCCTTTTTATTTTTTTGTCTTTTTTCCCCTAAGCTGGCAAAACTCATCCACCACAAAAGAAGAGATTCAGTTGGATGTACTTCTCTTCTTGATTTCAAACCACCTAAAAATTTCCTTTCCAGAAATACAAACAAATTATAAACTAAAATACTGCTGCTGCCAATGCCCTTTCGTACAGAACATCCGACAGCTTGTTTAAAAAAAATCCTTGGAGAATGCTATATATTTAACCGTGAACTGATCCACAGGGTGTCTTGAATGTGAATCATACTTACAAACTTATCACGCAATGTTTAAATTAAAATGTACAACAGATTCAAAATGCAAATGGGTTTTGCCAAAGTCAGTAATAGTGCTATCCCAAAAGGATAACATGTTCAATTTAATATAAACAGATTATCCTCTGGAACTTTCTAGTATTTGAATTTGAAGGTTTCTGAATAGGCTAACATTTAAATTACTTCTCTGCCAAACATTTATTAAACAGACCTGCTTTTGCACATAAGTTGTCAAATCGAAAAGGAAAGCTGTAAGACCTGAAATTCTCAAATACAACACAAAGCAACATTTGTTCTTTAGGTCACTTTATCCATATACTACAAAAGGCATGTTGCTATAAGGAATATGAAATTGCATTTGCCAAGCAAATGCTTCCAAATACTGTAATTCCCACTAATGCATGTGACAAGCCAAATGATTTGAAGATTTAAAACCTGCCAATAACTTTTCCTGTAAGTTGTTACCATGTGTCTGGGAGAAAGAAAGGAAGGAAGGGGGGGTGGGTAGGAAGGAAGGAAGAAAGGAAGGAAGGAAGGAAGGAAGGAAGGAAGTCTAAGACCAGAACAACGATAATTAGAGTACAGGACTATACATCAGAAATAAATGTGATGCATATCTGTAATGGATATGCCACTGAGTTCTAGGCTACTCATAACAAAGTTTCCAATAGGACCACCAGGCAGTAAGGAACACAAGCTCTGTAAAACATGAATTTTAACAAACAAATCAAATTGACTTAGCAAATCAATTTTCTTTTTGTCCTTCATACTTTGTTAATTAGGAGAGAAAGTGGAAATTTTTCATTTTCTTGTTCTTGTACATGACATTAGAGACATTCAAAGTAATTATTCAGTGTTTCTAGGAAAATACTTATTCTAATAAATTCCACTACATTTTTTTAACCCCATCTGTAATAGTAATAACAACACTAAGTTTCCATTTATTTAGTGCCTACTATATGTCAAGCACTGTGTAATCCTTGCAACAATTCTTTGTTGGGATAATAATAACATCATTTCACAGATAACAAATCTGAGGCTTAAGAAGTTAAATCAACACAGCAGGGTAGAGCCCAGATTCAAACTCAGGGCTGTCCAGCTCTAAATCCTATTACAGTATACACCTATACATCCCTAGAACAAAATGTAAATAATATTACTAGAATGTATCTTTCGAAAGAAAATTTGAACCAAGATTTGAAAACTATAAAGGTATCTGTCAGATGCACCTGCACCTGCCTTATGAACAGTCATTACAGCCCCTTATGAACACCACCCAGAAACAGTCACATCTATCCAATTCCCTGAAATACATTATTTAGCAAAATAGAACAGAAACATCAGTTAGCATTGAAAGGAGACAAAAATGATAGAGTAAATAAAATGTCTTGATATGATACACATCATAACCTCAACTGCTAGTAGGTGCCTGATAAACTGATTTACCTGAATTCCTTTAAATCCACATAAGAAATAGTTGTGCCACAGAGGCTTGGTTTTGTCAATCTGGATGTTATTAGCACTAGCACTGAAGTCCCTGCAAAAGCAAAAGACACCGTTAATTCTAGAGGTTTTGCACTACAGAATCGATGGCTGACTGCTGCCATCTTGTGCCAAGACAATAACACTGAAATTTCATTTTCCATTTACTTCCCATATTCGTACTTCACAGTCTACAAAAACAACAAACATCTCCAGCTGCTAAAAATTAAGAGAAGTTGTAGTGACCTTAATAACTAAACTACTTTCAACTGATCCTTTTTATTTCCTGAAAGGGAGAGGACCCAATATATTTTAGCATAATCTACACCACTTTTTATCTCATGATGGTCCTTATTAAGTTGCTGTAAACCACATAAATGCTTATCCTTTGGGCCTGCTGTTTGGCACACCTCTTACTAGAACAGAAGTACTCAAAGCCTCCTTTCCCCACACTTTCTACCACCCATCAGATTTTACATCTGCACAGTTTAAGAAGGAACAAACAAAACAAATAATGATTCTAATGGATCATAACTCATTGAATAAAATAAGATTCCATGAATCTACACTGATATAAAATAACAAATGAATAAATAGCTAAATGAAGAAGAAGGGAAAGCTATTCCTCAGAGCAAAATGTCAACTAATAGAAGAAATGACAGAAATTGAAAAATCACTATTTGGCAAACTCCATAATTGTTTCAGGAAAGAATCATCAAAGGATGCTAAAATTACTGAGTAAAAATTTGATGAGAAACAAGATATTTATATAAATTTGAAGTATGTCCCCACCAGATACTAACGGCAAAGGGAAAAAAATAGTGACTTTATGGTAATCTGGCAGACAACTCAACCAAATGATTAAAATTAACAACAGTTAAAGGAACATCAATCATGTGCCTCCTTGATATGATGCCCTGAGGACACATCAGTTGACATGTGGGAATTCTTTATACTATTTCTGTGACTTCCTTGAAAGTCAAAAGTTATTTCAAAATGAAAGATAGTAGGCTTCTAAATCAGCCAAAGGACAAAATATGTGAAATGGGGGGGAATCAATTTAAATGTGAGGAAATAAGTAACATTCCCCATATTGACTGAGTGCTCTTCATATAGTTTACTAAATACCTACTATGTGACAGTCACTGTGGTAGGTGCCTTCCATGCGTTATCTTAATAACATGGACATATCACGTCCTAAGAAAAATACTGAATGACCACTTAAGTGTGCAAGGCATTCACAGGAATATAAAGGTAAAAGGCAAAGGGCTTATCTTTTAAGCATATGTAATCTAGCTGAGACAGCATGAACACAAATCATGATCACATACCACTGTCATGTGATGGTGTGTAATATGAGGTGGGATGCAAGGCCAAGAGGGTATCTTTTGGGCTGCACCCCGCAGGCCTGCAAACCTTGTAGCTGCCCAGCCTTGAGACCGAAGAAATAGCCTGGAGACAGTGACAGAGACATCAATGGTTTATTGGATAGGGCATCTTACAGGTCTGCAGCAAAACATCCTGGAGCAACACCCCACTGTGTACGGCAGACAGAAGGCAAGACATGACAGCAATCTTCACTACTTGGGGAGAAGGAGGCTACCATTTATAGGTAGAATTGAGGTCAGGCTGGCTCATCAGTTACCAAGGACACCAGCAGCTGGGGTAGGGGGCAAGCACACAGGTAGTAACTGATTAAGCTCTATAATTAGGGTACAGGTGAAGCAGGGACTGGTGGAGCAGTGGATGTACAGAGAGCAAGAGAACAGCCATCTAGAATGGCCTGACCATACAGCAATTTCTATAGTCAGCACACTAGGGTGGAAAGGGGAGGCTCTCCTGGAGGCTCAGAAAGGTTTAGTGACTCTCCAGGGACACACACAGTCTGACTCCAGCTCACAAGCACTTTAGTATCACCCACAGGAGTTAAAATTTACTGCCTAGAGTCAACAAGAAGTCACAGAATTTGGAAAGTAGAGAAGATTATGTTAGCAAAACTAAATGAGTTCTGTTCCTAGCTAAGCAGATCCTGGAAGTCACCACAAAGAAAAGAAAACCAGGAACGAGTTGGGGGACAGGGGTGGTGGTATACTAGGAAAAGTAGAGGAGGGAATTTGCACAAATGTAGGAAGCTAGATGAGAAACATCAAAGCAAAAGCTAAAAAGTGCCAGCTCCTTCAGCATTAGAAACATAGCTTAAAAACCACAACGTGATGCTAATACACATTTATGAGAGTGGATATAATTTAAAAAGACATGTTAGCAAAGATGTGAAGCAACTGGAACTCTCATACACTGGTGGTAGGAATGTAAAATTATACAACCACTTTGGAAAACAGGCAAATTCTTAAAAAGATAACCCGACAGTCCACTCCTGGGTATTTACCAAACGAAACATGTGTCCATACATAGATTTGCATACAAATATTCACAGCAGAATTATTCATAATAGCCAAAAGCTGGAAATGATCTAAATGTCCATCAATGATGAATAACGAAATTATGCAATGCATGCTAGACAACATGTGGACAATTCTGGGAGGCACGCTGCTTTCTTCCTAGGGGTCCTGGTGGAATGAAGCCCCTTACCTACAGCAGGAGCTACCTGCCTTGATAATTCACCTCTGCTTCCCTAACTCAGTCTCCATCCTCTTTTAATACTGCTCCTGGGATCATTTCCCAAACACCTCCTTCCAAGTCTGTTGCAGGCTCTGCTTTTGTGAAAAACAATGGAATTCCCACATTCACCATGGTGGGCATGTTAAGTGAATCTGAGTAAATCAATATGACAAATCATGGTACCCAGTTTTAAAGGTTTACAATGACACAAAGTTATATTTGAGATAATGTAAGGTTTTCTTTAAAGGGTCTGAAATGTACATAAGATATATTCTCAATCATGCAAAATAGAAAAAAAGATCTTTTACAATAAGTTTCATATAAAAGTCAGGAATTTCTATTACCTTGCACAACTTGGTATAGACACACATAAAATACTTGCTGAATGAATCTGTCCAATGAACAATAAGCCAAAAATATAATGTACCAATTATATGCCAAGATCTTTTTTTACAATTAACAAATCAAATCCATCATAATATATTATAAGCGAGTAGGCCTTATCCCAGGAATGCAAAGACAGTTCAACATTAGAAAATCCATTGGTTGGGGAAAGTGAAGGGGGGGCCCGGGGGGGGGATGAATTGGGAGATTGGGATTGACATGTATACATTAATATGTATAAAACGGATAACTATTAAGAACCTGCTGTATAAAAAAATAAATAAAAAATTTTTAAAAAAGCAAATCCATTGGTGTAATTCGTAATATTTTTTTAAACTGATCTTCAATGCTGACTAGACATTTAATAAAACCCAATACCCATTAATGATTTTTTCTTAATCTTAACAAACCAAGAATTAAAAAACAACAACAAAAAAGTATGTCCTTAACTTGATAAAGCATATGTACTAGAAACATACATCTATTATGTTCCAGACACTATGTTTGACACTGAGAGTAGAGCATTGGAGAGGCAACAGTACCTGAAGTCACAGAGCTTACAATCTATTGGGGGATACAGGCAAGTAAGCAGATAGTGACAATACAGCATGTTAAGATGCTATGATGAGAGAATTAGAGGGAGCCCTAGTAATATAAGAAAGGCCCCAGCCCTGACTTTGCTAGAGATAGTTAACCTCAATAGATGATAAATACCTTCTGGGCAAAGACAGAGTTATTTTCATCTTTTTTTTGACCCAGTACCTTAAACAATGTCAGACACAGAGTAAGTCTTCAGTAAATGTTTCTTAAATAAATGAGTAAATGAACAAAAATGAACAAATATTAAATAGGGAAACTTAGATTCTTTTCGAAGTCAGATACAAATTATCAATAAATTAAGTGATTTATTATAAATTTGTTATCTCCTAAAGAATTCATTAGGGTACAAATACAAACACATATAGACTCACACACACACGCACACACCCCATTACACACAGTAGCAATTCTAAATACTCACGGGTACAAGGGATCGGTATTGGCCAGCTGGAGAACGTGTGTTTTCACAGGTTCCACAGCTATTAACATATCTTGTTCTACAGCCATAGGAAGAACAGAATATCCACAGTAATCTATATGCTCTCCTAGAATACAGAAAAAGCATTTTTTATCATTGCTAGCATATGAATCTCAAGTAAGTTGACATACAAGAAAAACTTGACCACAAGGCAGGATTTAACAGAAAATAAAAATACTAAGGGCAGAAAGTGATACAATTTGCTTTCTCTCACTAACATCTGAGCCAGGAACTTTTGCTAGAATAAGTATTATATATTAGTTATTAGCTTCTGTTAATTTTTCAACTTCTTTAAATATTCACAAATTTTTTCCACTTTCTAATTCATAATAATCATCTTTGAATATTTATGTTTAGTGACTAGTTATGTGGAGCATCAAGAAATGCATTGTCTCCTTTCTCTGCTGCTTATTTGTATTAACTTTTAAAATATGAACAATGGAAGCCATTAGCACCCTCTCACTTATGATAACATTATGTGAGTCCCACTCTTTTCCTTACTAGTCAATGAACTCAGTAAAGGTGAAGTCTTTATTTATCTTTGTGGCCTAACCAAATGCCTAACAAATTAGCTCGGCACTGATTAGCTGTGTTAAATATGCTAGACATAGCTAGGATAAAGAAAAAGCTAGAAAATAACTTAACCTGCACTATTTTATATATACTAAGCAAATATAGAAAACAAACTATTCTCCTTTTCATTCTAATTCCTCTATGAATCACCAGCAGGAATTTTTTTTGCCTATTATACCACAATGTTTTCTCCAAATTACCATTTAAACTGAAGGTTGTTATTCATCAGATTTAAAAACAAAACAACAATTCAAGAAAGACGGGTTAAGCAAGCTCACTTATATTTCGCCAGGACAGGTTTGTATATGTGATTGCTCTATGGCAGACATTGAGGAACTAAGAAACATAAAATGAATAAAAGACAATTCAACTGCCTAATTAAATTTTTAAATTAATATTATTCTACATATTATTACAAGTGGCAAGTCTTTTGTTTCTACGCTGATGTGTCCTTTAAAATAAGAAATTAGGGATTTTTTTTTTAATGGATTGACAATGACAGATGGAGAAGTGGTTTTCAAAGTTGTCTCTCTCCCGAACTTCCCTAAAAAAGACAATAAAATAAAACAGTGGTTCACAAGTAGAAAACACATATTTAAATTAGCAGAACTGAAATCAAAGAGGAAATCTAGAAACACCTAGAAACAAATGACAATGAAAACATGACGACCCAAAACCTATGGGAGGCAGCAAAAGTGGTTCTAAGAGGGAAGTTTATAGCAATACAATCCTACTTCAAGAAACAAGAAACACCTCAAATAAACAACCTAACCTTACACCTAAAGCAATTAGAAACGGAACAAAAAAAACCCAAAGTTAGCAGAAGGAAAGAAATCATAAAGATCAGATCAGAAATAAACAAAAAAGAAATGAAGGAAACAACAGCAAAGATCAATAAAACTAAAAGCTGGTTCTTTGAGAAGATAAACAAAATTGATAAACCATTAGCCAGACTCATCAAGAAAAAAAAGGGAGAAGACTCAAATCAATAGAATCAGAAATGAAAAAGGAGAAGTAACAATGGACACTGCAGAAATATAAAGAATCATGAGGGATTACACTACAAGCAACTCTATGCCAATAAAATGGACAACCTGGAAGAAATGAACAAATTCTTAGAAAAGCACAACCTTCTGAGACTGAACCAGGAGGAAATAGAAAATATAAACAGACCAATCACAAGCACTGAAATTGAAACTGATTAAAAATCTTCCAACAAACAAAAGCCCAGGACCAGATGGCTTCCCAGATGAATTCTGTCAAACATTCAGAGAAGAGCTAACACCTATCCTTCCCAAACTTTCCCAAAATATAGCAAAGAGAGGAACACTCCCAAACTAACTCTACGAGGCCACCATCACCCTGATACAAAATCAGACAAAGATGTCACAAAAAAAGAAAACTATAGGCCAATATCACTGATGAACATAAATGCAAAAATCCTCAACAAAATACTAGCAAACACAATCCAACAGCACATTAAAAGGATCATACTCCATGATCAAATGGGGTTTATCCCAGGAGCAAGGATTCTTCAATATATGCAAATCAATCAATGTGATACACCATATTAACAAACTGAAGGACAAAAAACATATGATCATCTCAACAGATGCAGAAAAAGCTTTCGACAAAATTCAACACCCATTTATAATAAAAACCCTCCAGAAAGCAGGCACAGAGGGAACTTACCTCAACATAATAAAGGCCATATATGACAAACCCACAGCCAACATTGCTCCCAATGGTGAAAAACTGAAACCATTTCCACTAAGATCAGGAACAAGACAAGGTTGCCCACTCTCACCACTATTATTCAACATAGTTTTGGAAGTTCTAGCCACAACAATCAGAGAAGAAAAAGAAATAAAAGGAATCCAAACTGGAAAAGAAGAAGTAAAACTGTCACTGTTTGCAGATGACATGTACTATACATAGAGCATCCTAAAGATGCTACCAGAAAACTACTAGAGCCAATCAATGAATTTGGTAAAGTAGCAGGATACAAAATTAATGCACAGAAATCTCTTGCATTCCTATACACTAATGATGAAAAATCTGAAAGAGAAATTAAGGAAACACTCCCATTTACCATTGCAACAAAAAGAATAAAACACCTAGGAATAAACCTACCTAAGGAGACAAAAGACCTGTATACAGAAAACTATGACACTGATTTAAGAAATTAAAGATGATACAAACGGATGGAGAGATATACCACGTTCCTGCATTGGAAGAATCAACATTGTGAAAATGACTATACTACCCAAAGCAATCTACAGATTCAGTACAATCCCTATCAAACTACCAAGGGCAATTTTCACAAACCCAGAACAATAAATTTCAATTTGTATGGAAACATAAAAGACCCTGAATAGCCAAAGCAATCTTGAGAAAGAAAAACGGAGCTGGAGGAATCAGGCTCCCCGACTTCAGACTATACTACAAAGCTACAGTAATCAACACAGAATGGTACCGCAACAAAAACAGAAATATAGGTCAATGGAACAGGATAGAAAGCCCAGAGATAAACCCACGCACATATGGTCACTTTATCTTTGATAAAGGAGGCAGGAATATACAAGGGAGAAAAGACACCCTCTTCAATAAGTGGTGCTGGGAAAACTGGACAGCTTCATGTAAAAGAATGAAATTAGAATACTCCCTAACACCATACACAAGAATAAACTCAAAATGGATTAAAGACCTAAATGTAAGGCCAGACACTATTAAACTCTTAGAGGAAAACATAGGCAGAACACTCTATGACATAAATCACAGCAATATCCTTTTTGACCCATGTCCTAGAGAAATGGAAACAAAAACAAAAATAAACAAATGGGACCTAATGAAACTTAAAACTTTTGCACAGCAAAGGAAACCATAAGCAAGATGAAAAGACAACCCTCAGAATGGGAGAAAATATTTGCAAAAGAAGCAACTGACAAAAGATTAATCTCCAAAATATACAAGCAGCTCATGCAGCTCAATATCAAAAAAACAAACAACCCAATCCAAAAATGGGTAGAAGACCTAAACAGACATTTCTCCAAAGAAGATATACAGATTACCAACAAACACATGAAAGGATGCTCAACATCACTAATCATTAGAGAAATGCAAATCAAAACTACAATGAGGTATCACCTCACACCAGTCAGAATGGCCATCATCAAAAAATCTACAAACAGTAAATGCTGGAGAGGGTACGGAGAAAAGGGAACCCTCTTGCACTGTTGGTGGGAATGTAAATTGATACAGCCACTATGGAGAACAGTATGGAGGTTTCTCAAAAAACTAAAAATAGAACTACCATACGACCCAGCAATACCACTACTGGGCATATACCCTGAGAAAACCATAATGCAAAAAGAGTCATGTATCACAATGTTCATTGCAGCTCTATTTACAGTAGCCAGGACATGGAAGTAACCTAACTGTCTATCGACAGATGAATGGATAAAGAAGATGTGGCACATATATACAATGGAATATTACTCAGCCATAAAAAGAAACGAAATTGAATTTTTTGTAGTGAGGTGGATGGACCTAGAGTCCATCATACAGAGTGAAGTAAGTCAGAAAGAGAAAAACAAATACCACATGCTAACACATATATATGGAATCTAAAAAAAAAAAAAAGGTTCTGAAGAACCTAGGGACAGGACAGGAATAAAGACGCAGACGTAGTGAATGGACTTGAGGACACAGGGAGGGGGAAGGGTAAGCTAGGACGAAGTGAGAGAGTGGTATGGACATATATACACTACCAAATGTAAAATAGATAGCTAGTGGGAAGCAGCTGCATAGCACGGGGAAATCAGCTCAGTGCTTTGTGTCCACCTAGAAGGATGGGATAGGGAGGGTGGGAAGGAGACACAAGAGGGAGAAGATATGGTGATATATGTATATGTATAGCTGATTCACTTTGTTATAAAGCAGAAACTAACACACAACTGTAAAGTAATTATACTCCAATAAAGATGTTAAAAAATTTTTTTAATTAAAATAAATAAATAAGTAAGCAGAACTCTAGGGAGCCACCAGATTCTGTTGGGAAGGCTACAGTGTGAATGACAGCCTTCTGAGAATAAAGATTACTCCCTCTGCGAAAACTGATGGAAACATCCTGGGTGAGGGGCAGGGAGGGAGCATGAACTCCTGGCAAGTAAGGACAACAACCATGATTACATTTTGGATATTTTAACAGAAAATATAATAATGCTTTTAATAAAGATTGAAATTCGTTTCATCCCAAGCACTAACTAATTAACTACCTTGGAACATAATCCCCCCTTTTTTTAAATCAGAAAATAGTCAATACATTTACTAGAATAAGAATTACTTATTCAGGAAATACCTTAGTTTGGAATGCTTACTCCCAAAACTAAGTGAAACTTGGCTCTCTCTCCTCTGAGGATATTGCTTCTTTGCAGTCCTCTCACAATAGCAAGGAGTTCCTGATGACCTCCTCCCACTCTGTTGTTTCCAGGATTTCTTCCTGTCCTCTTCCTCGGAGGCTCATACCACATTCTCTTGTCTTCATCATTTTCATTTCTGACTCTCAGACATCTGCTCCTCACTGAAGACCTTTGCATCTCATTCCACCCTCTCTATCCCAGTCCTGCAATGCCTGGATAACATCCAAGTAAACAACCCAGCCCAAGGCCCCTGCTTCCTAATCCCTTCACCTCTGGAAAACTTGACCTCCTCTCTGCTTCAGCTATCTACTTCCGTGGACTTGACAAATCCAGTAATGACCACAGACCTTCCTATCACCTGGAACTTTTCTACCTGTGAAATTTTTGTTTCAAATATCAAATTCTTTACTAAAACTTCCCATCCTGCCATTTCTCTTACTCTGTTTATCCTATCGCCTGTTCCTCAGAGTCAGTTCTTTGCCCTTTCTACCCTATAGGTTGCCTCCTACCTCTTTCTTTTTCTACCTAGCATAGATTCCAGGGTTCATTACTTCACCTAACCTTCTGACAATATCGGTGAATTCTTGATGTCATTCTCTTGTAACCTCCATCCAAAACAAAACCCCAAACCTAGATCACACACAGGCAACTTAGACTAGCTGAGGGGGTAAAATGAACAACTTTGCAGATTGGTACTGCTACAATTCTATGGTCTCCTGCTCTAACCAGATCTCAGTGTTACCCAGCAAACTTTTTTTCCCCAGTCCTCTCCTTCTCCCATCCTTGACAAAGCTGTTTCAAACTTTCTGCCATCTCCTTAAACTTCCAACACCTCCAACTCTCCCCCAAAAGAACTCCCTCAACCTTCTATACCAAAATTATACATCTACCTGCATCAACCTGCATCCTTTTCTTCCCTGCCTTCTGTTAAAAAAGAGTCAAAGGGCTTCCCTGGTGGCACAGTGGTTGAGAGTCTGCCTGCCAATGTGGGGGACGCGGGTTCATGCCCCGGTCCAGGAGGATCCCACATGCCGCGGAGCAGTTGGGCCTGTGGGCCATGGCCGCTGGGCCTGCGCGTCCGGAGCCTGTGCTCCACAACAGGAGAGGCCACAGCAGTGAGAGGCCCGCGTACCGCAAGAAAAAAAAAAAAAAAAGAGAGTCAAAGTGGCCCTCTTCCCTTGCCATAGACACCAGCCCTTCTTGCCTTCTTGGGAATCCTGCTCCATCATCAGTTCCTCCCTTTTCAGGTATCTTTGACCTGTCTCTCTCCACTGATTTTACTCAATTCCCCCTCCCCACCTCATTTAACCATGCTCAAACATCTCATATTTTTAAAATCCTCCATTATTTACTTCAAAATAAGACTGCCTGAGTTGATAATAATTGAAGCTACATTTTAGGTACATAGGAGTTCATTATATTATTCCAACTACTTTTTTATATGTTTACACTTTCCAGTACAGAAAGTTTTCTTTTTAATCCTCCTTTGATTTGGATTTTTCTCAGCTCCCCATCCCATTTTCTCTTGATAAAACGTATTCATTCTTCAGGTCACCACACGTTTAAAAGCAAGGAATTATTCGGTTTTCCTGTATTCTTCTAATCCAATGAGTAAATGTAAAACCATCAAAATTACTCACTGCAGTCTAAAAACTTAACCTGCAGCACAGAAAAATCTGTCCATCTCTCATGAAAATAATGCAAATAACTGGGTCTCAACAAATTTCTAAATTTTAAAAATGAATGGACAAAATTAATATTAATAACATGGATTGGGAAAGATGAAAATATAGTGTTCCTTATGCAAAACTTATCTTGCTATAGTAGATGTATGTGAAACATTCTGTTTTTTCAGTCCTCCCGATGTATTGACAAAAATTTGGATCTTACCAAAGGAAGAAAAAATTAAGAGAAGGAACTTTTGAAATACCTATGATATTGACTCTTCCTGGTGCTCGAACATAAAACTTGGGAACGGATCCAAATTTAGAATTAAACATCTCTTTTAGCTTCAGCAATCTGAAAACAAGAGTAGAATATTTCAGAATATCCAGATAATAGAAAAACTCATAAGATACACACACACACACACACACACACACACACACACACATTTCATATACCTACCACCATTATCTTTAAAAATGATAAAAGCAAACTCTTTTACTGACATACTTCCTTGAAAATCCCAGGATGGAACAATACTGTAACCCGTTAAGTGACACAGGAGTATAGCTAAGCACGCAGAAGAGTAAAAAATTTAATACTGATGTACACAACAGAAAAAGCATTCTTTGCTTCAACAGAATTAACTTTCTGGATAATTTCTCAATGATATTCAGAGAAGAATCTCTTTCTACTAAAAAATAATAGCATGGAGTAGTGTATCAGTTTCCTAGAGCTGCCATAATAAAGTATCAC
Source organism: Hyperoodon ampullatus (assembly GCF_949752795.1). Lineage (NCBI taxonomy): Eukaryota > Metazoa > Chordata > Mammalia > Artiodactyla > Ziphiidae > Hyperoodon > Hyperoodon ampullatus. The sequence goes on from NC_136916.1 coordinate 88,232,007, forward strand.
AAACTGGGTAACTTAAAACAACAGAAATTTATTGTCTCTGAGTTGCAGAGGCAAAATCAGAGTGTTGGCAGGACCATGCACCTCTGAAACCTAAAGGGGAAAATCCTTCCTTGCCTCTTTTTAGTTTCTGATGGTGACCATCAATCCTTGGCATTCTTTGGCTTGCTGCTGTATCACTCCAATCTCTGCCTATGTCATCACATGGAATTCTCTCTGTGTGCCTCTATCTGTGACTCTGTTTTTCCTTCTTGTAAGGACATCAGGCTTATTGGATTAGGGCCCACCTTGATTCAGTATGACTTCATCTTAACTTGATTACATATGTAAAGATGCTAGTTCAAATAATATTACATTGTGAGGTTCCAGGTGGACATGAATTAGGAGGGATGCTATTCAACCCAGTACAGTCAAATGAAAACTAGACTGGATATCAGGAGACTACAGTTCTAATTCCAATGGGGGTTCTAATTCAATGCCAAAGTTTGGCAAATCATTTTCCCTTGGACCCTCTTCTGCAAAAGTAGAGCATTTGAACAAGATATTCCTCATAGGTCCCTTCCACGTCAAAAATGCTTATATTTAATAATTTTACGCTGTTAAGTCATCTCAGGTCACTTCTATGAATACCCCCCACTGTTTGTAGTCCCACAATATATTGTATCTGAGTAATAACACCAAGACAGTAAATATTTATTAGACCTACTATATTCAAGACATTCACTAATTAAATGATTGATCTTAAAGATTAGTTACAAGAAACATAAAATCACACCAAAAAAATTTAAGAAAAAAGGAAATTTATTATAATGATAGAAAGATACATTGAATATTCTTGGAAGTTATTCAGGATGACCTCCTAGGACTGTGATGCGTGGGGCTGTGTTCCCGCCCTGTTTGTCGTCTCACCTGAGGTGTCCCCGCACTGGAGTCTACAGACTTTTGGGTGGGGCTAATGGTGGTTTCCGGGAGGGCTCACGCCAGTGAGTACTCCCCAGAATTGCTGTTGCCAGTGTCCTTGTCCCCACCGTGAGCTTCAGCCACCCCCCTGACTCTGCAGGAGACCCTCCAACACTAGCAGGTAGGTCTGGCCCAGTCTCTTATGGGGTCACTGCTTTGTTCCCCTGGGTCCTGGTGCACACAAGACCTTGTGTGTGCTCTCCTAGAGTGAAGTTTCTGTTTCCCTCAGTCCTGTGGAGTTCCTGTGATCAAACCCTTCTGGCCTTCAAAGCCAGATTCTCTGGGGGCTTCTTCTCCCATTGCCGGAACCCCACACTGGGAAGCCTGATGTGGGGCTCAGAACTTTCACTCCTGTGGGAGAATTTCTGTGGTATAATTATTTCCCAGTTTGTGGGTCACCCACCCAGCAGGTATGGGATTAGATTTTATTGCACTTGTGCCCCTTCTATCAACTCGTTATGGCTTCTTCTTCGTCTTTGGATGTAGGGTATCTTTTTTGGTAGGTTCCACTATTTTTTTTTCAGTGGTTGTTCAGCAGTTAGTTGTGATTTTGGTGTTCTTGTAAAAAGGGGTGAGCTCACATCCTTCTACTCTGTTACCTTGAGCTCTCCAGGAAGCCAGAGCTGATGTTATAGTGGAATTTTCTTCATCAGCATTCTACATCCAGCCAGATGCTAACATCTTGTATTTGTCATACAAACATGAAGAGTCTTAATTGGCAGGGTAGCTCCACTCCAGATGGTCATTCAAGGATCCAGATTTCTTCCTTCTCATTGCTTCACTATTTCAGACTGTTGTCCATTTCTGCATGCTCAAAATTGGATTGTAGGCATGTCCATGCTCTAGGTCAGATGAATCATTCTTTTCTTTTTTCCTCAGTGGCTGCCTCTCCCGCTTGACACACCAGTGCAGCGGTCATGCTCTGCCCCCAAAAACTCTATTTAAATTGTGTGTTTGGCTCTCTCTTTCTTGTCTCATTCTTTCATCCCTCCAAAAACACCATCACCATTTCCCTCTGCTCAATGCTCTTCACATTCCAGTTGCCTCTGTGAGCCTCTGAGTTTTTGCTCTTCCATCCCTTCAGTTTTCATGACACTGTGGCCTCAAGTCTAGAAGATTCAACAGCTTCAATGTCCTATAATTTCTGATTAAGTCTCTGTGTCCCTAATTCAAATTCTCAAAAAGATAATCTGGTTGGCAGCATATAGGTCCTGTATCCATACTGGTCCAATTACTTTTGGCCAAAAAGGAAAAGCTATTTGATATAAACAAGGTCACTTGCTTTAGTTACACATATGATCACCTGGGTCCACTCCTTCAGCAGAGGTTGTGGATGACAACAGAAGATGTGGAGAGGGAGATAATAATGGATATCTCTAGCACATCATTCAAGATAGATTTACTGGACTCCCAAGTAGATGTGGATAATGATAGATGCCTAAATCTGATTTTCCCCATATATCCTCCAAAACAATTTAGAACAAGAAAGAATAAGCAATATTTTTATTTCTTTATTATAACTAGACAACTGTACCTTTGTTATAAGTAGAAGAGAATGCATAAACTTCAAATGAAAGAAAGAGGCAAAACACTGCGAGCCACTGGAAAAAGAAACTGAGTGAAAAGAGCAAACTAAGATTAATCTAAAACCACCACTAGAAAGAAAAAGTACATCCATTTAAAAATGAGGGCTTCCCTGGTGGCGCAGTGGTTGAGAGTCCGCCTGCCGATGCAGGGGACACGGGTTCGTGCCCCGGTCTGGGAAGATCCCACATGCCGTGGAGCGGCTGGGCCCGTGAGCCATGGCCACTGAGCCTGTGCCCCGCAAGGGGAGAGGCCACAACAGTGAGAGGTCCGCCTACCGCAAAAAAAAATAAAAAATAAAAAATAAAAAATAAATAAAATAAAATAAAAATGAGAGGTGTAAAAGAAGAAAAGATGAAAATAAACTCATTGATTGCTACATAGGCAATCAAAAACTTAAAAGATACCATTAAGAATGACAAAGCGACAAATTTTTTAGTTATGACACAGGCATATGAAAAAGTATTATTAAACTCCTAGAAAAAAAGTGCCCCAGGGAGACTGTGACCTGTGTAGTCAGGTAGACCTGGGCTCAAACCCGTTCTCGACCATGTGATGAAATTCCTTAACCTCATTCACCTTTATACGGGGTGGAAATATGAATTGAGTTATTTGGAAGATTAAATAAGGTATTGTAGGAAGAGTGTCTAGCCTAGGGCTGGCATGAAGTACTTGTTCAGTAAATGGCAGTTATTATAAGCTTCTGATTCCTTGGTTCAGTACTGTTTCTACTCTGCAGCATATGAATAAGAATCCACTAGAAGCAATGAAAGATGGTAGGTAATTAAATGTTTAGTTTACATCAGGACTGGAAGTGCTATTAGAGCACTAGGGTGATTTTTATGATGATATTGATAAATCTTGTTGCTCTCTGCCTTGTATCTTCCATTTTATTGAGAGGGTTGAAACAACTTAGGTTATTTGTCCATCAGATTCTAGATAGAATTATTCAAAAGGTTCATGTTTTTATATGAGAAAAATAAACTGACAAAGCAGATAGTAAAAGGTTAAGTAAGAAAAGTCCCCTGCTTTTTCAGGGCATTAAAAAGATATATAAATACAAAAGTAACCAACAGAACAAAAATATCAATCTTCCTAACTACCAAAGAAATTTCAAAAACAGATAGATAAACCAGTAAATAAACACAGAAACTACATTATAACACATAATTATAAAATAGAATGACTAAGTTGAAATCATATATATCAGTCACATCAATAAAAGAAAGTGTAAGGAAAGACTCAAAAAGACAAAAGTAGAAAGTAATGATATGGGGAGTAGAAAAACAGTAGACCTGGTTAACAAATTAAACCCTGGGTTTTTAGGGGAAAAATTAACAAAATAGACAAGGCACTAGCTAATGAATTAGGAAAATGGGGGCTGATAAAGCATAAATAAACAAAATAAGAAATAACAAGGATGAGATAACATTAAACAAAAGAAATTTTAAAAATCATAAGAGACTATTTTGTAGACCTCTATCCAAATAAATTTAAACTGTAATAAAGAAACTGACTCCATTTTTTGATGTTTACTTACAGCTCTTGAGCTTCAACTCTTCCTCTTTCCCCTTCTGCCTCATATCAAGCAAGTGGATAAAAAAGCCCAGGTGCTCTCTCTTTTGTCACCAACCAAACCACAGCACACCAGTTCCATCTCCTAACCACTACAAAAACCTCAAGCTAGTCTCCTTTCCTTGCTCTCTCAAGCCATTTTTGGCCAGCTTGGGTGGCCTGCTCTGCCCTCCCCAGAAAGCCTCATTATGTGAGTAATAAACTTTTCATACCCTCTTGTTCATGTGGTATTATCAGTCTCAACATCCAAACCAAATTTTGGGGGGGGAATCCATCTTGTTTCTGTGGTATGGCCACAACAGAAATCCTAAAGAAATGGATAATTTCCTAAGGAAATACAATTTATAAAAACAGATCCATTTCCAAAGAAGAAATAAAGTCATCAAAGAACCACCTCACACATATGCATTAAGCTCAGATGTTTTACAAGAGAGTTCTACCCAAGCATGAACATCAGATAGCCCATATACTCCATGAGTTGTTCCAGAGCACTGAAAAATAAAGAAGGGCTTCCCTGGTGGCGCAGTGGTTGAGAGTCCACCTGCCGATGCAGGGGACATGGGTTCGTGCCCCGGTCCGGGAAGATCCCACATGCCACGGAGCGGCTGGGCCCGTGAGCCATGCTGCTGGGCGTGCGCGTCCAGAGCCTGTGCTCTGCAACGGGAGAGGCCACAACAGTGAGAGGCCCGCATACCGCCAAAAAATAAATAAATAAATAAATAAATTAATTAATTAATTAAATTAAATAATAAAATAAAGTGGTCTAATTCTTGTTATGAAGCAAGTGTAACACTGATACCTAAACCAGATAAAGATAGTCCAAGAAAATACAACTACAGACTAATGTCACTCTTGAATATTAATACAAAAGTACTTAATAAAATATTAGTAAACATAAGGCAGCACCATATTAAGAAAATAATTCATATCAAGTGGCATTAACTCCAGGAATGAAAAGTTGAAAATATTAAGATGATCCATTAAAATAATATATCATAATAAATCTAAGGAGAAAAAAATTATAGGACTACTTCCATAGGTGTTAAAAAGCTCCCAATAAAATTTATTCCCAAAGGTGTTTATCTTAACATGATTACATATATCTCAGTCTTAAATCCAAAGCTAATTAATGAGGAAATTCTAGAGACATTTCCACTAAGATCAAAAACAAGACAAAAAGTTCTATCATCTCCACATCTAATCCACACAATACTGGAGGTATCAGCCAATGCAATTAGACAAGAGAAATCAAGAATCAAAAAAGAAGTAAAACTATCTCTACTTGGAGATAATATAGTAGGATGCCAAGAGAGTCCCAGAGAATCAATTATAAAGCCAACTTAGGGACTTCCCTGGTGGCACAGTAGTTAAGAATCCGCCTGCCAATGCAGGGGACATGGGTTCAATCCCTGGTCCAGGAAGATCCCACATGCCATGGAGCAACTAAGCTGGTGTGCCACAACTACTGAGCCTGCGTTTTAGAGACTGTGAGCTACAACTACTGAGCCCGCGTGCCACAACTACTGAAGCCCGCGTGCCTAGAGCCCGTGCTCTGCAACAAGAGAAGCCACCACGATAAGCAGCCCACGCACCGCAACGTAGGGTAGCCCCCGCTCACCACAACTAGAGAAAGCCGTGAGCAGCAACAAAGACCCAACACGGCCAAAAATCAAATAAATACATAAATAAATTTTTTAAAAAATAAAAATAAAAGATAGCTCATCCATGATACTGCTGGGAATTGATTTTCACGTTATTTAAAATAAATAAATAAAACCAACTTAAATAATAAAGAATTCACTAATATAGCAGGATATAAAATGAATACTCAAACACGAATACCATTCATGTGCAAAAACAAGACCAATTAGGGCTATAATGGTAGAGCAAACTTTGTTCATAGCAACAAGAAAAGACTAAATATTTAGGAATAAATTTAACAAGAAATGTGCAAAATTTATTTAAGTAAAGCTTTAAACACTCTTGAAAGACATAGAATAGACTCAAAGAAATGGAAAGACATCCCTTGTTCTTGGATAAGATGACCCAACATCATAAGGATAGTTAATCCCAAGTTAATTTATAAATTTAATGCAACCCCCCAAAAAAAATACCAACAAGGTTTTCTTATAGAGGTAGACAAGTTGATACAAAAAATCATGTGGAAAACAAATATGCAGGAATAGTGGGGAAAACATTAAAAAAGAACAACTGTGAGGACGGAGTAACCCTACCAAACATTAAAACATACTATAAAGCCTCTGTAATGACAACAGTGAGGTACCAGCACATATATAGACAAGCAGACTTCAGTAGAATAAAAGGTTCAGAAATAGATACAAGTACATACAGAAACTTAGTATATGAGGAAAGTGGCATCTCAAATCACGACACAAAGATTAACTTTTTAATAAACAGTGGTAGTACAACTGCTTAAACTTTTGGGAAAGATAAAATTAGGACTCTCTCTTACACAAGAATAAACTCCAAATGGATCAGGCACTAGAAGAAAACAAATGAATTTCAGTATAACTCAACATAGGGGAGAGGTTTTCTAACTATGACTCAAAATTCTGAGGCAATTTTTTTAACTTGACAAATTTGACTATATAAAGATTTTTTAAAACATTTACATGACAGAAAATGTTATAATCAAAGTCAAAAGAAAACTAGCAAACTAAGAGAAAATATTTACAACATGTTACAGATATATTCTTTATATTTTAAAAAAAACTCTGAAACCGTAACACTCTTAGAACAGAACACAGGCAGAACATTCTTTGACATAAATTGTAGCAATATTGTTTTGAATCTGTCTCCTAAGGCAAAAGAAATAAAAGCAAAAATAAACAAACGGAACCTAATTAAACTTTAATGCTTTGGCACAGCAAAAGAAACCATCAATAAAATGAAAAGATAACCTACTTTCATAGCAGCATTATTTACAATAGCCAAGATATGGGAGCAACCTAAGGGTCCATCAACTGATGAATATGATGGATAAAGATGATGTGATATATATATATATACCTATATATACATACACACAAACATACATACACACACAACAGACTACTCAGCCAGAAAAAGAACGGAAATCTGCCATTTGCAACAATGTGGATAAACCTAGAGAATATTACGCTTAGTGAAATAAGTCAGAGAAAGACAAATACTTTCACTTACATGTGGAATCTAAAAAGTAAAACAAACGAATATATATAACAAAACAGGAACAGACTCACAGATATAGAGAACAAATGATTGGTTACCAGTGGGGAAAGGGGAGGGCAAGATAGAGCTATAGGATTAAGAGGTACAGACTACTAAGTATAAAATAGATAAGCAACAAGGATATATTGCACAGCACAGGGAAATATAGCCATTATTTTGTAGTAACTTTAAATGGAATATAATCTATAAAAATATTGAATCACTATGTTGTACACCTGAAACTCATATAATATTGTAAATCAACTATACTTCAACTTAAAAAACTCAAAAACTGAGTGAAAAATGACCAAAAACCAGATAGAAAAATGTGCAAGAGATATGAACAGAAAATCCATACTAAGAGTAGTTCATAAATGGACCTTAAACACATGAAATTAGAGAAATGCAAATTAAAACTACACCAAGATACTATAAGAATTGTGAAAATTAAAAAGTAACAACACATTCTGTTGGTGAGGTTCTGTGGAAACAGGCACTTTTCTATATTGGGTTGGGAATGCAAATCGGTACAACATATTTGGAGGGGAATTGGGCAATATCTAAGAAAAATATATTGGCACTAATTTTTTTTTATAAATTTATTTTATTTATTTATTTTTGGCTGTGTTGGGTCTTCATTGCTGTGCACGGGCTTTCTCTAGTTGTGGTGAGCGGGGGTTACTCTTCATTGCTGTGTGTGGGCTTCTCTCATTGCAGAGCACGGGCTCTAGGCTCACAGGCTTCAGTAGCTGTGGTGTGCAGTCTCAGTAGTTGTGGCTCGCAGGCTCGGTAGCTGTGGTGCACGGGCTTAGTTGCTCTGCAGCATGTGGGATCTTCCCGGACTAGGGCTCAAACCCATGTCCCCTGCATTGGCAGGTGGATTCTGAACCACTGCACCCCTTGGGAAGCCCCCATTGGCACTAATTTTTACCCAACAATCCTATGTCTAAGAATCTACCCTGAAGGTATTCTCCAGCAATATGAAAATACATATTCATGAGATTATTCATTGCAGAATTGTTTGCAATTGCAAAACACTAGAAACAACCTAAACACTCTTACATAGGAGAATGCTTGAATAAGGTATGGACTACTTACAAAATGAAGTCATATGAAACTATTAAAAAAGAATATAGTTTCTAGAAATTTTTCTCAAGTGATTTCCAGAAATATTTTGTTATAAGAAATATGCAGTGGCGCAGTGGTTGAGAGTCCGCCTGCTGATGTAGGGGACATGGGTTCGTGCCCCGGTCCAGGAAGATCCCACATGCTGCGGAGCGGCTGGGCCCATGAGCCATGGCCGCTGAGCCTGCACGTCCGGAGCCTGTGCTCCGCAACGGGAGAGGCCACAGCAGTGAGAGGCCCGCGTACCGCAAAAAAAAAAAAAAAAAAAAAAAAAAGAAATATGCAAAGTGAAATGTTGAGATGGCCTAGAAGCATTAACATCCCAGTAGCAATGAGCATCCCTAGTGCTCAGATCTTGGTTTCAAAAGAAATCAGAACTCTTTGCAGAAATAATGCCAGAGCTGGAGCAGAGAGGGTTTAATACAATCCTGGAACATACTGCTGTGCCAGAAAGTAAAGAAGTGCTCAAACAATGACAGTAACATGTCAGAAGGACACAGGAGCCCACAAAGTAAGCTCCCACTGCCCACTGAGGGATTAAAATTCCTCCTCCCCCATCGATTTTGACAGGACAGAGAAACAGAAAAAAGAAACATAAAACATCGTGGAAATAATCCCCTTAACAAGGCCCAGAAAATATTATGAGTTAGTTCTGTAAGACCTTAAAAACAATGATCTTTTTTTTTTGCATAAATGGTTCTAACAATAGAAACTGTGGAAAGCCTTCCCATCTCATTTTGGGAATAGTATAAGCCAGATGCTAACACATAACAAGAATAGCTCCCAAGGGCTTCCCTGGTGGCACAGTGGTTAAGAATCCACCTGCCAGTGCAGGGGACACAGGTTCAAGCCCTGGTCTGGAAGATCCCACATGCCGCAGAGCAACTAAGCACGTGTGCCACAACTACTGAGCCTGTGCTCTAGAGCCCACGAACCACAACTACTGAGCCCACATGCCGCAACTACTGAAACCCACACGCTGGAGCCCGTGCTCTGCAACGAGAAGCCACTACAATAAGAAGCCCACGCACTGCAACGAAGAGTAGCCTGCATTCACTGCAACTAGAGAAAGCCCACGTGCAGCAGTGAAGACCCAACACAGCCAAAAATAAGTAAATAAATAAAAATAAATAAATTTTTAAAAATAGCCCCCAAAAGCAAACTATAGGCTACTCTCACTTGTGAAAATAGATACAAAAACTCTAAATAAAATATTGGTAAATTTAATCCAACATACATTATTTTATAATATATGTGACCAAAGCTTATTCCAGGAACATAAAGAGAGTACCAGGAAATATGTTGATTAAATGCACTATTCTAACAGAATAAAAGGGAAAACTCTGTAACTCCATGATTCTCTCAAAATATGCATATATATGTGTATATATATATATTAAATAGCCATTCCTGATTTTTTAATAAAATTTTAAATTAAAAAAAAAGCTCTTAACATGCTAGAAGAAAATGTCCTTAATTTAATAAAGGATACTTGCCAGAAATAACAAACACCATATTTGATGACAGAAATATTAGAAGTTTTCCCATTAATATCAGAATCAAGACAAGGGTGCTATCATTCAACACTGTAACATACTACATAAAATATAAACTGTCTATATAACAAAAAAATCATAAAGTCAAAGGAAAATTGCTAAACTGGGAATAATATATATAATATACATAAAACAACAAATGAGTTTATCCAAAAATATATACACTCATACAAAAAATACATACATAAAGAGTTCCTAAAAACTAACAAGAAATAAACAATCTAATAATATTTTTTTTTCAGGGCCATTTGGCAGCAACTATTAAAATTTTATTTTTATTTTTTAAAACTATCAAAATTTTAAATGTGCATTATCCTTGACATAGATTCCATTTTCATGAACAAGCTTAAAGAAACATAAAAAATGTTCAAGGATAAATGTATAAAGATTTTTACTGCAGTATTGTTTGTGAGTGAAAAATTGGCAACTTAAACGTACACTCTAATAACTGAGTGGTTAAATAATGATATTCATACTATTAAATACTCTCAGACCTTAAAAAGTGAAATATATCTATATGGAGTGATATACCAGAATCTCTAAGAAATATTATTAAGTGAAAAAAAGTAAATTACAGAAAATCAAATATGATTCCACTTATATGAATATAATACAACTTTTATAAAAAAATGTTAACAATGGGACTTCCCTAGTGGCTCAGTGATTAAGACTCTGTGCTCCCAATGCAGGCAGCACAGGTTCCATCCCTGGTCGGGGAACTAAGAACCCACACACAAAAAAATGTTAACAATGATATTATAAAGATACAATGACACCAAAAGAATACAATGATACTGGGCTTCCCTCATGGCGCAGTGGTTGAGAGTCCGCCTGCCGATGCAAGGGACATGGGTTTGTGCCCCGGTCCGGGAAGATCCCACATGCCACGGAGCGGCTGGGCCCATGAACCATGGCTGCTAAGCCTGCGCGTTCGGAGCCTGCGCTCCGCAATGGGAGAGGCCACAACAGCGAGAGGCCCACATACCGCAAAAGAAAAAAATAAAAAGAAAGAATACAATGATATTACAAGGATACAAAACAAAACAAACTTCTAAGAAGGGAAGTGAGAACTGGCAGCACAGGATAAGAATCAGATTATGAGAAAAAGAACTGTGCAATTCTCAGGCTTTACTGAATACACTTTTAAATAATCCAAATCTTTCATATTAAGAATGTGTTTATACAACACCATTAGTCATAGAGCCAAAAGGTGGAAATGACCCAAATGCCCATCAATTGATGAATGGATAAACAAAATGTAGTATATCAATACAGTGGAATATTATTCAACCATAAAAAGGAATGAATACTGATAACATGTTACAACATGGATGAACCTTGAAAACATATTAAGTGAAAGAAGACAGTCACAAAAAAAATACATTATATGATTCCATTTATTTGAAATGTCCAGAATAAGCAAATCTACAGAGACCAAAAGTACATTAGCAGTTGTTTAGGGCTTTCGGGGGATTGGGGAGGTGATAGTTTAAGGGATGCTGGGTTCTTTGATGCGGGGGGGGGGAGGGGTGGTGATGAAAATGTTCTAACTTTGATTATGGTGATGGTTGCACAATCCTGTGAATACACCAAAAAACATTTAATTGTAAAATCTAAACAAGTAAACTGTATGGTATGTGAATTACATATTAATAAAGCTGTTACCAAAAAAATAATAATAATCCAACAGTTTAAAACTTAATCCCAAAGAGAAGGAACAGAATGCAAAGAAATTTAGAACAGTGGTTCTAAATGCAAAGAAATGCTAAGAATGCTAAGAATGCAAAGAAAGAACAGTGGAATCTGAAGTAGTCTTACAGTACAGGGTGCAAGACTGGGATGCAGAAAAAAAATTAGAGTTTCTATTTCTATTTGATTTTTTTAAATGAATGAAAAAGAAATTAAGTTTACTAAATAAAATATATAACGTGGTTGACTAGTCCCTTTACTCAGAGGGTCATGTGTTCTGTGAAGCTGAAGAGGCATTGCCAACTAAAAATCGGCACTTGCCATCTACCTCTACAAGGATTAAATCACAAGCTGCTGTGACTGCTGACCTTCAACACATCCTGAAAGGAGTTCAGGGTGGAAATCAGGAATGAGGCACTCCGTGCTCTGGTAAAAACCAGCAGAACAGGCCTTCAGATAGTTAGATATCATCAGGAGAAGATTTTAAGAGCCCAATTCTTGCATCTCCTCATATCTAGAAAAGCACTAAAATCCTTCATGGTGACATCTGCTCCTTGTGACTATCAGCAACCTTCTGCAAAAATGTGTGCTTGACTGCATATGTCTCCCTTCACCAAAATCACATATATACAGATATTCCCCCCTACCTCTTCAGAGAAGTTTCTCAGAGCTATCTGAAATGCTGCTTCCCAGGCTATAGTCCTCATTTTGCCCCAAATAAAACTTTTTTTTAATATTATGTTTTTTTAAATTATTTATTTAGTTATTATTTGTTTGTTTGGCTGCATTGGGTCTTCGTTGCTGCACATGGGCTTTCTCTAGTTGCGGCGAGTGGGGGTTACTCTTTGTTGTGGTGCACGGGCTTCTCATTGCAGTGGCTTCTCGTTGTGCAGCACAAGCTCTAGGTGTGCAGGCTTCAGTAGTTGCAGCATGTGGGCTCAGTAGTTGCAGCACGTGGGCCCTAGAGCACATGGGCTTCAGTAGTTGCAGCGCATCGGCTCAATAGTTGTGGCTCGCAGACTCTAGAGCTCAGGCTCAGTAGTCATGGCACACGGGCTTAGTTGCTCTGCAGCATGTGGGATCTTCCTGGACCAGGGATTGAACCTGTGTCCCCTGCACTGGCAGGCAGATTCTTAACCATTGAGCCACCAGGGAAGTCCCCCAAATAAAACTTAACAACTCTCACGTTGTGTATTTTTTTCAGTCGACAGCATCCTGCAGAAAGAGCAGGAGTTCCAAAAAAGACAGTCTGATCTTGGGGCCCTCATGCATTTTTTTCCCCTTTCAGCATATTGCAGCATCTGACAAGTAAGGTGGGTTTATAGATATAATATCTAGATTTAACTGAACTCACCCCTGATAAAATGAATAAGTGGCTGAAACATTGCTTGAAGTTAATAACTGTATTAAGTGAAAAAAAAAAGGAAATGGCAAAGTGCACACTTACCTGACTATTATATGAGCTCTTCTGTAGCTAGCACAGAACACTAAACATTAACAATAAATATCTGTTGCAGGAATAAATATTGTAAAGGTAAGAAACAACTTTAAGGAAATTAAGTAAACAATTCTTCACTTTTAGTATATGTTGCCATAATCCCCCTTCTCACAGGGTAACTACAGAAATATTGAGCATTAAGACTACAATGGCATAAAATGGAAACAGAAGAATATATGACATTCATGAGTAGTCTAAGGCCGTGTTGGTCTCCATAATAAAAAATTACATTTCTTTCTGGTAACTAAAGACCCACTGTTTGCTGGCTCAAGGGTGAAAAAGTATTCGCAAGTTTCAGTAAGCTGTAATATTGTCGACTGTCATGTGACAGTCATAAACCAGGAAGTAGGAAGAACTTTAGGACAATTTTAGAGTAAAAAGTTAACAGGGAAAAAAACTTAGAAACAGCAAAGGGGGAGCAAAGCCAACCTTAGAAAAGCTATAGGGCTAATACGCAGCAGGTGGAGGCTTCATTCTATGAGATTTCTGTCCTATGTCAGAAAGAAGTACTTCCACGAAGTATTTGCAAGATGCCCTCAAATGAAAATATCCTCCACTTGCTATCACTTAAGCTGTTAGTTATTCCGTAGCTAGCTACTGGCAGCAGATTAATTCCCTACGTGACAAGGCATAGATTACATGATTTGTTTAAAAGGATGCAGAGACCAAAGGGGTTTTTTGTTTGGGGGGGTCGTTTTTTGTTTGTTTTTGTTTTGGTGTATTTGATTGTTTTCAATGAATATTTTAGAAAGGGGACTTTAAAAAGCACTATCGGCTAGCAGGCAAAACAAAGAAGAGATTCAAAGTTAATTTGGGTTTTGCTGCTAAAGCCCAGCAGAGTGTCCCACCCTTCTGCAAGAAAAAGGTAAAAGAAGGATCTGCATGGATGAAGCAAGACACACAAGGTTGAACAGTGCTTGCGGCGCGGTCTTCTTGCAAGTCCAGCCAAGTGGCCTTATAATATCCCAAAGATTCTTTCTGCTCCCGGGGACAAAAAGCTGCGCCTCAGTGAAGGGCCAAAAGGCCTGACACCATCTACATCTATCCAACCCAAGGGATCCCAAAGCGCGGCATCTCCTCTCCCCCACCTGGGATGTTCTGCCACCTGGACTCGACGCACGGCAGGGCCCTCCGTAGCCATAGTTCGCTCATCTTTCTTTATCTCTGCAGTTTCAACCGGCGAAGCAAGGCTTCCGAGGTAATCACGAGACATCTGGAGCAGGAGCCCTTGCTTCCGGGCGACGCCGGCACTTACTCCGCGGAAATCCTGCCTCTTCGCTGAGGGGGCTGCTTCCAGTCGGCCCCGCCCGTGGCTCCTCCTCCCTGGGCTCTGAGGCTCGGAGCCTCCCCAGCCTCTGTCAGGTACTGCCACCGTGCTGCTCTGAGCCCCCGGGGACCCGGGGCGCGCAGGAGCCCCTGATCCGAGCAAAGCCGAGGTTTTCTTTCTGCGCTCTGGGCCCTGGGCACGTATGAGCACAGAATTACAACCTGGCACCTCAGTTTGCCTTTTTTTCTTTCTTGTTTTTTTAAATTAAGTTAGGGGTCTTTTTTTTTTCTTTAATGACCAGCAGCAACTCCCCCCAATCACAGTAAAATATTTAGTTATTGCTTCTTAAATGGATTATTTCAAAAATCAGGCAATATAAAATTGATGCGGCGCTTGATTTAAACATATTTGCATTTATTTCCATAATAGAGGAATTGGTGGGCCTTCCTAGAACATACGTAATAGTGAAAAGAAGAAAATACATGTCTATCAAACTGCAAGATACTCTTAGCATCCAGTTCAACACCTTGATTTTTCAGCTGCCTAGAGAAATCCCAGATATCCTATCTCAAGAAGCACACCACCTCCACCCACCTCATCACTCTACCATATTACTGTTGTCTTTCCTTCATTGTTCTCACAAGTTCTGCATATTTATTTTATGTATTTATTGTCTGTCTCACCACTTCCACCATCACTACCACTAGAAGGTAAGCAATTTGAGAGTAGGAACTGTGTATCCCCAGCACCTAGAACAGTACTTGGCACACTGGTTTTTAATCAATAGGTAAGATGAGCTGAATGAATGACTGAAAGGTAAAATGACTCGCCTAAGGTCACACTGTTAATTGGTAGCAAAACTTGAATTAAATTTCAGGTCTATTAACTCTCTAGTGTACTTTGTACCTCAGAATGCTGAGACTAAACCCAAGTGAAGCCAGCTACCAATACACCTATCCCAAGGTTTCCTAGTTGAGGAAATTTAGGCCAACATGCCCAAAACACTAAGGGTACAGGCATACCCCAGAGACATTCAACAAGTTGCCACTGCAGAACTTCTATATGTGTATGCTGGGGAAGGGGAAAGGGGAAATGATGGCTAAAGTGTGAATTGACAGTAGCAAAGGTAAGCTAAAAGGGTTGCAGCCCCTTGGCACATCCCTGAGTTATCACTGTAAATGAAACAACATGGAAGCAACGTTACTCTGGTCTCAGGGCTACTTTCTCACTATTATTTCAGTCCCTCCTTATCACTTTCAAATGAAGCGATTATATCTCCTCTTTTTGAACCCCAATAAATCCCAGTAGGATGCTTATTGTGGTTTACTCTTGAGTAAGAGGAGACATCATTGTCACTTCTGTAAATAGGTTTGAATGTGGAGAGAACTTAAGTGAGAAAATATGTAAAACTTTTAGGAACATCAGTAAATATGGAAAAGGAAAGATCATTTTTTATTCAGATATATTTCTAACATACCTTTTATGGTCATTGAAAAATAATTAAATTTTGAAGCTCTGGAAGTGCTGTTTTGTTTTTTTTTTAAATCATCCCAAACAAGCTCATTTCACACGGTTTGCTTGTTCCCGAGGCTTGCAGGATCTTAGTTCCCTGACCAGGAATTGAACCCAGGCCCATCAGTGAAAGCACCGAGTCCTAACCACGGGACCGCCAGGGAATTCCTTTCCGGCGCTTTCACTGCCGGGGGCCTAGGTTTGGGGTTCAATCTCTGGTTGGGGAACTAAGATCCTGCAAGCTGTGCAGCACAGCGAAAATTAATTAATTAATTAATTAATTAACAAACTAATTAATTAATTAATTTAAAAAGAAAGAAAGAAAACAGTGACTATGAACACTCTGGTTCATAAAAGAATATTTTCTATTAAATGTGTATTTGATGGCCTAATATTAACTTTGCTAAATGAAACCTGATAGCAAATCATTAATTTGGATCTTGTATCCATTTCTATTACAGTCTCAGCAAAACTGATACAGACTAGAAAGCACCTTATAGAGCAACTAGTAAAACTCCCTTTTTTTTTTTTTTTTTTGTGATACGTGGGCCTCTCACTGTTGTGGCCTCTCCCGTTGCGGAGCACAGGCTCCGGACGCGCAGGCTCAGCGGCCATGGCTCACGGGCCCAGCTGCTCCGCGGCATGTGGGATCCTCCCCGACCGGGGCACGAACCCGTGTCCCCTGCATCGGCAGGCGGACTCTCAACCACTGCACCACCAGGGAAGCCCAAAACTCCCTTTTTTGAAATGATGGACTCAAAGTGAAAGAGTAAGGGCTGGAATCAAAACCCAGGTCCTAGACTCCTAGCCCAGCCTACTCTGAATGTGTGACCTCTGATGAGACCCCAGTGAAGTATGCTTAAAAAAAATTATTGAAACCATTAGTAATTTTTGTCCACAAATTAAAATGTATACATTGTAATTTTAATAAAACACTGCTCTTAAAATAACCTATTCTCAAACTGCTAGAGAACCCAAAATAGAAACCAAAAGCTAAAATTAACATTACCTTCTTATACTATCTTCCTTATGCCAGGCTTCCTTATATGTAAGTAAGCACTTTACATATATTATTACCTCTTTAAATCTTCCCAACAACCTTATGAAGTGAAAAAGTATTGTTCTTTTGCCAATTTTAAAATACTACTTTGGTTCTTATTAGATATATCTGATAGTGAAAATGTTTAATGTCTAAATTTTACAAAATTTTTATTTTCACAAATCTTGAACCTCTCAGTTCTTTATTTTCTGCATATGGACACACAATAAGGTTTAGAGTCTAAATTATAAACTAACATAGTATTTCATGATGGATTCCCTTTTTTAATATTTATTTATTTATTTGGCTGATAGATTCTTAAACAGAAACCTAATTAACAAACTTGATATTGTTTCTCCTCAACTGACATTAGTTTCTGTTCAGATAAAATATTGTAGCAAACAAAATAAAACAAACACCAAAATGAAACAAAACAAAAACTTGATCCAAAGTAAAAGTAGGAGACTTCCCTGGCAGTCAGTGGTTAAGACTCCATGCTCCCAAGGCAGGGGGCTCGGTTTCAATCCCTGATCCCTGGTTGGGGAACTAAGATCCCACATGCCGCAAGACGCGGCCTAAAAAAAAAAAGTAAAAGTGTGAGTGTTAGAGGTCCACAGACCTAGCTAACTCCTACATATGTTTATGTCTCAGCTTAAAAATCACTTCCTCCAGGAATTTTTTCCTATTCCCTGTCCCTTCCTCTACCTTCAAAACAGTCTCGGGCTTCCCTGGTGGCGCAGTGGTTAATAACCTGCCTGCCAATGCAGGGGACACGGGTTCGAGCCCTGGTCCAGGAAGATCCCACATGCCACGGAGCAACTAAGCCCATGCGCCACAACTACTGAGCTTGCACTCTAGAGCCCTTGAGCCACAGCTACTGAGCCTGTGTACCACAACTACTGAAGCCTGTGCACCTAGAGCCCGTGCTCCGCAACAAGAGAAGCCTCCACAATGAGAAGCCTGCGCACCTCAATGAAGAGTAGCCCCTGCTTCCTGCAACTAGAGAAAGCCCACACGCAGCAATGAAGACCCAATGTGGCCAAAAATAAATAATAAAATAAAATAAATAAATTTATTTTTTTAAAAAAACTAAGTCTCTAAGATCACAGATCATTTATCTGAAAAAAATGTTATTTCTGTGTTTAGTCTGTACAACTTCTGGAAAATACTTTCTATCTTGATTTATATATAATCAAAAAATATTGTTCACAATTGGGAGAATCTACTTCAGTAACCTATTTTGGGTATTTTCTCATTATGGTAAATAATATAATTATTTAATGTCTTATTTATAATATGCCGTATGTTCCTTATTCACCTGTGTATACAATAGATACATCTCTCTAGCATATAATCTTTTAAATAAAGGCAAAAGATACATTCATGATTCAGAGAAATGTATATTTATGTAGTTAAATATAGCATGCTGATCTTTTATAAAGCAATATAAAAGGAACAGAAAGTGTGCAAAAATGGTTTAACAGAATATAGGATGCGTTGCAGAGTGAAAAACAACAACAATGCCTCTAGGCGCCTTTATTGCCCAGTCATAGCAATTATCATACCAGGACAGTTATTACTTGTGTGTTTCCTTATCTATCTGGTCAAGAGCCTTGCTACTCAAAGTGTGATCCTCAGCATCAGCATCACCTGGAGCTTATTAGAAATGCAGAATCTGGGGCCCAGGCCAACTCAATCAGAATCTACAATACAAATATGTAATTTTAAATTTCTATAACCATTTTAAAAAGAGTAAAGCTAAATGAATTTTAATAATATATTCTACCCAATATGTCCAAATATTATTTCAAAATATAATCAATATAAAAAGTTATTGACATTTTACCTTTTCATAGGAATTCTCTGAAATCCAGTGTATATTTTACACTTACAGCACATCTCAATTCCAACTAGAAAGAAGTGGATGCTGTATTAGACAGCAAAGATCTAGACCATAAGATCCTTGAAAGCAGGAACTGTTTTATTCTGGTTTTATAGACTCTGATTCAGTGTCTAACAGGCACTCAAGGAATGTTTAATGAAGGAATACATTAATGAACTTGGATTAAAATGGTTCAACCACTTACTAACTTTGTGACCCTGGGCAGGTCTGAAATTTTTCCTCCATAAAGGGGAGATAAAATACCTACTTCATGGAGCTGTTATGAAGATTTTAAAAACCATCCCAACCTTCCCTCCAGTCATTCTCTATTCCCTAAATCTGGTTTGTTGTCGTTATGGTGATCTGACATTACATTAATTATTTATTCATGTTTGTATCTATTATGTCTCCACCATTAGACTTTACATTCCATGTTTCATCCATTGTTCTATCAGCATTCATTCACTTAACAAATGTTTATCAGGTGCTACTATGTTCTAAGCACTATTCCAGGCACTCAGGATACAACAATAAACATAAACAAAAAGGTCCTGTTATTATGACAAATCAAAATTTAATAAAAGAACTTACTATAAAAATTGATACAAACTCTGCATATAATACACATTCCAACAAGAAAATGAAATCTGATGAGCAAAAATTTAGATTAACTTGATTTTAAAATTAGAAGTTTGCATTTCAAGCTTAAAGTATATATTAGATGGGCCAAATTGCAGATAAATTGCCCCAATTTAAAACTATATGTATGGGGATTTCCTGGTGGTCCAGTGGTTAGGACCTGGTGCTTTCACTGCCATGGTCCACTTTCAATCCCTGGTTGGGGAACTAAAAAACAAACAAAAACACAGAGTGTGATCAAGAAAAACTATATGTAGTTTTTGCTTTTCACTGTCTTGACCCAGAAACTAAATATAGTACCAAGGCTGTTCAAACTTGACAATATTTTCTACATCTTATCTTGTCATAACCATTCAGTGTTGCCCAACTCAATAAGTTATGATTATTACCTTAAGTGATTTGTTTCTTTTTTAAGAATAGGTTTGGAAGGGATCTCAGGTGACTGGCGTAATTCAAGGATTTATTTTTCTAGGAAAAAACTGAGCTAGTCAAAACAACTTATAACATCTAAGCCTGTTGCTTTTTTTTTTTTTTTTTACTTTTTTAAATTTTTTGGCCATGCCATGTGGTATGTGGGATCTTAGTTCCCCAAACAGGGATCGAACCTGTACCCCCTGCAGTGAAAGCTCAGAGTCTTAACCACTGGACCACCAGGGAAGTCCCAAGCATGTTGCATTATAATGAGAAACAGCTTTTTTAAAAAAAATTTTGATTCTCTGATAAATCCATAAAACTAAATCTAAGCCATAATGCAGCAGTAATAGTATTAATAACTCATCGGAATCCAGAACACTGAGGCCTCAAACTAAGTCCCTAGTTGAGGGTAGGAATGAGAGTAGGGATGAAAGATTGGGGTAGAGAAAAGATAGGTACAGATTCTGAGAAGTAGGAAAAAGCTGAAGGAAATAGGGGAAAGCTCTGGTTTAAAAGAAGTCAAAAACGATAAACAGGCAATCTCTGGAATCTGAGATAGTCAAAACAACCTATAACATCTAAGCATGTAGATGACTTATGTCAATTGTCAACTGAAGACTGTGTTGCTTTAGCTCACAGGGGAATCACAGGAGGATTAATGCAAAACATACTGAAAGAACTTACTGATTTCAGTAAAGAAAAGAAACAAAAACAATTTTGGAATTACAATATAATTGTGTCAGCTCCCTACTTTGCCTCCGCACCACACGTCTTGCTGAAAAGGGCGCTCAGGGACTTCCCTGGTGGTTCAGTGGTTAAGATTCCTCACTTCCTGGACTTCCCTGGTGGTGCAGTGGTTAAGGATCCACCTGCCGCATAGCACAGGGAGATCAGCTTCGTGCTTTGTGACCACCTAGAGGGGTGGGATAGGGAGGGTGGGAGGGAGACACAAGAGGGAGGAGATAGGGGGATATATGTATATGTATAGCTGATTCACTTTGTTATAAAGCAGAAACTAACACACCATTATAAAGCAATTATACTCCAATAAAGATGTTAAAAAACAAAAAAGGATCCGCCTGCCAACGCAGGGGACACGGGTTCGAGCCCTGGTCCAGGAAGATCCCACATGCCGCAGAGCAACTAAGCTGGCATGCCACAACTACTGAGCCTGTGCTCTAGAGCCGCGAGCCACAACTACTGAGCCTGCATGCCACAACTACTGAAGCCCGGGCGCCTAGAGCCCGTGCTTCGCAACAAGAGAAGCCACCACAATGGGAAGTCCGCACACCACAACGTAGGGTAGCCCCGACTCGCCACAACTATAGAAAGTCATGTGCAGCAACGAAAACCCAACACAGACAAAAATTATTTAATTAATTAATTTTTTAAAAAAAACACTCCATACTTCCACTGCAGAGGGTACAGGTTCCAACCCTGGTCGGGGAAGTAAGATCCCTCATATGGTGCAGCTCCCCCCCCCAAAAAAGTGTTCATTTCACAAAACTAGGGAGGTATGGTCACCATTTTGAGTGGGAATAAAAATGAATAGGCATTAGAGTTACAAAAATGGCAAATAACATTGCTAAAATTGTGTACGTGCATTTTACAAGAGACATTTTTCCAAGGCCCAAGTCAATGTGAAAAATGGAAACTCCTAGCCTGCCTACTTATCCTTTACTTGCTTTATCCTTTAATTGCTGTAATTCCCACTACGCAATTTTAGAGATAAAAGATGTAATTGTAGTGTAGAGCATTCTGAAGGAATACTATGAGTAGTTGATTTAGTTAAAAATGATACATGTACTGAGTACTTTGTAAACACCATGTAGTTACATATATCATTTTATTTAATCTGAAGAGAGTGAAGCAGATTAAAAGGACAACTAACAAGGCAAGGGCATCAATCTATAAGGTGGATATGTAATGAGATCATGCAAACTGTATTTATCAGAGCTCCTCTCAGGAAAGAGTGGGTATTAAATGTAGGTGGAAATAACATTTTGATAAGCCATTTAGGTTGGTTGGTAAAATCAAGGGATATGCTCCAACAACAGCAGATAGTCAGCAATTTGCCTTTGAAGGAGAGAAAATTCCTTCCCTGAGTGAAGTATGTAATTTATGCTACAGCTGATTGCATGACACAATGTTGTACTGTTTACTCCTCATTTTACTTTTTTAAAAACATTTATTTATTTATTTGGCTGTGCCGGGTCTTAGTTGCGGCATGCAAGATCTTTAGTTGCGGCATGTGAACTCTTGGTTGCAGCATGTGAGAGCTAGTTCCCTGACCAGGGATCCAGCCTGGGTCCCCTGCACTGGGAGCATGGAGTCTTAGCCACTGGACCACCAGAGAAGTCCCCCCATTTGACTTCTAGATCCATTTTTCACCCTTCTCTACCCTCCCGGAAGCTGATCTCTAAGGACTGTACCTGGGCTCCTTTACCCTCTGGCTTCCGGTTGGGGTTGGTCACTGGTAGGATATTAGAGGATGGTAAAACAGAGAAGCTGAGATATTTATCACTCCCCACACACACACGAGTTCACACACCCTACCACAACTTTGCCATAGTTGTGACAGTAGCTATGTTTCCCTATAACCACAGCTGCTGTTGGAGGGTGCATCCTCTAGGGCTCCCACTCTTGCTGGGCTCTGGTAAAACCGTTTCTTCCCTTTGCCCCTTCAAGCCTTCAAGAAATGGGATTTCCAGCCTGTTGCTAGTCCCTGTGTGTTTCACCATCCTTGTGGGTTCCCTCAACCCTACCCCATCTCTGTAAGTAGTTCCTTCAGAAACTCTTTTCAGTTAACGTCCCCACCCCAACTCCAGTATGCTATGAGTTTCCTGTCCAGATCTTGACTAACACAAAAGGAGTCCTCCTTTTCTGCCCTTCTAACATACGATGTTCAGCCTAAGTAAATGTAGTAAAAAAAAAAATTTTTTTAATGTTTTAAGGTAATTTTTCTGAAAGCTGCCAAATCATGAGCTTGTTTGGGGTAACCATATGTCTCAATCCAGCACTGGGGAGTCATGAATGCTAGATCATGCTTAAATATATCATGCTTTCACTGAGCATGCTGCCTTTCAGAGGTAAGTAAAATAATTGTGTCCTCAAGGAGCTTTCAGCTTAATAAAGTATAAATACAAAATAATCATAATACAGGATAACATAAAATTATCAAAAATATACTTTTAAAGGGTCAAATTCTGTTGGGAATTAAATGGTCTATTATCTTTCACAAAACTGCCAAGACTATTCAATAGAGAAAGGATCATTTTTTTGGACAAATAATGCTGGAACAATTTGTTATCCATATGCAGAAAAATATAAACCTCTACATTTACCTCACAGTATATACAAAAATTAAACTTGAACTATATCATAGATCTGAATGTAAGAATTAAAACTACGTAAAACTTCTAGAAGAAAACAAAAGAGAAAAATCTTAGTGCCCTTGGGTATGGCAAATATTACTTAAATACAACAAAAAGTATAAAGAACACTTACAACTCAATGGTAGTAAGACAACCAATTAAAAAATGGGCAAAAGGGTGCCCACTTCAGCAGCACATATACTAAAGCAACCTAAATGTTCATCAACAGAGGAATGGATAAAGAAGATGTGGTACATATTACAATGGAATATCACCCAGCCATAAAAAAAGAACAAAATAATGCCATTTGCAGCAACATGGATGGACCTAGAGACTGTCATACTGAGTGAAGAAAGCAGACACAGAAAGACAAATATCATATGATATCGCTTATATGTGGAATCTAAAAAAAACAGTACAAATGAACTTATTTACAAAACAGAAGTAGAGTCATGGATGTAGAAAACAAACTTATGGTTACCGGGGGATAAGGGGGAGAGATAAATTGGGAGATTGGGACTGATGGATACACACTACTATATATAAAATAGATAACTAATAATAACCTGTTGTATAGCACAGGGAACTCTACTCAATACTCTGTAATGGCCTATATGGGAAAAGAATCTAAAAAAAAAAAAGAGTGGATATATGTATAACTGATTCACTTTCCTGTACACCTGAAACATAACATTGTAAATCAACTATACTCCAATTAAAAATTTTTAAATTATTTAAAAAAACACAAAAACAAAAACAAATGATTACTAAAAAATCCAGGGACTTCCCTGGCGCTCCCAATTCAGGGAGCATGGGTTGATCCCTGGTCGGGGAACTAAGGTTCCACATGCCGCAGGAACAAGCAAACAAAAAAAAGCAGTCACTGCGTAACTGCCAAAATGGAAAAAAAAAAAAAAAATCCAGTCTGCAATTCCTCTTCCTGGACTTTTTCCTAAGAAACAATAAAGTGACAATGATACTCGCTCCAGAATTGTTTAAAATGGTGGTACTGTTGCAATATTCAAAATGTGTAACAATAATAGCATGTTTAAGTAAATTACGGTGCATTGGTACATTCAACCAAGGGCTTATTATGCCGCCATTAAAATAATCATTGTCAACAATATATTGCATACATTGTCCTATGCTGTTACATAACTAGGTGCAGAAAGAATCCGAAATTATATCTGTGCTATAGCTATACAAAATTTGTGAATTCAAGTGGACAAAACTGGAAGTTTATATGGAAAATGCTGTTTGAAAAGCAGTTTTTTCCCCTTCATTTCAATTTCATTTTTTATTTCGAATTCTACTAATGATGTTGTGCAACAATAATGCATTTTTTATAAAAACAGTCGTTAGCTGTTACCTTAATTCGGTCCCACGGGCAGTAAAGGTTAGTTTATAATTCGTTGAACAACTGAATAAGACTTCAGATGCCTCCATTGATTGATACTTTACTAATTTGGGATATCCACAGAGTCGTTCTGCCGACTACAAATATAACAAACATTACGTGTAAATCGTGCTGCTGAAAGGTTTCCAAACATCACATGACCACCCACCAAAATGTGTGGGCTAAATGCACATCGATAATCATGGCAAAAATAACTACCTGTCACATAGGATGGGCATGTCAGACTTTTCTCCGCGAAAGGCTGCTGGTCCCAAGCTGCCTCTTACTTTCACCAGAATGAAATGGTTCCAGAATCCCAGGCAAGGGAGGATACTGTTCCCTTGCCCAGGAGGCTGGAAACTGCTAGTTGTGAGCGCAAGGTTTCCAAGGCCCCTCAGCCGAGATCCGCAACACTCGAGGATTCCCTAGTTGCTAGGTTTAGTTGCTAAGGCACCAACCGTCTCACAGGAAGAGGGGACGGTGCAATCGCTTTTGGCGTCGGAGCGAATCCTCTGGAAACCGAGCTTATTTGTTCCGGGAGGAAACATTCAGCTCCTCTAAGACCGACGGGAAGGCGAGGAGAAGCTGGGAGTAACGCCTCTGAGCCGCGGAGGATTGTGGGAGGAGGTTGTCTCCAATTTCTCCTCCCCCGCTCCCCCCCCCCGTCCCAGCCAAGATGTCTGACATGGAGGATGATTTCATGTGCGATGATGAGGAGGACTACGACCTGGTGAGGCGCAGGGAACAGAACTCTGGGGCTGGAGGTGGCTTCTGGCTTTAGGGGCCGGGGCGGCCGCGGCATTTCCCCGTTGAACATGTGCTCCTTCCAGCCTCTCCCGGTGCAGTGACAGGACGAGTTTACCTCCTCCCCCTTCCCGCACCGGGCCCGGGCCCTGCCTCTCCAGCATGGGGGAAGGGAAGGTAAAGGAGGCAGCGAAGGGGGTCCCGAGCATTGCGCTCCAAGTCCGAGCGCCTCCTTCGTTTACCCCTGGCCTCCAGCGCCCGGTTCTCTATGCCTCCTCCCTCTTCCCTACCGCGCAAGCCGCCTTGGGGACCGTGCAGTGGTCTAGGCCCCGGCGATGCCCTTTCGGGCCCGGCATTCTCGGCCCCTCGTATTCACACTTGAATGGAGCGAGTGCGAAATGCTGGGAGAGGGGTCCGAAAACTAGGAGGCCTTACTGCTCCCAGGCCTGACAGCGAAAAGCCACTTGTGAGTCTCCTGGAAACAGAGCTTAATTAGTCTTGTCCAGGGTCCGTTTTGGTTTAAGGTAAAGGTGCAGTGGAGAACTGAGAGCAAGGCTAGCTTTAAAAAAGTAGTTTAACTACTTGTTTAAAGAGAAAAGCTCGTAAGGAGGTTTTGCTTTTTGTTTGTTTGGGGTTTGGCGGGTGGGGTGGTATAAGGGGATTGACACATTGGCTTTTATCTTGACTTAGAAATTTCCCAATATTCAAAGTTAAAAATATCAACAGTGTAGAACTAAACGAATTTCTGTAGCTGAATGGTGATTTTTAAAGATTAAAGGTTTAATTTATGAACAGATTTACAGGTTTTTAAAAATTCACTAACATTTCAAGTTGATATTCAAAAACATTACCTGTGTGGGAACTAAGAAAGATTATCTGGACCAAGAATTAGCGTCAACTTGGCTTTGCTTTTTATTTGGGGGTGTTTTTGTGCACGGTTCTTGTATATTATGGTGATGCTGCATTATTGTAAAGTTATGAAATAGTTGCTTAGGGAAGTCTGGCTCATATTTTAAGTGCCAGAGAGTTCTCAAGATATTAATATATCGTTTTGAATTAGTGTAAATCTTTGTATAGTCTTTTCCAATTAATCTTTCCCTTTTAAAGGAAGGCATATTTGCAAAAGGGAGAGGGAAATGCTTGTTATTACCTGAAATTTATAGTAGAGGTGTTGATAATTCTTAAAGTTAAACGCAGAGTTTTGCTAATAGTTAAGATTTCTGCCTTACATTTTAGTTTCTTCAGATCAAGCCAGTTTTAGGCAGTGCCCTAAGTCCATTAAGAATATGCTACTTGTAATATTTTGTGCATTTTTATTTATTACATGTTTACTTATATTACAGGTATTTTTTAACTACGGAAGTGTTTTAACTGTTTTAACTAGTGTTTTTACATGTTTGTACCTATCTCTTTTCTAAGCAATAGTTTTTTGAATACATGACTTATTAGCACTATGAGTGAGTCTCTAACGTAAGAATGAGAATGAGAATCTTACAGTCCCATGAAGTACTCAGTTCCTTTTTGCAAGGATTTTAATTAAATAAACATGATTTAACCTGGCTATGTTTCTCCAGCCTTTGAGGGCCTACAGTACATGTACAATATAAAATTGAACATGTAGTTTTAACCTTTCTTTAAAATTTCTTAACCAAAAAAAGTAAGATTTTACACTACCACACACAATTATAATTCCCCACTCCAGCATTCTGTTAAGTAGTCCTCCCCCCATATCTCTCTTACACAGATATTATATTAATTTATTTTTTACTTCCTTAGTTAATTTCCTTAAGCCACTGTGTTTAAAAAAAAAGATTAAGAGGGCTGGTTGCCATTTCATGCTTACATGTTGCCAAAAGAAAAGTTGTTGTTGTTTTTGTTTTTTAATAGTTATTTGCCTGGGTCTTTTCTGTTTGTTTGTTTCTTAGAATTTAAAGAGTCAGAATTGACTTGCTGTTTTAGGGAAACTTCTTTTTTCTTAAAAAAAATGTATTGTTTGTTGGAAAGTTTGCCATCACCTCATTTTAGTCAAAATGTTAACAAGAGCCATGAGTATCCTAACTACAGATATATTCAGTATATATTTTATAAGTTGTCTGTTGATAAATTTTAATACCCCAAATCACTTCTTGTTCTTGCCCAATCTAGTAGAAATAGGTAGTTAGGATACCACTGGAAAAAGTAAAAATTTGTTTCTAAAACTATACTGTTTTATCGAAAAACGTAAATAATGATTTGTGCCCAAGAGCTAAACGAGAATTAAGTTGGTTAAAAAAAAAAGAAACAAACATGAAATTAATTCAATAGGCTTGACCTCTTATTTCTAAGATCTTTTTGACTTTTATTTGAGGTGGAAGCAGGCATTTTCTAAGCATAGGAGTGAATGGAGAAGTAGAAGACGGTACTGGTAAATGTCTTTTAATCCAATGGTAATTTTACACATTTATATATGATAGTGTTAATAGTAACAATAATAATAAGTAATAACTATAGTGCCATTCATTAAGTTAATAAGGTCCTTGATAGATAAGTTAACTGTATTGTAATTCCACAGTTCAGCCGTTCTAGCATGAAGTTGATTGGTAATTCTAATAATCTTTTAGAAAGGATTTAAGACAGACTGATGTAATACCAAAAATTATTCTTTAGTAGTTCCTGTTATAGGTATTGTATATTTGAACTTAAATGTTATTATTAGAAAAAAACATGTTGAAAAGGTAGACTAATTCTACCTGGTTAGGTATATTACTGAAATGTGAGCCTCTTTATAGTCACCTAGTCAAGTTTATAGTTGTGATTCGTGAATGAATGTTTACTACTATTGTTATTCTTGTCTTAATAAATAGCTGTTTTAATGCCCTAGAAGTTTACTTCTTTTTTTCTACTTTTTGGGGGGAGAGAGAAGAGTCTTAGCCATAGGATATCTTACAGAATCTCTTATTTGTCACAACTTTAACAAGATCAGACAAATGTCATGTATGTTATAAAGAACCTTAGAACATGGCTTAGCAAATTAAAATATAACACTTCCATTTTTTAAAAAGATTTTTGAATGGACATGAATAGCATACACACTTTGAAAAAGAAGTAGATTAATATAGGACGGGGCAAAAAATAGCTTCAGGGATTTGTGTGTTTAATATTAAGACATTCACTTGTCACTCATTGTACATATAAGGAACTTGGAGGTTATAGGTTATTTTATTCTGAGACTGTTGTCTCAGTCACTTACAAGCTTGACAAACAAAATGTTGGGGATCTTTAAGAACAGATTTTCAAACAATATACTTTTTGTGGTCTGGGCCATTGTTTTTTATGCTGTACACACATTTGGAGTTCTGCATGTAGTCTTCACAAAGATGAAGTTTGATTATACAGTTGAGGCTTAAAAGAAACGTGACAGGGAATTCCCTGACAGTCCAGTGGTTAGAACTTGGAGCTTCCTTTGCTGTGGGCCCAGGTTTGATCCCTGGTCGCAGAATTAAGATCCCACAAGCCGCTCAGAGTGGCCAAAAAAAAAAAAAAAGACATGTTTAATTGTAAATAATTGGAAACACCCCCACACACACCTTATCAATAGTACGGGAATACTATTAATATTAATAAGGTAATAATAGATAAATTATGATATATCTACGTGATGGAAAGTATGTCAGCATTTCAAACCATGCTTCTAAAGAATATCCAATGATGAAAAACTTGATAAATTAGTCAGTACTGTTGGGCGTAAGGGAGGACAGGAATACATGTCACACTAGCTTAAACTAAAAAGAGTGTGTATTGGCTCACGTCACCAGGAGGTGTAAATATGGCTGGATGCATGGCTCAGATAATGATGCTGGGTCTTTTTCTGTTTCTATCTCTTCCTGGGCTGCTTTCCTCACTGTATTGGCTTAATTGCCTTCACATTATATCACAAGATCTTGTGATATAGTGTGTTATCTTCCTAGTATTATAACCCCAAAGGCAAAAGAGTCTTCCTTGCTAGCTCTAACAGTGAAACCCTATGAAGAACTTTTATTGATTCACCTTAGGCCTGCATCACCTTCTTCGAACCACTCAGTCACTGTAGAGAGGGAGGATAGGTTCCTTGCCCTGCCCTGGGGGAGGAGCACTATAATTGAAAACCCTCACCTAGGAGAGGAAGAGTCAGTCACCATTGCTGTGCACATAGTGAATACATGTCCACTATAAATATGTAATCCATATTATGATTTTATTGGGTGGGGCTAAAATTCATTTTGCTGGGTGGGAAAAATATAGAAAAAATGTCTGGAAAATATGAAAAGTGTCAGGAAAATTAAAATGTGTTTATTTCTTGCAAACCTTTCACAGTGAACCTGCATTTTATTGCTGGGGGGAGAGGGGATGGTTTACAGGGTACAAAGGAACAGAAATCTTACTTTGATCTTGGCGGGGTGGGGGTGGGGGGCGCACCAAACAGTGATTTTTGTCATTGCTCAAAAATTTTTAGAGTTCTTCAGAACCTGAAGCATCTAGCTTTTTAAAATAGGTAATACATGCACATGGTTCAAAAACATGAAACGTTAAAATAAAATTTCCATTTTTGTTCCCTATTTGCCCAGTTCCCATTCCTCCCCATAGGTAACCAAATACACATTTTTATCCCATTCCCTTTTTTTAAACCAAGATGTAGCATATTTAGCATAGTATATATATTGTTCTACGCTTGGTTTTTTAATTTATCTTGGAGATTATTCCATAGAACTATGCAGAGAGATTCCTTATTTCTTTTTATAGCTGCATTGATTGCATGGATGTACCATACTTTATTTAACCAGTTCTCTATTGATGAGAATTTGGCCTGTTTCCTTTTGCTGTTGTAAACTGTGCAGCTTCTTTTTTTTTTTTTTTTTTTAACTTGAGCTATAGCCAAGTTTTCTCCATTTTATAGGTGTCAAAAATTGTGTGAGTCGGGTTTGATTAAATAAGTTGGGCCCTCAAACTGGATGATACTGTTTTAGGTCAGAAACATCTAACTTAAGAATTTCAGAAGTGTTACTTAATAATCCATGTCAGTATAATTGGAATAATTTACCAGTAATTTACCACCTCTTAAAGTTACTACTTTAAAGAACATTGGTTTGAAATATAAGTTTGGGTGTATTTTCAAAAAGGACTGTTGCATTACCTCATGGGTGTATCCTATATAATGAAATTAGAGAGGTTCAAACAAGGATAACTAATGATAAGGATGTCATTATATGATCTCCCATAAGTAATGAGAGACAGCTTTTATGTGCTAACAATGAGATAAATTTTTTCACCCCTAATGTAAATCTGTAAAGTATGAATATCCAACAGAATAAATCTGTACTTGTGTACCATGTCCCAAAATGAACACATGGATCTCAGCAAGAATTAGAAATCAACCCCCATAATTGACAGGAGAGGAACTGAAACATCCAGTGTAAGTGACTTAGCTAAATTTACGTGACAAATTAGTGGCCGAGTCAAAACTAGAGCCCAAGTCTAATGACCTTAATGATGTCTTGTTGGAAATTTTAATTTGAAGACTGAAAGTTTAGGACAGATAAAAGAATGTTCTGATTTATACCATAGACAAATTAGGATCCATTACCTTGAGTGAAATTTTTTAAAGTTTGGTTAATTTTATGAATGGCTAAACCACAGTTGGCTACCTAGGACTTGGATTAAATCTCATCCTTAAGGATAATGAGACTTTGCCCTTTGCCCTAGATGCCCAACATCTAGTATAGCCGTCTAAACATGGTCAAGGCTTGGGAAGCATTGTTAATGGTGAGTCTTGTTTTCCTAGAGCACATTTCTTAAGACCTCTATTGGCAAGAGACACAGGTACATGAACTATGAAACTGACCCTGTTCAGCAGTGACTCCATTCCAACATAGAGTCAAAATTGTCCCTGCCTATTGTGTGTTGTCTTATTTTGGAACATTCACCCACTTTTCGTTTCAATTAAGCAAACACTTATTGAGTATTTTGTAATATACCAGGCTCTGGGGATACCAAGATGAGTAAAAGTAAGTTCTTGGCTTTTGAGAAGCTCATGGTGGGGCAGGTGAGGGGAGAGGGGAGGTGGGAACAGCAAACACACAAGACTCCATCTTAGAGACATGCATGTCATGTAGAAGCATGACTGAGGAGAAAATTTATTTTGCTAAGAAGAGTTGGAGAAAGAATCACAAGGTAAGCCTTGATGAATACCTTTCTCAGGAGTGTTAGGGGTGGGGAGCATCATAGGAGAAAAGTGGGAAGTTTGTTGGAAGGCGCGGTGGATTAGAATTCCTAGCAGAGAGACCAGTGTATGCCAAAGCAGAGATTTTGAAGTGCATGGCGTATTTGGGGGGAAGAAAGAATAGATTTGGTTGGTGTAGATGGGTACGTAATTGCTTTGGGAAGATGTCAGGACATGAGTTATTATGTAAGTGGGTTGGAACTCTTATGAACTTCAGTGGATTTTTAAAAATCCCTTTAACACTGTTCAAGTGCTTGCTTTTTCATATATTGCTTAAATTCTTTGTTTTTTAAAAAGCATTTAATACGTAGGTTAAAATTTCAATTTCTCTTTTAAAAACATTTCATTTATGCTTTTATAAATTATAGTTATCACCTCTTCATCTGACATAAGGGAATTCAGTTAGCAATATTTATTTAATACTTTTCCTATATTCCCTATTTTGACTAATGGTATTGTGTGTAACCAAGTCAGCAATAGTCTTTAGAGATAACTTTTCCCCTTTCTTGTGCCCATATGATGTGTCCTTTTTATTTTACATCCTTAACATCGCATGTATTTATTCTATCCCCTTCCTCTTCTCCCTGTTCTACTACTTGGATCAGACCTTCATCATGTCTTGGCCAGACTGTTGTAATAGTATCCAGTGGGCTACTTCATTACTACCAGAATGCTCTTCCTAAAACCCAAGTCTAATTCCCTATAAAACATTTTAGTGCGTCTCCATTTGATCTTAACTCCTTGCTAGACTTGTACAGTTCTACTGTCTGATCCAGTTTATCTCTTATCAGCTCTACACACATGCTGTGTTTCAGCCCAATCAGACTATTGATGGTTCTCCCAAATATGCAATGCCATTTCAAGCTTCCATGCTTTTGCATAGTTAATTGTTTTATTTCCGGTGCCTTTTCTCATCCCTGGGAACTTCTATTCCTACTTTTAGACCTGGTTCAGGTAACTTTTCCCTCTTCTAACTCATTCAAGAGTAGTTGATTACTCCTCTTCTGAGCTGCCACTGTACCTAGTATGTGTCTCTGTTACTGCTTTTATTGTGTTATATTGGTGTTTCATTTGCATATCTGTCTCAGACCATGAATAGCTTGAGGGGAAAGACTTAATTTGCATTTGTTGAGCAACATTTAATTGCTGGTTTATACTAAAGATCATTATCGTTGAGTATAAATAACAGATATAAATAATATATAATAGATATTCTACACAAAAGAATTATTCTAAAGACTTCTCAAAATATCTTCAGTGTAAAAATCATGCCAGTGTAGGAAGTGAATAGTTTCCTGTAGCGTAGTTTGTATTGATGGTGTGATTCACTGAGCTGCAAATGACAGGTTAGTGATGTCATGAAGGCTGCAACATGGTGTTGCAGATCATAACACAGGACTGCCTAATTATAAGAAACCAATCAGTAACGTATCAGCTGTGCCAATTCTCATGTATTTATACATTTCAGCAGTAACACTTAAAAATTGAATTGCAATTATGCAAAAAATTTACATTTCACTTCTTAACCCATGCAATATGAAAAACCAAAATAACATATTCACAAAATGCTGAGGGCTGGATTAAGTCTTATCTCAACTGTAGTGATTTGGGAGAGTTAGGTAGAAGTTAGAAATATCATTAGCTGGAGCCAGTCAGTTCCCAGAAGTTGCAGGTAGTCAGTCTTGTACTACAAGAGGCATTCAGACATGGTAGGAAATGTAAAGGTTCCTGCCTTCAACAATGTTATAATCAGTTCAGTAATTGAAGTTAACCTTCTGGCAACTCCTCGTCCTACTGATGTGTGCCTCTCAGCTTCTACTTACCTCATATCCTGGTCAGTTTTTTTTTCCTAATCCATTATGGGCTAAGAAACCAAAAATAAATGGGCTTTGAGTCCAGATTCTTAGACTTGGTGATAGGTGTAAATCAAAGATACTTTGCTTCCAAGTTCAGGGGTGCATTCTGAAGATTTGGGTTGCAGAAAAGTCATTTTCTGGTTCTAGCTATTCCCATATATTATTGAACAGTTACTAGAGAATAACTGAGAAGAACTGATTTCCAAAGGTGAGAGTAGGTTTTATAGCTATGATTCTTTACTCCAAGTCTTCCCTGAGGAGGTGACGCATAAGCTGTAATGACATGCAGTGGTTAATGGGATGAAGAGAGGTAGAAAGAAAAAGGAATGTCATGTAAAGGTGAGAACAAGTTTGGCAACTTGTGAGGTAAGGCCAGGGTGGCTGCAGCAAAGTGGATGAGGGAGAGCTTGGCAGGAGATACGGTTGGGTGCATAATCGAGTCACATTTTGGTGATTTTTGAACTTGATTTTAAGAGCAATGGGAAACCATTTTTGAGAAGAGGAATGAGATAATTTACATCTTATGAAGATTATTCTGGCTGCTTACCCTAAGAAGACTGGAATTTGAAAGTTAAAAAGGAGAATGGGAAGGTTATAGTCTGTGGAGAGATGAAAGTGGCGTGGTAGACTAGGGTGGTGGTGGGGCGGGGGGGAGTGGATGGACTTGGGATTCACGTTCAAGGTAGAATCAGTAAGGACTTTTTATGTTCCAGCGGTATGATTGCTTTTAGTTGTTTAGTTATCTCCCGTTACAGTTTCGTGTCTGCTGTTCTCTTTTCCCCTTTCTTGTTTTGTCCAGCATGCAAACTCCCATTTATCTTTCACAACCTGGCTCAGAAGCCACTAACTCTCATGACATGATTTGATGTATACACTGGCATGTTCATTATTTATTAATTGCTTTTTTAGTTTAATCAGTTTTATTGTAGTCAAACCTAAATTACAGGGTTAGGAAGTGAATGAGTGATTATGAACTTTACGCACTACTCAGAATTTGATCCCAACTCTAAGAGAAGTGTTCCAGAGGATTTTCATATGTTGAGCATAATTCAATTCCTGATACTTATATTTGTGAGGCAGAGTGCCAGTGCTTCACAGGCAGTATCTTTATACAAGGAAATAATTTTCCTCCAGAGGGCGCACATTACAAAGCCATTGTGGTCAGCTAAAACTGATTCTATACTAAGATCAAACACCTCCCTCCATCTACTGGTCATAGGAAAAATTCGTCTTGTGTTACATATTTTTGAGCTTTCTACACTCATGTGCATTTTTTCTTTCATGTGCCTTTATGAGACAATACAAAATTTCTCATAAGTATCTGCAAAAAAAGTTTACCTGTACTTGGATTTAGAAATAGCTGTTCTTGTCTTTTTCTGTTTACTTTCAGGCACAATTCTGAATTTGGCATAAACTTGCCCTTTGTAATGACTCATAGCTGAAGGAAATAATCTTCTCTCTTCCTAAAATAATAGTTTTTACTACACTAATTTATGTATATTTTATAATCCTCATCATTAAATTGAATATCATATCCTGGAACTATTTTAAACTCTTGTTTATACTGCTCCACAAAATAGTGTTACTCCAATTTTTCTTTGTGCTTTATTGTTCCATAACTAGGAACTGAATTAATGTGATGAAAAGTCACATAAAACTATATAAATAAATTTTGTTTTATTTATTTTGATTTGTTATAAGACTAAAGTATGTTAATATAACTAAACAGCTGTTGAGTAATGTGGAATGCACAAAAAGCAAATATTCTTATAAACATATAGTTATATTTAGTAATAGAGTACTCTGCTATATATAGATTACCATCCTAGGTAGTTAGGCCATGTTAGAATAATGAAATTTCGACTTAGGGAGTAGCAAAAACTAGATTATGGAACTAAAGATTAATAGTTAACATTTACATAATAATTAGTATTTACATTGATTTTTCTCAAGTTCCATTATCAACAAAAGGTTAACCACTACAGAATTGAAGATCATAACCAATATTTCTTTACAATTTGCTTTTGTGTTGATTCTATGGAAATCGTAGTTTTGATCTGAAGGAAAGAAATGATTCTACAGTAGTTCAAGACCCCCGGTGGTTGCCTGAAACCAAGGACAGTACTAAACCATATATATGCTATGTTTTTTTCCTATACATACATACCTGTAATATAGTTTAATTTATAAATTAGGCACAGTAATAGGTTAACAAGAATAATAGAACAATTATAACAATATACTGTAATAAAAGTTGTACGAATGTGGTCTCTGTCCTTAATCAACTCCTTCAACTTTGCCAGAAATGTGACAATGACTTCTTCATTAGCAGATGTAGCCTCTCCAGTAATTTTTATATTTTTCGGTCCAAACCTGTTCCTGAAACTATGCAACCATCCCTTACTTGCAGTAAATGGCTTGGTGTCACTCGTTTCAGGGAATCCTTTGCTGAAGTCTTTGTATAGGCTCAATGTTTTCTGGCATAATACATCATTACCATCAGTCAGAACATGTTTTCTGTTCATGTCCTTCACCCACAGATTTAATGCCTTTTTCATCTTAACTAAGTACTTTTCACACACTGTGGCTGTAACTTCTGCAACAGCAAAGCTAGCACAAATTTCTTTTTTCCTTCACAATTTCATGGATAGAAGATTCGTTCTTACCATGGATCTTAGCAACCTTAGCATACATTTTTTTTCTTTTCCTTAAGTTGAGAACTTTCACCTTTTCAGTTAAAAGAAGCACTTTAGGGCCTCACTTTGGCATATGTGAATTTCTGCCATCACTACTTTTGAGCTTTGGGGCCATTATTAAGTACAGTAAGGGTAACTTGAACAGGAGCACTGTGATACCACAATAGTGGATCTGATAACTGAGCCCGCTGTTAAGTGACTCACAGGTGGGATATGCTGGACAAAGGGATGATTCACATTCAGGGTGGAACAGAGAGAGATGGCAAGAGATGTCTTCGTGCTACTCAGAATGACTCACAATTTAAAACTTACGAATTGTTTATTTCTGGAATTTTCCAGTTTCCATACCTCAACTGACGGAGCAACTGAAACCATAGAAAGTGAAACCATGGATAAGGAGGGACTACTGTATTCTGCTATCCACGTGATTTTGGGTTTTCCCCTTGTTATTTAAATAATGGTTAAATATCAATGGGGTTTCACCTATGTAATTAAATTGTTTGTTTTTTATAAATGTGTGGATTTTCTCTTAACAGTATTCACATTTTAGCAATGTGTGAGTTTCTTTTCTTTTTCTCCTTCATTTTAATATCTCTTTCTAACACAGGAATACTCTGAAGATAGTAACTCTGAGCCGAATGTGGATTTGGAAAATCAGTACTATAATTCCAAAGCATTAAAAGAAGATGACCCAAAAGCAGCATTAAGCAGTTTCCAAAAGGTTCATATTTTTTCTGGCTGATTCTGTGTCTTATATTTTTCTAAATGATGTCTTAAATCAAGTAAATTCCAAGTGATTTTATCTCAGTAATACGTTTGGATACTTAGTGATAATCCTGTAAAATAAGTTTGCATTATGCAACAAAAGCAAATATTTCAAAAGGGCTATCCTTTTGTTTTTTCCAATCAGGTTATCTATAGAGCAGGGCCATTGTCCTGAAAAGCTAGTATGGTTCTGGCAGAAAGAGAATCAACATGCTGGTCAATAGTTATTATCCCTGCAATCGTGTTCCTTTGTCTTTGGGTGACAAATCACACAGGTGTGGTTTCATTATTAAATAGTGTGATTTCTTTACTATTGATAAACTTTTGGGTTATTCTTACCAGCGGATTTTTCAGAGGAATAAAAAGTACTTCTGAGATTGTATAATCAAGAAATAGTTCTTATTTAATCTTTTGATGAAGAAACTTCAAAATAAGCTCACTTATCCTTAAGTAAGCATTTTAAGGCTAGTTTCTTAAGCCTATTAAATATGACATTGAGAAGTAGAGTTCTTGGGGCAGTGTTTTTCATGCATATAATGTAAAATTAGTTTACAACTTAGATATTGTCATTAGAAAATAACGGCATTAAATTATACTGGAAGTTTCTTCTTTTTTTAGGTTTTGGAACTTGAAGGTGAAAAAGGAGAATGGGGATTTAAAGCACTGAAACAAATGATTAAGATTAACTTCAAGTTGGTAAGATTTGTTTTGAGAGGAATTAAACTGTTAATGAAATTCTGTACTTAAAAACCTCATGGCGGGCTTCCCTGGTGGTGCAGTGGTTGAGAGTCTGCCTGCCGATGCAGGGGACACGGGTTCGTGCCCTGGTCCAGGAGAATCCCACATGCCGCGGAGCGGCTGGGCCTGTGAGCCATGGCCGCTGAGCCTGCGCGTCCGGAGCCTGTGCTCCGCAATGGGAGAGGCCACAACAGTGAGAGGCCCGGGTACCAGAAAAAAAAAAAAAAAAAAAAAAAAAAACCTCATGGCAACAAAATGTCATTATATCTACTTCTCTAAAATAATTCCGTTGATACGTTTCCATATTTAGCCTACTTTTCATTTGTGACTACAGTAGTACTGAATTTTAAAAATTCTGCATAGGCTACAAAGTTTTCTGTTTAAGAAAGCTTATCTTTTCGATACATGGGCAGTATTTAGCTGCATTATTAATAGAATGACTTTTCCCTGCCAGCCTAAGTCAGTCAGTAGAGCATGAGACTCTTAATAGAGAGTGACTTTTCAACAAACTATTAGTGTTTATTTCGGAGTTCTGATGTTCTACTTTTTATTATAAAACGTTCTTCTTCCACTGATTAGGGCCAAAACCTTCATGGCTCCTCTCTTTGTCTCTCACCCCACAAATAATCCATTGGGAAATCCAGGTGGCTTTATATATCTTCAGAATACATTCAGTATATTTTATAATTTAGAGGGCTATGGAAGCATCAGGTGTCTCAGGGGATGGAGATTTTGATTGAACAATTACAGTGACGTTACAGGCCCATGTTCAACTCCTAAGATTCTGTGATTTGAAATAATACCAAGAGACCCTATAGAAATCTACTATTTTATCATACTAGCAGTCGTTTAGTTTTTGAGCCTGTTTAAATGTATGCCACCCGTGGGAATTGATTTTACCATTTTACCTTGAGCCAGGATAGGAAGCAAGTGAAAGGAGAGGATTATCTGTATTTTGTGTTATTTTGCCTACCTTCCTTCTCTACCTTTTATTTGCTGTAGTAGCATCTCTGAATAAGTTGTGGTTTACAAGAGTAGTTTCAGCATCCATCCCTGCCACCTCATTTTTGAGTTAGATTCAGAGTCGGACTCATGTTTCTGTGTAGTCCTCTTGGGCAGTAGAAAGTTGGAAAGGTTTGTTGTCAGCTGCTCTGTGCATTCACCACTGCAAGTAAAAACCAGTAAACCTAATCGTCCCTCGATCTTTAATTACAGTAACATAATTTTTGAAAAATTAGCATTCAAGTTACTGTGGCATAAGGAAATGAAGTCAAAACTAACTTTTTGCTAAAATCCTATTTCAGGATCAAGATATAATCTCAAAGTTGGGACAGTCATATTTCTGATTTCCATTTTGCTAGGAGACTCGTTCTATAACTTGGGTTTCAGTGGCTCATTGAGAGGGTGTTATCTATTATTTACCCCCACGTGGTGCTGGTATACTTGGAAACGAAAGTAGTTTGATGTATATTGCTAAAGCTTTTCTCATTGTTCTGTTTTTTCCTCACCTACCCCTACTAGTTTTGTTTTTCGTAATTCACTTGCTTAGAACGTTTCAGGGAGTCTTCTCATGTTTTTCTTTTCTTGTCCTTCATGCTATATACCAGGGCAGAACATAGTCATAAGCAGAAAAATTAGTGTCATTAATTTATGCTTCACCCTAATAAATTTACATGTTCTGTTATTCAAGAAAAAAAGCATTGTATCTGCCATTGCTCCACCTCTGTGATTAAAAGTAGAGTATATTGTTAATCCCAATAAAAAGAGGGATTAACAGCACTTGGAGATTGTGGGGACTGTGGATGCAGGTTATAAGGTTAGACTCATAAGTTGACTTATATGATATGCTCTGAGGGATGATAGACCCTCTGCCAAAATATTTAAGTGCTGGAAATTTCACTAATAGTCCTTTATTTCCTCAGATCTTTCATGTTTCCTGGAATAACCACAGTAATGCAAATAGTCCTGCAAGAAATAGCAACAGTAGCTACATCTGCTATTGAGTAGAGCCTTAGGTGGGAGGACTTTTCCCCTTTTTAGGGGTTGGGAGGACTTTTCTTGATAGTGGGATGAGTACCTGGGCTTGAAGAGATTCTTTCACTTCACATTTTAATATAAGAGCCTGCCAATAATAGGGAGAGAAGAAATACGTAACTATTGATAGAGAGCTTCCTGATGAAGGGGTAAATTTTTAGGAAAGAACATTTGAAAAGTAGGACTTATTTCTACCTTTTGGTCTATGAATATTTGAGTAGTTTTTGTGATTTAAATAAATGTGCTTGTTGTGCCGTGAGGAACAATATCTGAAATTTGGAAAATCTATAAGTGGTACTTTTTCAAAGCCTAACTTCAAAAATTTGATTCATTTACTGAGTAATCTAGTAATTTAAAATTTAAGCTAAAATGTTTATAATGTTTCTGTCATATAGTTTCTCTATTATTGAAAAACTATTATTTTTCAATTAGCTGGTAATATGTACTATAATCTTAATCATGTGTATATATCTTAGTAAATAAATATGTACCTAGTAATGCATTTTTCTTCCCTCATAGACAAACTTTCCAGAAATGATGAACAGATATAAACAACTATTGACCTATATTCGGAGTGCGGTCACAAGAAATTATTCTGAAAAATCCATTAATTCTATTCTTGATTATATCTCCACTTCTAAGCAGGTTAGATCTGTTTTTCCCTCTAAGTACTTATCAATATATTTATCATTTATACTGAGGGCTTTCTTTTTTTGTTTTTAAGGCCTAGAGGTTTTATTTAAGCAGTTATGCTCATTTTTATTTTTAGTGTGCTTTAAAAATAATGTGTATTTTATTCTTGATTACAGTACTAATTGTATAATATTAAAAGATTATAACCCTAGCTTAATCTCTTTAAATATCATCTTCAGATCTTCAGGTCTGCACACAACTTTTGCAGGCTTATATTAGACTCCCATACAGTTACTATCACAGTTCCTTCTAATAAACTTCATCAGCACTTCAGCTAGCCACCCTGAGCTGTTAATACTTAACAGTGAGTGGTTTGTGTACATTTGATTAGATAAAGATCCTTGTGAGGAGAACCTGTACTCATATCGATTAGTAATTGGCATTACTCATTAGGTGTTCAATTCAATAAGTGCTGCTATTACAAAGAATAGGTGGATGATGGATGATGAAACTACAGTGGGTATGGGGAATGATAGTGCTTTCATTATTCTAGTCTTTGATTATTAAGAAAAGCAATGATTATTTTATTGCTAAGGTAATTTTTAATTGGACTGTTTGTTTATATTCTTTTAAGCAACATAGTCCTAAGTTTCAGCTTTCTTACGCTATGATATTTGAGAACAAGAAGTATTTTCTATATCACTTAGCATTTCTTAGAACATTTGATAACTCTTCGTACTCAAAAAATGTTCATCTCAGAACCAGCATCTTTCATTCTGTCTTTTCTGCTAGATGTTGTTTTATTTCTTGAGGCAGTTTATTTTTACTGTTTATATCTAAAATATATGTAATGGAAATAGAGGAAGATAAACTTATGTTCAGAACATTAGCACTTAATGGCACTAATTCTAGAGTTGTTAAATATCAGGGGGCTTTTCTTAAGTGGAAAAATATTTTCTGAGTTTTACAAACATGTGTTATCAGAACTTTTTTTTGTACATTATTCATAAATGGTATGCCAGATATTGGGGGGGGGATTAAGTAATTTAAAACTTTAAGATTGTGTGTTGCTTCATGCTATTATATGTAAGCTTTTTGTCTTTTTGAAAGTAAGTATAGATATTGGTTGGGCAATACTTGACTTACTGTGCAATCAGCAGTCGTGAATAAATAGGCAACCTTTTCTGAAAGTATCAAGCTTTCCTGTTAAGTAGAGACCTAGAGAATCAGGTATTCAAACAAAGGTAGAGCCAGAAGCGGGGGGGAGGGGGACAGAGGAGCTTATCATAATGCAAAACAAACAGCAATTTCCATTAAAAAAAAGTCAGACTTATGAACTGATGGTGTTAGACTCAGCTAAAATTGTGCTAGACTTTTCCCTCCACTCAGCTCCAACAGTTTACCAGTAACTTAAAAGCTTGTAGTCCAGTTAATTGATTAGTGACATTTATAGAAGAATTTTTGAGGGAAGAGGCTTATTCTTTGTTTCTTTAACAACTTACTTAGTGTTTGCCATATAGTAGGCCCCAAATAAGAGTTGAGTGCATAAGATATACACTATTAATAATAAACAGCACAACTAGTTCTATGTGCATGTCATTTACTTTGCTAATATAGAACAAGTTATTAGATTGAAAAGGACAAACCTATACTACTAGAGCATTAGACATTTCCTGGGTTTTATTTTTTTTTAACGCATAAAAACACATCTTGGCACTTTTTGTAAATTTGGTCTGTACTTTGCTAAGGTTTTGTTAATTTTGTGGACTGTCACAGACATTCAGTAAGATACAGATAGTGTATCTTATGTATATTAAAGTTCAAAGATGCACTTTTAGTTTGCTCAAATTAACTTTATTAACAGGTACAAATTTGCTGTTTACAATTATAGAATTCTGATTTTTTATGTCAGATGGATTTACTGCAGGAATTCTATGAAACAACACTGGAAGCTTTGAAAGATGCTAAGAATGACAGACTCTGGTTTAAGACAAATACAAAGGTAACAATTATAATTACATTTTTTTCTTTTGAAGAGTGGGTGGGTATCCTTGATAAACTCTTTAAAGGTGCACCTTCTGTTGAAATCTTTTAATTTTAATAAGTTTATTTTTTTACAGTTGGGGAAATTATATTTAGAACGAGAGGAATATGGAAAGCTTCAAAAAATTTTACGCCAGTTACATCAGTCCTGCCAGGTAACATT
Source organism: Hyperoodon ampullatus (assembly GCF_949752795.1). Lineage (NCBI taxonomy): Eukaryota > Metazoa > Chordata > Mammalia > Artiodactyla > Ziphiidae > Hyperoodon > Hyperoodon ampullatus. The sequence continues at coordinate 88,274,631 of NC_136916.1, forward strand.
CTTTTATTTTTTCTTAATATTTCTTCATAATAAAAAAGCATAAGAAAAAAATTGTATTTGAAACATTGTTTAGGGATGTTTTTGTTCAAGCATCATTGCAAAAATAAAATTTGGAAAATACGTTACCGGAAAGCTAATTTTTTCTGAGAATTACATTTCTTCCTCCTAGTCCTAATTTCAGTCCTTATCTTTGTAGAATGAGGCATAGGTATCAATAAATGAACAGACCAGTCATTAATTCTAAGAATAAGCCTTTTAATTATGTACGCTATGAAAATCGGAAAGGATATTACAGACATACATCATAAAGATATTTTATATTCTAGTTTTCATGTATGAATCCTCTGTAACACCACTGTCCCATAGAACTTCATGTGATGTTAGAAACATTCTGTATCTGTGCTCTCCAATATGGTAGCATCAGATACATGTCATCAGGCACTTGAAACGTGACTAGTGAGATGAAGGTACTGAGTTTTTAATTTAATTTAAATTTCGATAACCATGTGGTCTGGACAGTACACCTGTATAACTTTCTAAATGTGAGCTGTAATTTTGTATTCCCTTTTTTGTCTTGATCAATAAGTTACTTGATATTAGTTTAAATATTATGTAGAAATACTGTTTTAAATATTTTTATGCTCTTTCAATGCCATGTACTCTTATTTTAATTATGTATGTTATGTCTGTGAATGGGTAAAAAGTTAATCAGAAAAGTGTTCTAAATCATCTGCAGATATTTTCATTTAATAATTTTACCTTTTTTTTAGTTTTTAAAAACAGGAAAATGTTTTAGATTTCATAATAGGTTTGGTTTATAAGGCAGATCAGTTCATACTTAACTAGAGTTATTATCATTTATATTATAATTTATCTGTTGACAGATTGGTCTTCTAGATTGTGAACTTTTTGAGATCAGGGACATTGGCTTATTTAAATTTGTATTTCCCCAAGGTAGACCCAGTACCTGGTACTAGGAAGGCACTTGAGAAGTGTTTTGATTGAATCAGTGGATCTAAAGTAGTTGTGAAGATTTGGAGAAGACCATTCATAATCTCCTAGATAAAACAAAACATTGCAACTTTTATACATAAAAAAATACCTCTGGCCACTTTTTTCCTATTGAATGACTAGAAAATACAAAAATGACTAAAAAATGGGTTCCTTTTTGGCCATTGAAGGTCATGTTCTTAGTAATCTAGGTCCCAGTTGAAATTTGTAATGCATTTTCCCACAGAATTAGTATTATAAGTGTAAGGTTCTCAGGGTAACTCAAGTAAAAATCACTAGGTTGAATCTGAATTCTGTCTTGACTAAATGTTCATTATTTGCTTTCCTAGACTGATGATGGAGAAGATGACCTGAAAAAAGGCACACAGTTATTAGAAATATATGCTTTGGAAATTCAAATGTACACAGCACAGAAAAATAACAAAAAACTTAAAGCACTCTATGAACAGTCACTTCACATCAAGTCTGCCATCCCTCATCCACTGATCATGGGAGTCATCAGAGGCAAGTTTGGTTTGGAAAGGGTAGGCAGTGTCATGGGAAGATATCAAGGTGTCCTTACATATGATTGAATGACTCTGAAGGTTGTTTGTTTTAGTGAAAATAAAAGGCAAAGTAGTGAAGTCAAAGAAATGATCTAGTCTTAGAAGGGAATTAGGATGAATCTTTGTCTTTGTAAAATTTACATCAGTAAAGATATTATTAATAAAAAATTCACCATCAGAAGTTCTATTGTTGAATTGTAATGATATATGTATATAATTACTTTCTTTTTTAATGATTTATTTATTTTTTATTGAAGTATAGTTGATTTACAATGTGTTAATTTCTGCTGTACAGCAAAGTGACTCAGTTATACATATATATACATTCTTTTTTGTATTCTTTTCCATTATGTTTTATCACAGGATATTGAATATAGTGTGCTGTGCTGTACAATAGGACCTTGATATTTATCCATTCTATATGTAATAGTTTTCTATTAACCCCAAACTTCCAGTCCATTCCTCCTTCCGCCCACCCCCTTGGCAACCACAAGTCTGTTCTCTGTCTGTGAGTCTGTTTCTGTTCTGTAGATACGTTCATTTGTGGCTTTATTTTATATGAGTAATATCATATGGGATTTGTCTTTCTCTTTCTGACTTACTTCACTTAGTATGATAATCTCTAGTTGCATCCATATTGCTGCAAATGGCATTATTTCATTCTTTTTCATGGCCAGGTAGTATTCCATTGTGTATATGTACCACATCTTCTTTATCCATTCATCTGTTGATGAACATTTAAGTTGTTTCCATGTCTTGGCTACTGTGAACTCTGTGAACATAGGGATACATGTATCTTTTTGAATTATAAGTTTCTCTGGATATATGCCCAGGAGTGGGATTGCTGGATCATATATGGTAATTCTGTTTTTAGTTTTCTGAGGAACCTCCATACTGTTTTCCATAGTGACTGCACCAATTTAACATTCCCACCAACAGTGTAGGAGGGTTCTTCCCTTTCCTCCACACCCTTTCCAGCATTTGCTATTTGTAGACTTTTTAATGATGGCCATTCTGATTGGTGTGAGGTGGTAGCTCATTGTAGTTTTGATAAAATTACTTTCTACTTCAACTGAGAATAAAGATTTGCAAATGCTTGTTTGGCTGATATTTAATGAAGAGCTTGCTTTTAAGAATTAAAGTATGTGCCCTTTACACGCTACAGGAGCTAGTAGTCTTCAAGATATAGAATTAAAAGACTGGAAGCACTGAAATAGTTTTCATTTAATTTTTATAAAGTGTTCAATCTTATTATTACAGAACTGAAAATGTCCTCTTTTCTCCTGTTTTATTCTTTACAGAATGTGGTGGTAAAATGCACTTGAGAGAAGGTGAATTTGAAAAGGCACACACTGATTTTTTTGAAGCCTTCAAGAATTATGATGAATCGGGAAGTCCAAGACGAACCACTTGCTTAAAATATTTGGTCTTAGCAAATATGCTAATGAAATCGGGAATAAATCCATTTGACTCACAGGAGGTATGTTTGTGCTCTAATTCTTCATTTCTATCAGCTATCTCTTGTGAAAATAAATGTATTCTTTCTTTGTACATACACAGTTAATTCTTCTTCTTTTTTTTAACTGTTTAGGCCAAACCTTACAAAAATGATCCAGAAATTCTAGCAATGACGAATTTAGTAAGGTAAGCTTTAATATTTCAGTTAAGGTAAATTACCTTAAAGTAGTGAATAAATAGGAGAGAGGAGAGAACTTTTCAGAATTCAGTTAATACTCAGTGTTTGCTCTCTTGTATTTTGGCTTGAAGTATACCAAAGTTGATGAAATTTTTGAAGTCATTTATTTTACTGTTTCTGTTAGTCACGAGATTTCATAAGTATTCATTATCTGTATGAGTGTGTGCACACACTGTTTTTCAGTAGAAAGCTGTAGAGGCTTTAAAACAATTTCACAATGTTACAGTTTCTACCTGCCTTAATCCAAAATGAAATTATGAATTGGTCTACATTAGTCAAGAATTTTCAGTAAGACAGTTTCTTTACTGGTATATTTTCTTAATTGATAAGATTAAAAATCACCTTAAATAAATTTGCCTCAGCTAAATTTCTGACGTAAGGAGCAGCAGAGGTGTCATACTGGTAAGAAATCTAAGGATTTATTGTTGCCTTTTGTGGAGAAAGATATGACTAATTATAGCTAATGACTAAAAAACCTGCCATAATCAATTAGTATTAAACAAAATTAAAGAAAATGAAACCAAGCAAAGAGCCTAGAAAAGACCTGTTTTTGTAAAAGAAATCAATGAACAAGAAAAATTTTCCTCTGGGCCAGGAATAGATGGAGCCTAGGCTTTAATGGGCTTTCTTTATAGAAAACTGAGGGACTTACTAGGTTTCAAGTCCATTGTTTAGATTGTACATCTGAGAACCAAGACAGGAAGAATGTAGTTAGGGACATGGGGCAAGGTTGGGTTTTTTTGTTTGTTTTCAGATACATGTAGGTAATTTAGGTGACCAGACATTGTCTTAATAGTCTTTTTTTAATTTAAAAAAGTACTGTTAGGCTATAAATTATGAGTCACCTACATATAAATTTTATATACCTGGAGAGAATAGCTTATTTCATAATACTGTTTAAGCTTCTATGTAAAATGTCCTCATTTACTTTGTTTTTATTTGGCTATGACTTTTACAAGTTACTAGGCTTTTTGTTTGTTTGAAACCTTAATTTTAGCTGTAAAAAATAAGGAAGATTTTATTTTAAGGGGACTACGAATGGTTAGGGGATAAAAAACTTAAACTGAAACATTAAAAAATCAGTTTCTTTTTTATTGTTTACTTCTTTAGTTTATCTTAATATATATTTGTTGAATTAAGTTGATTTTAATTATGAAAGGAGGCTTCTCCATCTTTATTTCAAATAGTTTATTCTGCCTACATTTGGCCACATTAAGAGATTATTCGTTTAGAGGTTAGCTTCATAATACTTTAAAAAAATGTTTATTAAGTTAAATTGCTAAGCAACAGTTTAACTTTTAAAACTCTTAAAGAAATATTGAGGGAAAGTTTTGCCCTAGACATTAATATTTTGTTCAAATTAAATTGGTTAAATGCATTAAATGGATTAAAGTACTGATTTATCAGACCTTAAAAAGTAATGGCTATATTTGTATATTTATTATGTCTTACAATTTACTCTAGTGAAGCCTCTGTATTGGAACTCTGAAACTTATTTTAATGATAAATTTTGAAAGAAGTGGCCTGTGGTGTCCCACATTTTGTGTAAGATTTTTTTTTTAAGCCACTTAAATAGTAGAAGAATGTCTTTTGGTTAAAATAATATGTGTGCAAGTGTTTTCACTATTTGAATATATCCTCCTATAGTATTATATATTACAATAATATATTTGGGGTAGGTAAGAAAAGTAATGCTTCCTAATTTTATCTTCCTAGTCAGTTGCCAGCAGACTAGAGGAAAATAATTCCTGTTGAAGCACTTGAATCACCTGTCCCTAACATGAAGTTACATTGCGACCCAACAGATGGAAGCACAGCAGAGGGCGTGCAGAATGGCTGATGATATGTCTTACATATAAAGCAGACAGTGGTGCCATATCCAGAAGGTTGGCTTCTTCCTTCTCAGCACCTTTAGCAATCCCCATAGTGCCTCCGAGAGTAGATAGTAGACATCTCAGAGAATCATGAATGTAAATCAGCCTTTGGCCTTCTGCAGCAGTGTCCATCACTCTCTACTTTGTGTGTGTATCCCATTTGGCACTAATTATCTGCCACCAATGTTTCTGCTGTATAGCTCAGTGGAATTTTAAGGCTAGAGAGAATTGAGAATCAAATGTTCCCTTTAAGAAGTTTTGGCAGTTGCTGGTACCTTTCTAGAAGATAAAAATTAGGAAGCTGCATTTCTGAATAACCTTCAGAGAGGATATACTGTCTTATATCCAAACTCCTCCATACAGTAGTATGCATGAAACCTGGTTTCTTAGGGATTAAACGCACAATTTAACTTAAAAGCATCAAGCATTAAACAGTTATTAAAGTGTTGTCAATTCTTAATACCAATATTTAGAGAAGATTTTAATTAGCTATGTATAAATATAATATTATAGCCCCAGAAGATATAATTTATCTTTCCTTTATAAAACCAAAAGCATTAAAAAGGAAATTCATTTTATTTTCAGAAGGATACGTGTGTGTTTAATTCCAATTTCCATGACAAACTATAATACAATTTAGATTTTTGCATATAAAAATTGAGAAATAGGCTCTTTGGTTTATCTGATTTAATATATGACTTCTTCATGTTTGACAAAATTTATGCTTTTCTTTTTCTGTTAGTGCCTATCAGAATAATGACATCACTGAATTTGAAAAGATTCTAAAAACAAATCACAGCAACATCATGGATGATCCTTTCATAAGAGAACACATTGAAGGTATGTTCTTTCTGCTGAAATTGTTACTTTCTTTGTCAATGTCAAACAGTACTTCTTAATGGAGCTACATGGAATTGAGCTGTTTTTCTTCTGTTTATTGCAAAATATAGAAATGTTTCTAAATGCTGTCATGGAATGGAATATTCCTTAAAATTATAAAGCTGTTTTAAAGAAATCACTAGCCAATTTCATTTATTAATGTAATCAAGTTCTTATATGATGTCCATTTCATTTAAGGTGGCTGTCCCTTTTACCTTCTTATTCTAATTTAGATATTGTTGCATGTTTATTACTGATGTTGAAGTTCAAAGTTAATTTTTAGGATTTATTTTTGACGACAAAAGTTTTGAAAACAGCCTGCTATTGATAATGCTGAGATGCACTTACTTTGAAAAGGTAGGCTAACACTGTACCAACAAATGTATGAGATTTTTAATAAGTTCTGATTAACAAAGATAAAAGTCATCTCTTTGTTCTGGAACCACTTATACCTCCAGTGTTCCTACCTGTTATGGAGCTATTTGAGAGTTTTTAATAACCATTTGGAACAACTTATTCAAATACTTAAATTCCAGATGCATTAAGAAAATCCAAAGATTAGAAGTAATGTCCTTTTGTTCCTCACCTTCCTTTCTCTTTCCTTCAACAGACATTTTTAAAGTTCTTATTTGAACTTAGAACGATACTATATTTTGTGGGCATAGAAAAATGTAGAAGTCTTGTGCATGAACTATTTTTTTTAAAGGACACTTACATGAAGAACTAGGGACAATTGTAAAATCGTTGTATAAAATGTACTACTCTAGGTTTTGAGAGAGCATAAAATAAGGAACTTGGCGGGTACAAATTAGAGCTTCCTGAAATAGGAAACTGTAGAGGAAATGATGAGCAGTGAAGTATTATTGAGAAGGCAAGAGGATATTTTAAGTAGTATCACAACGTGAGCAAAATCAGGGGGGTGGGAACAAAAAAAAATTATGTGAAAGACAGCGTTTAATCATACTATGCGTCTGTTGAACCCAGATGTTTTTAGACACAAATACCTTATGTTCTTGCTAGGAAGAAAGATGTATTTTGAGAAGATAAATGATGTAATTAATATAATTTAGAAGTACATAGTGATTCATAAAGATATACAAACTAGTAAATACAAATGTGTTATTTTAACTTTTTTCTTTCAGAGCTTTTGCGAAACATCAGAACACAAGTGCTTATAAAATTAATTAAGCCTTACACAAGAATACATATTCCTTTTATTTCTAAGGTACTTTTATTCATTGATTTTAATATTTATATAATTTGTAGTTATAAATGCAGTCTACCTATCTTCTATTTAAAAGAGTGATTCTTGTTAACATTTTGTAATACTACATTTTTAAAATGCAGCATAACTTAAGGTTTTTCCTTTTAGTGTGAATTTTTCTGTTTTCCTGGCATAAATTGAGTTAAAAGAAAAGAGAAATAAGGAATCACTATATTTCATTTTAAAGATTCCTTCAGCCTCAGAGAAAATTGTAGGAGAGAAAGTGGCTAAAATATATAATGGATGTATGGCTAACCCCAACCACAATAAAATTATAGCAGGGGTATACTTTTAAAGTTAACAAGTTGGATTTTATCAGACCTGTGTTCTCGGAAGTATTTTGAACAGATAATGAAATTTGTTTTAAATTTTCTTTTTTAAGTGGTAGAAATGAATTTAAAATATTTAAGAATAATTATATAAAATCATAAAGTCTTCAAAACATTAATTGGTAGAATTATAATGAGTCTCTTGTCTTAGGAGTTAAACATAGATGTAGCTGATGTGGAGAGCTTGCTGGTGCAGTGCATATTGGATAAGTAAGTACTTGACTATTTTTGTACCACAAAATGTTTAGGACATAAAGTTTGAATAATGATGGCAAAGGTAACAGTTGAATTCTTGATTTTTCATAAAACTCTCTGGCTATGGTTTTCTATTAAAAGATATATGTGTGTGATGGCTTTTTATAAATGAATGATCATATTAAGCACATGATCTTTGAAAAAGTTATAAAAGACTTTTCAAAAGGTTTCTCTTTCAGTATATGACCCATATACAGCTAGAGAATTATTTAATGGATAGTATTATTTTGTTTTTAAAGTTTAAGGTATGATATGTAATAGTTTGGAAATTGTATCTTTCTTAAATGCAGTATGTTATTTAAAGCTTCACAAATTACATTTGCTGTTGATTAATTGGGTAAGTATATGCCTGTTGGTTCTTTCAATGAAATTGGTGAAAGGTAGCTGAAATCTGATTTCTGTCTAAGTTTGAATAAGGTAGTGAATGTTAAATTAATGCTGAACTCAACCATTCAGTGTAGGCAGCAGCTTTTTTCTTTTACATTTATTGATATTGTGACTATTTATGAAGTCCAGAAGATATGTTTAGTGAAAATTGTTTGTAGACATGTCTTCTTTTATTTATTTATTTCCAGCACTATTCATGGCCGAATTGATCAAGTCAACCAACTCCTTGAATTGGATCATCAGAAGAGGGGTGGTGCCCGATATACTGCCCTAGATAAATGGACCAACCAACTAAATTCTCTCAACCAGGCTGTAGTCAGTAAACTGGCTTAACAGAGAACAAGCTTTTACAGACATACTTAAGTGCAGAGATGTAACCCTTAAAAGAACTGGGAATGGCAAAACTACTGTCGGTTGATGTGTCCCGAAAATTATTGGAGTTACGGCAGAAGTGCTTTTTTTGATCAACTGGTTTGTGTTTTGCTGCTGCATTTATCCCAAGAAAAACAGCTTTAATCTCCAGAAGAAAACCAAAATGCCGTGGGATTTATGCTGTATTGACATCTTGCCCTAAAACATACAACATCATAGTAATTTGTCATGGGCAACATGACCAGAGAGAAGATTTTTGTCATGATTTTAAATACACTGACACGCTACTGTTGGTTAAATTTAAACATGTTTTACCTGCAGAAATTCTCTCACAAATAACCTGCAATAACTTGAAATGCATACCCTTTTGAACACTTCCTTTTCTCATGTATAAATTAAAATGTTTGCTGCATTTTGCAAAATGTCAGTTCTCCAAAAATGTGTCCGTATATTTCTGTACCTGCAGTGTAGTAAAGGTTTAGATGAAACCCCATAATTATAGTGGCATACTGTCACTTAGGTTTCAAGCAGCAAAATAAACAGTGCAGCTCAGAAATTGTAGTTTGGTTCTTGATGCGTTTTTATTACATGTGGGGTTTTTGTTTTGTTTTTTAGTACCTTAGAAATGTCAAATTATTTTTCTTCAGTTAATGTTAAAAAGCCTGGGAGCAAATAAGTCGGTTATTTGCTTTCAAGTTTTTAAGGAGAATTAGTTTCTAACAAAACATTTGCATAGTACTTAACTTTGAAAGTGATACTTTAAAGGAATAAAATCCTTTTTTTTTTTTAAGAATGATACTGCATTTTAAAAGATTCTGACTCTCAGAATGTTCACTTTAAACAAATACGCCAGAATATAGACAGCTAAATGAATGTTACCCTGCATCGTGATCATGCTGGAAAATTGTTTCCTAATTCCAGCAATCTACCGTTGCTCAAAACCTTTTGGGTTTTGCTCTTTTACAATTGCATTCAGAGCTAATTTAAGTCACACACACTATTAACTTTATGATTGCATATTGTTAAAAAAAAAAAAAGTATTACCCAACTTGATTGTTTTATAGTTACCATTTTTGGGCACCAAATGTCTTTTGACTGTTTCCAAAAATTAAATCAATCTATGAGGTAATAGTAGGAAGTATGCAACTGTCTTTGAAGGCGATCGCAAAAGAGTTTTAAAGGTATTTTGAGCAGTGGTAGCATAGTTAGAATGAACTGTGGCCTTCCAAGGTGACTATCTTAAAGGAGACGCAGCTCATTTGAATGTATTGAGTTTTGGATGTATTCGTTTCATTTAAAAAAACAAAGTTCACATTATTTTATAGAGTTGAAAGGAAGAACTAAGATTAAGATAATTTCTTTGGTTTTTCTATTGCTTGTTATTATGTAAAAAGTGAGTGGCAGTTCAGAAGGAAGACTGTTGTAACTGAAGAATGACAACCAAGAATTTTTAATCATTAAATCAGATTTTATAAACAGTGGAAGGAGCATGGACTTAAAAACAGGGCAGGCTTATTTGGTTTTGTCAAAATTTTACGAAAATATGTGATATATATTTATACTAAAACTATATAATCCTTAGATTTAGGAGAGCAATCAGTTAATGTCTTTAGCAGATTAAAGCAGTATTAAATACAGGTGCAACTTGAAAATGTAGAAAACTGAAAGAAAATGAAAGACAAAATGTCTCTGGTAGGGAATAAAAAAGTTTAAGATATTATAAAATTATGTGTATTTTTTTCTCTTCTGCATAAATCATTTGTGAAAAATGTGCTAAATTTTTTTTACAGGAGTAGTAATAATTAGGATTTATTTTTCAACATAATTTAGAGACTCTTGTTACCCAAATAAAAATGACAAGTTTCTGTGCCTATATTCAACTATATATGCATGTGATATAACTGGAAAAAGGTTTTGCTTATATTTGAATTGATGGAATTAGAATTCAAGGAATTTGAATGACATGATTTAACTCTTACTCTTCCAACTTTTAACATGCCCAGTTCTCCTGTGTTATCTTTGCTGTGCGCAGTAGTGCATCTTCCAGTTTCTAGGGAAAGCATGCACTTACTATTTTTTGAGAAGCTAGGCTTAGTGTCTAGGGAAAGCATGCACTTATTATTTTTTGAGAAGCTAGGCTTAGTGTCTAACAACATCCAAAGTTATACCATAATCTTCAATGTATTGTAATTCTATGTATCGCATAGGCTTTGTTTAATAGTTCCTAGATATGGGTTTGTTCTTTCTTTTAAAGTCATTTGCCACATTTTTCTTGAACACAGATTTTTGATAAATCCTAACAGCCTGGTGAACTTAAAAATATTTGGGGGGTTTTTTTCCCCTTTGAACATTTTCTGTGTTTTTTGCATCAAACCTTTTAGAGGTGAACTCTTAGAAATTGCTTATCAAAATATAACTAAATTTAAGAAAAGTAAAAAATTGATTGGCAAATTCTTAGCATTTAAATTGCTCGTTAAATCTTGCCCTCTTTTGTGAAAACTGTAGTAACAAGTAGTTTACACCATATTTCTTTTTACCCTAAACCTGGATAAACTCACTTCACAGTAATCTTTGGCTGCCACAAATAGATACTATCTGTTGCAAGAACTGTATTTCCATTACTCATTCTAGCTCTTACACTAATTTTTAAGCCGTTGAGTAAATATTTTTCTCCACATCTTATGTAACATAACTTTTTTTGTTCTTTAAGTTGAGATGAGATGTATATGTGTGTACTAAGAATTGCTTTCGTTACAGGAGTCCCTTCTAACTAAAGGTTGGTAGTATAGCCTTCAAGACTACTAAGGATCTGATTTCACATGAGGGTATAGTTTTAGTGAAGCCTATTTTAAATGGGCTACGCTGTGGGCAGTGTAGTATTTTTTTATTACCTTATAATTAGATACTGGTTTGTCACTGAGAAACAGCTGCTCTTTATATTTAATATATCCATGATAGTAAAAATTTTTTAAGGAATTTTCTTTTTTAATCAGTAGTCTTTATAATTCTTCAGTAAACTCAGGTAAGTACACTTTTCTTTTGGGTTGTGCTTGGGAGTGAAGGTATCCAGTTAGCATATGAAGCAGATTATGCTGGTATAGAACACCAGTTTACTCAAGGATAAAAAGGTATTTGCCTAGTGTTCCCCTCTTGCATTTTTTAAGGGACTCAGAGATACTCTAAACATCTATTTACCAAGCCTGCTTTGTAAAAATAATAGTATTTTAGCACTGCTTTAAATAAACCTGAGTTTTCATTTGATTTAGGTCATTAAAGCAAAACTTGAGCATGCAAATCTCTAGTAAAGCTAGAAGTTTCATTCTTTATATGGGATTTATTCATCTTTTATATAGGATTTATAACATTTCGAAGGAGATAAACATTTTGAACTGACATATGTAACAAAAAAGAAGAAATTGGCTTTTGGGTTTTTTTGTTTTTGTTTTGAGATATAATCGACATAGAACATTTTAAGGAGTTGACTTTTAACTATTTTGTTTCAAAGTGTTAATACTATCCAGGGACTTAGAACAAGAGCCTGGCTGTCAGGTCCCAGAGCTTGAAGCCCAAGGAATTTGGTTTTCATTTGTGTGACCAAAATTCAAAATTTGTCTCCTTTCCTTTTTTTTTGGAGTTTTACTTGTTTTTGTTGTCTTTGTATTAGGTTTTCTTCCCCCCTCCCCCTCCTCCTCCCCAGGCAGTATCCTATATTTGTTTTGATACAATTATAAGTAGGAATAATTTATAAGAACTTTCTTAATGTAGGCATACCAGAGAGTCTTAACTTTCTAAATGTAAGTATATCGGGCTCTGTTTAACTCAAGATTATTAAATTTTACTACGTATCTTCTAGCTAGTGTGTGCCCTTAATGGCATGGGTTAACCAGTGGTTGAAAAATAGTGTGTACTTCACTTTGAATCAGTACATGAGATTTGAAAAGGTTTAACTTTAGGAATTTCAAGGCAAGTTAAAATAGTAATGCTGTTTGGAGAATTTATGTTTAATGATAGGCACCACAAAACAACTGTGTCAGTAATTCTAAATATTCCTCAAAAAGTTAAAATTTAGTATCACTCAGTTTGCTTTTGAATCTTGAAAATATTTGTTTAACTTAGGTAATGTCCCAGAAGAAGCCAATGTGTGGTTCTCTAAATTTTTACTTCTTTAGTGTCATGTGTTATTTTTAAACCTGCTGGAATAATTAAAAACCAGTCTTATGCCATCAAATCTTATGACATCAAAGGTAGATACCAACTCTACCTTAAAACCCTGTGATAGGCTAGAAAAAAAATATTTCTTAAATACTTATCTTACTGTTTGGGGCCAACTTTGTTTCTCCTTGGCCAGGATTTTACATTGTAAACTCGGTCAGAATAACCACACTAATGGCTGGCCAGTACTGTTTTTTGTAGGCACGTGTGTGCGTGTGTATGTATACATACTTGTGGGAGTACAAAATTCACTCCCCAGTCCATCACAGTAATTTTTTTCCAGTTTCCATTATTAATATCATTTGTTTCTTACTCAGGCATATGTCATTGAAAGAATTACCAGTGTACCAGTAACTTCTATGTTTGACTTAGGTTTTGTGTGGAAGACAGTGTCCAGATTTAATCCAGAGGTATTAGGTTGGGTTTTTTTGTTTGTTTTTGAAGTCTGAAATAGGGCATTTTTAAATCAGTGGATAAAAGTTGGGTTTTTGGACATTATTTATCCTATGAGTTTATGGAGTTAAAGTAATCTAGAAGTTTTAATCAACCCATAAAGTTGTCAAAAGTTTGCATGCTTACTGTATTAGTAACATATTAATGCTGTGTTGAATATCTAACTTTTGTTAAAATGTTTGCCTATCTCCTACTATTTAGTAAAATACTAAGTTTTTATGCATCTATTTTAAATAACACTGCGGATAATTAAAATAAATTTTCAACTGTACGTCAACAAAGAAATGGAATGATGTTATGGAAAATGCAAAGTTGTTTGATTTTGCAATTCGTGACATAGTTGTTTACATTATGAGTTTTCTCAATTTTCTTTTTCTTAAGCTAGTGTTAAAAATGACGTAAATTCCTTGAGCTCACTAACTAGGTGGTAGGAAGCAGGTGACTAGGAGCATGGCAGGGGATGTCTACCTGAAATTGGAGGTCCTACAAATTAATACTTGAGAATCAAGTGATATTTGCAGGATGAGTCACAAGATGCTTTAAGACTTAGGTACTCAACGGTGTTTGACGGGAAGTACACATTCTTTATCAGTAATAAAAATTACATAATCTACCTCTTAAATATTTACTGTGTAAATATTAATCTCAATTAGCACAAGACCAGCACAATGGCTTTAAATAGTACACTTTATATATTTGATCAAATAATTCAATATATACTTTAATAAAATAGCTTTTGAATATTTTAAGTATGTTTCTCAGAAAACAGTACTGAAAGTCTTACTCATTTGGTTTGGAAATCAGGGTTTAAATATTTTCCACTTTTAAGATTACCTTGTTCTGCTTTGCAGCATTCACGGAGGAGTTGGCCTCTGTTGAACCCTGTTTAATGGTCTGTTATGGAACAATTCATGTTGCAAGCAAATGTCTCAGGAATTAAGCCTTCAGTATAAAACTAAACATTTCTAAGCAGGAAATTAAGTCAAGAGGAGGAAGAAATGTACTCTCCCAAATCCCTATTGTGGTACTCTAAAATGAATACTTAAAGGGCTGCAACGTCTAAGAAAACACTTGTGAATTTTTTTGTATATAAAAATAATATTGTTCTCAGGTGTAACCTTCAGCCTAGTAGAAAGGGCCAACTCTGACCTCGAAGTACAATAATGCAATCAGTCAGCTTTTGAAAGTCAAAAAAACTTACAGATTAATAGCCCCTATGGTCAGGGTTCTAATGTAAATGTATAAAACCAGTGCCACTGCATATTGCAAATCCTTTGGCCTTCCAAGTTGCGGGAGTTAGAGAAAAAGAGTGAGGCAGTTTAACTACTGCCTATTTCAGCAGCATTTCAAACAGCAGTAGAAGGTCATGTGTTGATAGTATCCCAGCAAGGAACTACATAAGCAATATACATCAAATATTTTGAGTTGTGTTTTTATTTGTTGTACTTAATAGTTTTATAGTCCCAACTCAATTTTAGAGTAATGAATGGAAATTTATAGTTTTCTTTCTAGAAACCTATTTTAAGTTTTGTTGTTATGATTGATCTTCCGTAGGTTAATGGCCTTCAACCGAAGGAGGGTTACCTATCTTGGACCTTTTAAAAGTGAGTTGTATTGTGAAAGAATATAGACCACAAACTGATGTACTTTATTGAGTAGGGTAGAGTTGATATTTAAAACTTGATCTTTCACCTTTCTCATAATCGTTGTCTTCACCACCAGGAGACAGGAAAGAAATCTAAAAGTGCTTAGAATACTAAAGGAACATGCCCTTTTTATAACCCCCTCATCTGTTTATTTAACAGATACATATTGTGTGCCTACTATGTGCTAAGGGCTGTGTGCTATATCCTAAGTTTGAAGGATATTGTAAGGAACAAGTCATCCCTGCCTGTGCTCAAAGAGCTTAGTTCTATAGGGAGAAGCAGATAAATAAGATAATTTCAGATAGAGAAAAATTCAATCAGTAAAGATGGGGCAGGCATCTCTGAGGATATGAAAGTTGGTTTCACACAGGAATGAGGAATGGAGTTGGCCGTGCAGATCTACAGGAAGAGAAGTCCAGGCAGAGAGGTTAAGTCCATCTGAGATGGGACGGGTATATTAAGTTCAAGCAAGGTAGAGTGTGATATTAAACAAGATGAGAGAGCCAGTCAGGGACCAGATGATGGGTAGTCTTCTAATTTGAGATAATGAGTTGAGATTTTATTCTAAATACAATGGGAAGCCATTGGAAATTTAAATTCTGATATATCATTTTAAAAGACTCTAGCTATTGTGTGGAGAAATGATTATTTGGGGCAGTAATGTGACCAGGAGACCAGGAGGAGCCCATTGCAGAAGTCTGGGACATATAATAGAGGCTTTTAAAAGGGACTAGGATTTGGAAAGAGCACAGAATCCGGATAGGCAATGGGATTTGCTTATGAATTGGAATTGAGGGTTGTAAAGGAAAGAGACAACAAGAATGGCTCCCAGGTTTCTTACTGAGCAACTGGTAGATAATGGTATCATTAAATGAAATGGGAAGATTGGAAGCACAGTTTTGTCAAGAGGCAGAGCCAGCAAGCAAAAGAAACAAAAGTGAACTAGGAGCTTGGAAATAGAGTAGTATAACAGAAACTAGAAATTTCAGAACCGATTGATCAACTGTGAATGCTGCTGAGAGGTTAAATAGGATGAGGGCAGAGAAGGGGCCTCGGATTTAGCAAAATACAAGTCTTTGGGGATGCTAATGAGCATCTTCAGTGGAGTGATAAGGGTGTTCCAGCTCTTCAGTTGGACTGTGAGAAACTTCTTTAAATAGTCGCTGTCCTTAGTTTCTCCTTATACATTGAAGATTAAAAAAACAATAGTCCCATCTTTTTTATATCTTCTGAATGGTAAGCAGCATAACTTGGGAAAATTTGAAATACAGCAGACCATAACTCCAGACGTTAATAACAGCAGACTTCTAAAGTGTCTCTTCCTATAGAATATTTTAAAACCTGTTTTTCACCCTTTCCGACACTGTATATTTATAAGCATTTAATTTAAAATTTTCTTTGTTGCCTGTTAACTATGAAATTGTATGAAATCCATGGCTTTACCTAACATTTTAATATCCCTACAAAAGCTGTCAAACCTAGTGTTTATGAGGAATGGATTCGTTATATATGTAAACAAAGCCCTTTCAGCTTATCGACTTTCATTATATCTGGGGATATCAAGACAGCTGAATGTTAATGTCACCAAAATCCTGAATTCTTGAAATGTTGGATTTATCTTCAAGGAACTAGTTCAAACATAAATAATGCTATTACAATTAAGCTTTGGTATTTTGAGTAACCTCAAATTGACAGTGGAACAATATGTCTCATCCTAAAATTATTGTGTTTTATCTGAAAGTATACATTTGCTTACATACTTGAATGCCCATGAAGCAATTAGAATAATTAAATTTACAGGTCATTATATCTCAGAATTATAGTAGTCATTTTCTGCCATTAAAATCAGGAAACAATTAACAAGGGAGATTGTGCTTCTGAAGACAAAATATGTGAACTCTCAGGCAGGTTTCCATCTCAAAGATGCATTTTGCAGCTTCCCAGGGGAGAGGAGTGTGGTAAGGTAGAAAGATCTGGGGAGTGGAGACCTGCATTCTTCAGCTGGCCATGAACTGAGACCTTGTCACTTAACTTCTCTGATATCCAGTTTCCTTAGTTGAGTGATTCTTTTTAACCTCAAGTATTCAGAATTGAGAAAATCATAATCCTTGGCATATGTTTTTTCAGTTTATTTTCCATGTGTTTATTTAGGTATGTGGATATCTTAAAAAAATAATATGCATATGTCTATTTTTAATTTCCATAAATGATATAAATTTATTTGTTATTTGTTTTTATTTGTTATTTTTTAACTTTTTTAATAGATTTATTTTATTTATTTTTGGCTGCGTTGGTGTCTGTTGCTGCATGTGGGCTTTCTCTTGTTGTGGCGAGTGGGGGCTACTCTTCATTGCAGTGCGCGGGCTTCTCATTGCAGTGGCTTCTCTTGTTGTAGAGCATGGGCTCTAGGCACGTGGGCTTCAGTAGTTGTGGCTCGTGGGCTTCAGTGGTTGTGGCTCGCGGGCTCTAGAGCACAGGCTCAGTAGTTGTGGTGCACGGGCTTAGTTGCTCCGCGGCATGTGGGATCTTCCCAGACCAGGGCTCGAACCCTTGTCCCCTGCATTGGCAGGCAGATTCCTAACCACTGTACCACCAGGGAAGTCTCTTATTTGTTACTTTTAAATCTAGTTCACTACTCCTGTTTTATCTCTCCCATCTTGTACATATGGCACAATTTACCTTTTCATTTCTCTAGTGATAGATATCTGTGTTCTTTCCATATCCTTACTATAGTAAATACTTCTGTGATAAATATTTTGTACCTATCTCCTTATGGACTTGTGCAAAAATTACTCTGGGGTATGTAACTGGAAATACTGGTTGGGTCCTGGGGCATAATACTTAATTTTACTAAATACTACCAGACTCCACCATTTATGCTCCAACCAGTAGTGCATTAGGGTTTTGGTTTTCTCCTATCCTTGACAGCCCTTAATAATATCTGACTTTCTAAAGTGATATTTACTGTTAATTTTAACTTGCATTTTTGTAATTACTAACCTTGAACATCTCTTCATACACTTATTAGCCATTCAGGTTTCCCTTTCTATGGACTACTCTTGTTTTTCTGTGTTTCTTTGTTTCGTTTTCTTTTTTGTTTTTTTATGGACTTCTCTTCACCTTCTGTTACTGGCTTCCTAATTTTTTAACTGATTTGTGGGAGTCATTGTATATTCTACATAGTAACTCCTTATCTGTCTTCTTTTAGATTTGCAAATATTCTCTGAAGTATTGTCTCTGGCTTCCTTCATTGAACAGAAATCTTTCATTTTGATGTTAAATCTATCCTTTTTTTCCTCCCTATTGCCCATACTTTTCTGGATCTTGTTTAAGAAGTCCTTTCTTACACCACAAAAACATTCTTTTATGTTTAACCCCTTTATATTCAGTCCTTTATTTGGAGTTTTTGTTTATGATTTGATGTAGGAATCAAGCTTTATTTTTTCTTTGTAATGAAAGTACTATCTACTAAATTAGTATTCTTTACTGATTAGTGATGTCACCTTTTTCAACTACCAAGTTTCTACATGTGCAAGGGATATATTTCTGGGCTCTCTAATCTGCTTAACTGTTCTACTTGTTCCTTTAGCAGTATTTTATTCACCTTGTGTTTTTTATTACTGAGCTGAGTGTTGTCTTAATAACAGGAGACTCTCCCCACCCAATTTTGAAAATCATTTTAGTATTCATGCACCTTCATTTTTCTATATGAATTTTGGAATCAGTTTGTCAAGTTCCCTTAAAGTCCTGTAGAGTTTTAATTGGAATTGTATTGAATTTAGAGAATAATTTGTTTCTTTTTATGTCATCTTAGAGAGTTTTTAGTTTTTCTCTATAAACATCTTGAGCATTCTTTGTTATATTAATTTCTATATCTTTCTAGTTTATTTTCTCTTATTTCCTAAAACATTATTATTTGGTTATTTTTAGGACAAAACAGTGATATTGATATTTGCATACTGATTTTTTTTAATCTATCAGACTTGCTGAACCTTATTCTATTAATAGTTGATCCGTTGATTATCTGTGTTTTCTATGTTGATAATCATATTATCAAGAAAATAATTATACTTTTATCCATTTCCTTCCATCCCTATACTTCTTATTTCTTTGTCTTATCATCATTGCTCGGGGTCTCCAATAACACATGGAACAATAGTGATAACAGCCAGCATTCCTGTCTCAAAGAAAAAGTGCCTTGAGTTTCTCCATTAGGTATGAGGTTTATGGTCAGTTCAGGGGTAGGGGAGTTAGCATTCAATAAATAAAGTTTCCTTCTATTTCTTTTCTCCTGAGAGGTTGCGTGTGTGTGTGTGTGTGTGTTTGTTTTTGTTTTTGTTTTTAAATCACAAGTAGGTTTTGAGATTTATTAAGTGTCTCTGGACCTAATAAGATGAACATGTGATTTTTCTCTTTTTGTCCATTCATGTAGTGAATTACACTCATAGATTTTCTAATGTTAACTCATTGCTACATTCTAGCATAAACTCAAACTGATTATATATTCTTTTTCCATAAAGTGTTGGACTTACCAGCCAACATTTTATGTAGCAGTTTTCCATCATGTTTTTAGGTGAAATTGGCGTATAATTTTCTATTTTTGGATTATCCTTAATCAGTTATCAAGGTTATTTTATATCATAAAATGAATAGGCACCTTTCACTATATTTCTATTTTTTTAGAACAATGCACATAATATGAGCATACTCTGTTCTTTGGAAAAGCTCAGTTGTAATGCTGTTTGGACAGACTTTTTAGAAACAGTAAGATTTTTAAATTATTATTTCAATTCCTTTAATCTTCATCCTTTCATATATGATTATTCATCTGTACAACTGTTCTGCTTCATCTTTTGCTATTTTAACATTATATTTGTTTTCAGAAATATGGGACTTCCCTGGTGGTCCAGTGGGTAGGACTCCGTGCTCCCAATGCAGGATGCCTGGGTTCAATCCCTGGTCAGGGATCTAGATCCCACATGCATGCCGCAACTAAGATGTCTGTGTGCCGCAACTAAGACCTGGAGCAGCCAAAATAAATAATAAATTTTTAAAATAAAAAAAAAAGAAAAATATATTTTGTCTAGGTCTTCAAATTTTTTAGGATATTTATCCTTATATATAAGCATATTAAATATATATTATATATATTATAAGCATATATTTATACTTATTCCCCACTTTTTGTTCTGTGTTTTGTTTGTCTATCTTATTAGTCTTTCCAGAGTACCAGTTTTTGGTTCATCTTTATTATTTTTGTTGACCTGTCATTGATTTTTGCCCCAATCTGTAGTATTTCCTTTATTTTCATTTCTTTGAATATATATTTGTGACTTTTTTTCTAGCTTGAGATGAATCACTTTCCAACTTTGTTATAATTTGCTCAAAACTCTCGATTTAACATGTAAAATTTTAGTTGACATTAATTTCCTTTTTAAGCCAAGAATTTTCAGCAGTGTGGGGTTTGTTTTTAGTTTCCAAACATATGAAATATTTTCATTTTAATACATGATTTTTGATTTGTTACTGATTTTTCATTTTAATACATGCTGTTTAGAGAATATAGTCTGTATGGTATCAATTCTCAGGAACATACTGAAATTTGCTTTGTATCTTGGCATAGACAATTTTTGTAATTGTTCCAGTTATGCTTTAAAATATATATTCTGTAACATTCTCCAAACTATTTGGTCAAGATGTTACTTGTTCAAATCTTTTTTGTTCAGGTTTTTTTTTTCTTTTGCTGATGTATCAATTTAATAGAGGAATTTATTGAAATCTTCAGCTATAACTGTTGATTTATTTATTCTTCCTGTAATTCTGTCATTTGTTGCTTTATGTATTTTATGGCATAATTGTTAGCAGCATGTATGTTCAAGATTGTTATATCTTGTTGCTTTTGCCAGTAAACATGTTTCTCTTTGTCCCTTATGATTTTTTTTCCTTATGATCTGTTTTGTCTCATATTAAAATCGCTCCTTTAGCTTTTGCTGTTGTTGCTTATATTTGCCTGGTATACTTTCTACTTTCTCTCTTTCTTTTCTCTTCAACCTTTTCATATTCTTTTTTTTTTTCTTTTTGAGCACATGCATTTTGTGGACAACATATTGCTGGATTTTAATATTTTAAAATTCAATGAGAGGGTCTCTTTTGGTATTTATTTCACAAATTCAAAATCATTATAGTTATTATAGGGCTTATTTCCATCATCTAATTATTTTGGCATTTTTTTTCTTCAACAGTTCTGTTTTGAAATAATTTCAGATTTATAGAAGTGTTGCAAGGATAGTACAGGGAGTTTATATATATATATATATATATATATATTCCTCACCCAACTTCCTCCAATATTAACATCTTATTATGATGGAACATTTATCAGCTCCTAGAACTTATGTCAATATCCATGTGTTTTATGTCTTCTCATCAACAAAATAAAGTACCTCCAAATTTTCCACCACTTCCTTCTGGCCTATTTCTTTCACCCCAACCATCATGTTGGAATTCTTTAGAGTTTTCGTTTCAGAATGTTGTGAATATATTTGAACACACTGATCATTGCTTATTTAGAAAACAAGAAACAGTCTTTATTCATTTCTTGCTACGTGTATTCAAAAAGGATCTTTTAACTTATTTATTTATTTATTTTTGGCTGCGTTGGGTCTTCATTGCTGCATGTGGGCTTTCTATAGTTGCAGCGAGTGGGGACTACTCTTCATTTTTGTTGCGGTGCGCAGGCTTCTCATTGCGGTGGCTTCTCTTGTTGCAGAGTACGGGCTCTAGGCCCGCAGGCTTCAGTCGTGGCACGTGGGCTCAGTAGTTGTGGCTTACGGGCTCTCGAGTGCAGGCTCAGTAATTGAGGCACACAGGCTTAGTTGCTCTGCGGCATGTGGGATCTTCCTGGACCAGGGCTCGAACCTGTGTCCCCTGCATTGGCAGGCAAATTTTTATCTACTGCGCCACCAGGGAAGTCCCTATCTGCCTTTTTGACCTAATATTCCAGCTTACTAATTTGTTCTGTGGGTATATCCATACTATTATGCAGCCTACTCACTGAATGTTTTTATATCCATTATCTCTAGTTTTTAACTGCTTCTTCCAGATTTAGGATATTTGACATGAAATATTATGATATTTATAATGCTCATTTAAAATTCTTGTTGGTCTAATCCATTAATTCTGCTTACTCTGTTGTAAACTATTTACTTTTTGTTTCTTTTTTTGCTTTTTTATTTTAAGGCCATGCTTTTAGATATACACAAACTTAGAATGTTTATTTTCCTGGTAAATTAAATCTTTTATAATTATGATGTATCCTTCTTTGTCCATAGTAATACTTTTTATCTTAAAGTGTATACATGTACCTTCTTATATTAGTATTTGCCAAGTATATGGTTTTTCTGTTTTTTTAATGTCAAACTTTCACCTTTTTATGGTTTAGATGTGTCTTCTAAACAGCATATAACAGGTTTGGTTTTTTGTGGTTTTTTTAAATCAATCTGACAGTTTTATTTAATTGGAGCATTTACTCCATTTATATTTAATGTAATTATTGATATATTTGAGTTGAAGTCTACCATTTTACTGTATACTTTTTGTCCCACTTGATCTATATTCCTTTTTCTGTCTTGCCTACTTTTGAACTTATTATTTCTCATTAGTATGTTTTTTTCCTTTTATTAACTTAAAAGTTGTATGCACTTTTACCTTTCTTTTAGTGATTACTCTAGAGATTACAACATGGATTCTTGGTTTATCAAATTATATTTTCAGACATTGCAATTAACTTTATATTCACCGTCCCCATTACTTATTTGCTATTGTTGTCATATATTGGATTGGCCAAAAATTTGTTTGGGTTTTTCTGTAAGATGTTATGAAAAACCCAAACAAACTTTTTGGCCAACCCAATATTTTAATAGTCAATCCCTCCTTCTCCTATATACATATATGTGTGTACATATATGGCCCCTTAGGACATTATTGTTGTCATTTTGTATAGTCAGTATTTATTTTGATTTACCCACATATTTACAAATAGTCTTGCTCTTTATTCCTTCTTGCATCTCTATCCTTCCATCTGAGATAATTTTTCCTTTAACCTTAGAAGCACCCTTTGGCATTTTCTTTAGTATAGATCAGTTGGTGAAGAATTCTCCTGGTTTTTGTTTATCTGAAAAAGTCTTCATTTCACCTTCTTTTTGGAGGATATTTACACTGGGAATAGAAATCTAAGTTTGCTGTTACTTGTTTTATGGGATTTTTTGTTCTCTGGTTTTGGGGTTTTTTTGCCAATTTTTTTTGAAATTTTGAATATTTTATTTTTTTATACACCAGGTTCTTATTAGTTATCCATTTTATACATATTAGTGTATATATGTCAATCCCAGTCTCCCAATTCATCACACCACCACCACCGCCCCGCCTGCCACTTTCCCCCCTTGTTGTCCATACGTTTGTTCTCTACATCTGTGTCTCAATTTCTGCCCTGCAGACCAGTTCATCTGTACCATTTTTCTAGTTTGCACATATATGTGTTAATATATGATACTTGTTCTTCTCCTTCTGACTTATTTCACTCTGTATGACAGTCTCTAGATCCATCCACGTCTCTACAAATGACCCACTTTTGTTCCTTTTTGTGACTGAGTAATGTTCCACTGTATATATGTACCACATCTTCTTTATCCATTCGTCTGTCGATGAACATTTAGATTGCTTCCATGTCTTGGCTATTGTAAACAAGGCTGCAATGAACATTGGGGTGCATGTATCCTTCTGGACCATATTTTTCTGTGGGTATATGCCCAGGAGTGGGAATGCTGGGTCATATGGTAATTCTATTTTTAGTTTTTTAAGAAACCTCCTTACTGTTCTCCATAGTGGCCGTATGAATTTACATTCCCACCCACAGTGCAAGAGGGTTCCCTTATCTCCACACCCTCTCCAGCATTTGATGTTTGTACATTTTCTGATGATGCCCATTCTAACTCGTGTGAGTTGAAACCTCATTGTAGTTCTGATTTGAATTTCTCTAATAATTAGTGATGTTGGGCAGCTTTTCATATGCTTCTTGGCCATCTGTATGTCTTCTTTGGAGAAATGTCTATTTAGGTCTGCCCGTTTTTGGATTGGGTTTTTTTTTTTAATACTGACCTGCATGAGCTGTTTATATATTTTGGAGATTAATCCTTTGTCCATTGCTTCATTTGCAAATATTTTCTCCCATTCTGAGGGTTGTCTTTTTATCTTGTTTGTAGTTTCCTTTGTTGTGCAAAAGCTTTGAAGTTTCATTAGGTCCCATTTGTTTATTTTTGTTTTTATTTCCATTATTCTAGGAGGTGAATCAAAAAAGATCTTGCTGTGATTTATGTCAAACAGTTTTCTTCCTATGTTTTCCTGTAAGAGTTTTATAGTGTCCGGTCTTATATTTAGGTCTCTCATCCATTTTGAGTTTATTTTTGGGTATGGTGTTAAGGAGTGTTCTAATTTCATTCTTTTACATGTAGCTGTCCAGTTTTCCCAGCACCACTTATTGAAGAGACTGTCTTTCCTCCATTGTATATCTTTGCCTCCTTTGTCATAGATTAGTTGACCATAGGTGCGTGGGTTTATCTCTGGGCTTTCTATCCTGTTCCATTGATCTATATTTCTGTTTTTGTGCCAGTACCATATTGTCTTGATTACTGTAGCTTTGTATTATAGTCTGAAGCCAGGGAGTCTGATTCCTCCAGCTCCGTTTTTTTCCCTCAAGATCACTTTGGCTATTCGGGGTCTTTTGTGTCTCCATACAAATTTTAAGATTTGGGGGGCTAGTTCTGTAAAAAATGCCATTGGTAATTTGTTGGGGATTGCATTGAATCTGTAGATTGCTTTGGGTAGTATAGTCATTTTCACAACATTGATTCTTCCAGTCCAAGAATATGGTATATATCTTCACCTGTATCATCTTTAATTTCTTTCATAGGTGTCTTATAGTTTTCTGCATACAGGTCTTTTGTCTCCTTAGGTAGGTTTATTCCTAGGTATTTTATTCCTTTTGTTGCAGTGGTAAATGGGAGTGTTTCCTTAATTTCTCTTTCAGATTTTTCATCATTAATGTATAGGAATGCAAGAGATTTCTGAGCATTTTGTGTCCTGCTACTTTACCAAATTCATTGATTAACTCTAGTAGTTTTCTAGTACAGTCTTTCGGATTCTCTATGTATAGTATCATATCATCTGCCAGTGACAGTTTTACTTCTTCTTTTCCAATTTGTATTGCTTTTATTTCTTTTTCTTCTCTGATTGCCATGGCTAGGACTTCCAAAGCTCTGTTGAATAACAGTGGTGAGAGTGGACATCCTTGTCTTGTTCCTGATCTTAGAGGAAATGCTTTCAGTTTTTCACCATTGAGAACTATATTTGCTGTGGGTTTGTCGTATATGGCCTTTATTATATTGAGGTAGGTTCCCTCTATGCCCACTTCTGGAGAGTTTTTATCATAAATGGGCGTTGAATTTTCTCAAAGCTTTTTCTGCATCTTTTGAGATGATCATATGGTTTTTATTCTTCAATTTGTTAATATGGTGTATCACATTGATTGACTTGCATATACTGAAGAATCCTTGCATCCCTGGGATAAATCCCACTTGATCGTGGTGTATAATCCTTTTAATGTGTTGTTGGATTTTGTTTGCTAGTACTTTGTTGAGGATTTTTGCATCTATATTCATCAGTGATATTGGTCTGTAATTTTCTTTTTTTGTAGTATCTTTCTCTGGTTTTGATATCAGGGTGATGATGGCCTCATAGAATGAGTTTGGTAGTGTTCCTTCCTCTGCAATTTTTTGGAAGAGTTTAGAAGGATAGGTGTTAGCTCTTCTCTAAATGTTTGATAGAATTCACCTGTGAAGCCATCTGGTCCTGGACTTTTGTTTGTTGGAAGAGTTTTAATCACAGTTTCAATTTCATTACTTGTGATTTGTCTGTTCATATTTTCTATTTCTTCCTGGTTCAGTCTTGGAAGGTTATACCTTTCTAAGAATTTGTCCATTTCTACCAGGTGTCCATTTTATTGGCATAGAGTTGCTTGTAGTAGTCTCTTAGGATGCTTTGTATTTCGGCGGTGTCTGTTGTAACTTCTCCTTTTTTCATTTGTAATTTTATTGATTTGAGTCCTCTCCCTCTTTTTCTTGATGAGTCTGGCTAATGGTTAATCAATTTTGTTTATCTTCTCAAAGAGCCAGCTTTTAGTTTTATTGACCTTTGCTATTTCTTTCTTTGTTTCTATTTCATTTATTTCCACTCTGATCTTACTGATTTCTTTCCGTCTGCTAACTTTGGGTTTGGTTTGTTCTTCTTTCTCTTGTTCCTTTAGGGTAAGTTTAGATTGTTTATTTGAGATTTTTCTTGTTTCTTGAAGTAGGCTAGTATAGCTAAAAACTTCCCTCTTAGAACTGCTTTTGCTGCATCCCATAGGTTTTGGATCATCACGTTTTCATTGTCATTTGTCTGTAGGCATTTTTTGATTTCCTCTTTGATTTCTTCAGTGATCTGTTGGTTATTTAGTAACGTATTGTTTAGCCTCCATGTGTTTGTGTTTTTTACGTTTTTTTCCCTGTAATTGATTTCTAATCTCATAATGTTGTGGTCAGAAAAGATGCTTGATATGATTTCAATTTTCGTAAATTTACTGAGGCTTGATTTGTGACCCAAGATGTGATCTATCCTGGAGAATGTTCCGTGTGCACTTGAGAAGAAAGTGTAATCTGCTGTTTTTGGTTGGAATGTCCTATAAATATCAGTTAAATTTGTCTGGTCTATTGTGTCATTTAAAGCTTGTGTTTCCTTATTAATTTTCTGTTTGTATGACCTGTCCATTGGTGTAAGTGAGGTGTTAAAGTCCCCCACTATTATTGTGTTACTGTCAATTTCCTTTTATAGCTGTTAGCAGTTGCCTTATGAATTGAGGTGCTCCTATGTTGGGTGCATATGTATTTATAATTGTTATATCTTTTTCTTGGATAGATCCCTTGGATAGATCATTATGTAGTGTCCCTCCTTGTCTCTTGTAACACTCTTTATTTTAAAGTCTATTTTATCTGATATGAGTATAGCTACTCCAGCTTTCTTTTGATTTCCATTTTCATGGAATATCTTTTTCTAATCCCTCACTTTCAGTCTGTATGTGTCCCTAGGTCTGAAGTGGGTCTCTTGTAGGCAGCATATATGTGTGTCTTGTTTTTGTATACATTCAGCGAGCCTGTGTCTTTTTGTTGGAGCATTTAATCCATTCACATTTAAGGTAATTATCAATATGTATGTTCCTATTACCATTTTCTTAATTGTTTTGGGTTTGTTTTTGTAGGTCCTTTTCTTCTCTTGTGTTTCCCACTTAGTGAAGTTCCTTTGTTGTAGAGCTGGTTTTGTGGTGCTGAATTCTCTTAGCTTTGCTTTTCTGTAAAGCTTTTGATTTGTCCATCGAATGTGAATGAGATCCTTGCTGGATTGAGTAATCTCGGTTGAAGGTTTTTCCCTTTCATCACTTTAAGTATGGCATGCACTCCCTTCTGGCTTGTAGAGTTTCTGCTGAGAAATCAGCTGTTAATCTTATGGGAGTTCCTTTGTACGTTATTTGTCGTGTTTCCCTTGCTGCTTTCAATAATTTTTCTTTGTCTTTAATTTTTGCCAATTTGATTACTATGTGTCTCGGCATGTTTCTCCTTGGTTTTATCCTGTGTGGGACTCTCTGCACTTCCTGGACTTGGGTGGCTATTTCCTTTCCCATCTTAGGGAAGTTTTTGACTATAATCTCTTCAAATATTTTCTTGGGTCCTTTTTCTCATCTTCTGGGACCCCTATAATGCAAATGTTGTTGTGTTTAATGTTGTCCCAGAGGTCTCTTAGGCTGTCTTCATTTCTTTTCATTCTTTTTTTTTTTTTTTTTGTGGTACGCGGGCCTCTCACTGTTGTGGCCTCTCTTGTTGCAGAGCACAGGCTCCGGACGCGCAGGCTTAGCGGCCATGGCTCATGGGCCTAGCCGCTCCGCGGCATGTGGGATCTTCCTGGACCGGGGCTCGAACCCGTGTCCCCTGCAGCAGCAGGCGGACTCTCAACCACTGCGCCATCAGGGAAGCCCTCTTTTCATTTTTTTTGCTTTATTCTGTTCTGCAGTAGTGAATTCCCCATTCTGTCTTCGAGGTCACTTATCCGTTCTTCTTCCTCAGTTATCCTCCTCTTGGTTCCTTCTACCTTTTTTTTTCATTTCAGTTATTGTATTGTTCATCTCTGTTTGTTTGTTCTTTAATTCTTCTAGGTCTTTGTTAAACTTTTCTTGCATCTTCTTGATCTTTGCCTCCATTCTTTTTCCAAGGTCATGGATCATCTTCACTATCATTATTCTGAATTCTTTTTCTGGAAAGTTGCCTATCTCCACTTCATTTTGTTGCTTTTCTGGGGGTTTATCTTGTTCCTTCATCTGGTACATAGCCCTCTGCCTTTTCATTTTTTCTATCTTTCTGTGAATGTGGTTTTTGTTCCACAGGCTGCAGGATTGTAGTTCTTGCTTCTGCTGTCTGCCCTCTGGTGTATGAGGCTAGCTAAGAGCTGTTCTATGGCTTTTATTGTGTCTTTTTCCCCCAGTTTTACTGAGATAAATTGACACATAACATTGCATTCATTTAGAGTGAACAACATAATTATTTGACATGTTTATTGCAACATCAAAATGATTACCACAATGAGTTTAGTTAACATCCATAACCTCACATAGTTATAATTTTTTTCTTCTGCTAAGCACTTTTAAGATCTACTTTCTTAGTAACTTTCTAATATACAATACAGTATTAACTACACCATGCTGTACTTACATCCCCAGAACTTAGTCAGCTTGTAACTGGAAGTTTGTAGCTTTTGAGTACCTTCACCCATTTTTTTTTTCTGTTGAGGAGTCAGCTGTCAATCTAATTGTTTTGCCTCCAAAGATTATTAGTCATTTTTTTCTTTGGCTGCTTTTACAATGTTCTGTTTGTCTTTGATTTTATACAGTTTTACTATGTTTCTAGATGTGGACTTATAAAAATTTATTCTGCTTGGCATTTGTTGGGTCTCTTGAACATGTAGATTCACATCTTTTACCAATTTTAGCGGAATATCAGCCCTTGTCTCCTCAAGTGTTTCTTCTGCCCTGTTTTCTTTTTCTTTTCCTCTGAGGCTTCAAATATACATGTTAGACTATCTCATTTATATCTCCCATCCTAATTTTAATGTTTTCTCCTTCCCCCCTTCTTTTTTTGCCTTTTGACTGTTCTTTTACCCATTCTCCAAGGGTTTTGTTCTTTCTTCAACTGTATGTAATTTGCTATTAAACCTATTGTAGTGCATTGAATAGTATCCTCCTAAAATTCATGTACACATAGACTGCAAAATGTGATTTTTTTTTTTAAAGCAGGGTGTTTGCAGATGTAAATTGTTTAAGATCTGAACATGAAAACACCCTAGATTTAGGATAGGCCCTAAATTCAATAACTTGGGTCTTTATAAGAGAAAGGAGAGGAACATTTGGACACAGAGACATGTAAAGAAGAAGGCAATGTAAAGACAGAGGAAGACATTGGAATTATGCCGCCATACACCAAGGGATGCCAGTAGCTACCAGAAGCTAGGAGAAAGGCAAGGAGGAATTTTCACCTAAAGCCTTTGGAGAAAGTGTGGCCCTGACAATACCTTGATTTGGGACTTCTGGCTCCAGAACTGTGAGAGAATAAATTTCTGTTGTTGTAAACCACCAAGTTTGTGATAATTTGTAATGGCAGTCCTAAGAAATTAATACACTCATTAGTTGTTATTCTCCAATCCTGTGAGCTAGTTCATCAGCTGATCAATACATAACCTTATTTTATGTTTCTGTTTAAGGACACCTTATTTAAGACATTATTGATTTATTAACACTGAATTCAGCCAAAAACACTAACTCATGCCTGAGCAAAGTTTATCTAACATATTTTCTCCACAAGTCTCATTAGAGCCTTCTTGCACTTTGGAACACTGGACAGTCCTTCAGCATCGTGCTTGGATGCCATTTTAAACAGTGAAATCATCAACAAAAAGCACAAAAATATGAAAAACATGGCTCTAAACAGACCTTGAAGAGGACACTTATTTTCAGTATGAGAACTAAAACAAGAAGACAGAGTGTCACCTCCTTTAACCTCAGCTGGGAATGTCCACCCTGTTGACTCAATTTTTCATCACTTTGCACAACATGCATGTCCACAAATGACCATGAAAGCATTGGGAGTATTGATTTTCAAGTTACAAATAAATTTTAGCAAGTAGGTAAATTCGCAGATTTGAACTGCCAATAAATGAGAATCAACTGTAGAGCTAAATCCAGGAATGCTTTAATCTTCAATTAAGGAAATTAAGGTGATGAGAGATTTTGTATAACTTTAAATATAAAGCTATAGTACCTGTATAGGGCAGCAGTCCCCAACCTTTTTGGCAGCAGGGACTGGTTTCATGGAAGACAATTTTTCCACGGATGGCTGGGGGAGGTGGATAGTTCAGGCGATAATGTGAACAGTGGTTCAGGTGGTAATGTGAGCAATGGAGAGTGGCAGATGAAGCTTCACTCAGTTGCCCACCGCTCACCTCCTGCTGTGCGGCCGGGTTCCTAACAGGCTGCAGACCGGTACTGCTCCACAGCCCAGGGGTTGGGGACACCCTGGTATAAGGTACTCGGTACAGAGTTTGAATACTAGTCATTGCAGAGGATGGCCTAACATTCTCAGTAAATTAGCTAGACTTAACTGTGGTCCCTCACAGCCAGCTAGTCCCAGCTGCCTAAAGCTCCCATTGTAATGCATCTTCCACATTATACTGTCCAGACCCAAGTAAAAGGACATCTCATTCTTCCTCTACTTGTTTCTCTCCCTTCCTTGATAGGTTATTCCCTTACCCCACCCTCCTTTTCTTTAGCACCAGCTTTCCCTTGTGTCCTGACTCCAGTGGCACAGGCTTGGGTTCTGCCATCCCCACTGCCATTATTGCTTATCTGCTTATAGTACGGTGGGAGTTGGGGGAAGCTGAGTAGATAACCCGGCTTGGAACACCTATTTTCAGAATAGTAAAAACTTGAAACTAATCCAAACAGTTCAATCACCTTAGCATGAGTCTGCTCTCTTGTTTTTTCTCCAGATACATGTTGATAACGTATGTTTTGTACTTGTGCAAGGGACAGAATCCAGCTAGTTTCCTCTTTCCTGTGACTTTGAATCAGTATATTTAAGGGTTTGGTTTTTATAGTGTTACTATCTGGGAAATCAGGCACAGCGGAATAGATTATAAGATGGTTTCGAGGGAATTCCCTGGTGGTCCAGTGGTTGGGACTCTGCACTTTCACTGCCAAAGGCGTGGGTTCGATCCCTGGTTAGGGAACTAAGATCCCACAATCAATCAATCAGTTAATCAATTAAAAAAATGGTTTTGGAAAATGCAGAGAGGTTCATTTGAGAGCTACAGGTCCACAGTGACAGAATACATATTTTTGCTATTTTCTTTTGAATTTCCTTTACAGAAACTCTAGTCCTCATTCAGCCCAAAGACTCTGTCCTGTAACATAAAAGCAGGGAGTTCATTTTGGCCACGTGGTCTTTCAGTTAAGCTCAACAAAATGAAGCTTCTTCCTCCATAAATTCCTCTCACACTATCCGTATATAGGCTCACTCACTATCCATAGAGCAATTAAAAATTATTACCATGTGAGTAGAAGAGCTACAAATTTCTGCATCATTTTATTTTGTATATTTCCTGAAGACACCTGCAGAGAAGATTATGATCTATCTGCCTGCCTTAGAAGGCCTCTGTCAAAAAATTGGCATTTTGTCATGCCTTCACTAAGACTCCCCCATTTTGGAAGCTTTTTCCTTAAGCTCTGAACACTTATTCTTATATTAATTAGGGCTTGTCTGCCGTACAATTCAGGGGCTTTTAGGAGGGCTATTTGTGACTATATTCTCTAGGTTAGGTTACATATTGCTATACCCCCATATCAAGAGACTTCTTACCAGAAAATTTTAAATTTTCATTAGTTAAATGTCCATCTTTGTACACAAATGCAGGGAAAGTTGGTTCTAAGAAGTTATTTGAGGGGAGGAAGAGGAGTGGACTGGGAATTGGGGGTTGGTAGATGGTGCAAACTATTATGTTTAGAATCGATAAACTACAAGGTCCTGTTGTATAGCACAGGGAACTATATCCAATCTACTGGGATAAACCATACTGGAAAAGAATATTTTAAAAAGCATGTCTCTATATGTATAACTGAGTCACTTTGCTGTGCAGCAGAGATTGGCACAATGTTGTAAATCAACTATGCTTCAATAAAAAATATTTTGATATAAGTATTCTAAAAAATAGTTATTTGGCTTTTCTGTCATAATACCTAAGAGATAAGGTGGGGGTGCAGGATAAAAAGCAAAGTACCTAGCCAGTACAGGGACAGGGGACCCATTCCCCTTATGGTACAGTTACAGCCCTTAGAATCATTATTCTGACTCAATGAAGGAAAAGTGTTGAGCAGAATTGGGTGAGGCAGCAAACTTGATGGACAACTAGGGAGGACAACCAGGTGGTGATCCCTGTCAACAAGAAGTGTGGCTGGCACCTATGAGTCAGAAGAATTTCTTCTGGATTTAGCCCCATTGTGTTCCCTCATTTTAGTGAAAATGCTGCAGCTCAGCCCCCAACGTTTACCTGGGAGTAACCCTGGGAGTGCTTGGTGGTAATTCTCAATGGGAACTTGTTTTCAACATGAATTAGGCTGTAAGTAACTGCCATGAAATTATCATAATTATGTGTGTGCATATACACACATTTGTTTTATTTATCTTTATGTTTGTCTTTTATCTTGAGAGACAAACAATTTCAGATGACAATTTTTTCTCCCTTCTCCCGAAATTATAACTGGGGCATAAAGACCTACTTTTAATCTGGAGGTGTAAAGTTTTTTTCTGTATGCATTTTCATATGTCTTAGAAAATCATTCTGCAAATACTGCATGCTCATTGTTTAAAAATTAAGCTCAGGAGTACACGGGTATATAATGAAAAGTAAAAGAATCCTGACTTTAGATAAATCACTATCAACAAATTATTGTCTGCCCTTCCAGAAATTATCTGTACATATAAAGGCATATAATTTTTGCATAAATGGGATCCAATTAAATGTTCTTCTGCTTCCTTTTTTAGCAATGTGTATATTTTAAGCTGATATTAAAAAGGCACAGCAAGACACTTTCCACCCTGCTATAGTACATGTCACAATAATATATTATTCTCTTTTGTTCTTGACTATAACATAAAGTGCCTGTAAAGTGACCTTTTGTTTTGATATGTATGGCAGGAACACAAGAGTTTTACAATAAACAATATCTCACAATAATGACTCATTATTTGGAGAAAAAAATAATCCAGCAAATATCTTGGGAAATGTCATCATGCATCTATCTGGTGGTCAGCAAACTTGGAGTGGGATTCCTGTCCAGTTCTACTGCATTCCATATTCGGTCTCACAAAGAATGGGATTGTGCAAAAACTCATTTTACTAGTGGGATGTTTGATGAAAATTTTTTTTACTAAGATACTTCTACCATTCTCAAGACCTATAAGCTAGTTAGATTTTTTTTTTTTAATAAGCTCTACAGAAAGCTTAATTCTTATTATTTTTAACACTGCAAATGTTTTCTTCTGGATTTTAAAAAAGCAACTTCCACCAGTTAATTATTTTAATACCTACTATGTGCCAAGTTATGCCAGATATTTGTGTACATTTTTTCACTTAATCCTCACAGCAACTGTTCTTTTCCAGGTTCCTTTCAGTTAATGAAACAGAGGCACATGAAGGCTAAATAAAATGTTCAAGGTCTCACTGCTAAGTGGGGATGCTGAGATTTAAAGCCAGGTCAGTCTGGCTGGTTTTGTGCTACCTAATGTGTACTCTTAAGCAAGACCTGTCCCTTCTCTTCCTACCTGTTGCCCTTGTACTACTGGTGCACCCCAGTCAGCATATCTGTGGTGCTAGCTTAAACAGGGTATTGCCTCTTTTGCCTTTTATTTGGTTCCTTTGACTTTCCCTTTTAGAAAGCCCTGTCTTCACTCAGCCCAGACCACTTTAATAGAAGAGGGACCAGCAGATATTGCCCATTAAAGTGAAAGCAGGGAGTTCACACTGGCCAGGTAGCCTCTTTGTGAAACCTGAAAAAGACAGTCCTTCAAGTCTGTTTGCCACTTATGCCTATTTATGACACACTGGTTTTCAGTTTGACATATATCCATGGAGTCGTGGAAAATGTTTGTAACTTGGTTCGTAGAATAGGTTGAAGAGAAAATCATCACATATGGTCATGAATCCTCTCCTGGGCTTTAGGAATTTTGACCCCACCCTGTTAACTGTCACAATCTTGACTTTCCTTCCACCTACCCTATATATATATATATATATATAACACACACACATATAAAACTTTCTAAGAGACATGGTCCCTGACCACCCTTTTAATTTGTACATGTACACCCAACTCCCTATCCCACTTCCCTGCTTCATTTTTCCACTGCCACCATCTTAACAGACTATTTTACTTATTTTTGCTTATTGTCATGTCTTCCTAAAAGTGTAAACTCTCTGAGTGCAAGAATTTTGTCTACTTTGTTCATCACTATATCTCCAGTAACTAGAACAGTGCCTGACACATAGTAAGAGCTCAACACAAAAATAATTTCCAGAGCCTCTGCCTCCTTTTCCTGTCTAACTTTTCTAGTTCATTATCCCAACCCACACTACTGTCACCACAATCTGTTGAGTCCTCAGTTGTTCTCTGTTTCATATGTGTTTAGTTTTATCTTCCCAGCCAAGTTGTACATTTCTTGAGGGCAAAGACAACATAGGCAATGAGAATACCAAAATAATACAAACACAACGAAAAGCCTTTATCCGGACAGCATAACTTGATGCAAAGGACAAGTGTCACCTTATGCTTCAGCTTGCTGGATGTTTGATCCACATTGAGAAAGGTATTGTGTGGTGTGCAGTGGTTTATTTGGTTCTGGGGCTGACAGATGGTTTCAGGTCTGCTTAAATTAAGCCTGTAGTGCAATAGAAGGGGTCTTAACATTATCTAATTGAACTGTTAACTTGAAAATGACAAAACTAAGGTCCAGAGAAGCAATGACCTATCTAAGGGCAGGTCAGTGGCAGAGCAGGATCAAATGACAGGTCTCCTGCTTTGCAGCCCAGTGCCAGGCCTTTCTAGAGAGGGCCTAACAGTGCCCTGTCCTCATCTCCACTCACGATTCCTTTGAAACAAACCTGACCCAAGTCTGGATTTCTCTTCCCAGGGCTGTCTGGATTCAGAGGAGAGCCAGGTCCAGACCTGCCCCGCTGGAGCCAGGCCAGATCTGGGCAGTTGAGGTGGGAGATCTGAGTGGTTGCACTGCTTGGGCAGATCTGGCTAGCTAAGTAGTCACTGGATCATTCTGCATTTCAGTTTTGAGAAGTCAACAACACGAACTCTTCTCACAAGTAGCAAACAGGAAATGCTAGGTCGTAAGCATAACACTAGAGGTCCCAAGAATCTTTGTTAGGTTGGTTAAATATAGACTGTTCTCTTGAGAGATAGGGCTAAGGTAGACCCTGACCCACTCTCTGACAGCTCTGTGTCAGGGTGTGATCCGCAGAAGGAAGCATTAGTTCAGGGAATACAAAGGGGGCCTGTGTGGTAGCTGAAAGTAGAAGGTGACATTATCCCTGAGGAAAGTCTGGATGGACTCTCTTTAGAGCCAAACTGAAAGGGCGTTGCCAGGGCTGAAAGAGCCTTCGAAAGAGAAGGTAGCCGATGCTTTTGCAGTCTCCTCTCGACTTCCTGCTGTTCATCATGCTGAGAGATGCAGTGTCCTACAACTTCAGCAATATTTTTTCCAGCACACTTGAGGTGTGCCTTGAAGTACAAAATCAAACCCAAGCAACAACAACAAAAAATTCAAAATGTTTTCATCTGTTTCTTTCTGAGGATCAGCAAGATTGTGTATTCCACTGAAGAGTTTTAACTGATTCTTCTGATCTTTTGCTAAGGTTTAACTAAGTATTCATAGGTAACTGCTGAATTATCCATGTCTAAACAGAATTGTTTTCATATGAAAATTGAAGAGTAATCATTTAAAAACATATTTTAAAATGGGGTACACCAACTCTACTGAAGGATAGTTCAATGGATAAGAATATTTCCCTAGTGGATTAAAAAAAACAAAACTAGAAGTGATCTTAGAGATTATTTAATTTAACACCCTTATTTTATTTTATTATTTATTTATATTTATTTATTTTTGGCTGTGTTGGGTCTTTGCTGCTGCGCACGGGATTTCTCTAGTTGTGGCAAGCGGGGGCTACTCTACATTGTGGTGCGCAGCTTCTCATTGCAGTGGCTTCTCTTGTTGTGGAGCACGGGCTCTAGGCACACGGGTTTCAGTAGTTGTGGCACACGGGCTCAGTAGTCGTGGCTTGTGGGCTCTAGAGCGCAGGCTCAGTAGTTGTGGTGCACGGGCTTAGTTGCTCCACGGCATGTGGGATCTTCCTGGACCAGGGCTCGAACCCATGTCCCCTGCATTGGCAGGCGGATTCTTAACCACTGCGCCACCAGGGAAGTCCCCCCCACACTTATTTTAAAAATGCTTTTTTTTTTTTTATAGGAAGATTCAGCCTAAACTATTTTTTCAAAAGTATATTAGCATTGATTGGTAAAACTCTAAAGCATGCTCTTCACAACTTAAAGATAGATGAAGGTCTTATTTTAAAGCCATGATATAGCTTGACTATTTAAAATTAAACTTGTACTACTGGAAAATTGCATTTCTTTAATTATTCTGACAAACCAAACTAGTGTTTATAAAGTTAGAAGAAAATTCAGTAAAATAGGTGAAAAGTGTTAAGAGGTACAAATTTCCAGCTATAAAATGGGCTGTAATATACAGCATAAGAAATATAGTCAGTAATACTGTAATAACTTTATGGTGACAGATGGTTACTGCACTTATGATGATCATTTCATAATATACTTAAATGTTGAATCACTATGTTGAACACCTGAAACTAACATAATATTGTAAGTCAATTATACTTCAATTTTTTTAAAAAGTGATAAGCAAAGAAGTCACCTCTAATTCATGAGATTAATCTGATTATTCAGGAAATATTTTCATACAGTATGGCATATGTCACTGTTTAAATTGTCTTATTAGAAAGAAAAAGTGTGTTTTAAATATTAAGACACATATATCTATGCATACATATAACTGTTTTATGCATCATTTAAAAATAAAAGTGAAATATTTCTAATGGATCCACATGAGAAATTTTAAGGATGGATTCAATAATTTTATCATCATCATCCTCTTTTTGATTATTCATGAACTGGAAAGTAAGCATGATTCCTGCTTTTATAGTTCTTAAATGTTTTATTTCAAGGGCAGGAAGAAAAACTTGGGAGATGTATCTAATGCACTGGATCCCAGAATAAATATTTCAATATCCTCATATAGTGAGCTAATTAATGAAAGTAATAAAGGGAAATCTAGCAGGAATTAACATAAAAGCTTATATTCGAGTTAAAAAAAGGTTGCATCACTTGGAATTTTTAGCTTAGACAAGAGAAAGCATAATGAGGATGAAATAGCTATTTTCATATACTTAATCCATTCAGAGAAAGAAGAATTGACCTTGCTCTAAAAGTTAGAACTAGGAGACCAGTGAGAGGTAAATATTGGACCATAATGAGAAATAAATTATTTCAATTACAATTGAAGGCTGAAGAATGGCTGCCTCCAAATATTTTTGAGTAAGTTAACCCCTGAATGTGGTCTAAGGTGTATTGCTACATAAGAGTAAAATTGTGGCGATATAACAAATTATTGATAAAATCAAAGTATGTAGTTAATCTGATAAAAGTCTTTTTAACAAAAAACAGCAAACATTTGTAATTTTTTTAACTTTTTAAACATTTAATGCTGAAAAAATTTTGACTTTTATTTATCCACATTGCTTTGAACTTTAGGCTGTATGTGGATTATTAAAGAAAAACCTACCTATAGGGAATGCCTGCTGGACTGCAAAAGAGTATTTGTTTCACTCAAAGCCATATTCAGTTTTAGCCCATGTAAGAAACCTATCAACCCAAAGCATCACATGACACAGTTTAAAATATTTTGCACTAGGGATGATACATTTACTATTGGAAAAATCTAACCATATGCATTACCTGTCTGAATTCTTTAAAAGCAATGCTTATCGGGAGTTCCCTGGCGGTCCAGTGGTTAGGACTCCGAGCTTCCACTGCAGGGGACACGGGTTCGATCTCTGGTTGGGGAACTAAGATCCCACATGCCACTCAGCACGGCCAAAAAAATAAATTAAATAAATAAACAAAACACACACACACGCACACATAAATAAATAAATAAAAGCAATGCTTTTCCCCTGACCATACAAGAAAGAAAAGTAATACAGTTTCACTAATACATACATACATACATACATACTTAAAGAAATACATATATGATAATTATAATTTAAAAATACAAAGAAGTGAAATTCTGAAATCCTTCCATCTAGGGCATTCAGATACTTGTATATTTATTTATTTATTTATTTGTTTGTTTGTTTGTTTGTTTGTTTATTTTTTGCAGTACGCGGGCCTCTCACTGTTGTGGCCTCTCCCGTTGTGGAGCACAGGCTCTGGACGCACAGGCTCAGTGGCCATGGCTCATGGACCCAGCCGCTCCGCGGCATGTGGGATCCTCCCGGACCGGGGCACAAACGCGTGTCCCCTGAATCGGCAGGCGGACTCTCAACCACTGCGCCACCAAGGAAGCCCCTGTATATTTATTTTTTTAATTTATTTATTTTCATACTTACATATTCATTTTTAAAATTTATTTATTTTCTTTAGTTTTTTGGCTGCGTCGGGTCTTAGTTGCAGCATTCAGGATCTTTTGTCGTGGCCCACGGGCTTCTCTCCAGTTGTGGCCCGCGGGCTTTTCTCTAGTTGAGGTGTGCAGGTTTTCTCTCTCTAGCTGTGGTGCGCAGGCTCCAGAGGGTGTGGGCTCTGTAGTTTACTGCACGCAGGCTCTCTGGTTGAGGCGCACGAGCTCAGTAGCTGTGGCAGGCGGGCTAACTTGTCCCGCGGCATGTGGGATCTTAGTTCCCCTACCAGAGATTCAACCTGCGCCCCCTGCATTGGAAGGCGGATTCTTTACCACTGGACCACCAGGGAAGTCCCTATATTTGTATATTCAAAACAAGCAAGTAAAATAGAAATTCTGTAGTATATTTAACTGCTCTCTTTTTCATCTGTTATATTGTTATATATATAAAATGATTATATATAATGAGATATACTATGGCTAGGTCTTTGACATTTTGTAAAAAGAATTCTCTCCTGTGTCTTAGTTCTTTATCCTGTGGTATTAGGGTATTCCTGACTTTATTCCCATGTACCACCACTTTAAATTTTAAAATTTGCAGGCATGTGTCCAATCTACATGAATATGCAGTGTTTTAAATTATAGGCTGAGGATTTAGCAAATTCCTTAAATTGGAATTTAAGAAAATCTTCAGCATTTCTTAAGTCATATCCTATTCAGTGTCCTATTTTCAGTCTTTTTTTTCCAGAGAGAAAAATTCCCCAGAGTTATGCAGCATTCCAGAGCATCATCCTTTTTATTTAATTATTTTGGAGGATGAAAAGCTTTTTCATAGCACCCTCACAAAATCCATTATACCAAAGTACCATGCAGCCACACAGAGCATTGAGCCCAACACAGTGCCCGCGACTGTGGCTCTCCTCCTCAGCTTCTTGTCTCTTCATCCTCCAGGCCTGCCGCTTTGTATATGTGCTCTCTTCTGAACGCAGCTTTAACACTAACATCCCCGCTACCCACACACATCTCCCTGAACCTGTCTCAGTGTGTTGGGGAGTTGTTCCTTCAGCACCAGTCAGTACCCACCCATAGAAGACAGAATATAAAGTCTTCCTCAATCCCACATGAACTCCGTCAGTCGTGAGATGGTAAGAGGGGCCATGTTAGCAAATAACTGCCAACTATTCTGAAGCCAAAGCCATTCGTTCTGGTAACGTCTTCTAGAAATATAGCTGACTTAAATTATTTTTTTGATTTAGAGTAGAGTTGATTTACAATGTTGTGTTAGTTTCTGCTGTACAGCAAAGTGAATCAGTGATACATATACATATATCCACTCCTTTTTAGATTCTATTCCCATATAGGCCATTACAGAGTATTGAGTAGAGTTCCCTGTGCTATACAGTAGGTCCTTCTTAGTTATCTATTTTATATATAGTAGTGAGTGTATGTCAATCCCAAACTCCCAGTTTACCCCTCCCCCCTCCCCCCGGTAACCGTAATTTTATTTTCTACATCTGTGACTCTATTTTTGTTTTGTAAATAAGTTCACTTGTGCCCTTTTTTTTAGATTCCACATATAAGCGATATCATATGATATTTGTCTTTCTCTGATAACTGACTTAAACTTAATAACTACATTCAACAGTGATTTTACTCAGATACCTACCCAGGTATACCCTTGACAAACAACTTAATCCAGAAGGTATCGCTCAAACTTAGATTCTCTGTGAGTGTTTATTTGTCTTTATGTTTGTGAGAGTTGTTTTTATGTTTGCTTTTGTGATTTTAGTGAAACCTTTAAAAATGTTCTCACCGGTGTTACTTCAGCTGTGCTGCCCTGACATAGAATGTTAGGGCTTAGATTATCGATTTGTCCCAGTGTTGACCGAGTGTGATCCCTGCTGTCACTTCCTCACATCTGTCTGAAGTGTCACCCTCCTGGGCAGGTCTGAGTGGCTGTGTTTCACCTGAAGAAAAGACCAGTTTCTTTCTCACAGATTCTGTGAATCATGTTACTGACCAGGTCTCTTCCTTGCCAGAAAGACCAAATCCATGTGTGGGGCCCACCTCTAGCAAGTATGTTGGACTTCAGGCATGTGCACCCATCTCATGACGGGCCTTATTTTTTTCACTATGTCTCTGTTACAACTCTGTCATGAGCTTTTTATATATTTTTGTGAGCCGCCTAAAATTCTCTCTGGAGGTGTAAGTCGATAACTAATTTTAAATCAATTTATCATTCCATACTGCATAGAAAGAGTTCTAACTGAACTCATTTTAAAGAAACATTCTTATTCAGGGACATTTATTTAAAAGTTATGGTGCTCCAGGAAGAGAGATGTTGAAGATGCCACCCAAACTGGTCAAACCAGGGTAAGTGAAATTGTTCAGAGCTCTTTATATGTTTTGAACCCAAACTCCAGATG
Organism: Hyperoodon ampullatus; assembly: GCF_949752795.1. Taxonomy (NCBI): domain Eukaryota; kingdom Metazoa; phylum Chordata; class Mammalia; order Artiodactyla; family Ziphiidae; genus Hyperoodon; species Hyperoodon ampullatus. Next base: position 88,315,931 of record NC_136916.1, read on the forward strand.
AATTGTACTTTGAAGAAGGTGATATAATCTACATTACTGACATGAGTGATACCAGTTGGTGGAAAGGCACCTCCAGAGGCAGGATGGGACTAATCCCAAGCAACTATGTGGCTGAGCAGGCAGAATCCATTGACAATCCATTGCATGAAGCTGCAAAATGAGGCAACTTGAGCTGGTTGAGAGAGTGTTTGGACAACCGAGTCAGTGTTAATGGCTTGGACAAAGCTGGAAGCACTGCCTGTACTGGGCTTGTCACGGGGGTCACAAAGATACAGTGGAAATGATATTTACTCAACCAAACATTGAACTGAACCAACAGAACAAGTTGGGAGCCACAGCTTTGCATGCTGCTGCCTGGAAAGGTTATGCAGATATTGGCCAGTTGCTTCTGGCAAAAGTTGCTAGAACAGACTTAAGAAACAATGAGAAGAAGCTGGCCCTGGACATGGCTACTAATGCTGCCTGTGCATCTCTCCTGAAAAAGAAACAGGGAACAGATGCAGTCCGAACATTAAGCAATGCTGAGGACTATCTTGATGATGAAGAATCAGATTAATTCCTTTCTGGAGCTTTGAGATCTAAAACTTCTGTTGCTTTTGCCATTTCAAAACTTTGTCTTTGCCAGAAGAGTGTTGGTAACTGTAAAAAAAATAAAAATAAAAAAATAAAAAGTCTATATGAACGTGGCAGTATTGCACTGTTTGAATAAAACATGTAAATGAATAGTTCTCACCTTCAGTTTGCCAATAAGTGACTGGATATTTTGCTGTATAAAGTACATTTTTGTTCACCAGAGTAGAACAAGAAGAGATTATTTCTATTTATCAAGCTTACAGGAATTTTAAGACGTTTTTCTTTAAAAAAAAATCGGGATTTTCTTTTTTTTTTTAAAGTTCTTTACCTCAAGGATTGAGATACTTTGAATGGATTTTTCAAGGGGGGAAGGCTTATTATCATAATAAACCAAAAGACTTAATAGAAAATCGTCAGCTATTCTGACAAAAATAAACATTTTAAGAGACTTTATTTCCTTTGTTTTGTGGTATCACTCTTTGCTGGTAAATAAATAAAGCTTTTTATATTTATATTTAGGTAAAGACTGATTTGATTTTTTAAATAACATTTTGTATTATTAGCACAGAAGAATCATAGTAGCCAAATTTTCTTTCTTTCTTTTTTTTTTTTTTTTCCTGGATACAGTGTACTTTATTGATGGTACATGACAAGGTAGGGCTCCCTAAGCCCCTCCCCTTCTTTAGGGGGTCTGGGATGGAAACCATGTGGAGGTCGGGAGATTCTCAGTGTCTTGGGGGATCGAGTTGGCCTAGTAGCCAAATTTCTGTTCAGCCTTCTATATCTGCTTTGATTAAAGTGAAGACAAAAATCATTGAGGAGATACATTTCTAATAAAATATATAAACTTTAATAATGTAAATAAATAAAAGTTAGGTAGAGTGCTGCTTTCTGGGAGCTGACAGAATTTAAAAGTTCATCACCAATGTTCTCCCTCTGCTACCCCTTCCCTGCTTTTTGTAGAAAGAGGATTGAAAAAACAATTGGAAAGAAAGGAGAATATTAGACATACACACCTAAGTTCATTTTAAAATAAAGAGAATGTTAAAAGGAAAAAGAGAACACTGGACATACAAAGTCAAATTCATTTGTTTATTTATAAATATGTCATGTATATTTAAAAGAATATACACATTGTTTTATTGAACTAGGACTCTATTATTCTGGGTCAATAGCTAGAATTCTTACTCAAGTTTATAAGAACTAGAGGCTAAACTGACTTGATATGATATCTAGTAAAAACATTAAAAATATGAAATTATCTTAAATGCACTGAGGAAAGTAGGTTATGTCCTATGTACAATTTAATCTCAAATAAATTTCTTCCTTAATTGTCTGGAATTTTTAGAATATTATTTTGTCTGGTGGGTGGTTTAAGAGCTTAGATTTGGTTTTGGTTAGGAGGTGACTGAGATGTTTAGTGGGGGAAGGGGAAAGAGTAATTGATCATTGCTACTTGGTGGTAGAATCAAAGAACCGTAAAGAGTTTGTAAAAATCAGACATGTTTGTTATAGTAAAGGAATGCGTTTGTAAGATAATTTGTTACCAAAATTATCACTGAAGAGAATGTCTTATAACCAGATCAACTAAACAGTATTACTGAACATTATCTATAATATTATTTAGAGTGTATAACATATATTTCTATGCACACCAATGTATCCTTACTTATATTGATAAACAGGCTGCAAGTTAAAGAAAAGGGGTGATAGTTTGGTAGAGAATAAAAACTCAAGGCAAGGGCTTCCCTGGTGGTAGAGTGGTTAAGAATCCGCCTGCCAATGCAGGGGACATGGGTTCGAGCCCTGATCCGGGAAGATCCCACATGTCACGGAGCAACTAAGCCCGTGCACAACAATTACTGAGCCTGCGTGCGCCTAGAGCCCGTGCTCTGCAACAAGAGAAGCCACCGGAATGAGAAGCCCGTGCACCGCAATGAAGAGTAGCCCCCACTTGCGGCAACTAGAGAAAGTCCGTGTGCATCAACAAAGACCCAACACAGCCAAAAATAAATAAATAAAATAAATAAATTTATTGAAAACAAAAGAACTCAAGGTGAATCTCAATCTGTCTCCACTGCAGCCCTGTCTCTCCTTCCTACCTTCCCACCTTCTTGCTAGCCATCTTGGATGATGAGGCCCTGGTGGGTTTGAATTTAGAATGAATTATACGTTGACTCTTACCACCCACTTTGGGACTTAATAAAATCTTCAAACTCTTCTGAGTAACTGGCATCTGGACCTCATTGGGCAGATGAAGCAGAGCTAAGACTAGAGCTCACTAATCCTGGTTGTTGCTGCTTTCTTGTTATTATAACCAATTATTCTTCTGGAGGAAGCAGATCTTTTTTTTTTTTGTAGAGCCAATATTTTATTTTACTTATTTAGTTTTTTATACTCTTTTCCATTATGGTTTAATCACAGAATATTAGATATAGTTCCCTGTGCTCTACATTAGGACCTTGTTGTTTACCCATTCTAAGTGTAATAGTTTGCACCTACCAACCCCAAACTCCCAGTCCATCCCTCTCCCTCCCCCCACCTCCGAGGGGAAGCAAATCTTGATTTTCCACATAACTGTTGTTGACAAATCTTAACTCTGGTTTTCTATGATTTCTCTGATCCAATTATTTTAGCTCCTTCCTTCACTTCTTGCTTAAAACTAAAAGCCTTGTCATTGTGTAAACTGACATTGTGCAACTTCTTTGTATTTCAAGAAATAAATTCTCTATAATCTCACCTTGTTATCTAGTACAAACTTTGCTAAAGGTACAACAAACATCTTAACAAAGCACTTGAAGTGCAATGCACAGTGTCCTTCATGCATTTTAGTACAATCTAATTTTATTACAAACTATATTTCGCATAAAATCTTAACTACCATTTCTCCCTCAAGAACCTACAGCTGTCCTTTCATCTACAGATCCTGCATTCACTTTTGATAAAAAGGCAGTATTTTGTGGGCTCTGATTACTTTGGCTCAACCCATTAGCAACACTAACAATAGACTAATTGTCAGTGAAATTAGCCTTTTATCTGTCACCCTCTTCCCTCCTCCACTTTCTTTTTTTTGTTTGTTTCTTTCTTTATTTTTTTAGCTGCTTTTGGGTCTTCTTTACAGTGCACGGGCTTTTCATTGCGCTGGCTTCTCTTGTTACGGAGCACTGGCTCTAGGCGCCAGGGCTTCAGTAGTTGTGGCATGTGGGCTCAGTAGTTGTGGCGCACGGGCTCAGTTGCTCCGCGGCATGTGGGATCTTCCCGGACCAGGGCTCGAACCCGTGTCTCCTGCATTGGCAGGCAGATTCCTAACCACTGCGCCACCAGGGAAGCCCTCCTCCATTTTCCAGCTAAGTGCAGTGACAAGGACCAAATCTGCTGGCTTGAAACAAATTATTTCATCTCCCTGAGCCTCAGTGTCCTCCTGTGCAAAGGAAGCACAGCAACACACGTATCTTAGGTTGTTGGGCAAAATAGGTCCAATTCTTCCGGCAAAGTCGGCACTCAGTAAGTGTGAATTTCCTTGCCCTCAAAGAAGGAGCTTGTAGGTAACTACAAACATGTATTGGCACACAATACATGTTTTTTAAAAATCACTCTCCCGAATAACTCTCAAAATGTCGAAGCAAAGAAATCTGTCCAAATTGAAACTTGGAAAGAAATAGTTTTAAAATTTGTCCCCTCATTTAAGATTAACTTCAACTTGACTTTCAAATGATGATAAATTCATTCTCAAAGCATTTCTTTTATAGTATTCATCACTATATTACAATTGTAATTAAATGCCTTGGGCGTTTTGGAACTCTACCTTGAAGTGAGGGACTGTGCCTGTCTTGGGCCCCTCTTTAACCCCAGTTGACACATTGTAGGTGATCTCAATAAATATTTGAGGAGTCAGTGAGTGAGCATAATAGTCTGTTTCTTTTCAAACAATGCTTCTGAAAGGCTGTAGATTAATCATTTTGAATCCATCTTTTTCTCTTTCTGATGACTTAGGGTGAAATTATCACTCACCCTTTCTCCTCATTTCAGAATGCTCTTCACTTGGCATTATCTCATTAAAAGAATCTGTTTTTCAGTGATCTTTCTTCTGCGCTGTAAATACATGCTTTAATAATTGGAGGAGATAGGCAAAAAGGCAAAGGCTTCTACTCAAAGAAATGCTTACTGCAAAATCATTTTATTAAAGCAAGACTCGACGTGTGAAAAATTGACCCTTGTATTTTTGTCTAGTAATGTTAGATTTTTACCTGTTACAACTTCATAAAAGATGTGCACTGATATTTCCTTTGGGCAGTCAGTAAATGTACTTGAAACATTTTCCTAAAAGAGGGAAAAACATGTATTTAGAGAAATTCCATTTTAGTTTCTCTCTTATTCTAAGCAAAAAAATCTGCATTTGCTACAGCTATACTTGACACTTTCCATTCATTATTTAACTAAAAATTCATTGGAAAATCTATCTTAAAGTCCATCTGTAGAAAAGAGGAAAGGATTTAATATTTCAGTGAAGCTGGCGACAGGGAATGGAAAGAATGTATAATGGGTTTGAATTCTTCAACTGCTTTTTTCCTGGGGGTGGGAGTTTGCGGGGGTGGGAGGCTTTTCTCTAAGAGTTATTGTGATAGGATCTTCTAACAAAGGCAGCTCTTTTCTACTGTTTTTCAAACCCTTATGGGTTGGGATAAGGACTTATGGGGATGGAACCATGGAGACTAAATACATGAGCTGGGATTTTTTTATATTTCAAAGACATTTCTGAAGAACATGAGATTCTTTAGCTTTGTGAAATGGTTTGAAAAGCACTTTTCTAACTCTGAATATGAGCAGTTTCTATCTTATTCTGGCCCTTAAAACAAGATTCTCTGTGTACTTAAGAATTACCTTGGAGTTTGTAAAGAGTACACATTCAGTGGGTGTGGGGCTGAGCTCAGGGAACACATGTCTACCAGCAGGTCATGAAATTCCTATGAACAATAAACTATGCTTCAAGAAACACAATTTTAGGGCTTCCCTGGTGGCACAGTCGTTGAGAGTCCGCCTGCTGATGCAGGGAACACAGGTTCGTGCCCTGGTCCGGGAAGATCCCACATGCCGCGGAGCGGCTAGGCCCGTGAGCCATGGCCGCTGAGCCTGCATGTCCGGAGCCTGTGCTCCGCAACGGGAGAGGCCACAGCAGTGAGAGGCCCGCGTAACGCAAAAAAAAAAAAAAAAAAAAAAAAAAGAAACACCATTTTAAGATAGAAGTGGGCAACTGGGTTTCAACTCCACTTTCCCTGTTTTTCCTTCTCCATTTCCAGTCAGACAGGGTCTCAGATTACCTTCCCACAGGTTCTCCATCTGCTTCTCATCAGGATCAGCCTACCAGGGAAGGTCCAGGATAGGATGTAGTCCCCAGCTCCCTATCGATGTCCTCACCCCTCAGTCCCATCCTGCACTTCTTTTTGGAGCCCACTTGCTTATGATGGTCTCAGAGTGGTTTCCTATCCCACTTCATTCCCTTATGTTCACAGACTCACCATTAATATTTATCCAGGCATTTCGTTCTGGATCTCTATGAACCACAATGATTATCTAAGAATGAATCAAGAGTGAGGTAACCATGGAAACCACAACCAGGAAGAACAATAATAGGAACTGGGGTGTTAAGCTTAGAGATTTAGATGTAATTTGATAGCTCTCACTGAGGGAGTGGATGTCTTACAGAAGTTAGCTTAGACTCATTCTGTGGAGTTCCACAAGTCCCAAGTAAAAGTCCACTGAGTAAAAGTTACACAAAAGTAGATTTTGGCTAAGGATAAAGAAAAACTTCCCAACAAAATTGTAGTCTTGCAAAGTTATAAAATTCCAGTCACTAGGAGTGTTCAATTTGGTAAAGGAAAATATTCTCTTACCGAGGTTCAGGATTCATTCATTTGTAGATGGTACCCCAAACAGAGGGGATACAAAGATAAAGACATGTTTTATGTTTTGGAGGAGCTCAAAGTCCAGCAGAGAATTGGACATGTGAGCAAATACACTGAAGAAGATCGTGTTGAGTGCAACAAGAGTAGACAGCTGCAGCCCACAGCTGGCATCAATTACAGGCAGGTGAGTGAGCAAGCTTCAGAGATTTAAGCTACCCCAGCTGACACCAAGAGGAGCAGTAACAAGCTTCCCCCAACCCTCAAGCTCTGTCCAAGCTACAGATTATATATATACGCATATAGGTTGGTTTAAGCACTAAGTTTTAGGGTGATTTTTTATGAAGCAACAGATAACTAGAACAGGGATGAAATTAATCTGTATAAAGAACATAGAAAAATTGCCTAGCACATAGTAATTACTCAATAAATTCAAGTACTATGGTTATTACTTTATTATCACTGTTATAAAAGTGATGTTATTTAAAAACCATTGGGGCCTTCTCTGGTGGCACAGTGGTTAAGAATCCGCCTGCCAATGCAGGGCACACGAGTTCGATCCCTGGTCCGGGAAGATCCCACATGACGCGGAGCAACTAAGCCCATGCGCCACAACTACTGAGCCTGTGCTCTAGAGCCCGCGAGCCACAACTACTGAGCCCACGTGCCACAACTACTGAAACCCACGTGCCTAGAGCCTGAGCTCTGAAACAAGAGAAGCCACTGCAATGAGAAGCCGTGCACCACAACTAAGAGAAACCCCCGCTCACCGCAACTAGAGAAAGCCTGCGCAGCAACGAGGACCCAACGATGAAGACCCAACACAACCAAAAATAAATAACTAAATAAATTTATAAAAAATAAAAAGCACTATATATCACGATCTAAGCCCATTTATTCAGCTTTATTGCTCTGTGAACTATCTGCTCACATTTCCTGCCTTTTCCACATGCTTTTCCTCTTTCCCCATTGTCTTCCCCCACTGCATTGTCTGCATTGCTCATGGCCACGTGGAGCATGCCTGCAAGGAGCTAAGTATTTCACATTTGCAATATGCTCTTCCTCCCCTGGACTCTTGCAGTACTCTCCCTCCTGATCTAGCCACTTTCACATTGTTCCTTCTGATCCATTCTTTCATGCAGCAGCCAGAGAGATTTTTTTTTAAATTCAAATCTGACCATATCACTCTTCTATTTAAAATCTTTTGATGGTGCCCCACTGTCCTTAGGACACAGCTTCCAACTCTGTGACTGCAAGCCCTGTAGGTCTGCCCTCTTTTCACCGCCCCGGTTTTACCTCCTTAGCTCACTGTGCTCCAACTAGTCTGACCTGCCTATACCTAGCCTCCTTTGGTCCTGGAACACACTGTTCACTCTGGCCCTTAGGCTCTTTAAAGAGCCTTTTTAATTGGTTTAACTGCTCCCTGTCCTTGAGGGCAGACCTCAAGGTGATGCATCACCTTAAGTTTTGCTTTCTCAGGGAAGACCCTGTGCTCCATAGTGCTTCTTAATGTCAAATAAATGATAGTTTGCATAATTATTTGTTTGATGTCTGACTCCACGAAGGCAGGGATGATTATTTCTTCAAAGATATATCTATCTTTATATATGTATATACACATATATATGTGTGTATGTGTATATATATATATATATAAATATATATATATATAAATATATATATATATATATAAAGAGAGTTCCCATATATCTCCTTACCCCACACATGCATAGTTTCCCGAACTACATTCCGGAGTGGTGCATTTGTCACAATTGATGAACCTACTGTGACACATCATAATCACTCAAAGTCCATAGTTTGCATTAAGATCATTCTTGGTGTTATACATTCTGTGGGTTTCGACAAATATATAAGGACATGTAATGATCACACATTATGCACTAGGGTAGTTTCACTGCCCTAAATATCCTCTATGCTCTGCCTAGCCATGCCTCCATCCTCTCAAACCCCTGGCAACCACTGATCATCTTCCTGACTCCATAGTTTTGCCTTTACCAGCATGTTATACAGTTGGAATCATGCAGTGTATCAGGCTCCTAGTTTTAACTAACACTTATCTCTTCCTGGGACTTTATGCCAATAAACTTTTTTCAATGCTAAAAACACCATCCTTGTCTTCAAAGGGTTCATCATTAAGTAGTGTGGGATTCAGAAGCAAAATAATAAGAAGAAGAAGAGCCAAAAAGTATGATAAGCACTCTGACAGAGTGCTTCAGCAAGGTAAAGTGTAGGTCAATCAAGAAATCCTTCCTTAAGGAGCTGGCACCCTAACTGAAGTTTAAAAACACATAGGATTTAACCAGTTGGTGATGTCTAGGGAAGATTTTCCAAACAAAACAAACAACACAAGCAATTAAATGGATAGTAGAGAAAACAAAAGATAAACATTTTTTTAAAAACCAGGAAACGCTGCACAGATTTTATTGCATTTAACTCTCACAAAATCTTGGCAGGAAGGTACTTTTAACTGAGGCACAGAGAAGTCACTAAGCTCCTAAGGAGCAAGCTGGGATTTGAACCCAGTGACTCCAGAATAGATGTACTTGGCTGCTGCACTATGAGCAGAACCTTTGGATTCTGCAGTAATCAGATAATGGCAGCTCGCCCCAGGACGTTGGCAATGGGTTAAGAGAAGTGAACAGATTTAAGCACCTTTAAAGGAACAGGAGTAAAAGGACTTTGTGATTGACTGAAAGAGGTGAGAAAGAAGGAAAAAGGAGAGTACTAGTCAGGGTGTTTTGAGCCTAAGGAACAGAGGCCTCAACTAAAAGTGATGTAAACCAAAGGCAAGGTGGCTGGGGGAAGGTTTGGGGCTCCAAGGTATCATTGAGGACCATCCTCAGAAGACACCTCCTCCAGTAATTGCCCTAGTTTTCTCTTTTTCCAGAACAGCCAAACTTATCTTTGTCTACTTTTCTCTCTACATTTCTTTACTTCTCTTTCCATCTACTCTAGTCTGGCTTCTGTCATCATTCAACCTTAATGGCTGATGTCGCAAAGTTCGATGTGCACATTTCAGCTGTTGAAAGAATAGCTTTAGCTCAAATACTCCTCCTCAGAGAGACTCATATCCAAAAACTTACTCACGTGTCTATTTGGATATTCCATGGTTGCCCCAAACTCAGTATGCCCCAAACAGAACTCATCGTTCTCCATTTTGGGGAAATACCAATAATTACTCAGACGAGAAACACCAGGCAATGTCTTTTTATTTTTAAAACAGCTTTACTGAGGTATAAGAGACATACTTCAATAAACTGAAAATACCTACCTGCTTTTCTAGCACTATAGTTTGCAATTTTTAGAATTTTATATAAATAGAATCTTATAGCATGTACTCTTCTTTTACTTAGTGTAATTATTTTGAGATTCATTCATTATCCATTCATTCATTAAATACTTACTAAGCACCCACTCTATGTCAGGTGCTGTTCAAGGCACTGGACATACAGAAGTAAACAAATCAGACATGGTCCCTGGCCTCAAGAAGCTTCTACCCTACTACAGTATGCTCCCTTACCCTCTATGGAGAATCCATACCTGCCTCCCTCCTTTAGCTTACCCAATATTGTTCTCTCTTCCAATTTGATTTGTTGTTAAACAATATTACATCATAAAAGGAATTTTTAAAGAAAAACATTTCGTCTAAAATAGCTAAGTCTATGGGAATTTCCTGGCAGTTCAGTGGTTAGGACTCCATGCTTTCATCACTGCCGTGGGCCTGGGTTCAATCCCTGCTTGGGGAGCTAAGATCCTGCAAGCCACATGGGGTGGCCAAAAAAAAAATTTTTTTTAAATAGCTAGATCTTCTCATAATTATTTTGATTTTTCCATATGTTTTTCTAGTGTATGTTCATATATAAAAATTAGAAGCACCCTGAATGTCCATCAGTATGGAATCATTAAATTCATACAACCATTAAAAATGATGAAGTAGATCTGTAAATGTGTGCATAGCATAAGTATATACTCAAAATTTGTTTAAGTCTTCTCAAATTTTAGCATGCATCACAACGACCTGCAGGGCTCTGCATAGTAATAAGAGTGGGAGAAAATCTGAGTTCTGATGGAAAGTAGGAGAGAGGAAAAAAGAGGTAAGGAAAAAACAGCTAGAGAGATATGGCCAAAGGAACTTTGGAAATGACTAAAATATTCAATTTTAAGTTAAGTTTTTGATTTTTTAAGTTAAAATTTAATTTTCAGTTTTGCTCTCCTGTGCTGCATTTGTCTCTAAACATTTTGATATCTGATTTGGTCAACAGTATTTTGGGGAGCAGAGGGATCAGATGTGTCCAGTATGGAGTGATGTGGTGTGGAAAAGGTACAGCACTTGCAGGAGGTGGGAACCAGGGCGAGGCTCGAGAATTCAGCAAAAGCAGGACTTCAGAATCAGAAGTAACTAGGAGAAATGGAAGTCCAAGAGTCCCTGGGGAGAAGGAGGGATGAAACGGTGCTCAGAATCTTTTTTTTTTTTTTTTTTTTTTTTTTTTTGCGGTACGCGGGCCTCTCACTGTTGTGGCTTCTCCCGTTGCGGAGCACAGGCTCCGGACGCACAGGCTCAGCGGCCATGGCTCACGGGCCCAGCCTCTCCGCGGCATGTGGGATCCTCCCGGACCGGGGAATGAACCCGTGTCCCCTGCATTGGCAAGCGGACTCTCAACCACTGCGCCACCAGGGAAGCCCTCAGAGTCATTTTTAATTACATATTATGAAACGGTGTGGCCATAATGCTGGAGGACTTGGTGATACCATCAGCTGGGGAGTGATATTGAGCATAGACAACAAGACCACGTGTGACACTGGTTTGTTTCAAATAATGGGGGCAGGGTCATGACTGTAGCAGAGGGTTGAGACAGAATATAATTAAGAGAATATTCTTACTCTTAGAATAGACTCCCCACCAAAAAAAATTGTGGTAAGTTTAAGTTGTAAAATAGATTAAGTAAAAAATAACTCCCTCAATACCAGCAAGGATTTCCTACTCAGTAAATGTCTAATTCCATACAATAAGGAACGTTAACCTTAGGTTGCAATCTGTACCTTAATGCCACATGGCATCAGTGGCTAAACAGAACAGCAGTAATGTAAGAAGTACCTATGGTAACAGCGTTCTTTCTTTGTGATAATAAATTAACACGGGCTCCAAAGTCAACAACCATTTAACATTCTGAAAAGTATTGCTTCGTGATGTATAAAATTTACTTTTCCACCAGCAATACAATGACTTAGCCTTGTGTGGAAGAAAGAGTGTACGGAGTACCCCGCCAATGCCTCCTGCAGGGCTAGGTACTTGCACATGTGCTCCCAGGGCCCCCTGTGCTTAATTCAGTCACAGCATTTATTATATTTTAATGTCTGATTGTTTGTCTATTCTCTCCAGTGGACCATGAGCAGCTTAGTCACAGCTCAGGGACTGTGTCTTGCAATAGGCCCTAGCACATTATACATGCTCCTTAAAGGAATTGTTTTTGTAATAAGTGCATCAAGGGTTGTATGTGTCTTATAGCAGCCAAAGAAAACAACACTAGGTCGCAAAGTCCTTCTCTATAAAATGACAGAATTAAACTGCACCGTTGACAAAATCTCCTCATGTTGAGGGCATCATTATTCTCAGATACTTGATATGTTGAAGTGATTTAGAACTTCCTGGAGTTTTCCCCCAAATCCACCCACTGTTGATTCAAGCATTTGATTAAAGCATTTCTTTAACAGAGGACAGAATCTGAAATCCTAGAGATCAGAGTCTCCATTAAGCATTGGAAAATTCCAAGCATATCAGAGAGGATGGGATGATGAGATGGTGATTCTTTGGGGATCTGCAGTTTCCTCTTCAATAATAAGTCACTGTAAGTGAAAGGAGCCAGCACAAAAGGTCACATATTATGTGATTCCAATTATTTAAAATATCCAGAATAGGTAAATCTATAGAGACAGAAACAGTTTAGCGGTTGCCGGGGACTGTGGCGAAAGGCGAATAACTGCTTATGGGTATGGGCCTCCTTTGGGGGTGATAAAATGGTTTGTAACTAGATGGAAGTGATTCTTGCACAGAATTGTGACTGCATTAAATGCCACTGAATTTCACACTTTAAAATAGTTAATTTTATATTCTGTGAATTTCACTTCAATAAAAAAATATCAGTCACTGATAACCTTGAGCTAGGTCAAGATATATATCAAACTTCATTCTCTGAAGCTACAAAGAACATGGTGTTATCTAACTGCAGAAACTTAATGAGGGTCTACTTAAGTATCTTATTTATACTGGGTCTATAGTTCCAAAAAATCTCTTTGCCAATGGTCTTTAAAAATGATGATTCTAATAACAATAGGAGCTAACATTTATTGTGTGCTTTCTATGTTCTAGGTACTCTTCTAACCTCTCTGAGGACGTTAACTCATCTAATTCTCACAGTAAACCTATGAGATGGGTACTGTGATTATCCCAATTTTACACTTACCTGAATTTGGCCACCAGAGCAGTAAGTGGCAAAGCTGGACTCAGAACTCTGACCTGTCCCACTCAAAGCCTATGCCTGTTGTTAATGTCTCTGGTTACGCCATTGATACAGCACACAGTGGTACATGCAACTGATCTAAAGAGACCTTGTGTGATAACCAAGCTCTCTATACGTTTTTCTAATAGCAAAAATATACCTGTCTAGTTTTCAAGTGAATGAATGCAATAATGGGGTCTAGTTGGTGAGCAACTCCCTTGAAAGAAGAGATGTCGAACAGACTTGACCCAATTAAAGGGGACAAAGCCAGAATGGGCCTTGTAAGTTCCCAGTCTCTTGGGAAATACCTTGAGAATTCTGCTGATGCCTTTTTCAATCAGACTTTCTAATGGCACAGATGCTCTGCACGCGGGTCCCTGTGTTCCTTCCCAGAAGTCTTCATCTCTAGAAAGAACAGGTGATAACACTCTCCACACAGATGTCCCTGGCAAGATCAGCTGTGTGAACACTGTAATGTTGAAGAAGTCCTGGCTTATTCAGTAATTCTGGCAAAAAAACACCTCATGAGAAAACATTGTGGGCAAAGTCTTTATTGATTCTTAAGATGTTGTGGCTGAGAAAAATCTTCCATTTTTGGATGCGTGGCTATTTATTAATTCTGTTAAATACTCTGAAGTACCCTGAGGCATATATCCTCAACCTTCTAAATATGATGCAATCCTTGGACTTCAGTGTTCTGTAAATAATCTAGATCAACTGATGTCAGGGGATGTGACCCTATGGCATAAGTTCTGGGCTTCCATCCAGCAGCATTTGAATAGTACATGCTTTCAAGTTGGCCTTTCCACATCCAGAATCCACGCTCCACAACTTTAAATCTGTGACTCACCGCATCCTCTAAAAGTAGTTAATATGCCTGAAAATGATCTGCAGATATTATGGAATATGCATTTCTTGTGTTCAGCTACTTCTGTTGGCCAGAGTTTCTGCTTTATTTAAGGATAGTTTCTTTTTTTGTTTTTTGTTGTTGTTGTTGTTTTGTGGTACGCGGGCCTCTCACTGTTGTGGCCTCTCCCATTGCGGAGCACAGGCTCCAGACGCGCAGGCTCAGCAGCCATGGCTCACGGGCCCAGCCACTCCGCGGCATGTGGGATCCTCCCGGACCGGGGCACGAACCCGCGTCCCCTGCATCGGCAGGCGGACTCTCAACCACTGCACCACCAGGGAAGCCCAAGGATAGTATTTAAAGGAGCACAGTGTCTCACTAGTTGAGGCCCTTTGGAAATGTCAAATATTAATTGCTCAAGGGGCACTATTGGAGGATTTGATGGTGAACACCATAAGGCTTAACATCTCAGTTAATACTCCCCTACATGTAGCATTGAGACAGAGAACAAGGGTTTGCAAGATGGAGTGCAGTGCCCTTGTAGGAGGTGAATTCCATTTTTGAAATTCAAATCTCTAACTATTGACTAACAATGGTGGTAAGAAAAGTGTCTTAGTCAACATCACCATAGATATCACCCCTCAATGTGCTCCAGACTTGCTTCACAGCTACCTACTTGGCACCTCTACTTGGATGTCTTAGGCAATCTTGAACTTAATATGTGCAAAACTTCGTTTACTATCTTCCTCCCAGACTTTTCCAATCTTAGTAAATGGCTCCATTATTCACCCAGGGTTCAGGCTGCAAAGCTAGAGGTGAGCTTGAATCTTCCCTTTCCCTCACAACCCACTTCCAAATCCTTCAGATCCTCTTATTTCTATCTACAAAATATATCTCACACCCAAGAGCCCTCATCCTCTTACACTGGCTACTGTAATAACCTTTCAGCTTGCTCCCCTGCTTCCACCCCTGCTCACCAATGTCCATTATTGAACCAGAGGCCAGAGTGATCTTTCTAAACAAGGCAGATCTTCTCACTATCCTACTCAAATTCTTCCAGTGATTTCTCATCACATTTACAATCCAGTCAAAGCTATTTATTATAGCCCAGCAGGCCCTGCAAACCTCTGTGACAGTGCTTCTTTCCTCCAGGGTCCATTCTATTCTAACTGGTTTTCTTGCCCTTCTTCAAACTCACCAAGCTCATCTCCATCTCAGGGCCATTGCGCTTGCTGTTCTTTCTGTGTAGAATATTCTTCCCCAGATGTTGCCATGGCTCATTCCCTTAGTCCTTTCAGGGCTTTGCTTCAACGTCACTTTTTCAGTGAGGCCTTCCCTGACCATGCTATCAAAAATAGCCCTTCTACATTTTCTATTCCTTTACCAAACTTTAATTTCATTTATAGCATGTATCACTTCTGACATATTTAAATATACATTGAATGCATGAATGAATGGTGTAGCACTCTTACCAAGAGTGCTAGGGATTGAATTTTACCACCTAACATTGTCCAACTTTCTACAATATATAATGGCTATGAATGTTTTCCTCTGAATAGAGTGTGTATATTTCTCTCAGAACACACTTTCCTCTGGCAGTAAAAAGAATACCTTAATCCTTTCAAACCTATACATTAATGCTTTTGAAACTGAGTCCAAACTAACCATACTAACATAAAATTTCAAGAACATAAAGGCACAGAAACACCAACCTAGATATCAGAAGGAATAAGAATTAATAGCACTGCGTCACAGATTCCCACTGCATGCAAACATCTTTCCCCTGCAGCAGTGGAATCGCAAGATATTACACGAGACATACTTCAAAGGATGCCACAGGGTCACGGGTGGAGTAGGCAAAGAGTCAGGACTGAGTTACACCTTTGAAAGTGCTGCAATGCTATCAACTGCTAACCCACAGGCCCTGACTTCAGTGGGCATAGGGATACTGGATGCTTTGGACTTAACGTGTCTCACTCAGTTCATTTCTGGGTCTAGCAACGTAGTAATGAGTCACACTCCAGAGCCAGGGCTGGCAGCTGTTTTAGGGCTGCATGCTTCCGAGTAGAGCATTTACAGGGTGAGAAAATAGGCAGAGAAGAAAAAACTAAAGGATGGAGAGCAGGGAAAGGGAGTGGCAGAATGGGAAAGAAAAGCAGGAGAGAGAGAGAGACTTGGTGAGCTGGGGTGGAGACGGGGGAAGGGTAGGTGTGTGTGGGATTCCATCAGACTCCCCTCGACCCCATTCAGGCTTAAGTTCTCAGGAAGCATCTCACTATAAAGAAGGTGTGGTCTCCTTATATTCCTTTGCTTGCTGTATTCAAATTCAAGTTCTGCCACTTTCTAACTATACTGGATCTCATGTAAGCTACTTTATTTACTTATTTATTTTTAAAATATCTGTGTAGTGGCTTTTATATTATTTTATTTTTTGGCCCTGCGGCATGCGGGGTCTTAGTTCCCCGAGCAGGGATTGAACGAACCCATGCCCCCAGCAGTGGAAGCACAGAGTCCTAACCACTGGACCTCCAGGCAAGTCCCTCATGTAAGCTAATTTAGATATATGTCTCAGTTTCCCCTCCTGAAAAAAAAAAAAAAAGACAATAATTCCTCCCTCAAGGATCGTTGTGACAATTAAATGAGATGCTTTCTGGAAGGGGCTCAGCGCTCTTTCTGGCACAATCAACTTAAGCTATTGTTATTATTACTACTCAGCATGGGGTCACTATGAACAGCCTTTACAGATCTTTATTCTTGACTGCCAGGGACTGTGGTTCCTCTTGTTTCTCTAAGCCTGTGAAATGCAGCTTGTTAGGGTTCTGCACAGCTGGGAATCTAGAGACCCCAAGGTCTCTAGATGAAAGAGAGGTGAAAGGCTGGTGAAAGGCTGGCCTGTTACAAGTCAACGTGAAGAGACAGGGCAGACAGCCAGAAGCAACAAGCCCAGGATTGCTACAGTTGTCTTCCTTAAGAGTTCTGCCATCTCAGGTTGTGGAAGGACTGGAGAAGGAGGCTGGGGTTTTTTGTTTTTTGGTTTTTGTTTTTGTTTTTTTTGCGGTACGCGGGCCTCTCATTGTTGTGGCCTCTCCCGTTGCAGAGCACAGGCTCCAGACGCGCAGGCTCAGCGGCCATGGCTCACGGGCTCAGCCGCTCCATGGCATGTGGGATCTTCCCGGACCGGGGCACGAACCCATGTCCCCTGCATCGGCAGGCGGACTCTCAACCACGGCGCCACCAGGGAAGCCCGAGGCTGGGGTTTTATAAGCAGGTGAGACAACAAAAAAACACCTTGCCTGTGTAGTTTCTTGTTGACTCTGGTGTGGAGTCTTTGGGGATGAAATCACCACAGGGAAGTATTTCCTGTATCTCCAACACAATTTTAGAATTTTATATTGTTACCTTTTTCCCTCTCAGCCTTTATCGAATACCACCTTCTACCCACAGGCCAAGCTAATACAGGGCCTAGATGGTCTGGCAAGGGAGTATTGATTTGATGTAATTGTCAGCATGGAGATTCCAGCTTTGTTTAAAGGAATAGAAATGATATTGGAGATCTTGTGGAGAAACCCTGTTGTGTTCTAGGGTCAGTGACAGGTGTCTGGACCTCCTGGGTCATGCCTCAGGCTGAGTGAAGCATACTCTGGGATCAGTCATGGGCCTCATCTCTCAGATTCCCCCAGTCTGCTTCTGGTTCCTCCCAAGCTCCCAGATCTCATTTATACAGGCCCCAGGGGAGGGGGGGTGCGGCACAGTTATTTCTTCCTACCTCATTTCTAGAGAGCGGGCCAACATTCCATTGTACAATAGTCCTGAGAGCCTCTAGGTTACATGAATTAAAACTATGTCATATAGATGTCTATGCATGTAGATGCACGGAGACTAGAGAAAAAATCCTTCGTCTGTTAAAAAGGTGAGGTGCTGAGTGATCTTTTTCTTTTTCATTTTGCTCTTATTGCTATGATATTATTTATGTAAAAACATTTAAAACTCAAGAAAAGGAAAAACAAACAAATTCTCTCATCCATAACGTATTTCTTTTGATGGTATGTGGAGTGGGATTTTTTTCAGAGGCTTTATCTCTGCCAGCTTAGTTATTTAACTAGCACTTCTTATTTTCCCTTCCAAGATTGGTGATACATGTCTTACTCAGTCAAGTTGGTGGAAGCCTTAGGAAAACTTGGTAACATACCAAGGTGAACAAGAGCTATGTATTCACAGGTTGAGCTTCATAAATTCCTGTCTCCAAAAATCAAGCTCTGCTGATAAGGTGAGCTCCTGCTTGTTCAGAAAGGACATTCCAGAAAGAACCTAGGTTTGGGGAGCTGAGGATATGAGTCACTGACTTGAAAAACCGAGATAGCTTGTTAATAAAGGTTTTTAAAGTCAGGGGAAAAAACTCCACATTGAGTTGAAGGAGATTTTTCAATTTCAGATTATACAGCACTTCCAAATGAAGGGGAAATGTCAGAGATTTATTGTTTTCACTATCATAAGAGAACATCCTCTAAAAAGATTGAGATTTGGAATAGTTCATAAAAATAATCTGAAGGACATCATAATAAACCTGGGAGGTTATTTCCTGTTTTTAGCGGGCTTGGCTTGAAAACCTCACCACCATAAAAATGAATGTCATGTCTAATTTTTATTTGGCTCTCTGAGTCCCTTTATGCAATAAATTCACTCCTTTTCAACTCGCTCTTACCTAAACTATTCATAAGACAGTATATAGTTGTTGATCTTTCATGTGGTTGACCTTACCATCCACAAATTATTTTTGGATGCTATCATCTTCTGTTTCTATTTTACTCACATGCAACCTGTATTTTTGAAAGAGCTAGGCAGGGTGGGGTGGGGGGCTGCCATTTAAACCTACCATTTAATTACCTCTCTTACTTCTTTTGGTGAATGTCTGAGTCAGCTACAAAAGTAAGTTTATTCATTCATTCAACAAACATTGCTGAGTAACACCGTTTTCAAGGAGTGTACACTCAGAAAGGAAATAATTACATAAAAAATTATACACAGTACACAGACAATTTAAGGCAGGATGTGGCACAACCAGCTAGAGGAATTTTGAGGAGGATCTTTTTCATCCAGGAAATGGAGGAAATGAGTGTCAAGATGGGAAGGGCATACAGAGTAGGAAGAACCACATGAGCAAAGTCAGGGAGGTAGGAAAGCACAGAATACATTTGGAGTGGGCAATGAGCCATTACTGAAGTTTTTAGGCTGGGTAAGGTGCATGCTCAGAGGATGCATTTGGAATAGCAACAGTAAATATATACTGAGGGCTTCTACATTTTTAAGCACTGGGACTACCCAGCAGTGGACAAACCAAACAAACAAAATCCCTGATCTCATGGAGCTTATATTCTAGTAGAAAATGATAATCAATACACAAACAAAACAAATAAAATATGCAGCATTTTAGGTAGTGATAAGTACTATGGAAAAAGCTAGAAGGGGAAAGGGATTGTGTGCATGCCTGATATTGTAAAGAGGGTGATCAGGGAAGGCCTCAGTCGAAGGTTTTAGCCTTCCAGCGAAGGCCTGAAGTGACAGCTTGATCCCTGTGGGATAACTGGGACAAGAGTGGCAGCAGCAAAAACAAAGGCTCCCAGGTGGGAATACGTTTGGAATATTAGGGGAACTGCAAGGGCCCGTGTGCCTGGGGCTGGGTGAGTGAGGGTGAAGAGGAGGAAATGAGGTCAGAAGTGGGGCCTGATCATGGGGCCTCAGTCACCACTTTAAGGACTTTGAGATGGCAAGGTCCATTGGAGGGTTTAAAGAGTCGAGTGTCATGATCTGACTTAAGATCTTATAGCCACTCTGGGTGACTGGAAGATTATTTGCTCGAGAGTCTAACTTCACTGGTTTAAGGAAGGGCCTGAGCATCTTAGTTTTAAAAGTGTCCCAGATTGAGAACCACTCCTCTAGAGTTTGCAGTATGTTCTCTCATTCATTCTCTTAACTTGAGTCTCTCAACAACTCTGTGCAATGTGTACACGAGGAAACTGAGGCTCAGATAGGCTTACGTGACTTTCAAGGACACATGGCCTGGAAGGGGTATAGCTAAGATTTAAACCCAAGTTGCTGACTCTTAGTCTAGCAGCGATATTTCCATCACACACTGATATTGTCAATGGGACCTTTTTTTCCTATCAGTTTGCCACTAATATTTAGGAATTTTGGTGGATTTATCTTATATGCTAAAAACATGCAGGTATTGCCTCTAGTAATTTTTGGTTAATACTATCTTTATGCAGGTATGATTCCATGGTCTGTCACCTTAACTACCCTCTTGCCATTAGGTCATGTTACTCTCCTGCAAAAAAGTGAGATATACACTCAACTTCAGCTATGTTCTAGCCTTGTTATTTGGCCAAAATGTCAAATTCCCATTGGTGCAGCCACTATGGAAAACAGTATAAGGGTTCCTCAAAAAATTAAAAATAGAACTACCACACAATCCAGCAATCCCACTTCTGGGTATTTATTCGAAGGAAACAAAAAAACTGTCACAGAAAAGATAGCTATACCCCCGTTTGTTGCAGCATTATTTACAATAGACAGGATGTGGAAACAACCTAAGTGTTAATTGACAGATGAATGAATAAAGATGTGATATATATATATAGGAATATTATTCATTAAAAAAAGGTAATTCTGCCATTTGTGACAACATGAGTGAACCTTGAGGGCATTATGCTAAGTGAAATAAGTCAGTCAGATAAAGACAAGTACAGTATGATCTCACTTATAAATGGAATCTGAAAAAATGCCAACCTCATGGATACAGAGAACAGATTGGTGGTTGCCAGAGAAGGGAAGAGGAGGGTAGGCAAAATGGTTTAAGGTGGTGAAAAGGTACAAACTTCCAGTTATGGGCTTCCCTGGTGGCGCAGTGGTTGAGAGTCCGCCTGCTGATGCGGGGGACGCGGGTTCGTGCCCCGGTCCAGGAAGATCCCACATGCCGCGGAGCAGCTGGGCCCATGAGCCATGGCCTCTGAGCCTGTGCGTCCAGAGCCTGTGCTCCGCAACAGGAGAGACCACAGCAGTGAGAGGCCCGCGTACTGCAAAACAAACAAACAAAAACTTCCAGTTATATGATAAGTCCTTGGGATGTAATATACAGCATGTGACTATATAGTTAACAAGGCTGTGCTGTATATTTAAAAGTTGCTAAGAAAATAGATTTTAAAAGTTCTCATCACAAGAAAAAAAGATTATAACTCTGTGGTGATGGATGTTAACTAAACTTATCGTGGTAATCATTTTGTATGATATATCAATACATATATCAATCATTATGTTGTACACTTTTTTTTTTTTTTTTGGCTGCATTGAGTCTTCATTGCAGTGCACAGCCTTCTCATTGCGGTGGCTTCTCCTCTTGTGTCACGCAGGCCCTAGAGCATGCAGGTTTCAGTAGTTGCAGCACTGGGGCTCAGTAGTTGTGGCTTTCGGGCTCTAGAGCACAGGCTCAGTAGTTGTGGTGCACGGGCTTAGTTGCTCTGTGCCATGTGGGGTCTTCCCGGGCCAGGGATTGAACCCGTGTCCCCTGCATTGGCAGGCAGATTCTTAACCACTGCACAACCAGGGAAGTCCCTGTATACCTTAAACTAATACTGTGTTATAATGTTATCTTCTTTTCTTTTTAAAAAAAAATATGCTTATTGTCTGTCACCCAGACTAAATGGTAAATTCCATGAGAGCAGGAACTTTGTCTTGTTCACTGTTGTATCTTTACTACCTAGACTAGTGCCTGGCACAGAACAGGTGCTCAAAAAATATTTGTTAAATAAATGAACATGTAAAATGACATTCATGCTGTTTGTTTTGACTGAGTCCCCAAAGGACAGTAGATAGATGCCAAATACCTGTACATCTAAAGTCAGATGTTGGTCCACCATGTAAGATATGCCAAGAAATGGTGGCTCAGTATTATTCGTCACTCATCTCCAGCACATAGAGGGGGGATGAGCGAGGGGACTGATGACTCATGCAGAATACTGCTTTGAAGATACTTGAAACCTACCCACACCTCCCACAGGGCAAAAAAGAGATGCTTCCCCCTACCTCAAGCTATGTGAGAGGAGCTTTCAGGGAAACACTTGGAGAACTTGATATATGTTGTCTGGAGTCTGGCGGAATACAGGGAACTGGGATCTGATACTTTCCTGAGAAAACCAAAGGCGATTAGAGACAGAGAGAGAATGCTGCAAACCAGCTGCAGGTTCACCAACTGTGGATACGTGTGAGTCTTTCCCAGGAGAAAGCGTACTTATGTCAGCAACTTACTTTGTTATGCACCAAAAATAAGATGGATTAATGGGATGCTAGAGGGGTGGATGGATGGATGGATGGATATGTGATAAATCAAGTGTAGCAAAATGCTCCCAGGGTTGGTGATAGAAGCCATTTTAAAAGGGAGTCCAGCAAGAAGGCTGCTTGGCTGAGCACCCAGGGGATCCAGCTGAGGGCTGAAACCTCAGAAACCCAAGGGCTAAAAGCTAGGATCATTAGTGACTGTACGGAACTGACCATGCATGGCATACATCTGAGACATCTGAGAAGTTCTGTCACCTTCCCCTTCACAACCCAAACCTGGAGGAATCTAAAAGCTTGACCAGCGAGTGGTTAAGGAGGAGGAGGTGGAGATGTAAACATAGAAAACAAAATAAAAGTAATCTGTGCCACTACCCCCACTGCAGGTTTCCAGCCTGAAGCAGGACTGAGCTTGGGGAAAGGAAAAGCTTTAACCGGGAATGAAGTTTGTTTGACCTTCATGAGATTTCATCCAGGGCAGAAAAAGAAGCAGCCCTCAGAGGATTTGAAAAGACAGTGAAGTAAAAAATAAAAGAATTTTGGGCTCACACATTACTGAATCCTGCTCATGTAACAAGACTCACAAACCTAAAAAAACCCAACCCTGGATGAAAGAATACTGATTTAATTAATATCATATCACATGTTCACTTATTCAACAGATATTTATTGAGCACCTGCTATGTGCCAGGCATTGATTTAGGTAGTGAGGATACAACAGTGAATAAGACAACCATTTGATATAAGTAGAGAAGATTTATTTGTTTATTTAGTTTCTTTTAAAAAATTGAAGTACAGTTGATTTATAATATTGTATTAGTTTCAGGTGTACAACATAGTAATTCAATATTTTATAGATTATATTCCATTTAAAGCTATTATGAAATTATGGCTACATTTCCCTGTGCTGTACAATCTATCCTTGTTGCTTACTTATTTATTTATTTTTATTTGTGTATGTATGTACATATTTATTTATTTTTGGTCTTCATTGCTGCAAGCAGGCTTTCTCTAGTTGTGGTGAGTTGGGGCTGCTCTTCTTTGGGGTCCACGGGCTTCTCATTGCGGTGTCTTCTCTTGTTCTGGAGCACGAGCTCTAGGCACGTGGGCTTCAGTAGTTGTGGCATGTGGTCTCAGTAGTTGTGGCTCGTGGGCTCTAGAGCGCAGGCTCAGTAGTTGCGGCACACGGGCTTAGTTGCTCGGCAGCATGTGGGAGCTTCCCAGACCAGGGCTTGAACCCATGTCCCCTGCATTGGCAGGTGGATTCTTAACCACTGTGCCACCATGGAAGGCCCTATTTATTTTATATGTAATAGTTTGTGTCTCTTAATCCTATACCCCTATCTTGCCCCTCCCCCGTTCCCTCTCCCCACTGGTAAACACTACTTTGTTCTCATACCCATGAGTCTGTTTCTGTTTTGTTATACACATTCATTTGCTTTATTTTTTAGATTCCACATATAAGTGATAACATAAGAGCATTTGTCATCTTCCTCTGTCTAACTTACTTCACTAGGCATAATACTCTTTAGGTCCATCCGTGTTGTTGCAAATGGCAGAATTTCATTCTTTTTAATGGCTGAGTAATATTCCATTGTATATATGTACCACATCTTCTTTATCCATTCATCTGTTGATGGGTACTTGGGTTGCTTTCAAGTCGTGGCTATTGTAAATAATGCTGCTATGAACATTGGGGTGCATGTATCTTTTTGAATTAGTGTTTTGGGTTTTTTTGGATACATACCCAGCAGTGGCATTGTTGGATCATATGGTAGTTCTATCTTTAGTTTTTTGAGGAAACTTCATACTGTTTTCATAGTGGCTGCACCAATTTATATTCCCACTAACAGTTTACAGGGTTCCGTTTTCTCCACATCCTCGCCAACATGTGTCATTTGTAGGCTTTTTGATGATAGTCATTCTGACAAGTATGAAGTGATATCTCTTTGTGGTTTTGATTTACATTTCTCTAATAATTAGTGATGTTGATCATCTTTTCATGTGCCTGCTACCCATCTGTATGTCTTCTTTGAAAAAAATGTCTATTCAGGTTCTTCTGCCCATTTTAAAAATCAGGTTGTTTGTTTTTTTAATATATAGTTATATGAGCCGTTTATATATGTTGGATATTAACCCCTTATTGACTATATCATTTGCAAATATTTTCTCCCATTCAGTAGGCTGTCTTTTCACTTTGTTGATTGTTTCCTTTACTGTACGAAAGCTTGTACGTTTAATTAGGTTGCAATTGTTTATTTTTGCTTTTATTTCTTTTGCTTTAGGAGACAGATCAAAAAAATATTGCTATGATTTATGTCAGAGTGTTCTGCTTATGTCCTCTTCTAGGAGTTTTACGGTTTCAGTTCTTACATTTAGGTCCATTTTGAGTTTATTTCTGTATATGGTATGAGGAAATGTTCTAACCTCATTCTTTAATATTTAGTTTTCCAGTTTCTCCAGAAAAACTTATTGAACAGATTGTCTCTTCTCCATTGTATATTCTTGCCTCCTTTGTCATAGATTAATTGGCCATAACTGTGTGGGTTTATTTCTGGGCTCTCTATTCTGTTCCATTGATCTATATGTGTGTGTTTGTGCCAGTACCATGCTGTTTTGCTTACTGTAGCTTTGTAGTATAGTCTGAAGTCAGGGAGCGTGACATCTCCAGCTTTGTTCTTTTTTTTTTTTTTCATTTTTCCCATGCCGTGTGGCTTGTGAGATTTTAGTTCACCAACCAGGGATTGAACTCGGGCCCTTGGCAGTGAGAGTGCAGAATCCTAACCATGGGACTGCCAGGGAATTCCCTCCAGCTTTGTTCTTTTTTTTTAATTAAAAAATTTTTTTTCATCTTTATTGGAGTATAATTGCTTTACAGTGTTGTGTTAGTTTCTGCTGTACAACAAAGTGAATCAGCTATATGTATACATGTATCCCTATATCTGCTCCCTCTTGAGCCTCCCTCCCACCCTCCTTATCCCACCCGTCTAGGTGGTCACAAATCATCAGGCTGATCTCCCTGTGCTATGCAGCAGCATCCCACCAGCCATCCATTTTACATTTGGTAGTTTATATATGTCAATGCTACTCTCTCACTTCGTCCCAGCTTCCCCTTCCCCCTGTGTCCTCAAGTCTGTTCTCTATGTCTGCATCTTTATTCCTGCCCTGCCACTAGGTTCATTAGTACCTTTTTTCTAGATTCCACATATATGCGTTAGCATACGGTATTTGTTTTTCTCTTTCTGACATACTTCACTCTGTATGACAGACTCTAGGTCCATCTACTTCATTACAAATAACTCACTTTTGTTCCCTTTTATGGCTGAGTAATATTCCATTGTATATATGTGCCACATCTTCTTTACCCATTCATCTTCGATGGACATTTAGGTTGCTTCCATGTCCTCCAGCTTTGTTCTTTATCCCCAAGATTGCTTTGGCAATTCAGGGTCTTTTGTGGTTCTGTATAAATTTTAGGATGATTTGTTCTAGTTCTGTGAAAAAAGTCATGGGTATTTTGATAGGGATTGCATTAAATCTTTAGATTGCTTTGGGTAGTACAGACAATTTAAAAATATTAATTCTTCCAATCCAAGAACATGGGATATCTTTCCACTTCTTTGTATAATTTTCAAATTTCTTCATTAATGATTTATAGTTTTCAGAGTATAGGTCTTTCACGTCCTTGGTTAAGTTTATTCCTAGGTACTTCATTCTTTCTGCTGTGAATGTAAATGGGATTATTTCCTTAACTTCTCTTCCTGATAGTTCAGTATTTGTGTATAGAAAAGCAACAGATTTCTGTATATTAATCTTGTATCCTGCACCTTTACTAAATTCATTTATTACTTCTAATAGTCTTTTGGTAGAGACTTTAGGGTTTTCTATATATAATATCATGTCATCTGTAAATAGTCACAGTTTTTCTTCTTTCCTTCCAATTTGGATGCCTTTTATTTCTCTTTCTTGTCTGATGTGGCTAGGAAAGTAGAGAAGTTTTAAAAGTCATTGAGTGTAATGGCAACCTTCTATATCTTGATAGAGATTTGGGTTACATAGGTACATGCATTTGTTAAAACTAGAGCTCAGTATTTATTTATAGTTTCTTTTCATGCAAAATTTACACGTAATAACATGCACAAGTCTAAAATGCTTGCTGAGTTTTGACAAGTGCATGATCATCACAGCTCTGCCTCCCTCCACTGTCAGCAGATAACCTGCCTGCCATTTCAGTGAGAAAACAGAAGCCATTTGACAGGAATTCCCTCAACTTATAAATGTAGCTGTATCTATCCTTTCTTCCTTTCCTTTTGTCATTGTAAACAACATATCCCTACTCCCATCTGAGGTCAATTTCTTCCCCCGGCTTTTGCGTCCTATCCCTCCCAATCTTCTCAGAGGCCTTGCTCTACTGAATTATCCCTCTCCTCCAGAACTCTCATTTCAAGAAGAGAGCTTGTTAAGTATTAATGCTGGATTCTCTCTATTACCTCAGAGTCCTCACACATGCCATTTCCTTTCCTTGGAACAACTTTCCTACTTCTTCCCCCTCACTTATCATAACCCCTACTCACCCTTCAGGTGTTTGCTTAGATGCTATTTACTTAGATATGACTTCCCTGACCTTCCATCCCACACTATGGTAGAACCTATTGTGCTTCCTGTTTCATGACACTCAGCTCACCTGTATTTACTTGTTCTATGTATGTCTTGCCCTCAGGACAAACATGGTCTCTGCTCTCAGTGTCTTATTAACTGCTGTACTTCCAGTACTTAGCATAGCACCTGGCACATTAAATATTTGTTGCTGAATGAAAGAATTAATTAAAATTCAGTCACATCATCTGTAAATGTAATGTTTTAAAATGTCTTCTTTTGGGCTTCCCTGGTGGCGCAGTGATTGAGGGTCCGCCTGCCGATGCAGGGGACACGGGTTCGTGCCCCGGTCCGGGAAGATCCCACATGCCATGGAGCGGCTGGGCCCGTGAGCCATGGCCGCTGAGCCTGCACGTCCGGAGCCTGTGCTCCGCAACGGGAGAGGCCACAACAGTGAGAGGCCCGCGTACTGCAAAAAAAAAAAAAAAAAAAAAAAAAAAGTAAGTCTTCTTTTTCTTCATAGGTTTAAATTTTTATTCTAATAGCTATTGCAATCTTTCCCAGGATTGTGTTAAGTTAGAAGGGCATTGTGACATTTTTGTTCTTATAATTTCTTATAATTCTGTTCTTAAAATTTAAATGAATGTCTTGTACATAGAAGATTCTCAGCAAGAACTATTTCATAGTCATAAAAATCCTACAGTGTGGAAAGATCCTTAGAGATCCTATATTTCAATTTCCTCACAGGAATTCCCTGGTGGTCCAGTGGTTAGGACTCCACACTTCCACTGCTGGGGGCACGGGTTCTATCCCTGGTCCGGGAACTAAGAACCCGCATGCAAGCAGCACAGCCAAAAAAAAAAAAAAGAAGAAAAAATTTCCTCAGGTCATTCTTTAAGGAAGAAAATCAAAGTACTATGGTATTTTTATGACTGTATTATTACTGCATTATTATTATCTTTTTACTCAGATGGGGGTATCTTATGGCTAGAGACCATAGGGGGACATCCTGAAAATTCAGAATTCTTTTTATCTTTCAGTTGTGAAGGAGTATGATAATCTGTTAGTTTATAATTTGTATTTGTTTATTTATTTTTGGTTGCGTGGCATGCGGGATCTTATACACACACACACACACACACATGCACACACACATGTAAAATTTGAGGAGGCAGCAGAGTTAATAAACCTAAATAAATGAGAGAGCTTTACATACAAATATAAATGTTTCTCCTTAGAAATGGTTTCTGCTGCCAGCCTTGATGTAAGTCTTATTGACCTACTAGAGTTCCTTTCACCAGGTCAAAATATAGTATCAACTTAAGTACAGTTAGGGGCTCCACAGACCACCTCTTCTTGGAGTCCTAGTCAAATAAAACCAGACTACCAAGTCAGCCTAACTGAAAAGGCAATGCAAGTTTTTACTGATGTCTCTTGAAGCATAACAAAGCAAACTTCTTAAAATTCTTTCCCCGCTGTGAATCTCCACGCCACTCTCCCACACAGGAGCCACCTCTACTCTCTCCTTTCACTTGTGTGATTTAGCTTATATAGCTTTTTATTTTTCTTCCTCACCCTGGAACTGACCAGCAAGCAAGAACTTTCAGGGTTTGTGTTGGAGGGTGTGTTCGAGGAGATGCCCAGAGGCAATCCGCTATGCTTACCAAGTGTCCAATTTCATGGCAGTCTCTTTCCTCAAGGAACAGTCAATAGGCACACTGGAAAAAGCAACATACCAGAGTTGGGTATGTTACCTGTTGGGTGGTGGGATACAGACTCTGGGTAAAATGAGGGGTTCTGAGATAGGGCAGATCAGCCTGAAGGTGAGCCTTCAGGTGGACCTGGACCTTGACAGTGAATTACCAAATCAGTATTTGTGGAGCCTCCTGTCTCCATTTCTCAGTGATGGCCGTTCTGGGGTGTTTTCCTTTACAGTCAAGACTCCCTTTAGCCGGATAACATAAGAAAGGATCATATGTACAGGTAGCTAAAAGCTCTTCCAGTATCACTAAGAGGTAGTTTGAGATAAGTAAGTGGTCTCTGAGGTCCCTGAAGACTAAAAACCGGGTGTCCTGAGTCCCAAGTGGTCCCACGCTCCTCCAGTTTAGCAGTCCAGAGGGGCAGTTAAGTCCCGCGTAAAGTGCAGAGCGGTTGAGGGCACTTGCTCCTGAGAATCTCCACCTGGCCTCAGCATCCAGATCAGCCAGCTCGGGCTCGGTTACTGCCAGCTCAGGCCGCCTGCGGTCACTCCTCCCACTGCCCACCTCGGTCTCCTCCCCCTTCCTTCCCTTTTGCGCACCGCCATTTCCGCCTACGGCTTTCTCCTATTTGGGCCCTCCTCGGCTTCCGTCCCAGATGATCCCTCCCCGAGGCTGCCGCCGCCTCCTCCTCCCTGAGCTGGAGCCACCTCCTCGACCAGTGGCGTAGCCGGACTCTGTGTCGGCGCCAGCTAGTTAGGGGCGGAGGTCTGGAGCCCGGTCTCGACCCGAGCGGGGGGCCATGGAGAAAGCGGCCCGAGGCCCTCTCGACACCGACTAACGCGGGACCGTTGCGGCTGCAGGCGCCATGGACCGAGCCCCCGCAGACCAGGTACGCGGGCTTGGGCCGGGTTGGCCGGGCCGGGAGCTGGGGGTCGCTGCTTCCTCCTGGGTGGGCCCTGGCCTCCGAGCGTGGGCCCGGACGGCCGGAGTCTTCGGGTTTTTGCTGGCGCAGACCTCTTTTTCCCGGGAGCCTGGCGGCGCCCCACTCTCCTGCATTGTTCCAGCTGCTGTCTCGAGCTTGGGGGCTTTTCCAGCCCCGTTCCCCCCGGGCTGGGGACTCGCTTTTGCCGTTCCTCCCTGGCTTGGTGAAAGGGGCCAGAAGACTCCCAAGTTGTCCGTGCTCTCCCGAGAGAGGGTTTATAACTTCCAGAGAATACCACCTCCCCCCCCCCCCTTCCCTTCCCTTCAGTTCTGGAATGTGTTTTCAAGGTGGAAAGGCTTTTGAAGGCTTCTCACTTAGAAAAACTGTCAGAGAATGTGTGATAACTACAGACGAAGGCGGGGGGCGGGTTATGGGCTTTTTAAGATCTACGTTTCCTTGAGCGAAGCATTGTTTTTGCAGTGGTTTTAGGGAAGTCTTCCCTTTTAGATATGAAATACCACGGTTTCCCTTTGCCCTTCTAGCCAACTATTTCGCAAAAATAAGTGTTTTTTAAAAGTCGATATTATATTTTAAAGGTGTAGGACCGAAGCGCGAATTCATTTCCGAGCCCGTTTTCATATTCACAAAGCAATCCTATTAGTGTTTTCAGCTGCATCAAATTATTGATTATCCAAGCCAGTAGGTGCTGGGAGGCTGGGATGGTGATAGTGTTAAAAAAAAAATCTAAAATAATAGTTTTCTTCCCCCACAGAAGTTTCGGTATTTTCCATCCTGAGACCTCTATGAAACGATTTAATTTGATGAAATCTAAGTTTACTCACTCTCCATTCCCCTCTTCAGTTGAAGGCCTTGCCCAGTGATGAACTAGGCAAATAGATGAAGGAAAACGAGAGACTAGGGATTTGCCTAATTGCTTTACAAATGGATAATTAACACCTGAATAATGAGACAAGATTTCCCAAATTCCTGTATCTGTATATATGTAGCTAGTGAGAGCCAGTTCTGATTTTAAATCGGGCTCTTTTAGCAGGCAAAGAGCAGCCTCCTGGTTGTGTGTGTGTGTGTGTGTGTGTGTGTGTGTGTGTGTGTAGATAGATAGATATATATTTTTTAACAAAATCTTTATTTAAAAAAAGCTTTATGTGAATATGCCTCTGAAAACACAAATGAGTTTTATGAAACAATATGTGTATTTACCGAAGCAAAATTGATTGGGGCCCCTTGGCAAATACACACAGGCTTTTCTGTGACCCAGGGTATTTTATATACACTCTATATCCAATTTAATGAAAAACAATTTTTCAAGGTATCTATCAAAAATGTCTGAGATTTCAAAGCCTGACAAGTGAATAGGAAATTTTCTTGAATGATTTTTTTGTATGTATGTCACTAATGAAAGGGTTAAACATTTTGGTCGTTCTCTGTGATGACAGAACTGTAACTAGTAATGCTGCCATATGTATACTGATGGTTCCCTTCATCCCAGAGGAAATGTAATGAACTATTTAGATGGTAACCCTTAGCATAGTTATTTGTGTGTGATTATCTTAACAGCGAGTGCTATGAGCAAATTATTTAGAGAGGCTCTTCATCTTTCATCCTGTATCTTTCTAAAGTCCACAACCTATTAAAATCTTGTAGAAATTTAAGGTTCAGAAAAAAAATCATAAATGTAGGTTTTCCGTTGAAGAATTTTTCTTTTTTTTTTCCCCTCCAGTACCTCTTGCCTCTTCCCTTAGCCTAACCTTAAATGAGAGAATAATTTGAATCAATCCCCCTTTTCCCCCACACATGCTCACAGGAAGCTGAGACCCCAGGAAGTGATGCCTAGTTCGTGCTGTAGGCAGTTAATTCAGGGGTCCATGGATGACCTGGAAGGAGTCTCCTTCGTTTTAATTAGCACTTTTCTGGGGCAAGACTCCATTATTTTCATCATATGCTCATATTCATCATTGAAAAAAGTCACAGAACCATTCATTTCATGATAGACTAGGAGCTAGAACTGAGATTTGTCCACTTTGTGGAGTTCTTGATTGTTTTCACTATACCATTGAGTAATGCAATGGCTTTTCCAAGTTATTTGGAATGTACTTTTATATTTTTAATAACGAAGTGAATTTAATAGGTAAAAGTCATTAAAAACAGATGCCATATGTGCTGAATTCCCATTTTTTCTCACAAAACATTTATTTTTTTTCATTTTAAACCAGTGTTGGTTTATGTTCAGAATTTCTGGGAATGTCTACAGCATTAAAACTTATAATATTGTAGTGGTTAGCAATTCATAGAAGTTTGATTTTTACAAAATAGTACTAATACACACGTTCTGCATTTTGTCTTAATCTAAGCGAAATCCTTGGAGTATTGCACAAGTGTAACTTAAAAAAAAACTCAGCATGTTTTGCCTGAAGGCATTCATGTTGCTGTTGTTGAATTACCTTTTTAAAAAAATATATAAAATCTTTGTATAAAAGGATAAATTGTGTGTGCGTTGATCGAAATTATAAAAAGTAAGTTACTGGGAATACATGCTAGCTGATAGTCTTAATTGTAGTAATGACTATTTGAAAGAATGTTATAACCAGAAGAGAGTCTCAGGAGTATTCTCTTTTAGCAAGACTATATTAAATCAAAACAAGTAGCTTAATTTTAATTGCCAGAGTTAGTTCTAAGAACTATTTGGTATTGTGCCTTTTTGTTGTTGTTCTTAAGGGCAAAAAGCTGGTATAAAGGGATGTGAAGCATAAATCATGGAGTTCATTTTGTTTATAAAGTCTTAGTGTTTCTATTTTTAGTAAATTTAGGACAGTGTTTTGAGATTTTTTAAAAAATAAACAATAACCTTAGAAGTGACAGAACACTTGAGGTTTACTATCTCTTTTGTATTATCAAATAATTTAAACATTGGCTTGATATTTAGTACATTAATGTTAGATAAGTTCTTTTAAAATAATTTACAAAATTATTGATCACTGATGTCTTTAATTCTTAGAAAAGCAAATGTGTAATAAATGCATATGGCTTCATGCAAAGTGCTGTTTACCAATAAATATATAAAATTATTTGGTTTATAATTTTTTTCTTTAAATAATTTATAAACTTCAATAATATCAGCACTGCAAACTAAATATATTCTAGATAAGTTACTCTAAAATGTTTATTATTCAGCAGTACTTACAGTTAGCTTTTATAGATCTAAGTAAATGATTGTCTTAACAGATTTTAAAAATAATACTTTTGTAATAAAAAAGAAGGTAAATAATGCTCATTTAGTGAAAATACCATTTGGAAATTTTAAAAGGCATTTTCCCCTAAGCTTTTTTAAATCAAAGAGGAAATATAAAGTAGAATTTTAGTTTTTTGAAAAAGTAATAAAATATTACATATGACAATGTATGGGATATGGCTGAAGCTTACTCTGAGGCAAATGCATAGTCATAAATGTTTTCATTATTCAACATTTTAAAAGGAAATTAAAAATTAAGCATCCAAGGCAAGAAGTTTGGGGGAAAACCCCTCAAAGAAAGAGAGAAAAAAAATGTAAAAGCAGGAATTAATTAATTAGATCTTCCAAAAACTAGTATTAAATTTAGAAAGTTGGATGTTAGAAAAGTACCACCAGACTTTAACAGGATTAAATGTGGTCTATTTTAAGAAAAGGGGGAAAATGTATGGATAGGAAAGCAAATGGTCAGAGTCTAAGGTAAACGCTATTTTTTTTTCAATATTTTCCAAAGTCTTGGCAGAACTCATGTATAACTACTGTGATTTGTTTTGGCAAGTGGTTTACTTTCAGTATAAAACATTCCAACCAGAAAACAATAAAGCCAGCAGGTATCTCTGAAGCATTTTTTCCTTCAGAAGACATTTTATCTTTGGCCATGATATGTAAAACATCTTAATGTTTGATATATCATATTTACCTTAACATAGGAAGAATGTGGAGGGTTTCCATGGTCATATTTTTTCTCTAGGTGTGTAGTACATACTGACAATTCACTGTGGGAGCGTGCCTTATTATGTTCTACTTCAGTTTTGATTTCAAGTGAGTGTCTTTTTTCTGTTGCTTAATTTGGGAAAATTATTTGCACTCTTCTGAATGTTCTGTCTCAGAGGAGTTTAGTATGCATTTTCTGTTGACGTGTGCTTCGTAGTAATGTTTGCCCATTTTCCCTAAACCAGCCTCGTGTGGTGCTCTCTTCAGAACATGAACTCATTGCATGTTTGTTGAATTATATATAGGCTCTCAGTGATCTGAATGCGTTTGTTTAATAAACTTTTAAATAAGGTTTTTATAGTTTTTTGTTCTGATAAATTCTTGGGTTTTCTAGATTATTCACATCAAAGAAGATTTATTGATGTTTGTTTTACTATATGCAGAATTTTAAATGAATGTGAAACAGCTTAAGTTTTGTTTTTTTTTCAAATACAGGTTTCTGGGATTATGATTTTTCATTAATTTGGAAAATTCTGAAATAATTTCTGAAAGATAAAGATAATTTTATTGTGTAGTTTTTTTTTTAACAAAGAGTAGTACAGGGATAGATTTTGTTCTGTGTTTAGACTTCTTTCATATTTATATTTTATTTAAGGAGACAAAAATATTCTATAAAATTTTTGATTTCTGAAAAACAGATCATGGCAAAAGTAGAGAGACTAAACAGAAATTCATACTGAGACATATCATTGTATGAAGTAACTAGTCTAATTTTTTCATAACATTTTGTTGTCCACTATGTTAAGACATTTTTTCCTTTGATCGCTATGCTAATATAATTGAAATATTGCCAGAATTTGTTGCTTGCTTAACATATTGTCTGTATGGGCTTTATTATATGGAATTTAAAAAATAGTTTGGGATCTTTACTTTTCAGGCCTGAGAACAACTGAGGCTGCATTTTGATGTATGACACTGAAGGCCCCAAAGTCACAATAAACAACTTAGAAAACCATACGGAGTTGTAACTATAGGAGAAAGTTTGCCAGTCTGTTCCTACTAGTGACATCTTCTGTTTGTGCAGCTGTTGACTACAGCAGCTTCTCTTTTTTGCTAAAAACAAAGGATCGTTTCATTGTGAGTTTTATTGTTGAATGCCAATATCTAGAATTGCACTTAGAATAGAAACCAATACAGACTTTAATTTTTAAGGACCTATACTGTGTATATGTGCAGATATTAGTTATAAATTATGCATGACACTTTTTGAATAGTGGGTTGCCTAAAGTCATAAAGCGTATAGAGTACAAATGAGACTAGGCATAAAAAATTTGTGGCACTGTCTCCCCTCCCCACCACGCCACCTGGCTTGTGGGTTCTTTGTTCCCTGACCAGGGATGGAACCTGTGCCCCCTGCAGTGGAAGTGGAGTCCTAACCATTGGACTGCCAGGGAATTCCCTGCACCTTTTGACTTGAGCAAGAATTTGAATTTGTTGTTACCAAGGTAATTTATGAGTTGGTATTACTTGGGGGGATCAGGAAAAGTTATTTTTAAGTTATTTCTTTATATTAGTATTATTCCTTTTTTTCATATTGGGCTGAGAATTTAATATAACCACATACCTTGCATTAAAAAAAAATCCTAGTGTCTTCTAGTCCAGATTTATAAAACTGTTCAGGTTCTCATATGTTCAAAGTTTGTTATTTTATACCTTATGTAAATAAGTTTTGAATCATGTTGACTATCACAGTGACAGTCACTGACTTATTACACTGTTAACATTTGTTTTTGTCTCTTGTGTTGAAATTCAAGAAACCAGCTCCAGTTCACAGATATTTGTGAGTTCAATGACGTTATCAACTTCAGATTTGGTTAGTAGTACAGAAGTAGACTTCAAAGTTAAATCAGGTGGGGAGGAAGGATATTGGATTGATACTGCTATATAGTTCAGATTTCTTCCCCCAGACACATGTTGCTGAATATTTACAGTGGACTCTTTGGAGAACAGTTTTTCTGAAAAAGGCTCTATATTTAGCATATCAAGTCTTTTCTTTAGATTTTCTTGGATTTGCTACTGATTACTTTTGTGAGAAACATGCATGAAATTTATTCTGAGAAATATGCCTTGATGGGAGTTTCTACTGAATGCCATCCTAGTGGGGAAAAAGTTCTGGTTAGGGCTATTGCTTTCAGGTAGTTGATTTAAGTTGTTGAAAAATTGGACTGCATTCCACTTACTGGTTTTGCTAAGAAGTGTTTAATATCTTTTTAGATTGTAATGTTTGTGGTTTTAAACATTCTGCTTTTACAGAATGTGCCTATAGATTATTTCTTTGTATAATTAAATTTTAAAAATTTGTTGTTAAATATAACAAATATAGAAAGAAAACTGCATAAAACCAGTGTACAGCTAAATGAATTATTGGATGAATACCTTGTATCACCCAAGTTAGGATATAGAACTTTGCCGGGTACCCCAGAAACTGTACAGGTGCCTCTTCCTAATCACAGCTCCCTCTTTCCTAAGAGTAATTCCTATCCTAATTTCCATGGCTCTTATTGACTTTTCTTTATAGTTTTGTCACCAACTTGTGCATCCTTAGTATGGTAGTTTATTATGTCTGTTAAATTTCTATAGATTTATAAGGAAAGATACAAAATAAACTAAAATGGAGTACATAGGACTGGATTACTTTAGTTTACTCAGCTTGTCTACTGGGAAGCTGAAGTACTCATTTTTTTCCCAGTTTAACTGTGAAGCAAAAGTTTTTCTCCCTTATTTTTTTTTCCATTTATTGTAGACATTTTCCTTCCTTTTAATTTAACCATACTAATCTAATTTCCTGAAATGGACAGAAATAGACTATTTTTTAGACTATTCAAACAAATATAAAGTAATTATCCTTCAGAACTCTGTTCAGTGGTTTTTTTTTCCCCTAACAAAATTAGTTAAAAACACATTGTTTTGTCTGAAGAGCTAGTTTTTTTTTTTTTTTTTACTACCAGCTTTATTTTTGGACTGTGAGGTACAACTTCCTTGTATTCTTGATTGTTTTAACAGCTTTGGTTATGTAAGAAATGACTTCATTTAAATCTAGTAACCTTTGATAACTTTTCTCCTATTTGATGGCTTTGTCTAAATAACGTAATCATATTTAATTATTTTAATTTGACCTTGCTATTCCTTTGAATGTCTTGTGACATTAGAGACCTAATTACTGTTTGTAAAGACTGTCTCTTTTATTGTTAAATTGTGAACTTGTATATTTAAATTTTTGTTCGTTTGTTAGTAATGTGTTTCACTTTCTCTTTGAAGAATGTCAAGCTGTCAGCTGAGGTAGAACCATTTATTCCCCAGAAGAAGAATCCTGATACATTTATGATCCCTATGGCACTCCCAAATGATAACGGCAGTGTTTCTGGTGTAGAACCAACTCCAATTCCCAGCTACCTGATTACTTGTTATCCATTTGTTCAGGAAAACCAGTCCAATAGGTAATTTGTT
Organism: Hyperoodon ampullatus; assembly: GCF_949752795.1. Classification (NCBI taxonomy): domain Eukaryota; kingdom Metazoa; phylum Chordata; class Mammalia; order Artiodactyla; family Ziphiidae; genus Hyperoodon; species Hyperoodon ampullatus. Next base: position 88,352,780 of record NC_136916.1, read on the forward strand.
TACTATTATTTTCTTTTGGTGGGGGAAGAAAGGGGTAGGGAAATATAGAAGTTGGCAAAGGATACTTTTTAATTTTTTCTTTTGTAACTTTTAAACATTAACCATTTCTCTGTTTTCCAAGAGGAGTAAATAAAACCAAATGATGTAGAAATTTAAAAATTGTTAACATGGATTATTGTTATTTTGTCATTCTTTCTAAGAGAAAATGGAGTTCTTTGTATGTGTCTCCTATAATAAGTCATTAAAATTTGTTTGAAGTAAATTGACTCAAAGGGAGGAATGAATTATTCAGAAAGAGGTGAACAAAAATCCTTTTTTGAGGATAGGCATCTAATCATAATTGCCAAGACAGTCTGGCATAAGAAGGATATATATCAAGGGGTAGCCCTTAAATTTGAAGCTTTTGTGTCTAGTTAGCATATATATGTAAACTACTCTGATTGTAGTTTAAATTTAGCTTCTGTGCTGTAGTCACAGGGTGATGTAGCAAAATGCTTACAGTTCAGATAATGTGTGACCTAGTGTTTAGGGTGTACCTTGTGATAGTCATGATAGCCTTTCTAACCCTGCTTAGCCTGTCTGAATGATTAGCATTTCATTGGTGTATTTCATTTTATTGCTGTATAAAAGTACTTTCAGCCTCTTTCAAGTTATATCACATACAAAAAATTGTACTACTCCAGCACTCTGGGATAAATGGATGAGGCAACTAGACTCTAGCCTTTGCCCAGCCACCCCTGAGGGCTAAGGCAATCAATATTTCCACACGTCTATAACCATTGGGGCACACTAGTGTGCCCAGGCACATTCTTTGAGAAATTCTGGATGTATGAGATAACAGATCACTAAATACTGTCTCAGATATTAAATATTCAAGTTAATAGTCTAAAACTCTTAATAGTTTTGGGCATTAGGCAAACAGTAGAAGCTAAAGGAGTCTTCTCAGTTGAGTCAAGTTAACATTGTATTAAAAATCTTTGACCTATATTGGATTATGTTTGAAGTGATTTGTAAACTAGATTAAAAATACTATTCTGTATTTGACAAAGTGGCCAAGTGTACAGTATGATAAATTTAATTTTTCTTACTTTACCAAATAATCTTTGAGAATTCATGAGTAAGCCAGCCATCAGATTATTTGAAAATATTTTTAGAATCATGGCAGGGAATATTTTTCCGTGAGGAAAAGCTCTGTACTCCAGCCCCCTATGACCCCTCATTTGTCAGCAGCAACTGTCTGCAAGAACTGCTGAGACAGGAAGGACTGGTGCTTTATAGGAAGGGATTGCACTACGAGAACTCTAATGCTGGAGATAGATGGTAGTGAACAAGCTTGCCTTTTTCTTCTCTTCTTTCCCTTGGACCTGGTGCCTGCTTCCATTGCCAAGGAGGGGAGCCAGGGAAAGAGCCGGACTTGGCCAGGTGGTTAGGGGAGTATGGTAGAGGAGTAGGAGGCTGTGGGCCTGAGCTAAAGAATGGGAGGTGGAAGAATCAAACACCCGTTGTAAAGATCACCTTACACAATGATCACCTTACCCTGCTTTTTGCAGAAGACTGTCACAGTTGTTACCATTGGATGGGAAATTTGGACTGCCTTTAGTGGCAGATGGAGCAGCTAGGTGTTTTAACTTTTAGGCAGAAATACCTTGAGGAGGTTGAGGGGAGAGTTACAAATAAGAAAGGTCCGTACCAAAATTTTTAAATTTTGGAATGCAGTAAGCTATCAGGTTGAATTCCTTTTTACTGTCAATTAAATTGTTATTACATGTACATAAAAATCTCTAGTTATAGCAAGGAAGTTTATAAAACGGTAATTTTATCTCTTTTTCAGAATTATTATGAGGCTACTATTTTGTACTGTTTTTTTCTTTTATTAAAATACGTTGAGATTTTGCTTTAGCATTACTTTTAGACATACATGTCAATAGATTTGTTCTTTTTTGATTTGGTTTTACAGGCAGTTTCCATTATATAACAATGATATACGATGGCAACAGCCTAATCCAAACCCTGCTGGACCATACCTTGCTTACCCCATTATATCTGCTCAGCCACCTGTTTCTACAGAGTATACATATTATCAGCTGATGCCAGCACCATGTGCCCAAGTTATGGGTTTCTATCATCCTTTTCCTGCACCTTACTCCAACACTTTTCAGGCTGCAAATACTGTCAATACTATAACTGCAGAATGCACTGAGCGTCCAAATCAGCTTGGACAGGTCTTCCCGTTATCTGGTCATCGAAACAGAAACAGTAATAGAGGACCAGTGGTACCAAAAGTAAGTGACTGAATTTGATTGGCTTTTGTGTTTGATATTTCTCTTGTTAGTAATAGTATAAGTAATTTGCTACTTGTATTGATTAGCCTTTAATCCTGAATTTACCTTTTAAAAAACAGTCAATGGTGTAGCATTTGTAAAATAATTTTTTTCCATTACTTTTGTTCCTCATTCTTAAATGGTGATATGATTTACAGTCATCTTCCAGTTCCTTCAGAGAGTTTACATAAGCATAATGCACAGATATTTCCAAAGTATTTTAATTTAGTGATAAAAATTGCATAGTGACACCAATTTTAATAAGTGATTAGTTTGGATCCTTTGCTAGCAGTGTTGAGTGGCTAATGCACATCAAGACATTGCAGTCTTCAGAAATAAGCAGGAGATATTATGGAAAAGAACATTTGTCTCTTCAACTTCATTGTTTCTATTCTGTCAATTTTTAGTAGGAATAGCACTTTGTTATTCAAGGGATGCTTTATTATGTGAATACAAGGTCTCTTAGGGCTAAAGAAAATTAAAGATAAATGTGTGAAACGACCTTTTGTCAGCACCAGCCTTTGACTAAATTAAAAAAAAAAAGACACAAAGGCCTTGAAATCACAGGAGGATTAAGGTTAATTCTAGGTGACTGTTTCTTAACTAAAAGGTTACTTTTCTATTGAGGCCATAATATCAAAGCAAATAAGAAGAAAAACCATGTTTCTTTTCAGCACTTTTGAGCTAATAGAAGGCAGAGGCATTAGATGCATTTTATGACTTATTGTCAAGGAGTTGATGCTTTCCTAGATTCCATTAGCCTAGCCTCTTCAGTGAAAAGTCTTTGCTATCTTCTGGCATACTTTTTACAGATTAAAATACAAACAAGCAGCAGAAGTTGCTTTGAAAAGCATTTTAGTCTTTGTTCATGGAAACATTCTGGATCAAGGGAAATCCTTTTGGGACCTCTGAGAATGAAAAGAAGACAATAGTATATAACTTTCAGAGTTTGAAGTAACATGATTTCTCAGAGTGCATTTCCAGCGCTTGAATCTAAGAAGTTAAATTTGGAGTTCTATTGTATAAATTGCTATTAAGTGATGAATACCCATATTTTTAAAAATGAAGGAAAGGATCAGCTTTTTAATATTTTCTTTTTAAACTCTAAAGCAGAAATTTCTTTTGTAATTCATTGCCAAAATTTCGCTTTTGGATAAGTTACCATCCTTTTTATTACCCTTTTAAATAAAAATTTGCAACCCCTAATTTGACATGATTATACTCTTATTGTTTATTAGATATTCATTGAGAAAACTAAAAATGCAAATAAAATGAATTTATATTTTATTATAGTAGTATTAATGGTTATTTGAAAATAGTATATAAATGTGTGTATAATACATTATTTACCCTGTTATCATTGGCTGCAGATAATTTCATGAAATCCTAACACAGTAACCCTGTTTCCTCATGGGTTGGGAGTCACTAATTTGTAGCCTACATTTAAGTATCTTTTATAAAGGATGTGTATTTTATAATGTTTAGTACACTGAATAAGATCTTAAGTTTTTTTTTTTTTTTTTTTACTTCAATCAGCAACAGCTTTTACAACAGCACATAAAAAGCAAAAGGCCACTGGTGAAAAATGTAGCTACTCAGAAAGAGACAAATGCAGCAGGTCCTGATAACCGATCAAAAATTGTGCTACTGGTAGATGCTTCACAGCAAACTGGTAAGGCAAGATTTCTTAAGTATATACATTATAGGTTTTTAAAAAAATTTATTTTATTGAGGGAATTCCTTGGTGGTCCAGTGGTTAGGGTTCTACGCTTCCACTTCAGGCGGTATGGGTTTGATCCCTGGTTGGGGATCCTGCATGCTACATGGCAAGGCCAAAAAAAAAAAAAATTATTTTTATTGAAGTATAGTTGATTTACAATGTTGTGTTAATTTCTGCTGTGCAGCAGAGTGATTCAGTTATATATACATATACATCCTTTTTTGTTTTCTTTTCCATTATGGTTTATCACAGGATACTGAATATAGTTTCTTGTGCTGTACAGTAGGACCTTGTTGTTTATCCATTCTATATATAATAGCTTGCATCTGCTAATCCCAAACTCCCCATCCATCCCTCCTGCATCCCTCTTTCCCCTTGGCAACCACAAGTCTGTTCTCTATGTCTTTATACATCACTGATTTTCATCTGTTGTCATGCATTGACTTCATAATTGTGGACTCTACCACTTTTTTTTTTTTTTTTGTATTTCGGCCATGCTGCAAAGCAAGCAGGATGGTTCCCCCAGCAGGGATCGAACCCGAGCCTCCACAGTGAAAGCTCCAAATCCTAACCAGTAGGCCACCAGGGAACTCCGTGGACTCTACCACTTTTTAGGATTCTAGGCTTTCATCCGTTTATCCTGCCACTTTGTGAAATTCTCTAGGAAGAATAAAACAGTCCATGTCCTTAATGTTCTTTCAACTTGCATGCTGGCTTATGTACAATTTTGGGCAGCATTTGATGTTTCCTTATCCCCTTATAGTAGTGGAGCAGTTCAGAAGTCAGAGATGGAATTTTGCAGACATTGTAGAAATTTGAGGGACTCATTTTGGTAGAAATCAGAATTGTACGTGTTTTATAACTAGATTAAAATCCTTTTAAAAACATCCTAACATCCTATAATATCTTTATAGAAGAAGTTGCCAAGTTTTCTGCACTGTATTTTAGCGTAGATCTGAACCAGATGTATGAGTGATACCTATATCCTCAAATAAGTAAAAATTTTGGACTAGTTGGATATCATTTTGTCAAAAGTGTTTTAGAGGACTGTATAGCATTAAATTACAAAGCTTTATCCTGGTAATAGATAAGAATTAATAAATAGTCTTAAAATATTCTTTCTATTTTCCAGTTTATATTGTGAAATTTCATTTTGTATCTATGGTCTCAGCCTAATAGCTATAGAGTAGATGGCTGTCTTCTACTCTACACCCATTGTGATTAAAGAAATTCTTATTAATGATCCAAGGTTAGGAATTAGATCTTTTCAAAGGCATATTTGCTTTTTACCCCCTATAGTTTTCACAAAAATGCTGTCTGGCTTAAAATGAATTAGGTGGCACATACATTCTTTCATTTGGACTGTACCTTTTCTGTTGGACGTCTATTCAGTTTCCTTTTACAATTGCTTAGGTCTGTTAGGAGTAAGAAAGGATTTGGGAATCAGTTAAAAAACAATCTTGCTGATAGTGCAGTCATTGTGTGATTTGTAGGGCATAAAGCGATGAGATTAACAGACTGACAAATGGTTGGAGTGGCTATGGAAAAGAGTCACAAGGTAATATATGACAAAATTTTCTATGTTTTGGTTGTTCCTAGACATAGTGACCCATTTCTACATGCTTTGAACCCTGGAACTGCTTTAAAAATTTATCCTAACGTCTTTGGTTTGCTCATTAAGTGTCCACAAAGACAGCCTTCTGAAGCACAAGAATTAGAAAGTGAAAAGATGAAGATATAATTTGAGTAGAAGGTTATACCTTTTTATTCTTTAGTTTGTTTTTAAGTTATCAGGATTAATTGGTATCAACTATACGTAGAATGAAAATTTTAAAGGAATTTGTAAAAATTTTTACTCTTGAACACAAGCTCATATTATTTAAGAGTTTAGTAACATGGCTAGATATAAGATAATATACAAAAGTTAATTGCATTTCAGTGTGCTGCCAACAAACAAAATTTAAGAAAAGATATTATTTACAATAGCAACAAAAATACAGTTTCTGGCATAAATCTGACAAAAGATAATAAGACATTGATGCAGAAAACTGTAACTTTATTATAGGACATTTAAAAAAATAAATAGCATGCTCATTCAGGACGATTTGATGTTGCAAATGGCATTTTTCCCCTAAGTCTATAGATTCAATGCAGTTCTAATCAAAATTCCTATGGTGGGCTTCCCTGCTGGTGCAGTGGTTAAGAATCCGCCTGCCAATGCAAGGGACACAGGTTCAAGCCTTGGTCCGGGAAGATCCCACATGCCACGGAGCAACTAAGCCCATGTGCCACAACTACTGATCCTGCGCTCTAGAGCCCACAAGCCGCAACTACTGAGCCCTCTAGCTGCAACTGCTGAAGCCCACGCGCCTAGGGCCCATGCTCCGCAATGAGAGAAGTCACTGCTGTGAGAAGCCTGTGCACTACAACGAAGAGTAGCCCCTGCTCACCACAACTATAGAAAGCCTGCACACAGCAACGAAGACCCAACGCAGCCAAAAATAAAATAAATAAATTTATTTAAAAAAAAAATTCCAATGGGGATTTTTTTGGAACTTGACAAACTAATTCTAAAATAAAGGAGCACTGGTCTGAAATAAAGGAGCACTGGCCAAGACATCCCTGGAAAATAACTTTTCCTCTAGATATCAAGATCTATTAAGCCATTTTATTTTTTATAGGCTTATACAAAAATATAGTACATAAAATTCAGTATGTGAAAATCAAACAGAACAGAGAGCCCAGAAACAGACTCATGTGTGGAAACATATAAGGAAAATGACAAAGATAGCATCACAGACCCCTAACATATACATCATGCAAATCTATTCCAGATGGATTAAGGGCTTAAATGGGAAAACCACATGTAGTAGAAAATATAGGCAGGTATCTTTATGATTGCATGGAGAGAACTATTTCTAAAATTAAGAATTTCTGTTTATCAAGCGTGAGTGAAAGAACAAGGCACAAATCTTGGAAAAGATTTTTACCATGCATGAAACTGACAAAGGATTAATGTGAAGACATATAAAGAATTTATAGGAATCAATAAGAAAATGATCCCACCTGTGCTCAGGGCCCCTGGAATGCAGTGCTGCCAAGGGGCTGAAACAGTTTGGTAGAACTATAGGAATATTTGGACCCAGTTGTCCTACTCAGGTGAATGTATCCAAATGGAATCTCCCCCTAGAAAGAAAAGGAACTGTTTGATTAAAGGTGTGTACACTGCAGCAGCACCAAAAAAAAAAAAAAACACTGAAAACTTCTCGATGTCCAGTAACGGGCAACAAGTCAAAAGAAGTCTCCAGGACATCCACTCAGTGGAATAATATGGGGCCTTCATATATTATAATTAATGAAGAACATATATATAATATTAAACAGTGCAACTCAAAAATTATATTGATTCTGTATAAAAATTATATATGGAAAAAATTGTGTATGTGAAAAAAGGCTTGTGGAAAAAAGAATATTTGTGATAGGTTAGGAGATTGTAAGAGGTTTTTTAATGTCTTGTAATTACAATTTGTGAAATACAAAAATGAGAAACAGGCAACTTAGTAGAAAAATAGGCAGAAGTCAAACAAACCAAAAGTAAAATTAACAAGTATTTTACAGAAAGGAAAACGTGAGTGGCTAACACCATGAGAAAAGATTCTCAATCTCGTTATTAAGCAGAAAAATGCAAATTAAAACCCACAATGAGCCATCTTTTTATACCCAATAATTGGCAAAAATTATAGCCTAGAGGACAGTGTCAAGTATTTGGTGAATATGTGCATCAGTGGGGATATATATATCTTGCTGTTAGAGTGTAAACTGTTTTAACCACCTTAGAAAATGATTTGGCATTACTAAGCAAAGTTGAATATTATGTGTATCCCCTAAGGCCTAGCAGCAATTATCTTAGAGAAACTTCACGTGCACACACACACGTTTATATGTCTATATAAGAATGTTTACAGCAGTATTGTTGTTGATAACAAAACCCCAAAACAACCCAGGTGTCCCACCAGTGGTACAAAGGATAAATGCATCTTGGTATATTCATACACAGACATTGTAGATTCCAGTGACCTTAATGAATTACAGCCCATATGCATCAGAATCTCAAAACCAGTCACTGTTTGGGGGAGGAGGTAGCAGCAGGGGGAAGCAAGTCACAGAAGAATATGGACAGTATGATTTCATTTTAATAAAGCTAAAACTGCAAAAGTATATGATTTATGTTTTTGGAATACAAAAATCCTTGGTGGGGCTTCCCTGGTGGCGCGGTGGTTGAGAATCTGCCTGCCAATGCAGGGGACACGGGTTCGAGCCCTGATCTGGGAGGATCCCACATGCCGCGGAGCGGCTAGGCCCGTGAGCCACAACTACTGAGCCTCCGCATCTGGAGCCTGTGCTCTGCAACAAGAGAGGCCACGACAGTGAGAGGCCTGTGCACCGCGATGAAGAGTGGCCCCCGCTTGCCACAACTAGAGATAGCCCTCGCACAGAAACGAAGAGCCAACACAGCAAAAATAAATAAATTAATTAATAAACTCCTACCCCCAACATCTTCTTTAAAAAAAAAAAAAATCCTTGGTAAATCTAGTTTAAAAAGTGAAGGAATGGTAAACACAATTCGGAATAGTGGCGACCTCTGAGGGAGAAAGAGAATGCAGTGGTGGAGGACGCATGCAGTGGACTTCAAAGGATTGGTGATGTTCTATATCTTAAAATGGGTAATGGTGGTTTGTTTTAATTATTCTGTAATATTAATTATACAAATATTTCAGTTATACAAATATTCTCTTTTCATACTAAACACATTTTATAAACCAACTTCTCAGGAACAGCTTACCTTTTGATGATCTTTTCAAAAGTTTTCACCTGTTTTCTCTATTTACAAAGTTAGGTATCTTTGTTTTCTTACAATTTTAATGATAACAAGAATTGATCAACTTGTCCTCAAAAAGAGTTGTCACACTTTCCTTGCCTTACAGATTTCCCATCAGACATCGCTAACAAATCTCTCTCAGAGAGCTCTGCCACAATGCTCTGGAAGGCCAAAGGCAGGAGGAGAAGAGCATCCCACCCTACTGCTGAATCCTCTAGTGAGCAGGGGGCTAGTGAAGCTGACATTGACAGTGATAGTGGCTACTGCAGTCCCAAACACAGCAACAACCAACCTGCAGCTGGGGCTTTGAGAAATCCTGATTCTAGCACCATCAGTGTATGTGGCATTACTTTGATTTCCTCATCAGTCATCTGTGTCAGTATTATCTTTGTGTCCTCTGCTAAAGCTGAAGTATCTACTTTCATGAACAATTCCCGTAATAATAGGATGGTTAAAAATGTATTTTGTATGTTTTATTATTAATATAAGAATACTCATTTATGGAGAAGTATTTTTTCTAAGATTATAATAAGCATGCTTCACACTAGATGGAATTATGAAATGTTTTGCAAGGTATATGGTGTTTACTCTTAAGCAGAAAATAATTGTCTTTTTTGTTTCTATTTTTAGCATGTGGAATCATCTATATGTGCAGGTACTTACTTTCTGCATAGTGTTTTTGCTATACTTTATTCTTTGTCCATGTCACAGCTTTGTTTTTAAGCATGAAGCTTGCTGATGCTGCAAAAAAATTAGAAATCTTCCAAGGAAATTCAAGTTAATTTGAAGTATAGTTTTGTTGATGAAATTGAGAAAATTCCAGCTGGAGGTATTCTGTAAGATGACAACTTGTATTACTAAGAACTGGAATACCACTTAAAGTTTATGGAAAATTTTTCAGTATTACATTTATAGTGACTGAGTTTCAGTACGTGAAGTTAGGGGGCCCTTTAGGTTTTGACATCTTTATATTTTAAAATCTCATTTATTACAGGTGGTGTAAATTGGTCCAATGTAACTTGCCAGGCAACTCAGAAAAAACCTTGGATGGAAAAAAATCAGACATTTTCTAGAGGTGGAAGGCAGGCTGAACAAAGAAATAATTCACAGGTAATTTGGATTAGGTTGGAGAAATTTAAGTAGTGTGAGATGCATTATTATAAATGGTATAGTGGTTTTGAAGGGCAGTGTCCTTAATTTTTGGTGATACATATTGTGTTGTTTAAAATAACATGATATCTGTAACTTTTAAATGGCTTAGCCAATAAAATTATTATTTAAATAATGAAACAAAAGGCAAGATGTTGAATGTAGGTGGGATGTATATTGTACCATTTTCTACTTTTCTATATTTAAGAAATATATTTGTATATTTTATAATTTTAAAAAAGAATACTCCCCAGTCCTGCTTCATCTTCTGTGACTGTTTCTTATCCATATAAAAAAATTTAAAGCATTTTAATACCTTGAACATTGATTCTTTGAACTTCAGGACTGCAGCCTTGTCCACGTGTCTTTAGTTGACTATAAACACCACAAGCCATACTCGGTGCTTGTTGCAGTACCATAGTGATGGCTGCCTCTGCCATAATGTGGCCAGATGGGGCAGCTTCCTGGTCTTGGGGAGCAAGATCTAGCTGCGGTACAGCAGAGCGAGTTATATACTGCTACGAACTTCCAATAATTGTCTTCCTGCGTTGGTTGTCTGTGAAATCAGGGAGGTGTTGATTGGTCAGTATTTTTCCTTTTTAATTTTTAGATAGAGTTCCTGGATTCCTTAAATCTGGTTAAGGAATTAAAGTTACCATATGAATGGATCTGGATGAACTGAAGTAAGAGCAAGTTACTAATGGGTTGAGTAAACCGAATACTTGCTGGTGTGCCTTTGCTTCCCTGAAATGAAGTACTTAAGATGTACCCTAATGTTGATTAGACTGTCGGGAAAGCCAGTAGAATAATGCCCTCTTCCCTATGGTTATTGCAAAAATGAGTCATTGTTGTTTGTGGCAGGCTTGTGAGGCAGTCTAGCTTTATTTGATTAAAAACAAAAGAGCTAAAACAAGACTTGTTCATATAGATTAGATAAACAAAATCTACGGAATGTTTGGTTAAGGGCTGAAATTTTATGTTGAAATCATAACTGCTAGACCTGCCAAGTTTGCAGTCTCATTATTGGTACTTTTGGTATCAGTAGCCCACTAGAGAGGAAATAATACTGATACAGAAAAACATTTTATCTCTGCCTCAAAACTGATGCGGAATGGTGAAAAAACACAAAACTTTCAATTATAGAAACGCATAAATGTTTGTTTATTTTGTCTCCCTTCATTCCAAAAGAACTGGAGCCAGATGTTGAACAATGTGTGTGTTTTCTTTCTACTTCTGAGGCTTTTCTTAAGTGTGTAGCTTGATTTTTGATATGCAGTATCTTTTTTTTCTTTTAAGTCAAAATATTTTCCCCCTTTGCAATTTCTGATTGTTTTTAGGCTTAAAAAGTCTTTTAGAAATCTAGTAAATAGTCACTTGTATTTTCTGCTTCTTTTTTACAGGGTAATGTTTTCAAAACTTTATCTGAGGTTTTTTTTTGATGCATGGTACAGCATAATGAGGTCGATTTTCACAGTAGTTAACCAGTTGTCTTAACATTGTAATCCATTATTTTTTCTGATTTGTGCTGCCCTTTTAGTCATTTGCTAATTTCTTATGTCTTGGTCCTGTTTCTGGGCTTTTTTGTTCCATTTATCAGATTTTTGCGCCTGTACCATGGTGTTTTAACTACTGTACAATGCAGTGATTTTTAATGATTTTTACCAGTGTTTTAATATTTGAAACAGCAGATTTTTTCTATACTGTGATGTAGCCTTAATTGTAAATGAGGGACAGAATGTAAAAACTTAAGTTTTTAAAAATGGCTTTATTTTGTGAATAGGTTGAAAAATAAAATATATGAAAAAGGTTATGCAGTGAACAATCTCATTTTTACCCAGTCTCCACTTGTCTTCTTCTCCTCCCTATATCTGTGTATTTTCCCAGAGTTTTTTTTTTTTTAAACAACTCCTAATGTTGTATGGATATATCCTTGTTAATTTCTGAAGTCCTGTCATTGGACACTTGAATTATTTGTAAACTACTGTTGTTAATAGACGTGCTGCAGTATTAATTAGAAATCTGTGTGTACAGCAGTAGAATAAATTCCTAGATAAGGTATTGCTGAGTGAAAAGGTAAAGTCATTTCTGTTATTTGGTAAATAACACCAGATTGTACCATTTTGCATTCTCACCGATAATGTGGAGAGTGCTTATTTCCAAGTAGCCTCAGTAATCATGTGTTTTCAAGATTTTGGATTTGTACCAGTGAGGGAGAAATAGTGTATTAAAGTAGTTGAGTATCTTTCCATATGTTTAAGGGTCGTTTGTACTTTTCTGTGAACTTGTCATATTCTTTGACCATTTTTTGTATCTTGATCTATTTCTCTGTTTTTGTACACTAAAAAATTTTTTTTAATTTAGAAATTTTTATTTTTATTTTTCTTGGGCCGTGTGCCTTGTGGGAGCCTCGTTCACCGACCAGGAATTGAAGACAAGCCCCCTGCAGTGGAAGTGCGAGTCCTAACCACTGGGCCGCCGGAGAATTCCCTGTTTTTGTACATTTTTAAATCAATTTGATCAAGCTCTTATCAAATTTTTTTAATTTCTGGGAGCCAGTAGTCTGTAATGTGAGTTGCAAATATTTTGCTAGATTTTTATTTTTGACTTTGCTTATTACTATTGCCATATACAAGTTTGTTTTAAATAACATTAAGAAGTTTATTTTTATAAAGGAATTTGCCTGTTTTCCTCCAATGTGTTTATGCTTTTGTGTTTTTTTTACATTTAAATCTTTATTCCATTTAGAGTTTGTCTTGGTGGGTGTTGTGAGATATGGGTCCTATTTTGTATTTTCAAGTGGCTACCTAAATCTCCCAGCACCATCTATTGACAGGTCCATTACTTCACCTATTTGAGATAACCACCTTTATCACCTATTAAATTTCCATATATATTGAAATCTGTTTCCAGATTTTCTGTTTTGTTCCATTGGTCTTAAAACTAATCTATCAACTTAGGGAGGATGGATTGCCTTTATGATATGGCATCTTTCTAGAAAAAAAAGTCTTCCTGTTTTGTTTGTTTTTTTCTTTAATTTTTTGGCCGTGCCGTGCGTCATGCAGGATCTTAGTTCCCTGACCAGGGATTGAACCCAGGCCCCTTGCATTGGAAGCAAAGAGTCTTAACCACTGGACCGCCAGGGAAGTCCCCTGTCTTCTTATTTTTGAGTTACCTTTTTGTGTTCTTCAGAAGTATTGTATAATTTTCTGGAAATAAATTTGTACATATTCCTCATTTGTCAGTTCCTAGTATTTTTCTTTTTTGTTATGTAAATGGAATATAAACACCTGAATCTTTAGATACTGATTTTGTGCTAGTCATTTAAGAATCTTAATATGTAGTTGTAGCTGTAGTTTCTGCTTTGTTCTGTATGCCCACTTTCTAGCAACAAAACTCTTTTTTCTTAGAAGAATTTTTTAAAAAGGGGGGGTATTAGTTCATTCCAGGAAGTAATTGAAATACTTGCATGTTTGGTCCTCATGAACTTTGTTGGGACCATTAGCTTGGGGGTTTTAACTTAATCCTGGAACTTTATGTCTCCAAGTACAAGAATCAAGTTGCATTTATTTTTTTTTAAAATTGTTTTTATGTTTGTAACAACATTAATGCATATATACTAAGGCTGGTTTACAACAGGGCTTACATTTTGATATAATTGTAATGCTGTTTGGAGGGCAGGTTTACATTTACTTGTTCGTGATAGTGAGTGTACAAAGAAATGAAGAGTTGTACTCAAGAATTATTCTCTTGCTTCTATTCATTCCAATATTGGGGCTTGATTATTAGTTTTCATTTCAGTGTTAATAATTTATGTGAATTCAGTTGTTTCTTTAGTACCTAGACATTGTAAATTGCATTTGTTTTAGCATCCTTGTATGAGCTGCTTTTTATGAGCCAATTTAAAAAATATTTTATTATGAAAATTTTTAAACAGACCTTAAAGTTCAAGTAATTTTATAGAGACCATTCATATAGCTACTAGCTTGATGCTATCAAAGATTTTACAGAAATTTGCTTCATCACATATGTATTCCTCTGTCTCTCTATCCATGTTCATGAATTTATTTTAAAATGAGGTAAATATTTAAAACCAAGGAACTGTTGGGTACCTGGCAAATTATCAAGTTTTTTAACAGATGCTTATAGGTTATAGGAAGTAGCCCCATTGTGCATATTCTAAGGAAGATTACATTTGCTATATGACTATCTTCTGGCCTATAGTTCTGCCATAAAGCCTACTTCCCAAGAGAGTATAAAAATTGTTTCTTAAAAAAAAAAAATTCTGTTGCTTATCAGCAAGTCTTTTTAGACCAGTTGCTTAGCATGGGAATTGCTAGGTGCTTCTAGGTCTTTGTGTGCATATTTTTTTTTGGTATGCGGGCCTCTCACTGTTGTGGCCTCTCCCGTTGCGGAGCACAGGCTCAGCGGCCATGGCTCACGGGCCCAGCCTCCTCGTGGCATGTGGGATCTTCCCAGACCGGGGAACGAACCCGTGTCCCCTGCATCAGCAGGCGGACTCTCAACAACTGCGCCACCAGGGAAGCCCTGTGTGCATATTTTTTTTTTTTTTTTTTTTTTTTTTTTTTTTTTTTTTTTTTTTTTTTTTTGCGGTACGCGGGCCTCTCACTGTTGTGGCCTCTCCCGTTGCGGAGCACAGGCTCCGGACACACAGGCTCAGCGGCCATGGCTCACGGGCCCAGCCGCTCCGCGGCATGTGGGATCCTCCCGCACCGGGGCACGAACCCGTGTTCCCTGCATCGGCAGGCGGACTCTCAACCACTGCGCCACCAGGGAAGCCCCTGTGTGCATATTTTTGATTTAATAATCCAAAGTCTATACAACAGCACCTTCAGTCCAGGTCTGCTTCAAGTTCTGTATATTGTTAGAATTCTTGAGTAACTGGTAAAGAGGATCATACTTTTCACATCTTCTCTAGGTGTCCTGGTTCAGAGGCATTTCATCTACTTAAGAGAGGGAACTTGATTGTCTTAATATTCTTAAAGTGCTTAATGTGTTTTTTTCTTACTTTTATGACAGTTGAACATTTTGCAGATGGTTCAATAGGATAATAATAATTTATGTGATTGAATGACAATTTTATTCTTTTAAATCTGTTTTCTTATAAACAAGATTTAAAATTTTTTATATTTCCTAGGAATTAAAAAACAATAAAACTACAGATATTAAAAGACCTACGATAGTTTTATAAAAAGGTAATATGCAGTTTCTCCCAATGGTAATAACATCTTGCAACTATGGCGCAGTATCACAACCCTGATATTGACATCAATATAGTCGATTCAAAACAGAACCATTACTGCAAGGATCCCTCATGTTGCCTTTTTATAGCCAAACTCCCTTCCCTTCCCCACCAGCCTCTCCTTAACCCCTAGAATCCACTAATCTGTTCCCCCTTTTTATGGTTTTGTCATTTCAAGAATGTTGTATAAATGAACTGATACAGTCTTTTCAGGATTGGCTTTTTTTCACTTGCATCGTTTTCTGGAGATTCATACAGATTATTGGGTATATCAATAGTTTGTTCCTTTTCATGACTGACTGCTGTTTTATAGAATGCATATACCACAGTGAGTTTACTCTCCCAATGAAGGATATCTGGGTTGTTTCCAGTTTTTGGCATTACAAATAAAGTTGATATAAACGTTCATGCACAAGGGAAAAAAGTAACATGCACTAATTATCACATTTTTGTATTTTCATTATAATGGCCTTATTTGTCAAAAGTTTTAACCTTTTGTACTAACTTATGCACTTTATGAAAATTCATTGTGCTGTATACTTTGGGGTACATTTCTGTATGTTATACTTTAATAAAACATTTTACTTAAAAGTAATATATTTTCCCCCCTCTGGGGTTTATTTAGGTTGGATTCAGATGCCGAGGACATAGTACTTCCTCAGAAAGAAGACAGAATTTGCAAAAGAGACAAGATAATAAGCAGTTAAACCCCAGTCAATGTCATAGAGGCGACCCAAATTCCGAGTCTTTATATTTTGAGGTATTTTTTCAAACTGTATATTGTTATAGCAAATGTTGCCATTAAGAAATTAATTTTTTTCTTGGGCTTCCCTGGTGGCGCAGTGGTTGAGAGTCCGCCTGCCGATGCAGGGGACACAGGTTCGTGCCCCGGTCCAGGAAGATCCCACATGCCGCGGAGCGGCTGGGCCTGTGAGCCATGGCCGCTGAGCCTGCACGTTCGGAGCCTGTGCTCCACAACAGGAAAGGCCATAACAGTGAGAGGCCCGCGTACCAAAAAAAAAAAAAAAAGAAATTAATTTTTCTTACATTATGATAAGTATTTTTTATGTCTTAACATGTGACTGCAAGTAGATTGTAAGTTACTTAGATGTATTTTTCTTGTTATTTTTGTCTTGGTTATATATAGTTAGTCTAACATTAACTTTATTAATGTTTATTTTTATAAATTTTTGTCATGAGTATTCATTTTGAGGTAACGTATGGAGGTAGAGCTTAATTTTATGTGAACTTCACCTAGTTTGAAACTTTCTTCCTAACTTTTATTATCTTTGTTGAATCTATTAAGTTTTTCAGATTTAAACAGTTCAGTCTAGTCAATTTGTGCTGCTAGCCAGGGGAGTCTTGAAGAAGGAAGATAAAAGGCTATTTTACTTTTTCTAATAGGCAGACAGTTTATATTCTAATTGCAATGTTTCTATTATTTATTCATCTAACTGCTGCTCATTGGAGGCCTGTTGTATGTTTAAAGTAAGGTGCTCTGCATGATACATTAAGGTGAATAAACACACTAGCCTTAGGGAGGTTGCTGTGTAATAGAGGAATGTAGACATGTACACACCTGATACTTCTTGGGTGTGGTTGAAGTTGAAAGGAGAAGTAAGTCCCTTTGGGTTTGAGGCAGGATAGGGATAACATTTGGAATAGGTTTTAAAGAATGAGTAGAATTTGATTGTGTCAAGATGGTGAACAACATCCCAGGTAACTCATTTTTGTTATATAGTTTCTATAAAATGAGTTAATAGATGGAGTTTAAATATGCTTGAGGCCAGAGGCTTCAGATGAATAATATGTTAGATAAGCTTAGTAATTGACCTAAAGGACTTGAGGGTTCAGCTCAAGTAGTGTATCAAGAACAGTACATGTGGCAGATTTTTTATTTGTACTTAATCATATGATTGGTTCCATACTTATATTTAGTTAAAAATAATAGATAAATTTCAGTGTAAAGGAGGATATTGGTTAAGAAATTACTTTGAATAGGGAATTTATTTTTATTTTTTAACTTTTAATTTTATTGACTGGTGTATGTAGTAATGGGACAGGGAATATATTAATGAAATTCATATTAAGCCATGTGTTTAAAATCTTTTCAAAAGTATGTGAAATGTGATAAAATCCTTTTTGAATTTCTTTTTATTTACTTACCCACCTTAGGGTAGAATTATTAATAAAAATGGAATAGTAGATGCAGAAATCCAAAGGATGGACACGTGTGGATGTATCCCCATCCTTGAATAATTAAATTAGCTATGTTTTAGCATGTGAGAAATGAGATTTCCTTTTTAAGACTGATTTTAAATAGTTTAATATTGAGTTAAAAAATTACTTCCCTGTCATTTCATTACTCTTAAGCATTATAAATGTTGTTCTTAAGAGTTTATTGCTTTGAACTCTGTTTTTACTTAAAATGTGGAACTATTTCAGGATGAAGATGGATTTCGAGAACTAAATGAGAATGGAAGTGCTAAAGATGAGAATATTCAACAGAAACTTTCTTCAAAAGTAGTAAGTGACTCTTTTAAAAAAGATAAGCAAAATATTTGAACATCTTTTGAGCTATGGCAATGTTGAAAAGAAATATTACAGCTAAGTATAAAGACTTGTAGGGCAGCATGGTATAGAAGAAGCACTGTATTTAGTACTGATCTTTAGTATTTCTTCTCAGCATAGCCAGAACAGAGACACTGTCCTTTGAAATCCATAGTTCCATTACAGACAAGGAAATACCATTAATTAAATGACATCATAAACCATATAGTCCATGCTAAAATTTCCCCAGTTGTTGCAAAACTTTACCTTGGAGTTATTTTGTTTTCAGTCCAGGATCCAGACAGTTATCACCTATTGCATTTTGCTGTTTTGTCTCTATTATTTTCCAGTCTCCCAGTCTAGAATGATCCCACCATCTCACTCTGTTCTTTATGTAATTGAATCTTCTGAAGAGTCTAGTCCAGTTATACTGTAGAACATCTCACATTCTAGATTGTCTTTCCTTATGATTAGACTTTTTTTTTTTTTCCCGGTACGCGGGCCTCTCACTGTTGTGGCCTCTCCCGTTGCGGAGCACAGGCTCCGGACGCGCAGGCTCCGCGGCCACGGCTCACGGACCCAGCCGCTCCGCGGCATGTGGGATCCTCCCGGACCGGGGCACGAACCCGCGTCCCCTGCATCAGCAGGCGGACTCTGAACCACTGCGCCACCAGGGGAGCCCATGATTAGACTTTTATGGAATCACTAACGAATGTTTTTCTCTGGTTATCATAGTTGGATGATTTACCTGAGAACTCACCAATCAATATAGTTCAGACACCAATTCCCATTACAACCTCAGTTCCTAAACGTGCAAAGAGTCAAAAGAAGAAAGCTTTAGCAGCAGCCCTTGCCACAGCTCAAGAATATTCAGAAATAAGTATGGAGCAAAAAAAACTACAGGTATGTATTCATTTTTATGAACAAATATGATAGTTTATTTGGTAGGTTTTGGGGGGTGGATGGAAGAGTGACAAATATAATTATCTTAAATTGTCACATTTTCATACTAAAATGAAAAATAAATGTTTTCATGTTTACCTTGCAGGAAGCTTTATCAAAGGCAGCTGGGAAAAAGAATAAAACACCTGTACAACTAGATTTGGGGGACATGTTAGCAGCTCTGGAAAAACAACAACAAGCCATGAAAGCACGGCAAATTACTAATACCAGACCTCTGTCATATACAGGTGATATCATTAATCCTAGCAATTTGCTATTTGGCTTTGGTAATGTATTTTGAAAATTGTTAATCTAAATTATATATACCTACAAAAATCCAGAGTCTGATTACTCAGCAGCTTCTCCCCTGCCACTAGTAGCCTCCTAACTATTACCTGCCTTTCCTTCCCCCAACCCCCAGTCTATCTTAAAAGGAGCGCTCTTTTTCAAATATAAGTTCAAAATCCTCTAGTAGCTCGTCATCTCACTTGGAGCGAAGCCAGGTTCCTAAGTCATATCTTAGCTGATCCTGTTACCTTTTTGCCCTCATCACCATTCTCCCCGGCACTCACTGCTCTAGCCACGTTAGCCCCCTTGCTGTTCCACAGGCACATCCAACATGCTCCAAGCTCAGTGTCCTTGTGCTTGCTCTTTCCTTTACCTGGAACTCTCTTCCCTCAGGCATCAGTATAGTTTGTTCCATCAGGCCCTCCAGGTCTCTGTTCAAATGTCGGTTGGTATATGTTATGAACCAACCAAATTTTTCTCTTCTTCAAAGGTATCAATAAGAATCACAAGTAATTTGGCTCTATAACTGTTAATTATCCAATTTAAAACCAAATGGGAAACATAGGAGTTTTAATCAAATTTTGTGTGTATGTGTGAGAGAGAGAGAGAGAAAAAGGGAGACAGGGAGGGAGAGAGAGGGAGAGAAGTGGGGGGAGGGAGGGCGAGGAGGGGAGGGAGGGAGAGAGAAAATGAGCTGGCTTTCTGCTGAAACAGTAATTTATATTTTAACAAACCTCATCAAAGTTACAGCTCAGCACCTTTGACATGCTCCTTCATTTCTTTTCATAGTCTTTATGTTTAGAGGATGAGGAATAAGATAAAGGGAAAGGCACCAACAAAAAGCACTGATGTTGAGAGGAAGAATGGAATTTTCTCTTTCCTCTGTTCCTATGTAAAGGGTCTACTGTTTTTAAACAAAAATATAAGTAACAGTTTATAACTTTAATCGTGTGTGCAAAATGTTTAAACCTATAGCTAGTTACCATCCAGTATGAACCTTAGCTTTGAGTAACTGTTAGTAAAAATAATATTGAGTGTATACTAAGCTTCAGCGTTGCATGCTGTTGAGATGAGGGAAGTGGCAGTAAAATCTCACTAAGAGTAAAGGACTCTAGGGAATGGAACTGAGAGTTAGCAGTGTTCCAGAGGCAGTGTGGTCTCCTGGCTGCATGCAGGGGCTTTGGAGTTGAGCTGCGTCTTGAATCCTGTTCTTCCATGTTTTTCCTTGGCGAGTTATTTAATCTTCCTGTGCTTCAGTTTCCTTACATTAAAATGGAGATAATACAGTACCTGCTTCTGGATTGTTTTGAGGATTGAATGAGGTGATACATGTAAAGTGCTTAGAAGAGCGTCTGGGTTATAATCATTGAATAAAGGTTAGCCAGTTATTTTGGGAAAGAGATTGTTAGCCTGTGATAACTTTAAGTGGCTTATTATTACAACTTTGATTTGTTTAGCACATTAATATATACAAATGTAAGTATCTACATGCAAAGTGTAGTGTCAAGAACTGTGGAATTACAGATATGATTAAGATATACCTGTGGTCAAGGAGTTTATAATCTAGTCTGAGAGAAAGACGTACCGACATAACTAATAAAAAGCAGTGCCTTAGGAAAGATACCAGCAAAGTTTTATGAACTTATAGAAGAAAGAGTGATTTATGTCAACAGGGATGTATGTTACAAATGCTTTCATACATGATAGCATTTGGACTGGCCTTTAAAGGGGGAGTAAGATTCTTGACAGATGGAAGTGAGATTAACCTCTAATCTATCACCAGTGTTTAAATTGGGAAGTGTTGATTACAAAGAAATCAGCTTTCTTGGGAAGTCCAAAAGAAGGACGGGACTATGGCAAAGATGTAAAAGGATTTTAAGGAATTAGTAGGGGCTTTTAACTGATGGAATGTGGAAACAGATCAAAGATGACTCCAAACCCTCTGACTTGGAGGACTGTGGTGGGGGTTAGGTTAGGTATATGATGATACCAAACAGGATAAAGATCACGGAAGAAGAATTTTCTTGGGAAGGACAGACTCTGGCCCTGTTGTATTTGAAATGCTGGTTAGGGAGATCCTGGTGGTTCCTATTTAACTTATAGTTATGTATGTGCAGTTCAGGTTAGAAGTCAGTGAATTTCAGATAGAGATGATTGTTGTAGCTGTGGAAATATATAAGATTGTCAGGGGAAAGAAAAATCAGAAAAAAGATGTTCAGGGATAAACCCCTGTAGAATGCTCAGGGTTAAAAGACAGAAGGAAGAAGAACCAGAAAAACAGGTTTGAGAAAGAGTGAGAAAAATAGAACGTAATGTCACAAAAGGTGAGGATAGAATTTTGAGGAAGAGGATGTGGTCTTTGGTAACAAATGCTGCTTTGCTCTAGAATAGAGCAAAGAATCAGAGTTAGATTTGGCAGTTGCAAGGTTTTATGTGATCTTGGCAATAGCAGTTTCAAGAGAGTGGGTAGGGCGGAGGCCAGATTATAATGATTTGGGAAGTAATGAGGAAGAAAGGGGAGTGATGGTATCTTAGAAGCCAGTCAGGGGAGAGGTTTTGTTAGTTTGCCTGTTTTTTCTTCCTTTTATATAGAGGAGATTTTTAACTTCTTTTGGGGAGTTAGGGAAAAGAGTCAGGGGTCAAGTCAAGGAGGAAGTTGAAAGATGCAAGGAGAAAGCAATAGAGCAAAATCCTTGAGAAATTAATCCTGAGATGGGATTATGAGAAGAGGTGGTTGGTAAGCCTTCGGTGGGAGTAAGGATGCCTGCTGCCTCCTCTCAGGTGGCTTAGAAGTTTATATTGGAAAGCATCTTCTCAGGGAAGTAGCAGGAAAGCTTTTCTGCTAGAGTGAGAGAACTGAGATTAGAGGCTAGGTCTGCTGAAGGATGGGTGGTATCCATGGGAGAATGAGGGTAACAATCAATCAGGCATAAAAGAATTGCTGAATAGTACTGAGAGTACAGCTGAGAGGGGAAAATCATCATTCTTTACTGACAGGCTGAAATGAGGAGAGGAGTGATAGACTAATTACCTTATGTAAGGGTCATTGTTAGATTCATTAGGAATAAGGAGAGGTACAGAGTTTTGAAATTTCAGAGGTAGAATGGTTCTTTGGAACTGTATCTGAGGGATACTGCACGGCCATATACTGCTCCTGCTATTATGATGTCTGTTTTCCACAAGAAGAGGATGTTGTTGTTCTTATAGGTTTATTATTAGAAATTTTGAAAATATGTGGAGTTGGCCATAATAGTAAAACTAATGTTCTTGTTTGTTTTTAGTGGTCACTGCAGCTTCTTTTCACACTAAAGACTCTACTAACAGAAAACCCTTAACCAAAGGTCAGCCCTGTTTGACATCCTTTAATTCTTTGGACATTACTTCCTCTAAAGCAAAAAAAGGAAAAGAAAAGGAAATTGCAAAACTAAAACGGCCCACAGCACTTAAAAAGGTAAAACAAACCCTGGGGATATTTATTTTACAGTATAAAAAAGGGTTTAAATCGTTTTGCAAAAGTAGTTGTGGTGTTTTGGCCAACTGATTATTGTGAAAAATTCTTAGACGTGCATCTTTATGATGACTAGTTAATTTAAGGTTGGGGATCTCAGCATCATGACTATCTTTCTGTGTTGACCAAGGCCCTGGGGAATGAGTTCTGTCTATAAGTTAAAAAAAAAAAAAGTTAAACATTTAGGTATCCAAAAACTTTAGACCCTAGGTATCAGAAGCCTGGGATTCTAGTACTAACTTCAGTACTTATTGTGTAGTTTTAGCAAACCTTTCTTATCCTCATCTTCTTTATCTATAAGTTGGGTATAATATCTGCTCTGTTTAACTCAGTACTGTTATTAGGAGGAGCGAATGAGATGATCTGTGACCAAATAAATCTAACGTAACTATGTGACCTGGTTTCCAAAGGTTTTATTTTATCCATTTTGGGGGAAACCCTAGTTTGTCTACTAGGATTTAAAGAATGAAGCAGATGTGGTTTGATAGCTGTAGTATTATATTGCCTTCCTTTATTTTGGATATAGTACTTCCTTCAACTACAGTGCCTAAAGTTACATTTACCTTTTTGCCAGTCAGTTTCTACATAGCCAACCAAAATCCTTACATCCATTTTTTAAGTGAACACTACTATTCCTGTGTAATAGTGACCATTTTAATCATTCAGTACATACTTAAAGAGTAATTAGTAATTAAAGACTGGTAATGACTTTTAGGTTATTTTGAAAGAAAGAGAGGAAAAGAAGGGCCGTTTAACTGTGGACCACAATCTTTTGGGATCTGAGGAACCAATAGAAATGCACTTAGATTTTATTGATGATTTGCCACAGGAGATTGTTTCCCAAGAAGGTAAGATCACCTCTTTCCCCCTTCTTCTTATAAAATGGTCCAAAGTATTTTAATTAGTAGGTAACAGCATATCACTAGTTATTCTCCTAAATATGCTCCATATTTTATCTAAATTTTTTAATTTTTGAGAGTGGTTTCTTTTGAAGATGCTTCTGTAGGGAGATTTAAAGGGTGGGGAGGCAGGTGTTACATAGTAGGTCTATGGCATTTTTGAAGCTTAAATCCTGAATTTGTTGTAAACCCTCATAATTATGATCTTACTAATGCATCCTCTGTAACTGTCACAGTTCCTTTCATCTTGCCTTCTTTTATATCTAGAACACAACTGGCTTTCTTTGCAGGACTACAGTTGACCCTTGAACAATGCAGGTTTGAACTGCACAGGTACACTTGTACACAGATGTTTTTCAATAGTAAATACTGCAGCACTACTCAGACATGATTGGTTGAATCCACAGACGGTGGAGGAACTATGATACAAAGGGCGGACTATAAATTACATGCAGTTTAAATCCCCATGTTGTACAAGGGTCACCTGTATATTTTATTGAATTGCTTTTGTTGATTTTCTTCCTTGCTTTTGTGGATATAATACATATGCCACAATGAGTAGAGAATTGCAAAGCTTGCTGTAGTGCAGAGTCCAGTTGGTCAATAAGATTCAGTCCCATACAGTGGGTAGCCAGCACATGATTCCAGTTGGGACCTCAGCAAAACTGCAGATGCCTTCTAAAATTTATACTACTGTGGAAGAAAGATTTTAAGAGAAACCTGACTAGGTCCCTATTTCTACTAGTATTTATTCTTCAACTTTTGGCAAAACATTTAAATCTGATTTACACATAGATTTAGTAGCAGTGTTCCCTTGTGTTTAGAAAAATAAGTTTACTTCTTCTAAGAATTGTTCCAATATGTTTGGTTAGGGTTCCCCTTTACTCTCAGTTAAGTATCATTGCCTTTGTATTTAGGTGTATCTGTTTATGCATTCCTTCAACAAGTGTGTGTTGAACATCCATCATATGTACTTTAGTAAGTGGGGTAGGGATGGGAAGGTCAGGAAATGTCATAAAGATATATAGTGGACTGGCCCTGTTACAGAAAGTTTACAATCCAGTAGAGAGATAAGATATATGTGTAACTTTGCAGATTAATGGACTGGACAAATACTAACTCATTTCCTGAGTTTTAGAGCTGTTTAGAAAAGAAGCAGTAACTAAAGGTGGCAGTTGAGTCAAGAGGTGGCATCTGCAAACATGGCTGCCTGAGCACAGGAGCAAAGACCAAATGAAAGAGAAACTGACTGGGGTGGTGCCTGGAGAATTGGGAGTGGTGTGGAGAGAAAGAATGAGGTAGAATTCATCATTGCCAGCAGCAATGGGAATTTTTAGACAGTTAAAAAATTTATTTCTAAGAAATAGGTGGAAAAATAGAGATGAAGGAGATGGGTAATATGATCTGGAAAGAGTGTAGAAGTGGATACGTCTTTTCTTCTTCGATTTAGATCTCCTGGGAATACATGTTTTAGATAACTTGGCCTTCTTGCATCTCTTCTGTGGAGACTTGTAGGCTATGCTTGATGTTTTTCAGAGTATATTTTAAGACATAATAGGAAAATTTGATTTTTGTAGTATATGAAATGTTTGTGATACAAACAATGCCCAACTTGGTAGCTTCTGGAGAATTTGGAAGTGATAACAAAAGGTAACTGCCATTCTAAATTATGTTGATCAGTATAGAGCTTTTCAGCATTCAGAATTTCTAAATTCTTTCCCCTCACCCCACGTCTCCACAGATGCTGGACTGAGCATGCCCAGTGATGCATCCCTCTCTCCAGCAAGTCAGAACTCTCCGTACTGTATGACACCTGTGTCACAAGGCTCTCCGGCTAGTTCTGGGATAGGCAGTCCAATGGCATCTTCGACAATAACCAAAATCCACAGCAAAAGATTTAGAGAGTAAGTTTTAGTCTCATTATTGAGGTTGAATAGCTTAGGTATCTTGACTGTAGTTCTGAATATAATATTATCATTCTTTCTTGGTGGGTTGAACAGATAGAATACCAAAGATCTTTAAGTTCTTTCAGATTTTGTTTAACAACGGGTTTTATTATATGGAAAGTATTTGCCATCCGTCAGCTGTCAGTGTTCATGTAAAAGTGATTTGACAGTAAATACATTCTTTTTATATCAGCTAGTGTTTATACCCATGAAATTTGGCCTCTTACAGCTTATGTATTATATAAAATGTCATACTGTGACATTTTTCCTCTCCAAATGCTTTTGCTTTTTTGTTTACATTATTGGCCCTTCAAAAAAAAAACCTCTCGGGCTTCCCTGGTGGCGCAGTCGTTGAGAGTCCGCCTGCCGATGCAGGGGACACGGGTTCGTGCCCCAGTCCGGGAAGATCCCACATGCCGCGGAGCGGCTGGGCCCATGAGCCATGGCCACTGAGCCTGCGCATCCGGAGCCTGTGCTCCGCAATGGGAGAGGCCACAACAGTGAGAGGCCCGCGTACCGCGAAAGCAAACAAACAAACAAACAAAAAACCTCTCTAACCAATTAATAACAAGTTTCTAAGATCCTCCTACATGTAGTGAACCTGTTACATAAACCTATTTGTTGTTAAGCATATATTTCTGAGTTTGAAAATGCCCATCTGTGAATAACCTTGAACTGACAGTTATTGCTGTGAAGGATTTTAGAATGTAAACATTTGTGTAGATAAATTAATTTTACCTTTGAACTTAAGTTTACCTATGAAAGAATCCCAGGGTGAAAGTAAAATGTGTGTGAATCCAAACCACATTGGTTTGTTCTGTTCCTTTATATTATTGTTTTTGAGCAAATACTTATCGCCTAGGTTTGGGAAGTTAATTAAATATCACAGATGTGTGACAAAGGAAATACTTGGAGAATAAAATCTTACACATGTGTGAAATAAACAGCTTGGAAGAAAAGCAGAGTGAAGAAAATTGCATTTTTGATGTTGTATTCTTCAGTTGCATTCTTTAATTTTGTGTACTTTATGATAACCTTTCCTCAGTCTGTCCAGTTATATCTTCTGTTCTGAAGTAATGTCATACTTGCATTTATTTAAACACTTTTCACATAAACATTAAAAAAATTTCCAAAGCAGAACATTTTTTTTCACTAAAGAAAGGCAGGCCTAGATTTTCCCACCATATAATGTATCCGTAATTTAGAAGTGGTAATTTGCTGGCCCGGCATTCCTAGATTAGAAATTTTACCAATTTTCCTTGTTAAGTACCTGCTTATGGTAGAGATAGATTATGGATGAAAACTAGCAAAGTGGAATATGTAAGGAGCTTACTCAAACTAGAATGACTTCCTTATCCTTGAAATTAAGTACTATGGTGGCCTCACACTACTTGCTTTCTGTTTTTTACATTATAGCCATATATGATCTCACAAAGAGCCTCATTCAGTTGCTTTGCCTGATATAAAGCCATGTAACTTTTACCTCAAGACCTCTTCGGTTTTGGCTTCAATTTAACTACTGAATTCATCCTTTGTAACCATAGATTTTCAGAGGTAGGGGGACCATTGAGGCTGTCATCTGTAACTCCTTATTTTTATGGTTGAGGAAGCCAGTGCCGGAGACTGTGATTTATCCAAGCATGGAGGATGAATGGTTGGTATTAGGGCATTCAGTTAGCTTTTATGAAATTAATTTGTTTCTTATTAGAAGCATCTTTAGTTTTCATTGGAATGAAATAACTTTATACATGATCTCCTTACCAAAAACATTATACCTGTTTATCTAATAACAGGTTAACATTTGATTTATATCCTTAGGAATTTAATAATCGGGTGTTTGATTAGTACTTCCCCAAGGTTAATCTGTCCTTTGCATAAAAGCCGATCTGTTGTAATTCAGGAAAACTCTTCTGTTTTTCTAATTGACTGAAGGATTTAGGAGATTTTTGAAGACTTGATTTTTTAATGAAAACCTGTTACTCGATGTATTTTTTTCCTAAAATAATTTTATAATTACCTACTTTTGGTTTCCTTTACAGGTACTGTAATCAGGTTCTTTGTAAAGAGATTGATGAATGTGTGACTCTTCTTCTTCAAGAGCTTGTCAGCTTCCAGGAACGCATCTACCAAAAGGATCCTGTAAGAGCAAAAGCGAGGAGACGGCTGGTCATGGGTCTAAGAGAGGTTACGAAACATATGAAATTAAACAAGATCAAATGTGTTATAATTTCTCCAAATTGTGAAAAAATCCAGTCCAAAGGTATGAACATTTTACTTTTGAAGTGTTTTGATATTTATGTAGTATAATTGTAGAATATGCAGTGAATTTTAAAGTGGAAGCCATATGTCTTCTTTAGCAGAGTTTAGGTATAAAACATAATACTGAACATGAAGAAAGAAAATGAAATGTTTCAGCACCGGAGGTAGCGTAATAAAATTGAGATCAGATTGTAAAGAAAATCCCCATTTATGAACACTAGTGAAGGATTTAGTTGGGGCCAACCAAGTGTCCCCTGTGTTGTGATCAGAGTGGGAACTACTAAGCAGGCATTTCTTTACCTCTGCAAATATATTCTACTTTTTTTTTTAACATCTTTATTGGAGTATAATTGCTTTACAATGATGTGTTAATTTCTGCTTTATAACAAAGTGAATCAGGTATACATATATCCACATATCTCCTACCTCTTGTGTCTCCCTCCCCACCCCAGGTGGTCACAAAGCACTGAGCTGATCTCCCTGTGCTATGCGGCTGCTTCCCACTAGCTATCTGTTTTACATTTGGTAGTATATATATGTCCATATATAAGTCTGTTACTTCGTCCCAGCTTACCCTTCCCCATCCCTGTGTCCTCAAGTCCATTCTCTACGTCTGCATCTTTATTCCTCTCCTGCCCCTATGTTCTTCATAACAGTTTTTTGTTTTTTCTTTAGATTCCATATATATATGTGGTAGCGTATGGTATTTGTTTTTCTCTTTCTGACTTACTTCACTCTGTATGACAGACTGTAGGTCCATCCACCTCACTACAAATAACTCAATTTCGTTTCTTTTTATGGCTGAGTAATATTCCATTGTATATATGTGCCACATCTTCTTTATCCATTCATCTGTCGATGGACACTTAGGGTGCTTCCATGCTGACTATTGTAAATAGAGCTGCAGTGAACATTGTGGTACATGACTCTTTTTGAATTACGGTTTTCTTAGGGTATATGCCCAGTAGTGGGATTGCAGGGTCGTATGGTAACTCTATTTTTAGTTTTTTAAGGAACCTCCATACTGTTCTCCATAGTGGCTGTATCAATTTACATTCCCACCAACAGTGCAAGAGGGTTCCCTTTTCTCCACACCCTCCCCAGCATTTATTGTTTGTAGATTTTTTGATGATGGCCATTCTGACTGGTGTGAGGTGATACCTCATTGTAGTTTTGATTTGCATTTCTCTAATGGTTAGTGATGTTGAGCATCCTTTCATGTGTTTGTTGGCAACCTGTATATCTTTGGAGAAATGTCTATTTAGGTCTTCTGCCCATTTTTGGATTGGGTTGTTTGTTTTTTTGATATTGAGCTGCATGAGCTGCTTGTAAATTTTGGAGATTAATCCTTTGTCAGTTGCTTCATTTGCAAGTATTTTCTCCCATTCTGAGGGTTGTCTTTTTGTCTTGTTTATGGTTTCCTTTACTGTGCAAAAGCTTTGAAGTTTCATTAGGTCCCATTTGTTTATTTTTGTTTTTATTTCCATTACTCCAGATGGTGGGTCAAAAAGGATCTTACTGTGATGTATATCATAGATACTTCTGCCTATGTTTTCCTCTAAGAGTTTTATAGTGTCTGGCCTTAAATTTAGGTCTTTAATCTATTTTGAGTTTATTTTTGTGTATGGTGTTAGGGAGTGTTCTAATTTCATACTTTTACATGTAGCTAGCTGTCCAGTTTTCCCAGCACCACTTATTGAAGAGGCTGTCTTTTCTCCATTGTATATTCTTGCCTCCTTTATCAAAGATAAGGTGACCATATGTGCATGGGTTTATCGCTGGGCTTTCTATCCTGTTCCATTGATCTATATTTCTGTTTTCATGCCAGTACCATACTGTCTTGATTACTGTAGCTTCGTAGGATAGTCTGATGTCCGGGAGCCTGATTCCTCCAGCTCTGTTTTTCTTTTCTCAAGATTGCTTTGGCTATTTGAGGTCTTTTGTGTTTCCATACAAATTGTGAAATTTTTTGTTCTAGTTCTGTGAAAAATGCCATTGGTAGTTTGATAGGGATTGCACTGAATCCATAGATTGCTTTCGGTAGTATGGTCATTTTGACAATGTTGATTCTTCCAATCCAAGAACGTGGTGTATCTCTCCATCTGTTTGTATCATCTTTAATTTCTTTCATCAGTGTCATAGTTTTCTGCATACAGGTCTTTTGTCTCCGTGGGTAGGTTTATTCCTAGGTGTTTTATTCTTTTTGTTGCAATGGTAAATGGGAGTGTTTCCTTAATTTCTCTCTCAGATTTTTCATCATTAGTGTATAGGAATGCAAGAGATTTCTGTGCATTAATTTTGTATCCTGCTACTTTACCAAATTCATTGATTAGCTCTAGTGGTTTTCTGGTAGCATCTTTAGGATTCTCTATGTATAGTATGTCATCTGCACACAGTGACAGCTTTACTTCTCTTTTCCGATGTGGATTCCTTTTATTTCTTTTTCTTCTCTGATAGTTGTGGCTAAAACTTCCAAAACTCTGTAGAATAATAATGGTGAGAGTGGGCAATCTTGTCTTGTTCCTGATCTTAGAGGAAATGGTTTCAGTTTTTCACCATTGAGAATGATGTTGGCTGTGGGTTTGTCATATGTGTTGAGGTAAGTTCCCTGTATGCCTACTTTTCTGGAGGGTTTTTATCATAAATGGATGTTGAATTTTATCGAAAGCTTTTCTGCATCTATTGAGATGATCATATGGTGTTTCTCCTTCAGTTTGTTAATATGATGTATCACATTAATTGATTTGCATATATTGAAGAATCCTTGCATTCCTGGGATAAACCCCACATGAACGTGGAATATGATCCTTTTAATGTGCTGTTGGATTCTGTTTGCTAGCATTTTGTTGAGGATTTTTGCATCTATATTCATCGGTGGTATTGGCCTGTAATTTTCTTTCTTTGTGACATCTTTGTCTGGTTTTGGTATCAGGTTGATGGTGGCCTTGTAGAATGAGTTTGGGAGTGTTCCTCCCTCTGCTATGTTTTGGAAGACTTTGAGAAGCATAGGTGTTAGCTCTTCTCTAAATGTTTGATAGAATTCACCTGTGAAGTCATCTGGTCCTGGGCTTTTGTTTGTTGGAAGATTTTGAATCACAGTTTCAATTTCAGTGCTTGTGATTGGTCTGTATATATTTTCTATTTCTTCCTGGTGCAGTCTCAGAAGGTTGTGCTTTTCTAAGAATTTGTCCATTTCTTCCAGGTTGTCCATTTTATTGGCATAGAGTTGCTTGTAGTAATCTCTCATGATCCTTTTTATTTCTGCAGTGTCAGTTGTTACTTCTCCTTTTTCATTTCTAATTCTATTGATCTGAGTCTTCTCCCTTTTTTTTTGATGAATCTGGCTAATGGTTTATCAATTTTGTTTATCTTCTCAAAGAACCAGCCTTTAGTTTTATTGATCTTTGCTGTTGTTTCCTTCATTTCTTTTTCATTTATTTCTGATCTGATCTTTATGATTTCTTTTCTTCTTCTAACTTTGGGAGTTTTTTGTTCTTCTTTCTCTAATTGATTTAGGTGTACGGTTAGGTGTTTATTTGAGATGTTTCTTGTTTCTTGAGGTAGGATTGTATTGCTATAAACTTTCCTCTTAGAACTGCTTTTGCTGCCTCCCATAGGTTTTGGGTCATCATGTTTTCATTGTCATTTGTTTCTAGTTGTTTTTTGATTTCCTCTTTGATTTCTTCAGTGATCTCTTGGTTATTAAGTAGTGTATTGTTTAACCTCCATGTGTTTGTATTTTTTTACAGATTTTTTCCTGTAATTGATATCTAGTCTCATAGCGTTGTGGTTGGAAAAGATACTTGAAATGATTTCAATTTTCTTAAATTTATCAAGGCTTCATTTGTGGCCTAAGATATGATCTATCCTGGAGAATGTTCCATGAGCACTTGAGAAGAAAGTTTATTCTCTTGTTTTTGGAGGGAATGTCCTATAAATATCAATTAAGTCCGTCTTGTTTAATGTATCATTTAAAGCTTGTGTTTCCTTATTTAGTTTCATTTTGGATGATCTGTCCATTGGTGAAAGTGGGGTGTTGAAGTCCCCTACTGTGATTGTGTTACTGTAGATTTCCCCTTTTATGGCTGTTAGCATTTGCCTTATGTTTGAGGTGCCCCTATGTCGGGTGCATAAATATTTACAATTGTTATAGCTTCTTCTTGGATTGATCCCTTGATCGTTATGTAGTGTCCTTCTTTGTCTCTTGTAATAGTCTTTATTTTAAAGTCTATTTTGTCTGATATGAGAATTGCTACTCCAGCTTTCTTTTGATTTCCATTTGCATGGAATATCTTTTTTCCATCCCCTCACTTTCAGTTTGTATGTGTCCCTAGGTCTGAAGTGAGTCTCTTGTAGACAGCATGTATACGGGTCTTGGTTTTTGTATCCATTCAGCCAGTCTTTGTCTTTTGGTTGGAGCATTTGGTTGGAGCATTTAATCCATTTACATTTAAGGTTGTTATTGATACGTATGTTCCTATTACCATTTTCTTAATTGTTTTGGGTTTGTTATTGTAGGTGTTTTCCTTCTCTTGTGTTTCCTGCCTAGAGAAGTTCCTTTAGCATTTCTTGTAAAGATGGTTTGGTGGTGCTTTACCAAAGCAAAGAATTTGGTGAATTCTCTTAGCTTTTCTTGTCTGTAAAGGTTATAATTTTTCTGTCAAATCTGAATGAGATCCTTGCTGGGTAGAGTAATCTTGGTTGTAGGTTTTTTCCTTTCATCACTTTATATATGTCCTGCCACTGCCTTCTGGCTGCAGAGTTTCTGCTGAACGATTAGCTGTTAACGTTATGGAGATACCCTTGTATGTTATTTGTTGCTTTTCCTTTGCTGCTTTCAATATTTTTTCTTTGTATTTAATTTTTGATAGTTTGATATGTTTCTTGGTGTGTTTCTCCTTGGATTTATCCTGTATAGGACTCTTGGTGCTTCCTGGACTTAACTATTTCCTTTCCCATATTTGGGAAGTTTTCATCTATAATCTCTTCAAATATTTTCTCAGTCTGTTTCTTTTTCTCTTCTTCTTCTGGGACCCCTATAATTCGAATGTTGGTGTGTTTAATGTTGTCCCAGAGGTCTCTGAGACTGTTGTCAATTCGTTTCATTCTTTTTTCTTTATTCTGCTCTGCGGTAGTTATTTCCACTATTTTATTCTCCAGGTCACTTATCCGTTCTTCTGCCTCAGTTATTCTGCTATTGATTCCTTCTGGAGGATTTTTAATTTCATTTATTGTGTTGTTCATCATTGTTTGTTTGCTCTTTAGTTCTTCTAGGTCCTTGTTAAGCGTTTCTTGTATTTTCTCCATTCTATTTCCAAGATTTTGGATTATGTTTACTATCATTACTTTGAATTCTTTTTCATGTAGACTGCCTATTTCCTCTTCATTTGTTTGGTCTGGTGGGTTTTTACTTTGCTCCTTCATTTGCTGTGTGTTTCTCTGTCTTCTCATTTTGCTTAACTTACTGTGTTTGGTGCCTCCTTTTCACAGGCTGCAGGTTCGTAGTTCCCGTTGTTTTTGGTGTCTGTCCCCAGTGGCTAAGTTTGGTTCAGTGGGTTGTGTAGGCTTCCTGGTGGAGGGGACTAGTGCCTGTGTTCTAGTGGATGAGGCTAGATCTTGTCTTTCTGGTGAGCAGGCCCCTGTCTGGTGGTGTGTTTTGGGGTGTCTGTGACCTTATTATGATTTTAGGCAGCCTCTTTGTTAATGAGTGGGGTTGTGTTCCTTTCTTGCTAGGAGAGGTTTTTTTTTCTTTTTTCTTGTGGTACACGGGCCTGTCACTGTTGTGGCCTCTCCCGTTGTGGAGCACTGCCTCCGGACGCACAGGCTCAGCGGCCATGGTTCACGGGCACAGCCACTCCGTGGCACGTGGGATCCTCCCGGACCGGGGCATGAACCCGCGTCCCCTGCATCGGCAGGTGGACTCTCAACCACTGTGCCACCAGGGAAGCCCTCTGGGAGAGCTTTTGCCTTGTGATATTACGTGGAGCCAGGAGGTCTGTGGTGGACCAATGCCCTGAACTTGGCTCTCCCACCTCAGAGGCACAGGCCTGACACCTGGCTGGAGCACCAAGACCCTGTTGGCCACACAGCTCAGAAGAAAAGGGAGAAAAAAAGTAAAAAAGAAAGAAAGAAAGAAGAAAATAAATTTATTAAAATAAAAAATAAGTGTTAAAAATAAGAAAAATTAAAAAGTAATTAAAAAAAAGAGCAAAGAGACCAACCAAACGAAAAAACAAATCTACCAATGATAACAAGCGCTAGAAACTATACTTAAAAAAAAAAAAAAGGACAGACAAAACTCTAGGACACATGGTAAAAGCAAAGCTATACAGACCAAATCACACGAAGAAGCATATACATACACACTCACAAAAAGAGAAAAGTGAAAAACATATATATATATTGTTGCTCCCAAAGTCTACCACCAAAATTTCGGGATGATTCATTGTCTATTCAGATATTCCAGAGACGCAGGGTACATCAAGTTGATTGTGGAGATTTAATGCGCTGCTTCTGAGGCTGCTGGGAGAAATTTCCCTTTCTCTTCTTTGTTCGCACAGCTCCTGGGGTTCAGCTTTGGATTTGGCCCCACCTCTGAGTGTAGGTCACCTGAGGACCTCTCTTTCTGCCCAGACAGCACAGGGTTAAAGTAGCAGCTGATTAGGGGGCTCTGCCTCACTGAGGCCCGGGGTACGGAGGGGTACGGAATGCAGGGCGAGCCTGCGAAGGCAGAGGCTGTCGTGCCGTTGCAGCGTGAGGCGCGCCATGTGTTCTCCTGGGGAAGTTGTCCCTGGATCACGGGACCCTGGCAGTGGTGGGCTGCCCAGGCTCCCGGGAGGGGAGGTGTGGATAGTGACCAGTGCTTGCACACAGGCTTCTTGGTG
The DNA here is from genome assembly GCF_949752795.1 of Hyperoodon ampullatus. Lineage (NCBI taxonomy): Eukaryota > Metazoa > Chordata > Mammalia > Artiodactyla > Ziphiidae > Hyperoodon > Hyperoodon ampullatus. The sequence continues at coordinate 88,387,385 of NC_136916.1, forward strand.
GCTGCAGCAGCAGCCTTAGCATCTCATGCCCATCTCTCGTGTCTGTGCTGATAGCCCTGGCTCACACCCGTTTCTGAAGCTCGTTTAGGCAGTGCTCTGAATCCCCTCTCCTTGCACACCCCGAAATAATGATCTCTTAACTCTTAGGCAGTTCCACACTTTTTCCTGGACACACTCCCGGCTAGCTGTGGCGCACTAGCCCCCTTCAGGCTGTTTCACACAGCCAACCCCAGTTCTCTCCCTGTGATCTGACCTCCAAAGCCCGAGCCTCAGCTCCCAGCCCCCGCCTGCCCTGGTGCGTGAGCAGACAAGCTTCTTGGGCTGGTGAGTGCTGGTCGGCAGTGATCCTCTGTGCGGGAGTCTCTCCGCTTTGCCCTCTGCACCCCTGTTGCTGCGCTCTCCCCCGTGGCTCCGAAGCTCCCCCCCTCCGCCACCTATAGTCTCCGCCCGTGAAGGGGCTTCCTAGTGTGTGGAAACCTTCCCTCCTTCACGGCTCCCTCCCACTGGTGCAGGTCCCGTCCCTATCCATTTGTCTCTGTTTATTCTTTTTTCTTTTGCCCTACCCAGGTTCGTGGGGAGTTTCTTGCCTTTTGGGAGGTCTGAGGTCTTCTGCCAGTGTTCAGTAGGTGTTCTGTAGGAGTTGTTTCCCATGTAGGTGTATTTCTGATGTATCTGTGGGGAGGAAGGTGATCTCCACATCTCACTCTTCTGCCATCTTGAAGGTCTCCTCTGGTGCACCCTCCCCCCCAGCTCTTCAGGCAGGCCTGGAGCAGGGGCACTAGCCCCGCAAAGGAGCAAGTGAAAAACCCAGCAGTGGCGACCCGACAGCTGGTTCCCGGCGGTGCTACCGCATAGCTGGATGGCTCATTTCTGGCCTATTCTACTTTAAAATTTTTGTATTACTCTCCTTTGATGGCTCTTTTCTCTTAAAAAAACTAGGAAAAAGATACAGTTCTCCTTCTTGGTCTTTGACTGTGGACAGGAGTCAAGTGTAGGCCAAAACATATGTCTCATTATGGACCCTAGGTTATGTAGGCCATACAAACATAGTGCCGTGTTTTGATTCTGAAGCCCAAGGTCATTACGAGTGGTCTTTTAAAGGTCCAGTTAATAGTTTCCACTGTTGATAAAAAGGATAGGGTCTGCTAACCAACTTCTTTTGACCGTGTTACTTAATGATCATGCTACTTTTGAATAAGCTGAATGCCTTCCCTACTTCTCTAGGTAAATGAGAGATAAATATCCTCTTTTATGAAGAGGATATGGATTTATGTGATCATGGTCTGTGGCATTCTTAATAATAAATGGCCCTACTTTCTAATCATCCTAGAAAGTTTACAAATCAATTATTCTAAAAATAAAGAAATTATTTTAGTAACATTTCTATCTTCTAATTGATGTATGGTTGACCTTTCCAAACCATAATTATTTTGAATGAACCTGAAAACATTTGGGCTATCTGACTTTATGATATCAATCAAATTTTTAAAAAGAAATGTTTCTATTTTTGGAAGAAATATTCACAATCTAATTTTAAAGGTCTGCTTTCCATTGTCCACTTATAACTAATTATTTGCCACTAAATTTAAAACAATTTCAAAATCAGTTTCCAGTCCTGAACACTTGGGTACTGAATTGGTCATTAGAGGGGTATATTTTAAATATATTAAACAACATAATTAATGCTCCTCAAAGAAACACTTTCAAATAATTTTCCTTTTACTATTGGGGCATTCTGATCTTGCCAGAGAGACAAAAATAATTACATCCATTGTATGAAAGACAGAAGTTGAAAGGTTCTCTCAAACTATGTAGTAATTAATAACAGTACCATAACATCTGTAAATCCCAAATTCCAGATCAGTTCTTACATAATGGTTATGATATATGCATTTTTACCATAGTTCATTGAGTTTTTCCAATTGGGAAATCAATCTCTCCTGTCTCTTATTTAATATAAGCCAACATGATTGTAGAAACAATATGACAGAAGTGACTAATGTCAGAAATGAAAATGGGCTCTCTAGATAGCTATCCTACCCTATTTCAGAAAAAAAAATGTAATTTGTAATTTTTATATCCTAAAATTACTGTTCAGGATAGAACATGATGATTGTATGATGCAGCAATATTTTATATTCCACTAAGAAAGAAAAATTCTATCAATCCAAAGATTCCATTGATTGTAGAATGCTACCCTAGTTCAGAGTTGTTAGTATGTGGTAAAAATTTTGCATCTTAAAATCAGTTAAATACAATATTAAAAAAAAAAAAGATATAGGTCTCTGCCCATTTATGGTGGAGATTTGTCTCTCAGAAACCAGCAGTAACAGAGGCTTTTGTACTATGTTGTGCACCGTTATTTGTCCTTTTTTATGGAGGAGCCACTTCAGGTGATTGGAGTAGACAGAGGCATCAAATAGCCGTAGCAGGCAGAGGGGAAAAATACCAGTAAAAACAGTAATGTATAATCGGTCTTATTGCATGTGATAGGTTGCTTACTTGAGCTGAGAGATTAGATAAAGGAATCAGCCACTATTAACAATTTTAATTAATTTTAAAAAATGAAAAATGTTTATTATATTGAAATTTGACTCCTGCTATACTAATCCCTGTGGAGAAACAAAAATATTCGCATTAAAGGAATATAGTATTTAACTGGGAGAAAGAAAATATGTACATAATATCCAAATATAGTACAAATTCAGATAGGCAAATGTGGTGAACAGCCTAAGTGCCACAAGCATTCATGGACTCCTTTGCTGCTGTGTTTTATGCTGTCGGGTGCTAAAATAGCTCTATTTAGGAAATAACTAAAAACTTCTCTACATGTTGATTTCTCAGGTGGCCTGGATGAGGCTCTCTATAATGTTATAGCCATGGCACGGGAACAAGAAATTCCTTTTGTGTTTGCCCTTGGAAGAAAAGCTCTAGGACGCTGTGTGAACAAGCTGGTTCCTGTTAGTGTGGTGGGAATCTTCAACTACTTTGGTGCTGAGGTAAGACTTAGAAGATGCAGTCCCTCACTGCCCACCCCCCATAGTACATCTTCTTTGGACACGTGCCATTGTTACGTTTGAGCATTTGGAGAAGTGATATGATGACTCTCCAGGAATGAGTGGAAAATTCTTGAGTATTACATTTCCTTTTTTAGTGTTGAAAACATTTGCGTAAGTCAATCCTATAGCATTGTGAAAAGATTTTAGCTCGTATTTCTGCTACAGTGATTTTTTTTTTCTGGGTTCAGATACATAGTACTTGACAATATATGTAACTGCTGGGTAAAGGTATCCAGTATTGTACAAAGTAAAACAAATTTCTTCAGTCTGTATGTTGGGTATATTTTGTGCTGCTAGGAGTCAAGAGAGAAAAGAATCCTTTGTTTGGAGAGGATTTTCCTTTGAAAATGAAATTCCTAAACCAATTGAGAGAATAATTCTACACCCATGATATTTGTCTTCCTCTCATAGTCGACTAATACAGACTTTGCCCATAGGAGCTGATAAATTATAAAGTAAATGTTATTTATTTAGAGTAATGCTTATTAACTGATAACATTTTAAGATTGGTGGGGTTTTTTGAACGTGTGGGGTTCTTTTTAGAACATCATTTGACTTGTGGTTTTTACATTGAAACATTTTCAGTTGTACTTGTTTTAAATTGTATACAATCTGTGCATACAATAAGACTTTTTAATGAAGTTGGTTCTAAAGTATTTTGTGACACAACTGACGGACCATTTTCTCTCTTCTCAGCCATACTATTTATGTATATTTAAGTGTCTATCTTTCCTATCCAGTCACCATACTGAATACCCCCATCCCCCTATCCATTCAGTTTCTCTCCCACTGCCCATTAAATTATCTGTCTACCCACCTACTCTTTTTTTTTTAAATTAATTTATTTATTTATTTTTGGCTGTGTTGGGTCTTTGTTTCTATGTGAGGGCTTTCTCTAGTTGTGGCAAGTGGGGGCCACTCCTCATCGCGGTGCACGGGCCTCTCACTATCGCTGCCTCTCTTGTTTCAGAGCACAGGCTCCAGACGCACAGGCTCAGTAATTGTGGCTCACGGGGCCAGCTGCTCTGCGGCATGTGGGATCTTCCCAGACCAGGGCTCGAACCCGTGTCCCCTGCATTGGCAGGCAGATTCTCAACCACTGCGCCGCCAGGGAAGCCCCTACCCACCTACTCTTTACGATCATGTAATTAATATTTGTCCTGCCATTAGCATCCCATGCTTTTCTCAGTTATAGATATCACACTGCTTTGTCATAGTTAATGTGTTTCATCATGTAAGTGTGAATTCCTCAAGGGTAGGACTCTTGTCTTTTTTTTTTTTTTTTGGCATCTTTATTGGAGTATAATTAACTTACAATGGTGTATTAGTTTCTGTTTTATAACAAAGGGAATCAGTTTTTATCTCCTCCCTCTTGCGTCTCCCTCCCACCCTCCATATCCCACCCCTCTAGGTGGTCGCAAAGCACTGAGCTGATCTCCCTGTGTTATGTGGCTGCTTCCCACTAGCTATCTGTTTTACATTTGGTAGAATATATAAGTACATGCCACTCTCACTTTGTCCCAGCTTACCCTTCCCCCTCCCTAGGTCCTCAAGTCCATTCTCTACGTCTGTGGCTTTATTCCTGTCCTGCCCCTAAGTTCTTCATAAACATTTTTTATTTTTTAGATTCCATATATATGTGTTCACATACTGTATTTATATTTCTCTTTCTGACTTACTTCACTCTGTATGACAGACTCTAGGTCCATCTACCTCACTACAAATAACTCTATTTCGTTTCTTTTTATGGCTGAGTAATATTCCATTGTATATATGTGCCACATCTTCTTTATCCATTCATCTGTCAATGGACACTTAGGTTGCTTCCATATACTGGCTATTGTAAATAGAGCTGCAGTGAACATTGTGGTACATGACTCTTTTTGAATTATGGTTTTCTGAGGGTATATGCCCAGTAGTGGGATTGCTGGATCATATGGTAATTCTATTTTTAGTTTTTTAAGGAACCTCCATACTGTCTCCATAGTGGCTCTGTCAATTTACATTCCCACCAACAGTGCAAGAGGGTTCCCTTTTCTCCACACCCTCCCCAGCATTTATTGTTTGTAGATCTTTTGATGATGGCCATTCTGACTGGTGTGAGGTGATACCTCATTGCACTTTTGATTTACATTTCTCTAATGATTAGTGATGGTGAGCATCCTTTCATGTGTTTGTTCCCTATCTGTATATCTTCTTTAGAGAAATGTCTATTTAGGTCTTGTGCCCGTTTTTGGATTGGGTTGTTTGTTTTTATGATATTGAGCTGCATGAGCTGCTTGTAAATTTTGGAGATTAATCTTTTTCAGTTGCTTCATTTGCAAATATTTTCTCCGATTCTGACGGTTGTCTTTTCTTCTTGTTTATATGGTTTCCTTTACTGTGCAAAAGCTTTTAAGTTTCATCAGGTCCCATTTGTTTATTTTTGTTTTTATTTCCATTCTTCTAGGAGGTGGGTCAAAAAGGATCTTGCTGTGATGTATGTCCTAGAGTGTTCTGCCTATGTTTTCCTCGAAGAGTTTTATAGTGTCTGGCCTTACATTTAGCTCTTTAATCTATTTTGAGTTTATTTTTGTGTATGGTGTTAGAGAGTGTTCTGATTTCATACTTTTACATGTAGCTAGCTGTCCAGTTTTCCCAGCACCACTTATTGAAGAGGCTGTCTTTTCTCCATTGTATATTCTTGCCTCCTTTATCAAAAATAAGGTGACCATATGTGCGTGGGTTTATATCTGGGCTTTCTATCCTGTTCCATTGATCTATATTTCTGTTTTCGTGCCAGTACCATACTGTTTTGATTACTGTAGCTTTGTAGTATAGTCTGACATCCAGGAGCCTGATTCCTCCAGCTCCGTTTTTCTTTTTTTTTTTTTTTTTTTTTTTGTGGTATGCGGGCCTCTCACTGTTGTGGCCTCTCCCGTTGCGGAGCACAGGCTCCGGATGCGCAGGCTCAGCAGCCATGGCTCACGGGCCCAGCCGCTCCGCGGCATATGGGATCCTCCCAGACCGGGGCACGAACCCGTATCCCCTGCATCGGCAGGCGGACTCTCAACCACTGCGCCACCAGGGAGGCCCTCCATTTTTCTTTCTCAAGATTGCTTTGGCTATTTGAGGTCTTTTGTGTTTCCATACAAATTGTGAAATTTTTTGTTCTAGTTCTGTGAACAATGTCATTGGAAGTTTGATAGGAATTGCATTGAATCTGTAGATTGCTTTGGGTAGTATAGTTATTTTCACAATGTTGATTCTTCCAATCCAAGAACATGGTATATCTCTCCATCTGTCTGTGTCATCTTTAATTTCTTTCATCAGTGTCTTATAGTTTTCTGCATACAGGTCTTGTGTCTCCTTAGGTAGGTTTACTCCTAGGTGTTTTATTCTTTTTGTTGCAATGGTAAGTGGGAGTGTTTCCTTAATTTCTCTCTCAGATTTTTCATCATTAGTGTATAGGAATGCAAGAGATTTCTGTGCATTAATTTTGTATCCTGCTACTTTACCAAATTCATTGATTAGCTCTAGTAGTTTTCTGGTAGCATCTTTAGGATTCTCTGTGTACAGTATCATGTCATCTGCAGACAGTGACAGTTTTACTTCTTCTTTTCCAATTTGGATACCTTTTATTTCTTTTTCTTCTCTGATTGTTGTGGCTGAAACTTCCAACACTGTTGAATAATAGTGGTGAGAGTGGGCAACCTTGTCTTGTTCCTGATCTTAGTGGAAATGGTTTCAGTTTTTTACCATTGAGAGTGATGTTGGCTGTGGGTTTGTCATATATGGCCTTCATTATGTTGAGATAAGTTCCCTTTATGCTTACTTTCTGGAGGGTTTTTATCACAAATGGGTGTTGATTTTTGTCAAAAGCTTTTTCTGCATCTATTGTGATGGTCATATGGTTTTTCTCCTTCAATTTGTTAATATCATTTATCACATTGATTGATTTGCATATATTGAAGAATCCTTGCATTCCTGGGATAAACCCCACATGATCGTGGTGTATGATCCTTTTAAAGTGCTGTTGGATTCTGTTTGCTAGTATTTTGTTGAGGATTTTTGCATCTATGTTCATCAGTGATATTGGCCTGTAGTTTTCTTCCTTTGTGACATCTTTGTCTGGTTTTGGTATCAGGTTGATGGTGGCCTTGTAGAATGAGTTTGGGAGTGTTCCTCCCTCTGCTATATTTTGGAACAATTTGAGAAGGATAGGTGTTAGCTCTTCTCTAAATGTTTGATAGAATTCGCCTTTGAAGCCATCTGGTCCTGGGCTTTTGTTTGTTGGAAGATTTTCAATCACAGTCTCAATTTCAGTGCTTGTGATTGGTCTGTTTATATTTTCTGTTTCTTCCTGGTCAGTCTCAGAAGGTTGTGCTTTTCTAAGAATTTGTCCATTTCTTCCAGATTGTCCATTTTATTGTCATATAGTTGCTTGTAGTAATCTCTCAAGATCCTTTGTATTTCTGCAGTGTCAGTTGTTACGTCTCTTTTTTCATTTCTAATTCCATTGATTTGGGTCTTCTCCCTTTTTTTCTTGATGATTCTGGCTAATGGTTTATCAATTTTGTTTATCTTCTTAAAGTACCAGCTTTTAGTTTTATTGATCTTTGCTATTGTTTCCTTTTTTTTCCATTTATTTCTGATCTGATCTTTATGATTTCTTTCCTTTTGCTATCTTTGAGGGTTTTTTTGTTCTTCTTTCTCTAATTGCTTTAGGTGTAAGGTTAGGTTGTTTATTTGAAATGTTTCTTGTTTCTTGAGGTAGAATTGTATTTGTATAAACTTCCCTCTTAGAACTGCTTTTGCTTTTGCAGGTTTTGGGTCGCCGTGTTTTCATTGTCATTTGTTCGTAGGTATCTTTTGATTTCCTCTTTGATTTCCCTTGTCTTTATATCCCTGAAAACCTTTTACATTACTCGAGGATAAGCAGGGATTAAATGTTTGTTTAATTAATTGTATGGTAGATGTATATCTGCCTGTTACGTTAAACTACATGTGAGAATTTAGGTGGTAAGTAGCTCTGTGGTAAAGACACATAATAACAATGTACTCTTTTGTTCACTATTAGAGTTTATGGAATAGGAATGGGATCAGGGTCAGGAAAAGGGAATATGTTTGTTTTTAATTGTATTGACTTCTTACTGAACTATGTATATTAGGTTATATCTATGATATTATATTATAAAATGTTTGGCAGTTTTGTTTGTACATTGCTTTTCTTGCCTTCTCCATTTTGAGGTAGTAAGTTATTGTTTAAACCAAAACACATTCATAAAACGGAGGTAATGGAAGTACTGATATATTGTCAAGTGTGTCTACTCATAGTAATGTGGTAGTGCACCTACCCTATATTTACCATGTAATAATTCTAACCTTTGAATTAAGCTTTCTGTCCTTACCCTGATATTCAAGGCTTTTATTCCCTAATAGCTTTTCTCTTCAATTTTATTTTCTCTTCTTCTTGCATATTGTTTTATTCCCAACAGTTTCTGTGTTTTATTTATATTGTAAAACCAATGTTAATCTCAAAATTGCATATCCATAAGCCTTTTTTTTGTTGTTGGCTTCACTTAAGTGCATGGTTTGTTAAACCTTGCAAACAAATATTTATGAAGTCTCTTACATGTAACTCATGGGGGCTGCTTTTAACAGAATCCATCCCACTTTTTAAAAATAAGTAAATCCTGAATATATTTTTTTTTTTTTTTTTTTTGTGGTACGCGGGCCTCTCACTGTTGTGGCCTCTCCCGTTGCGGAGCACAGGCTCCGGACGCGCAGGCTCAGCAGCCATGGCTCACGGGCCCAGCCGCTCCGCGGCATATGGGATCCTCCCAGACCGGGGCACGAACCCGTATCCCCTGCATCGGCAGGCGGACTCTCAACCACTGCGCCACCAGGGAGGCCCCTGAATATATTTTTGATACTACTAGCACCCACCCCTTTTCAAAAATCAATAAATACAGTTAGCAGCAGTGTTTATTGTACCTGTATTGTACTTTAAACAGTTTAAACTGCAGCTGGGTAAAGCACATTACTTATGTTTTTCCTGCTTAAGTTTAGTTTTTAGAGATACATTATTCCATAGTAATATGACACGTTTGCCATGCATTCATGTTGCTATGGTTTATATTTAAATGACAGTGCCTTGTTAAGAAAAAAAATTGTGCTGTACTTTGTCTCCATTGTCTGAAAACATAATTTTATATATATAATGAAACATATTCTTACAGGTGGCCAGGTCATATTTACCATCTGAAATTTTTTACTTAATGTGTGGGTATATTGCATTCTGATACTAAATCAAGGCATAAAACAGGAGTAGAATGTTGTTGAATTGTGTTGAATTGTGATGTAAGAATCACTAAAAGTCATTTGATGTAACAATCACTAAAAGTCATTCTTTGGTTGTCTTTCTGGTGACTGTGAAAACTTCCGTTTTCTTTAGACATCGTTAGACGTCATAGTTATTGAAGTACAGCTTTAATGCCTAATGAATTTTGCCATTTATTAACACAAATGAGCTCTGTCATTTACAGTTTCACTGGGATTATTAATTCCATTCATGTTCATTCTGTTTTGCTGATGGAAGAACTTCTGGTTAACTCCACATTCTATTTCCAGGTTCTTTATTCTATTTTTATAATTAGCCTTTCATCATTTTCAAGGCCGCAGCTAGCCATACCATCACTTCTTTTTGGTCTTCTTGTAAAGAGTTCTTTCAACAAGCAAACATGATAGGGAACTTTTCATTCCTGTGGAGACTGCCATCTGCTTCTGCATCCTTTGATATCACCCTGCATAGACTCATTCCCTTATATTCGAACCCATATAAGATTCTTCACTGTTCCCCAAACAAGCCTTGAACTTTATTAAGTCTGTACCTTGGTTTATGGTTTTGCATGCGTGGCTAAGAATGTACTATCTCCACTCCTCAAAACTGTACCAGATTTTCAAGGCCTACATTAGGTGTCATATTCCTTTATGAATTCTTCACTGATGCCCAGCAGTTAGATGTTTCCTCCCAAAGCTAAACCACTTTGTACATCTCAAGGCATTTAAGGTATTGTCCCCTGAATCATCGTCTCCTGTCCTCTCCTTTCAACCATATGGAAGGTTCCTTGAGAGCAGAGGGGTGGTTCCAGTAGTCTTTGTACCCACTATAGTGCCACATGCTAAAGGGTGCAGTTGTTGAATTGATAAACTCTGTAAGAACTTTAATATAGCATATTTAGTGGCTCATACTGAATCAAGAAGTTGCCTCAGACTTGTGAGAATTAAATAAACAATATATGTAAGTTACAGAGTATTTTATAAGGTTCTGTGCTTTGCATACCATTTGGATTTTGTGCTGATAGAAAGTGTATCCAATCCTGAAAGAGTAGAGGTATTTATTGATAATGGTAGTAGTAAAGAGTATAACAAAAAATGGACTGGGCAAAATCTCTTTCTTTTTAGAGCCTGTTTAATAAGTTAGTAGAACTCACTGAAGAAGCCAGGAAAGCATATAAAGATATGGTTGCAGCAATGGAACAGGAGCAAGCCGAGGAAGCCTTGAAGAACGTGAAAAAGGTGCCACACCACATGGGGCATTCTCGGAATCCCTCTGCAGCAAGCGCCATTTCTTTCTGCAGTGTTATTTCTGAACCCATCTCTGAAGTAAATGAAAAGGAATATGGTAAGTTATTACATACCATTTTAAATGACTGAAATTTTGAAATAATTTAATGATTAATGTCATTTTAAAAATGACTTTCCATGCTACCTTTTGTTTTTATCTTCTTGATTATTCAAATTTTGCTCACATTTTTGGTTTAAAAATTGCATTACACATGTCCATTGAAAGGAGAATATTTGGGGCTGAGAGTTTCTGTGAGACCCTGAAATTAGTCACATTTCCAAAATCTTAAAAAGAAAAAAAAAATCCCAAAGGGATTTAAAAAGCCAAATGTACCATTCTTCTGACCTATCACTAAGTAAATAAATTCTAGGAAGTTTTATTCTAATACTTTATACTTGATTATTAAAATTTTGTATTTACTGTGTAAACAAAAGACCTGAATATTCACTCTAAACTTATCAAACGTAGACTTGTGACATTTGTCTTGAGTTAAATCTGATGGTAGTGAAAAAGAATTATAGACTAAAAACAGTATTTATGTATAAGGTTTAAAGTAACAATAGTTACTGTACTCTGCATTTTAGTAGTTTCCTTGCAATGTTTCTATAATACTTTGAACACTAGTACTAGAATACTAGATCACTTTCTTGATCTAGTTTCTGATTCATTTCCCCTGTTCTTTTTAAAAAATAGTACAGCCACCTCCTTCACCTTGGCTTCTTGTTTTTCTTTTCTCTTTTTAGTCTTATCTGAAAGTTTGTCAAATAGCTTGTTGCCAACTAAAATGTAACATGTAAAAAACTGAGTCATCGCTTTCTTCCTTTCTTCCCACACTTCTCTTTCCTGCTCTCCTTGTCTGTGATTGTAGTTAAATATTTGGAATGCTTTTGACAAAGCTGCAGACCAGAGGCAACTAACAAGTTATTGTGCACCTTTCAGAAACTGTTGGTCAGGGAAAGGTGATTCTGGCTTAGAGGCAGAGATGTTTCTTTGGCTAAAGTGATACTAGTTGAAAGTAAAGAAGATAAAGAACCAACTTTGCAAATGAAATCATTTCTCTATATAGTGATATTCCAGATCTCAGAGGTAAACTGCAAGTTAAATTCCTAAAGCTGTGGGTTTGGGGAAATGACGGTGATCTTCATTTGGGCACATAAAAAGAAAAGTTATAAAAAGAACCTCTCAAAGACTTAGAAGATGTTTTAAAAAAAAAAGCACCAGATTTAAAGTGTTCAAAGATTGAAGCCTTGGCTTTTCCACAGTCTTCCTAGGGTATTTAGGCATAATTGATTAATTTCTGAGCCTCAGATTTGTCTTCAGTAAAGTGAGGAGGGTTTGTCTAGATCAAGTATAAGGTTTCATTCAGAGCTAAAGTTTTGTGAGCTAATGGCTGAATTCTAAGAAGGGATTTAGACAGAACCTTAAAGATTCTGGCCTATGATCTGATTTATGAGGATGTCAACAAAATAAGTGGAAATAATCATAAATAATTTGCTTTGAGAGTAAAGCACAAAGTTACTCTCTCGGTATCAGATGTATTCAGCAACAGACATAAAACCCACTAATGGGGCTTCCCTGGTGGCGCAGTGGTTGAGAGTCCACCTACTGATACAGGGGACGCGGGTTCGTGCCCCGGTCTGGGAAGATCCCACATGTCGCGGAGCGGCTAGGCCCGTGAGCCATGACTGCTGAGCCTGCGCGTCCGGAGCCTGTCCTCCGCAACGGGAGAGGCCACAACAGTGAGAGGCCCGCGTACCGCAAAAAACAAAACAAAACAAAACCCCCACTAATGTGGCCTGAGAAATTAGGATATTAATTATTTCACAATGTTGTCAATGTCCCTAGTTCTTTCCTTTTTTCTATTCTTCCATTTTCAGTCTGTGGCTTCTTATTCTTGTGCTTATCATCTCATGTTCATAAATGGCTGCAGTGGCCCTGGGCATCACAACAGTTCAGGCAGGAGGTTCAAGCAGTATGCTCTTTTTATCAGTGAAGGAAACAATTTTCAGAACACTTTGCCTTTTGTTTCATTTGGCCAGAGCCGACCATGTGACTGCTTTTAGCTGCAAGGGAGATGTGGGCAAGAGAATATCTGGCAAAGGCGAATGGGATAGTCATGATAGTCTAAGAACTATTTTAATTCCTCCCATGGGACTGTGTTCAGGTCCATCTCAGGTTTGGGGGTTCTGTTAGCCAGGAAGAAAATGGGGAATGACTGTTGGGTAGACAACAAATAGTGTCTCCCATGCCATTCTGGTGCAAGATTTCTAAAATGTTTTCTTGTGATTTCCACAGTTTAAAGAGAAAACAAAGCTGGGAAAGGGATGCTAAACGTTGGTAGAATAGAAAGGTTCCTATGATAGTTCAGTCTTACTGTTCTTTGTGTACACCATAATTGTTTTCTTTGCTTATGTTTTCCTTCCACCAGAGCTGAGTCTCAATTTTGTCATACTTACATGAAACAAATAGTTTCAAACATAAATCCCAACTCAGCAGTATGTTCTTTGAGATAGAAACCTGACACCTAACGGGCACTTGACATATAATAATAATAGCTCACTTACTGAATTCTTACTAGGCACTTTTATTAAGACATTTAATCCTCTGAGCAGTCCTAGTAGATAAGAGATATTGTACTGCATATTACAGATGAGAGAACTAAAATGAAGTGAGGTAAATAACTTGCCAGTGTCACACAGCTGCTAAGTTTGACTCTAGAATTCTTAGCCAGTGTGATGTGAATTCCTTGTGTGTTGAATGAATTTCCAGTAGGACCATACGGTAAGTTTTCAGTAACCACTTGTGAGGGGAGGACTACCTCTATCTATCTTGAGTTTCCAGCTCGTTCTCTGCCACCACACCTTCTTCTGTAGGGTCTTGAACTCATCTCTGTGTTCCTCTACTATATACAACTATCTAAAGATGGACAGCTTCCCTCTGTGTACTGACTGAAGGGAGAAATACACACACCTCATCCTCTGAGAAACCAACTAGTGTCAAGGTTGAAAAGATAGTTTCACAAAGAACCAACTAACAAAACAGGAAAGCATAGAGGGGTTAATAAACAGCTTTATTGACTAAATTCTAAAGTAAACAATTCAGAATCAAGGTAGGTTTGGATCAGTAACATTTTCAGGTTTGTTGAGATCTTTGACCCTGCCTTTACATTGCTTCCTAATCCCTTCTTCAGAAGTGGGCTTCTTGATGTGCTATTCTGGCTTTAGACTCCTGTATTCAGCCCAACCCCCTCCCATCCCCTCCCCGCTCCTCCAACCAAAGACGGCATTTTCATACTCGCTTTGTTTCTCCCCATCACAGTTATGTGTTTGTGTGCTCATTAGTTGTTGATCAGGCTTCACCTATTACTTTAAGGTGGGACCCTGGACCCTCCCCGTGGATATGTGACCTCAGTGGCTCTTTGATCATTGCGACAGGTCTCTTGATGGCTAATCACGGAGTCCCTTGTCTCTGCTTCCAAGGTCATATCTCCCTTTCCTTTCCAAAGGACCTGTCTGGCTTTCAGCTCACCTACCTAGTAGCTGAATGCCCAAGACAGAGCCTGGAGAGAGATCAGCCCTGCTCAGTTTCTTTTTCCTGTTCCTTTGACTCACTGTCAAGGGAGAGGTGGGACTTTTTCTAAGACCCCACATGAATCCTTATAGTACTTTTGAAAGAGGAAAAAAACTGTTGGAAGGAAATATGTGTACCTAAATTTTGTAAATTGTATGGCTTTTGAAAGTTTTTTTCTGCGTAATTACATATATGGGTGAAAATTTTCATTTACTCTAAAGGCTTATTTTCCCAGCCCATACTGTATGCCAGCCACAGGAACACAGAGATGAGTGGGAATGAGGAGGGAGGAGGGAGTAGAACAAAAAACAAAAAACAAATGCTTTTGAACCAAATATGCAGAAAGTGCTGTGGGAGTTCAGGTTAGTGACGGTCTTAGGAAAATCAGGAAAGACTTCACAAAGGAACTGACATTTAAAGGTGGTTGTCAAGAATGAGTAGGAGTGTGAAGGGTAAAGGAGGAAAACACATCTCATACAGAAAGAACAGCTTATGCAAAGCAAAGAATTGTAAACAGAAAGGGTGTGACTTCTGTGAGCAGTGAGAATTCAAAGTGACCTTGAGCATGGAATGCATGGCTGGGGGTTAAAATGAATGGGACCAGAAGGATAGATTATGAAGGGTTTGGTTACTAAACTAAAGAGTTTGGATTACTAGGGTAATAAAAAGCCAATTAGGCAGTGATGTGGTCAATTCACAAAACCAATTAGAAAGATATAGTAGATGTACATGGGCTTCCCTGGTGGCGCAGTGGTTGAGAGTCGCAAGATAAAGGAGGCTTGAGCTAAGGCAGTAGTGACCAAATTTAATAGTTTTGGGGCTAGAAGTGACATGGTTTAGTTATGAGTTCAGTGGAATGAGGGGATATAGTAAGGGAGAAAGATAGGATCAAGGATTACTATAAGGTTTCTTCTGCTTTGAGACTGAAAAGGATGTTATTAACTGAGAAAGAGAATAAAGGAGGAGGACTAGATTTTTTTGTCATGAGGTAGGAATGCAAGTGGAAAGACCTGTTCTACATTTGAAGTAGCTGCAGGAAAGGAAGGTGTTTTTCCCAAACCATGCGCCCTGACTTCAGGTGGCCAAAATATGGTCTGTAGCAATATATAATTGATAGGGGGTAATCAAGTTAAGTGTATTTGTATGAATAGGCTTGCTTTATCACTACAGCTTGATCATTATGCCTGTAAAATGCAAATAGCAGCTACAATGCAAATAGAAGGGGATTTTTATTTTTTAAGAAAAGGCAAAAATAAGTGGGACTACATCAAATCAGACAGCTTTTCTGTACAGCAAAGGAAACCATCAACAAAATGAAAAGGCAACCTACTGAATGGGAGAAAATATATTTGCAAATCATGTATCTGATGAGGGATTAATAACCAAAATATATAAATAACTCATACAACTCAATAGCAAAAAAAAAGTTCAATTTAAAATTGGGCAGAGGATCTGAATAGACATTTTTCCAAAGAAAGATACACGGATGACCAACAGGTACATGAAAAGATTCTCAACATCACCAGTTATCAGAGAAATGCCAGTCAAATCCACAATGAAATATCAGCTCACAACCTGTTAGTTGGCTGTTATCAAAAAGACAAAAAATAACATGTTTGCAAGGATGTGGAGCAAAGGGAACTCTTGTGCACTACTCATGGGAATGTAAGTTGGTGCAGCCACTAAGGAAAACAATATGGAGGTTCCTCAAAATATTAAGATGAGAACTACCATATGATCGAGCAGTTCCACTTCTGTGTATTTATCTGAAGAAAATAAAAACACTAGCTCAAAAAAGAGGTATTCACCCCCCATGTTTATTGCAGCATTATTTACAGTAACCAAGATACGGAAACAACTTAATGTCCATTGATGGATAAATGGGTAAAGAAGATCAGTGGATAAAGAAGATACGGTGTGTATTTGTATATATATGTATATACACACACACCGTGGAATATTATTCAGCTATTAAAAAGAATGAAATCTTGCCATTTGTGATAATAAGGATGAGCCTCGAGGCCATTATGCTAAGTGAAAAAAGTCAGACAAAGAAAAACACCGTATCATCTCATTTATATGTGGAATCTTAAAAACAAAACAAAAAATAAACCAAAAAACCCCCAAGAAAACCCCCGAAGCTCATAGATACAGAGAACAGATTGGTGGTTGCCAGAGGCAGGGGGGGACTGGGGGTGGGCGAAATGGGTGAAGGGGGTAAAAAGTACCACCTTCCAGTTATAAAATAAATGTGGCTTGGAGATCTAATGTACAGCATGGTGACTACAATTAATATTATTGTATTGTGTATTTGAGAGTTGCTAAGAGGGTAGATCTTAAAAAAAAATTTGTAATTATTAATGGGGATGGATGTTAACTAGACTTCTTGTAGTGATCATTTCTCAGTATATGCAAATACTGAATCATTATGTTGTACACCTGAAACTATAATAATATAATGTTTTATGTCAATTATACCTCAGTGATAAAAAAATTAAATGGAAAATAAAACATACAAAAAAACAGGTGGGAGAGTTGTTCTTCATCTCCTGATTCCTAGTACATTTTTTGCTCTAAACTGACTACCTGTTGTTAAAAATAATTTAGATTATCACCACTGTATGATATCAACACTGTATGTATCAACACTTTATTATTTTTTGGCTTCAAAGTCACTTGGTAAGCCAGGCAACATACATATGTTATAAAACACATTCTCACAAATATTAGAAGTGCATGCATGGCATCTTTGCTTATAAATGGAAACACAAGTTCCATTACAGGCCAAAAGACAGCTCTGACTTGCTAAAGGAGCATAATATAAGCCTGTTAAATCAGAACTATTTCTTTCTCTTTTTTTTTTCTGATGGACATCTTGGCTCTGCCGTCTGTGACTTGTGGATCCTTGAGCCCAGGACACTTCAGGGCCAAAAAAAGTTAGGCAATTCATTGATTTTTATGAATACATGGATTTTATATATTAGAGTCAGTGAGCTCCTGTTAGTATTAGATCTTCTGCATTCTGAAGCATTAATATACTTATTTTGGCCTCTTTGTTTCTTTATGTTAAATGTGCTGGGTTTTTTTGAGAACTGTTTTCTGTTTATAACATTCCAGTCAGTTGGTGAGCCAACAGATTTCTGTAGTTTGTTCTTCTCTCTTGTAAGAGTTGCATGATTCTGAAGCAGTGTTCTGGTTTTTTAAAAATCTGTTTGATATTTGCAGAAACAAATTGGAGAAATATGGTGGAAACTTCAGATGCATTGGAAACATCAGAAAATGAGAGAGAAGTTTCTTGTAAGCACAGCACATCTGAAAAACCCAGTAAACTTCCATTTGACACAGCCCCTGTTGGTAAGCAGTCATCATCAGTGGCTGCAGGCAGTACTACCTCAGCTACAAACCCTGGAAAATCAACAGTGAGTGATAAAGAGGAAGTGAAGCCAGATGACCTGGAATGGGCCTCACAGCAGAGTACAGAGACCGGCTCTTTGGATGGCAGTGGCCGGGATCTTTTGAATTCCTCCATCACCAGCACCACCAGCACTCTTGTACCTGGCATGCTGGAAGAAGAGGATGATGAAGATGAGGAGGAGGAGGAAGATTATACTCA
This sequence comes from Hyperoodon ampullatus, assembly GCF_949752795.1. Taxonomy (NCBI): domain Eukaryota; kingdom Metazoa; phylum Chordata; class Mammalia; order Artiodactyla; family Ziphiidae; genus Hyperoodon; species Hyperoodon ampullatus. Next base: position 88,405,236 of record NC_136916.1, read on the forward strand.
TGAACCCATATCTGTAGAAGTGCAGCTCAATAGTAGAATTGAGTCTTGGGTCTCTGAGACTCAGAGAACGATGGAAACCCTTCAGCTTGGAAAAACCCTTAATGGTTCTGAAGAAGACAATGCAGAGCAAAGTGGGGAAGAGGAAGCAGAGGCTGCTGAGGTGCTAGAGCCAGGGATGGATAGCGAGGCTTGGACTACTGACCATCAGGCAAGTCAGGAACAGCAGAAGCCCAGCAACTGCAGCTCGCTGAACAAGGAGCACTCTGATTCTAATTATACGCCCCCAAATCTATAACTCAGGAAATGTCAGCTGTCTATCTCCAACCATATAAGGGTTGCAGCCATTATCTTTCATGCTTCATCTCAACATTTTGCACTGTCCAGTATTTAATATATGTATTTAATTCCTGACAAATATTTTTGTAGCTGTCTTTTACTTGTTTTGTTATGATCCATAGTTTAGCTTTTAATTAGCATCTAAGTGTCTTTCAAAGAACTGTATGGAAAATTCAGAATTGTTTCAGCTTATTTTGTTATGGAAAATAATGATTAAAAAAGAAGACCAGATTTTAAAGAAAGTAAATTTAAAATGCCTATTCAGTCATTTTGAAAGTTAAAGGTTAAGGTTCTAAGGAAAGGAGCAGTTACCAATGTTTGCTTCAAGACTATATATCCTATACTCTAATTTGTCTGACCAAGAAGTTGTTGGTAGAGTTAGAAAACTAAAAAAGTGGCTGAGGTAACTAAGTTCACTAAGTGTTTTGTGTTAAAAATGGATGCACCTTTCATTTAGTCCACAAATGCTTATTTCAGAAGTCACTGATCATGGTAATTGATTAAAGTTGGGATGGGCTAAGACAGAGCCTCCAATACTTAGGCTAGCAAAGGAGCCACCGTGGTAGATTAGAGCTGGCCTTATTTGTGGAAAGTTAGATATGTTGTCTTTAATAGTGAGAAGTCACCCATGATAGGACATTCTGGATTCTCTTTCACATTTGCTTCTTACTTACCTCAGGAATGCTCTTGTACATAGTCGTATTTGCATAAAATTAGGCAAATTTTGACAGGTGAATAATTGTAACCGGTTGTATGACTGCAGCACTTAATTGTAAACTATCCAGAAGCAGAGTCTTATACTGGTGTGTTCTCTTGCATGCTTCTGATTTGGGATTCTCTGGACTTAAAATATGGATCTGATTGGATATTCATACTTGTCCTGAGTGAAAAACTGTTGCACCTTTTAAGAAAAGTATTTTGTCCCTAACCTTGAGCACCTGCCAGGTAACACTGACCACAGTTACTGATGGGAGTCAGGGAAAGGAACTTTATGCAATTGTAACATGTATCCTGATAGTCAAGGTTTGGAAGAGGAAGTTTTGAAGAAAAGAGAAAGTTCTAATTGTGCTGAAACTATTAGATGATTTTAGAGTGTGGAGATAGGCACAGGTATTAATTCTTGATCACTGCTATTTATCTCTGCCCTTCTCCTGGAATGTTTATACCTCCTTGGGTGAAGTTAAAGTTACTGAGCGAAATGTTTTGCTAGTCAGTCACCACCTGGTAGTGACCTCTGCAAGTTTATAATGGTGGGAGAATTACAAATTACCTATTTTTCTGTCTTCCCTCCAACTACCTACCACCTCCAGTTAACCAACACACGTGTCTGCGTACACATACACACACACATGCATGCCAGCTTTACACTTCCAACTCCGATAAGCAGGCACAGAACTGAAGAGGGAGGGGTATTTTCCCTGCCCAGGTTTTATGGGGCAGAGCTTTGCCTCAGAGAGGTGAGAGGGAAGAATTGGGCAGATTCTTTACTGAATGCATTGGGACTACTGTTCTAGTATTGATGTATTTATTGATAATACCAACATTAATTACTGGAGAGACCAGATTCTTGGTTGATGACTTGGTTATTTGTGAATTGTGAAAGTTTAGGAGCATTGCTATGTAGGAAATGTCAAGTCTATCAACTTTATTAGTGTGCTAAAAGGGGACGTTATTGTACTGTCCTGTCTAAACTGTTCTTCAGTATAGACTTCTTAGGCACAAAGTATCCAGTACTTAAAGGTATGTAGCATGTAAGGAATGAAGCCTCTGAAATAGTAATCATGGATTTATATGTGGCAGATCCTACTGTCTCTGTACATTTGGAAGTGTTAGTTGGTTTAAAGAAATGATAGAGGTTTTGAACTACTGACAATCTTAAAAGTATATTGAAAAATTTTGCATACTTTTTAATGGTGTAAATTTCCTTTGCTTGGTGTCAGTGATTCAAATAACTCTTGATCTTAAGGTAATGAGTGGCTTTTCAAAGGTTTCTTATATTTTATATCTCTACTGAATGAGAATTGTCATTTTAGATTTTTGAGATTTGTATCAAAAGAGAAGTTGAAGAAATCTTCAGAACACCAATAACTTTGAATTTTGCTATAGACTTCAGAAGTGTTCAGTTATGTGTTTGATAAACGCTCTTGCATGTGCAGTATCTTCTGCCAGCAAACCCAAGGGACCATGGCCTTTTTTATATGAGACAGGTCACCTCTAGAGGACAACCCAAAATTTATTAAAGGAAATGCTACTGTGTAGAACGTATGCTTAAATAAGTATTGATAATGTCTTTATAATTCGTTTCCTTTTGATAAATTCTGGAATTTTTGTATATTATATGCAGGCAGAAGTGTGAAAATTAGGAAAGTGTTTTTGGATCTGGGGTGAGTAGCTCCTTGGAGATCTAGAGAGATCTAATGCTAAGAATAAAGGTTCATCATCACAAGAAATAAAAACCATAGTGATTTTTTTCTTCATGTGTAGAGGTTGTTTTACTGGCAATAATTAATATTAGATTTCTATTTCAATACATAAATATATGCATTAAAATGTGAATTGCACTCCCAAAACTAGATTTCTGCTTCAGTAGGTTTGTTTGCTGTGAAGATTACTTCTCAAAAGACAGTGTTCATATTAGCTTAACTTTTGGTTTAAATATGTTTGTAAATGTTGTAATATATTTCTTTTGACTAAACGTGGGAAAAAATGTGTTATACATTGAAAAGTTTTAAAAGGCTCTGACTGGACGTCATTTTTGCAGAGATGGTATTTTATATGCTTCCAGTATTTGGAAAAGAATTAGTCAAAAGGAATTCACATAGTTCAAATATTGAGAAATTAATATCCAAATAATGTAATTGTCTGATTTCTTAATAAGCTGGGGGAGGTGGGTGGGATGGGAATTACAGTGTGCAAATGAGTAGTGAGCTCCACATTCATTTTTCAACTCTTTAGCACAAAACCGTTCAATCCTAACACATTGTTACTTTAATATATATATATAAAGAAGTATTACTGTTTGTAAAGCTGCTGTTTGCTTAAAAAAAAACCTGTCATTTAAGTATTTTCTGTATGTTGTGTCAACAAAGTAGAACATTAACTTATCCATTTAAACACTTTATCTTTTTTTGACTTAAAAATTTTTTTGTGAAGTAATTTATCTTCTTCCTCCCTCGTTCCTTCCAACCTTTACACACATCACAGAATCAGCCAAACTGTTTGCCTAATCTGAAATCTGAATTCTAATTAATGATAAAAATTTAAACTTTGTTGGCACATCACACCTTAAGAGGATTTGTATTATTTTGTAATTTAATTTCTAAATATACCACGTGAATTTATAATTTACTGTCTTAATTGTAATGCTCTAATTAAAAACTAGCAACGTAAGTGTGAATTATAACATGAAGGGATTTTCATCTTGATAGGTCTTTTGCTGTATGAAGGATGATTGCTATATCACATTATAGGGGTAATAACAGCTTTTTTGCACTATGTAAATACTAGTGGAAATTCTTCTGTAACTAATAAAATGATTATTGAAATGTAGTCTATCATTTCAGAATAGGTGCTTGAGGAATTCCTGACTTGCCCAACATGTAGGATAGAGAGAAAAGAGTCCAGCTTGTGGTATCCCTTAGTGCTCTCATGGGTTTGCCCAAAGAAGGTAAAATCTGCAGGAAGGAGTAACTAGTAAAATCTCTATGGTTGGTGTGATCTGTGGCATGGGTCTAACCATCTCACCAGAGACCATCTTAATGTTAGGAAAAGGCTCCTACCAATTCCTTCTCCTTTTTATTTATGCTAGTTACTCTGTGCCAGACATTGTTCTAAGCTGTTTCCCAATATTAACTTATTTAATCCTCACAGCAGCCCTATGAGGAAATACTATTATAATTTCTCACTTTTTAGATGATGAAATAATCATGGAAATGTTAAGTAACTTGCCCAAGCTCCACAGCTGGTAGATTAGCAGAACTGGGATTCAAACTCAGTCCTGTGGTCAAAGTCTGTGCTTTTATTCACTATATCTTCTATGTTATTTCAGCACAAAATGATCAATGTGTGCAAACTAAGCAGGGCTTCCCCTCATCTTCACGTGTCTTCTGCAGTGTGAGATCTGCCGGGACTGAACTGATTGCCTCAGAGACTGGATTTACTGAACCTCACCTGATCACCCTTTTCCTGGAGTTGTCTCAGACCTTGTCACTGTATCACAATGAAGTGGAGGGAATCTGAAAACTCATCTGTTAGAAAATAGTAGGTTCACTAATTTTCATAATGAAAAATTAAATTTTGATGATCACAAAGAGAAAGGAGGGATTCCTCTCATTTGTTATCGGGATAGTTCCCTTTTTTGGACCAAAATTTGTACTACTGCTGACAGAGTTCCTTTCCTAACAGTGATCAGGTTTTCTTAGAAGTGACCAGAAGAGGGTGTGCATGGCCCCTGAAAACAGTCAAAGGCTACCATGTAATATTAATAACTTTTTTTTTAAGTGAGGAGAGAGGGAAGAGAAGTATCCTGAACTATGGGCGTGACCATACAAGGTGCTTAGTTCTGAGTCTAAGCTCAGAACTGAGGAGCCGTACACATAAGTATTTCATTTTAGAAAGAGAACACCATCAGAAGACATTTAGATCACACGTTAAGTAGTTCAATTATTTGAAATTTCTAAATTATCTCAGCAATTCAGTATTTTAGCTTAACATGGGTTCTTCTGACACGTATGAAATATGACACCTGGCTTATTACATTATAGGTAGTAATGGCAGCCTTGTGGATCACAGGGCCAAAGCATGTTTCACCGGAGCTCCCACAATGCAGAGCTTGGAACAGGGGGAGATGTTTCTATTTTGGACCCAGTCTCAATCTCTTTATTTCCCCTCACCCTGCTCCTCCCATCTTTCTGACACTTTGAGTAATTATTTGGCAACCGTCTGGCAAGGAAAGAGGTTTATTCTTGCAGAAATGAGTTGGGTAACTGTGTGGCTATAACCTGGGTGCCTGTATTCAAGGTACAGAGGGTTAGAGCAAATAAGATACTGAATTGCATGAGATTTGGAGCTCCTAGCTGAGCAACCAGAGAGTGCAATTGTGAGTTAGCTGTGGTTTGGGGCCTGGAGTAGTACAGGTTTCTGTGGAAGGAATGAGTGCTTTGTCTTCTCAGAAGCATCAGGCTTGGTCATAGCCTTGAATTACTAGAGGGCACAGGTAATAACCACAGCCTTCCTATGGTGGGACTCTGATTTAAGGCAGTGTTGGTTGCACCCTTATCTATTAGAGGAAGAGTGATGTGAGTAAAAGTGGTTCCTACTTAGGTGTGCAGACTCCCCAGATTATTTTTGCTTCTTTGTTTACCTGAGTTGGAGCATTTTCATTGCTTTGCAAACCCTCTGCTTGAGTATAGGATAATGATTGAAATTTAAGCAGTTAATTTTGTGTGTTAGCTCTGGTTAAGGAGGAATAAGAGAAAAGTTTGAAAATTATTGGTTTCTCAATCATAGGAGAAATATTAGAGGTGATTATCCCTGTCATTGTACTTGTACTTTTTCCTTGCTTTCCCTTTCCTAAAACCTGTCTTGTAAGGCAAATGGTGATTTCTCATAAATGCTCTAATATTTGTAATTAGGAAGGTAAGAAAGATCTGTGTTCCTACTTTACAAATATTCAAACACAATGATGGCCAAGAAAAAGGATTCAACTATTTAATTTTTACTTGTTCCTTAGTACTCAAGATGCACCATTTAAACTATTTCATAACCTTTTAGTTAAGGGGATCAGCAAACTGCGTGCAGCCTGTGAGCCAAGTCAGCCAGCAGCCTGTTTTTTGTTTGTTTGTTTTGGTTGTACCGGGTCTTAGTTGTGGCAGTCGGGCTCCTTAGTTGTGGCATGCGAACTCTTAGTTGTGGCATGCATGTGGGATCTAGTTACCTGACCAGGGATCGAACCTGGGCCCCCTGTATTGGGGGCGTGGAGTCTTAACCACTGCGCCACCAGGGGAGTCCCGCCAGCAGCCTGTTTTTATAAATAAAGTTTTCTTGGAGCATAGCCTCACCCATTCATTTACATATTGTCCATGACTGCTTTTGTGCTACATTAACAGAGTTGAATAGTTGTGACAGAGACCATCTGGCCCTCGAAGCCTAAAATATTTGCTGTCTGGTCCTTCACAGAAAGTTTGCCAGCCTCTCAAATTGATGATGATGTCCAACAGCACTCGATACTGGTGTGGTTTTTCCCCAGTTCTTCTCTTTATTTCTAGGGATGATACATCTGTCATGGATGTACTAGAAATCGTATAAAGTTCTACCCAGTGGTAGAAGGCATGTGGCTGCCTGGGAGGAGCATCATCAGAAACAAGCCCTGCTGCTTTGTCAGTACAGGGCTTTGGGAGGCCTGGGCCCATGTTTCTCATTCTCTACTCCCTCTGGAACATCGGCCAAGTCCCTTGATTCTCTGGTTCTCCTTTATCAACGAGGGATGTGCCGGTTGAGTCAGTTATCCTCCTTGGGGAAACAGCAAGTCTGCTCCTTGGTCAAGGGTGGTCCTGAGTTGGACCAGGCTGGGCACTTTCCGAGGCCACCATAGCCAAAGGCTGCCAGTACCCTCAAAGCAGCTTGGTACCCAGAATGGGCCATGGTAATTAAGTCAGTCACCCTAGTTTCCTCAAAAACTTGAACTGAAGGCCACAGGAAGTGAATGGAGTGGCTGTGCCAAGACAGTAGAGAGGCCACTGATGCCGAAAACTTGGCCTCTGTGCACCAGTGCCAAATCAAATCCCAGAGACGGAGTTTTAGGTGAAGTAGAAAAGAACAGCTTTGTTGCTTTGCCAGGCGAAGGGAGACACAGTGGAGTTGTGCCCTGAAAAACTGTGTGTCCCAACCCAGGAGGATTTGGTGAGGAGTTTTATAGCAAGGGTTCAAGGGCAGGCTTGCTGATAAGGATCAGGGTGTGTGCAGGGTCTGCACTCCTGTAATCTGGTCTCAGGTGGTCTCCTGATGAGCTTCTCAAGGTTATCAAACTGTCATCTCTGGAGTGAAGAATGCTGACATCTTCCATTTATTGGGGGTTTTAGTTCTGTAAAGAGCTCAAAGATATTGTTACGTGTATCCCTTGAGGCAGAACCAGGACCCTGCCCCAAGGCTGCACTATTGTTTCTTGGCTGCCCCTTCCTTGTTTCTGCATCCCGCCCCCCTTCCCTGATTGGCAACTGTTCGAATCTGTCCTGTGTAACTCAGGGAAGGTCATGGAGGCTGGAGTCTGTTCCCTACAAACAAGAAACAGGGGACACAGAAAGGCTTTCGTGCCCAGGAACTCCTCAGGGTTCTGCTCAGTTTTACCATGAGAGCAACAGAACAAGGATCTGCCTTCTATGCTGACAGCTTTGTCTTTTTAGCCTGTTCCTAGACCTTTGATCACTACTGGTTTTTCTTAATTATAGAGGGCTTGTCTGTTTTTAACAACCAACAGAGTCTTCCATAGGTGGTCTTTAAGGTTCCTTTAAACCCAAATGGTCTATGATTCGATAAAGAGAGGCGTTCACCATAAATGCTTTGAGAACTTTCCACCTTTGTGGTTACATGTGGCAAGAACCAGCATTGTGTCAGGGTGGGTGGCTGGGGGCATAAAGAGTGGTACCAGGGCTGCAGTGGGGACACAAGAGCACCTGGAGGGTGCTCTCTCCAGGCAGAGCTGTAGGTGTGGAAGCCTTTCAGCCACTCCAACCACCATCACCTCCATTACACCCAGATAGGGTGTCCAGAACCAACTAGCCCAAATCCTTGAGATCATCCTTGAGCCCTCTTCTTCCCACACTTCCAGTCCGTCAGGAAATTCTGTTAGTTTCATACCAAAATATAACCAGAATTCAATGACTTTTCACTCCTTCCCGGCTTCACCATCTCTCACATGGATTCTTGCAACCATCTCTCCCCTGGTCATACTGTTTTCACTCTTGTGCTCCTGTGGTCTATTCTCAACACAGCAGCCATAACAATCCTATTACAAACCTAAGAGATCATGTCACTCCTCTGTTCTAAGCCTTCCAATGGCTCCATCTCACCCGGAGAAGAAGACTTCTTCCTTATCTACAGTGGTCCATATGCCTGTGCACTCACACAGAGACCTCCTCTGACCTCCTCTTCTGCCACACCTTTCCGCCCACCCTCGCTCACTCTACTGGCCTCCTTGCTAGGTCTGGAACATGCCAAGCATACCACACTGCCTCAAGGCCTTTGCACTCTGTTCCCTCTGCTGGGAAGTCTATTCATCCCGCACCTTCTTTGGGTCTTTGCTCAAGTGCACCTTTACAGTGAGGCCTCAGGGGAGTCAGGGGCTACCCTATCTGAAATGGAACACTCCTTCGTCATTTTATTGCCCGAACCTGCTCTTCCCCTCCCCCACCCATCTGTACTTACCAAGCTCTTAACTTCCTCTAGATTTTATTCATCTTGTCTCTCCTCCCGTACTAAACCCTGTGCAGGCAATGACTTAGGACTGTTTTGTTTCTGCTTACCCTCAGTGCCTAGTACAATGCCTGGCACAAAATAGGCACTCAATAAATCTTTCGAATTAATGAATGAAAGAAGGCTAAAGCAAGGAAATCAGCATTTGCAGTGCAGCCGTGCTCTGTGCAGCCACTCCTACTCTCTGACTTCCTGACAACCCCTACTTCCCCTTTTGTTCGTGGTCTGGGACTGGAAGAAAAACTAACCTAAATCTCAAAGGGAAAAAGCCTTACCCTAGAATAGGGGGGCTCCTAGAGTTACTCTGTATTTAATGGTCCTGTGTTGCTTATAACTCAAAACATATGGTAGGTTTAGTACCTAATGATTCCTGTATACGCGGAGGTGACAAATATATGAGACATTTCTATGAGGTTAAATGGGAAGGGGGCAAGAATGCACAAGCAACTTCCAGTGTATCTGTAACGTTTCATTTTTAAGCTGTATGATCAGTACATAAGAGTGTGATATATTAGTCTTTATATACTTTTTACATGCTTGAGATATTTAATTAGAATAACCAAAAAGAACAGGCCAACTAAAATGCAACCACTTTCTATTCTGTAACTGACTTCCCAAACTTTGTACTGAGTCTGCCTTCAGTACATTGACAAAGAAGATTAGTGGTAGAAATGGAACTAGAAGTCAGGATTAAATCCCTATCTTGATTGATTTAGCAAATAGTTACAATTTGTTAAGAGCCAATAGCTACAAATTTTATCTTCTTCCCCATGAACCAGAAACTGTCTCACTTCATCCATCACCTGGCCTAACCCTCCCCCAGGTAATGAGAAATATGGCTCGCACCTATGACTTTCCCATCTGCTCTCTAGCTGGAACAAGGTGCTTTAATCTTCATGGAAAGATTGAAGACTGTGTTGGCAACCCACTTATCTGGTTTCCTTAGCAACGAGAACACGGTATTTAAAGTGATGGCTTCCCTTGCTCAGAATAGAAAGTAAGTAAGCCTAATCCTGGTGCCCTGTGTCTGCTCAGGGCTGCTTTACCTCTTCAAAGACCCTTTCACACCTGTTCAGGTAGCAAAACTCTAAAGGGACGACCACCTAGAATATAATCATAGCAAACACTCTGGACCTGTATCCATAGCCAACTCACCCTTGCCAGTTATAGTGGCCCCCATCTACGATCCCTGGAAATATTGACCAAATTCTCTTTTTTTTTTTTTGCGGTACGCGGGCCTCTCACTGTTGTGGCCTCTCCCCTTGCGGAGCACAGGCTCTGGACGTGCAGGCTCAGCGGCCATGGCTCACGGGCCTAGCCGCTCTGCGGCATGTGGGATCTTCCCGGACCGGGACACGAACCCGTGTCCCCTGCATCGGCAGGCGGACTCTCAACCACTGCGCCACCAGGGAAGCCCCAAATTCTCTTTTTAATTCCAGAATTGAAGAAAATTTTTCCATGTCCTTGCAACTTCTGCAGCAATTTAGGTAGGCTGCCACCAGTTTCCATGAAATCTGAGCAAGTATCAAGATGATGAAGCTGCCCAAACATTTAGGAAAAGCACAAAGGGAAAAAGAGAAGAACTTTTAAAGGAAATTGCTATTAAAGGACTGTGGCCAAGCATCTACTGTTTTGTCAAACAGAGTTGAACAGGTTTCCTTACTGTCAGACTTTTTATAGCCTCTAATATCCTAATGCATTTTGACTCTCCATGAGGGGAAAGATTTATTATATGTCAGGCAGCAATTCCTCAACATGTTGGACCATGGAACATGTGATTATTTACTTGGCCATAGAGAGCTTTCTCTGTGCAAAAACTGTGAACATCCTGGAGGCTGGTAATTAATGCTAACTTTGAAGCCAGTGGGGCATCAGTCCACAAACTGGATGCTGTGCTTGGTCTTGATGGTGGCAGTGACAGCACTGACATCTTCAGGAACCACATCATCATGGTACAACAGGCAGCAAGCCAGCCATGTATTTACTATGGCAAGGGTCGCATTTCACCATCTGGTTGGCTGACTCGGAGCAAGCATTGGTAATATCTGCTTCAGAGTTCATAGTTTTCAGGTTTCCTGGGGAACTAGCTTTTCATGTAATGTGCATAAAAACATGTTGCTTAAGCTATGAAGGTCCAGGAAGATGGGACACACAGGGACTCCTGGACTGCTCTAACTCAGAGGTTCTCAACCAGGGGTGATTATCTCCCCAGGGGACATTTGGCAATGTCTGGAATATTTTTTATTATCACAACTGGAGAGAGTGCTACTGGCATCTAGTGGGTTAAGACCAGAAAATCTGCTAAGTATCTTACAGTGTACTGGACAGCACCCCCCAAATGTCAACAGTACAGAGGTTGAAAAACTGGACTAACAATGTCAGGATGCTTGATTAGTCCTGAATGGGTTCAGGGCCCCCAGTAGACTCACACTGTGCAATCCGCGATCTTGACTTGTGTTTCTGGCACATGTTTAGACATTCTCTAATGTTCCAGAGTGAACTTAACCAGGCACATCCAGATCCTCTGGATAAAACAGGCCCTTCTCTCCCACGTACCCTGGGGAAGAGGATGAGGAGAGCTCACCCAGAGCTTCTGATCACATGCCGGTGCCCCCTCCCACGGCTCCTATTTATTTTCTCCCATCACATGGGGAGGCATGTGAGGAGCGAAAGGGCAGGGAGGCACGTCTGGTAAGGGCTGCTGAGTGAATGCTCCAAGAAAAGCATGAGTCAAGGGCTCACGGAAGGCCCTAGGGTATGAGCTGGTCTGGCCCTGACCACACAATGGACTCAAGCACGAGTGGTGAGGACAACACCACAAAGTGGAATCCAGTCACCTGCCCTGGTGAGCAGTGTCCCTGAGGCAGAGACCTTAAAGCCTCTGCTTGTTACTCTAAACTCCTTCTCAGGGAACAGCTGCCCAGGCCACGCCCCTCAGGAGGATCCCTGGACAGGGGCTTGGAAATGCCTGAGCAGCCCCCATATTCCCGAAGAGGAGAATAGAGTGCAAAACCCCTGCCTACAGAAGATTCGCTCTCTTCTTTAAGTCATATCTTGGTTTTAGGAGTGAGGAGATCCCCGGATGTGGGACTTAATTTTAAAACCGAGACCGTCCTGGCTAATCTAGGGAGAGTTGGTCACCCTACTGTTCGTAGACATAGGGAGACTTATTAAGTCACGAAAAGAGGACCCTTTATTATATTGATATTTTAATTGGATTAGTGGAGTATTGCTGATTATGTGCCCGTGATTGAGTTAGGTGCCTTGGTGGAGTTGAGAGGAGCACAGTAGTCCTGACCCACACATGGTTGTGTGCTGAGAGTGTGTAAACAGTTTGCTTGGAACTCAGAACATTTTCCCAAAGAAACTACACTAAAGTGCTGGTTATACTTCCAAGCTAAACCCCAGAAGCCCTAAAATATAACTCAGAGTTGAAATGATAGGAACCTCATCCCCCTCCACCACCACCAGGACTACAGGAAGCAAAGCGGTTGGAAATGCAGTGTTTCAGCTACCTGGGTCGAAACTGCTGCTGTGATTTCCCCTTGTTTCTAGGAGAAGGTGCCTAGAAAGTGCCATCACTCAGGATGATAGGTGCACAGTCACAATTTCCTGGTCCCTCCTCCTAACACATGCAAGTGAATACACATGTGCGTGTACACATACACAAGTATGTACGAGCTCTGTTTCTTTTACTTTTTTTAGTGAAACCTAAATTAATGAGCTTTTATTATAGGAGGAGATTGTCATTTGTGTGAATATCAGTACTCTACCCATTCCTTTAAAAATGTTTTGAGCAATAATAGATTACAAAATTTTCAGTAAAGATAATGGTCAGCAACTTTATTAGTTAATTAATTTAATTTATTGAAGTAGAGTTGAATACTTAAAAATATTTACAATGTTTGTGTTAATTTCTGCTGTACATCAGTTATACAAATATATACATTCTTTTTTGTATTCTTTTCCATTATGGTTTATCCCAGGAGATTGGATATAGTTCCCTGGGCTATACAGTAGCACCTTGTTGTTGATCCATTCTAACTGTGATACAGTAGCTTGCATGTACTAACCCCAAACTCCTACTCCATCCCTCCCCTTCCCCCCCAACCCCTGCCCCTTGGCAGCCACAAGTCTGTTCTCTATGTCTGTGAGTCTGTTTCTGTTTTGTAGATAGGTTCAATTGTGCCATATTTTAGATTCCACATGTAAGTGATATCATATGGTATTTGTCTTTCTCTTTCTGACTTATTTCACTTAGTGTGATAATCTCTAGTTTCATCCATGTTGCTACAGATGGGATTATTTCATTCTTTTTTATGGCTGAGTAGTATTCCATTGTATATATGTACCAATCTTCTTTATTCATTCATCTGTCGGTGGACATTTAGGTTGTTTCCATGTCTTGGCTATTGTGAACAGTGCTGCTATGAACATAGGGGTGCATGTGTCTTTTTTATTATAGTTTTGTCCAGATATATGCCCCCAGGAGTGGGATTGCTGGATCATGTATGTGGTCTGTTTCTTACCCAAACTCCCACCCCAGTATGACAGTGTGAGAATCAAGATTTCTTGGTGTGATGTCAAGCCAGTGGCACTTTCCTCTGCTGGGGTGTTCACATCTCAGGGAGGCCTATCTGTGGCCTCCAGATGCTGATGACTGGGATGGGGAAACCCAGCAGACTCCCTAGAGACTGTCAGAGAGAGACACAGGGCTGGCAGCATGTGGGTGAGCACATCGCAAGCAGAACCCAAGGCAGAGTTTCCAGGACATAGGATCTTTGGTATGGAGAGAACCAAAGAGATGATTCAGTTCAAGTCCCTCATATACAAATGGGGAAACTGAGGCCCAGGGAAGTGAAGGGACCTGCCCAAGGTCACAGACTTTTGGAGGCATATTAAAAGAACCCAGATTTCCAAATCCCCAGGCTCTTGCCACTCCACCCTTTGCCTCAGAAACTAGAAAATCCCCTAGTTTATTTATTTTTGGCTACCTTGGGTCTTCATTGCTGCACACGGGCTTTCTCTACCTGCGGCGAGCGGGGGCTACTCTTCGTTGTGATGCACAGGCTCTAGGCATGAGGGCTTCAGTAGCTGTGGCACGTGAGCTCAGTAGTTGTGGCTCACGGGTTCTAGAGTGCAGGCTCAGTAGCTGTGGCACACGGGCTTCGTTGCTCCGCGGCATGTGGGATCTTCCTGGACCAGGGATCAAACCCATGTCCCTTGCATTGGCAGGCGGATTCTTAACCACTGCGTCACCAGGGAAGCCCCCAATTCTACTTTTGAAAATAAATTCTCTAAGGAAAGCTTTGTTTTCTGGCCAAAATAGTTGTGCTTGCTGAGCTGGGGGTGATAGAACTCCTGAGGAAGAGGTTGCCAAAGTTTGCTACCCCATGACATTGCATACCCTACAGCTTCCCTGCACCTGGAATCTTCTCTAGCCAAGCAAAAAATAGCAACAGGGCAGCACCACCAATCACCAACAGCTTCTACCATCATCACTGTATTTACTTCCACCAGTTGCAGAGGGGCTGCCTTTCTCCTGGCCATTTTCTTACCTCTGTATATGTCCTTAAGCCCCAAGAGCAGTGAGACCACTTCCTGTGGGTGTGCGATGGTGTTAGAAGGGGAAATATAAGCGCTTTGCTGAGAGATTTCATTCTCGTGTTTCATGCTGCTCTAGCCACAGATGTCTGCTGGACTATTCAAATCTCTTTTCTAACCTGGAAATGCCAATTATCTCCCTCAAGGCCATGCTGCTTTTTGCAAGGGCCTCAGGTGTCCAGAGGGGGTGGACGTGCTCTGGATATTCAACTATGATGTTAGTGATGTGTGGGATATGCAGGGTGGTTCGCGCCTTACAAAATGCTTTTGTGTAGGTGATCTTGTTTGACCCTGTGAGGAAGGTAGGGCCGCTATTCCTGTACCCATTTAATGGATGAAGAAACTGAAAATAAATCTGATTATTATTCAGATTTATCCAGTGGCAGAGATGAGGTTAGAACCAGGGCCTCCTGGATTCAGTATCTTTTCCACCAAAAATAGAGTAGTCTTTTAAAATATTTTAATTGTTTTTAACTAGAAAATACCTACACATCATTCAAAATTCGAAAGGTACAAAAAGGTGTACAGTGAAAATAAGTCTCCTCCCTGCTTATCAGCTCTTCCTACCCCCAAAATGCAATTTCCTAGAGACACAGCTTCCAGAGCTAAACTAGACACATACCGGCAATATATATGGCTACATGTTAATAAACACATATATTTGTGTGTATAAACATAAAGGAAGGACTGCTTTTATTCACTTAAACAAATGTATTTTCCTCTTCTGCATGGGAAGCTGCCTTCCCTAACGATCAGTATCGCTCCTGTGGTTGGGGGGAGTTAAATACATGCCCTCTGGAATCAGGCAGATCTAGGGCAGAGCTGGCACTCACCACGTTCATGTTACATAACCTTTCTCATCTGACAAATGGACGTAATAACTCCTAACACAGGGACTTCCCTGGTGGTCCAGTGGTTAAGACTCCACACTCTCAATCCAGGGGGCCTGGGTTCGATCCCTGGTTGGGGAACTAGATCCCACATGCTGCAACGAAGATCTCTCATGTGGCAATGAAGATCCCGCGTGCCGCACCTAAGACCCGGCGCAGCCAAATAAATAAATGAATATTGAAACCAAAACAAACAAACTCCTAACACATAAGTGAGGCAGCATCTGTAATGTGTTCAGAACATAATACATGTGCTCAGTAAATGTTGGCTGTTTCCTATGTGCCTACTGTGTGCCAGACCCTGTGCTGGTACAGGAGAAAGGAGATTAGTAAAATGAGGTGTTGGCCCTTAAAATGCTTATCATTTAAAATAGGGGAAGGAGATCTAATAAACAAACAAATTACAGTACAGCAGAATGAACAGAAGCACTCAATCGATTAGAGGATAAGAGTACAGACTCTGGATTCAGACATTCTGGGGTTCAAATCCCATCTTGGACAAGTTAACCTTGCCCTGAGCTTTTTTGTCTACAAAACAGGAGTTGTGAGGGTTAAGTGAAATAACGCACAGCACTTAAAACAGTGCCTGGCACATGACAGACATTCAATAAAGAGTGATTTTAATAGTTATAGTATCTAATTCCACATATGAATAAATGCCACAATAGGAATACGTACCAGGTGTCAAGGTGGCAGGGGGAGAAGGGGAGCATTACAATGACACGAGCAACATGACTGTAGCCCCTCCGTTGGGATTCCCACCTGCCGGGCCCTGTTGCTGGCATTTCACCTGGGTCCTCTCACTTAATGCTCGCAGCCTCCCTGTGAGGATGGCATTACCCCCTTTTCACAGAAGGAAACCAAGGCTTCGAGAACTTCTGCCAAGGCAGAGGCAGAAATGGCAACTTCCTTTTCATCCTCCTCTTGCCACCTGGCTCCCCAAAGAAGAGAGTCACTAAGACCAGGACGTCGGGGACCCAGGGTGCTTCCTGGGTGGACCTCTCCTTGCTCTCCAGTGTGTACCAAGTCCTGCTGTGGCTCTGGGCCTGGGCCAGAGCAGGAACGAGGTGGCCGCTCCAGCAACCTCTGGGGACCCTCAGCGTGCACCCATGGCCACTCACAGCTGTGACAGACAACAAAGACATGTGGGACCCTGGACCCACGCGGTTCAGGAGGATTGGGGTTCTATCTGTACCTGCTCTCACCTTACCAACATCTAAGTTCCAGGGGGAGACTGGAGGGAAGTGAGGGAGAGACAAGGAGTAGGGGAGGGAGTAATTGGGCACGTTATTGAAGCAGGGGGGAGGATGGGCCCTTTTGGCCTGGCAATCTCGGGGAGTCCTCTCGAGGGGCTCCTGGTGCCACTGCTGTGATGAGCACAGGTCTTGAGCAGCACCAGCAGGGCTCACACAGCGGCGGCCCAGGCCAGTGTTGAGTTGGCAAAATGCCAGAGGGTAGCTTCCGCTGCTGTCATCACTGCTGTTGATGTTACCATTTACATTGTTTATATGGTACCTTCTAGTTTCCCCAGCACTTTTATACCCACCATTTCACTTTATTTCATAATTGATTACAAGGTTTATGGACAGTTGGGATGTGTTGGTGTGGGGAGGCTGGGAATGGGTCTTCAATTTTCTACCTTCTGCAGTAGATTAAGTAGGTATTATTAGCCCCATTTTAGCAATAAGGACACTCAGAATGTGAACACTTAAGTGTCTTGCCCGAGGTCACAGAGCTTATATGTGGCCAAGCCAGGGGTTTGATCTGCAGGGTTCTCGTGCTAACATCCTGTGATGCTACATGTTGATCCCTTGTGAGACCCTGCACAGCTTCCGCCCTGTACCAAAGAGCCTCTCGGTTCTACGTTCTTTACCAGCTAGGACTAGCCTGTGTCCCACAGCCTGAAGGAATAAGGTTCTCATTGGCAGATCTGGAATTTTCTCCTTTCCATGTTCTAGGGACACTCCCCTCACCCAACCTTTGGCTCCTGTTGTGGACTGAATTGCGTTCCCCTCCAGATTCACATATTACAGCCCTAACCCTCAGTGTGAGTATATTTGGAGATGGACCTTTAAAGAGGCAAAAAGGTTTAACAAGGACATAAGGGCGGGGCCCTAATCGGATAGGATAGGTGTCCTTATAAGAAGAGGAAGAGGCACCAGCATGCTGTCTCTCCGTGCATGCACAAAAGAAAGGCCACATGAGGACACAGTGAGAAGGCAGCTATCTGAAAGCCAGGAAGAGAGGTCTCACCAGAAACCAACCCTGCCAGCACCTTGATTTTGGGCTTCTAGTCTCCAGAACAGTAAGAAAATAAAGTCTGGTGTTTAAGCCACCAGTCTGTGGTATTTTGTTATGGCAGCCTGAGCACACTAATGTAGCTCCCATGACCAAATCTCTACCCTCCATCTTCACCATAAGGCTTGGAGTCTATGTGATTTACACAAGTGATCGCCTACCATTTTCCCTATTACTGTGTAAACGCTTTTGTCTCTTTTTTCTCACCTTCTTAGCTCAAATCCTTCACCTTCAAGT
The DNA here is from genome assembly GCF_949752795.1 of Hyperoodon ampullatus. Classification (NCBI taxonomy): domain Eukaryota; kingdom Metazoa; phylum Chordata; class Mammalia; order Artiodactyla; family Ziphiidae; genus Hyperoodon; species Hyperoodon ampullatus. The sequence continues at coordinate 88,423,070 of NC_136916.1, forward strand.
TAGTTGGACTAACTTAGCTGCCCTCTGTTATTCTGTTTCTTATCAGCTTTTTTCTGGCCTGCTAGATATTATCCTTATAAGACACTAGGTCTCTTTTCTTCTTTGATTCTCTTACAGTTGCCCATGACTTATTCCATGTTGGTGGAACCATATGTAGAGATGTGGAAACATGATTTGGAGTCTCGGCTCTACCATCTTCTAGCAGAGGGCCTTGATCAAGTCTCAGGATTGCTGGAGTAAATGGATTAGTGTACTCGAATGGGGTGCGCCAGTTGTGAAGTGCTAGTCAGTTGCACAGTGCTATTGTAGTTGGTGGTGTAGGCGAAGGTGATTTAAGTGAGCTGCTTGGAAGAGCACCCTCACTGGTTTGTGCATGGACATTAGGCCATCACGGAAGAGCATTATGAAAAACATCCCTGTGAAACTCTTAAAGAATATTGCTGACGTTCACAAAAGGGCTGTGTTTATTTTCACAAAAACTTTCAAGAGAAATTTGTAGAGAAATAGCTTGTGATCCTGAGACACAGGTTTGTTTTCATCAGTGAACACCAGGAATCATGGAAATGATCATGTTTCCCTCTTTGTCTTGGCTGCTTGGGAGCCAGGAATTAAATTGACAGCCTATTTCTAGCAAGTTTACTTTCCCTTCTGTCAAACACTTTATATACTATCACCACTGCTGTCACCTTAATTTCCTTGTTTGTTATCTTCACTTGGTTCTTCAGTGTATTTATTTCACAAGTTAATGGATGAATACATTCTTGTTGTAAAGATAAAAAGAACTCAGAATTATACAGAGCACGACTTGAAAGTATTCATTTATTATTTATGGTGTAGTACTGTCTATATTTGTGTAAGCAGCCTCAAATTCATCTGGAACAATATTAGGAATAATCAGGTCTTAAAAAACAAATGAAGAAAAAACTTTATTTGAAAGCTTACTACCATGCTAGGTACATTTGCATATACTTTCTCTTTTAATTCCAACAGCAACTCAATAAGGTAGATATCATATGCCCACTTTATAGATGAGGCAGTTGAATGAGGTTAAGTTAGTTGTCCAAAGTCTTAGACAGTAAGTGGCAAGGCTAGGAATGAAACTCAGTCTGAGATTCACAGTTTGTGTGTCAGGTCGTTTGTTGTTGTTTTAACTATCTCACCTCTCTAGAGCAAAAAGTAAAATTACAAAATTTAGGTACAACTAGATAGAGAGAGTGTGTGTGTGTGTCTGTGTGTGTCTGTGTGTGTGTGTGTGGCGGGGGGGATGGCGGTGGGAGTGGCTTATGAATTGCTCTTCATTACACCCACTCCTCACTCTGCTTCAAGCCACTGAAATTATTTAGGAATTCAGCCAAGAGCCTTTTTTCCTCCTTAAGTGCCAACAAAGACCTGGCCCACGATGGCTGATCTTGTGCCAACTCCAGGTGAAAACTCAGCAAAGGTCAGGTGTAAGAGCCGGTAGCCTTTAACCTTCCACCATTGACCTTCCCCTGCTGATCAATGGGTGGCAGCTGTCAGGCCAGAATACAGGGGTGGCCTCTCTCTTTTGGGAAGCGGCAGTGGCAGCATCTGTATTGCCAATAGCTGATTAGGGTCTGGTGGAAAGGAGTCTGCTCATCTCCCATTCCTGTCCTCAACACCCCAACAAGGGCAAATTCTTATTGCTCTGTAACACGTTTGCCTGGGCCGCTCCAGGGCCACTGGTTCCAGTAATGTGTACTGGCTTCCCTCCTCCTCACTGGCCCTGGCCAGAGGATGCAGCTGTTGACATAAACACTGACCGCTGTCCCAGCTAGCAGGCAAGCACATTGCTATTTTCATCTGAATTCCCAGTATCTTCGAGAAAGAGCTTGGCCATTCCTATCACCGGATCCCTGAAGAGGGAGGTGAGCCTGCGGGCTCCTTCTGTACCATTCCTTCGACTTGGACTCAGAAGACAAAGGTGAACTTGAGTGCTGTTGGGGACACAGCTTCCCTTTATGCTGCCGCCAGGCCCCGGGGGCTGCCTTCTCTCCAGCACTGAGGCCCTTTTGTCCTGCGGGGCACCCACGGCCTGACTGCCCACACTGTTAAAGCGCAGTTTCGGCTCCCTCCCCCCGTCCCCCGTGAGTCGCTGGGCCTGGAGAAGGGCTTTTGAGTTTCGAGAGCGCACACTGGCCCTTTTCTTCTCCGGGCGCCTGCAGCTTAGATGCTGAGCGCCTGGCAGCCTGGCGCTCAGCTGCTCTTTTTCAGGGAGGCCGTGCGAAAGCGCGCACAGGGCGCTCTTGCGGCCCCAGGTTTCCCGGGACTGGAGGGCAGCACCGCCCCCACCCCGCCCCGCCGCCTCCGGCAGCGCGGGACGAGCCCACCCGTGCCAGAGTTCATCCGGGAAGCTGGTCGTCCAGCTCTCATTCCAGGACTTGTAAACAGGCATCCTCGTTGACCCAACTCATTCTGTATACGAGGATATTAAATTTTTTTCACTCTAATCCTATTATTAGAAATTTCAAACACGCAGAAAAGTTGAAAGAATGATAAAGTGGTTACTCATATACCCATAATCTAGAGTCTGCAATTAGCATTTTTTGTATGGAAGGGTTTAGCTATAAGAGCTAGCACTACCCTATGGTGTGTGTGTGTGTGTGTGTGTGTGTGTGTGTGTGTGTGTGTGTGTGTGTGTGTGTGTGTAGAAACCCAAATACACCCCCCCCACCCCATTTGTTAAATTATGGCACATTTGCACAGTGTACCACATAGCAATTAAAATAACATGGTACATTTAGTGACGTGGAAAAATGTGGGTTTTCTGCTAACAGAAAAAAAAAAAGGTAGAAAACTGTATGCACAGTATTATGTTATTTTTGTTTGAAAAAATGTTCATGACTGGGGGAAAAAAACCACCCTGAGGTTATATATTATAATATTAACAGGATTGAGCCTAAATTAGCATATCAGTGAATTTGATTTTCATCTCTGGCTTGTTTTTATTTCTTTCAATGAAGTACTTCTTTGTAAGGTGAAAACATGGATTTAAAACATGTATGGAAAAATGGATTTAAAACAAGAGGCCGACATAGCTCCCTGGGATTTTCCAGCACCATTTACTGTGACAGGAGTCCTGGGCTGTTCTGCCTCCTATGCAAACATTGCTGCATCGCTGGTCCTGGCCATTTAGAGCTCCACCAGCCTGACACAGGTTCCCAAGTATGAGCACCAGGCTCTCCTTTCCTTCATTGTCCCTGCTCTCCTGCAGCAAACTGGGTTTCTCCCTCTCATCACTGACTCGTAGGCAGGGAGGTTCTTAGCCACTAAAGAGTGAGAGTCCTATCATGCTATTCACTTGGCCGCCCGGAAGTAAAAGTCCTGGGGGATGGAATTCCTCTTCTTCAAGAGAAGGCCAGGGCGTAACCCAGGGGGGGCTGTATGCTGCCCGTGGGCCCCTGAGTTCTTTCTCTGTGAGAGGCCTGGCCCCATTTAGACTCCCAGGAGAAGCTCTGCTTTAGTTTGGGTTCCTCAGGAAACTTTAGGACCAGCTGGATAATATTTTCATCACCATACAAAAAATGGCAGTTTCAGAGACAACAGCAATAAGAGCTCATTCTATACACATATTTTTAGCTCACAAAGTAAATTCATACACTCTCTTACAGTGGTTCCCAGAGCAGTATCAAAAGTCATTTGGAGATGGACATAGGGTTGCCAACTTTTATTTTGCCATGTAAAATCATTTAAAATCTACTATTTATGATTACAATTACTTCATTACAGAAAAGACGTTTTACCACATATACAAAATAAAAAGAATAATCTCGAAAAAACAAACCAAAAAACCCCCCAGCATTTAAATTTAACTTTATAAAATCCTTACTATATAAAGTATACCTCTCTATCTATGTACTTTTGATATTATTACCATTTCTCTATAAATTGGCAAAAACTTTTTTAAAGACAAGCACTGGTTTGGGAACCAACATTTGGGAACCATTTCTCCATCGTTTTTGATACGTACAATCACCCACTTGCAAGTGAGAAAACTGAGTTTCAGAGATCATCAGCTCATAAGTGGTTGCACTAGGATTCAAATTCAAGTCTGTCTGCTCCAGAACAAGTGATTTTCTCCTGTTCCAGATTGTGTCTGTGTAACCAGGCTGCTTTGTGGTTCTTCCAGGAAATAGTTGACAGAAAACAGGCCTGATTTGCTTTTCAAAGTCTTGGCTAGACTTGGGTCACCAGAGTAAGCCCAATGGATCAAATTTTGTCTTTGATCGGAAAATCACTGAGCTCATCAGATGGTATTAGCCTTTGAGAAGTTCCTCCCTAATTTCATTATTTGCTTTACCAGCAAAACTATCCTTACAGTTGGTTTCAAGGTCAGGAACACATATTAGAATTCTAATCTACCCGTATACATCTACTGACTGATGCCTGAAGTTCCTCCAGTTCAATCATCTCCATTGATGTGTTTGAAAAAGAATATCATTAAAAACTAGGGAATAAAGTAAAAAAAAAAAAAGTGAACAGTATATCCTTTCAATGTTATGGTGAAGCATTGTTTAACAGACACAACCAAGAATTCTTTAATTATCCAGGGAATGTAGTTGTGTCTGACTTTGCTTTTTACTGTTAATTAAGGGCTCAGGCTCTGAAGTTACATGTTAACTTGTAGACTTTGTCTAGAATAGAGGCAAATTATTTTTGTCCAGTAGAAAAGATAACCCCAAAGGTTATGGTTTTATGGCCCTGTAGAACATTAACCAGTTTTGTCCCTAGCTTGGCAGACTTATTTCATTACACCTTTCCTGGTAGACTATATAAACCCCTGTTCCTCCAATTCCCATTTGAAACAGCTTTACCATACTGCTGGTTTCATCCCTCTTTGATGAGCTGAATAAAATCTATTTAAAGGCAGTTACCACATATACCACTTTAAAATATTATCAATTATTTGCCTCAGTGTGAATGAAGAATCTGAGAACAGATTTTGAGAAGTTGAAAGATACAGTATTTGGGATGTGAGGATGATGAGGGAAAGGGTGCATGGCGGGAGGGGAGATTAGCTAAACTTCTCAGGACAGTTGTACAAGAATACCTTCACATAGTTCCTTTTTTCACATAGTTCCTTTGTCCTTGAGCAGTGGCCAGTAAGCATGCCTTGCTAGAAACAGGATTTACAAAGAATAATGACTGGAGAAGAGGTTGAAAAGCTAGTTGGGGTTGGCCATGGTGAGAAATTGGAGTTGTACCCTGTAATTCATAGGAGTTATTAAAGGTTTTAATCCAGGAACTGATAGGATCGTATTTTTGAATTAGAAAGAAAGATAATTTTGATAAGAGTACATTGAGGGCTTCCCTGGTGGCGCAGTGGTTGAGAGTCCGCCTGCCGATGCAGGGGACACGGGTTCGTTCCCCAGTCCGGGAGGATACCACATGCCGTGGAGCGGCTGGGCCCGTGAGCCATGGCCGCTGAGTCTGCGCGTCCGGAGCTTGTGCTCCGCAACAGGAGAGGCCACAACAGTGAGAGGCCCGCTTACCGCAAAAAAAAAAAAAAAAAAAAAAAAAAAAAAAAAAAGTATATTGGATGGGTGGAGAGAGAATCTCAGTGAGAGATGACCAGAGTTTGACTTGTATGTGAATATATATGAATGGAAAGTTGAGTATAAAATCAAATGGCAGTTCCAAGGTAGAACAGACAGATTTGGTGAGTGATGAGATGTAGGAAATGAAGAGAGGAAAGAGTCTGAGATGACAGTTGGATGGATGGGAGGATGGTGATGTTGATCAACGTCTGTATTTTTGACCTGCTGAGTTTGAAGATTGCCAGAAATTTGAACTTAAGAGTTTGGACTAGAAAGAAAACGAAGTTTAGCAGTTCACTGATTATGAATCGAAGCCATGGACATGCATAGGAGTGTTGAAGAAAAACATATCATTGGGAAACCTCTCCACTACTTCACCGGCTAGGGAACAATTGCATAGTTCACCAGAGGGCATCCTCTTCAATTACAGTACGCTACTGCCATGAACAGAGCTGCCCAACGAACAGTGAATAGTCCATGGCTTTTCAGAGCCATGAAGAGTTCACTGTCCACCACCTTGGCAAAAAATATGCATTTCCCACAGCCATTTTACTTTGTGGAATTGGAGGCTTAGAAAGACAAAGCACATTTCTTAAATGTATGTTGCAGGAATGGAAGATTAGACTAGAAACACTTCCTAGAGGTAATGCTGCAGTCCTGGCAAGCACAGGTGACTTGACCCAAACTTTACACCCCTCGTGCCTTCCTGTCTATTGACAAGCCTGATAAGAGCAGAGCTGAGTATGGGACAATTTGTCTACCCTATTTTTGTCCCTCCCCAGCCCTGCTTTCTGCAGTGCTTTTTCTTGACCTCCATGCCCCACCTGTAGGGTCAATGATTCCAGGCTGCAAAAGTAGAGAGCAAATTGTAATTAATTCCCATGTATCCATCATCCAGCTTCAATAATTATCAGCACACAACCATCTTGCTTCATTTGTGCCCCATTCCCCCTACTTTTCTCCCCTGCTAGATTATTTTAAAGTAAATTTCAATGATCACATCACTGCATCACTAAATACTTTCATATGTATCTCTAAAAGATAAGGACTTTTGAAGGGGACATAATTTAGGGAAAATTTTAAGATGTTTTAGGTTAGAATATATGGGCTCAGTATCCATTCAGCCTTGCTGTTGTTCAGCTCTGCTTCTCCCTTGTACCTTTGCTCTGATAATAATGGCTATCTCATAACGATGGCCTGCTATATGTCACACACACCTATTTAGCCCTTACAGTAATACTGCTTATATGACAGACATTATCTTTTTTATACAGATGAAGAGAAACTGGGGCTCAGAGAGGTAAAGTAACTTGCCAAAATGACATAGATGGTATGAAGGGAAGACTAGAGACCAAAGCATTTTTTGGTCAAAAGAAAAACTTGTTTACCTTGTCAAGGAGGTTCTGTAAGGGAGCCCAGGCTTTCGAAAGTTTACGTCACAAAATAAAAAAGTTTCTGTCCAGTTTTAGCCCCAGTTTCTCTTTATGTATAAGAAAAATAATGTTGAGACTTCCCTGGTGGCACAGTGGTTAAGAATCCACCTGCCAATGCAGGGGACACAGTTTCGAGCACTGGTCCGGGAAGATCCCACATGCTGCGGAGCAACTCAGCTCGTGCACCACAACTACTGAGCCTGCACTCTAGAGCCCACCAGCCACAACTACTGAGCCCACATGCCACAACTACTGAAGCCCACACGCTCTAGGGCCCATGCTCCGCAACAAGAGAAACCACAACAATGAGAAGCCTGTGCATAGCAATGAAGAGTAGCCCCCACTCTCTGCAACTAGAGAAAGCCCACGTGCATAAATGAAGACTCAAGGCAGCCAAAAATAGATAGATAGATAAATGTCTACTATGCAGCATTACTGTAAGGACTAAGTGGGTATGTGACACAGAGTAGGCCATCGTTATGAGCTAGCTATTATTATTAGAACAGAGGCCAAAGGGAGGAGAAGAACTGAACCTTACCAAGGCTGAACAGGTATTTAAGGGGAAATTTAAATCGATATTTAAAGAGTAAAACACAAAATTACCAAGGTTACCAGGTTTGCACTTAGTCCACTCATGGTGGAAGAACACCGATTTTCTCTTGTGATTATCACATCTGCAGAAGCCATCACATATCTTCACTCATCAGTATTGCAAAAGCAGTTTGGGTAGGGAGTGTGTAAGTTACAGGAAAGGCTCACGATATCATTTATTTTGAGGACAGAATTAGATGGGGCAAACTTTTTCTCCCATTTAATTATTTACTTATTTATTCACTTATTTATTCAGGTTATTGTTGTTGTTGCTTTTTTAATCTCTGTGTGCAAAATGCTTCTTCCCCCCTGATTCTTAGTACTAAGTGTCTGTATTTGTTTCTATTGTTGCCATAAAAAAATTGGCACAGATTTAGCAGCTTAAATGACACAAGTGTATTATTTTAACTTCCCACAGGTAAGTGTATTTCTGGCCACTAAAGTCCACATCTGTCCCACATGCAAAATATACTCACCTCATTCCAAATTCCCCCAGAGTCTCAACTTATTACAGCATCAACTCAAAGTCCAAAATCTCATCAGCTCAAAAGGTTTCAATCTCATCATCAACTCAGGTATGGGTGAAGCTCTGGGAATGATCCATTCTGGGGCACGATTTCTTTCTACCTGTGGACTGTGAAATTAAAGAAACAAAATAGAATGCTTTCAAAATATAATGGTGGCACAGGCATAGGATAACAGTTATAGGTATTTCAGTTCAAAAAGGGAGAAAGTGGAAAACAAAAAAGAGTCATTTGTCTCAAGTATTTCTAAATCCAGCTAAGCAAATTCCAGTAGGTTTCAAGGTCTGAGAATAATCCTTTGTGGCCTGTGGCTCTGTCCCCTGGACTCATGGCTCTGCCTTCTGTCATCTTTCCTTTTTCATGAAGGGTAGCATAGGTTTGCAGCTGGGAGTAGTTTTATCAGCCTGTTTCCTACGTATAGAATTTTTGGAGTTTGACAACCTTCTTTAATTTTGGACTTTCTCTGTCCGTTTCAGTTCAAGCTGGCAGGGTTTCTGCTGGCATGACATTCTCAAGAACCTTGTGGGTCTCCCATGTATGTAATGGGGATTTACTCCATTAGACAAGAGGCTCATTCACAAACCTTTCCTAGGTAATCCCATTTCTATTTTTAGCTTTTGTTTATATGGCTGAGAGAACAGACCTTAAACTGTCTAGTTTGATTGAGGGTATTTATGAGGCACATCCTTAGTCCAAGGGCCTTTTGTGACTTTATTCTCTGACCTTTTGACCTTTCCAAGATGTCACACCTTCGGCTTTTTCTGTAGAGTGCACATTTCCAACAGTGAATCTTTTAATTTTAGCACCTTGCCATCCAGATACTCTGAGAGTTTTCAAAATGATAAAAATCCTGGTTCTTCTTTGTTTAACAGTTCTTCCCTCAATTTATCTCTTTCCTCTTACATTTTACTAAAACCAGCAAGAAGGAACTAGAACTCGCTTTCAACACTTTGCTTGGAAATTTCCTCTGCTAAATGTCCAATTTTAGTTTTTACAAATCCTGCTTTCTACACAACTACAAGACACAATTCCACTAAACTTTTCTTTTTAAAAAAATTTTATTTATTTATTTATTTTTGGCTGTGTTGGGTCTTTGTTGCTGTGCGCGGGCTTTCTCTAGTTGCGGTGAGTGGGGGCTACTGTTCATTGTGGTGTGTGGGCTTCTCATTGTGGTGGCTTCTGTTGTTGAGGAGCATGGGCTCTAGGCACGTGAGCTTCAGTAGTTGTGGCACACAGACTCAGTAGTTGTGGCTCACGGGCTTATTTGCTCTGTGGCTTGTGGGATCTTCCCAGACCAGGGCTTGAACCCATGTCCCCTGCATTGGCAGGCAGATTCTTAACCACTGGGACACCAGGGAAATCCACCACTAAACTTTCTGCCACTGTATAACAAGGATTCTCTTTTCTTCAGTTTATAAGGGCATGTTTTTTAGTTTCTTCTGAGACCTCATAGGCAGTACCTTTAATGCCCATATTTCTAATAGTAATCCACTCAAAAGAAATCTAGACTTTTAAAATCATTCTTCCAGCCATTGCCTGTTGCCCAGTCTGAAAGCCACTCCATATTTTGTATTTGCTACAGTGACACTCCACTCCTGGTATCAAAATCTGTATTAGTTTTCTATTGCTGCCACAACAAATTACCACCAACTTAGCTTCAACAACGTAAATTTACTAACTTACTACTCTGCACATTAGAGATCTGCCATGGGTCTCACCAGGCTAAAATCAAAATGTTGGGAATGACATATATACACTATTATATATAAAATAGATAACTAATAAGAACCTGCTATATAAAAAATAAATTAATTGATTTAAATTTTTAAAAAAAGTGTTGTCACGGCTGCATTCCTCTCTGGAGGTTTTAGGAAAGCATTGAGAGTTTTGTTTATTTGTTTTTTGTTTTTGCTCATTTGGGTTGCTAGAATTCAGTTCTTTGCAGCTGTAAGTCTAATATCCCTGTTTCTTTGTTGGTTGTCAACTGAGGGCCCTTCCTAGTTTCCTTGACTCATGGTCAGCCTTCTTCTTTTTTTTTTTTTTTTTTTTTTTTGCGGTACGCGGGCCTCTCACTGCTGTGGCCTCTCCCGTTGCAGAGCACAGGCTCCGGACGCGCAGGCCCAGTGGCCATGGCTCACGGGCCCAGCCACTCCGCGGCATGTGGGATCCTCCCGGACCGGGGCACGAACCCGTGTCCCATGCATCGGCAGGCGGACTCTCGACCACGCGTCACCAGGGAAGCCCAGCCTTCTCCTTCTTAAAAGCCAATAACGGCAGGTTGAGTCCTTCTCATGTTTCAAATCTCTCCTCCTTTTTCTGTCTTAAATCTCCCAGCTCTTTCCACAGCTGGGAAGGGTTCTTTGCTTTGAAAGCCTCATGTGATTAGATTGGGCCCACCCAGATAATTCCCCCATCTCAAGATCTGTAATCTTAATCACATTCTGTGATATTGTGATTTATAGTAAGAAATATATATTTGGTCTAAGACTTATAAAATTTCCCAAGTGATGAGAGCATCAAAGTTGTCTTTTGTCATATTGATGAAGTGAGTTTTGGAAAGCACATAAGAATGGGAGCTGGTCGCCAGGGGAGCCGACCATGTCATTAGAGGGTTGGAAGTTTTCGTTCTAGCCCTCAGCCTCTGGGGAGGGGAGAAGGGCTGGTGGTTGAATAGATTGCCAGTGGCCAGCGATTTAATTGGTCATGCCTATGTAATGAAGCCTCCATAAGAACCCCAAACTATGGTGTTCTGAGAGCTTCCAGATTGGTGAACACCTGGAGATTTAGAGAGCGTTGTACACTCAGAGAAAACATGGAAGCTCCATGCCCTTTCCGCACACTTTGCCCTATGCATCTCTTTGAGCTGGCTGTTCCTGAGCTATATCCTTTCATAATAAACCAGTAATCTAATAAGTAAAATGCTTCTCTGAGTTATGTGAGCTGCTCTAGCAAATTAATCGAACCCAAGGAGGGAGTTGTTGAGACCTCCAATCTATAGCCTGTCGGTCAGAAGTGCAAGTAACAACCTGGGCTTGGGATTGGCAACTAAAGTGGAGGGCAGTCTTGTGGAACTGAGCCCATAACATGTGGAGTCTGATGTTATCTCTGGATAGAAAGTGCCAGAACTGAGTTGAATTGTAGGACACCTAGTGGTGTAGGGGAAACACCCCCCTGCCCCGCACACATTGGAATCTGGTGATTAGACCACCTTTTACATTTGCAAAGTTTCTTTTACCACGTTTCTGATATTAGGACGTGGATGTCTTTGGGAGTCTTTAGTCTGCCTACCATACTGTCAGCATCCATACCTGAACCCAGGTTAGTCTGACTATGTTTGGACTTTTTTCACCGGACTCCATAGTTATTTCCTAATTGCCCAGAGGCTCTGCTCATCTTGTACCCTTGTTCTTGCCACTGTGTTTGTATCAGATAATAATGCTTTGGGCCATAAGTAACAGGTACCAGATAACCAAGAGCTGCTTGAGCTACTTAAACCAGTAAAGGTTTATTTTTCTCATATAACAATGTATCTAGGGATGATTGCTGGTCTTGTTGCAGTGATTCAAGGATTTCAAGGCCATTGGCTTGATAACTTGGTTGGTCTTTCTTTCATGATTGCAGTATGACTGCCACAGCTCCAGATAGCACATCCACATTCAGGATAGGAAGACGAGGTTTTGAAAAGGGAGGGGAGGCTCCAGTTTTCTCTGCCCCTTTTGTCAGGAAAGGAGGTGTTTTCTCAGAAGCCCCCATGAAACTTTCATTACATCTCATAGACCAGAACTGTGTCACATGCCCTGACACCCTGCAGTTGCAAGGAAGCCTGAGAAAGTGGGTATTTAGCTTTTCCCGGTAGAGGTGGGCAAAGGAAAAGAGGATTGGAAATGAAGTTTGGATTAGCCAACTCATAATGCCAGAGTTTCAATTGGTCCAGGACCCTGTCTTTGCCTTCTTCTCTTGCCAATCCACAGTTAGAATTAGAATCCTGCTCCTGGGTCAGACACCTCGTGATGACTGTGCTGGGGACCACCTGTCCAACACCCACACACTCTTTGTAAGATATCCCTAACCCCAATTAACCACTTAGAATGCCATCTGCAGGGATCTGGATGCACTTCCTGTCACTGTCTGCTGCTGGCCCTGGAAGCACCTGGCCACCTTTCAGAGGCCTAGAGACTCCACCAGTCCATTTGGCTATGTACAAACAAGCCTCTGTTCTGATAGCACCTGTTTTTAAATGGGTCATTTTAAAGCTTTATGCATGTGTGTGTGTGTGTGTGTGTGTGTGCAACATAGTGCATGTGCATACAGAAAAAAGGGGAAATAGGCCACGTTGACCAAAGACGTTTTTATTCTCTGCTAGCTTTAAATTCTATTTAGGTAGAAGGTCTTCTGAAAATATTACTATGGCAGAGATACTATTTTCTATCACAATATCCATTCTCCTCTCCTTCCCCAGTAACAGACTATGATTTTATGTGCAGCAGCCATGCACCCAGACAAAAGACTTCTTCATTCTCAGATAAAGAAGACTTCATTATCTCTTACAGCTACTTGCAGCCATGTGACTAAACTCTGGCTAATGTGATGTAAGTGGAACATTGTGTTGGGCTTCTAGGATATTTCTTTAAAGAGAGTGGGCATGTCCTTCTTTGTCCTTTCATCCATTTTGCTGCCTGGAGTGGAGATGAAATAGCTGGAGCTTTATCTGCCATTTTGGACTATGAGGAAAAGAGATATACTTTAAGGTTGGCCAAGAGCTGACACTATCCTTGGACTTCCCACTTCCAGGGAAATAAATTTTTTGTTCAAGCCACTCTTCTTTAGAATTTTTGTTTTATTTTCAACTGAACCTGACCCTAAGTAACTCATCTATTTTTCGTCTGCATGATGTCTAACTCTACATAGCACTTTCAGGTACATTATCTCATTTCCAACAGATGGGAAAATATCCATTTTCCTGTGCAGTTTCTAGCTGGCCCTGGTTCCATGAGAGCCAGTGAGGACCAACAGCAACCATCAGAGAGCTATTTACCTACCAAAGTTGAAGACTGTGGGAAAACTGGAAACATTTGGTTCAGGAGGCAAAAAGAAGATGTTGCTTTCAGAGTTAATGACGACTCTGGGGAGAACTCTGCCTCCGTTTTTCGAAGCTAGGTCGTGACTCTCAGAGACTCAACCCTTGTTCACTACCTCACTACCCCATGTTTAAAAGGGTATTGGTCTGGGGCTTCCCTGGTGGTGCAGTGGTTAAGAATCCACCTGCCAATGCAGGGGACACGTGTTTGAGCCCTGGTCCAGGAAGATCCCACATGCCACAGAGCAACTAAGCCCGTGCACCACAACTACTGAGCCCTCATGCTGCAACTACTGAAGCCTGCGCTCCTAGAGCCTGTGCTCCACAGCAAGAGAAGCCACCGCAATGAGAAGCCATTACAATGAGAAGCCCGCGCACTGCAACAAAGAGTAGTCCCCACTTGCTGCAACTAGAGAAAGCCCGTACGCAGTAATGAAGACCCAAGGCAGCCAAAAATAAATTTTAAAAAAAGGATATTTGGTCTCTGCCAAGAGATTTTTATGAATATTGTCTTGTGGAAATTTTTTTTCCTGAAATAGAGCTTCAGCTGTGTTTTCACTCCTCACTGGTGGGCTGTTGGACTCATCCTCAGTGAAAATTCTTAAGGAGTAGGTATTGCCCAGTGACTGTTCTTCAGGAGTGGGTCTGCTTTGTGATGGACATGGTATCGGTGGCTGGAGTAGGAGTCCTAGCCTCTGGTGCCACCTGCTCCACTTTGTTCCAAAATAGCAACTGGTCCACCATCTCCCAGAGTTGTTTTTGTCTTGTTCTATCTCCACCCCCCTATACTCTCTAGCACACCCTTCCTCCACCCCAACTCCCACACTGGGTTCTCTTCCAAAGCTGGGCAGGCATCTTTGCCCAGGTCCCCTTCTCCTCCACTCCTCTAAGAAATCCTAGCAGGACCTGGCTAATTCTATCATGGCCCAGCCTGACCCAGCACTTCCTTGAAACTGCCTGTTCCACCCAAGTAGCCCAGCCAGGGCAGGCTGTCCCTTAAACTGACACTTTGATTCACAACAGGCTCCCTTGGAGGGGGGCAGTGTGTCTCAAAGCAGAGGAGGCATACACAGTGGTCTAAGCAGAACCCTGCTTTCCAAGGGCAGTGATGAGAGGGGTTAATGTACTCTGATGGTTTAAAGACAATAATGGTTTTTCTTATCTCTTATTCATATTTTTACTCCTAACAGTCCTGTGAGGTATTTCAGGCGAATTTTAGAGATATGATCTCCGAAGAGGAGAGGGGAGCAAAACCTGATATTTTTTTTTATTTTTATTATTTTTATTTTTTTTTATTAGTTTCTGCTTTATAACAAAGTGAATCAGTCATACATATACATCTGTTCCCACATCCCTTCCCTCATGCATCTCCCTCCCTCCCACCCTCCTTAGTGAGCACCAAGTGTGAGTAGTTAGGTTCTTGCACACACTGGCTGTTACCCTTCCCAGCAGGGAAGGGTACGTGCCTGAAGCGAGTCGGCGCTCAGTTCTACACGAGACCCACCATGGGGCTTGCACAAGCCAGTAACGCAGAGCGGCTTACTAAAAACTCGGAACCTTGACTGTGTCTTCTGTAGTGTGGAGATGACAGGGCTGGCATCTAGACTTGAGCTCTCTGGTGTCCCGGGCGGCAGCGGAGTACAGTGGCTACCAGCACAGGCTCTGCAGCCAGGCGGAGCTGCTGGAGGGATCCTGGCCTCATTGTTCAACAGCCAGGGGACCTTGCCCAAGTCACTGAACTTGCTCTGAGCCTATATTCCACGTCGGTAAGGCGGTGATGAAAATTGTGCCGGCCTCCGACATCTGTTATAATGATTGAATGTGAGTGCAGGTAAACTGTCTTTTGTTCCATCATTAGTAGCTCTTGTTAATATTATTTTCATCATTACTAACTGAAGGGGATGTTCTGACATCCTGGGAGAAAGGAAGCCATCGGCCTTGCCCACCCATCCACCTGGAATGGAGATCTTACTCAGTTAACGAGCCTGCTCTGGGGCTGTTGGGGTAGTTTTTCAGCTTCTGTCTTTGGGCTGAGAGCTGCCCAGCCGGCCTGGCTGGGCCTCTGAGGCTGTTCCCCACTCCCCAGTTGCAGATCTGGTTTCTCTCACCTTCATGAAAGGCCCCGGCAGAGATGCCTACCAGAGCCAAGATCTCCAGGGTCCCCTAGGTACAGAGAAGCAGCCCACGGTGGCCATGGCTGCTTTCTTATCTTACCTGGTCCCACTTGGTTCCCCTCCCTCTCCTCCCCAGCCCTTCTAGGATTCATTCCTCCTGAGGGACGGGGGCTGGTCTTAGCCCCTGGAGTGTGGCCCGCACAGTGCATGCCTGGGTGAGCAGGCCCCCTGGGCACCCCCTCCTCCAGGCATAAAGACCTCAGCCAGGACTCACATAAGCCAGGTGGACTCCTGTTTATCTTTCCTTCTCCAGGCCCACACGAGTGTTAGGAAATTGTTTCTTTGAACAGTGTTGGCTTTCTCAGTTTCTCCTACTTTGTGCTAATTTTTCTTTTTAGTTGCCTTGGATAGTGTAGACTCTACTCTGTAGGGGGTAAGAGTGCCAGCTTCGGGGGCTGCCAGTCATGTGCTTGGTGAGGCAGGCACTGTGTGGGGCATGGTGCCAAGTGCCTTACAGGGATCAGGATTATCTCATGAGCCCTTAAAACATCTCCATTACGTGGC
This sequence comes from Hyperoodon ampullatus, assembly GCF_949752795.1. NCBI lineage: Eukaryota > Metazoa > Chordata > Mammalia > Artiodactyla > Ziphiidae > Hyperoodon > Hyperoodon ampullatus. Next base: position 88,438,928 of record NC_136916.1, read on the forward strand.
TGCTCCTAACAGGTGAGGGCATTCAGGCACAGAGAGGTAAAGTAACTTTCTCAAGATAGCATAGCATGGGGTCTGTGACACCCAGGAAGGGACCCTTGTGAGAGAAGGAGAGAGGTGGGGAGGAAAGAAAATGAGGAAGGTTACTTCACAGTCCTGCCCAGAGCCTGTCTCCTCAGCCCCAGGGATGTGGAGTCCAACTGGCTTAGCCACTCTCTTCAGTTTTGCCAGGAGGAGGTGTGAGGGCAGAGAGGGGAGGTCGGTGAGCATTGATGGGAAGATTTATAAAGATGCAAAAAAGGCCTTCCCAGGGAAAAACCATCCTAACAGTTTTGGCAGGCGGGATGCGAAAAGGTGCAGAATTTCTGTGGGGGAGGAGGAAGCCAGCAAGGATGCCTTTTCAGCTGCTTACAAGTAACCATTTAATTCAGAACCTGTGTTTGGATCTCAAGGGAACTCAGGCCACCAAAGTCATAAATACACATGAGCCTAATGCAGCCTTGTGGGCAATAAGGCAGTGAAGGTGGCATCCCTGATTCCCGTGGCTGCCGGTTTGTTTTAATTTTTGGCTTAATGTTCAGTTTCAGAGGCAAGGGCCTTGGCCCACCAAGAAATGTAACCTTCAGCCGAGATTTTCTTGTCTCTTCTGATATGTGATTTCACATCCTCTCAGTGCTTCAGCAGTTTCCTCTTCTCCATTCCTAAAAGAACCTGCATTTCCCTTTCTCAGCTCCCTTCCTGGCTTCCTGTGTGCTAAGCCTCTTGCAGTTGTCATCATGTCTTCAGAATGCATTTGATAGGTACAGGAAGTTGCACCAGACGGGAGATGGAACCAGCAATCAATAAAAAAAAGAACTATGTTTCTAAGAAAAATGCATCACGTCTTCCCCCAGGAGTTGTGTACCATATGTCCTAATATCCGTGGAACAATGGGTCTAATTTTTAGCTCTTCTGCTTGGCTTTCCCGGCCATCTCAACACAAAAGAAAATGGACCTTTTAACCTGCTGCCCAGCTTGCAGATGATTTACACTAAAGATTGCCTTTCCCTTTAACCCTTTCCTCAGATATCACAAAATAAAATCTCTCCTTTCTCTCCCTCCAGCTTTATTTCTCCTGGCTACTAGTTTAGTATATTTATGGTGCATGAGTCATCAAGCTGCCGCCTGATTGGATAACAACCAAGCACCCCTGAGACCATCAGTCAATTACAGCTATTCTCAGCTTCATTCACTGATTTATTAGCTTGCACACACAGAGAGAAATTCATTCAGCAAAGTTCATTCATAAAAATTTCAACACTCTGCGTATCATCCTGCACATCTCAGCCTTCTGTTGCAGATAGGCTCCTGCAAGAAGCTCTGAGGGGAGTCGGGGAGGGAGGGAAGCTCGGAGCCAGGGTGGGCAGGCTGGGAGGGGATCTGAGGATCACGGAGGGATCACAAGTCCCTGAAATAATGCGGAGCAGCGCCTGTCACTAGCACTCCTGGCTTGTGGCCCAGAAGGGATGCATGACAAGATCTTCCAAGAGAGGGCAGCCATCAGAAGAAACGAACCCGGGCACAAGGGCCTTTGGCCCACATATACATTTTCTTTTCTCCTTTTTTTAAAAAATCAGCAATCATTGGAACAAGTAAAGGGTTAATGAGCCAGACATTGCCCCGCCCTGTGGGAACCGGAGGGAGCAGGTTTGAAAGTTCCTGTGTGCAGAAGGGGAGGCTGGGGGTTAGGGGGCGTTAAATATTTCTGCAAGGCTCCCGCACCGCCAGCGATGCGGCGGGACCGGCTGGCCGGGCGCGCGGCCCCGTGCCGTGCCTAACAGTTGGCCGTGAGCGGTTGCCGCCGCCGCCGCGAGGCTGGGTCCAGGCTTTCCCAGCAAGGAATCCGAGGCGAGAACACCGGGTGCCGCCGCTGGGCCAGGGAGGGACTGAAATCAGCTGGGAAGGCGTTTTCCCCTGGGCTGTTACCCTCGAGGACCCGGAGCCGAAGCGGGCGAGGGCGAGAACGGAGTTGGAGAGGTGGCAGCCGCCAAGTTGCACGGGGCGTTGAGGCATTTGCTTTCCGCACTGTTTATCTAGCAGACGACGAGGCGATTTATGCAACAGTATCCTGTTTCAGCACTGCCAAGGCTATGCGAGAACGCGGTCCGGACAGCCTGGCAGGACTCGTGCTGTATGTAGGACTCTTCAGGCACCCCGGGATGCTGCACAGGGCCAAGTATAGCCGCTTTCGGAACGAGTCCGTCACGTCCTTGGAAGAAGGCAGCCCCGGAGGCTCAGCGGGGAACAAGGGCTCGCCGCAGCCTCCCTACCCCGCCCTGGCACCTCACCTGCCGGCTGAAGATGCCACCTTGGCGTCCCAGGAGAGCCCCACCCCACTGTGCACCTTGATCCCTCGCATGGCCAGCGTAAAGCTGGCCAACCCAGCCACCTTGCTGAGTCTGAAAAACTTTTGCTTGGGTACCAAAGAGGTACCTCGACTCAAGCTCCAGGAAAGCCAAGACCCGGCTCCCAGCAGCCCGGCTTCCCCTGAAACCAGTCTGAATAGGGCCATGCCAGCACCTCCGCCTCAGCGGGATGCCCTGGGGCACAGGGCGACCTCTTTAACTCCTGATGCCTGCCCCCTTCCCGGCCCTGGGGAGCCAACCCCCGGGGGCAGGCAGGACAAGCACTTTCTGCAACACCTGTTGGGGATGGGCATGAACTACTATGTGAGGGTAAGTCCATTTTCCTCTCTGCACCCCTTCTACAAGGGGCACCTTCTCTGCTTTCTGAAAGGGGCTGTACATCACCTGGCCGGGTTCTAGGTTTGGATAAGACATTGTGTAGCTGGAGGGAGGGGAGGAGGGAGGCTGAGCTTACAGGTTTCCTTACAGATATCTGGCCTGTATTGGAGTCACACAACTTTTGGCTCAGGGGCATGAACTGGTGCTAACTCATAGGTAGTTGCCAGGTGTAGGGGCAACTTCTCATAGAGACAGCTGAGATGTCCACCCTGGACTGATCATTCTGGCCAAGAAGACTCAAGAATTTCAAGTCTAATTAGTGATTGAGACCCCATAAATTTTACTGGCCACTGTGTTTCAGTAGAGATTTTTGTGCTAGAGGAATACATGGTGTGTAAGGGACTTGTATTATTTCTGAAAATCTAATTCAGCATTTAACAAGCACTTCTCAGAACATGGCTGAGCTCCTAGCCTTGTGCTAGGAGCTAGTCTTAGGTCTTCGGTGCACATTTTTTTGTCTTTATTGCCTACGCTGTGCCCACTGGTCCTTGCCCATGAGCTATGTGCAAAATCAAGGTCTTTACTGGCCTTGCATCTGCCCTTTTCCATTCCAGATCCGGGTAAAAGAAGAATAGAAGATTTGGCCTCTGCCCTTCTAGAGCTCACATTTCAATCGGGGAGACCAACAAATGCATGTGAAATAATAAGAGGACAATATTTAGCAATAGATATCTGGTGTGAGAATGCTGAGGGAATTCAGGAAAAGGGAAAGGTTGTTGTGGTCTGGGATTCATTCATATGGGAAACCTTCAGGAGAAGGTGCATCTTGGAAGAGCTATCAGATTTTTATTGGCAGAAAGGGGGAGACACCTGGCAGGGCAAGAATATGAGCAAAGTCCAAATGGCAGGTATTACTGTGGTGGCTGCAGGGGAGCATCACACTGGGCTTAACTGGAGAAGAGAGGGGATGCTGGAGGGTAGTGGGTGATAGAGAGTATGGCTGGCACATAGTTGATGCTCAAACAAATTTGAGTCAAATAAAGACAAATACAGATCTCGGGTAGCTTGGGGAGGAGGGAGCAGCTGACCAAAGCTCTTAATGCCGTATGGGGAGTTTGTAAACACTCTGATTCATAAACAAAGTATCATAGGTTTGTAGGCCAACTATAACTTGATGAAAGTGGTTTCAAAAAGGTCAGTCTGTGAATTTATTTTAGATGGACTGAAGCAGGGAAAAATTATAGATTTGGAGGCCGATAAGAAAGATACTCTGGGAGTTTAGGCACCAGGGGATGAGAACATGGATTAATGTGAAGGTGAGAGAAAGGAGATGAATGTAAGAGCCTCTGTGAGAAGCCTCAACAGTCTTGGGTGACTGAGCAGATCATTTCAGATCATAATACACATAACAGAATGGTGAACATTTATTAAGCAATGGATAGATTGCTGAGTGTGTTATTGCTATTTATAGAGGTTGTGGATGATTATTGATAAAGGAGTTGTGAGGAATGAAAAATAACTTCGAATGTAAGCCTCAGCATGGGATTGGTGATGTCAGTGATAGAAACAGAATGAGTTGGGAAGGGGGTCATGCTAAGTTTGCTTTCGACATGTTATGTTTAAAGGGATGATATCTGAGTGGTACTAATTTGTAGGTAGCAATCGTATAAGACTAGCATTCAGGTGAGAAGTCTTATCTGAAAGTAGACATTTAAGAGATAACCCAATAACTGTATCACACACAGACGGTTAAGATCTCAAAGAAGGCCAAATAATGAACACTGGAAGGGTTACAGTGAGAGCAGGCTAGGGCAGCCTAGGTGAATTGATAACAAAAATCTCCAAGGAAGATAAGTTTATGGGACACTCAGCTCTTACCCTCCCTCACAGTGACACAGCTCAACATGGAAATAGTTACATGTATCTACTAAAAGTTCGTGGGCAATTCTCACTGGTCAAGCTTAAGCATCTGCCAGGCTCTAATGGAAAATTGTGACTCTCCAAACCCATACTTGGCACCTGCCTTCCCATTAGCTAGACATCCTCTGCTGTCTGCCTTCCCTCTCCTTCCCTCTTGTACTTCCTTCCACCTCCCCACACCCACACACCTGTACAATTTTAAATGTGAAAGAGTTGCTGTGTGATCTCCATTTTCCTTAGGGAGTGTCGCCACTGGCATTTTAGATTTTTAACGAGGATTCCGACTGTCTTCTTCTGGCAATGATGACTGACCCCAGGAAAAGTGCTGACCCCATGATCCACGTGAATCATACTATGTTGCCAATAGACAGTGACGTGACACCAGTTAACACCTCTTTTAGGAAGTCAAAATACATGGAAAAGCCTACTTTATTAATTTTTATAAAACCCTACTTTGAAAGGTGGAAGGAACTCAGAAGTTATCAAGTTCATTGCCTCTGTGGGGAAACTGAAGTCCAGAGAAGTGAAAAAAAATTTTTTTTTTTTTTTGCGGTACACGGGCCTCTCACTGTTGTGGTCTCTCCCGTTGCGGAGCACAGGCTCCGGACGCGCAGGCTCAGCGGCCATGGCTCACGGGCCCAGCCGCTCCGCGGCATGTGGGATCTTCCCGGACCGGGGCACGAACCCGTGTCCCCTGCATCAGCAGGAGGACTCTCTACCACTGCACCACCAGGGAAGCCCGAGAAGTGAAATTTTTTAAGGCCATATAGGTGAGTCAAAAGGAGAGTTAGCACTAGACCCCAATTGCCCCGTGTGCCAGTGTGTGCTCTTTTCACCACAGGTTTTCATCCTGGTTGAGATCCTTCTCAGAATTCTTTTAGGTGTGATGTGAACCAATTTTAAAAGACAAAATGCCAACCTATTAATTTACAGTGAAAAATATTGTGCCAATTAAACCAAAATTGTGATCCCATCTGTAGGAAAATGCCCACAGAAAGATTTAAGTCAAAGGTTTCTTGGTGATGATGGAATCAGAGCAGAGAAGCGAGAGGCATTCTTTTTAAAAAAAATTATTTTATAAAGGTAACACTTGTTTATAACATTATATGTTTCATGTGTACAACATTATATTTCTACTTCTGTATACACTACAGGGTGCTCACCAACCAAAAGTTTAGTTTCCATCCATCACCATACAGTTGACCCCTTTACCCATTTTGCCGCCTGCCCCTCCCCCTCTGATAACCTGTACTCTGTTCTCTGTATCTACATGTTTTGCTTTGCTTATTTTTGTTTGTTTGTTTTTTATATTCCACATATGAATGAAATCATATGGTATTTGCCTTCTCTGTCTGACTTATTTCACTTAGCATAATACTCTTAAGGTCCATCCACATTGTTGCAAATGGCAAGATTTCATTCTTTTTTATGGCTAATATCCCAGTGTGTGTGTGTGTGTCTGTGTGTGTATATGTATATATATATATATGCGCCACATCTTCTTTATCCGCTCATCCATTGATGGGCACTGAGGTTGCTTCCATACCTTGGCTAGTATAAACAATGCTGTGATGAACATCATGGTGCATATATCTTTTTGAGTTAGTGTTTTGAATTCTTTGGATAAATACCCAGAAGTGATGATTCTAGATCGTATAGTAGTTCTATTTTTTAATTTTTTAGGAACCTCCATACTGTTCTGCGTAGTGGCTGTACCAATTTACATTCCCACCAACATTGTTTGGGGGTTCCCTTTTCTCCACACCCTCTCCAGCATTTATTGTTTGTAGATTTTTTGATGATGGCCATTCTGACTGGTATGAGGTGATAGAGATATTCTTGATGGCTAGTGGACATAGGGGCAACTCTTTTAGGCAAAAGGCAGCCACATATTGTACTCTCTTATCCACATCATGTGACTGCTCCTCTCTTTGCTCAAATTTATTTTATTCATTCTCTCATCTACTGAGAAAATATGTGCTGTGAACCAATTATGTGACAGGAACTGTTCCAGGCCTTGGGCATACATCAGTGAATTAAGAGACCAGGTCTGAGCCCTCATGGAACTTACATTCCAGTGAGGGAAGTTGAGCCATGATTGAATAAACAAGCAAATATAATATGTCACATGTAATAAGTGCTAGGGAGCAATAAAGCAGGGGAAGTAAGACAGGCAGTTATTGGGTAGAGATGGAGGATACTGTATTCTTTCTGAGTAAAAATGGCATAGTTAGAGCTACTTTTAAGTTTGTCTTGCATCTTTTATCTTCACATTAGGGACTTAATTTGCCATCTACTCTAAGTTAGAGTTGACTTTGGATTAAATATCCTTTTAAAAAGGACTCTTCTTTTGGTCTTATTATGTAGAATCAATGTTACAGCTGAGAATACTTGATGAATCCTGAGCACCTATTTTTGAGTAACTTTCTTTTAAGCTCAGAACTTGAACCCCCTGAAGGTCACTCAAGGAAGGTGGGCTAGCAAACCATTCTTTGAGAGATATCAAGTTAGAAATGGACAGCCAGACTGGGTCTGGGCAAAGTAGTGAGGTGGGTGAAGTCTGTTAAATGTGGCCAGATGGTAACATTTGTTCCCACCATAAGATTAAGTTTCATTTCTTTATGAGGTCTTCCCAAGTCACTTCATCTAGCAACAAACATTCATGTGGAGGTCTCCAGGTGCCCAACGTGGTCTGTGCATGGTGAGCATGGAAAATATACAACATGACCAGTGCTCGCACGTCTAAAATGAGAGGACTGGTCTGTATGGCCTTTAAGGTGCCCCCATCACCAGCATTTTTCTTCTTCCAGTTTTATTGAGATATAATTGACATACAACACTGTATAAGTTTAAGGTGTACAGTATCATGATCTGACTTACATATATCATGAAATGATCACCACATAAGTTTAGTGAACATCCATCACCTCACATAGATACAAAATAAAAGAAAAAGAAAGAAATACTTTTTCCTTGTGATGAGAAGTTGTAGGAGTTACTCTCTTAACCACTTTCATACATAATGTACCATCACCGGCATTTAAAGGCACTAAAGCTCCTTTCTCCACATAGGAGGTATTTAAATGTTAGTTTCCTTTCCCACACCCAGTCCATAGATTGCCTACAAATTAATTCAAAGACTAAATAAAGTAGAGGCAAAGAAACTAACCTGGATAGAACTGCCACAGGTAAGCACAGTAGTTCTCACAGTAACCCTCTGAGGAAGGCAGTTTTCTCCAGGTGAGGGCACAAAGACCCCAAGAGTTTGTCGTCTACCCAACACTTTACACCTTACGTAAGTAGCAGACTGAGAATTCAAATCCAGGTTTGTCTCACTCCAGTGCTTGTCTTCTTCCCACCCTCTCCCCTTACCTCTGAGCAAGTCAGGCAGTCCTGCAGGTTCGTAAATGGAGTAGCACAGATGAAGGACCACGCTGGGCAGGAGAACTTTATTATAGGACCAACCCATAGAATTTGTCTGCTTGCATTCATTTGCATGATTTCAGTCTCCTCACTTCAGCCTCACCCAGCCCAACCGTTTCCCCAGACTGTATTAGTGTCCTAGGGCTGTTGGAACAAGTATCATAAACTGAGTGACTTATAACCAGAGGCATTTATTCTCTCTCAGTTCTGGAGGCTAGAAGTCTGAAATCAACCTATCGGCAGGACATGATCTCTCTGAAGTCTCTCAGAGAGGATCCTTCATTGCCTCTTCTAGCTTCTGGGGGCTGCTAGCAATCCTTGGCATTCCTTGGCTTAGAGATGTATGGCTCCAGTCTCCACCTTCATCTTCACATGGCTTTCTCTCCTGTGTGTCCAAGGACACCAGTCATTAGATTAGGGCTCACACTACTCCATTATGACTTCATCTTAACTTGATTATATCTGCGAAGGCTCAACTTTCAAATAAGGCCACATTCATAGGTTCTGGGGGTTAAGACTTCACCTTATCTTTTCGAGCAATGCAATTCAACCCTTAGCAGTCCCCAAGAACATTTACTGCAATGTGTTTGTCCACAGAGACTTTCTTGGGTATTGGGCTCATCAGCTTTGTGTGCAAATATGATCTTTTTTACTTCCTTTGTAAATCTCACGGTATAGTCTCACCATCCTGAAGCTGTAGACTAGTATTGTCTCTTGTCTATTGTCTACAGTAGATGTGGTCGACGGTACTACAATGTTCTGTCTGCCCCAAGTGTCTTTTCTGCAGGAGAGCACTGGTCTAGGAATTATGAGATCTGGGTTAAAGTAATGGCTCTGACACTAGCCAGCTGTGTGACCTGGAATGAGTCATTTCACCTCCTCATTTTCTCATATTTAAAACAAGAGTTTGAATAGAATGCTGCCTAAGATCCTGAGACCCCAGGTCTCCTTTCCCACTGGTCTGAAATCTCCTTCTATCAGGATCTCTTTTCTGAAGGAAATAACTTTTCACATCTTTGTCTTAATAGAGAAGAGGTGGTATGTCCTTAGCACCCTCTTACTAACACTGAGCTGGCTTCACCAGTAAAGCAGAAACATTGCACTGGCATGGGTGCAGGTGGTCAAAATTTTACAGAGATGGTGAGATAGGCGTCATATGGAACAGCATCCAAGTGTGGGATTCCAGGGAGGAGCGGAGGGTGGACAGGTCCAGGGGGCAGGCCAGGGTGCATGATGATGGCCGGCACTCTGGAACCGTGGCCTAGCTCATGTGGTCTTGCTGGCCGGGTCATGCTGGGGCTTGGTGTCCAATCTGAGGTCTGTAGGAGCAGCAGGAGTTAACCTTTCTCTGTTGTCTCTGGACAAAAGTGATAAGAGAAAAAGGCCCTGCCACACACATAGACAGTCTGGTAACTCTAACCTTGAAAGAGGAAGATTCCTAACCCTGGGAAACTTTGAAGAGACTGTCCCATGGTCTATGCAAAATAAAGGCAGACCTTGGTGCTGTGGATCAGGTGCCCACAGCTAATGGAGGTGCTTTCTGCCTCTGCTAATTTCCCCTTTTTCAAAGTTATTGGTGGCTAAAAGAGACGTAATACGGGTGGGAGGAAATAATTCCAGCTAAAACTGACAATTTGGCATGGAGGGTATTATATTTCCTTCCTGTTTCTTTCTTGAAGTAGATGAAGAGGTAGATTCTTCTAGAACTTAGGAAAATCCTGGTAGGTTTGACCCGTTGTTCCTATTCTCTTTAAACTCTCACACATCCCTTGATCTGACCAGTCCTTGACCACCCCTGACCACTAGACCATTAATTGGAATACAGAGTTTCAGAGATCGCCAGGTCCAAAACCTTCATTTTGCAGTTGAGGAACGAGGCTCGGAGATGTGAAATGACTTGCCCCAAGCCACACAGCAACTTAGTGGTGGAGCCCAGACAAGAGCTCCCAGTTCTGTCTACAACACTCTTTTTTTTTTCTATTGAAGTATAGTTGATTTATAATGTCGTGTTAGTTTCAGGTGTACAGCACAGTGATTCAGTTATACATACATATATATATGTGTGTGTGTGTGTGTATATATATATATACATGTATAACTGATATATATATTCTTTTTCAAATTCTTTTCCCTTATAGGTTATTACAAAATATTGAGTATAGTTCTCTGTGCTATACAGTAAGTCCTTGTTGGTTATCTCTTTTATATATTGCAGTGTGTATGCCCAACACTCTATTTTCTGCCCCTATCTTGCTTCACCTTCCCTCACTCCCCAGAGTAAATGCGCTATGTCAAACATGCCTACTTGATTGAAATGTTGAGCGTATGTATTTTTTTAAACACCAGAATAAAATCTTTTTTCTAATAGGAAGACTGTTTTTAAAAAGCAGTGAGAAGGAAAAAGAGAGCGAGGAAGAGTGCAAGGAGGCCGAAGTGCAGTGGCTTTGCCAGTTTTACCCTTTGTTTATGGAGGTCCCTGTGGGTGGCAACGTGTCCACGTCGGACCAGGACTTGTACAACATGCATGGACTGGCCCCGTTTCATTCATCTTCCGAAACCCTTTGGGGTCATTTCCCTGATGCGGCTTTTCCTCTCACTTCCATTTGCATATTACTTTAAAGCCAGTACCATGTCATCACACGGGCTGGATTGAACCACCCCTGTTTCCCAATGTGACAGTCCCATCACGAGGAGAGTGATCTAAGTGATACACACAGCTCACAGGGCAAGGCCATTTCACAGTTTCTTCCCCGGAGCAGGAGTATGAGGTAGCTGGGGTCTCTTACCCTCTCCTAAGAGATACAAGCTTTGGATCTCAGGGAGGTCTGGTCAGATTTGCAATGAAGTATTAAGATCATGGTGACCACAAGATGCAGGCCTCAATGCTGCATGCAAATAGCTGCTATATGAAAAGATTGCATCTGAAACAGGAGAGTTTTGTGAAGGGGTATTTGGAAAAGTCAAGAGGCCTCAAGGAGCTGGATTTTTGAAAACATTTGTTGGGAGCATCATATGAAAATGTATTGATAGCATAGCAATGATGATAAAGAAGTATAAATTTGCAACCATTAGCTCGGGCGTACAAGGGATGTCATTAAAAAATATATATATTTAAAATCACATGAAATCCAGCACCAAGCCCTCTCTTGTTTGTTTGACAATACTGTCAGTTTCGATCACTATTTGTCCCCCAATCTCAGGATCACGTAATGAATCAAGGGGCTTATTTAGCATCCCTAAATTGGGGCAAGGTCTCTGAGCTTCAGTTCATTGTTTATCGATGGTCCCCTAAAGGCAGGAGCACCCCTGCATCTAGACCTCCATTTGTCCACTAGGATGTTTACTCATTCTGGGAGCCCCTTCTGAGAATCCAGCCTCTCTAGCTGTCCCTCCAGCCGTTCCCCTCCAGAGGCCTTGTACTTCCCTGGAGCCTGGCCAGGATGCAGGTTGGGGGTCTGTAATGCTTAGAGGCCCACCAATATCAACCACCCATCACCTTCCCACTTATGCCCCCGAAGAACAGGGATGACAGATGGCTAAAGCACGTTCATGGGAAACCCAGAAGCAACCAGCGATCAAAGGGGTGTGATTGTTGAAGGACATGGCACAAGGGCAGGAAGGAGAGGGAGGACATTCAAGGCTGAGGAAGGATGGGATGAAGTTGAAGGAGCTGCTCGCATTTGTCAGGGTTAGACACTGGCAGCCAAGGGTTCTGAAGGAAAATGAGGCCGAAGGCAGTTCTTGGGAGGAATTGGAAATCTTGTTGCCTGTGGGAGGTTCATGAGATTGAGAGAGGGAGGGAGGGGGGAAAAGAATGCAGAGTACCGGCAGTGCCTACCCAGAAAAGAATCTGGAACACAGAGGTCATAAAGCAACAGTTTAGCGATGTATTTTGTTTGGCCAAATTAGAAAAAAAATTTTTCTTTGGATTAGTGCCAACGTTTAAAAACGAAGACATTCCAGATAAAACTCTGGATTTCCGGCTTCTTAGAAGAGCTGGCAGCACCAGGCTGACCACATGTCAACAGATGACCAGAGCTGGGGGCTGAGCCACGGTCCCACCCAGTTTCACTCGCTTATATCACCTGTCTGCCCCCCGAAGGTGGCTGAGTTTGCATACCCACCTGTAATGTTATCTTTCATTTTCCAATTCAGAACACCTGGGAGAGAAGCTGAGAATGGCTTCTTCGTGGGCAAAATAGCAGGGCTTCTTTCTTTTATGCAGGGCATGGGACAGAGTACTGGGAATGGGTGAGACCCAGGAGGCCGGGATCTGGCCTTCTCCACTCAGAGAGCCTCTCCCCATCCTAACAAAGTTGCAGAGTTTTCAAGAGTGGTGGAGCTCCAGGACTAGTACAGGCTGTCCCTATTTTGTAAAGATGTGTCAGGCAAAGTTGGTCTGTATATCAGTTCTTTGTTACAATGAATTTTCCCAGAGAAATAATGTTAAAGGTTGATAAAGTTTTCTCATCTGGCTAGGGAGAGAATTAGATGAAGGTAAATACGTACAAAGCTTATGCAGAGCTTGTCACGTGGTAAGTCCCAGGTGGAGGGAGGAGAATGAACTTTCAAAGGTCTAGGTGTGCCTCTGGGCAAAAGAAATTTGAAATAGACTAACTTTGATTTTGGCGTTTTACCATGTCCCTTTGGCATCTTTTCTCCCGGCCACCAGTGCCACCCCCATGGAACTTTCTTCCCTAAGCCTTTCCTACGGTGCTCACCAGGGCAGGCCTGCCCTCTTCTCTAAAGTTGCCTAGTATTCCTTTACTAGTCAGCATTCCTCTTCCCCCAGTGCATCAGAGGGAAAAGCATTTGCTTTTGGAAAATATTTATTACTTCATCACATCTTCATTGTAATATTTCCCAAAGTTTGCCAAGAGCCAACTATATCAGTCAAAAATACTTGCTAAAAGTGCAGATTCTCTGCCCCCCCGTCCCCATTCTGAACTTGCTGGATCAGAATCTCTGAGGCTGGGGCCCTGAAACCTGCATATTAAACAAGCCTCGTATGCACAAATTTTCTGATGCACAGAAAATTTGGGAACCTCTGCTGGGTCCAGTTAGTGCAGTAGTTCTCAGCCAGGGATGATTTTGCCACTCAGGGGACATTTGACAACACCTGGAGACATTTTTAGCTGTCATAATGGGGGAGGGGGAGGAGGCGCTACTGGTCTTTAGAGACTAGAGGCCAGGGCTGGGGGCTAAACACCCAACAGTGCACGGGAGATCCCCCCCAACACAGAATTCTCAGGCCCGACATGTCAATAGCACTGAGGCTGAGAAACCCTGAGTCAGAGGGACGAAGCATGTAAACCTGGGCTGTGCATTAAGAGGTAATTGTGACTAAAAGAATCAACACCCAATTCAGCATTTGACTTGTAAAAATCTAACCTAACGTAGTGCTAATTTTCTCAGGCTTTCTCCTTTACCCTCTCTTAAATCCACAGAGTCTCTAAAATTACAGTTCACTCTCTTACATCCACCCAGGCAGTACTCCTTTGGCTTCCATATCAGGATCTCAGATGGTGGGAATGAGGGGGAGGGGTGCCCTACGTTGTTATGACTCAGCTGTACATCAGGTATGTTCACATTGGCAGCAGATTCGACACTCAGGTGTGCTCTGGGCTAAGTGGCATTTATAGGCTAAGTTGGTATCCTAACCAGGGTATCCTACCATTACTTGTACCTTCATTTCTATAGGGAAATGCCTTCAGGGTTTTAACAGCTGACTTACAAGTAGATCTTAAGAACCGAGCCTGTCTTGGATTGGAAAATTCCTCTAGTTAGAGGGAAGGAAGTGCCAGAAAGCAAGCAACTTGAGCAAAAAGTCTGTATGCTGTTAAGTGTAACCCCAGAAATTAGATTTTTCCCCTCAGTGTCATCAGAGAGTAATTTATATGAATCATTCACTGGGAAATGGTGAAATGTATAATTCAATTTTTTTTTTACCTAGTGCCAACTCCAGGTCCTTGAAAGACATTGTCCCTCCCTGTCCTCTCTTCTCAGTATGGCTCTTTTTTTTTTTTTAACATCTTTATTGGCGTATAATTGCTTTACAATGGTGTGTTCGTTTCTGCTGTATAACAAAGTGAATCAGCTCTACATATACCTATATCCCCATATCTCCTCCCTCTTGCGTCTCCCTCCCACCCTCCTTATCCCACCCCTCTAGGTGGTCACAAAGCACCGAGCTGATCTCCCTGTGCTACAGCATGGCTCTTTTAGCCCTGGACGCAGGACTCAGACTGATTCATTGACTACAAAGTTCTGTTTCACAGTGAGTTAAGTGATCCAAGTTCACAGGGCTCATGAGCGGTCGAGCAAGGACTAGAATTCAGGTCTCCCGACTCCCAGGTCAGGGCTCTTTTCACTACCTTTTGTGAATACGATGTAACCTTGCATGAGGAGGTTACAGTATGAAAGAAGAGCGAAGGTGTCCACACAAGTTCCTGTAATATAAGGCAGGGCATAATAGATGACACCAAAGTGACACGAGTAAAATGTGTGGGAGTGCAGGGAGGAAAGGAGACTCTTTTGAGGTGATTATAGAAGGTTTCTTGAAGGACGAGGCATCTTAACTGAGTCTTGAGAAATGGGTGGAGTTTCCATAGGCAGAGATAGAGGAAGAGCATTATAGGCAAAGAACATGACAGGGGTGAAGGCATGGAGGCAGGAAAGTGGAGGATGTGTTTGGAGAATAGAGAGTAATTGGATTCGGTTGGACAGTGTGTTAGGTATATGCCGGAGATCAGAGCATGGGCTGGTGCTCTAACAAATTTGTATAGTATCTGAAAAGTTGGGTTTTCCAACAGGAAACTATTGAAAGTTTTTTGAATAGGGGAATGACAAACTCGGAGGTATGTTTTAGAAAGATTCTATGGGCTGCAGTGCTTAGAGAGGACCCAAAAGGAGGGAGGCTGAAGAAAGGAAGCCCAGGTGAGAAGTGGGTCGGGAACAAAGGCAGTGGTGATAGAAACAAGGAAAGATGTGAGAGCCACTTGGTGAGGGAGGGCGGAGGCCGGAAAGGTTTGGGCGTCAGGGGTGAATTCCATTTCACATGTGCTGCTTTCAAGGTGACCTCAAAGCATCCAGGTGGAAATCTCCAGAAGAAAATAGAACGGTTAGGACTGAGGAGAAATTATTTTTGTTGCTGTTGGCATCAAGGCCCAGGGAATGGACAAGGCTACCAAAGGGAGAGTGTAGAGCAGGGGGAGAAGAGGGTTTGGGGGATGCCACATTGAAGTATTCTGTGGAGGAGGAGGAAGAACAGGCCTTGATGACAGAACTAGCAGCATGAGGACCAGGGTGGAGAGAGGACAGGGTCACCTAGGGAGAAGGAGGACAGAGTTCCGAGGAGAGAGAGGTTGAATGAAAGAGTGTCAAGCCCATGGAGGATTCAAGGAAGACGAGAACTGAGAAAGAGCCATGGTGTGTCCTTTCATCTTCTTCTTCTTTTTTTTTTTTCCTGTTAAAATTTCTTTTATCCTACCTACACTGTTCCTATGACAAATTTGTTTAGATAACATAACTTTATTTCTGTTCACTTCTACAATAGATATTTTCATTTATTTTTAAAACTATCTTTTACATCATGAGATGTGATTGAGATGAGAAGTTTTTTTTTTTTTTACACCTTTATTGGAGTATAATTGCTTTACAATGAATGGTGTGTTAGTTTCTGCTTTATAACAAAGTGAATCAGTTATACATACACATATGTTCCCATATCTCTTCCCTCTTGCGTCTCCCTCCCTCCCACCCTCCCTATCCCACCCCTCTAGGTGGTCACAAAGCACCGAGCTGATCTCCCTGTGCTATGTGGCTGCTTCCCACTAACTATCTATTTTACATTTGGTAGAGGGTAAGCTGTGACAAAGCGACAGAGTGGCATGGACATATATACACTTTCATCTTCGTACTCCCCCTCTCCACTAAGGTATTCAGATTCAACTGTTGCCAACCAAGCACAGCGTTGGATGCCCCACACTCCCACTCTCTCCCCTTGCCCTCTCAGTGAGTGGCATCTCCCACTTGTCCAAGTCAGAGCTACTCACTCTGTCATACTCCACACAGCCTGCAATTATCAAGTCCGGTCAACTCCACCTTTAGGACGCTTCTCACGCACATCCATTTTTCTCCACCTCCACTGCAGTTTCTAAGGTGGAGACTACAGTAGGCAGCATTTTCAGACTCCATGATCAGCTTCTGATGGAACTGTTTTACGAGACACACTTTGCAAAACTCTACTGTTGTAGCTTTCAGTTGAAACTAGGAGATGAATAATCGTAATATAAGGTGGGAAATTATATACACCTATAGAAAATAGATACATCAGTGTACTGAACTCAGAGGCAGAGACAACTTCTAGCTGGGTGGTCAGGGAAGGCTCCCAGGGGAGATGCCATTTGAGATGGTCCCTAAGGTCGGATAGAAGTCTAACCACAGGGACTATTTTTAAAAAGGGTACTCCAGATGAGGGGATGTAGATAAGGAAATATAGGTCATATATAAGAAAGAGCACTGATTTCAGGTTGGCTAGAGTAGAGGCTGCTTGGGAAAAACCAGTAGATAGTAAACTGAGATTTGAGCCAGGTTATTATTATTTGAGCAGGCCTTAAATATCAGGCTAAGGAGTCTAGAGGTTGAAGCAGAGGCATGAGGATTTATTTGTGCTAGAGAAGGGAGTGACTGGAGGTGGGGAAGCCCTTTCAAAGTTTATTACAGCAATAATCAAGGTGAGAAGTGTCTATATTAGGGTCTTGTTAGAGGGAGTGAAATAAAGAAACACTGGTAGAGACATTGTGGAAGAAAAATTTGAAGAGGGCAGAGAAAGAGGGCAGATTCCAATCCAACCTGCCTGAGGCTTTGAGGTAAAAGGCTTGGGGTGGGATGGGAGGACATGACAGTAAAAGACACGGAGGATGACAGGAGGAGAAGCAGAGTTGAGAGGGAAGGTAAGAGGTTCAATTGCCGACACGTGAAGCTTGAAGCTGCTGAGGGTTATCTAGACGAGGGGGAGGTGTCCTGCAGGTGGGCAGAGTTGGGGAGAGCATCAGGCCTGGTGTGCGCTATGTGAGTCAAGCCAAGCAATTGGGCGTCCTTATCTGACAATTGTCCCAGTGAAGCAGAGAGAGTTTAGGTGATTTTTGAGAGTGGTAAAGAATGGAGAGTTTCTTAATGTTATAGAGTAGAAGGTCCCTTCTCTGATGAAATGTTTCATATATACTTTTGACTCAAGTTAAAATTATATAAATGTGCTTTTGTGTTGTAGAGTCAAGGCCTTTTCTCTCAGTTTTATACATACAACGATTAATATCCCTTTTCATCGTTCTTGCATAAATTCTACTCATAGAATTTATATAGTTTCTCATCTACATTCCTCCTTTCAGTTTTTTTAAAGTGAGGTGAGTTCTCAGAGACATCTTCAAATCAATGTGAGTGCAGAATCAGTTTTATTTAAAAAATCTTTTAGAGTTGTCTTATCCACATCTAATTTAACACTGTTATTTTTAAATTAATTTATTTAATTTATTTTTATTTTGGCTGTGTTGGGTCTTCGTTGCTGTGCGCAGGCTTTCTCTAGTTGTGGTGAGCAGGGGCCACCCTTTGTTGCGGTGCGTGGGCTTCTCATTGCGGTGGCTTCTCTTGTTGCAGAGCACAGGCTCTAGACGCACGGGCTTCAGTAGTTGTGGTGCACAGGCTTAGTTGCTCTGTGGCATGTGGCATCTTCCCGGATCAGGGCTCAAACCCATGTCGCCTGCATTAGCAGGTGGATTCTTAACTACTGCGCCACTGGGGAAGCCCAACATTATTTTTAAAAGCATCTTGTCTTCATAAGGTCTTTCTAAAGCTTTTGACTTAATTTTCAGACAAATTATAACCTTTAAAAAGCATATTTTATCATTTTGTTTAATATCTACTTAGATGATGTGATTTCAATAGCAGTTACAACTTCCATATGCAGGTATGGCACAAATACAACGGGGTTCTTGGTCAGTCCACAATTCAAATGGTGGCAGCAGAAGATGTGGACATTCCAGTACCCTGCTGGCTGCAGCAAGTTAGTTAAGTGGCAACCAGTTAGCAGAGTTTTATTGTAGTATTGTGTGTTAACAGTATAGCAACTTGGTTTGTTGATATGTCTCACAATGCATTTCCAATTTTTGTCATCACATAGAAACGCTTTGTTACATGGTTGTAATCAGTGAGCATGTTGTCCATTCTACT
Organism: Hyperoodon ampullatus; assembly: GCF_949752795.1. NCBI lineage: Eukaryota > Metazoa > Chordata > Mammalia > Artiodactyla > Ziphiidae > Hyperoodon > Hyperoodon ampullatus. Next base: position 88,457,218 of record NC_136916.1, read on the forward strand.
TTTTTTCCTACTAAACTTGACAACAACATCTTGCCCTTGAAGAGCAAACAGCATTTAATGAATTCTGTTGTACTTAGTCTCCAAACGGTTTCTGTTCAGGGAAAATGATGTACAAAGAGTGTCCGAAGGCAAACTAGGAAATAAAAACCACAGCTAGGAATACAGCAGATATCCTGACTACCCATGCAGAATCCCATTCAAGACCCTGTTTTTAAGAGATGAAACTGAATCAGCAACTGTAAGGGTATCTCTGGGGATGGAAGTTTAAATTTAGAAACTCATCTATGGCCCTAAGCCTTTCCCTTTATAAAGAAAACCAGAAAACACTTGGGGTTTGAGTTCCCCTCACTGTTATCAACATTTTTACCAGCTTGAGACTAAGAAGGCCCTCTTTTTTTTTCTCTTAATAACATTCTGCATTTTATAGGGTGCCCTTTGCATCTCCATGCAATTTTGTAAACATTAAACAAATAGAATAAGTTTGTTACAAGGGCAGATGTAATTTATTCTCAGTAGCTTTTGTTTGTCACTTGGAAAAAATATGTATCTTTCTCAGGTGCAACAATATTAAGTATTCTACCAAAAACCAATTTGGCTTTACATAGCTATTTGTCATACTCAACAAAATGGATATATTTTAACTCTTATTTGCCTGGTGCTCCTTGGGATGCGAAGGCTTCCCGGATTGTGGTAAATGAGGTGGTTCTCTCATCTGTATTTGTGTGTGTGTGTGTGTGTGTGTGTGTGTGTGTGTGTGTGTGTGTTACACGGGCCTCTCACTGCTGTGGCCTCTCCGGCTGTGGAGCACAGGCTCCGGATGCGCAGGCCCAGTGGCCATGGCTCATGGGCCCAGTTGCTCCGCGGCATGTGGGATCCTCCTGGACCGGGGCACGAACCCGTGTCCCCTGCATCGGCAGGCGGACTCTCAACCACTGCGCCACCAGGGAAGCCCCTCATCTGTATTTTCTAAAAATGGAAAAGTCACGACTATAATAAGGAAAAAAGAGCTATGAGGACTAACTTTTCTGAGTTCTTTTTGTTTAATCTAATTTTGTTCTTTATTGTATTTTGTGCAATGTCAAAGGTAAAGCATACTCATTTTGGGAAAAATTCAATGCAGAAGGTTAAAGGTGAACACCCCTTCTGTAGGGTAATTGCCACTATTAAGTTTGTTTTGTATTCTGTCAGACTCTTCCCCTAAGCACTGCATATTTATATATACACACAGACAGACTGTGTCAACACATACTTGTTGACACAGATGAAGATTATACCGGACACCCTGTTCTGCATCATGCTTTTTTTTTGTCTCTGACTTGTAGATCGGGGCACCCTCCTGTGTCAGTACGTGCTGATCCTCTGTGGCAATGTAGTGTCCCAGAGGAGGGGCCATGCTTCTTGTCATTCCTCTATTGAGAGACAATTCCTGGCCCTGAGAGGGAGACCTCTCCTTTCCTGCCCTGTTCAGCTTGATGTCTTCTGTCCCTCAGCTGCTCTCCTCACCTGCATAGCTGCTTGCCCAAGCCCGGTTCCCCAGGAGGTGGGTGCTCCCAGCCCAAGGGGATCCTGGTCCTCAGTATAGGGACATGCTCTTCCACTTATTCTGTAGCTGGGGATGCTAAGATCCATCAAGACAGACCATTTCCCCAAGGAAAGTGAGGGAAACTTAACTAAGATTAGCCACCTTGCAACAACTCACCCCGGTGTGTGGGAGCACGTCTGTCGATGTGAGTGTGTATGTTGTTTTGGAAAGCAAAACCTGTGATTTTGTCTGATGTATTTCTATTAGGGAATAACACCAGAATTAAATAAATTCAGGTGTGCCTTTTTTGTCTGGCAATTGGTTCATTCTAGTATTCAGACTAACTTATTTAGGGCTAGAAAGGATGACCTCATGTTAGGCTCTTGGTTTCTCTTTCATCATTCAGCTCCGACTTAGCTTCTAGAAGTCAAAACTAGTCATGTGTGATTACCTTTGAACTGATGAGAGAAGGTGTGGACTTGGGGGCGATATCCCTGGGCAGGCAGGATCCTCTCCCTCCTGCCCACTGACCCGAGTCGCTTTGCTGGGGACTGCTGCGAGGCCTGGTACTTCAGCCAGGAACAGAATCTGTGGGGTGAGATGGAGGAGAACCCTGGACCAGAGGCTCAAGTATTTTTATGCTGGTTTTCTTTTGGTTTTCTGAAAGGGTGTTAAAAATGCTATTCAGGCTAAATGAAGAGATACTTGGAAAAAGTTTTTGATTTGAAAATAAAATGCCTTGGAAGTACTGAAAGTTTGAAATAAATCCTTAAAACTTTCAAAGTAGCTCTAACTGTACATCCACCCCTATCTCCAATTCCCCATCATGCACATCACGGGTAGACAGTTCATGGGAGCTCACACATTCCTGGCTGCATAATGCTGGACTCTCTGGACCTGTCTGAGTTATTTTAGGTATCTCTTCTCAATCCCTTCAAATACAGAGATGAGTTTAAAAAATATGTTAACCCATGTGGAGTAGCTCTAAGCTGTTCACTCAAAAACAAAGAAACCCTTCTTCAACACCAGATCTTAAATTCTTTATCTTTTATGACAAACAGTAATAGGTTGCAAGGTTCTGTGAAAATAAAAGGCTAAGACTTCAAGTGCCCCATCACTGTGCCTGGTCCAGTGGTAGGAATGCTTTATGGAGGGAATATTCAGAATGTACCGCACAGAGAGAGGGCAAAAAAGAGGGGAGAGAGCCATGCAGCAAACCCCAACGTGACACAAGTAAAAGAGATTCTGGCCTGGGGTGTATGGTGAATTTGCAAATCTCCCTTCAGAAAATGTAAGAATCGGATTTGCTAACTAGGCTATCAGCTATGAAGAGAAGGAGGAGAGGAAAGGGAGAGGAGAAGGAAGCGGAAGGATGAGGTGGGACATGAACATTGCTGTGGGAGGCCCCTGGGTCCTGGCAAGGAGTGAGTATTGATCCTGGAGGCCTCCAGGAAGAGTAATGTGCATACTCAAGGGTGATGTATTTATTTCTGATTTATACCCTGCTGACTTCCAGAAAGGTTTTGACGTGGCTCACCTGCTAGTGAGCTAATGCTTCCTACACACACTGAGCAACCCTGAAAAATGAGAGGGCAGAAACTCTGTGAGTCATCACCCAACTGTCTAAGTGAGCTAAGAGTGGGGCTGTTTTTCTGAATGAGGTGCCCACAGATGCTGTCAGCACCACTGGTAGGAATCCTGATAAGTCAGGCTCATTTAGTTGGCCTCACCAGGAAATCACTGAACTTTTCAGATAACTGAAGTTTCTCCGTTTAGAAGTCAGTCTTCTAGAACTTAAAATATTTTATATGGAAAACTCTGTCTAATGAAATTATATGCCTTTTCCTCTTCAGAGATGCTTGATAGCTGATTGAAAAAAAATTCTTGAGAGGGAAATGCCAGACTTTTTTCTCTAGATCTAAGTTTTATTTTTTTATAACAGTTTTATTGAGATATAATTCACATACCATAAAATTTACTCTTTAAGTATACAATTCAATGGTTTTTCATTTTTCTCAGAACTATGCAACCATAACCACTATCTGGTTTTAGAACATTTTTATCACTCCAGAAAGAATCCACGTACACATTAGGAGTCACTCCCCATCACATCTTCCAGCCGCTGGTAGCCGCTGGTCTACTTTCTGTCTCTATGTATTTGCCCATTCTGGAAATTTCATATAAATGGCACCATATAACATGTGTCCCTTTGTGTCTGGCTTCTTTCACTTAGCATAATATCTTCAAGGTTCATCCATGTTGTAGCTTGTATCAGTACTTCATTCCTTTTTTATGCCTGAATATATTCCATTGTATGGATATACCACATTTTGTTGATCCATTCATTAGTTGACAGACATTTGGGCTCTTTCCACTTTTTGGTTTTTATGACTAACGCTGCAGTGAGCATTCATGTATAAATTTTTGTGTAGACATGTGTTTTCAACTTTCTTGGGTCTATATCAGTGAGTGGACACAGATCGGAATGTAACCTCACTATTCTTCTGGTGGAAATGGAGTCTTCATTCTAATAATCGTGGTGCTATGCTGGGACCCAGGGCCTCAGAAGCTAATGAATGTGGTGGGTTAGTTGTCCTGAACTGCAAGTCCCCAGATGGCTGAGCTTTTTAAGTTTATATGTCTATTTTTTACAATTTTTCAGATTTCTTTACTCAGTCACCTATCACTCTTTGCTTTTGACAGTGAGCCAGCCTCCAGGGGAACCCAAAACTTCAATGTGGGTTTCTGAGCTCCCAAGAGGGCCACCTTTTATAACTGTATCTAAATCAAGAGTAAATGGGCTCTGAGAGTGTAGGGACCACGGAGCAGATTCAGATCTAATTTCAAAACCTGCAGCTCTGTCCAGCCATTTCACAGCTTGGAGGATAGCCACCCAAACCTATCCACAGACCTGTGATTTTAAGATTTAAATGTTGTTTGTTGTAGCCACTATGTTTTGGAGTGGCTTGTTAACAACATTAATGAGGCAATAGCTGACAAATATAGCTACTGTGAAGTCATTAAAAATCATATTTTTGAAGGTTTTTTTTGATAATTTGAGACAATGGTTATATTATAATGCTAAATTGAAATTATGGTATAATTATGAAATTATTATATAATTGAATTAATGAGATCATGCTAACTGGAAAACTCAGGATAGAAAGTTACTTTAAAAATGACATTGAAGTATATTTTTTATATATACATTGCCCAAAGGAATAAAATAAAGCATACCAACATGTCAATAATGACCATTTCTGGTTGGTATAATTATGCTCAATTTTAGCTTTTTTATTTTCTGCTGTGAAATAGGAGCTCAATTAATATTGGCTAAATAAAAAGTTGAATAAATAAATTTCCACATATTCAAAAAAAAAGGGTAAATAGGTTCTGAGTGAAGGACTGAGGTGCTTTCCTAAGAGAAAAACACAAGCATAAGCTTTAGTGTTAACTTTAAAAAATCGCTTTGGGCATTTACTTCTGTATTCTCAGCCACGTTCAGGACGTTTAAAGTTGTCAAGGATGAGACTTCCATTTTTTTTTTTTTTTTTTTTTTTTTAAAGAAGATGTTGGGGGTAGGAGTTTATTAATTAATTAATTTATTTTTGCTATGTTGGGTCTTCGTTTTTGTGCGAGGGCTTTCTCTAGTTGTGGCAAGCGGGGGCCACTCTTCATCGCGGTGCACGGGCCTCTCACTATCGCGGCCTCTCTTGTTGCGGAGCACAGGCTCCAGACGCGCAGGCTCAGTAGTTGTGGCTCACGGGCCTAGCTGCTCTGTGGCATGCGGGATCCTCCCAGCCCAGGGCTCGAACCCGTGTCCCCTGCATTAGCAGGCAGACTCTCAACCACTGCACCACCAGGGAAGCCCCGGGATGAGACTTCCATTTAAGGTGTTATTGTAAAGGCTCTGCTTTTGGGTGATAGGGATTAAACATAATCCCTATCACAACATACTTTTGCTGGTATATAGGAAAATCTATGTAGGAACTACTGAACTGATTCTAGTCCTGGACCTTTTCACAGAGCTCTCATTCAGGAGGAAGGGAGCCACAGAGGAGCCCTGAGTCCTCAGCTGCCATCTGCAAAGCACAGGTTAAAAGGCCTCTGTATCACTTTGGATTAGGTTATCACAAAGGCTCAAATAACTGGAGTTTAAATAAAACAGAGATTTACTTTTTTGCTCATGTGAAAAAAATCCATAAGTAGGTAGACCAGGGCTACATAGTGGTTCTATAGTCATTAGTAACCCAGGCTCCTCCCATCTTTGTCCATCTTTTTTTTTTTAATTAATTAATTTATTTATTTTTGGCTGCATTGGGTCTTCATTGCTGCACAACAGGCTTTCTCTAGTTGTGGCGAGTGGGGCCTACTCATCGTGGTGACTTCTCTTGTTGCGGAGCATGGGCTCTAGGTGTGCGGGCTTCAGTACTTGTGGCTCGTGGGCTCTAGAGAGCAGGCTCAGTAGTTGTGGCGCAAAGGCTTAGTTGCTGTGCGGCATGTGGGATCTTCCTGGACCAGGGATCGAACCCATGTCCCCTGCGTTGGCAGGCGGATTCTTAACCACTGTGCCACCAGGGAAGTCCCTGTTTGTCCATCTTTAACACATGGCTTCCATCCTCAGACTCACTCATTGCAATATGGCTGTGGGAGCAGCCCCCATCATATCCGTTTTCCAGGAAGCAGGAAGAAGGAAGGGCAAGGACAAAACTGGTGCGACCCCTGGCTGAGTTGGCCCCTTTTAAGTAGTTTTCCTGAAGTCCTACCCAATGACATTCTCTTATATCTCATTGGCCTCCTGGCTTCAAGGGAATCTGAGAAATGGTAGTTTTTAAGCTAGATACATTGAGGGTTCTGTTAGTATGGAAGAAAGAAAGAAAGGAAAAAAAGGGGGGAGGAAGATATAAGCAGGCAACCCAGAGTCTGTGCCCTGGCCTCCTAGGAACTCATGGTTTAGGATGGACAAGACAAAGGCAGGTCATCAAATAGTGTTACACACAGAGCTGTGCAGAACTTTACAGCTGCCTGTCCCTGGATCACTTCAAAGTGTGTAGGTGTAGATTGTTGAGAAGGATGATTTTTGGTAATGGTTGAATTGTCTATCTCAGTTCTTCAGTGGGAGGACCAGAGGACTTTCTGGAGGATATGGGATTTCAGAAGGATGTTAAAGGAAACGATGGTATGAACAGAGATCCTTTTCAGGTGTTTTGGGAATGGCTGGTCTAGAGCCATCTGTGTGGTATTACCTACTCTTCTTGGTTTCTATTTGTGTCCTCAGTGGGTGCTATTTGATGAGGTGTTCAGGACAATGGTTGGAGGTTTGGAGTATAGTTAGCTGCTGGGGAAGGAAAGAAGCTTCTTGCTTTCCATGAGAATATCAAAGCTGAACTAAACTCACATCATTAGCTATAATTGATTGACCTCTCCCTGCCTCTAGAATCTTACTTTCTGTTCCCTTTTTGTGATTAGTTACAATGAACTATATATTCTGGTAGAAAGTCATTACTTAATTTAATAACCGATGGTACTAATGAGCCACCTCATGGTAATGGACTTTAAAGGAAAGTATAGATCTTCCTGCTCTCTTTTCTTTCTCCTCAGCTAAAAATTCTGAGATTTTTTTTTTAAGTACAAGCTATAAAATAAGCAAACTGAATCTGAGAGTCTATTTGAGTTGCTTTCTGAAGGTGTCACTTAAAGAAGTCTAAAGGCATTATTTGAGTTTGATTCACAAATTTCTGTTAGAATTCATTGGGAACTTGATGTCTATGATCGTGAACAGATCAGCAAATGTCTATACTTGTTTAGAGCTTTGTGACCTTGTTCAAGTCACTTAAATAAGGGGTTGGGGAAAAATAGTCTTTTCCAATGCAAAAGTTTTATGAGTCTAGGGTTTTGTTTTATTTATTTATTTATTTTTCAAACATTGACTCGATCCAATCACAATGCTCCTGTGATTTAATTCTGAAGCAACCCTGTGGTTGCTGAAGTGGTAAGATCTTGCTGCTGTCCAACATTAACGGCGTTTCCACTTAGGCGAATTCAGGCTTGGTCTTGACTATTTAAAAGAATATTTAAGAATCTCCAAATAATATCCAGACATATGAAAAGGGCGAATGTTTCTTCCAACTTTGAAAGCTGTTTAATTTGGGTACTTGGAAGACTTTGACTCATTTAAAGAAATTATTTGAATCAGGCCTTACATATTTCCTGGGTAGTCTACACTTCTGCCTCCTGGGGACCATGATCTCACCTTCTTCTGTTACTGTCAACCTTTCTGTCATATGAGCATGAGCATGCTCAAGTCTGTTCCATCCTTAAAGTAACCTCCTCCCTTAGCTTATCTTTACTCTTTTGTTAAAATATAAAGTTCTCAAAACAAAAATAACAACAAAAGCACTCTGCTCGTTGGTTTACTTCCTCCCCTCTAGACCACCCTCTAAATATCCTGCTCTCTGACTTCTACTGCTCTGCTTTACTGATATTGGTCCACTAAAACCAACAGTTAAAACCAATAGTTGCCAAATTCCAGTGGACATTTTCCAGCCTCTAGCCTATTGGTTTTCTCAGCCGCCCTGAATTCAGTTAACAATCTCTCCCTCTGTAAAACTCTCTGTGCCCTCAATGTCCTCTGTATCATACTCTTCTGGTTCTCCTTGTACATTTCTGACTTTAGTTGTGTGTCTTGAGTGGACTTTCCTCTGCCTGTGCTTTAAATGCTGAGTGACATCAGATAAACCACTTAATTTTTTTATCCATGAAAAGTAGAGGGGTTGAAATGGATAATCTCTAAGTTCCTTTCAAGCCCTCATATCCTTTTAGTCATATTATCTGGAGTCAGAATTCACTGACTTGAGCTACAGAAAACTCTTGTGTTTCATGTACAAAGAAGTGTAATGAGAGATTTTTAACATTTGGGCTGCCGTTCTGCAAAGGCACATTGTTGGCTGCTTCTTTTTCAGAGAAATCATAAAAGCTGAAAACTAGTATGGCATCATTCAGCAGTTTATCACCAAGTGGGAGACTGACAAATGTGGTTTGTGGTTTCAGCATAACTGAACAACTGACCATTCATATAGGACTTCAGTGCCGTGACTGGGAAGGAAGGTGGCGTGAATGAGGTTCTTTGGCCACCGTGGCCTCCAGACGTGACCACACACTGGGCATGGTTACAGTCCTAGAGAGCTGGAAACCACTGTCACATGGATGCTTCTACTGTGGACATCATGTTTGACTAAACATGGCAACTGATGACAAAAATGTTGGCCTTTTTCAATTGGCCTTTTCCAGTAATACTTAATTAAATGGTACCCAGTTTTTCCTAGTAGTTTAGTTAGATGTACTGCTATCCGAGATTTCAGATTATTTATCGAGGGTAAGATTCAATTTGACAGGCAGGGGCAGGAGCAAAAGTTTAGGGGTCTTTGAGTCTCTCCTGGGATGGGTGCAGACACTGCTTGGTAGAGAAAAGTGAAAAGAAGAGAAAGTTTGATGGGGCTGCTAAAGTTTGTCTACCTTGTGGTAGTACTTACAGATGCTCTCATTTGTGAGTGTGTAGTGTTCCTTCAATAAGTGTTTAATTTTACAAAAACTCTATGTCCTGAGTCAGATTTGTGGGATTTGGGGGTATGGGCTATACTTTAATTTTTTTGAGATGCTCAGAACTGAGAAATAAGGACATAAAAGCTCAAAGCTGTAACATTTTAAGGGGATTTATAGGTTTACAGGAGAGACCATACACACACCATCATTATTAGATTATATTAAGTTCTTAATTAGACAAGGATACAAATGTATTGGTAAGTCATCCACTAAGCTATTCTGCGAAGGTGTTGCCTTGGCTATGGCAATAACCAAGTTAAGGCCATAGCCAGCAAGATGGTGGACATTTTGGACCACTGATACAGTAGACAGGGCCCTACACCATTTCTTGAGCACACACCCAGAGTACCCTCTCTGCCTCTTTGCCAGGGGCAATCCCTCTGCTGCCCTGTATGGGCTGCACAGAGCTGCTGCCCCTTGGCACCTCTGAATGAGAGCCTTAGAATACCAGATGAGCACCCAATGGCAGACCTGGGAATTACATTAGCTGTATCTGCTCAGTGATGGTGCTGGCATTTCGCCTCACCTTTGGAGCAAAGGACATCCAGCAGCACTCTCCTGGGAAGCAGATTAACTTCAGTGAGTCACTGCTTTTCCATCTCATTTATGATTCATGACCTGGGCTATATTTTTAGCTTGTATTTATTTGGGTCTGTGAAGTGGGCTGGGTGGAAGTGTTGTTTGGAAACTTACAGAAGAATGAGGAGAAATTGGCATCACACTTAATCTTAGGTGGCCTGAAATTTGGTTATAATCATCAGACATTCTGTGACCATTTATTGAGAGCCTGCTGTGTGCCATGTACTGTGCGGGACTCTAAGGATGCAAGGTAAATGGGACCCAGATGCTGGCCACCAAGAGCCCATCGAATTACGTGGGCAGACAGTGACCTAGGTAACTAATATACTGTAGCCCCTGCCTATACCTCCAGCCATATCTCTGGACTTCAGTCATACTGAATATTGAGGGCTTTTGGAGCACAACTTATTCTTGCCCTTTACTTCTTGCACATGCTGTGCCCACTGCCTCACACCCTCCCCCATCCTCTCCTTAGTTGCCCATCATGACTCACACCAGCATGCCTTCTTCTGAAACATCTTCCGTGACTCCCTGAGGCTGGGTTGGAACCCCTCCTACATACTCCCATAGCACCTTGCATCCCAGTGTTTATCACACTCCTATAAAGAGTGCTCTTGATTGAGGTCCCTTCACAGTAGTTGAGGCTTATTCATCAGCTCCCCAAACTAGGAGGCAGGTGGAACTGAAGAGGAGGGGGAGGAACAACAGCATCCCAGGATAGTCACTGACCTTTTCTGAGCCCTTCCATCACTGGGCTCAGCACCCCACCTGCATTACCTTATTTGAGCCTCATAATAAACTTATGAAACAGATAAGTTATTGTCACTGTTTTGCAGATGAGGAAACTGAGTCCTTGAGATGTAAGTTATCTGCCCAGGGTGTCACAGCTAGTACACATGCAAAGCTGAGTTTCAGACCCCGCCTGCCTGACTCCCAGAGCCCATGCTCCTAGACTCTATGGTCTGTTCCTTCTCCCCCTTCATGGTTGCCATATGGGTCAGGATAGACTAGGTCATTCTGTGTTAATAAGCAATCCCAGCGTCTCAGCGGCATAGACGATAGTGTCCAGAGCATGAGGACCTTCCAGGGAATAAGAGAAAGATTGCCTTTTTAACCACAGGTCTCTAGTTAAATGGCTGTTGGGATCAGTTATTCAGTTGTTCTTCCTGTAAGCAGCACTGCTAAGGCTTCTTCTCTTCTGAACATATTAATGCTTTGACACAACTTAGGATTTCACTGGATCCATCAGGAGAGAGTAGAGTCAATTGCTATTTCAAGGGCAACGCAATCTGAATAGGGCTAATATTCCAAATCTCATTTTCATTATGGGGGCCAGTCCTCCAAGTTAGAGGCCTTCTCCAAGAACAACAGAAAATAGCCTTCTTGATTTCCTAGGATTATACCTACACAGTGATAAAACTCTCTTAGAAGTTTCTTAGGAGACTGGGTCACAGGGCCAACACTTGCTCTTCTCCACAAAGGCCTTAGCTTGAAGCTATATTAAAATTGAATGTAAGATATAAGGCCCCCAAGGAGTTTCTGCAAAGAGCACACTGAGAATATTTTTTCATGGGGAATTCACCTTTATACGATGCAGTGTTTATTTCTGCAGAACACAAAGGGTGATCAACACCGTGGGGAACTTACTGTTTTAGGTGATGGTTGCAGCAATCAATCCTCAAGTTCCTATAAGTTATTATAGAATATAAAAACATCTGCCACCTATAGAGGATGCCTGGCTTTCCTACTCTTTCTCTTCACGCTATAATGAAAAAATATATATATATTAAAAAGAGAAATATATATATATAATGACTGTTTGGGTAGGTGAGTGGAGGAGAGATACAATGCAGTATCTTCAATCCAGAAGTTTTCAGTTCCCTGAATTCATTTTCATTTTACATGTCTCCTTGGACTCTACCCATCATGGAACATAGGGCACTGCAAGGAGGTAAGCATCACGGGGAATCTTCTCTTACCTGACCCAAGTACTGTGGGGAAATTGCACACCTGAGTCTCTTACATCGGTGTTCAACACCACTATGCATTAGCTTGTATTTTTTATAGAGGTAGGGCTTGGAGACTCCCCTAGATGGTCAACTTCTCCAGGTCAGGGAGATGACGTGGAATAGCATAGCTTTAAGCATCAAAAGATCTGGGTTCTCCATGAACCAGTCCTGTGGCCCTTGAGCAGAGCACTGAACCCCTGAGAATCAGTTTCCCATCTGTAAACGTGGTATCATACAACCGTTCAGGTTCTGTCACAGTTCACCGTGGGGATCAAATGAGATAACACTTGTGAGAACAGACAATGTAAATCGCTGTTCCTACAAAAGCTCATGACCACGTACGATGACTTTTCTGGCTGTACCCAGCAGCAGAAAGAGCCATTCGTGTCTCCCAAGACGTGGGTGTAAAGTTATTCCTAGGAGAGGTCAGAACCCTCCAAAGGCTCTCAGTGTGGACTTTGCTGCAGGGATGACCCTCAAGCTGATTGACTGTTCTGTGCTCAGGTCTGTAGGCAGGGATGAAACTTCTCTCTGTTCAAAAAAATGCCTGAGTGTAAGGGATTTTCCATGCGAGTAGGACTGTTGGTATGAGATGCTGCACAGCCACCTTGTGTAACGCAGATGGTTGTCGTACTTTGCTTGCCCACAGACAACCAGTAGTCTTTTTCAGATGAATTGAAATTTTTTTTTGGTTGCTTGTAGGCAGCTTATATCCTAGCATATTAGAGTGTCAATAAAATGCCAACCAGACCAAGATCCTTATTGCTTACCTTGGCTTCTGGCCCTCAAGACACTGTATTTGCAGGATCTTGGTTGCCCACTGTTAAAGAGAAACTTTTCTTCTGAATCAACTTAGAAATGCCCTTATTTAATTTTAAAATTCCCCAGGAGATTATATTTAAGATGTTATCAGTTCTGCTTGCCTTAGGGTAACTAGGATGGACTTTTTTTTTTTTTTGGCTGCGTTGGGTCTTGGTTGCTGCGCGCGGGCTTTCTCTAGTTGTGGTGAGCGGGGGCTACTCTTTGTTGCGGTGCATGGGCTTCTGATTGTGGTGGCTTCTCTTATTGCGGAGCATGGGTTCTAGGCACGCAGGCTTCAGTAGTTGTGGCACACAGGCTCAGTAGTTGTGGCTCATGGGCTCTAGAGCGCAGGCTCAGTAGTTGTGGCGCATGGGCTTAGTTGCTCCGCGGCATGTGGGATCTTCCTGGACCAGGGCTCGAACCCATGTCCCCTGCACTGGCAGGCGGATTCTTAACCCCTTCTCCACCAGGGAAGCCCCTAGGAATGGACTTTTAAAATATAGGTGCTCTCTCCATCTGCTGCAGGCAAAGGAGTCTACTTAGTGGGGAAAGAGCATAGAAGGTGAGGATCTGGGCCAGAGTGATAGGGTTTGCTCCCTTCACAGCCCTGCTTTGACTTGGACAGGAAACCTGGAGAGAGAGATCTTGCTTTTGGAAGGAGAAGCAGAACACACAGCTTACTTTAGAAGATTCCATCTTTGTAAACATTAAGGGCTCAGAGGATTGAAATTCCCTGGTTGCAAAGACCCCAAGTGGGAATGAATGACCAAATCCAAATTTTCAGGCTTTTGAACCTGGAGCAGAAGGAGTTTTCATCAGTGTAGATATTTGGATATAAAAAACCTGTTCAATTTAATCAACCAAAATTTATTTTGAGGGACTACTGTGTACCAGACAGTACTCTAGGTGTTGGAGAGAGAGCAATCCTGCTCTCTGCTACTAACCTTCTAGTGGGGGAGACAGACTATGAACAAACAAATACTGACTGTTGTCAGCAGTAAGTGCTCTGAAGAAAAGCAAATACAAGAAGACAAAGAATGGTGGAGAGCAGGAAAGTGTCAGCAGCCCTGTGCTCTTGGAGGGGAAGTTTCAAAGGTGCTGTAAGATCATCTAAGAAAAGGCAGTGTTAATAGACTCTCAGACATAGAAAATAAACTTATGGTTCCCAAAGGGGAAAGGGTAGGGGTAGGGAGAAATTGGGAGTATGGGAGTCATAGATACACACCACTATATATAAAGTAGGTAAACAATAAGGATTTACTGTTTAGCATAGGGAACTATATTCAGTATGTTGCAATAACCTGTAATGGAAAGGAATCTGAAGCTGTACACCTGAAATGAACACAATATTGTAAATCAACTATAGTTCAATTAAAAAAAGAAAAAAAGAGGGCTTCCCTGGTGGCGCAGTGGTTGAGAGTGCGCCTGCCGATGCAGGGGACACGGGTTCGTGCCCCGGTCCGGGAAGATCCCACATGCCGCGGAGCGGCTGGGCCCGTGAGCCATGGCTGCTGAGCCTGCGCGTCCGGAGCCTGTGCTCCGCAACGGGAGAGACCACAGCAGTGAGAGGCCTGCGTACCGAAAAATAAATAAATAAATAAAAATTTAAAAAAAAGAGGAAGAAAAGGCAGTGTTTGCTAAGACCGCTTGTGCCTCTTCCCTTGAGGCCTGTCTCACTGATCTCCCCCCTGAACTCGCTCCCCAGTGTTGCTCCCATTCCAGAGGCAGAGTCCCCCTCCCCAGTGTCCATCTGCCCAGGTTTGCATAGATTGGTGCTTCCCCTAAATGGGGACGGACTTTCCACTCCGTTCTCACACATGCAACTTCCGACTCACACCTGGCACAAGGAGGGCTTTGACCAGCTTCACTTCAGTATTATTTTAACTGGAAATATACCTCTTTAAGAAGGAACACATTACAGATGGACCAGTTAGGATGCAGGTTATTTTGAGACTTCCTGAACATTATTTCTTGGCTACTTCATTCAAATAAATTGTTTATTGCCCTGTAAGAGGTGCTGGGGATAATGATGACTAAGACTCACTGCCTGCCCTTGAGAAGCCCACAGTCCAGCAGCGGACAGGCATAGACATTTAAGCAGATAAATTGCAGCACCACTGGGTGAGTACAACCTTGTGGTGTGACCAAGATGTTCTGGGAGCCCAGAGGAAGAGCAATGAACTCTGCCTCAAGAGTGCTGAAGATTTCAAACAACTATAATCATTTCTGAAGCCTCATTCCTAGATTGATTATTCATCCATTCACAGGTATTTCCTAAATAATTTATATCAGGATCCCAAACTGCCTGAAGATATTATTTGTTGGCCTATTATTGTTGTTGTTATTGTTGCTTGATAATAGTTCTACTGATATATAATTACATTCCATACAATTCACCCATATAAAGTGTACAATTCAATGGCTTTTAGTATATGCACAGAGTTGTGCAACCATCACCAATATTAGAACATCTTTATCAACCACCAAAGCAACCCTGTAACCTGAAGCACTCCTATCACATCCCCCCAAACCTTCCAACCCTCCTTTCTAGTTCTACAGATTCGTTTATTCCAGACATTTCATATAAATGGAATCACACAATATGTGGTCTTTTGTGACTGTCTTCTTTCACTTAGAAAAGTATTTTCAGGGTTCATCCATGTTGTACCATTTATCAGTAATTCATTCCTTTTTATTGTCAAACACTATTCCATTGCATGATATACCACTTTTTATTGATCCATTCATCAGTTGATGGATATTCAGGTGTTTCTACTTTTTGGCCATTATGACTAATGCTGCTATGAACATTTGACTGCAATGTTTGTGTGAACATGTGTTTTCACTTTTTTTTTTTTTTGGCGGTACGCGGGCCTCTCACTGTTGTGGCCTCTGCTATTGCGGAGCACAGGCTCCGGACGCGCAGGCTCAGCGGCCATGGCTCACGGGCCCAGCCACTCCGCGACATGTGGGATCTTCCCGGACCGGGGCACAAACCCGTGTCCCCTGCATCGGCAGGCGGACTCTCAACCACTGCGCCACCAGGGAAGCCCCCTGGCGGTTTTAATATGCAGTCAGAGTTAAGAACCAATGGTACAGAGTGATGGGAGAAGGGGCATTGTTTAAAGAAAAGATGGGGGGTGGGGAAAGGAAGCAGTAAAGGAGACAGAGAAGGAAGAGTCAGAGGATAAAGATGGGGAACCAGAGAATACTCTCAAGAAAACCAAGGAGAGATGCTCCAAGGAAAGAGAAGGAGGTGGCTAGAGGTCAGCAATGGCAGTTTCTCTGGATAGGTGAATTGGAGACCAGAATAGGTCACAGTGGACGAGGAGATCATTGGTTTGCTCAGGGAGTTTCAATAGAGTCTTGAGACCAGAAACTGCTGTAGTTGGTTGAAGCATGAATGGAAAATAAAGAAGTGGAGACAGTGTCTCAATGTTGTGAAGAGAATGTCCTCTCCCCATTCCCCCCCACTTTTTTTTTTTTAATGGGAAAGACTAAATGTTATTTAGAGGTGGCAGAACAATTCTGCAGTGTCTTCAGGCCACATTGGTGGCCTCTACCATTGTTGAACATTTATTGCATGAAGGTCAGACCCTTGTCATATCATATTTGATATACTGTTCTTCAGTGTTCTGATTGTTTCAAAGTGTCATTCCTTCCCGTCTTATTAAGTGCAGGGCCAATGCCTTTAACCTTCTCTTGAACAATATTTCTCCATTCTCCTAGCACAGGGACAGGCACATTCTAAGGAAGGGAATATGCCATTGAAAAAAAGGGATTTAACCCTACTTAGTAATTTATAAATTGTGATCCCAAGAGGTTAAGTGGTAGGCCTTATTTAATTTTTAAACTCTAAAATAATACCATCTACTTATTTTCAAACGTAAGCAATACAAAAATGTGAAGTAAAAAGTAAAAGCCTGCCTCTCTCCCATTCCCAGAGGTAACCACTGTTAACTGTGTCTTATGTATCCTGCAGACATTTTTTTCTGAGGATATAAGAATATATATCCTTTTTCTTTAGGTCTTTTGAAGTCATCATTCTGTAAGAGTCAGGTGAAAATTTCCCATAAGTTAGCTCTCATTCCTTTTCTCTGAAAACTGCAGTAATTTCTTCTCTGGAATGCGAAACCCAAGATACACAGGCCATGAATAGGCTGTTCATCTGTCCCTGGAAGCAAGTGGCTGAAGCTCAGACAGTACAAAAATATTATGACTGCCTTGGGGCACGAAGGGAGTGCGTGAGCCGGGAGCTAGGTGAGCCGTCTGTCAGGTGCTGAATGGGAAGGTTGTCTGAGTGTCGCCACGTTCTCACCACTCCTGGATGCCTCTAATAAAGGTCTTCAGTGTCCTCTCCTCATCACAGGGTCAGGAACTAGGGAGTGTCTTCTGCCTCATGTGCTACCTCCTGCAGGCCCCTGAAGAGCTTGGATTCATGCCTGCTCTTACCATGTGGCCCCCCAGGCTCGTTACCTTCTTACACACCTGGGAAGACCAAAGGAAGAGTCAGTGGGAGCAGCTGGATGACTTTTTCTTTTTGCTTTTCCTGTTCCACAAGGCTCACACAAAGGTTCCCAGAAATGGGCTGTGGCCTCCAGAATAAGCCCTGATTCAGTCTCACTGAATACATGAAACCGAGCCAGGCACTTCCCTTTAATAGGCCTTAATTTCTTCATCTATTTAATGGAATTAACAATGACTAACCTCATAGAAAGAAAAGATAAATCATCTCTTTCATGGTTGGCCTATCCTCATGGGGCTGGGTTTCTTGAGAACAGAGAGCACGTCTTATGCAGTTCTACATTTAATAAATGAATGGGGGGTACTATCATCCCTAGTTTATACTGAAATCAACAAACTAAACTCCTCGTCCCTCAGGCCTGGACATTCAGCCACTTTCCACTTGGGCAGTCATCAGGTACCTGAATGAAGATGCAGACAGATTCTTTTCCTGCACTGCCCTCTCCCTGCTTCCTCACAGCGATGGTTTCGGAGTGGAATGGACTGAGTGGGTCAAAGGGAAGACCAGCTGCATCGGGGCTTCAGGGTCATTGTGGAAAACATCAGGCATTGCTCTTCTCCCTTCACGTTGCCCAGAGTGGGTCCACGGGGAATGTGCTCATTGTCACGATCACCTCAGGCTAGGATTCATGTTTATCACAGGGAGGGTGACAGAAGGTGTGCCATTGCTGACAGACAAGCGTGTGAAGTAAAACAGGTTTCAAGGAAGGGGAGGGGATTGGAAGCAGTGCCTGGGGCTGCCTTAGAAGGAAGGACATGAGGTGGTTATCGCCATGAAGTGTGATTAAGAACAAAACCTTGGAAGATTCCCCTCCTCCCTGTCTTCCTCTCCCGCTCTCTACTAGAAACCCCTCTCCGCATTGTTAACCAGAATCCCACCATGGCTGCTTCACTTCACTGGGCTGAGGACTGCACCATCTGACACCCTCCCTCACGTGGCTGTTGAGCTTCATCAGCCTTGGAGCATTTCTGTCCCAGCTGACATTTTTCTGCCTCTTTCTCCCCGTCCTGTTCAGATCCGCAGCCTACTCTCCTCCCTGTTGGAGTCCCCACCGTCCACTTTATCGCTCAGGGCTCTCCCCTCAACCACACCCCCCAGCCCTGGAACACCTGGGGAGTTGGGCCCATTCTCCCCACCTTCCCCTTGAGTCTCTTTCTGAGTCCTCAGTTCTGTACTCCTCACTCATCCCCCAGGATGGGGAGAACGGTCAGACCTTCACCTCCCTCTGCTCATTTTAAAGCTCATGTTGGAGCTGAACAGTAGGAGCTTTCTCCACTCTTTCATCCAGTATTTGTTGGATGCAAAATCTAGCATTCGCTGTGGCCCAGGCGTTGTCCCAGGTGTTGGAAATACCATGGTGATCATGGTCCTTACTCTTATGGTGCTTATGGCCAAGGGAATGAGGACAGATAATAAACAAGCAAATTGACAAGTAAACCTGATAGTGGCATGAAATGACAAATGAGGGACTGTGATGAAGGTGACAGGAGGGGGCCTCTGAGGCAGTGACATTTGAATTAAAACCTGAAGGACAAAAAGGAATTAGTCCTGCAGTGCAGTGGGGGAAGAGCTAGGCAGAGCTGGCAATGGAACAGCAAGTGCAAAGCCCTTGTATTTGTAAAGTGTTGGGTGTATTTGAGGAATAGCAGGAAAGCCAATGTGGCAGCAAAGTGCACAGGGGCAGAGTGACACAGATGGAGTTGGAGGGGTAAACAGGGGTCAGAAAACACAGCGTTTAAGTGTTTATGGCAACAAGTTTGCTCTGATAATAAATACCAGAGGTTTTAAGCAATCGGGGGACATGGCCTGATATTCATTTTTTAAAAATCACTCTGGCTGAGTGTGAAAACTGGAGGTGCTTCGTCACATTTCAAAAACTGTACCTGGATAGGCTGTATCACCTGGTCTTAAATTGAAAATTTACAGCTGAAGGGAAAGATGACACCACCTCTGCACTAACAAGGCTTCCTGGGGGGATTGGAGGTATAGCCTAGACCTGTTCCCCAAACTGTGTGGGGAGTCTATTCTTTCCAGGTTGAGGGATGCAGGAAATAGGGGAACAGGTGCTAAGCTCTGGAATGGGAGGAGACACGGAAAGGCAGGAAAAGCCAGAGCAGCCAGTGAGGATAGGAAAACTTTCTTTTCAGTCCACTCTCAACATGGAGCTTGGACCCTTGCAATCTCCTTTCATGACAGTTTTTTTTTTTTTTTTTTGCGGTACGCGGGCCTCTCACTGTTGTGGCCTCTCCCGTTGCAGAGCACAGCCTCCGGACGCGCAGGCTCAATGGCCATGGCTCACAGGCCCAGCTGCTCTGCGGCACGTGGGATCTTCCTGGACCGGGGCGTGAACCCGTGTCCCCTGTATCAGCAGGCGGACTCTCAACCACTGTGCCACCAGGGAAGCCCTCATGACAGTTTTGAGATGGGCTTAATACCGTGCTACATCTAGCTTTCCTTTCCTACTATGTCTAATGGTTTATTGAACAGAAATCTCTAGACATCGCTTACTTCCTTGAGGTACTCAAGCCTTGGGATGTTAAATGTGATTGGGGCAGAATAAAATATTTAAAAAAATTTTTTGTCAATACTAGACCCCGCAGGAGGAATGTGATGAACAGTAATCTGGCTGAGAATGGCCAGGTAATTGTCCTGGCCAGCACGCTGTACCCTGCACGAGGCTCTAGGCAACACTTGGTGCACTGACCTCCTCTTAGGATGTGAAATCTGTAGAATTCGCTGAGAAATACTGCAAGAAGTATCTGGGGAGGCACCCCCAGCTCCTGCTATCTTTCCGCAAGCAGAGGGAGGCTGCAAGGCTTCCAGAGGAAAGCTAAACAGGAAGCAGATCTTTTCCAAGGAGCCTACAGATCACTTTCAATCAGACCACTTGGCTCTCATAACATTTCCGAGCTCATTCTCAGAGAAACACTCTCCCTCGTCAACTGAGGCCCTGCTAAGAGGATTACTCCCACTGCCTCACCTGGCAAAGCTACACAGAAGACTACTAAGTCCCTACACTTAATGCCTCTGCACGATTCCAGAATCCAATTTTCAACTATCAGCTTGTTATTTCCTGGATACCCCACCAGTGTCTTTCAGTCAGTGGGTCCTAAACCAACTCATCTTCCCCTCTCCTGGCTTTCCTGTTTCTGTTAATGGAATCACTGTTCCCTCTGTTACCCTGGCTGGAAACATCTGAGTCATTCTTGACTCATCCTTCTCTCTTATTCTCTAGATCAAATCAACTGCCGAATGGTGTAGTCTCTATTTCCGTGATGTCACTTGAATCTGTCCCCTCCTTCCTACTGCCACCATCCCTCCTCAGTGTGAGCTGTCATTACTTCCCTCTCGACAGGAGCATCCTCACTTTTTCTTCGCCATGAACCCACCTTCATACTGCTGCTGACATAAAGCTCCTCAAACACAGACGATCCCATCACTCTCTTTCCAGCAGCCTGATGGCTCCCGCTGCTGCCACATTAAATATAAACCATCTTTTAGCTTTATAAGTCTCAATGCCTTTTCCAGTACTCCATGTTCAAGCTAAATGTACTCATTCCTGGTGTAGGATATGACTTTTTTTTCCCTTGAACCCTCTGAATAAATAAATGATCTTGCAAAAAGAAAATAAGATCTTCCTATATTACTGTCCTGTATGATCTGCACTTATATGCTTATTTTATCTCCCTAGAAGATTTGATATTCCTGTATTACCTTTAGTTTTGCTTCCTCTGATCTCTGAGCACATGAATGTATCAGGCACTGCTCTTAGAATACCTGTAGGAAATAATTTTACTCTCACAACAATTCTGACTGTATCCCCATGTTACTGTGACAAACCTGAGATGCAGAGAAGTTGAGTAACTTGCTGGGGTTCCGTAACTAACAACTGGCAGAGCCAGGATACAGATTCACATGGTCTGGCCCCAGAGCCCAAGCTCTTAACCTCTGAGCTCACATTTGTCAGGGATGACAGCTGTATTCCTGATATCATATTTTGGATTCAGCTGATGTTTTATAACTGAACTGCAGTTGAAGGCATGTGGCCATTAATGGTCAGAAATATCAATGGTAGGCTGAGTGTGCAAATGTAATTTGATATCAGGAGCTGATTTACGGTGTTTCCCAGGAAATCACTCTGAAGCTAAGAGCTATCTTTGTGCTATTTTTTCCTACTTGTTCTTTTTTTTCTTTTCTTATTCCAGTACATGGGCTGTATTGAGGTGCTGCAATCAATGAGGTCACTGGATTTTGGAATGAGAACCCAAGTTACAAGGTAAGAGAACAAAAATGGGACAGACTTTGAGGACTATAGTCTAAAGTCACAAGAGTTTCTCCCCACAGGAATTTCATGCAAGGCTTCAAAGGCATCATGGGTTTTTATTCATAAGCCTGGGAGGTACACCAAAGCCCAGTGACCTTCGATGAGTAGCTTTGCCTCATCACGTGAAAGATTTCTCAGTTGTGTGGCGGAGCATCTGCATTTCATATGAGAACTGACAAGATGATATAGTCGGAGAAATAGCTGGTTTCCCAGATACTAAATGTATTTAAAATAATGTCTAGAAATAGGACATTACAGAATCTCAGACCTGTCGAAGAAGTAGCCGAAAATAAGAACAGGGAAAAACTTTCCACATCAGCAAGCCCAAGCCCTCCCCATTTATGGCATCCCTGACACAAGAAACTCTTACTCCTTGTCTGGGTCTCCTTCCTCCATGTAAGGTGAGCTGGATGAAAGAGTTGAACCTGGGGACCCTTACCCAGGGTGGCCCCCAGCAGCTTAGGGAAAGAGCCAGAATCATTATTACACAGAGCACGAGTCAGAAGCAGAAACACAAGGCATGGTTCTTTAAGGCCAGGTTCAAAGCAAGGATGGAAAGGGGAATAATTGAGTGCTGAGACTGGTAACTGGGAAAATTGTGAGGTGAGGGGGATGAGGTGAGAGGACTGGATTTATAGGAATGATTCAGGATGAAGACTTGGGCATCTGCGGTGTGTGGTGCCAGTATGTGTCTCAGGGGCAAGCTGCAGTGCCTGTCTGCATCCGTGGTTGCAGGCCACCGTTTCCACAGGTGAATGTTCTCATTATGAAGAGAGGATAACTTTTCCTAATGCTCATCTTATGGAAGTCCGAGGCCTTGAAAAATTGTCCTCTTGACCAAAAGGTTTGGGGAAAGGAATCATACGCTCTTTAGGAGAGTCACAGTTTACAATGATGTGCAGTATTAAAGACCCTGAGAAGTCCTGTGCTATAGTTTAAAAAGCGCTAACTTCATCTTGAGATTTTCTAAATTTATTTGGCCCCAGAATTCTTTTTTTATGTAACATAAATGAACATTCCATGTATCTCTGGGGTTCCATGAAATGATCTTTAAGAAATGCTATTGTGGACTCTTGTTTACAATGCATTCAAATCTGTCTTTCCAAATTTCTCACCAATCCTTGGTATTCCCCAGGAGTAAACAGATGAAATCTAATTTTTTTTTTTTTCCTGTATTCTTGGTGCCTATATCAGTCCTTGGCACCCAGAAGAGGCTCAATGGATATTTATGGAGTAAATGCATGACTCTACCTGACTACTTTCCAGGATTTGGAAATGGCTACATCTTCCCTCCCTTTTAAGCCTTCTCTTTCACATTCTCAGGCCCTTCAACTATCCTTTAAGCGAGAGGGTTTCTAGATTACTTCCTACTCTCTTAGCCCTAATTTGGACACATTTCAGGTTTTATTTCATTCTGATGATGCTTAATCTGGAGAAAGCCCTTCCTCCAATCCTGAGCTGGTTACAGGTGGGAGGAAGAAGGTCATTACCCCAGGTGACTGGAGTGGGGATACAGGAGAAAGGAATGCCACTGTCCATACTTGAGGATGACTGATTTTCTGTTCATTCCCTCATCCATGCATTTTGACTTATTCTCCTTCACTTGAATATTTATGGAGTGCTCATTAAGTGCCTGAAACTCTTCAAGAATAAAGGATGAAGATGCCTCTGACCTCAGAGAACTTACATTCTACCTGGGGAAACAGACTATGGCAAGGAAACAAATAAAGAGACAATATACTTTCAGGTAGTTATAAGTGCCATTACTATAATAATAAAGCAGGGTAAGAGTATAGAGATGTAGTAGGTGGGCCTTTAAATTTTATTTTATTATATAGTTATAAATATACTGTATATTTACTTAGAACATTTAGAAAATACAGATAAATATGAAAAAGAAAATCACTCATAATCTCACCTGGAAATAATG
Organism: Hyperoodon ampullatus; assembly: GCF_949752795.1. Lineage (NCBI taxonomy): Eukaryota > Metazoa > Chordata > Mammalia > Artiodactyla > Ziphiidae > Hyperoodon > Hyperoodon ampullatus. The sequence continues at coordinate 88,480,510 of NC_136916.1, forward strand.
TCTACTAACAGTTTGTGCTTTGGAATAACCTTCTGATCTTCTCTTCCTTACATGTGCTTACAGTGATTTTTGTAGAAAATCTGAAAAATATTTGCTACTGTTTCTCCCATGTTGGGCATTTTCCTGTTGCTAAATATTCAGAAGAATTTTTAATTGTGGTAAAATACGTATAACAGAAACTTTACCATTTTAACCATTTTAAGTGTCCAGTTCAGTGGCATTAAGTTCATTTCATCTTGTTGTGCAAACACCACCACCATCCCTCTCCAGAACTTTTTCATCTTTTTGAATTGAAACTTAGTATATTAAATAATAACTTCTTATTCCCTTCTCCCCCAGCCCCTGGCAACCACCATTCTACTTTCTGTCTCTATGAATATGACTACTGTAGGAACCTCATATAAGTAGGGTTATATAGTGTTTGTTTTTTATGTGACTAATTTATTTCATTTAGCATAATGTCTTCAAGGTTTATCACTAGGTCAAACAATATAAATATTTTGAAGGCTTTAGATCTGTTTTGCTAGATTGTTCTGCAGAAGAACCATATACTAGTTGATATCCTCCCTCTCATCCATGTGTCTATTTTTTGTTAACTATCTGTTTTTATTTTTTATTTTATTGTTTTAATTTCTATTTTATATTGGAGTATAGTTGATTTACAATGTTGTGTTAGTTTCAGGAGTACAGCAAAGTGATTTAGTTATACATATACATGTATCTATTCTTTTTCAGATTCTTTTCTCATATAGGTTATTACAGAGTATTGAGTAGAGTTCCCTGTGCTATACGGTAGGTCCTTGTTGATTATTTATTTTATATATAGTAGTGTGTATATGTTAATCCTAACTTCCTAATTTCTATTTTTAAAACATCTTTATGAATTTGTCAATCTGTATTTTCCTACTGTTTAGTAAATGGTAAAAGACTATTTCTTTCTCTGCCATGAAGATTTGGTTCATGACTAATGTACAGATCCAAGGGAAGGTGTCTGGCATAGTACCTGGATATTATTCCTTGTAGATGTGTCTGTATGAGATTCAGGCATGGCAAACTGTGCTCTGGGCAGATTTGTGGAAGCTTGAGGGTGGCTCACTTTCCATAAACCTCTAATTCCCACCCTACTTCGCAAATATTTACTCTTCTTCCTTCTCTTAATTTTTCCTTCTTTATCTCCTTCTTTCTTTTCTCAACTTACATATATATTCACATTCAGCCACTATTCAAGTTGCTCTATTACCAATTACCTTAGATGTTATCAATATATAACTGTTGAATCAGGTTTCAAATAGTTTACAATTTGAATTTCACATATTCACAAAGTTTCATTTAACTCATAATCCTACTTAACCCAAGAAAAAAATTCAATGGACCAGTTAGAATTCTATAAGAAAGAACTTTATTTTGTGTGACCTCAGGTATCTCCTGACATTTACCATCAAGCAGAAGATTAATCAGGTGTGACTGCTGATAAACAAGTGAAGCTAACTGCCACTACACATACAAACAGGTGTATTCAGGCTGATGTCCTACCTATGTTCATTGATCTTACCATCTCTCTACTAGTTAGTACATTGTTCCAGTTAATAGAGAGACAGCAACATGAAGTTCCTGGTAATAAAGGAGGAGGCATGGTTAAGATACAACAGTTGGGTCAGTGTTTGAAACAGAGGAGAAAGATGGAGCCAAATTCTTCTCATTATGAGGGACCTTCCTGCCAATTGTTTGAGGGCTGAATCCATAGGACCTCTAGAAAACAGAGAATACTCAGAGCAGAGAAAAAGAAAAGGACAAGGAGGCCATGTACTTTGTCGGCAGTTCCCTGGATTACACCCTTTCCAAAGCTCTCATCATACTTCTTTGACTCCAGATTTATCCACTAATTCTCACCCAGGCATTTATCCACTTGACTGATTTAGGACCACATCTTCATTTTTAGTAATCTAGTGTTCATGCGAAAGGGCAAAGGAGGAGGTTTTTCCTGATAGAAAAGAGAAACAAGATGATTAAGAAGACAAAGGCCCACAGTGATGGTTGTCTCCAGAATGTCTGGAAAACAATATCAGAAGGAAATAAGAGAAGGGGAAAATGAAAATCATACTAAGGATGACGTAGTCATTCCTCTCTCCTATAAAAATGTTCTCTACATGATTTTTATTTTTTAATTTTTGGGGGAGAGTGGGAACTCAAAACTTCTACTAAGATTATCTCTGTTAAAAACTCTCATTCTACTAACGAGGAGATGAAATTTAGATTTAGTAACTTGCCCAAGGTCACACAGCTAATAGATATGAAGATGGAACTTCATGTTAAGGCTCCAGGATTAAGAAATTTTGCTCTTTGGCACTATTTTACTATGTCATGATGGTTAAATAATACTTTAATTTATTATTGTAGAGAACTGCATTAATAAGTTTTAAAATATGGAATAATCATTGAATTCCTGCTGTAAACCCTTCTTAATTGTCATGTCATCATAGGTAGCAGTTACATACAACTTGTTAATATTTTATTTCAAATTTTTGCATCCTTATTTTAAGTGAGTTTTCTTTTTTGAACTATACTTACGAAATTTTGGTTTCAGGAATAGGTTAGCCTCATAAGAATGGTTGCAGAACCTTTCCATATTTTCTGTGCTCTGCCACAATTTGAACAATGTTGGAATTATCTGCTACTATAAAAGTCTTTGGAACTAGCCCAAACAACTCTCTGAGCTTGTTAGATTTTTACCTCCATTGTCAAATCTTCTTTTTTATTAGACTTTTCAAATTTTTTTATCCGTCTTTTCAAATTATTTTATCCTTTGGTAAGATAATTTTGGGGTGATTTTACCCCCAAAGTTGGGCATTTTATCTTGATTTTTCAAATTTGTCACATAATGTTGGCCATAGTATTCTCATCTAATTTTCACATAGCCTCTATCTATGTGATTATGCTCTCTTCAACATTTCTGATTTGTTTGTGTGATCTTTTAAAATTAGATTTGCCAGAGGTTTATTTTATTGCTCTTTTGAAAGAACCAGGCTTAGTTTTTATTATTCAAATCTACTTGGTCTTTGGTTTTCTAATTCATTTATTTCCTCTTTGTCTTCAGTATATCTTTCCTCCTTTTTAAGTTTATTTTACGCTGTTCTTTCTTTAATTTCTTAAGATTATTCTTTCATAATTTCTTTATTTTTATTTTTGTCTTTGAGTTTTATTGAGATATAATTGATATACAGCACTGTATAAGTTTAAGGTGTACAGCATAATGATCTGACTTACATACATCATGAAATGATCACAATAAATTTACTGGGCATTCATCATCTCATATAGATACAAAATTAAAGAAATATAAAAAAATGTTTTTCTTATGATGAGAACTCAGGATTTGCTCTCTTAACAACTTCCATATATAACACTCAGCAGTGTTAATTATATTTATCACGTTGTACATCACATCCCTAATACTTATCTTATAACTGGAAGTTTGTACCTTTGACTCCCTTCCTCTAATTCCCCCTCCACCTTCAGCCTCTCGTATCCAAAAATCTGACCTTTTTAATGAGTTTGTTTGTTTGTTTTTGCAGTGTAATTGACCTACAACATTATGTTAATTTATGGTATACAACATAGTGATTCGATATTTCTATACATTTCAAATTGATCACCATGATAAATCTAATTGCCATTCATCATGATTTTTAAAACAAAGATAAAGAAAACAAAAACCTCATTTGATCTGAAACACACACACACACACACACACACACACACACACAAGAAATCATGTCACTAAAACCTAAAGCCCACTCCCTCCCTTGCATAAGCATCCACATCATGCAAAGAAGAAAAAAATCTTCCCTTTCCCACTAAGGATGCCTCTTTGTGTCTTGGTGGGAAACTACCTCCGATACTGAAGGAGGAATAAATTATACGTCAGGGTAAATGCAATAAGTGGAGCTGGTGGGACAGGGCTTGGTTTTCAACCCTGAAGAACAGAACTTCATAGGAAACGTGGAGGGAACATTTAGTTCATCACCACAGGACATAATTTACCCCAAGGGCAGGGCACATTGCTGGTGGGAGGAACCTCCAGATCATTGTCTTACTACACTGTCCTCTTCCTGTGTTTATTGCCTTACATTTGTAACTCATCCATGGTAATAAAATCAGCCAGGCTAAGCGCAAAGCACCCAGCACAGGATCTGTCCATGCCAGGCTCCAGGACAGCTGGGAAGCAGCAATTCTTGGTGAGTTATTAGCCTCATTCCTGTGACGGCCACCCCTTTGGGGGTGGGGGTCTGTGAAGGAAATGGGGTGTGGTTAGAGAATGAGTGGTGAGTGCTTCCTTTTGGGGTCCTGGCTTCAGATTCATTTTCTCTAACTGATCATAAGGGATCTGCCCCATTCCATTCCATGGTGGGGAGAAAACCCTGAGTAGTGGTTTTTGGAACTGCTCCTGTAGACAGTAAGCAGGCTGTTTGGGTGATTGGTAGTAGGTAAAGCAGCAAGGAAGCATAGTTCATAATTCAGAGGATGTTGTAATTGGAGTAGTTTCCTGTTTGAAATGTTATTGCTCCTGAGCCCTGATTCTGCAAATTTAATTCACTGTATTGAAATTTTGATTCTTTGGCTTCAACAGGACATTAAAGGCAGCTCTTCAGAGACAAATGCATAATTCTGTGTGTGCGTATGTGTGTGTCTGTGTGTGTTAGCAACTATTAGATGCAAAGCAGATCCAAGATGCAGCTGAACATTTACCTAAAGTCCTGTGGATGAGCTTTATAAGAAATGTGAACATCAGGAGGGAAAGTTTTAAGTATTCTGTAGAGGTCAAATATCTGCATGCTAGGTGGCTAAATTAAGATATCAATTTGTTTGAAAATAGGCTGGCATTTATGTAAATTTCCTGAGGAATGTATGAATGAGATTGATTGCAGCTATGCATGGATAAGTGTATCAATGTAAAACCTGGAGTAACTGTCCGGCATGTGGTGTGTGGGTTCTGTGTTGACCTGTGAGGAGACCATGCAGTGAAGTGTGGGATTGCAGCTCACATGGCAAGAAAAGTAAAGACAGCAGAGCTGGGATAAAGGGCCGAGTTTATTAACTTGCCAGAGTTCTAGTTCATAGTGGTCATGCTAAAAATTGAAAACGAGCACTTGCTGAGGCAGAATGTACGTGGTTGGATAAAACAAGTTCATCGTTCATTGGTCAGGAAGGAATGTAAAGGCCCCAAGAAGGGTCTGGGGTCCCACGGTCAAGGCTTATGACCTTTATCAGCTGGTGAGAACAGTTACAACACATAACAGTCAAATTCTCCTCGGCAGGCACCAGTGTGAGTGGACGTACTTCCTCCCACACACCTGGGGACATCAGGGAGCCCTCATGGAGGTTTTGTGTGGCGTGTGTCTGAATGTGTGGACAGTGACCACCTCTGCTAGCTTCAAGCTATGCTACTCCTGGTTCCTCACAACCTCGTTAGGACTGAGATCTCGCTTCTCAGGTATCTGAGATGAAATAGCCAATTAAATTCCTTTTAGAAGTCTTCAAAGATACAGTAATTTAAAAAAATTCCCAAACTGGGACTTCCCTGGTGGCACAGTGGTTAAGAATCTGCCTGCCAATGCAGGGGACATGGGTTTGAGCCCTGGTCCGGGACGATCCCACATGCTGCGGAGCAGCTAAGCCCGTGCACCACAATTACTGAGCCTGTGCGCCTAGAGCCTGTGCTGCACAGCAAGAGAAGCCACCTCAATGAGAAGCCTGTGCACCGCAATGAAGAGTAACCCCTGCTCGCCACAACTAGAGAAAGCCCACGTGCAGCAATGAAGACCCAATGCAGCCAAAAATAAATAAATAAATGAATAAATTTATTACAAAAAAAGAGTTCCCAAGCAGTTGGGAAGGATTCTGATAGCATGACAGAGTCAAACCCACAGAGAGAGGGTGTGAAAGTCAAGGGCACCTTTTCCTTAGAGTCACTAGCACAATGTCTCTCACATGCAGATGCAGTTACTATTTGAATGAGCACAGGTGAGGCCAAGAAGTATAGTTACTAAGGCAACCCACAGAATGGAAAAAATATTTTTAAGTCATATATCTGGTAAGGAATTAATATTCAAAATATGTAAAGAACTCCTGCAACTCAACAACAGGAAACCAAACAACCCTATTAAAAACTGGGCAAAGGAATTGAATAGACATTTCTCCAAAGAAGACACACAAATGGACAATAAGCACATGAAAAGATGCTTAACACCACTAATCATTAGGGAAATGCAAATAAAAACCACCATGAGATAGTACTTCACACTCATTAGAATGGCTATTATTAAAAAAAAACCAAAAACAACAAAAAACTAGAAAATAAATGTTGGCAAGGTTGTGGAGAAATCGGAACTCTTGTGCATTGCTGGTGGTGATGTAAAATGGTGCAGTTGCTGTAGAAAACAATATGGCAGTTCCTAAAAAATTAAAAATAGTGTTACCATATGATCGAACAATTCCACTTCTGTGTATGTATCTAAAAGAATTGAAAGCATGTATTCAGACAGATATTTGTACACACATGTTCATAGTGACATTATTCACAAACTCAAAAGGTGGAAGCAACCCAAGTATCCACTGATGGATGAATGGATAAACAAAACATGGTATATACATACAATGGAATATTAACCTTAAAAAAGAAAGAAATCCTGCCAGTTGTGACAACACAGATGAACCTGAAGGGCATTATGCTAAATGAAATAAGCCAGACAGAGAAAGATAAATACTACATGTTATCACTTATACGTGGAATCTTTTTTGAAAAAGTCCAGCTCATAGCAACAGAGAGTAGAATGGTGGTTGCCAGGGACTGGAGGGCAGGTGGGGAAATGGAGAGATATTGGTTAAAGGGAACAAACTTTCAGTTATAAGATGATTAAGGTTTGGTGATCTAATGTATAACATAGTGACTATAGTTGATAATACTGTATTGAAATTTGCTAAGAGAGTAGATTTTAAGTATTCTCACCAAAAAAAAAAAAAAAAAAAAAGGCAAATGTGTGAGCTGATGCATGCGCTAGTTAACTTGATTTTGGGAATTCTTTCACAATGGACACATCTGTCAAACTATCATGTTGTACACTTTAAATATATTATGACTTTATTTGTCAATTATACCTCAGTAAAGCTGAAAAAAAGGAAATTCTGACACATGCTACAACATGGATTAACCTTGTCTTAGTGCATTTGGGCTGCTATAACGAAATACCATAGATTGGGTAGCTTATAAACAACAGATATTTATTTCTTACTGCTCTGGAGTTGGGATATCTGAGATCAAGGTGCCATCGTGGTCAGGTGAGGGCCCTTTTCTGGATCACAGACTTATTGTATCCTCACATTGTAGAAGGGGCTAGGGAGCTCTGTGGTACCTCTTTTATAAGAACACTAATCTCCTTCATGAGGGCCCCACCCTCATAACCTAATTACCTCCCCAAAGCCCCACTTACTAGTACCATCACCTTTGGGGGGTTAGGATTTCAGCACACAAATTTTGGGGAGTCACAAACATTCAGCACAGTGCAGGCCTTGAGGACATTGTGCTAAGTAAATAAATCAGTCACAAAAAGACCAATACTGTATGATTTCATTTATATGAAGTGCCTAGAGTAGTCAGATCCAGAGATAGAAAGCAGAATGGTGGTTGCCAGGGGTTATAAGGGGAGGGAGTTAGTGCTTAATGGGTACAGAGTTTCAGTTTGGGAAGGTGAAAAAGTTCTAGAGATGGATGGTGGTGCTGATTGCACAACAATATGAATGTATCAATACTTAATGCCACTGAACTGTACACTTAAAAATGGTTAAAATGGTAAATTTTATGTATGTATGTTTTACCACAATTTTTTAAAAGTATCAGTTACTAGATGAGTTATATTTTTGAAGTATTCAATGTAGTCTGTTTATCTTGCTGAAAAGTTGCAAAGCCAGTAAGAGCAGGACAACTGAAGCATCAGGGCCTATTGTCTAGCAGGTGCCACAGCTGAGAGTATTAGGGAAGGAGTGCATAGTGGCCTCTTCTAACTTCTTGACCGGGAAGCCCAACCAAAAACCATGCTGGCAGAGAGGGCTACTGCAGGACAAGAAGCGAGAGTAGTTAACAACAGCTGACATTTGTTTTGCTTGCCCAGGGCTTTTACATTCATGTTCTCTTATGAACCACACAATCACCCTGAGAGGAAGGCACTGTAATTCCCCATTTTGAGCAGGGGGAAGCTGAGGCTCAGAGAAGATAAGTGACCATCCCAAGACCACACAGCTCTTTTGCTGGGCTCAAACCCAGGTACTCTTTTTTTTTTTTTTTTTTTTGCGGTACACGGGCCTCTCACTGTTGTGGCCTCTCCTGTTGCGGAGCACAGGCTCCAGACTCGCAGGCTCAGCGGCCATGTCTCACGGGCCCAGCCGCTCCACGGCATGTGGGATCTTCCCAGACCGGAGCACGAACCCGTGTCCCCTGCATCGGCAGGCGGACTCTCAACCACTGCGCCACCAGGGTAGCTCAAAACCCAGGTACTCTTAAACCAAATCCTGTCCCTATGGCACTTAATGTTTCCTAGTGACATTGCTTTGGTTTGAAGCGAAGTAACTGCTTTTATAACTGTGAATAGACTAAGACACTGGGAGACAATTCAGGCAGTAAAGGGAAGCCTGAGTCATCTTTATCCACATTTTTTTTTTTTTGGCTGCGCTTCTCGGCTTGTCGGATCTTAGTTCCCCGACCAGGGATTGAACCCAGGCCCCCTGAGGTGGAAGCACAGAGTCCTAACCACTGGACCGCCAGAGAATTCCCCTGAGTTGTCTTTAAAATCACTTCTAGGGCTTCCCTGGTGGCGCAGTGGTTGAGAGTCTGCCTGCCGATGCAGGGGACATGGGTTCGTGCCCCGGTCTGGGAAGATCCCACATGCCGTGGAGCGGCTGGGCCCATGAGCCACGGCCACGGAGCCTGTGCTCCGCAACGGGAGAGGCCACAACAGTGAGAGGCCCGCGTACGGAAAAAAAAAAAAAATCACTTCTAACTGAGAGAACAGCACAGCTATGATCATTACCATCGCTGATGTCAGGTCTCTGTGGAACATCTAATTCTTAACATTTTTTCACTATTTCTTTCTGATTATAAAAATTAAATGTGGCTTATTGTGGGAATTGGGAAGTAGGGTAAAAGAAAAGAAAAAACAGACAAATCACTGGAGGTAATCAAGAGTAACAGTTTGGTATAAGGTTTTTCCAGTCATATGTTTGGAAAGTAAAGTGAGATTATATGGTGCTTATTAATTTGTGATGTGTTTTTATCATTTATTATGCACATTTTCTAGGTCATTAAGTATGACCAGTACTTGCTTTGACCTGAGCTTTAAGGTGGCAGAAATAATTTTAAGTGCATCTACTTGCCATTGGTATATTTATTGAGTCTTCTGGCTTTAAGTAGCAGAAAATGACTCTGCCTAGCTTAAGCCAAAAGGGGGATTCTTGAAAGGATATTGGGGCAGCTCATGGAAGCTGAGGAGCAGTGAACAGTCAAACCAATAGAAGGATATGGTCAGGGCTGCCGAGGCCTCAGCAGCAGGAGTGCAGAGACTCCCCATCTCTGGTTTTCTCAGTTCCAAATATCAAATTCCTAGGTAGGATGGTGATTGGGGCCTAATCCTGAGCCAGTCATCTTTGGCCAGGGCAGAGTTGCACTGGGGCAATATGGTAGTTCTGTAACACTCATATATTGAGAAGGGCATTTGCTGGGAGGAGGAAAAAACAGCTTGTAAAAACAGCAGTAGTAAATGCAGTAAAAAATGGATTCCTACCTCAAAGAACACAATAGATGGATTTCTTCGAACACCTTAAAAAAAAAAAGATTGAGAATATATAAATCATCCCCCAAATTCTTCACTAAAATCTAAGGGTTGCAAAACTGTTAGTCAAATGTTTGACGTTATTATAGTTAGTGCATTAATTTTTGAACATAATTCAATTGAGCTGTATGTTTAAGTAGTGTTTGGATATTTCAAGAAACTTTGAAACTACACATATAGGTACTGTATATGTTTATGCCTTTTTATAGGATGTAGGGCATTGTTTTAGTGTTTTTGAGATATTTATAGAGGTTTATAAAATGGTCATTAGTTTTGTTTTACAACAGGCTGTTTACAGCATCTATATTTGATTTGCTGAGAAATCCTTGGTCAGGAATGAAACTCCCAATTACAGTATATTTTCCATGGCAAATGTGATCCACTTTATGAAATGGTTTCTAAAAATATGTTGCAGCTGAAATCAGGGCCTGCTAATTTATCCATATGAATCTATAGAAACTTACAGATGTGCAGATATTATTGTATGAACACACACACATGTACACTCTCTCTCTCTCTAACAGGCAATATACACACATTCACTGACCTAAGTGAGAAGAGTTAGCTATCTGTCCATGTCTAAGTATGGATTATAGTGGATGGCCTCAAGAGTTTGAGGAGAAACAAATTAATGCAGAGCTTAAAATGCATGAATGTTAAAGTGTATGCATTTGGGGGTGACCCCAGTATTTTTAGCTTCAATTACTAAATGAAATAGCTTTTTTCCAGTGACTTTTTCCCCCAGGCCTTCTCTACCATGCAGAGTTCAGTTGAGAATACTTTCCGGTATCTCCCTTTTGTGGCCCTCTTTGGTTTCCTTTAGAAGTCGGTACTGGATGTTTGTAACACCCCATGCATTTTCAACTAGACTCTGTGTAAATGTCTCCAGGACCAAGAAACGGGGTTTCTAATTTTGATTTTAATGGACATAGTGGTCAGCTCCTGCTATGAATAATTTAACAATGCAATAGAATAGGCCTTTTGAACCATTGCTCCTGGAAACACCAATACTGTGGTTGCACAGGAGCTTCCTGAAAAAGTCCAGAGTGGGCCCCAGAGTGTGCCTGGCCTAGAAGGCCTTGGGTCCCTATGGTCCTTTTTCAGTGGGGCAGTCAATTGCAAGGGCTTCATCATCCATCATCTTTGGGCCTTAAGGTTCTCCCTGGAAGCCTATTCCATGGGCCTGGTAGGTTGCAGAGCCACAGTGACTGGGACATAGTTGGATCAATAAATATTTATTGGTTAAAAGAGAGGTTTCAGGGACTTTCAGGCCTAGATCACATTTCTTTAGATGACTCTGGAGGTCTTGAAGGTCACTGCTAATAGTCAGAGAAAAGCAGAAAAGACCTAGATATTCTACAAACATGGAATCTGGCATCCTGAACCAGACCAAATTCCAGAATGAGGAGCTCTTAGACAATTGGGTCAGGTCCCTGGCTCCATGGTAGAGCGTCTGGCACATGGACCCCATTCATATACATTGTTGAACAAAGGAGTGAAAATAAATTCACTGAAGATACTCAGTTTGATTCAGAGAGCCTTGGGGTCCAAGGAGTTGATTCAGATGAAGAGAAGGATTTCTTGATCCCAGGGAACTGGCTGTACTTCAACCTCTTTCTAGTTCAGGGATTCAAACATGGTTTTCAACTTTTAGGAAGCAGTCTACAGAGCAGTTTATTATTAATTAATAGCTACGGTCAGCATCATAAAAGTTAACATTTATAAAATATATTACTAGTAGTCCTATTTTGCGCATGAGGATACTGAGACTTAGATAAATTATGGAACTCCCCTAGCAAGTTAATAAGTGGTGGAACCAGTAATCAGGTCTGCCTGACTCTTTTTTTTTTTTTTTTTTTTTTTTGCGGTACACGGGCCTCTCACTGCCATGGCCTCTCCCATTGCGGAGCACAGGCTCCAGACGCACAGGCTCAGCGGCCATGGCTCACGGGCCCAGCCGCTCCGCGGCATGTGGGATCTTCCCAGACCGGGGCATGAACCCGAGTCCCCCGCATCAGCAGGCGGACTCCCAACCACACGCCACCAGGGAAGCCCTGCCTGACTCTTGTGTACTATGCCTCAGTCAAAATGAGAGAATTCTAAGGAACAAAACTCAGGGAAATGCTGAAAGCCATAAGTGACAGAATAAGGAAACATCCAAACCTCAGGTTAGAATTTGTCCTAGGTTCAAGATACCAGATCCCTTGTTTGTGAGTTCTCTCTGGAAGGGCCTTCATAAAGATGCTCAAAAGTATGTAGGTGAGGATACTTTTAGTATCCTTTTCTGATCTCTACTAAGGAAAAAAAATATGTGTCAGACAGTGGTTCTCAAACTTCAGCACATGAGAGAATCAATCACCTGGAGGGCTTGTTAAAGCACAGAGTGTTGGGCCCCATTCCCAGAGTTTTGAATTCAAGAATTTGCATGTCTGACAAGGTTCCTGGTGTCGCTTATGCCACTGGTCTGGGGACCACACTTTGAGAACCACAGGTGTAAGGGAACCCTATCAGTGGTTTCAAAATGAGTTCTCTAGTTGGACCACGGATCATATGGAAATCCCTTATTTTTGAAAAGGTGGATCCCCAGAAAATCCCCAAAAGCATCTGGAGGTTATTTTTGCTTTTAAGAAAGGAAAAGGGTAAAGCCTAGGGAATACCAGAGCAGCGAGTTTTAATTCTGATATATGTATGTATGTATATATATATACATATCTCCAGAAAAATCAATGTTACAGTTCCTTTTAGGAAGAGTGAACTAAATGGGAAGCACTCAGAATTCATTAAAAACTAATCTCAGCCTGAAAGACTTTTCTTTGATAAAAAGAGAGCTTTGTGGCCAAAGGAAATACAGGACAGTTGGCATGTCTCTCCACCTGCCAGGCAGATTTGTTCTGTTTCCTGTCAGGATTCTCCTTAGGAAAACTGTGAAATGCCTAATGGAATAAATGCAGGCTCTGACCCCTTTTCTTAAACATGAGTTGGAGCTTGCAAGAGCTGCACCTACTCTAGGAAAATGTGCATTTTCACGTATGTTTGATTAATAAGAGGGTGGATCTTTTTTTTTTTTTTTTTGCGGTACGCAGGCCTCTCACTGTCGTGGCCTCTCCCATTGCAGAGCACAGGCTCCGGACGCTCGGGCTCAGCGGCCATGGCTCACGGGCCCAGCTGCTCCGCGGCATGTGGGATCTTCCCGGACCGGGGCACAAACCCGTGTCCCCTGCATTGGCAGGCGGACTCTCAATCACTGCACCACCAGGGAAGCCCGAGAGTGGATCTTTTTGATCTGGATAATCTGAGCCACTTACGAGGATTTTCTCTGATTTTTTTTCACTGTCAGCTGTGACAATGCAGATTCTTAAAAAGGAAAGACATCCCCTAGTTAAGTGTTTATGACAAAGTAAAGTAGCATAATTCTGGCAGCAGCTCATTAGCAGGACTTAGGCTGGATCTAGAAACAGACTCAGATGGAGAGTCAAATGCAAAAGGTTTGCTGGGCAGAGTCTCAAGATCAACACTTGAGAGAGTGAGGGATACAGGACTAGACCTGGTGGGGCAGGCAGGGAGGCTTGAATAGTGATGCTGTCTCAACAAAGGCTTCAGCAGATCTCGTGGGTAAAGAGACCCGGCCTTCAAACCCCGTATTGGCTTGTCGTTGGTGCCTACTGCCTCCAGGGAGGGACATATCTGTGGGCTAGGTAACTGCCTTAAGGAGAGGAGAAGTTCTGGGGAAGGAACTCAGCTGTGAGCTATTAGCAGTGAACACTCCAGCAACAGGGGCAATGACTACCTTTGTTCTGAAGGGGTATCTGGTTTATACAGGGGGACAAGGATCGTACTTTGTTTCAGTGCCATAGAGCTGTCTAAATATTTACATATTGAACATTCAGTATATCCAAGGCAGGTACCATGGGGTATCTAAAGAAAATCAGATAAGCATTCTGCCTTTATAGAAATGTGAACTATCCATTACTACTTGCATAATAGAAATAATTGGACCTCTTCTACAACATGTTATTTATAACATTCCAGTTATAACCATAGAGTACGCTGCTGGGTACTAGGTATTGTAAAAAGCAGGTTAGACCCAGTTCTCAAAGCAGACAGACATTTTAAGGATAAAGCAATAATAATGGCTGACATTTACTGAAGCCTTGTTCAAAGCACTATTATTATTCCCACTATATAAATTTAAGAAACTGAGACATAGAAAGCTTTAAAAACTTGTTCAACATGACAGAGCTTATAGGAGACTGCTAGATTTTGAATTCTGGCTGTCTGATTGCAGAGCCCACTCAATGAGCCTTTCTTCATTCTATTATCATAGAAGAGTTATAGATAAATTAAAGTGCTCCACTTTTTTCCCTTTTAACAATTATGTATAGTAATTTTACACTTTTGTTTATTTCTGTATTCCTGCAAGCACTTTGTACTGTATCATGCACATGATACCATGCCACTTAATGAAACTTAGTTGATAGAAAAAAAAAAGAAGAAGAATGTCAGTTCCCTCTCCCTTCACTGAATGCTGGTAGGAGAAACAAAGAACGGAAGATGATAATTAACAGTTGTAGAAGAAGTTCCATAATCCTTATATTTATACAATAGAAGACTCATTTCTTATAAAACCCAGCTTCCTGTACCAAGATACTTAGCAAGACCAAGTCCAAAATATGTATAAATAATCTTTGTCTGTGAAGATTAAAAGGTTGTGTTCTAATGGTTTTTCTGCCATGTACAAGCTAATAGCTGACTGTGACCCCAAGGCCTCTTACATTCCTTTCTGGTTTGCTCCAGAAGAAGGGTGAGCAAATCACCTGCTACCTGATTTTGATTCTGCCACCTTTTGAGCCAAGAATGTTTTTTGACTTTTTAAAATGGTTGGGGGAAAAATATCGAAGAAGAATATTTTGTGACATGTGGAAATTACATGGAATTCACATTTGTGTCCATAAGTGTTTCTGGCACACAAGCATGCCCATTCGTTTATGTATTGTCTGTGGCTGCTGTTCAAGCTACAACTGCAGAGTTGAGTTGTTGCGACAGTCTGTATGGCTCTAAAAGCCTAACATTTTCAATTTCTGGTCCTGTATAAAAAGGCATGCTGACTACTGCTATGAAGAGATTCTCAACCTGACTTAGCTCTGTTGGAAGCACTTCCAGTAGTCCCACCCTCACCCATTAAATCAGAATGTCTGGAGATGAGACCCAGTCATCAGGATTTGTTAAAGCTCCCCTGTGTTTCCCCAATGTGCAGCCAAGGTTGAGAACCACTGCCTAGAGCATGAATACATTTCGAGGGGCAGATGGATTAGGCTTCTTAGCATACAGGCTGCCAGATGGGAGAGAATGCAGGTCACTTATCACCACCCATGTGTGCAGGGGGTCATGTGAGCAAAGATGTTCAGGACCTCCAGATGCCCTCTGGTGAAAGCCCTTCCCGTGAGGAGATAGCCAGGATAAAGGGGACAGAGTGGACAGGAGAGGATTATACCAAATATCTTTCCCAGCATATTGACTAAGTTGAATACAAATTTCTCGCCGAATGGAACATCATCAAATGTGCAGGTAGTGTAGCCTTCCCTACCGTAGCTGCTAGGAGCAGGTGACATAATTCCTTAGCATCCACTAATACAACCGTCTGGTTGAAGCTGTAGAGCACAGAACCAGTCATACTGTGCAGTGAGTTCAAGTAGAAGTTCTAATCCGCTGTGTGGTCCTTGAACTGATCTGCTTCAGAATCACCTGGGAGGCTGTTAAACTACAGACCTATAGAATCAAAATCTCAAGAACAGTCCCAGGAATCTGCATTTTGAACCAGCATCCCAGTTAATTCTTAAGAACTTTGAAGTTTGATCACCATGTACCTAAATGGTTATCTCAGTGAATTCTTAGCAGATGTGCATGCCAAAGTTGTCCGACCAGTGGATTCAACTGACTAAGCCAGTTACTAATTCCTTCCAGAGGCACACACACACATTTTTGAAAAATGGACTTACCAGATAAAATCTATAGTATATACACCAAATGGCCCATAAAAGAAGGAGTTATGGGGCTTCCCTGGTGGCGCAGTGGTTGAGAGTCCACCTGCTGATGCAGGGGACACGGGTTCGTGCCCTGGT
Source organism: Hyperoodon ampullatus (assembly GCF_949752795.1). Lineage (NCBI taxonomy): Eukaryota > Metazoa > Chordata > Mammalia > Artiodactyla > Ziphiidae > Hyperoodon > Hyperoodon ampullatus. Next base: position 88,496,507 of record NC_136916.1, read on the forward strand.
CTGGGAAGATCCCACATGCCGCGGAGTGGCTGGGCCTGTGAGCCATGGCCGCTGAGCCTGCGCGTCCGGAGCCTGTGCTCCGCAACGGGAGAGGCGACAACAGTGAGAGGCCCGTGTACCGCAAAAAAAAAAAAAGGCGTGTTTTTTTTTTTTTTAAACGGTGGTGGAAGTCATACACTCATTCTACCCATTATTGTCTTGCTCAGCATTATAGATACCTTTGGCAAACTGTTTTAAGTATCTTAAATGGCACCAAATCTTCCTTTTTTGAAGATAGGCCTAATTTTTGGAAGTAGATAAACATCATTTGGAGTGAAATGCGATGAATAAAGTGGGTGATTATGTTGGATCTGTTTTGGTTTTTTAAAAAATGAATTTTGATTCTTAAGTGACCACACTGTATGATCAGTACACTCTTTAACCCCAAAAGACATGCCTTCATAATATTTTAGTATATTTTGTCTAAAACAGAGTTGTTTTAGTTTATTCCAAGGTAAAGGAGAACAGTCCTTTGGATTTACCAATTCCAGTGTGTTTTGTGTGAAATCAACCCCATTTCTCTGTTGTCATTTCATATTTGAAGGTGTATAAGCCATCAGTATGGGGGTGTGTTTGCATTTTGAAATATGTGATTCTATTACAGGAAAACATTGTGGGGATAGGAGAAAATCAGCACTTCATTTCTGTTTACTGGGGAGATACTTGCAGGGGAGGTGCCATCCTGGGGACGGGATGGTCTGTCACTTCATTAAAGTGCAGTTGATGGGTCAACCTTTGCATCAGAGCCAAAGGGCAGAATCACAGAGTAGACAGAACAACCTGTGTTCTATGGTGGCTTGTGTTGGGTAGAATTGCAAATGTACTTTATAATCAGATTTTAAATAGAATCCAGGTTGAACGGAGTGGTGAGATAAGTCCATGTGAGAGTAAATGCTGTGGGCAGTCCTGAAAGGTTTGATTTGACCATCTGGGACCTGAAGTACCTATTTCTAAAATGAAAGGATATATTTTACGGGCTGTGTCGACCCTCCCAGAGTGCATGGGCGATGCCCCTTGATAATAGCACAAAGGGATTTTGAAGTTTTCCATTTTCCGCTGGTCTAGGGGCATTGACTGCACTCATTGTGTGCTTATCGCCATGGAGGCAGGCTCATGTTCTAAAGTGTCCTGTCTGGGGCTTGCACACATTCTTGGATGTCTTTAATTTCACCAAGCTGAACAAAATTGAACACATAGATCACTGAGGCTTGATGTTCTGAAGGCAAAGATTTCAAAAAAGCAGGTACTAGTTTCCCTAGAACAATTGGAACGCCGTAATACCACACTGATGTGGAGTCTGAATTACTTACGCGTCCTCTCATTCATCAATAGGAAAGCAGTTTGAGACATTCAGGTGACAACTTGTCCCTGCGACATTGTTAACTGATTTCTTTAAGGGTTCAAGTTGGAGACGAAAAGTAAGGGAAAATCCCTGGGCCTTAGTTCTGCCTACATATTTTTTGAGTTTTAGTTTGGAAAGGCTCTTGCTGGGATTAAAATGTATTTTCATTTCTGTTTCCTTGGACAAAACAGAACCACTCCTTGTGTGTGTGTGTGTGTGTGTGTGTGTGTGTGTGTGTGTGTGTGTTGGGAGATGGGGATAGTTGCTTTTAACTGCTCTGCTGGGCCATTTGCCTGGTTTCATGTGACACAGTTTCTGGCTTTCCTATTTACTGAAGAACTGTATTTTGACATTCATTGGAAACATTCTGTCCCACAGGCCCCCATCCTCCCTTAAATGCTCCCCTTTGTCTTGGATTAAGATATTGCCTTCCAAATTTTAAAAAACAAAGATTGGGCAATATTGCTTCCAGAGGAGCTTAACTGTTTAAGAGTTAAAGACACAGAAAAATTATAACTTCTTAAGTACTGTAGTGGCCAGAGGTTGATGAAGAAAGGTGCCTTTGTTTGGGTGATTAGTTTGGACTCTGTTAAAACAGACAAAAATATCTTTTTTTGGTCTTATGGCGTAGGCAGGGTTTTATATGCTTAAAAGCAAATCTTCAACTGCATTCTCATTCTCTTACATCAGCCCGCTTCTCCCCTTCCCTCTCATGTGGCAAAACAATAAACAAAGTGACCACTGTTGGTGCCGTGGGTCTCTCTCTCTCTCTTTCTGGTACAGGCTCCCAGGATGGAAATCTTTAGCCGTTTAAACTCTGAAAAGTCTTGCTCCTCTAAGAGAGGACGATTGCTGAATGTTTGCTCGCTGGAGAATGTCCCATGGTCGTCAGCTTCCAACATGCTCTGCAGAAATGCAGGCTGCTAGAGCAGCTGGGATGGTGGGGGGCACCCCCGTCCTGTGAGGAATCCCTGCTTCAGGATCTCTGTTTTCTTTTTTCTCAGTATTTGTAAAGTCAGTGCTTTAGGTCGGAGGGTGTGTCTGGAACTCCAGGAAAGCACTGAAAGTACTATTTGTTCTTGAAAATGTTACAGTTAATCTCTTGGTCGAGCCTGAGGGGAAGAAAAGATCTTTGTGAAGAAAGGCAACAAAACGCAAGCACGTATGTGTCTTCCCTGACTAGGGTTTCAGATTTGCTAACACTGATAACAGCAAAGAAAGGAGAGTTTTGAGAGGTTATTTTAAAGCAGTGGTTCTTAACCTGGGAAGTGTGGATTCCCAAGAGGCCCACAGATGGTTTTCCAGGGATGGTGCTGAGGGGCGGGTGGGTAGGGGTGGGATGGGCCCTCTAAAATTGAATAGAAACATTTGTACAAATAGGCCTTTTATTGAAGAGAGACCTATGATTCTCCTTAGAGTCTCAAGTTAAAAAAAGTAATAACTACTTTATTTTTGGTAGCTCTTTTTCTCTATTATGGCAAAAGACACATAAAATAAAATTTACCGTCTTAATTACCACTTTAAAGTATTGGGTTGGCCAAAAAGTTCGTTTGGGTTTTTCTGTAACATCTTACAAAAACCTGAACGAACTTTTTGGCCAGCCCACTATATAGTTCAGGGGCATTAAATACGTTCACATTGCTGTGCAACCATCACCACTGTCCATCCCCATAATTCTTTTCATCTTGTGAAACTGAAACTCTGTACCTATTAAACAGTAACTCCCCATTCTCCCCCAGACCCTGGCAACCATCATTCTACTTTCTATGATCTTTGACCTACTCTAAGTACCTTATGTAAGTGGAATCATGCAGTATCTGTCTTTTTGTGACTGGTTTATTTCACTTTGCATAATGTCCTCAAGATTCATTATGTTGTAGCACATTGCAGAATTTCCTTCCTTTTTAAGGCTGAATAATATTCCATTGTATGTATATACCACATTTTGCTTATCCATTCACCCACTGAGGACACTTGGGTTCCTTCCATGCTTTGGCTATTGTGAATATTTTATTTATTTATTTGTTTGTTTGTTTTTCTTATTTTTTTTTGGCTGCGTCAGATCTTAGTTGCAGCACACAGGATCTTTTGTTGAGGCATGCAGGACCTTTTCATTATGGCATGTGATCTCTTTGTTGCGGCGCTCGGGTTTCTCTCTAGTTGTGGTGTGCGGGTTTTCTCTCCCTAGCTGTGGTGTGCGGGCTCCAGGGTGCGTGAGCTCAGTAGTTGTGGCACATGGGGTCCAGAGCGTGTGGGCTCTGTAGTTTGCTGCACGTGAGCTCTCTCATTGAGGCATGTGAGCTCGATAGTTGCGGTGCTCGGGCTTAGCTGCCCCACGGCATGTGGGATCTTGACCGGGGATCGAACCTGTGTCTCCTGCATTGGAAGGCAGATTCTTTACCACTGGACCACCAGGGAAGCCCCTAGCTATTGTGAATAATGCTTCTGTGAACGTGAGTGTACAGTATAACAACTTTTTAAAAGCAAGTTCATAAGCACAAGTTTCCCCTTTTCTCTTTTGAGTTGTATATTAAGAGACTTTCTGAATCTGTGAAGCTTCTGGTGCCTCAACTTACTTTAAAGTTCTGAGTGAGTGTGCCTTGCACACATGTGTGTTCTTCCCCTGAGGGCATGTGGCCGGGCTCTGGAAGTTCTTCTCGTCCCTAAGGAGATAACAGCCGATGTACAGAAAGCAAAGGGCTGGGGCATCCTCATGGGCCTTCTCAAGAGCTGACCCCTACCACTTTGCCTTATTCCCTTGGCAGGTTACTCCAGCCACAATGCAGAAGGATTGGCCAAAAAGGAGCCCCTTTCTGTGTTGGGGAGTGAGCAAGGGAGGGACCAATATGTTTCTCCTCCCTAGTCCCCAAAGTCTGGGACTCCCTCCTTTTCATGCACTTGGCATTATGGTCCCTCTCTGGGTGAGTGTGGATTTTGAAGTCAGACTTGGATTTGCATTCTGTGTCTCCCACTATCCGCTGCATTATTTGGAGGCAGTTATTAAAATTCTTTGAACTTTAGTTTCTTCATTTGTAAAATGGGGATAAAATACCTACCTTGAAATGACATTATTAACACTAAATGAGAAGACGTACATAAGGTGATGAGTGCTGAGCCTGACCATATAAATAGGAGCAGCTTCTTCATTAAAACCCAGGCTCTCGGCTACAAATCTAAAGGTAGGGATTTCTAATGTGAAAGCATTGCTAAATCTGGTCAAGGGTTTTTTTGTTTGTGAAACTTTGTGGAGTGGAAACTGGCAAGTCTACCAAATGAACTGAAAAGATAAATCTGGACTTAGTGGCTATAAAGACGGAGGTGTTAAAGGCTAAGCAGGGATGGGAGCAGAGAGAGAAATGAAGATCTGTTATTATCTATAACATGAGCATTGTCCCATCTCTGCAATTGTTGGCAAAAGAGAGGCAGGCTGTGTCACTCTGTCGGGACATCCTTGACGTGCCCTTACATGTCCACAGTACGTGAGCAAAACTCCTGCTGAGGAACTAACTTTGCATTCTTTTGAATATTTTAAAAGATTTTTTATGCAATCAACTGCACAATGAAGGAAAACATAACACTGTTTACATCTAAACATCAATAGAATCAAAAACAGGAAACAGCAAATCACACACAGAAGACACCTAAACCAAGTCACGGTTTATATGCTCTTTCTATGTCACTCTTTATACAGAATTAATTTTATATAGCTGCTATCAGTGTGTATATGCCATTCCAAGTTCTACTTTTCCCCACTAATTTGTATAGATTCCTCCATATTTCTATAGTTCTCATACTTAACATTTCAAGTGGCAGTATTTATATTGATTTGTTTTATATCTATATCACAAGCTTTGGGGTTGGTTTTTTACTCTAAAATAAATGTTTCTTTTACATAACTACTCAATGCTATTTCAATACAAATTCCTCCTCCCTTGTCAAAAGCTCTGATAAATATTATGACATTTGTCATCTTTTATGAACTTTATCTCTAGAAAGATTGTATTAATACTAGTCAAGGCCACCAGCAATGGATAAATATACCTGAAGTGGAATTATTCCCATTTCCCCCAATACTGGCTTTGTAATTTTCTTTTTTGTGAATGTAATAAGAGTGGAGCAAGTATCTTATAGTTCCTTTAATTTTTAATTCTAAAAGTATAATGAATGTCAACATTTTCTTGTTTCTTAAAACTGAACTATTTCTGACTCCGTTTGTGTGAATTACCTAATCCAGGAATTGGCAAACGATAGCCCTTGGGCTAAATATGGCCAGTTGCCTGCTTTTAGAAATAAAGTTACTGGAACACAGCTCTGCTCATCTGTTTACATGTTGTCTACTGCTGCTGTTGAGCTACAGTGGCAGGGTTCAGTAGTTGCAACAGAGCAAAGTCTAAAATATTTACTATCTGGCTCTTTACAGAAAAAGTTTTCAGACTCTAATCCCATCTCTTAGCTCTTACTCACTCTTGTTCTACCACACTTTATGCTCCTGCAATATCAATGTCAAAGTACTGTAGTTCCCCACATGTTGTGATAATTTATGTTTTAGTGTCTTTACACATGCTCTTTCCTCTGTCTGGAATTTCCCAACTCCACTCTGCCAGGAAGGTTCAGCCTTCCAAACCCTCCTTGAGGGGTGCTCATCCTATAAAGCATTCCCTTAAATTCAAATTCATAACTTTACTTTTTGTTAGAAGATATTGACAGTTGGAATGAGAATCAAGAAAACAGTGCCTGGAAAAGCAGTTTATAAAACTATAGGTGCTATATAAAAGTAACAACTTCTAATAATAACTATTATTATACTTGGCAGCATCAGTGCCCGCCTTTGTTTCTACTTTTATTTCAAACCATTTACAGGGAGCTTTTTGGACCAAAGCACCCCTTTTGGCTCTCATGGAGTAAAGGATCTAAGAACACCTTTCCCATAATCTCTCTTTGTTAAATACCAACAACATATTTGGGTACCTGGACTAGTTATTTTGGCAACACCAGAGGCCAACTCGGATCAATTAGATGTGTCATCAATTATTGACTAAACATTAAGATGACTCAAAACATCAATCAACCAACCAAACCAAAAAGACCGACTCTCTGAGTTGTCCTGTTTGACTCCACAGAACAAGTTTGGAATCCTAGAGAAGCAATAAACATAAAATTCTGAGAAGATATGCTAAGGCAAAAAGCCTTTCTATCCATTGGTTGTGAGTAATTATGTTGAGAACATAGCTCTGCACTACTGTGTATATAGACCTACCTATCTATCTATATTTATTTATATATCTTTATATCTATCTATCTATAACGTATATATTATTGTTAATGGGTCTGCATTCCTCTCTCTGTATCTCCCTTCCTTTGGGAATCAAAAACATCTCATAGAAAATATTTTCATGAAATCTAATATATATAAAAACTGTATATTGGGTGTGTGTGTGTGTGTGTGTGTTTGTGTGTGTTTGTGTGTGTGTGTGAATACAGTGTACTAATTTAAACGATGATGTCCAGTGGATCCGGAAGGAGTTTAGAGATTTCCATTTGCTTTGTGAAAAGTTTGATATGTGTGTTGAAAGCCATGAAGCGAAGGTTCAGATTACGCCACGTGAAAGCTTGGGTGGTTCTGAATGCTGAGTCCCAGAGACAAAAGCTCTTAGTTATAACTGCATTTCTGGAGAGGAGGGCGCCAGTTCGTTCACCACTTCCATTAAGGAACAACTACTTCTTTTAGCGGTGCTTTTCTCTCAGGAAGTGCAATATATAGTAAGGGCAGAAAAATAAGCAAAGGAGGAAATCTGTTATTGATTTTCTTTTCTTCTGTGAAATTACATGAAAGCTCAATGGCTTGGAGCAGTAACTTAGTCAATAAGGCTCCATTTGAGACCACCTTGAAGTTCAGTTCTCTCTCAATCCTTTTAAACTTCCTCTAGTGTTGGATTCTTTTGTATTTAATTATCTTTGGTGCTGAGATACTATGAAGCTTTTTTATTCATCACACCACAGAGGATTTTGCTAAAGGTAAAACTGTGAAGTATTCCCAGACAGTAAAGTTCCATCAGTCCTTTTTGGTTAGAAATCAACAGCACTGAAAACCAATCCTTAAAAACCAAGGAAAAAAGACGAAGAAGGTGAATAGTAGGGCTCCTTACTGTAAAGCAATTTTTCAATATTAGGGTTTTGCTGGATTTTCTTGGGTTTGAGCTGCAGAGAGACTAAGCTCAGTGTTTTCTCCAGTGGGAGTGGGGAAGGTCATTTATGTCAGACTCACCATTATGTGAGTTACGTTTTGGTCATAATACTTGCTAATGTTTATTGAACGTTTACTGTGTGCTTGATAGTATGCTGAGTCTTTATATGGTTTCTGTTCTGTAGGGAAGCAATAAGTCGCCTGTGTGAAGCTGTCCCTGGGGCAAATGGAGCCATTAAAAAGCGAAAGGTAAATATTGGTGTGGTTTTTTTGTTTTAGTTTCCCTAACTATGGGAAAGATAGTATCAAAATAGTTGTTAGTTCATTCCACCACATGACCCAAGGTCCAGAATGGCCCTGATTATTTGGCATGCTATCTGAGATGCACTCAAAGTTGTTCTTGTCCCTCAAATTTTTCTGACTTGCCAGACACTGTCTGAAATGGTGATGCCTGAGGGTCAGAGTGGAGAAAGCACCTGGGTCTTTTCAAGTCAGAAAATCTGGTTGCAGAGCTAGGTATTTACTTACCTTTGAGCATGGTATCTCATCTCTCCAAAACTCCATTCTTTTTCCTGTAAAGTTAAGCTGTTGAACCAGATGACCAATTTTGGTACCTTCCAATTTCAATATTTTTTATAATGTATGTATTCTGCATTTTAACATTTTAGACTTTTAGGACTCCATGTCCTATTTTCAGATGGAAACAAGAGTGCTGGTAGAGGTAAGGGTAATAAATGGGTAGAAGGAGCTTTTCATGTTGAAAGAAATCATGAGATTTGATGTTAGACTTGGATTTAAATCCTGTCTCTGCCACCTACCAACTGTGTGATCTTGATCAAGTCATTTCACCTTTCGAATCCTTGGTTTCCTCATTTGTAAAGTAGGAGAAAATAGCCCTTAGTTTATAGAATTATGTAAGAATTAAATGAAGTGATGTGTAAGTGTCTTGCTTATATTAGGCTTTCAATGCTAATGGTAGTTAGTATTATCCCTAGAATACTTAGTTGCTTTGAAAAGTCCAAAGGGGAGGTGCAATGGCTCTTAAGATAACTATATGAATTATAGAATTATAGACTGTTTAAGAGGGGAGGAATTTTTAGAGATCTCCAAGTTGAACCCTCTCACTTTGCCAGCTGCTAAACTGTGGCTCAGAGAAGAGACTTGCCTTGAGTCACTAGGAAGATCAAGGTCAGCACCAGCTGTAGAAGCCAGGTCTTCAGAGTCCTGGCTTACTGCTCTATTTCCATACCACCTTGTCTAATTTTTTATCATCACTCATTATTTTGCATAGGGCTGAACCCACTGTCACCCAGAGTGACTCAGATGAGCCACATGATCTGGGAAAGTCTGATGAATGGCTCTTGAATTCTAGTAGAACTCCCATTACTAGTTTCTCTGACAGAACCAATGGTCTGTCTGTAGCCTCTAGCCTCCTCCTGCCTCTCATAACCTCTGTGAATAGGAGTTTCCGACAAACAGGCTTATTCACTTAAGACTTTCTCATTTCAGGAGTAGTGGGAGTCCACACTCCAAAACAAAATAAAACAAAAGCAAACCAGGCTATCATCTTTCCAGAAAGTACACATGTAAAGAAGTTAAAAAAAAAAAAAAAGAAAATTTTGAGCTAATTTCCTTTGATAGTTAGCATTTTTATTGAGTACTTAATACATGCCAGGGACTCTTCCATGCACTTCATATTTTTATGTTCTTTTTCCTCCCAATTTGAAAAATTGTGGTAAAATACACATAACATAAAATCTACCATTGGAACCATTTCTAAGGGTATAGTTCAGGGATATTAAGTACATTCATATTGTTGTTCAATCATCACCCCCATCTATCCCCATAACTCTTTTTTTTTAAAGAAATAAAGTCATTTATTTGAAGAACAGAATATACTTAGAATTGTTTGCTTCTATAAAGCCCGTTTCCCCCAAGCCTTAACTTTGAAATTTCATATTAAGCAATGAAGTTATTTTACACAATCTAGTTAAACAATTTATTAGGAATAGTCCCATAACTCTTTTTTTTATCTTGTAAAACAGAAAGTTTATACTCATTAAAAAACAACTTCCCATCCCCCCCCCTCTAGCCCCTGGCAACCACCATTCTACTTTCTGTCTCTATGATTTTGACTACTCTAAGTATCTCATATAAGTGGAATCATACAGTATTTGTCTTATTGTGACTGGCTTATTTCACATTACTTCACATAATGTCCTCAAGTTTCATCCATGCTGTAGCACATGTCAAAATTTCCTTCCTTACTAAGACTGAATAAATATTTCATTGTATGTATATATCACATTTTGCTTTCCATTTATCTGTTGATGGACACTTGGGTTACTTCCATGTTTTAACTATTGTAAATAATGCTGCTATGAACATGGATGTACAAATATCTCTTCAAGTCCTTGACTTTCAGTTCTTTTGGGTATATAACAAATAGTAGAAATTGCTGGATCATATGGTAATTCTATTTTTAATTTTTTGAGGAGCTGCTATACTGTTTTCCATAGCTGTTGTACCATTGTACATTCCTACAAATAGTGTACAAGGGTTTCAGTTTCTCCACATCCTTGCTAACACTTGTTATTTTTCCTTCCTTCCTTCCTTCCTTCCTTCCTCCCTCCCTCCCTCCCTCCCTTCCTTCCTTCTGACTAGTTATAGGTCTACACAGATTTTCTATTTATTCATGATTTAGTCTTGGTAGCTTTTATGTTTCTAGGAATTTGTCCATTTCATCTAGGTGATCCAGTGTGTTGACATACAATTGTTCATAGTATTCTCATAATCCTTTTACTTCTGTTGAATTGGTAGTAATGACCCCACTCTCATTTCTCATCTTACTAATTTGAGTCTTCCCTCTTTTTTTCTTAGTTTATCTAGCTAAAGGTTTGTCAATTTTGTTGATCTTTTTGAAGAACCAACTTTTGGTTTCATTTTTAACATTAAAAAAACATAAATATTCATTCTGTAACAAAATCCATAACTTACAGAGTGTTGTTATGTTATTTTTAAAGCCTCCAGCTAAGTTCCTATCAACAGTTCTTGGCAAAAGCAATCTTCAGTTTTCGGGAATGAATATAAAACTGACTATCTCAACATGCAGCCTCACATTGATGAATCTTGACAACCAACAGGTAAGATCATGAATGTCACTTATCGTTGAACATATCATCTATTTTTCTAGAACAGTCTGGGCATGATGAAGAGAATAAAGTTTCAGACAGTGTGCCTAGAACTTAATAAGACATGAGGGAAAAAAATCTGCCAAGGATTTATGTGTAGCAGTAATTAGGACAACAGTATTACTAACCCATCACTGGGGCATTTAACTGCCTACATATTTGCCCCTACCTATCAGCTTTGTAATAAGAACTAAGGTGCAAAGAACATATTAAGTACCATTTGGAATATACTTGAGTCAGTCATTTATTCCTCTCCGCTACCCCTCTCCAAAGGGAAAGCAATTCCATCATCAGAACTAACAGACTGTGTGTTGGACTGGGGATGCACATGAAGGACAAGGGGAAGGGTGATGTTAGGGTCAATGTTCTATCTAACCGAAATTTAAGCAGAAAACATTTCCTTCCAACCCTTAAGACTGAAAAGCCCTCTCAAATGATATTGTGTAAACAACTTTTTCATCTTTGATGATTTATGATGCTATGGTGTGCCTGAGTTCTCACTGTAAACATTATTTCTCAAAGAACAGCATTGCTGAAGCAAATATAAAAGATATACAGGCATTGGGCTAAATATGTACTTTAAACTAGGACACTCTTTTTGGACTTATTTTTTATCTTTTAAACTAAATTCCTTATATCAGGTTATTTATGTATGTTAGACTCTAATTTTTCTTTGTCTAATGTGTAGTGATTTGAGGTTCTTAGTATTTAAGTTTTTACTGTGTGGAGTGCTATTGATCAGGGACTCACGCAAGGTGTTTTTTTTTTTTTTTACATCTTTATTGGAGTATAATTGCTTTACAATGGTGTGTTAGTTTCTGCTTTATAACAAAGTGAATCAGTTATACATATACATATGCTCCCATATCTCCTCCCTCTTGCATCTCCCTCCCTCCCACCCTCCCTATCCCACCCCTCTAGGTGGTCACAAAGCACCGAGCTGATCTCCCTGGCTATGCGGCTGCTTCCCACTAGCTATCTATTTTACGTTGGGTAGTGTATATATGACCATGGCACTCTCTCACTTTGTCACAGCTTACCCTTCCCCCTCCCCATATCCTCAAGTCCATTCTCTAGTAGGTCTGTGTCTTTATTCCCGTCTTACCCATAGGTTCTTCATGACATTTTTTTTTCTTAGATTCCATATATATGTGTTAGCATATGGTATTTGTCTTTCTCTTTCTGACTTACTTCACTCTGTATGACAGACTCCAGGTCTATCCACCTCGCTACAAATAGCTCAATTTTGTTTCTTTTTATGGCTGAGTAATATTCCATTGAATACATGTGCCACATCTTCTTTATCCATTCATCCGATGACGGACACTTAGGTTGTTTCCATCTCCTGGCTATTGTTTAACGTGAACTTGTCAGTGATAAAACAGTAAGAGGCTTTGAGGTCACATGTAGGTTGAAAGCCTGGCTTTGCCACTAACAAGCAAGTTGCCCTACCACTCAATTTTCATCATCAGTGAAATGAGGATTATAGTCTTAAACATAGAGTTTCTGAGAAGATGGACTTAGCAACAGTATGTGTCTTATAGGGTTATTTAGAGGATTAAGTAAGATCATGTAAATCACTGGATGTAAATCACTCAGCACAGTGCCCATTGCATGGTGCATTTTTCCTTGAGGCCTTTTCATATACTCAGTACTTAGCAGGGAAAGCATATTGTAATATGTAAAATTATAAAATTGTCAGTAACATATAAGTACAGTTATAAACATTTTGATTTCCATTTTTTACCAAAAAATTCACTTGCAGTTTTTTTTTTTTTAATTTTTCTTGGAGTATAGTTGATTTACAATGTTGTGTTAGTTTCTGCTGTATAGCAAAGTGAATCAGTTATGCATATACATATAGCCACTCTTTTTTAGATTCTATTCCCATATAGGTCATATACAGAGTATTGAGAAGAGTGCTATATAATTTATTTATTTATTTATTTATTCATTTATTTATTTTTGGCTGCGTTGGGTCTTCGTTGCTGCACGCAGGCTTTCTCTAGTTGCGGCAAGCGGGGCTATTCTTCCTTGCGGTGTGTGGGCTTCTCATTGTGGTGGCTTCTCTTGTTGCAGAGCTCGGGCTCTAGCAACACGGGCTCATAGTTCTGGCTCACGGGCTTAGTTGCTCCGTGACATGTGGGATCTTCCCTGACCAGGGCTCGAACCCATGTCCCCTGCATTGGCAGGTGAATTCTTAACCACTGTGCCACCAGGGAAGCCCCCCTGTTCTATATAGTAGGTCCTTATTAGTTATCTATTTTATATATAGTAGTGTGTATATGTCAATCCCAATCTCCCAGTTTATCCCTCCCCCACCCTGCTTCCCCCCACTCCTGGTAACCATGTTTGTTTTCTACATCTGTGACTCTGTTTCACTTGTGGTTTTGAGGTTTGCTTTATTTTCTAAATTCAAAAGCAGAATAAAATACATTGCTTACACAGTAGTATAAAACACCATAGAGGAAAATGTTTAATATGAAACAATTTTAAATAGATTCCTGTCTGGTTGAATCAAGATTGGTTATCTAAGAGAGGTGATACCACTGATATCTGACAGCAGAACATATGGGGCTGTACTTGGAAGATGCAGCCAATCTGGGTGGAAGGTGAAACATTAATTGTCCTTCGGATGCTTTGCCCTCAAGACATTTGTGGATGTAAAATTTATTTTTAGTTTTCACCCATGTGGATGGTACCAGGGATGCTCAATTCTTTTAGTTATAGGATTTCATTGAGTATAGGAACCCTTGAATTATCTGAGTTTTGTAGAGGAGGAAGAGTAGGCAAAGTGAGGGCCATCACGATGACAGCTGTGCAGAATCGAATGAGCATTTTTAAAAATGGCTCTTTCCATGGCTGACTGAAGTGAATGGGGAATTTAGGAAGAAGAGGGTTGTGGTGTGTATGGTGGAGGGCACGTTATTCTCAAAATCTCTTTCCCCTCTGCTACCCTTTTCCAGGCCACTGCAATTAGAGCTTGTATTGCCACACGTCCATAGTCTTTCAGGCGAATAAAAGGAGGGACAGTGGGCATGGGTGGCTTCCACGACCAGTAGTTACAGCAAAGAGCTGCTTTGGGGAGTGGCTCGCATCTTTTCTGCACTGGTGGCATCAAAGGGGCTGTGTTCAGCCCACCGCTGGAGTGGGGACCAAAGTTAGGATCTCATTGATATTAGACCCAGGGCTGATTTTTAAAAATAACTTTGAACTATTCTGCAGACCTGGGGAGAATGGCCATGGGGGATGGGGTTTGGGGTGTAAAAAAGATGTGCCACGCTGGATGCTTAAACTCAAGAAGCTTTATGCATTGCTTCAAAAGGACAGCTGAAATGTCCAAGAGATAAAGGCAGCAGAGAAGTGACCGTGTGGATGTAGCATGAGAAAATGATTTATCAATTAAATTTTCCTTAAAGAAAACTAGCCTCTGAAGTTCTAAGATAAATACAAATATCCTCCCCCCACCCTTAACTTCAAAGATATACTTTGGACTGAAAACATAACAGCTTCAAGTTTATAGATACATTCATAGATGATAGAGCATTTATGGGTCAGATGGTTCACATTTATCTTCAGTCACTGAGAACATCAAGAATGTAACCATTCACTCCCAGAAAATGTCTCACAGAACCTCAGAGGCAGAAAATAAGATATTAAACACGCAAACATGCAATGCTTGCAATTTTTAAAACTTACCATATTTAGGGATGGGAAAATATATTTTGCAAAAGCAAGTTATAGGGGTTTTTATATAGTCCTTGTTTTTAAAATTCAAGCAACAGGGCTTCCCTAGTGGCGCAGTGGTTGAGAGTCCGCCTGCCGATGTAGCGGACACGGATTCGTGCCCCGGTCTGGGAAGATCAGGCCCGTGAGCCATGGCCGCTGAGCCTGTGCGTCTGGAGCCTGTGCTCCGCAACGAGAGAGGCCACAACAGTGAGATGCCCGCGTACCACAAAAAAAAAAAAAAAAAAAAAAAATTCAAGCAACAGACTTCCTTGACATACTTTAATAAGGCGTTAAGCAAAAATGTCAGTCTGAGTAGCTCCTACTCCCACTATTTCTCTACTTGTTTCTACACTCCTATCATCGACTCTAACAGCTACTGAAATTGAGAAGGGTACTAAAGAGATAAGGTAAAACGGGCAGAAAATGGAGACATCCTTTAGTCTCCAAGAGGAGAGGCAATTCAAACACCTACAGAGGCCAGGCAGGTAATGCAAACTGTCCAGGTTCATGAACACACAATGGTGCGAGCACAGTGATAAATGATGAATGCTACTTGGTCTCCATGTTGGGGAGACAACACTGGGGAACATTGCAAACAGAATACTTTCCCCGTGTAAAGGCCAATCAGATGCTTCCGATGGGACTATAGGTCAAGGGCTGCAAGGTCTTCCACTTTTGGGGAAAAAAAAAAAGAAGATGGAAATCTGGGAGTTTTGCTGCTCTCTCTGGATTATGAGATGTTGGTCTTTAATTAAGAAATTAAAATTATAAGCATGAGCCAAACAAAATAGAGACGTTCTTGAGATGAGCCAATGTGGGACATCTGATCTAAGCAAACATTTAAAGTAACTATGGATAGACCTAGAAAGCTCTCCACAAATAACACTACACACTCATAAGTTTAAGTTCACTCTCCCCATTCCACATCCCCATCTTCTCCCCCCATCAAAGAGTCAGGATTAGAACGTCCCCAGAACTCCTTTCTTTAGTTTATGTTTATAGAGATGTGTGTATATCTTCATTTAATCCTCACAATTTATAAGGTTCATCCAATTATCCTTATTTTCAGTTCAGGATCCTGAGGCAGAGAGATTAATCTACTCAGTTACAGAGCTATAAGCAGTGGAGCCCAGATTTGAATCAGGTAGGCTGGTTCCAGTCTGTGATTAACTGTAACATTTTAAAATGTTACCAATTTCTACATTTAGTAAATATTAACAAGTACTAATTTCAGTGGTCTCTCAGGTTACTCCCTAGTTGTTTTTTTTTTTTTTTTTTTTTTTTTTTTGCGGTACGCGGGCCTCTCACTGTTGTGGCCTCTCCCGCTGCGGAGCGCAGGCTCCGGACGCGCAGGCTCAGCGGCCATGGCTCACGGGCCCAGCCGCTCCACGGCATGCGGGATCTTCCCGGACCGGGGCACGAACCCGTGTCCCCTGCATCGGCAGGCGGACTCTCAACCACTGCGCCACCAGGGAAGCCCGTCAGTCCTGTATTTTACAGAAAAGAACCCCCCTCCCTAAAAGACAGGATGACTGTAACATAAATAAGGCTCCAAGTTGTCCTGCTGTATTGGATGTGTCCTTTACTGCCATAATGGAGCAAAAACATCTGGTACCTTTTTACTGATCCTAAGACCTGTTGGTATATTCAGTTTTACTGGGCACAGCCTCCTGACTAATTCTTATTCACACAGAACATCAGCATCTTAAGAACCACAGTAACATCCTTATTGATTTGGCAGTTTTTCCCAGGTTGGCAAATTCTCTTATAGGAATTTACTAAGTTTAATTTCCACCAATTAATTTGTAATCTGGTATTTTAAGCTGGAGCACGTTCCCTTACAGTCATTAAGTTTAAATCATAAGGTGATTGCAATCATACAATAAACCAGTATAACACAATAAAAAGTAGTATTAGAGAAAGTATGTATGCAATACCATTAGCCAAACAAACAAAATACACAGAACAAGAAATTTTTATTATCCCCAATGCTGGTGCATAACCAATAACAAGCTTAATTAGAGGAGGAGACAGAGGGAAACTTCAGATACCGAGGTGGATTTCTGGGCAGGTTTAAAACCTTTAAGGGTTGTTCATGAAGTCTTTTTTGGGTGTAGGGCTTTCCTTTTACTGGACAATTTTCACTTAACAGTTCTTACATTATGAAGTTCAACCAGAGTCTTTTGCCTGTAAAAAATGAAAAACAGAGAGCAAGTAAAACAGAATATTTCTCTAGTATATACGGATGTTAGAAATAGTTTGTTTTCTTTGTACTTTCACATACACATTAATGTGTAAATTTGAAACTTAATTATTAAGGACATCTTAATTTTTGACTTTTAAAAATGTTCAAGACAATGAACTTTCTTGAATTAAAAATTACAGTAGCTTTAAAAATGATCAAGATACACGTACAAACAAAATTTCAGATGCTCTTGGAAACACATTTTAAGATATAGCACACATGATACATATTTCTTTTGGGGTTTGATTATCCTTTCAGGATACTGAAGAATACTCGATTTATTTTACACTAAAAATTTAGCTTTTGATAACCACGGCTTGGATAGATCACAAAATGGAACCTGACAGTTTTCTCAATATGCTTTCAGTCCAAATAACTCAAAAACATCTCATGTCCTAAGCTGGATAAATTAGTTACTTTTTCTCATATAATTAATATCAGTGGGCTCTTGTACTGGCAGTCTGTCTTGTTTATGATTTACTCTTGCAAAGCCATCCCTTTCAGTAACATATATTTTCCTCAATGCAAGGAAATTAATCTGGACCAATAACAAAGTCAAAGCCATAAATGTTTCAGGACATTCTTGAAAACAGGTTTCAACAGTATTAAGATCCTTTTTCTTTAACAATTTTCTTCCTTTTTCATAAGTGTGCAGTCACTATTCTACCAAAAAAAATTTTTTTTTTTTGAAGACCAAGTTTTTCATTGGCACGGAACTATTTGGAATGAACCCAAGTGACAGTGGAATGCCAGGTCTCTCCTCAAGTAGTTTCCTCCTCTCTTCACAGCGTTTAACTACTCTCTATCAATAATCTCATCACAGCCGAGCTCTTCGGTCAGACGATTGACAACCATGAGTGAAAAAAGCTCTTCGATAAAAGCCAACTGATCAAACGGGGTCTTCTCATAATGCATCTGAAACCCGCCATCCAGAGCTGCTTCTCTTGCTCTGGAGGTTCTCAAAAACATCTTGTTGGCTTCTTCAAGGGCCGCTGATACTCTGTAGCCTGCACCACTCAGCTGCTCCTCTTCCGGATAGTCGTAGTCGTCCTCCCAGTCATCGAATTCCTCGCCCTCGTCCTCGCTCTCGAAATCAGGGCCCGCGATCTGGCCTGGCTGCTCCCCAGGGCCGGGCCGGCTAGCGAGGCCTCGCTGCCCCAGCGGCTCCGCCATTGGCTGGGCGGCCTCCTCCTCCATCGGGCCTTCCTCCTCCAGCTGTGGCTGGGCCCCGGCGCGGGAGGGGTTCAGGGATGGCTCCCGGCTCCCGCCGCCTACCTCCATCTGCGGAAGGTCACTCTCGCCAGGCATCACATCCATCTGCAGGTCATTGCTTTCCTCATAGAGCTCGGACAGCTCGTTCATTTCAGACATTGTGCAAGCGGCTCAACCTCCCCGCAAGGCGTTTTCGGCAAGATCGGAGCTACGCGGCCGTGCGGTTGTGCGCTTGCGCAAGCACCGTGCGCTTGCGTGACCTTGTGCGTGTGCGCGACCCCCAGACACCGCCTACCCCTCGGAGCGCTGTTTGGGGGCCGGCAGCTCGCAGTTCCGCCCCGGGAATGTTCCCGGGGCTCGCTGGCTGGCTCTGCGTGCGTACGAACTTCAGACCTAGATGCTGTACGTGCAAGAGCATTGCTTGGCCTCTGACTTACCTAACCGCTCTGCTGCTTATGATGCGATAAGATTGAAAACCCATGGCTTCTGTAAGACCCCTTACTCCTCCTCCCTCATCGCCCCCCTCCTTTCTCTCCCTCTTTCTGCTCCTACTCTTTCCCCCATCCCCAGGCAGTCGCGTCTGTTCCACGGTTTTATCTGTCTTTTATCTGTGCGCTAATGACCGCTGAACCCGCACTTCCAAACCACACGAAGTTCTCAACCACAGCTCAACATATTTAGAATTTATCCATTCATCTCTCCTATTTTTCTCATTTAAAAAAAAGTTAAATTCACAAATAAGCATATTATCGGTGTTCTTTAAAAAACCAGACAAGAAATACATAGTCCCATTGCATTTCGCAGGAGATAAATGTACACTGTTAACCAGTTTCGTGTGTATTCTTTAAACCCTTTTTCTTTGCGTTTACATGAATCTTTATGTCCTCGTGGAAAAAAATCTTATTTTTTTTACATGTCTTATATAATTGTCTTCAACTGACAAAATACGCAAACAAACAAAAAAACCCCTCAGCATTGTCTTGAAGATTTACCTGTTAGTATACATAGACATATATTTTTTCATAGTATTCTATTTGTATAGCTATACTGTAGTTGACCTAACTATGCACAAGTAACTTTCTATTTTTTGATATTATAATCTATGGGTAATTGAACATCCACATGTGCCAGTATTTCTCTAGAATAAAAACCTAGAAGTGCACAGGTGGAATTGTGGGGTGTGCATACTTTAGTTTTTAGTGAATGTCAAATTGCTCTCAAAGTTGCTGTACAAATTTAAGCTCTAGCCAGCGGTGTCTGAGAATATCCACACCGTTACCAGACATGATTTTGTTGAACTTTAGCAATTTTATCAATTTAATGCCGTCTTGTTTTATTTTTTATAGCCTTAATTTATTGGAGATTATCTTTCAATATGTTTATCGAACATTTCTATCAATATTACCTCTGAAAACTAAATGGTCTTATTTTGGGTTTATTTCTTTTTCTTATTGATATAGGAATTTCTTATAAACTCTGTATATGAATACTTTGTTTCGCATGTTACAAATATATTCTCCCTCTTGTTTCTTGTTTTGGGGTTCTTATACAAAAGTTTAGAAATGGGTTTTCATGCTATCAAATCGAAGGGTTTCTTTCCTGTCTTTTTCTTTCTATTAAGATGGATTTACCTACCTCAGAAATCATAAGCATAATCTTTTATCTGTCTTCTAATGTTTGTATAGATCTTTTATGGATCAAACATTTAGTTATAAATAGCATGTGGATAGGATTTATTTATATATTTTTTCATATATGTAGCTTATTCAGCCACCTCTGCTAATTTAATCAATTTGTCCTTTTGTCTGCTATTTGGTGCCACATCTATCATAGACTAAAAGACCACAAAAGTGTCAATCTGTTTTTAGACTTTGTAGTCTAATGAATTTCTGTAGTTTTATAATATGTCTTAATAATAAGGAAAATTGTCTCTTTGTTCTTTAAAAAAATTGCCTTAGCTCTTGTTGCACATTTATTCTTCCAATGTGAATTTTAGAAGTAGTTTGAAAAGTTCCCTGAATGGCATTGGTGGAATTTTTATTGGAATTGCATGGAATTTATAGATTAATTTGGGGGAGAATTGACATCTTTATGGTATTGTCTTCTTATCCATAAAGGTGATATATCTCTTTCTACTTGTTCAGGTCTTATTTGTACCCTTCAATGAAGTTTTCCAAAAAGTCTTATGTGCTTCTTATTAGTTTTATACTTAGGTTCTCTTGTAAAATGTACCTTCCCGCTCTCCCCCATACAGTGTCAAATTGGCTATTGCTGATACATGGGAATGACGTTGAAATCTGTATATTGATTTTGTTTTTAGTAATCATTTTAAACTGAAACATAAATATAGAAAACATAAATATAGAGTAGTGCACAAATCATAAGTGTATAGCTTGATTATCACAAAATGAACATGTTTGTATAACCACTACCCAGATCAAGGAACACCATTTGCAAGATCCTAGAAACCACTTGCTTTCTCTTCCTTTGCACCAAAAGTCACCACTCTCCTGACCGCAAACAGAATAAAATACTTTTGCCTGCTTTTGAACTTGATATAAATTCAACTGTGCAGTATACAATCTTTGTGACAGGCTTCTTTTTGCCCAAGGAATATATTGTTGCTATGTAGTAGCCCCTTGTTTGAATACCACAATGATCATTATTGGGATTGTTTCCAATTTGGGGCTATTGTGAGCAGGGCAGTGATTATCCTTATTGAGAAGATCTTTTGGTGTACGTATTTATACAATTCTTTTGGATATACATCTAAGAGTAGGATTTCCTGATCATCATGTATAAGCAGCTTCAGTAGATTCTGTTAAGCAAATCTGAAGACAGGATTAGCCAATCGGTGCATCGTTGTTTTAATGAACCCTTGAAACAGTATGACAAATATATCTCTGCAAGTTGGTCATTACACTGTGGTTTCCACATAAGCAAGCCTAGAATCTCAAGTAAAAGAGACAATCTTCTTGGCTAACTAACACAATTCACTTGGATAGTCTTACTTCATATTGAAAGTCTTAATATTAGTGCCTTAGTAAGAATACTTTTGGTGGCAGATGACTGAAACTCAGTTCAAACTAACTTATATAAAATTAAATAAATAAAATAGAAAAAATACATAAAAACATAAAGGGAGGGGGGAATGTATTGGTTGAACTGATGAAACACACATTACCCCCTGACTTTTTACTGTTTTTAACTCTCAGCTCTGACTTTTCTCCAGAAGGAAAGTTTCATTTTCCAGCAGGCTTTCCCCACATGGCAGCAAAAGATGGCTCCTAGAAGCTTTGGGCTTATACTAAGGTCTTAAGTGGCAGGGAAAGATGCATTCTATTATTCACCTCAGTTCCTCCCCAAAGATGTTGATTGACTTTGCTGTATCCAGTGGGATGGTGTTTTCTGATTGGCTAGGCCTGGATCATGTATCCAGATGCAAGGAGAGGGGTAATGAGATGGGCGTATCAAACCCACCTGAACCTCATGGTCTAAGTGAGATTATTATAGAAAGTGGATGGAGTGGTTTCCCAAGGCATGCCAAGCAGCCAAAACCAAAACAAGCAAATGTATGTACATTACTGTTAGATGGTATGTAACTAGGTATAATTAGTTTATAGCATTATACATGTTTAATTTGTTTATGTTTTCCAGATTATTGCAAATCATCATATGCAGTCTATTTCATTTGCTTCTGGAGGGGATCCGGTAAGTATGAATTCATAAAACTTCTTTTTATAAGAGTTAAAAGAACTTCCATGTAAAGCATATTAGCCACTACCTGTCATTTCCAAATATCTTATTACTGTTTATGAATAGCCACATATAGCAGGTAATCAAAAATTTGGTTTTGACAGAATATTTCCTGTCACTGATTTTTTTTAAGTATTTGGATTAGTAGATGAATTTATAATACTCCATTGTGTTATTATCTGAGAAGCTTCTTGTAGATAATATCCAGTTCATAAAAAACAAGCATGTCATACGTGTTTTGCCAGTCCTCCCTCAGAATTCCTTTCAACGCAGAGTTCCAGGCAGATCCTACTAATCAACTGGATTTGGTATACATGGGGAAGCATATTTGCCATTCTGGCCGTCAACCAAGGCAACTAAATCTAATCCGAAATGAGCAACTAGGTTTGCAGAAACTCATGGAGGGAACGCTGAGCTGGGGAGAGAAAACTTGCAGTTCCTCCCTACCAAGAGGCCATGTAATGCTCGTTTCCCATGACTTGTGCGGGACTGAGTCAGTGCTGTCCCTCCAAGCCTTCTTTGCAGAGTGGAGGGTCATTCCCTGACCTCCAACTGCATCAACTGTGGACCAGAGCAAAAGGAGAGGGTCATTGAAGCTAGGAATCCTGTGACTGACCAAGAAACAAATCTGTTTAAACGGAGGGAGGAGGAGGAGGATTTTGCTCCTCTGTGACATTGTGACATTTTTCTTGTACCTTGAAATATAGAGTTGACCCTTGAACAATGCAGGGATTACGGGCCCCAATCTTCCACCAAGTCAAAAATCTTCGTATGACTTACTGTGGGCCCTCCATATCCCCAGGTCCTCTACATCCACCCTCCATCTGGCCTTGTAATCTGGCTTCAACAACGACTCCAAGGATGTGTTTGGTAGCAGAGCGGGTTGACTACCAGTCTGAAAAGGCCCACATTGTCTGTTACTTCTCTTCCTAACCCATTATAACTCAACCATCCATGAAGGAACTCGAATACTTTCCTTAAGCAATTTTTAAAGTAATGAGTTCTATAAGAGTAGTGTGAAAAATAATTGTTGCTGTTTGCCCTAAATTTTCCTTTTCAAGTTTCAATGGTTGCTGTCATTTTAGAATTGGTATGAAAATCTTTATCTTACCCTAGGCATGCCCTGCATGGTGTCTACCATAGTTCTCCAGAATCCTTATTCTTTTTAGACTGTCTTTATGTGCCTTCAGTTCTTTATTTCTTTTGACCAACCAAAGCACTGCCCCTACAAAGACAAACAGTAAAGAATTGTAGCCACTGTGGGAAAGTTTGTACCTACTGAATTGAGTGGCACCCTTGTGCTCTCTGCAGCTGGAGAGAAAGCCTGCTGGTTTTAAATAGAAAACTGGAGTGACCAGAAGCCTTGGCATTAGAGGTCCCCCGAGTGAAGTTCTACCCTCAGGTCAGGGAGGCAGAATGGTGGAGTGCCAGGCTCTGCAGTCGAGTAGACTTGACTTATTTAGACTCGAAGCTTCAGGGTCCTCATCTGTAAAATGGGGAATGATCACCCTCGCCTCAAGTGCTGTGAGAATTAAGTGGAATGGTGCATGTAAGCTGCTAGCACAGTGCCTGGCACAGAGTGATAACTGTCACCACTGTTGCTAACACATGTCTGTATTTTCTTAGGGCACTCACTGAGATAATGTACAGCTTCACATCAGATAACGGTCCAAGGGGTAGGCAACCAGAAGTCTGCGTGGCCCAATGTAGTACCCATTCTTTCTACCATTGTCCCTCCAAAGTTTCAAAAATACTGGGTGTTTCTCTCACCTCTCCACCTTGCTCACCCTCACTTTTACTGTGGTCTCATAAACAGTTTATTTGTCTTCCTTCTTTCAGCCCTGAAGGCAGTTCTTGGTAATTGTTCTGTGTCTGTATATGCTTTCTTCATCTCAAGAATGCATTATGAGTATGTGAAAATTGAATATATTTCTTACATTTCCCCCCACTATTTGTGCTTTGCTTTTAACATCCTTTAAATTCTCCCAGATATTTACAGTTATAGAATTTTAGGACTGTGAGAATGTTGGAGACTCTTTTGAAGATGAGGAAACTGAGGTCTGGAGAGGCCCCATGACCTCTTTCCCATCAACTAATATAGCAGACAACATTGCTAGCATCATACCACCTCTCCAACTTTAAAATGAGCAGCCAGGCCCCTGGCAATTGTGGCTTTGCTTCTAAATTACGTAATGTAAAGCTCATAGATATGACCTTATTTATTTATAAGATATTTCAAATCTTTTGTCTTTTTGCATAAGAGAGATTTACTTAGGTGTGTGTTATTTTTTAAAATAACTGAAGGCAAGTTATGCTGGCCCTGAGATCCATTTCCTGTATGATTCATTGTGGGTTATTAAGTGATTGTCCTTGAGGGCATTACAAACATGGGCTTTTATTTCCTGCCAGTTGACTGCATCTTTCCTCTAGAGAGTCGTGCTTCTAATCTGCAAATGGCATTGTGTGTATTTTTTTTCCTGAGAACTGAGATAACAAAAAGCATCTTTAATTATTAAAATCTGATCCATCGGCATACTGTTTTCAATAAAAGTCAGAATTACCAAGTAGCTTTTTGTTTATTTGTTTTTCCAAAGCCAGCAACATATCTCTTTTTTTAACATAAGTTTAAATGGTGCTATTATATCTTTCTTTTACAGTTTTTTATTTTTATACAATTTTTAAAGGTAAAGTCCATTTACAGTTACTACAAAATATTGGCTCTATTCCCCATGTTTGACCATACATCCTTGAGCCTACCCAGTAGTGTGTACCTCTCACTCCCCGACCCCTGTATTGCCCACCTGCCTCTCCTCCACTGGTAACCACTAGTTTGCAGCACATCTCTTTTTGAACTCCTTAGGTGTTTCATGGGTTCTCTTTTTCAAAAATGATCTCTCCTTTCTATATATTGATCAAATAAGTGCCTTGTATTTTCGCCCTCTTACTCCGTAAGTTGCACTGCACACAAGCAAGCTAACAACCATAAAACCCATGTCTCTTTAATCACCTTATTTTCTGATATATGTGGTATCTGTTTGGACAACAGGGAAATCATGGTGCCACATCCTAGTCTGTGACACCTTTGTGACTGCGTAACCCCTGGTATTTCAACTTTCAACACAGGAGAGTTATAGTCCCTAACCATTTTTTGTGAATGTTTGTCCTAACATATTCCCCACCTGCATTCTCTTTTGTTCTTAGTGACATGGTCTGCCTCTAAATTTTTAAGCTTCAGATTCTCTCCCCAAGGGGCAGAGAATGTGGACTTCACAGTTGCTAAATATATAGTGTATATTTGTTTATGTTCCCTCCTAGGATGGCTTTCCTTTGCTCTTTAAGCAGAAACCTTAGTATCGGTCCTTGCCTGAGTATCATATCCTAAATGTACTCTTATCATTCAACAGTAACAATCCATTCATTTTAAATGCAATCATTTTCCCTTTTTTATAGGATACTACAGACTATGTTGCCTACGTAGCTAAAGATCCAGTTAATCAACGAGGTATGGAAAGCAACTTCTAGATTTTCTTAAGAGCTGGTATATACCAACTTTAAAAAGAAGCAAGCAATTATTTTCGATATGCAAAGTGATGAGAATCACTAGAATGCTATACTGGGGTCTAGAAATATTAAGTGCCTCTGAGTTTGAAATAAATAGCCCTGCTAGCAGAGCAAAGTAGAAAAAATATATAGGTGGGATTTAAATCCCACCAGTCATTTGAGTCATTTACATCCCATAAACCAAAAGGCTTATCATCTATTTGTATAAGCGAAAGAGAAGCTGTTTTGGTTATAATAGACGGGGCTGGCTGCCACATCCCCAGTGGACAAATGAGTTACCCTTAAGACTGAAACCAGTAACGTCATTGGCCTGCAGTGGCCTTGGCACGTGTGTGTGTGTGTGTGTGTGTGTGTGTGTGTGTGTGTGTGTTTATATGCATTGAGCCTGTGCACTTGCTGTTCAGGAGCCTGGCATGTCACTCCGTCTGGCTTTTTCTCATCTTTTGGATCTCAGTGTAAATGTCTCTTCTTCAGAGAGACCTTCTTTGACTGATACACTACCATCTCCAGTAGTATATGCCACCCTGCTGTGTCATAATACTTTATTTCTCTTCTGTTGACAGTTATCCCACATTTTTGTTATTTTATTTACTCACTTGTTTATGTGTTTAGTGTCTTTCCTTTCTACTGAAAGCTCCTGGAGGGCAGGAACCTGTTTATCTGATTCACCGTTGTTTCCCAAGCACTCATCACAATGCCTTGCACATAGGTGATGTTCCATAACTATTTTTGTTGAATGACTGAGTGAATGGAAGAGTGAGTTGATTAGTTGTCTTATCCCAGGATTTAGCAAGGTTACCTAAGAAACTCTCCTTCCAGCCACACTTTGGATCAGGGGCCTGAAGTTAGGCCATTGAGCCTCTGTAGACAGACATGCTGAGTGTTGCTTCTCATTCCTAACTCTGGAACATTCAGACTCCTCTTAGAGATGAGTGTTAGGTTGCTTCTCCTCCTTAATTAGAGCCTGTGAATTGAGCAGTATCCCCTGTCACCACCCCAGGGGTGGAGTTTGCCCCCAAACACTTATTAAGTACACATGGAGTGGAATTTGGAAATTCAAAGAGCTATAAAGACACAGAGGCGGAAATGTGCGTGGCATACTGGGGACAGGTGAATAAAACACTAGAATGCAGGTTGTGTTTGGAGGAGAAAAAAGTCAAAAGGGCATCTAGAGGGCAGATAGGAGAGAGCTAATAAGTAGGAACTTATTCCTATGGGCCAAAGGGTGGAGAAGGCTGTTTATAAAACAGAGATTTAGGAAGGTTGATTTGGCAGCAGGATGCAGTAGATGGATTCAGGGAAGGTGGGAGGTCAATTTGGAAGCTCTCGTGATTGTCAGAAATGAAATTATGAGGACCAGCTGCTGGCATAGGACCTGGCACAGAGTAGGTTCTCAGTAAATGCAGGCCAAGAGAACATGGCTCGATGAGATGGAAGGAAGGAACAGGTGACAAATACTGTGCAATACTGCATTAAAATAGCCTCTAAGCTACATAATAAAGAATGGATGTTGCTCAAAGAGTTGATAGAAGAGACAGGAACTAGTGAAGGGGAAACGGGGGAGTAGGAACAGAACACAACAAAGGATACCAGAAGAGCAACCTCTTTTAAACAAGCCTGAGCTTCCTTAAAGAATAAAAGTATGCTATTTTGGGGAAGGTCTCTGAACAACAAAGCCCTTTCTCTCAACCTGAAAAGGGCAGGGTGAAAGGAAGAACAAATAGATCAGGAAATCCAGATGTTTAGTAACTTTTTCCATCAGTCACTGAATATCTCAGGCATGTCATTGCTCTTCAGTAAACAGCAGGAGGCGTTCAAAGATTCTGCTCGTTGCTGAGGCTAATGGTGAGCAGGATCTACATGCTTGCAAATCTCCCTGCTTGCTTAAGTGCAATAAGAGAGGCAGAGAAAATACGATGCAACTCGTTCACTTTGAAATCTCCTGTTCTGGTGTCCGAGTAGTTCATCAGAGCTGAGTTGCTAGAACTCACGGGGATCCCAGCCAGGGGTTTCTGCAAAGGCATTTATGAGAACTATTGACTGAGCTCATGGATGGGATTTGAGAGTTGAGAATAGATTCAGAAATGGTTCAAATAGAGGTTTCATTGTTTTCTTTCTTTAGTCCCCAGCCCGTGTATAGGAAGTAAGAAAGGTGCTGGAGTCAGACAGTCTGGGTGGGAATCATAATGCTTCCCCCATCTCACCATAGGCCTCAGCCAAGCTGTTTCACATCCTGAACCTCAGTTTCTTTAAGTGGGAGAAATAGCATCTACTTGCTGGTGTTATTGGGAGGAGTAACTGAGGTAATACAGGGAAAGCATCATTTCCTTTACAGTCTCTTCTCATCTTTCTTCTTTAGGGAAACAGGTCTGTTAAGTAGCTAGATGACTTAGAAATCTACGGTGATTTTCTTGGGCAAAAAAGTTAGTATCTCCTCGTCACTTACTGCTCCTTTTCCTGTCCCCTCACCCCTTCTCTTGTTTATCTTGGTTGGGAAGCCTTCTGCGAGAAGCCACTCTGTTCACAACATACCCACTGCTTGCACATCCCTCTAGTGTTAAATCCTTTCCCCTCACCTGAGCCTCTGGACTTTAATTTCTGTACAGAGGTACCAACACAGCTCTTGAGTCCACAAATAATTATTAATTACATACTAATATACAACGGGCTGAGGTAATTGTTGTGGAAGAAAAATAATTCCTGGCCACCATGGGCTCATCATCACGGGGGAGAGAAACAGAACCTGTAGGGTGTGCAGGAGAAGTAGGGGAGCATAGGGAATAGTGCCTGGAGCCTGGCAGGTGCCCAGGTAGGCTTTGTGCAATAAGTGAATAAAGGCGCAGGTGGAAGAGCTGTGCAGTGAGAGCTTGGGGCTGTGGGTTTGGATGGTGGGTAAAGGTGGGACTGCAGAGAAAGCAAAGAGTAGAAGTAGGGGAGCCATGGCTGAAAAGGTAGGGAGATTGTGGAGGCTTTGAATGCCAGCCAAAAAGTCACTGGGAGCTGTTGAAGATTTTGAGCTTTATAAAAAATTATTCTGGCTTCTGCCATTCTACTGAAATTACAAAATGATAAGTTTTCTGGCCTTTGTATCTGTAAGGGTGATATTGGAGGGCAGGAAAGCAGTTTGGAATTGTAGAGTCCAATTTGGAGGACATCTCATTGGTCCTGGGCAGGGGTGGTGATGCTTTAAACTGCACTGGGGGAAGAAGGGACGGTCTGGACAAAATTGTGAGCTAATAGTACTTGGGAGCTATTTACATACGAGCATTGATTAAAAAAAAAAAAAAAAGAAATCAGATGACCTTGAGGATTTAATGAGATATTGTATGCAATGCAGATATCTCAGTGCCTGGCTCATTATAAGTATGCAATAAATGATAGCCATTATTATTATTGTCCTGAGCGGTTTGAAATGGTGTGCACTAAAGAAACAGGGATTTTTACAAATAGGAAACACAATCCAACAGAGAAGTAAGAACAAAAAAGTTATTTACTGCGTGCTCACCACATGCCAGGCATTATCAAGAGTATTTAGTCTGCATGGTCTCATTTCAACCTCACAACAATCCTATGAGGTAGGTATTAATGTTACTCATTTTTTGTAGAAGCAAACTCTGGAATTGAGAAAAGATGGTTTTACTAAGCTCACCCAGCCAGTAAGTACCTGGACCGACTCCAGGTCTGGAGCACACATTTACAAAAGAAGATTACAAGGTACCAAGAAACATTAAAAAAAAAAAAAAAAAAAAAACTTTAACCTTACTAGTAATCAAAGAAACACAAATTATAATTAGATATCATATTTTGTCTTTGATAAAAGGTAAAATGTGATTTAGAGTAGTAGTAGCTCTTGAACACTGCAGATCCAAATGTTTCAGAGAGCAAACTGACCATTTGCATCAAACTTTAAAAAAGGTAAACACTTTTTTTTTTTTATAATTTATTTAATTGATCCCCTTTTATAAATTTATTTATTTATTTTTGGCTGTGTTGGGTCTTCATTTCTGTGCGAGGGCTCTCTCTAGCTGCGGCGAGTGGGGGCCACTCTTCATCACGGTACGCGGGCCTCTCACTGTTGCAGCCTCTCCCGTTGTGGAGCGCAGGCTCCAGACGCGCACGCTCAGTAGCTGTGGCTCACGGGCCCAGCCGCTCCACGGCATGTGGGATCTTCCCAGACCAGGGCTCGAACCTGTGTCCCCTGCATTGGCAGGCAGACTCCCAACCACTGCGCCACCAGGGAAGCCCGGTAAACACTTTTGAGCCAGCAACTTCACTTCTAAGGAAATAGGACATGCACAAAGATTAAGCAGTAAAGATCACCGTCATATGTTATTGATATAATAGGAAAAAGAAAATTAATTCAGTGTTCATAAATAGCAAATTATTTAAATGAATCCATAGACTGTACTACCATGTAGCAATTAATGTTATTGAGTACAAAAAGCAGATTATGAAACAATGTGTATGGTATGAGTCCAGGTAATTTTTTGGAAAAAAGATAGGAAAGACAAGATGTGGTACATATATACAATGGAATATTACTCAGCCATAAAAAGAAACGAAATTGAGTTATTTGTAGTGAGGTGGACGGACCTAGAGACTATCATACAGAGTGAAGTAAGTCAGAAAGAGAAAAACAAATACCGTATGCTAATACATATATATGGAATCTAAAAAAAAAATGGTTCTGTTGAACCTAGGGGCAGAACAGGAATAAAGACACAGACGTAGAGAAACAGACTTGAGGACACGGGGAGGGGAAGGGGAAGGGGAAGCTGGGATGAAGTGAGAGAGTGGCATTGACATATATACACTACCAAATGTAAGACAGATAGCTGATGAGAAACAGCCGCATAGCACAGGGAGATCAGCTCAATGCTTTGCGACCACCTAGAGGGGTGGGATAGGGAGGGTGGGAGGGAGGCTCAAGAGGGAGGGGATATGGGGATATGTGTATACATATAGCTGAGTCACTTTATTATACAGCAGAAACTAACACAACACTGTAAAGCAATTATACTCCAATAAAGATGTAAAAGAAAAAAAGACTGGAAAGGCACATACCAAAATGTTCATAGTATGTAGTTATTCCTGGATAGTGAGACTTATGTAATTTTTATTTCCTAGAGTCTTTCTATTTTCTAAAACTACTATAATGAATATTTATTACATTAGTAAAAAGAAAAGAATGTTCTGAATCCTTGAATAAATACAAAAAACAGTGAAATCAGAAAGACAGTGTTATAAACTTACCTGGTGAGTTTGGTTCATCCAGGGGAAAATGTTCAGTAGAAAGAAGAAGCCCAGAGGTTTGTGGGGCCTGAGGAGAGACAGGCCTTCAGGTGCAGGTTTGGAAAAGCTGCAGCTTCTTAGCCCTAAGGGTGAGCTAGATCACTGAAGGAAGAATCCAGAAAGAAGAAGGCTGAGGGTCTCAGGGAGTGGGAGAAGACCAAGAGATGAGTATCTGCTGAGATGCAGGAAGAGCAGTTTCTCTGGGAGAAGAACCTGGGAATGTCTCAGACTGAAGAAGAGTTAAGGGCAATGCAGGTAGAAAATGCCATTCAGTCCAGCAGTTGACAGGCCACTGGTCACCATGGGAAGCACAGTGTCAGTGCATGGGTCAAGGCTGGAGCCAGACCTCAGGGATGAGGAGAGCCTGGGGGGAGCCAGGCTTCATGCTAATAATCCTGAATGCTCCCACTGTCTCCCATCTGCTTGATTCACTTACAGCATTAGTGCATACAAGTCAGGGAAGCTGCCACTTTTTCCATCTTGGCTAGGACTCTTTAGTGAACTCCTTATTCTATAAAAGGCCTTTTCTGTAGAAAAGGTAAGTTCCAGTAAGAGTGTTTTGAGTTTACCTAGTGACTAATACAGCCTGCCCCTGTAATTGCTGTAAATGAGGAAATCTCTTCACTTCTTACTCCAAATGTGTACAGTCCAGAAAGGCTTAAATATTTTCTCTGAATCTAGTCTGTGAAGAGGTCCCAGTTTACCTGAACTACCTGGATATAGGAAGGCCATGGTCCTGAGTCTCTGAAGAAAGAAAAAAAAAAAAAAAAAAAAAAAACCCAAAACCAAAAGAAAGCAAAAAAAAGCCCAAAACCAAACCAAAACAAAAGAACACTGTAAAACCAATTTAAATTAACCCAATTATGTATATTTATGTTTATGGTTATAAAATACATGCCTTATCGTCCTGGTGACATTCCGAAACTATGGACTGGACTGCAGGCTAGCTTCTTCAGGCTGGTTTCTTCCTAAGGGGTGGTGGTAGGCTCCGTGCTTCAGTCCCACAGCACCATCTGGTGGCTGATTTGAGAAGCTGCACTCTTGAATTTCTAGTTTTCTAATAAAAACCAAAAGCAAAAACAAGCAAACGAGCAACAAAAACAATAAAACTGGTCCATTTAAATATAAAACAATAAAGAAGGGCCTGTTATTCTCGAAGAATTGTTTTCAGCCTCTTGTCCATGACTATCCAATTAGGAAACCAAATGAAAACGACAGAAGAATAAGAATCCAAGATTCTTTTAAATCTTACTTAATATAGTACAGTACCTGATACTCGAGAATAGAATTGTAGGTCTATCTGGCTATGAGGCGGGATGAAAAGAACCCAGGTGTGTTTCTGATTCCAGACATGGAGATCAAGGCTCAGGCCTCCATGCAAAATTACCACATCACTGGAAAGTCAAATCCTTTCTTGGGGGATTGGGACTTTTTATATGCTTGTCTTTCTTCCTTCCCATTAGCTAAAGATTGGGAAATTCCTGGCTAAGCTGGTGCTTATCTGAATTTTTGGATATGGGTCTAGCACTGGGAAAGGGGCATTTTTATGTGATTCAAACCCGTTCCTATTCTGGCTCATGACCAACCTAGAAAAGAACAAAGAGCATTTTCACAGAGCAGCACATGAGTGGCAGCGAGAGCGCCATCAAAATGTGTGTGTTCCCTGAAGTTGGGGAGGCTGCACAGGACACCCCTGCACAGGGTCAGACTTTTTGTCCAGTTGTTTCTTTCATGGAGATAGGCACCACTGTGTTTTCTTTTTCTTTCTGTTTAATCCAAAAAAAGTAATATGACAGCAATAAGGTTATCCAGAGCAAAGCAGAAAGTGTGTTGGTAGCATCAGCCCAGGAACAGGACAAAAACCTCAAGTATCAGAATCAGAAAAGCTGAGAGAAATAAAACATTTTAGAAGTAAGTGAGAAGCGGTAGAGGACAGTTAGTGGGTTGGTTGATGCATTCATTCCTGTGCCCATGTGCCTTGCCCTGTTCCTCAGAGGGTTTAAGCTACTGCGACTGAGGGAAGATAGGATTTCTATAAAGCAAGAAGGGATTCAGAGATCATGCAGGGCCCTGTCTTGGCAGGTGAGGACCTTATTCACACAGATTGTGGCATAATTAGAACTTGAACTGGGATCTGAATCTTTTCACAGAGTTTTTTCAGCCATCTTTGTTCTCACATCCCTCATGGGAGGTACACTTTGGTCTTCCTCCCTCCCTCCCTCCTTCCCTTCCTTCTTTCCTTTTCCTGCCTCTCTCGTTATCTTTTCCATCTTTATCTCAAGACATCTCCTTGATCCTAAGAGGAAATAAAATTACAAAAATTGTTTCCATTTTGATATGATTCCTGGTCTTGACTTCATTTTTAATTGGACCAGGAATTTATGGATGAAAAGAAAAGAATTCAAGTGAATTACCTTTTCTTCTCAGAACGTAACACAACTTTTTTTGGCTCCATCAGAAGACACATCTCCAAGGGCGCTTTGTAGGTTTAAGGATATGAGGCCTGACCAAGAAAGAGGAGACCATTTTCACAAATGTCCCAAGCAATCGTTTGTACCACTCACTGGTTGTGAGATGCTGCCCCACGATGGTAAAATTGAAGACAATTTCTCACAGTAGAATTATGGGTGTTATTAGAGAAATCAGAATTTATTCATTCATCACATATTTTTAGAACACATTCTATGTGTTGGTTGCTGTGTGAAGCTAGTGTAGAGAAAAAGAAGGGGCAATATACAATGGCAGTCTAAAGACAGACCAAACATTTTCCTTTGGTAAAAAGGGTATTAACTTATAGATATTCTTAATTGAGTTTTCAAAATTGTAATTGGCTCCTAAGTCTATTTCAAGATCCAAATTGCTTCTTTAAAGGGACAGCCTTATAAGAAATGATAATTAACCCTTTTGGAGATTTGACACCTTCGCATGGTTTGATTTACTGATGCCACCCCCTGCACGCACACACACGCACACATACACACACCCCTTCCCAAAGTTCAGAGACATCAATTCTTTAAGTAAACGTTCAGCTAATTCTAAAATAAGAATTATATGAGATTCCTTGAGATGATTATCAGCATAAAGCTAGGAAACACCATTGTAAGTTCTACCTTAACCTACTGTTACAGGCTCTGCAAATTCAGTTAGATGTGAATGAATTTTCTTTTACTTTAAATAAATACAAAATCCTTTTCAAGACGATGCAAAGCCTAAAATCACGCTTCCAAGTCAACACAGTTAAATCATTCCATCACGACAGGTATCCTCCTCTCCTCAAGTATCCCTTTTAGTAAAATGTTCCAGTGTTGGTTCCACAGTTCCACCGTTTCACAGCTTCCCTGGTATCTAAGCTATTTTGCTATGTACTCACTTAAGCCTTTCCTATTCTCAGAGAATAGCTGACAGTTTTTACAACATTCTTGAACCATTATCAAGCTTTTCCTCATCCCTCAATTCTTCAGGCTATACAAACCAATATATGTTTTAAAAATTTCTCATGAGGGCTTCCCTGGTGGCGCAGTGGTTGAGAGTCCGCCTGCCGAAGCAGGGGACACGGGTTCATGCCCCGGTCCGGGAAGATCCCACATGCCGCGGAGCAGCTGGGTCCGTGAGCCATGGCCACTGAGCCTGCGTGTCCAGAGCCTGTGCTCCGCAACGGGAGAGGCCACAACAGTGAGAGGCCCGCGTACCAAAAAAAAAAAAAAAAAAAAATTTCTCATGAGACTTTATTGCCTATATCTTTAAGTCATCCTTATGACTCTTTCTAAGCCATCCTGAGGAAACTTCAAATTCAGTTCAGTTTTTGTATTGTAAGGCCCTAAGGACGACACCATACTCTAACCAAGGCAACTGATATTCCATATGATGGGGAGATTGATTTATAGTCCCTGAACACAAGCTCTGGTTTTTACATAGAAGCAGCAGCAGCAGATGTGCCAATTCGTTTGTGATGTTCCATCAGCTGCCCCCTCCACAATTTATTTCTTTAATTTGCTAGTGATAACTAGCCCTTTCCAGTAACTGTTTTTCAAAGAAAGTGTCTAATAAAACTTTTAATATCTTCTAGTAATGTCAGCTTCATGAAATCTTGGTTTGGATGCTTATTGGAGATAGTTCTTTAATAGGATTTCAAAGACAGGGATTACCATACCATCACCGCTTTCTAGTAGCAATGACAGGGAAAAGGGATGGCTAGACGAGGGGGTATTCTAAAGCCCCTCTCTTCACCAGTAGCTCATCCCCCATTTTGTGGGGGGAGATTTAGAAAGTTACCCTTTCTCAGTCATCTGTAGTGTACCATGCAAAGACAAGGCTGTAAACCTCATCTTCCTATCAGATTGCTGCCCTAAGCATCTTCTGTATTGAATTCTAGAGCTAACACTGAACATGGGTCACATTATTAGTCAAGATCAGTCTGCCTTGGGCTTCCCTGGTGGCGCGGTGGTTGAGAGTCCGCCTGCTGATGCAGGGGACGCGGGTTCGTGCCCCGGTCCAGGAAGATCCCACATGCCCTGGAGCGGCTGGGCCCATGAGCCATGGCCGCTGAGCCTGCGCGTCCGGAGCCTGTGCTCCGCAATGGGAGAGGCCACAACAGTGAGAGGCCCGCATACTGCAAAAAAAAAAAGACCAGTCTGCCTTTATTAAAATGTGGGCCCCAAATACCTGCCTCCAGGCCAAAATTTATAAGTGTTTTGAGATACTTAGTTGTCAAATATGAATGTTTCTTCTCTTTGATGCATATGAAATATGAAGTATGCCATTTCAGAGCTGAAGAGAGCTTGTAAACCTACTTTTACTCAATTACCAGTTCATGTTCTGGAAGTATTTTGAATTGATCTGATCTTCTCTTACTGAAAATTTATTGTAATTTTTTTGTATGTCCTCTTGCAGCCTGCCACATATTGGAATGCAGCAATGGAATGGCCCAAGACGTCATAAGTACCATAGGGCAGGCTTTTGAACTCCGGTTTAAACAGTATTTGAAAAATCCTTCTTTGAATACTTCTTCTGAAAGGTCAGCCAGGAGTTCTTTAATTATTTGACTTACCATATTTTGTTTCATTTTAAAATTAATATGGCATTTTAAATTGACTAATTAACTTAGTAATTTTTTTTTTACAAATAGATACAGTTTCAGTACAAACTAATAGTGACATTCTATTTTTCTTCCATTCATATTTGTTCAGATATTTCCTCTTGCTTTGTAATAGAATTAGAGGAAACACTAAAAGTGAGAAGGGGTCGACCCTGTTTCTCTGATGGTATACAGAGCTATGAATTGATTAGGTAATGTCATAAAATGAGCATGAACAAATTTCTTAGGTTTGTTTCAACCCCAGATCCCTTGCAGATCGGTTAAAAAAATTAAGAAAGAAGAGCAAAATAATAAGAATCAAATGTCTGTGACAGGAATTCCTATTAGTTTGTTCATTTGCAGTGCAGATAGATCAGCTCCAGCCAGACTGCGGCAGGGGTGGAACATGACGTGACCCAGGGATCTGGTTGTTCTGTTTAGTCCACAATGAAAGCTGAACCCTTTCAGGCCTGTCAGACTCCACCATGTGTGGAATGCAGTGAGGCCCCTGACTTGCAGAATTCACACCCAAGAAATAAAATATTTGGACACTTTTAAATGCATTTCTGGAACCCCCCTAATTTGTCATTTTGTGTATCAACAGACACCGGGTTTGGAGATCTCCCTGTATGAGGTGGTCTAGGGTAGCAAAGGAGAGGCGCTACCAGCAGGCCTTGTTGTTGAATTTTTCCTAGGGTAGCACTTACCTCTTAGTGCTGTTATTTTGTTGACATGTAATGAACCCAACAAAACTGTGTGGGTTATCAGTGGAATCAGCTCAATTCAAATGGACTTGATATATTCTTTCTCATAAGAAACTTTTACTAATTCCAATTTGGAAGAAAAATCTGTTTTGTTTTTTTTTTTTTTTGCCCTGTTTCAATTTTAAAAACAATGCATGTTTACACAAATCTCCCCACTTGCCACATATGGTTCTAATATTTCTTTATGAATCTCATATACTCCAGATTTGTGCAGACAAGTTAGCTGGCCATAGCCTTGTATTTTTTTCATCTTGGTTTAGTAAACTGGGCCAGGCCCACTGCCCAATATTTAAATTTTCTTTGAGCAAAACATTTCCGAAATGGTACAATGAAAGAGTGCTGGAGAAATACAGGAAAACTTTGTGTTTTTATCCGATTGACCAAAACAACTGACATTCAGGGAGTTCGTATATATTTTATCACTGAGAGGAGACACAAAAGCATCACCCTTAAAAAAAAAAAAAAAAAAGCATCACCCTTGGCACTTTTTGTTGGCTTACCCCACTTTAATTGTCTACAGGAACCTAACAATTCAGCCATCTGGTTGCTTCCATCCAGATGTTTTCAGGATGATTTGCATGGTTCTGATCAGTCTACATCCCCTACAACATTTGAATTCCCACCCAGCCTCTTGGGGATTCTTTTTTCCCTTACAGTGAGGAGGTGCACGTTGATGACCATGCTGAGGAGAGAGAAGATCATGAGTATTACAATGAAATCCCGGGCAAGCAGCCACCTGCAGGCGGTGTTTCAGATGTACGGATCAAAGTTCAAACCACAGAACAAATGGCTTACTGCCCCATACGGTGTGAAAAGTTGTGCTATTTGGTAAGTAACGTTTTATTGCTATTAGAACTAACAATGCAGTTCTCTCCTTACCACTGAGAACTTAACTTGAGGATTACCAAATGCTAGTTTAGAGAAGGTATCATCTTCCTCAGCACAGAGCCAGAGAGTGAATCATTGTCAGAACCTGTACTCAATAATTTTTACTCCCAATCCCCCAACCTCATCCTCAGCAAGTGACCTCACATCCTACTTCATTGGGAAGACAAGGACGGTCCAACATGTTATCTTCAACTTCACCCTTCCGCATCTCCAAGTCTTCCTATGTTCTCCTTGGTTCTCTTCCTTAGCTACTGTCTCCATGACTAATCCTCCCCCTGAGCTCCTGATCCCTTCCCCTCCTACCAACCCTGTGCCCTTGTTCTGGCCATCAACCTCTGTCTCAGTCTTTATTCTCTGTCTGTCTACTGGTTCTTTCGCTTCTGTCTGCAGATAAACTCGGACTCCTCCAACTCATCTAATAATGTCCTACCTCTCTCTCACCTTCCTTTCACCCACAAACTTCTAGAAAACACTGCCTGTATTTCTGCATTCACATCCACACTACACTTCCAAAATCTGAACTCTGCTTGACAACTTGATAGAAATTTCTTTTACAGTGGTCACCGATTTTTTTTTTTTTTTTGGTCACCAACGGTTTAATTGTTAAATCTTCAATCTTCTTCAATATTCTGAATCTGTCTATAGCCTGTGATATCTGTTGGCTGCCTCTTCTTTTTTTTTTAGACCTCTTCTGTTAGCTTCTAAACATT
This sequence comes from Hyperoodon ampullatus, assembly GCF_949752795.1. Taxonomy (NCBI): domain Eukaryota; kingdom Metazoa; phylum Chordata; class Mammalia; order Artiodactyla; family Ziphiidae; genus Hyperoodon; species Hyperoodon ampullatus. Next base: position 88,534,494 of record NC_136916.1, read on the forward strand.
TTCGTCGTGTCATTCTCATTCTGCATCTCTAGTTGCTGCTTTTCTTTCTTTTTTCATGTTTTCTAACATTTTATTTAGTATATTCAAACTTACAAAAACGTTGAAAGAATTACACATGAACACTCATATACTCACCACCTAGATTCTACAATTATAACTCTACTCTATTTACCTTGTCATCCTATGTTGTTAGCTATCACCCATCAATCCATCTGATTTTTGATGCGTTTCAAAATAAGTTGCATCTTTCCTTTTTATATCTTGTTTTCTTGCATGTCCTCCCCTGCAAACCCAAGTCTTACCACCATGGAACCCCTTTCCAGTGCTCTGCCCTTGGCCCTGGTGTCTCCTCTGACATGCCACCTGTGTACATACTCCACCAGTTTCTCTGTCTTCAGCCATTACCTACTTCTCCAGCTGTGATGCCACAAGCATTTCATTGCTTGTTTATACCAAGATTAGACTCAGCATTTTACCTTGACTCCAAGCTAGATTCCTCTACTGACGTACTCATGTTTATTAATGGCACTCCTATTCTTTCACTGATCTACAGTCTTTTGTTTTCTCACACTTATCAACTCAGTCTTCAAGACTTAGGATCCTACCATGAAAGTATCTTAAATCTACCCAACCTTTATCATTCCTGTTGCATCTTTCTAAGTTCTGGTCCTCACTTGCCCAGATGATTCTGAAATCCCCTTTCTTGTCTCCAGTTTCATTCCTTTAAACCCTCTTGCATGGTACTGCTGGATTAATCTTTCAAAAGCAAAGACATTGCCCTTCTCAAAGGCATCAGTGGATCCCATACCCTTACTGAAGAGAGCTGTGTGTATATGGGATTATTGAAGCCTTTGATAGCATGAGATTTTTCAAGGATGAAAAATGGGTCTGGCACAAACCTTAGTAGAGTAGGGCTCCAATCTGCCAGTTCACGGTTAGATAGAGGTTTGCTAAATGGCCAGTGTTTATACAAGTGCCCTGGAAATCACACTTTCTGGCTGAGCTTGGATTGAATCCTGGAATGTGACCTCCCAAGCAGAGGTCTATAACCCTCAGGATATGGACCTTACATTTATGACCTCCCCCACCCTAATCAGACCCGCCTCTGCAGTTCCAAAACAGTGCACTGGGAGAGGAGGCTATACTCCCCGTCCAAAATCTCAGTTTCTTTTTCTCACCTGTCAGACACTTCCTGTGTCCGAAAATGGAGTTGTCTGCTAAATTCTGCTGGGAGCATTATTAGTGTTTTGTCTGTTTTTTGAAAGTTTATGAACGTTTACTATGTTTGTAAATGTTTCACAATTTGTTGTTTATACAGCCGGGAAACTCCAAGTGCAGCAGTGTGTATGAGAACTGTCTAGAACAAAGCAGGGCAATAGGTAGGTACAATTGCTCTTCCCCACCTGCCACTCTCCTTATTTCTTCTACGTTATATGGTCATGTGTGGCCCTTACTCTTAAATAGTTCATGGGAAAGTCAGGTGTATATAACCAAACATGTAGTGCTTCTGTTGCAGGCTTCCCACATTCTGAGAAGCGCAGAATGCCACATATGTGTCAGTTGAAAAGCTATGGTTCTCCCCTGCTCCTGTGTACTCTTCCACACTACAATTCTGCTTTATGGAATCTTTCACTGCTTTTTTTTTTACTGCGGTACGCGGGCCTCTCACTGTTGTGGCCTCTCCCATTGTGGAGCACAGGCTCCGGACGCACAGGCTCAGCGGACATGGCTCACGGGCCCAGCCTCTCCGCGGCATGTGGGATCTTCCTGGACCAGGGCACGAACCCGTGTCCCCTGCATTGGCAGGCGGACTCTCAACCACTGCGCCACCAGGGAAGCCCCTCACTGCTTGGATATCATGAAAGCTGTCTTACTGGAAAGGTGATTTCTCTACTCAAACTCAAGGCAGTTCCGTTTCAAAGAATATCAGACAATAAGCTAATATGAAAATTGATGCTTGTCAAATCCATTAGGATTAAGAGAAAACCTTCATTTCTTCTTGGCAAAGGGAATAAAAAGAAATCTGAAATGTGAGAGTCCCAATTAGAGGTTCATACACCCCATACTTGCCAGGGCGTTAAATATCTTTTTACTGCATGTGATAATTGACATCAGGCACAACTTTTCCACAACACAAATGTAGGGCATAGACTATCAGGTTGGAAATATATTTTCATAAAAACATTCTACTGCTAGTTAGTCATTTTATTCTTATAAATTGTTGAAAGTATTTATTTCTTTGGGAAGCACAGTTTTGCAGCTTTAGAGGGGGAGATAACTGGACATTGTAAATAATGCAGTGGAGGATAGAGGTGGATAACCACACTTAGGAACTCAAATTAAATTAGCAGGCACTTGCCAACTAGAAGGTAGTTTCTCACTTCCAAGGATATCTTCATATTTCTTATGGAATTTTGCCAGTGTAATCCATGAATTTTATTATTTCTTATACAGTGGGGGTACATGAGGGTCTTGGTACAACTGTGATTACCACTTTTCCTCCACCCTGCAAAAATAATCAGAGTAGTGAGTGGAGGCAGTATTTTAAATTCTTTAAAAACATGGTTCTTTTTGAAGGAAATTAAAATTCGATGCCACTCTTTAAAGGTATTTAAAATTCCAAATGAATTCTTAATAATATGAATAAAACAAATTAGTGTCAAATGTAAATGTCTTTTTAAAACTGTGTCCTTGGGGCTTCCCTGGTGGCGCAGTGGTTGAGAGTCCGCCTGCCGATGCAGGAGACACGGGTTCGTGCCCCAGTCTGGGAAGATCCCACATCCCGTGGAGCGGCTGGGCCCGTGAGCCATGGCCGCTGAGCCTGCGCGTCCGGAGCCTGTGCTCCGCAACGGGAGAGGCCACAACAGTCAGAGGCCTGTGTACCACAAAAAAACAAAAAACAAACCAAAAAAAAACTGTGTCCTTAGGAGCTGCAGTTCCTTCCTTCATTCCTCTTTTCCTTTACCCTAGAGATTCCTAACCTAGGATTTAATAGTCAGGAACATACCACATGTGCTTTGTAGTCTTGTATCCATTTTCTACCTGTGCTGAAGCTCACTTTGAACTGTCTCCACATCCTGTTTTTTCTCATTCTGTGTTCTTCATTTATCCAACAGTGCACTCAGTGATCATCAGGACGTCCTGTGGGTCAGGCCCTGAGCTGGGTGCTAGGGATGGAGACACAGTTGGCATTCGTGTCTTTTGCAGTTTAGCCAGAGGGCATACCTTAAACCAGTGCTTACAAATGTGATGAGCATTTCAAAGCCCAGGATGTTATGGGAACAAATAACAGGGACACCTAACTTAATCTGGGAGGCTAGAGAGGGTCTCCCGAAGGAAGTAACAACCCAACTAAGACCTGAGGGATGAGTGGGAATTATCCAGGCACAGAGAGGGAAGTGGGAGGGGAAGGGAGAGAAAGGAGAGTATAAATGAGTACTGGTATTCCTAAGTGTGCCAGGACCAGTTCCCAGATCACTGCATGGAGAGGGTACATGGTGGGGAGAGAGAGGCGTTTCGGATCTAGGAGAGAGTCCTGTGGAACTCCAGAATGTTTCGCCCTGCCCCAATACCTCTTTTCCCAGCTCATCCCTCCTCCCCATTAAGCAGTCGTCATGGCATGCCCTCCTGGCCTCAGCCACCTAGCTTCTGAAGGGAACTCACTGAACAAGAATCCTCAACATTTCCAGAATGATGTTGAATGTTCGAAATCACGACACTACCATCAGAGAAAAGGGGCAAGGTTTCCTTTCATTTTTTTTCCTCAAAAGCTTTCACCTTGATTTTTATTTTACATTTTTAAAGTATCCTTCCCCTCAAAGCAACACTATTTCAACTTTATCCAAGATTTTTCTTTTTGTAAGTATAACCTTGTCATAGAATCCAGTTTGTTCTTTCTGTTTATCTTGCTTTTATTTCTCCTTTAAACTAACAAACAATGTAACCCCTTATTCTTTCATGCTTTACACATGCCCTAAGCCACTATCAGATCCAAACTCAAGAACAGACTTTTGTAATAAACATTTATTTGGAGCCTGGAATCTATTTTTCCATAGAATTAATTTTAGCCATGTTGGCTATCTCCTAGACAAGTGACCATATTCTACTATTTTGGTTTCCTATACTGGAGCTTAAGTGTATATTTTGTAATGACAAATACAACAATAGGATATTCTATTGTAAGCATCTGTTCTTTAGTTATACTCTAATTGTGGAAGAGTCTGGGACCGATACTGAGCTTCAGCACACTGTCTTCCTTTTTGGTGGCAATAAGGTAACAATTCATGGCTGGGAACCTTTCAGAATCTTGGGGAGGTGAGAGATGGTGTTTATAGTTTGGAAAAAACCCTCCAGCTGGATATCCTCCTCCCCTGAAAATCACTGAGCTACAGCCTTGTTTTCTTAGAAAAGCAGGTTCTAACTTCCAGTGGGAACCAAAGTGCTAGGAAGCCATTTCCCCAGACCTCAGCCACTCAGCACATAGAGGGATCGAAGGACTCAACCCCTGCTCCGGGGGCTGTGACAAGTATAAGTCCCTCCTGCTGTGGCAGGAAGGACCTTCCTAACCCAGCGTCTTTTCATCCACAGACACCCAGAAGTCAGGGGTTCCTATCTTGGGGCCTGCCTATGACTACTTGGGTATGTGTTTAAAAGTGATCTGAGGGCTTCCCTGGTGACCCAGTGGTTAAGAATCCACCTCCCAATGCAGGGGACATGGGCTTGATCCCTGGTTGGGGAACTAAGATCCCACATGCCATGGGGCAACTAAGCCTGCACGCTGCAACTGTTGAGCCCATGTGCCACAACTAAGCTCACACACCACAACTAGAGAAAAGCCTGCGTGCCACAACTAGAGAAGCCCACGTGCCACAAGATCCTGCATGCTGCAACAAAGATCCTGCGTGCTGCAGCTAAGACCCGATGAAGCCAAATGAATAAATAAATAAATAAATAAATAAATAAATAAGATCAGAAATTTATGACCAGTCACCAAATTAATAGAGTTGCCAAAATAGCAAATAGACAGTTTTGATGGCTTTTCCCGGAGATTCACACATAAGCATTTGAGAGACACCTATACAAATATTTTCAACAAGTTTTGGCTTTTTAATTCAGAGACATTTATTTATTCAAATATTGACTTAAAATTTGAATTCTGGTGTATAATAAGTACTGCAATAGGCTTCCTGTTGAAGGAGTTAATTATATTTATTGCCAGATGTGTAAAAGATCCCTGTCCTTAATAATAAATTCCCTTGTGGATAAAAATAATTAGCAAAATAGCATACTGTTTCCCCAGCCTTCAAGTTAAAATGAAAATGTTGATATTTTTAATCAAAAAGATGCTAAATTTCCACAGACCCTAAGGGCTAGCACTTAAAAACTTTGGTACCTCCAGTATATACACTGTGTATGTATTTATTTTCTGCCACAAATCTTCTCTTAGGCAGGTTGGATAGTTTCTCAGAGTAACACTTTGCACAAAGAACTTTTGGAATGCATGATGGCTGGCATGTGTAGTTAAGCTCTGAATAACCACACACTTTATCCTAGAAAGATATTAAATTTCGGCATGGGGTGAGTTTGTTTGTTTGTTTTTTTAAATTTAAGACAACTTTGCTGACTTAGATATAATGGTGCATTTGAGAAAAAGGAATGGTAGTTTTTAAGAGAGACTGTATAGACATTGATGCTTTTGTGTAACCCTGTGGGATGGCGAACTTGATGTGGTCAGCTCATGCCAGTCCTCTGTGAGGGGCAGATGAGTCAGTGCCCTGCACTAATGGTTGACTTGGGGTCTTGAGAGCGTGGTGGGGTCACATTTGCTAAGAAAGGAAAACTAGGTAGACATTCAGTCATCTGTTCATTCAGCTGACATTTTTCTTTTGAGCATCTGCTTCATACCAGGCATTGAAGATGAAGAAGATACTCAGAAAAATGGGTTCTAGTCTCTCATCAGGACTCAAGGAATTTTCAGTCTCAAGGGGAAGACAGAGAAGTAAACAGAGACCTACAGTTTATTATGGAGTGGCACCTTACCCAGCCTGGGGTGGGGGGTGGGGGAGGAGGGAGGACTCAGTGGAAAGCTTCCTGAAGGAGGGGGATTCAGAGCAGGATCTTAAAGGACAAATAGGAGTTAGGTCAAGAAATGGATGGGAAGGATATTACAGCAAGAGATAAGTGTCATGTGCAGAGGCCCAGTAGACACACAACTGAGCAGTGAGAAGAACGCCTGCTGCAAGGCAGGCACTATGCTCAGTGAGGGGCTTACCCACATTCTTTCCTGTAATCCTCGCAATGTATTTTAAGCTCGGCATCCCCATTTTACAGGTATGAAAACTGACAGAGAGGTTAAGTAACTTGCCCCTGGCCACACAAATAGTAAGAGATACCACAGGGATCTGTGGAACCCAGGTCCATGTTAATTTAGAAGCAGACTTCTTACAAATACTGTTCATCATATTCCACTTTCAGTAAATTTTTATGAGCAGGCACTCCTAAATAAATATTAATTCAATCATGCATCAGTTCTCTACACTGTGCTAATATATTATGCATGTATTATAAAACACACACAGAAATAGAAAATTTCAGTTAGAGTTAATGACAGACATTTAAGAAAATTGTCTCGCTAATTACAGTGGCTGAATACTATCATTAGGTAATATCTCAAGGTCTGATATACATTTAGGGCATTATTGATAAAGAAAACAGACATAAATCCACATTTCCATCTTGATAATTTTAACTGTTGGGAGGCCAAAGTTCTGATCTAATTAGATTATTCTTGTTCATCAGCTCAGAGTGCAGCTAAGGAGGAGCTTGTAGTCAGTAAAAGAATGGTCTTCAATCCTTGATTTTTTGCAGTGATCCTTTAGCCACTTGTCCATTTGTGAAAGTAAGTTTAGTTTAAACTGGATAACATATTTCATAAATCCACTTAACCAAGTAAATGGAAACTGTCATAGGTTGCCAAAAGCAACAAAGAAACGAGGGGCACTACTGCCCCTTCTTCTGTCGCATCCCACTCTTCCCTCAGAGTATTCCACGTACAGATCATGACATGGGACAGGGTGACAGGGTGACAGGAAGGCCCGGACAGAGAGGAGCAAAGGAGGAGCAGATAGTAGGACTGTAGTCTTGACTGGGCTCCCCCTATCCGGTGTATTCTTAGGTTTCCATACTTGTGTTATAAGAATCATAGCACTCTTCACCATGATGTGAAATCCAGTGTGAAGTTGGTCCTTTGAAGGGGTTTAGTTGACTGGAAGAACTGATGTTTTACGGTAAGACAATGAAATAACAATGTCACTGCTTTAGGTGCAGCCTCACGGGGATCTTGTATATGTATGGCCAAAACTATAAAGGTACTTGTGTGAACAGAAAGACAAAAACATTCTGTCCTGGCATTCTCAGGACAGGACCAGTTGAATGGTACAAAGTACTTCATGCCATCAGGTAGTGAAATATGGTGCTATTATCCATTCAGGCAGTAACTATTAGTTGATGTGATAATGTGTGCCAGGCATATGCTAGAGGCAGGGGCTGCAGCTGTCAGCAAGACAGGATCTGTGTCTTTGTAGAACATGCAGTCTAGATGCAGTACAGATATTAAGAAACATAATAACATAATAGAATTAAGTACTCTTGTGATACGGGCTTCAGAGGGAAGCAGAGAGACATAGTCTAGTCTGAGAAAGTCAGGGAAGCCTCTCTTGAGAAAGAGATGTTTAAACTGACCTCACCTAAGGATGAGGGTGATGGAGAAGGGGAGGGAAGGGCATGTCAATCAGAGAAGATGGCCTTACGGTGGGGATTCTAGTGCAAGAAGGCTGTTGTGAGCAGGGGCAGAGACTGGGGAGGACAGGGTTGCAATGGAAGCTGGGTGCTCGGGAGCAGGGCCTGGGGCTTGTTGAAGAGTTTGACTTGTACCCCAAGAGCAGTGGGAAGCAGTGAATGTTTTTAAACCTCTGAGAAGTAGGATCAGATTTTCAGTTGTAAAAAGATCATTTTGGCCACATGTATGGAATAGAATGGAGGGGAGAAGGCAGAATAAGGGGACAGAGGACGTAACCTGAGGGGTGAGTTCTTTCCATTAGATGTCAGAATGAACATCAGCAGCTGGTGCAGGGCTGTGCTTGGTGAAACAAAACTTTGGCAATAGAGGGAAGACAGACTTCCCACTCTTAATAATTTAAAATTAAGTAACGAGTTTTTTGAAAAGCAGTTTCAATAACTAGTAGATATTCAAGTTCCACATGGCATGTGTGGTTTTCTTGGTTCCTGGGCTGTAGCTCTGAGCAGTGTCTGTTTGCTGGCCGGTCAGCGCCCTTCCTCCCCTGGCTGTTCCTCTTTCACATCTTCCTGGTTTGTCTGCTGTCTGCTGTTGAAGCAAAGGGTCAGCTGAGGGACGGGCAGGGAGGGGCAGGGAGACCAAAAGAGGGTGCTTTCCCTCAAAGACTGGTGCTTATTTTGTTTTTACAGGTCAAATCTCAAAGTCAGTATTCAATCCTTGCATGGGATGGGCATGGCTTTTCCCTTCCTGTCAATTCTGGACTCAAACATGATTTTATTTCTTGTTTCCAAAGCAAAAACACCGTACATTGATCTTTACTCACTACAGGTAATGCACACGAGAGAGGGGTACAGTCCCAAAGAGACACGTCATTGATGAAGCCCGCGTGCCGAGTGGATCTCTTCGACGACCCCTGCTACATCAATACGCAGACTCTTCAAAGCACGCTAGGCTCTGCTGGAAATCAAAGTCCAGCTCACCCACTGGGGACCCCATGGTACCGTGAAAGTAAGTGGCTTCTCATTGCCTGTATTAGTTTCCTGTGCTGCAGTAACAAGTTACAACAGACTGGGTGTCTTAAAACAAGAGAAATGCATTCTCTCACAGTTATGGAGGCCAGAAGTCCTAAATCAAGATGGCAGCAGGGTTGGCTCCTTCTGGAGGCTCTGGAGGAGAACTGGTTTCATGTTACTCTCCTAGCTTCTGGTGGCTGCCAGTAATTCTTGGTGTTCCTTAGCTTGTAGACATGTCACTCCAGTCTCTGCCCTCGTCTTCACATGGCCTTACCCCTGTGTCTCAAGTCCCCCTCTTCTTTCTCTTATAGGACAACACCTTTCTCTTATAGGACAACACCCTTCTCTTATAGGTAGGCCCCAAATCCAGGAAGATCTCATCTCGTGATCCTTAATTTAATTACATTTGCAAAGACCCTTTTTCCAAATTAGGTCACATATGCAGGTACCAGGGATCAGGACTTGAGCATATCTTTTGGGGGCCACTGTTCAACTCGCTATACTGTCTCTCATTTTAAAGAACGCTATTTCCTTGGCCTCATTTTTCAGAGAATTAAAAGTATTCTTTCTTACCTCAGTCCCTCACCACAGTTAATAAAGGTTAGAACTATGTGGCGCTGTTACAGATTTCAAGGTTTTGGAACTTTGATTTTGAATAATCTTTTCAAACACTTTAAATTGACTCCCAACTTTTGCTTTCTGCTGTGTGCTTTTGCTGAAGGAAGGGCTGTCAAAGCCAGGAGATAATTTTGAATTTGTTTGTTTGCTTGGGGAACAATGGCCACTGTTCCAACTCTGTTTAGTGATGGTGTTAATTTTATTCATTTCAAAACCCCTTAGCAAGTCATCTATATAGCACTAAAATAAGGTGACTTCTTTCTTCAATTAGGTACTATGAGTAAAATACAATAAGACAAACATCATTTTCCTGCCAGATTGCTTCCAGGGGTAAGTCCATAAACAGTAACATAAATAAATAAAAGCAAAACAAGCCAAAAGCCTACAATCAACTAAAAAATAAATTAAAAAATGCTTTTCATAAAGTACTGGTGCTTGTTGGGTTCAGAGATTGGTGTCAAATTTGGCTTACTCCAAAGATAGAGAATCAGTCGCTGAGAAAGTCCTTTCACTAGCCCAGGAGGTCACTCTAGACTGACTTTCCAGCTAGTGTGGCTGCAGTGACAATAAAGTTTGGAAGGAGATTTTGCTGGGGCTGAGCTTCACTTGACCACCTTAACTCTCTAGACTGAGACAAAGGTTTTCATTACCAGCCAGGTGGCAAGTAGGCCATCTTCTTGCAAGCTTTCCAAGATCACTCTTGGCAACCAAACAACCCAGTTGGGTTCTCTAGAAGCAGACTCTGAGTTGGAGCTGGGCATGCAGGGTCTTTATTGGGATCAGTACCAGGAAGGGAGGGGAAGAAAGCAGGCTTGGGCAGAGGGAGAGGTGGAGCAACCATGCAGGCCTGACAGAGCCTCAGCCAACCCTACAGAGAGCATGTGGGGGCCCGTCAGAGTTGCCCCACATGGGGCCCAAGGGCAGGGCCTTTTAGCCCCACTTATCTCAGTCTTTGGGTGTGGGCCATGAAGGAGGGCAAGCCATTGGGCAAGCAGCTCTCTGCAGCTGAGGCAGACCCTGAAGGGGTGGTCAGCTGGAGACCAGCCCCAGTAAAGCACCTGGGGTACTTGGTCCTTCCTTGAAGTGGGATCTGGGTAGTGCATCTCCATGTCCACCACAGAGAGCATCTTGTGCCATGGATGATGGGATATGCAATGAATTCAGATTCCTGCAGTGAATTTAACTATTTAATGTAGAGTAGCCTGTGTGGATAAGGTAATATATGTTAGAGTGACAGTGTTTTGAAAAAAATTTTCTGGACCCCAGGGGTTTTTTTGTTTGTTTGTTTTTCATTTTTTAGGATAAATAATTGTATTTATTCAAATATAGTTTTTTTAAAAATTTTTATTGGGGTATAGTTGATTTACAGTGTTGTGTTAGTTTCAGGTGTACAGCAAAGTGAATCAGTTTTACATATACATATATCCACTCTTTTTAGATTCTTTTACCATATAGGCCATTGCAGAGAATTGAGTAGAGTTCCCTGTGCTATACAGTAGGTCCTTACTAGTTATCTATTTTATATATAGTAGTGTGTATATGTCAGTCCCAAACTCCCAATTTAGTCCCCCCCACCCCGCCTGCCTTGGACCTCAGGTTTTGGAAATAACTTTATAAGAGCATACACTCAATAGCTTCCATTTCATGGACTTTTCAAAGCAACAATATTTTTTTTTTAATGGGGACAACAACAGGTTTTTGTTTGTTTTTAATAATTTGCCTTATTTATTTTATTTATTTATGTTTGGCTACATTGGGTGTTCGTTGCTGAGCATGGGTTTTCTCTAGTTGCATCAAGCGGGGGCTACTCTTTGTTGCGGTGCGCGGGCCTCTCATTGCGGTGGCTTCTCCTGTTGGGAGCACAGGCTCTAGGCACGCGGGCTTCAGCAGTTGTGGCTCGCAGGCTCAGCAGTTGTGGCACATGGGCCTAGCTGGTCCGCGGCACGTGGGATCTTCCCGGACCAGGGTGCGAACCCATGTCCCCTGCATCGGCAGGCAGATTCTTAACCACTGCGCCACCAGGGAAGCCCAAAGCAACAATATTTTATTAGAAAATACATTTAGTGGGTGGCCCAAATTATGTAATCTGGGATATTCCTTGATTTACAACTCCAGTTCCTTTATAAGCAAATCTTCAATGTTAAAAATTGTTATGGAACTTCCCTGGTGGTGCAGTGGTTGAGAATCTGCCTGCCAATGCAGGGGACATGGGTTTGTGCCCTGGTCTGGGAAGATCCCACGTGCCGCAGAGCAACTAAGCCCGTGCACCACAACTGTTGAGCCTGCGAGCCACAACTACTGAAGCCCGCGCGCCTAGAGCCCATGCTCTGCAGCAAGAGAAGCCACCGCAATGAGAAGGCTGCGCACCGCAACGAAGAGTGGCCCCTGGTCGCCGCAACTAGAGAAAACCCCCGTGCAGCAACGAAGACCCAACGCAGCCAAAAATAAATAAATAAAATAAATAAATTTTTAAAAATCGTTATAATCAAGCAAAGAAACTTTGCCTCTTGTCATAGACAATTCAATAATATGAAAGGCAAAACTAATCCATATTAACATTCCTGTCATTAGTTGAAAGTAAATAAGGCTTGTTCTGTCTAAAACTGTAATGTCAAAATGTGTTTTCATTGATTCTAGCCTCTTTCTTTTTTCATCCTTTTTCCCTCTCCCTGCCTTGGTGGCAATATGTTTAATAATTTAGGCCTCTGGTTCTCTCTCACTCTTTATTTCCATTTGAGATTTAATGTACCATAGCCCTCCTGGACTTCTTGCTACCCCTTTGAGGTTAATTTCAGTATATCATTGCTCCCTCTAAAAAAAATTAAGTCCAACTCCAAAAGTATAAATAATGTTGATTTAAGAAAATCTAGTAAGATGGAGTAGGGATAACTTTATACATAACGTTCTGCAGTGTCTTAAATACACCTTTTAACGTTTCCCCCCTAATGTGTCCTCCTGTTTCTTTCCTTCTTCCTGCAAAAATCCTCTTTACCTCCTTTTTTTTTTTTTTTAAATTTGTGGTACACGGGCCTCTCACTGCTGTGGCCTCTCCCGCTGTGGAGCACAGGCTCCGGACACGCAGGCTCAGCGGCCATGGCTCATAAGCCCAGCCGCTCCGCGGCATGTGGGATCTTCCCAGACCAGGGCACGAACCCGTGTCCTCTGCATCAGCAGGCAGACTCTCAACCACTGCGCCACCAGGGAAGCCCTCCTCTTTATCTTCTTTAGGCATACTTAGCCTCCCTTACCCAGATTAGTTACTAATTAGTTCAGTAAAACAAAACAAAAACAAATCCAGAGACATGAACCTAATATATCTCAAGTATGCCTTCAGGGCTCCTCAATTCATCCTGTCACACTGCCAACATAGGAAAAGCTCTAACACAATCTTTAATCTGATCAAACATAGCAGAAGGAAACCATTAGTACTGAAGCTAATTTTTGTATTGAATTATTATTAGTTTCAGTCTTAGCTTCCATAACAAAGAAACCCCCCTAAATCCCATAGTGTAAAAAGGACTGAAGTTTATTATTTTACCTAATAGCCCAAAGATGGATGGTATAGGACTGGTGGGACAGCTTTGCCATTGTGACACTTGGCTTCCATCTCTGGTCTAAGAGCTTCAATTTGGTCTAAGGTCTTCTATCTTTAGTCTGAGAGCTTGAGCTCTCACCATCACATCTGTGTTCAGCCAGTGGGAAGTAAGAAAGGCACACGGAGTGCACACACATTCCTTTAAAGGACATGACCCAGAAGTGGTAGACATCATTTGTTCTTACCTGCCATTGGCAGAACTTACACATGGGGCCATACCTAGCTTCACGTTACTCTAGCTAGGTGGCCATGTGCCCAGCTAAAAATTAGGAATTCCATAATGTAATGAAAGGGAGAATAGATATTGGCACACAATTAACTGTCCCTGCCGCTGCATACCTTTCTGCCACTCAAATATGCATGAGCTCTTCTTTTCACTTAGAACATATTTGCCTTCTCCCAAAGAGAGACCTTGCAAATACCCCAAACAGTTACAGCATCCAGCCTAAAGTCTGTGACATCCGGGTGATATGAAGTCCTCTCAATCAAGATTGGATGGGGATCCTTACTATTTGCCAAGTTTTCTGCCCTCTTCCACACCCAAAATTAGTGGTGGAAGAGGAATAAGATAGCCTCAGTAAAAACCCACATTCACAAAAGGGAAGCAGGCAAAACACACAGTGGTTATTGGTCCATAGTGATTACCAAATCCTGCCAGGCAGTAATTGTGAAGACTTCCTGAGCTGGAAGTGGAGAAAGTGATTTGCTTGGCCTCTGGTTCAGTATTATGGGAGGAATCTCCTTGTCCATTGTTATCTGGGTTGTTTCTGCTATTATCCTTCGTGTGTCCATCTAAAGTAGATGGAGAAAGTGCCTTTCTTGGGGCTTCACCACTTGTACAGCTTATTTCCTGTTGATGTGGGTTTGAGAGATTGGAGTTTGCTTTAGAGGCCAAAAAGCCGTAGACAAGAAGGGATTGTCATTTCTTTGGCAATGTATCTTCCTTAAAAACTTAGTAGGATTTCACTCTGTCCATTTAGAGTCAGTTCTACATGAAATTTCCCATAATATTCCTTCACTGTCCTTTTATTGCATGAAGGATGCATTCTCTCTTTCCTGTTATTTGTAATTTCTGTTTTTTTTCCTTGATCACTGTTCTTTGAGATTTATTAATTTAATTGTTCTTTCCAAAGGGCCCAGGTTTTGTTTTAATTTTCTATTTTTTTTGTTTTCTGTTTCATTGACTTCCATTTTTTATCTTTATTATGTCTTCCTTCTACTCTCTTTGGATTAAATTTCCTCCTCTTTACCTAGCTTGTACTACATTTTCTTCTATTGCCTTTATAGTTTTATTTCCAAATAAAATATTTATTTCACTTGAACTTTATATTTTCTCTGAGGTAGGGTGTCTAACTTAATTTTACCTATGAAAGTGATCTAATTTTCCAAACAACATGGACTAAATAATGTCCTCTTTCTCTAGTGCCACTCTCCATTTTACTAGATTCCTTCTACATGTGTGAATCTGTTTCTGGGCCTTTATTCTGCTTTTTATATTGGCCCACTTGCTTGTTGTATACCAGTATATTAATTACTATATACAAATTACTGTGGCTTTTTAATATATCTTAATAGCCATGTAATTTTTCCTTTGTATTACAGATTAATTTTTTTTCTTAGTACCACCTTGATCTTTCACTTAGGCTTAACATTTTATGTTAACATCTTACTTTACCAACTTTTTAGACACTTTATAGAGGTGAATGTATTTTGCCCCTCAGTAACGCGATAAATTTCTATTTTATAGTTTTCACACACCCAGTAATCCATACTGATAAATAATATACAGTTGATTCTCATAATTTGTGGGTTCCATATTTGAGAATTTGCTTACCTGCTAAGATTTATTTGTAATCCCAGAATCAGTACTCATGACACGTTTGTGCCATGTGCAAAGCAACAAAAATTTTGTGTCACCCAATGTGCACATTCCCAGCTGAGGTCAAACAAGGCGACACTCTGCTTTCTTGTTTCAGCTCATACTGTAAACAAGTGAACTTTTGTGGTCTACTTAGTGCCACATTTCGCACATTTTTATGCTACCTCTTGATGACCTTGCTGTTTAAAATGACCCCCAAGTGTAGTGCTGAAGTGCTGTCTAGTGTTCCTAAGTGCAAGAAGGCTGTGATGTGCCTTACAGAGAAAATGTGTGTATTAGATAAGCTGAGTTCAGACATGAGTTACAGTGCTGTTGGCCATGAGTTTAGTGTTATTAAATCAACAATATATACTAAATAAGGTGTCTTTAAACTCAAACACACATAAAACAAGTTTATATAATGATTGATTGATTGATGAAAATATTGTGACCTGAAGCTTGGTAGAACCTAACCCTGCATTTGTCCTAGGGGCAGTGGTTCGGTTTTCACTAAATCAGTGTTCTGGCAATTTTATAAAATATAACTACTTGCATAAAGAGACTGCTTATGGTCCTCCAGAATCAGAGATGGAGTCTTATAACACGTGGGGAGAAAAGGGTAGGCTTTTCTTCCCACAACAGAAAACTGAGGATTGTCCCCCTGACACTTTTCTCACAAAAGTATATCCCTCTTCTGATTTTCCCTTTAGTTAGGTGGCTATCTTGACTCTTGTATACATTTTTTATTCTATAAACAGTGTTTTTAATTCAAAAGTAATACAAATACTCATAGAAGAAATCGAAATAATAAATAGTGCTATTTTAAAATATGTACCTTCCCAAGGCTTAGCACCATATACAGTTCCCTAAGATATTAAGAGTTCTTTCTGATTACTTGCAAAATGTTAATGCATGGTTAAGTATTTAGCTATCTACTTATGTACCTCTGTCTGTCTGCAGATAGATCTAATGATCAATCTATCTATCTAATCATTCTTCTTTAAAAATAAATGGAGTATCCCCTCTGTACTTGTTCTTTTTCACTCTTCTATTTTAGAGATTTGTCCAAAGTAGCACATAATATTTTGTAGTTTTCTTTTTTCCAGTTTTATTGGGATAAAATTTGACATATAACATTGTATTAGTTTAAGGCATGCAACATACTGATTTGATATATATATATATATATTGCAAAACGATTACCACGCTGTTTAGTTAACATCCATCACCTCACATAGTTAGTTTTTTTTTCTTTGTGATGAGAACTTTTAAGATCTACTTTCAACAACTTTCAAATATGCAATACAGAATTGTTAACTATAGTTGCCGTGTTGTACATTACATCCCTAGAACTTATTTATCTTATAACTAGAAGATTGCACCTTTTTAGCATTTCCCCCATCCCTCACTCTCTGTCTCTGTCAATCACCCATCTGTTTTCTGTTTCTATGAGTTCTGTTTTTTTGGATTCCACATATAAGTGAGATCACACAGTGTCTATCTTTCTCTGTCTGACTTACTTTATTTAGCATAATGCCTTCAAGGTCTATCCTTGTTGCAGTTGGCAGGACTTCCTTCTTTTTTATGGCTTAATCATATTCCACTGTGTATTTATATCATCTATTTATCTGCCAGTAGATACTTAGATTGTTTCCATTTCTTGGCTATCAGAAATAATGCTTCAGTGCACATGAGGATGTGGGTATCTTTTCGAGATAGTGATTTCATTTCCTTCAGATATATACCCTGAAGTGGAATTGCTGGATCATACGGCAGTTTAAAAAAAAAAAATGTTTGAAGAACCTTCATACTGTTTTCCATATGGCTGCACCAATTTACATTCTCACCAATAGTGCACAATCGTTCTCTTTTCTCACCAACACTTAACCTCTTGTCTTTTTGATGATAGCCATTCTAACAGGTGTGAGGTGATATTTCATGTGGTTTGATTTGCATTTTCTTGATGATTAGTGATATTGAGCATCTTTTCATATACCTGTTGGCCATTTGTGTGTCTTCTTTGGAAAGATGTCTATTCAGTTCCTCTGCCCATTTTTTAATTGGATTGTTTTTTTTGCTATTGAGTTGTATGTGTTCTTTATATATTTTGGATATTAACCCCTTATCAGATAAATGATTTGCAAATATTTTTTCCCATTCTGTAGGTTGCCTTTTCCTTTTGTTGATGGTTTCCTTTGCTGTGCAAACTTTTGGTTTGATGTAGTCCCAACTTGCTTGTTTTTGCTTTCTTTGCCTTTGCTTTGGTGTCAAATCCAAAAAACCATTGCCAAGACTGATGTCAAGGAGCTTACCCCTTGTTTTCTTCTAGGAGTTTTATGATTTCAGGTCTTATGTTCAAGTCTTTAGTCCATTTTGAGTTGATTTTTGTGTATGGTGCAAGATAGGCATCCAGTTTCATTCTTTTACATGTGGCTGTCCAGTTTTCCCAGCACCATTTATTGAAGAGACTATCCTGTCCCCATTGTCTGTTCTTGGCTCCTTTGTTGTAAATTAATTGACCCTATATGTATGGATTTATTTCTTGGTTCTCTGTTTTGTTCTGTTGATCTATGTGTCTGTTTTTATGCCAATACCATACTGCTTTGATAACTACAGCTTTGTAATATAGTTTGAAATCAGGACACACCATGCCTTCAGCTTTATCCATCTTTCTCAAGATTGCTTTGGCTAGTTGAGATTTTTTGTGGTTCCATACAAATTTTAGGATTGTTTGTTCTTTTTCTGCAAAAAATGCCATTGAAATTTTGATAGGGATTGTATTGAATCTATAGATTGCTTTGGGTAGTATGGACATTTAAAAAATGTTAATTATTCTAATCCATGAACACAAAATTTCTTTCCGTTTGTTTGTGTCTTCTTCAGTTTCTTTCATCAATGTCTTATAGTTTTCAATGTATAGATCTTTCACTTCCTTGGTTAAGTTTATTCTTAAGTATCTTTTTCTTTTTGAAGTTATCATAAATGGGATTGTTTTCCTAATTTCTCTGATAGTTTATTAGTGTATAGAAATGCAAGTAATTTTTGTGTATTAATTTTGTATCCTGCAACTTTACTGACTTTATTTGTTCTAACAGTTTCTTTTTTTTTGGTGGAGTTTTAAGGTTTTCTATATATAATGTCACCTGCAAATAGGACAGTTTTACTTCTTCCTTTCTGATTTGGATGTCTTTTATTTATTTTTCTTGCTTAATTGCTCTGGCTAGGACTTCCAATACTATGTTGAATAAAAGTGGTGAGAATGGGCATCCTTGTCTTGTTCCTGATCTTTTATACCTGGAATAAATCCCACTTGATGCTTTTAATGTATTGTTGAATTTGGTTTGTTAATATTTTGTTGAGGATTCTTGCATCTATGTTCACATGTGATACTGGCCTGTAATTTTCTGTTCTTGTGGTATCCTTGTTTGGTTTTGGTAGTAGTGTAACACTGGGCTTGTAAAATGTGTTTGGAAATGTTCCCTCCTATTTTTTGGATGGAATTGAGAAGAATTGATATTAATTACTCTTTAAATGTTTGGTAGAATTCCCTAATGAAGGCATCTGGTTGTAGATCTTTTTTTTTTGTTGGAAGGTTTTTGATTAGTTCAATCTTCTTACTAGTAATTCTTCTGTTCAGATTTTCTATTTCTTCATGATTCAATCTTAGTAGGTTGTATGTTTTTAGGGATCTAAATCTATCCATTTTTTCTAAGTTATCCAATTTGTTGGCATAAAATTGTTCAGAGTAGTCTCTTATGATACTTTGTATTTGTGTGGTATCATTTGTAATGTCTCTTTTTCTTTTCTGATTTTATTTATTTGAGTCCTCTCTCTTTGTTCTTGGTCAGTCTAGCTAAAGGTTTGCTTATTTTGTTTATCTTTTAAAAAACCAGCTTAGTTTATTTTCTATTGTATTTTTACTCTCTATTTCATTTATTCCTGTTCTGATCTTTGTTTTTTTATTTCCTTCTATTAAATTTAGGCTCAGTTTGTTTTTCATTTTATAGTTCCTTGAGGTGTAAATTTAGGTTATTTATTTGCAATTTTTCATTTTTCTAATGGAGGTGTTAATTGCTAAAAACTTGACTCTTAGAACTGTCTTCGCTGCATCCCATAAGTTTTGATGCATCGTTTTCATTTGTCTCAAAATATTTTAATTTTCAATTAAATTACTTGCCTCAAGTTATATTCTGACTTCTCTTTTGATTTCTTCTTTGACCCATTGGTTGTTCAGTGGCATGTTTTTTTTTTTTTTTTTTTTTTTTTTTTTTGCGGTAGGCGGGCCTCTCACTGTTGTGGCCTCTCCCCTTGCGGAGCACAGGCTCCGGAGCGCAGGCTCAGCAGCCATGGCTCACGGGCCTAGCCGCTCTGCGGCATGTGGGATCTTCCCAGACCGGGGCACGAACCCGTGTCTCCTGCATCGGCAGGCGGACTCTCAACCACTGCGCCACCAGGGAAGCCCCCAGTGGCATGTTTTTTAATCTCCATGTATTTGTGAATTTTCCAATTTTCTTCTTGTAATTGATTTCCAGTTTCATACCACTTTGGTTGGAAAAGATGCTTGATATGATTTCCATATCCTTAAATTTATTAAGACTTGTTTTGTGGCTTAACATATGATCTATCCTGGGGAGTGTCCCATGTGTGCTTGAGAAGAATGTGTATTCTTTTGCTTTTGTATGGAATGTTCTGTAAATGTCTGTTAAGTCAATCTGATCTAATGTGTAATTTAAGTCCAGTGTTTCTTATGATTTTCTGTGTGAATGATCTATTTTTGAAAGTGGGGTATTAAAGTCCCATACTCTAATTGTATTGCTGTTGATTTCTCCCTTCAGGTCTGTTAATATTTGCTTTATATATTTAGGTGCTCCTATGTTGGATGCATAAACCTTTGTTACTTTCAATTGTTTTATAGTATTCTATTGTATCAGTGAATCATAATTTGTATAACCAATCCCTTATTGATGGACATCTAATTTTCCCTGTCCTTTGCTAGTATAATGATCAATACTGTCAAAAAAAATCCATTTACATGTGCTTCAAAAAAAAATTGAACGCATCAATATGCTGTCTTCACAGTTCACATTGGTTTCTTTAAATGTCTTGTTCTTTCTTTCTCATTGGAATTGCTTGCAATTGTTTAATCCAGATTTTTTTTTTTTTTTTTTTGCGGTACGCGGGCCTCTCACTGTTGTGGCCTCTCCCGTTGCGGAGCACAGGCTCCGGACGCGCAGGCTCAGCAGCCATGGCTCACTGGCCCAGCCGCTCCGCGGCACGTGGGATCTTCCCGAACCGGGGCACGAACCCGTGTCCCCTGCATCGGCAGATGGACTCTCAACCACTGCGCCACCAGGGAAGCCCTAATCCAGATTTTTGATGTTAGATTTTTTCTCTTCCTTAAACCATATTCCCCCATTTCAAAGGTTTTACTCACCAGTTACATATGGTTGTGGATATTCATATATATCTTATGTTTTCCTGAATTCCTGGTTGTGACAATGTGTCTTTAGTTGCTAATGGGAACTCCAAGATGACATGATTATTTTCTTCCATGATTCCTCTCACTTTTTTCTTTTTTGATCTCAGTTCAATCCAGAGTGATTTAAGCAACATTCCTTGTTGCTTCCTTAACTGTCAGTACTTCTGAGAAAATATAATTATATCAAGTTAATAATTCATTAAATAGTATATGGAAATTATATATAAATAACTATATTTAAATTATTATTATATTTTTCAAAGTCAACTTTATGTACAAAAAGGAGTCCATACTAGACAATGCACCACAATGTTAAAGAGTGGTTGTATTTGGTGATAGGATGAAAAGTGATTAATTTTCTTTGTTTTTCTGTGTTTACCAGATTTAAAAAAAAATGTGTAACTTTTAAACTTAAAGCAAACGTTTAAAAATATGTTAGATATTCTGCTTTTAGAAAAGTTATATTTTCAGCAAATGTTTGGATGATTGAAATTGTGCTAATTTGGGAAACTATGTTAGGAAAATAATGTCCATATCCTCAGGCTGGCCCATGATCTATTGCCTCTTTTCAAGATGATATAATGTCTGTTTTTCTTTTGTTTTGTCCTTGTCCAAGAGTGCTCCACAATCTCAGAATAAACCAAAAGCCATCATGCACTAAGATGTGTGCACCTACATACACATGCATGCATCTCCCTCACACTCACACACTTTCTCTGTCACGTACACAAACACACACACAACTACTCATCAGAAGTTCTCTATTATGCCTGAAAGCAGGCAGCACTAAGGCCAACTACATATATTATTCATCAACTCTGGACACATTTCTTCAGGCTTTTTATGGTAACCATAGATAGAACCTGATTGTAGAGGAGAGTATGTTTAGCCATTAGATACAGACTGAAGATATTTTCAAAAAGTTATATTCATGAATGCTGCATCGAAATCGTGATATGCAGAGAGAAGTTCTTAAACAGTGCCAAAACTATAATATATTAATAGGAGACTGGATTATGTCTACAGGGCACTTGTCTTGTGTAAGTTATAAAACTTAAATTCAAGAGGATTTCTCATTTGTGAGACCCTTGTGTAAGGACATGTAAACATTCCTTTGCATTTATAGAGAGAAAGCTGGTTTTTATGCAAAAGATCCTTTGAATTTAAAAAGACAAAGTCTGATTTCTATGGTTATTTTCCTAGTAAATTTGCCATATTAAACATACAACATTTGGGAATTCCCTGGTGGTCCATTGGTTAGGACTCTGTGCTTCCACTGCAGGGGGCACAGGTTCAGTCCCTCACTGGGGAACTAAGATCATGCATGCTGTTCAGCACAGCCCAAAAAAAAAAAAAGCAAACATACAACTTTTATCTGGATTCAGACCTGAGAATTTTGTGTTATTACTTCTAGAGATGCTGTATATCATCCTGATAGCTTTGCTGTCTATTTAGGGACCTTTGTGGGTTATACAGAAGTAGAGTGGCTAGACCAGTTTTGAAAATGAAAAGATTTTCTCATCCAAGCCAAGTTTTAGAGTGTGGTGATTAAGAACCTGGGCTCTGATGATAGATCTCATTTCAAATCACAGGTCTACGACATATTAGCAGTGTGACTTTGGGTAAGTCATTTAACCTTTTTAAAGATCCATTTCCTTCCCATCTAATTTTGAGAGCCAAACAGGATAATATATGTAAAGCATTGAGCAGTACCTATCATACTCAATAAATGTGAACTACATAATAATTGTTATTACTATGAGTACCAATAATACTATAAAGGGCTACCTAGATGTACCTTCTCATCCCCAGTGCTCTCAACTCTGGATAACATTTATTCTGTAGAGCCATGGGAACTTGCCTCAGGCCATGCCTCCCTGATGATTACCTTCTTCTACTTGATCAATTCTGCTTTGTCCAGGCAGGGGAATTACACAAACAGCAAAGTGGTCATTTACTAGGAATGCTGTAAGCTTCAGCATGGCTTTAAAGTTGATGGACAGAAGCATCTCTGAAGCACATCAGTAATTTGGTTTAAAATAAAAAGCTAAATATTAAAAAGTGGGCATAGCCCAAAGTTACTATAGGCATTTTCAAAGCATTTGAGACTGTTTTAGAAGTTATCTATAGTCCAGGTACAGCATAAACCTCTTTCTCTTTAACATACAGCCCATGGGACATAAAGAGACTCTCTCTGCACTTATGAAAGCAGTTCTTATGGGTCAGTTCCATTTCTCATTTGAAAGGAAAACTCCTGCACCTGGGCAAGCCTTTCCTGGTAACAGAAGCCAAAGGCAATGTTTGGATCTACCATTAAATTAGAGACTGTTGGAAGTTATAGAAACAAAAACCCCATTTGTTCCAGAAATAGCACTATTTAAAGAGTGCCTGGCACACAGTAGGTCCTCAAATTATATTTGGTGAGTGAGTGAATGAATGAACGAAAGGATGGCTGAGGAGGTAACTTGGTGTTGTCTCTTTTTGTATTTTGATTTCAGAGGCACCAGAAACAGTTCAACCAGGTGCCACAGCCCAGCCTGCCAGCTCACATTCTTTGCCACACATTAAGCAGCAGCTGCGGAATGAAGACTGCTACCACGGCAAGCTGAGCAGGAAAGCAGCAGAGAGCCTCTTGGTAAAGGATGGGGACTTTTTGGTTCGAGAGAGTGCAACATCTCCTGGCCAGTATGTGCTGAGTGGGCTACAGGGAGGCCAGGCAAAACATCTTCTCCTGGTGGATCCCGAAGGCAAGGTATTATTGACCCCCATTAGAGTTTCACAGGATCTTGTGATTCAGGTTACTCTGAATGATAGGTCTAAAGCCTGATACTGCAGAGTGTTTAAGGTTAAGGGTTTACTTTTTCTTGAACCCTCCAGCTAGAGCAGGAAGTGGTAAATAGAGGCTAGTGGAGGGGTTTGAGTGGGAGCCACACTAGAGGATCACTTAGAGGACAGCCTCTTTCTGCCCTTCTCAGAGCAATTCAGTGAGTTAAATAAATACCTCCTACATGGAAGTACAGGGATTCATAGTTAACTATTGATCAGTATCACATACAGAGTCCTTGCTCTCAGGGGGCTTATAATTTCATAAGACAGATGCTTAAATAATTATGGATGAATAACATAAGAATGGCTCAACCAAAGCATTATGGTGTTTCTCAGGATAGAAGGGGGTGCTCCGAATGAGGCAAACTGAAAAGGCTTCTTGCAGGGTCTGACGTGTAAGAGGAACCTTGAAAGAGGGCAAAAGTTTTAAAGGGAGACATTTGGAGCATAGGGAAGGAATCACAGGAGCAAACAGAGCAGTAGAATGGTATTAAATCAAATAAAAGAGGTATGGCTAGAGCAGAGGATACCTGTAGACAAAAATGATCCTGGACAAAAAACTATTATCAAAATAGTAATAGCAAGTTCTTCTCTATAAATAATTACTTTAAATGTAAATGGATTAAACTTCCCAAACAAAAGACACAGAATAACTGGATGGAGAGCTAAATGGACAAGATCCAACTATATGTATGCTATTTATAGGATGCTCACTTTAGATTTAAGGACACACATAGGCTGAAAGTGAAAGGATGAAAAAAGATATTACATGCAAATAATAACCAAAAGAGAGCAGAGGTGGTCATACTTTTATGAGGCAAAATATTTATAGGAATATATATGATAGAATGTATCAAAAAGTAACATGGCAAAAAGCTTGCTTGCAAATTTGGATTGGTTGACATTGTTTACCATTTTCCTAACTGGGAATGACAGTTGCTTTAAAAAGATAATGGTGGGGGGGGACCTTAAAGATGGCAGAGAAGTAAGACGTGGACCTCACCTTCCTTCCCACAAATACATCAAAAATACATCTGCATGTGGAACAACTCCTACAGAACACCTACTGAATGCTGGCAGAAGACCTCAGACTTCCCCAAAACAAGAAACTCCCCATGTACCTTGGTAGGGCAAAAGAAAAAAGAAAAATCAGAGACAAAAGAATAGGGATGGGACCTACACCTTGGGAGGGAGCTGTGAAGGAGGAGAAGTTTCCACACACTAGGAAGCCCCTTCACTGGAGGAGATGGGGAGTGGGTTGGGGGGAAGCTTTGGAGCCATGGAGGAGAGCGCACCAACAGGGTTGTAGAGGGCAAAGCGGAAAGATTCCTGCACAGAGGATCCGTGCTGACCAGCACTCACCAGCCTGAGAGGCTTGTCTGCTCACCCGCCGGGGCGGGTGGGGGCTGGGAGCTGAGGCTTGGGCTTCGGAGGTCATCCCAGGGAGAGGACTGGGGTTGGCTGAGTGAACACAACCTGAAGGGGGCTAGTGCGCCACAGCTAGCCAGGAGGGAGTCCAGGAAAAAGTCTGGAATGCCTAAGAGGCAAGAGACCATTGTTTTGGGGTGCATGAGGAGAGGGGATTCAGAGCACCACCTAAATGAGCTCTGGAGACAGGCAGGAGACACAGCTATCAGCATGGACAACAGAGATGCCCATGAAATGCTAAGGCTGCTGCTGCAGCCACCAAGAAGCCTGTGTGCAAGCACAGGCTACTATCCACACCTCCCCTCCCACGAGCCTCTGCAGCCCGCCACTACCAGGGTCCCATGATCCACGGACAACTTCCCCAGGAGAACACATGGTGCACCTCAGGCTGTTGCAACGTCATGCTGGCCTCTGCCACCACAGGCTTGCCCCACATTCCATACCCCTCCCTCCACCTGGCCTGAGTGAGCCAGAGGCCCCTAATTAGCCACTTCTTTAACTGCCTCCTGTTTGGGTGAAGAGCAGAAACCAGAGGGCGACCTACATGAAGATGCAAGGCCAAATCCACAGCTGAACCCAGGAGCTGTACGAACAAAGAAGAGAAAGGAAAATCTCTCCCAGCAGCCTCAGGAGCAGGGGATTAAGTCTCAACAATCAGCTTCATGTACCCTGCATCTGTGGAATACCTGAATAGACAATGAACCATCCCAAAATTGAGGCAGTGGACTTTGGGAGCAACTGTAGACTTGGGGTTTGCTTTCTGCACCGAATTTGTTTCTGCTTTTATGTTTATTTTAGTTTAGTATTTAGAGCTTATTATCATTGGTAGATTTGTTTACTGATTTGGTAGCTCTCTTCCTTTTTTAAAAAAAAAAAATATATATATTTTCCTTATTCTCTTTTTGTAAGTGTGAATGTTTAGTCTTCTTTGTGTGATTTTGTCCGTATAGGTTTGCTTTTACCATTTCTCCTAGGGTCTGTCTGTCCATTTTTTTTTTTTTTTTAGTATAGTTTTTAACACTTGTTATCATTGGTGGATTTGTTTATTAGTTTGGTTGCTCTCTTCTTTCTTTTTTTAAAATTTATTTTTATTTTTTAAATTACTTTTTAGTGTTTTTATTTTAATAATATTTATTTTTTATTTAAAAAATTTTATTTTATTTATTTATTTATTTTTTCTCTCTTTTTTTCTGAGCCTTGTGGCTGACAGGGTCTTGGTGCTCTGGCCAGGTATCAGGCCTGAGCCTCTGAGGTGGGGGAGCCAAGTTCAAGACATTGGTCCACCAGAGACCTCCTGGCCCCATGTAATATCAACTGGCGAGAGCTCTCCCAGAGCTCTCCGTCTCAAAGCTAAGACCCACCTCCACTGAACGACCAGCAAGCTCCAGTGCTGGATACCACATGCCAAACAATTAGCAAGACAGGAACATAACTCCACCCATTAGCAGACAGACTGCCTAAAATCATATGTTCACAGACACCCCAAAACACACCACCGGATGTGGTCCTGCCCACCAGAAAGACAAGGTCCAGCCTCATCCACCAGAACACAGGCAGCAGTCTCCTCCACCAGGAAGCCTACACAACCCAATGAACCAGCCTTATCCACTGGGGACAGATACCAAAAATGGGAACTACGAACCTACAGCCTGTGAAAAGGAGACCCCAAACACAATAAGTTAAGCAAAATGAGAAGACAGGGAAACACACAACAGATGAAGGAGCAAGGTAAAAACCCACCAGACCTAACAAATGAAGAGGAAATAAGCAGTCTACCTGAAAAAGAAATCAGAGTAATGATAGTAAAAGTAAAGATCCAAAATCTTGGAAATAGAATGGAGAAACTATAAGAATGGTTAAACAAGGACTTAGAAGAACTAAAGAGCAAACAAACAATGATGAACAACACAATAAATGAAATTAACGATTCTCTAGAAGGAATCAATAGCAGAATAACTGAGGCAGATGAATGGATAAATGACCTGGAAGATACAATAATGCAAGTAACTACCACAGAGCAGAATAAAGAAAAAAGAATGAAAAGAATTGAGGACAGTCTCAGAGACCTCTGGGGCAACATTAAATGCACCAACATTCGAACTATAGGGGTCCCAGAAGAAGAGAAAAAGAAAGGGACTAAGAAAATATTTGAAGAGATTATAGTTGAAAACTTCCCTAATATGGGAAAGGAAATAGTCAATCAAGTCCAGGAAGCACAGACAGTCCAATACAGGAAAAATCCAAGGACTAGCATGCCAAGACACATATTAATCAAACTATCAAAAATTAAATACAAAGAAAAAATATTGAAAGAAAGGGAAAAGCAACAAATAACATACAAGGGAATCCCCATAAGGTTAACAGCTGATCTTTCAGCAGAAACTCTGCAAGCCAGAAGGGAGTGGCAGGACATGTTTAAAGTGATGAAAGGGAAAAACCTACAACCAAGATTACCCAGCAAGGATCTCATTCAGATTCAACGGAGAAATTAAAACTTTTACAGGGCTTCCCTGGTGGCACAGTGGTTGAGAGTCCACCTGCCGATGCAGGGGACACGGGTTCTTGCCCCGGTCTGGGAAGATCCCACATGCAGCGGAGCGGCTGGGCCCGTGAGCCATGGCTGCTGAGCCTGCGCGTCCGGAGCCTGTGCTCCGCGACGGGAGAGGCCACGGCAGTGAGAGGCCCATGTACTGCAAAAAAAAAAAAAAAACTTACAGACAAGCAAAAGCTAGGAGAGTTCAGCACCACCAAACCAGCTTTACTACAGATGCTAAAGGAATTTCTCTAGGCAGGAGACACAAGGGAAGGAAAAGACCTACAATAACAAACCCAAAACAATTAAGAAAATGGTCATAGGAACATACATATTGATAATTACCTTAAATGTAAATGGATTAAATGCTCCAACCAAAAGACATAGACTGGCTGAATGGATACAAAAACAACACCTCTATATTTGCTGTCTACACGAGACCCACTTCAGACCTAGGGACACATACAGATTGAAAGTGAGGGGAAGGAAAAAGATATTCCATGCAAATTGTAAATCATAAGAAAGCTGGAGTAGCATTTTTCCTATCAAACAAAATAGACTTTAAAATAAAGACTATTACAAGAGACAAAGAAGGACACTACATAATGATCAAGGGATCAATCCAAGATGAAACAACAATTATAAATACTTATGCACCCAACATAGGAGCACCTCAATACATAAGGCAAATGCTAACAGCCATAAAATGGGAAATTGACAGCAACACAGTCATAGTAGGGGACTTTAACACCCCACTTTCACCAATGGGCAGTTCATCCAAAATGAAAATAAATAAGGAAACACAAGTTTTAAATGATACATTAAACAAGATGGACTTAATTGATATTTATAGGTCATTCCATCCAAAAACAACAGAATACACTTTCTTCTCAAGTACTCATGGAACATTTTCCAGGATAGATCATATCGTGGGTCACAAATCAAGCCACAGTAAATTTAAGAAAATTGAAACTGTATTAGGTATCTTCTGCGACCACAACGCTATGAGACTAGATATCAATTACAGGAAAAAAATCTGTAAAGAATGCAAACACATGGAGGCTAAACAATACACTACTAAATAACCAAGAGAACACTGAAGAAGTCAAAGAGGAAATCAAAAAATACCTAGAAACAAATGACAGTGAAAACGCAATGACCCAAAACCTATGGGATGCAGCAAAAGCAGTTCTAAGAGGGAATTTTATAGCAATGCAACCTACCTCAAGGAAAATGAAACGTCTCAAATAAACAACCTAATCTTACACCTAAAGTAATTAGAGAAGAACAAAAAAACCCCAAAGTTAGCAGAAGGAAAGAAATCATAAAGATCAGATCAGAAATAAATGAAAAAGAAATGAAGGAAACGATAGCAAAGATCAATAACACTAAAAGGTGGTTCTTTGAGAAGATAAACAAAATTGATAAACCATTAGCCAGACTCGTCAAGAAAAAAAGGAAGAACACTCAAATCAATAGAATTAGAAATGAAAAAGGAGAAGTAACAGCTGACACTGGAGAAATACAAAGGATCGCAAGAGATTACTACAAGCAACTCTATGCCAATAAAATGGACAACCTGGAAGTAATGCACAAATTCTTAGAAAAGCACAGCCTTCTGAGACTGCACCAGGAAGACATAGAAAATATAAACAGACCAATCACAAGCACTGAAATTGAGACTGTGATTAAAAATCTTCCAACAAACAAAAGCCCAGGACCAGTTGGCTTCACAGGTGAATTCTATCAAACATTTAGAGAAGAGCTAACACCTATCCTTCTCAAACTCTTCCAAAAAATTGCAGAGGGAGGAACACTCCCAAACTCATTCTATGAGGCCACCATCACCCTGATACCAAAACCAGACAAAGATGTCACAGAAAAAGAAAACTACAGACCAATATCACTGATGAACATAGATGCAAAAATCCTCAACAAAATACTAGCACACAGAATCCAACAGCACATTAAAAGGATCATACACCATGATCAAGTGGGATTTATCCCAGAGATGCAAGCATTCTTCAATATACACAAATCAATCAATCTTATAAACCATATTAAGAAATTGAAGGAGAAAAACCATATGATCATCTCAATAGATGCAGAAAAAGATTTTGAACAAAATTCAACACCCATTTATGATAAAAACCTTCCAGAGAGTAGGCATAGGGGGAACTTACCTCAACATAATAAAGGCCATATATGACAAACCCACAGCCAACATCATTCTCAATGGTGAAAAACTGAAACCATTTCCTCTAAGATCAGGAACAAGACAAGGTTGTCCACTCTCACCACTATTATTCAACATAGTTTTGGAAGTTTTAGCCACAGCAATCAAAGAAAAAGAAATAAAAGGAATCCAAATCAGAAAAGAAGTAAAACTGTCACTGTTTGCAGATGACATGACACAATCCATAGAGAATCCTAAAGATGCTACCAGAAAACCACTAGACCTAATCAATGAATTCGGTAGAGTAGCAGGATACAAAATTAATGCACAGACATCTCTTGCATCCCTATACACTAATGATGAAAAATCAGGAAGAGAAATTAAGGAAACACTTCCATTTACCATTGCAGCAAAATGAGTAAAATACCTAGGAATAAACCTACCAAAGGAGACAAAAGACCTGTGTGCAGAAAACTATAAGACACTGATGAAAGAAATTAAAGATGATACAAACAGATGGAGAGGTATACCATGTTCTTGGATTGGAAGAATCAACATTGTGAAAATGAGTATACTACTGAAAGCAATCTACGGATTCACGTCAATCTCTCTCAAACTACCAATGGCATTTTTCACAGAACTAGAACAAAAAATTTCACAATTTGTATGGAAACACAAAAGACCCCACATAGCCAAAGCAATCTTGAGAAAGAAAAATGGAGCTGTAGGAATCAGGCTCCCTGACTTCAGACTATACTACAAAGTTACAGTAATCAAGACAGTATGGTACTGGCACAAAAACAGAAATATAGATCAATGGAAGAGGATAGAAAGCCCAGAGATAAAACCATGCACATATGGTCACCTTATCTTTGATAAAGGAGGTAAGAATATACAAAGGAGAAAAGACAACCTCTTCAATAAGTGGTGCTGGGAAAACTGGACCGCTACATGTAAAATAATGAAATTACAACACTCCCTAACAGCATACACAAAAATAAACTCAAAATGGATTACAGACCTAAATGTAAGGCCAGACACTATAAAACTCTTAGAGGAACACATAGGCAGAACACTCTGTGATATAAAACACAGCAGGATTGTTTCTGACCCACATCCTAGATAAATGGAAATAAAAACAAAAATAAACAAATGGGACCTAATGAAAGTTAAAAGCTTTTGCACAGCAAAGGAAACCATAAACAAGATGAAAAGACAACCCTCAGAATGGGAGAAAATATTTGCAAATGAAGCAATTGACAAAGGATAATCTCCAAAATATACAAGCAGCTCATGCAGCTCAATATCAAAAAAAAAAAAAAACCCAATCCAAAAATGGGCAGAAGACCTAAATAGACATTTCTCCAAAGAAGATATACAGATTGCCAACAAACACATGTAAGGATGTTCAACATCACTAATCATTAGAGAAATGTAAATCAAGACTACAATGAGGTATCACCTCACACTGGTCAGAATGGCCATCATCAAAAAATCTACAAACAATAAATGCTGGAGAGGGTGTGGAGAAAAGGGAATCCTGTTGCTCTATTGGTGGGAATGTAAATTGATACAGCCACTATGCAGAACAGTATGGAGGCCTTAAAAAACTAAAAATAGAGCTACCATATGACCCAGCAATTCCACTACTGGGCATATACCCTGAGAAAACCATAATTTAAAAAGAGTCATGTACCACAATGTTTGTTGGAGCTCTATTTATAATAGCCAGGACATGGAAGCAATCTAAGTGTCCATCGACAGATGAATGGATAAGATAAAGAAGATGTGGCAGATATATACAATGGAATATTCTTTTTTTTTTTTTTTTGCGGTATGCGGGCCTCTCACTGTTGTGGCCTCTCCCGTTGCGGAGCACAGGCTCCGGACACACAGGCTCAGCAGCCATGGCTCACGGGCCCAGCCGCTCCGCGGCATGTGGGATCCTCCTGGACCGGGACACGAACCCGTGTCCCCAGCATCAGCAGGCGGACTCTCAACCACTGTGCCACCAGGGAAGCCCTATATACAATGGAATATTACTGAGCCATAAAAAGAAACGAAATTGAGTTATTCGTAGTGAGGTAGATGGACCTAGAGACTGTCATACAGAGTGAAGTAAGTCAGAAAGAGAAAAACAAATACCATAGGATAGCACATATATATGGAATCTAAAAAGAAAATGGTTCTGAAGAACCTTGGACAGGAATAAAGATGCAGACGTAGAGAATGGACTTGAGGACATGGCGGGGGGAAGGGTAAGCTGGGACGAAGTGAGAGAGTGGCATGGATATATATACACTACCAAATGTAAAATAGATAGCTAGTGGAAAGTAGCCACATAGCACAGGGAGATCAGCTCGGTGCTCTGTGACCACCTAGAGGGGTGGGATAGGGAGGGTGGGAGGGAGACACAAGAGGGAGGAGATATGGGGATATATGTATATGTATAACTGATTCACTTTGTTATACAGCATAAACTAACACACCATTGTAAAGCAATTATACTCCAATAAAAGGTAATTGAGGGTACTTTCCTGGTGGTCCAGTGGTTAAGACTTTGCCTTCCAATGCAGGCGGGTGTGGGTTCGATCCCTGGTCAGAGAGCTAAGATTCCACATGCCTTGGGGCCAAAAAAAAAAAAAAAGGAAATATAAAACAGAAGCAATATTGTAACAAATTCAATAAAGACTTTAAAAATGGTCCACATCAAACAAAAAAAATCTTTAAAAAAGTAAATTAAAAAAAGGTAATTGGGAATGAGAAAATTGTTTACTAAGGGATGCAGAATTGAAAAGTACCTTTACTTTTCTTTATTCAGCAGTTACCTCATTCCAAGGATATGTCTGTTTTTAACCCTGTGATTGTTTATGCCTTTCAGGAGAACCATTATCATTTACCCTAAATACATTTGTATTTCCTTTTCAAGGTGAGGACCAAGGATCATGTATTTGATAATGTTGGCCACCTTATCAGATACCACATGGATAATAGTTTGCCAATCATCTCTTCTGGAAGCGAAGTAAGCCTTAAACAACCAGTGAGAAAAGATAATAATCCAGTACTTTTGCATTCCAACAAATGACAGTATGGAAGTACATCACACTGATACTTCAGGAAAGTCCATTTTGTATTAGGACACAAAGATAATTCACATTTGGTTTCTAGATAAATTGGAGCACAAACTGCGAAGTGTATCTTTCTGAGACCATCATGGACTAGGTCCTTTATAAAACAAAGAACTAACAAAAATTGATCTTCAGAAAGTGAAAATCAGAAAAGGGGAAGAGGATGGGTCCCTTTGAAAAGAAAGTATACATATGCACGGATGTCACTTTTTAAGGCCATATTGCATTGATAACAAGCTAAAAAAAGCACAATTAAAATTTCATGTGCTGAAGACAACTTGAATGAACTGCTGGGGCAGTGGTATGTGCCTTTCAACTTGATAATTTGGGGACATTTTCATATTGGGGAGATTAGTTCTAAATGTCTTCATATTCTATAACTATAGAACCATTTGCCAAAAAAGTTTTTCCTTGTTATAAAAATAAGAAGCCATTTGCTTAATAGTTATTGACTATTACATTTTCCGTTTGGTAACACTTTCACCTCAGTGTTAAAATAAATTTGACATTGAATTTGGACTGTGTCTATACCAGTGGAATCAAATCAAGGGCCACTGAAAGCATTGGTCAGTTTCATCGGCCTGTCCCATTTGCTGTTTAAAGGGTTGGAGCCCAAATTTTTTGGCCTAGTATTTCTCAATCTTTGCTATTTGGACTGTTTGTATGCAACATATGACAAACTAAAGAAGCCAAATCTATGTCATCTCTGATTTCATCATATTTCTCCCTCCTTCCCTCTCCCCCTCACCCTTCCCCCCAAAAAAGAGCACATGAGTGCATGGATTTAAAAGATGGCAGACAAACCAGTGTTCTTCATATTCAATCTCCAAATTGGTTCCATTCTTATTTAAAGCACCGAATTTATTTTAAAGTATGGAGAAATATCCCCTTGACTGGTGGTGACTGAATCATAGGCCCTCATCTACATGTATCCTTAGCACCTTTTCTAGATATGACCAGACAAAATGTACCAGGGAGAAAACACTGAATGAAACAATTGGAAAGGTTTGACACATGCAGGCACACTTGGTAAACCGATGATGTAGTGAAGCGTTGTGTAAGCAAAAGCACTGGACTGGGCCTCATTGTGACCTTGAGCAACTTGGTGAACCTGTCTGTACTCCAGTTTCCTTATCTATAAAATGAGGGAGCTGGGCTAGGTGAATTCATAGGTCCATTTCAGCCCTAACATAATATGAATTTATAAAAGGCAAATTTTTCATTTATTAGGGGTCAGTGTTGATAACCAGTCTGTATAATTAAGCTTGAAACTGCAGCTTTTTCCTTTAGTCTGTGTCTGTACTCATTGAGATCATCATTCAGATAGCAGAGATCTGGAGCCTTTCAGTCAAAAACATTGAAACTTTGGAAAAATATAAGTGATGGTAGTAGAAGTAGATTTGGTTATTTTGAGTGGCAGAAAACGGCGTCAGTCTCAGCCCTCTACCTGCCTTTGCATATAGAGATATGGCCATTATTTTAGAGTTTTTTTTGTTTTTTTTTTTTTATCTTGAGTTATCTGGACAATTGCCTTAATTCCACTTCACTTTGGATGTGTAGATACAACTTAATCTTTGTAATTGTGAAATGTTTGCTAAGTTTTAAGTAAAATATGAGAAATTTCTTTCACATAGAAATCATCAGAAACCAAGCACACTGAACTCTAATATTTTTATGTGAAGGTTTATGCTTTTATTTTACTTTTACTGCCATTGGCTTCTTAGATAGGTTTGTTTCCTTTTGTACAACTAGGAAATAATGTATTTTTCCTCAATTTTGCATACACTGTAGTTCTTGATTATTTGTCCTCATAAAGGGGATGAGCATGGGTGTAAATCAGCGAAGTTTATGGGTGATCTAATTATCTTAACAGAGACAGAGCAGGGCTGTGGTCTCATTCTGGTTGAGCAGAGTGATAACTGGGTGGCCAGAAGAAGTTCTTGATAGAAGATGATGCAAAGAGTATAGCTG
The DNA here is from genome assembly GCF_949752795.1 of Hyperoodon ampullatus. Classification (NCBI taxonomy): domain Eukaryota; kingdom Metazoa; phylum Chordata; class Mammalia; order Artiodactyla; family Ziphiidae; genus Hyperoodon; species Hyperoodon ampullatus. The sequence goes on from NC_136916.1 coordinate 88,568,914, forward strand.
GCGTGAGCAGGACACATAGATGGTCAGTGTTTGACTATAACGGTGTGGTAGTTGGATGAGCAAACACCACACTTGCAACAACGGGCACAGTTAAAGGGAAACAACAAAAGAAGTGTTTGCCTGCATGCTCTTTTAATGTCACATCCTTATCTTCATCTGTCTTAAGGTGGAAATCCATTTGCATATAAATACCTGTAAACAACTTAAAAAAATAAATGATTATTGCTTTGTGATGACTGACAGTATATGTCTGATGTTTCGGATTTGGAAAATTTATCGTTTGTAGGATGCATCAGGGTCTTGACAGGAAACAGATGGCTCACTTAAATTGGGTGACTAGAGGAGAGTTTGATAAAGGGACTATTGACAAAGGTGTGGGTGAAGTATGGGGAAGCCACAAGGGAGGATGCAGTGCTCTTCAGCCAGTGAAGGAGTGGGGAGGGAGCAGTAACAGAATCTGGAGGGAGAGCTGTGTGAAAGGGCTGCCTTTTAGGAGCTGTGGCCTACAGAGGAGGCACTTAACCAGCCCTGGGGACTCCACTGGGAGGAGGCTGAGGGGCATTATACTCAGTGGACGAAGGATAGCCTTTCAGCAAATGATGCTGGAGCAATGGTACATCTGTAGGCAAAAGAACGAACCTCACACTTTATGTAAACATTAGCTCAAATGGATTATGGACTTAAATGTGAAATGTAAAACTGTGATAACTTTTCGGAAAGAACAACATAGAGGAAAGTCTTCAGGATATAAGGCAAGGCAAAGAGTCCTTAGACATGATCTGTTAAAGGAAAAACTGATATGTTGTACTTCATCCAAAGTACACATTTTTGGGAATTCCTAGTGGTCCAGTGGTTAGGACTTTGCACTCTCACAGCTGAGGGCCTGGGTTCAATCCCTGGTCGGGGAACAAGCCCCCCCCCCAAAAAAAAAGAGAAAAATATACAAATTTTTGATCTGTGAAAGCTCTGATAAGAGGATGAAGGACAAGCTGTGGACTCGGAGGAAATATTTGCAAACCAAATGTCTAGAATAAATAAAAAGCTCTTAAAACTCAACATAAAAATTCTACTTAGAAAATGGGGGAAAAACATGCATAGACATTTCACTGAAGGTATACAGATGGCAAAAAGCAGGTGAAAATATATTCAGCATCATTAGCCAGTAGGGAAATGCAAATTAAAACCACAGTGAGCTATTACTACACACACAACAGAACAAGTAAATGAAAAATAACGACAACAATAAATGTTGGCTAGGATGAGAAGAAAGTAGATCACACGTACATTCCTGGGGAGAATGTAAAATAGTGCAACCCATCTGAAAAGCAGTTTGGTAGTTTATTAAAAAAGTAAACATGCAACTTACATTCAACCCAACAATTGTATTCCCGTGCATTGATCACAGAGAAATAAAAACTTACGTTCACACAAAAACTTGTACAGGAGTGTTTATAGTAGCGCTGTTTGTAATGACCTAAAACTGGAAAAGTCTCCAATGTTCCTTCGGTGTGTGAATGTTATACCAACTGTGGTACATCCATACCATGGAATACTACTCAGCAGTAAAAAAGAATGAATGATGAGATGCTGACACAACTACTTAGATGATCTTCAGAGAATTGTGCAGAGCAAAAACAAGCTAATCGCAAAAGGTTATATACCATAAAACTACACTTATATAACATTCTTGAAATGTTGTTTCTATAAAATTATTAAAATGGAGGACAGATTAAGGAAGGAGTCAGTAGGAGAGAGGGAAGTGAGTACAGTTGTGAAAGAGCAACATGAGGGATACTTGTGTGATTGAATTGTTTTGAATCTTGACTGCATCAATGTGGATATCTTGGTCGTGTTACTGTACTACAGTTTTGTGAGGTGTTATCATTGGTGGAAGCTGGGTAAAGCTTACAGGAGATGTCCCTGTATTATTTCTTGCAATCACAGGTGAATCTACAATTTTCTCAAAATAAAAAGTTTAATTTAAACAAGTTGGGGGGTAAAAGTTAGATATGGCAAGAGATTTTAAGAAGATTGCCACTTTAACCCTTGGCAGATTCACCGAATATACTAAATCCACCGAACATGGTGGTTGGCTCATCTTCGTAGTCCCAGGTCCCATCCTTCTAGCACTAGGAGGGGCCATGTGGCTGAGCTGCATGAGAACACCTCCATTACCTACTCAAATGTAAATGTTTGATGGCATCTCCAAAGATACATTGATAAGATCAAAGGGCGGCAAACATAGACGGTCAGCTCTGTCCAGACCCCCTCAGATCCACTGAGCCATTTCTGTGTGTTTTGCTCCTAACTGCACAGGTGACTGTTGATTCTAAGGACAACCTCAGGCTAGGGGAGATGCTTTGGGTTACCAAGAGCCAGAAGTGCCCATGGACTTCCTCTTCCCCTTCCCTGGTGCAGGAACAGGAAGGCTCAGCCAATTGCCCCATCCTGATTACGCTCCAGAGATCCCTGTAGGGTCAGGTTGGGGCCAGCACTTCTCCTGAAAACGTATCCCTGCCTGGCTTCTTCCCCTTCCCTGTCCAGCTTCCTCACTCCCTAACAGCTTGCTCAGGGAAGCCCTTCCTTAGTAAATCATTTGCACTCAAATTTTCATCCCAAAGTTCACTTCTGGGAACCTGACCAAAGATAGGAGAATATCAAATAACTTAAAACATGTATCCGGGGCTTCCCTGGTGGCGCAGTGGTTGAGAGTCCGCCTGCCGATGCAGGGGACACGGGTTCGTGCCCCGGTCCGGGAAGATCCCACATGCCGCGGAGCGGCTGGGCCCGTGAGCCATGGCTGCTGGGCCTGCGCGTCCGGAGTCTGTGCTCCGCAACGGGAGAGGCCACAACAATGAGAGGCCCACGTACCACCAAAAAAAAAAAAAAAAAAAAAAAAAAAAAAAAAAAAAAAAACATGTATCCCATTACTGGACAATAATATCTAAGTGTTCAAATACATTAACATTTTAAATAAATCCTATAATTTCTTCTAAATGATATCATTATGTTGTATTTTGTTAATATCCATTGAACATGTTATGTAAGCATATAAAGCACACACCAGTTTTATAATCTTGTCTTGGTACTTCTTTCTTTCCTTTTTAATCTACTGTTTCAAGAAGCAGAAGCAGAGTGTGGCACCTGGGAGGGTCTGCATTCCACGTTCAAATATAATTTTTGCAGCTTTGCATCTTTATCAAATGGTCATCATCACTTTTCTAATAGCTTTTACTGGTTTTCTGATTAAAAACCTTGATGCTATGGAAACTTGTAAGCATTAAATCCAGGCAATTGGCTGTCACACTTTTGGCCGGAGAGCATTGAAGAGGCAAAAGACCATTGTCCCACATACCTTTCATCCCCCAACCCCTTCTTTTTCTTGTCATGAAAAATATGACCCAGTGACAATAAAGAACTAGAGAGGAACAACAGGAATTGTTGACTCACTTTAAGGGGAGGAATATGATACTGTTCCTATGATTTTATATTCCAAAATACTGCCCTATACATTTTTCAAAAAATGAGTAATTTTATCACTTGCCTTGATAATACATTGTTAGTTACTTAAATAGAATAAATTAATAGCCAACACATTTCAATAAAGCATAAGCAAATTTCAGAGGAATTATAAATTGACTTTAGTAATAGATTACTGGTGACAAAAATTGAACCTCAACTTGGATATTAAAGTCGTTATAGGAAAAGTGTAAATTAATATATTAAAGCAGTTAACACTACGTGCAGTTAGGTTAACCAAACTCACAACAAACTTAATTGGTATCGATGGTGCCAAGCAAAGCTGGTTTATAATTAAGAAGCAGGAATAGCAGCTCTTAAAAACCATGACTTACTGGGAATGGTGCTATTAACATCCCTCTCCAAAAGTGGGAATTTCAATTATCTTCAAGTGTGCATGAGCAGGAACTTTACAATGTTGCACATAGAAATGATGACTAATCCTTCTTGGTAAACTTAAATAACGTGCTGATTTTAATTTACAAATTCTAAACATTAGTAGCCCCTAACATCTTACTTGGTAGATTCCTATTAGGTAAACCTTAGCTGTATGTAAAAATAAAAACCTATAAAATTGCAAGTTATTTTCCCATGATAACTGGAGAAACGACTTGTGTGTTTGTGTCATGTAATGACCCATCAGGAATATCCTTAAGGTCCATCAGTGGGCCATGGATCATGTTTGGAGAATCACTGGTCTAGACTTTTCAAATATAATCTGTCACAAATGTGTCTTAGTCATAAACATTTGGTTGCGAAGAACGGAAACCCACCTGTATTAATTTCCTAGGGCTGCCTCAACAAAGTACCACAAACTAGCTTAAAACAGCAGAATTTTATTCTCACGGTTCTGGAGGCTAGAAGTCTGAAAATAGAGAGTTGATAGGACCATGCTTCCTCAGAATGCTCTAGGGAAGAATCCCTGCCAGTTTCTGGTGGCCCTGGATGTTCCTTAGCTTGTAGCAATGTAACTCCAGTTTGTTCCTCTGTCTCCACGTGGCTGTCTTCTCCTTGCGTGTCTTTCTGTGTCCTTTCCTCTTCTTTTAAGGACACCAGTCGTTAGATTTAGAGCCCATCCTCATCCAATATGACCTCATATTAACTAATTACATTTGCAAAGACTCTATTTCCAAATAAAGTCACATTCTGAGTTGTGGGTGGACATGAAATTTGGGGGAACGCTATTCAACCCCTTACAAGCTTATTCAAGTAAAAAGATGTTTTCAAGTTCAGATTATCACAGAACCAAGGAAAAGATGAACTGTCAGGCTTCATAAAGCACAGGAGCCAGGCAGATCCATGGCTCTCAGTGGCAGAAGTTCATGATCGTCAGTCTGTGTTCCACCATATACATGACACAGCTATGGAAGAAGCATATTTCCCATAAAATACAGAAAATGTAATAAAAATCTGCTTCTGTAGGGTTACCACTTGACCCAGTTTCATGGAGTCATTTCTGTTATCTGGGAAGGGAATATGATCAGCGCAGCTTGGGTCTGGTGCTCACCTTTGACCCAGTCAGGTATGGCCAGGTCTTGGAGTGGTGGGGAGGTGATGGTGGGGAGGTCATAGTGGCTGAGGGCAGGTGTAGATTCTGTGATAAGTAGCTTAATCAGGGAAGGCATTTTGACCCAGGTGTCAATATTAAGCCCCTAGAACAGTGCTTGGTACAAAGTAGATGCTCAAAAAATACTATTGAATATACAACAAATAATGGTTTGATATTCCTCAAATAACACTGTTAAATAGTGTTTCTACATTTTTAAAGCTCTTTCACACAATCTTATTTCATCCTTTTTACAATCCTGCAAAGTAGTTATTATCACTCCTATTTTCAAATAAGACTTTGCTCCACAGAAGGATTAAATAAATTGTGGGCAAAAGCTAGTAGGTAGGAGAGCTGGAACTTGAACTCATATCTTCTTTACGTTCAGTGCTTTTTTGAGGATAGCACTCCTTGTTACAGGATGGCATTGCTTTGACCTGATAGCTCTGACAGCAAAGAGAAGGTAGGAAAAGGAAGGAATGAGGGCTTAGCTCCACCTTTATAAATGATCTGAATGGGAGGGACCACATCTCAACAACAGGCATTTCCCCTTGAAATGTAAGTGGGTCTGGTAGAGATAGCCCCTCCCAGCTCACAGATGTGTCAAAAATGCAGGATAAACATTGACCCAACATTCTACAAATAATCTTTCCAGCATTCAACGTCTTTGGCAGTTTTTCTCTCTTTTTCCGCATTTGTCTTTATTACCCCAGGATGCCTCTGTGTGCTTGTGTTTCTCTGGATGTAAGTTCATTCCTTGTGCGTTACCATACCTTACCTGTGTAGCATGCCTTTCCCATCCCTCCAGGCTTCAAGCTCTTCTATTGGCTATCTTGTCCCAGCCTACTTCTCCAGTCTTATCTCTAAATACAAGAATCCTTTACTTTTGCTGATCTGCCCTTCATATTGCAATCACTCTTGCTAATCAACCTGCCTGTTGACTCTTCCTCTTCTTCCAGGAACTTTCCCTGAGAGAGCCTTCCTTACATGTTTTTTCCCCAGAATTATTACTATCGACTTACATTGTATGTAGTAAACTACTTTTTTGTGTGTTATCATTTCTCTTTTTATGTAAGCATCTTGCACCTCAGAGTGTGGGTGCCTCGCTGGCAGGGGTCCTGCCTCTCACTTTATATATCAAGCACCTAGACCAGGAATTAAACACGATAGGCAGTCAAGAAAATTTCATTGATTATAATATGTCCATAACTCCACTGAAATCCATTTTTTAAAAAGGCAAGTGGCTCTGATTTATTTTTTATTTTGATTTATTCTATTTTTTTGGTGACAGGTGCTTAAGTCTCACTTATATTTTATATATAGTGATGAGCTCTGGATTTCGAGATAAAGGAGCTGGGTTCAAAATTCTGTCTCTGTCTCACATTACCTGTGTAACCTTGGACACTTTATTATTATTATTATTATTATTATTATTTTCATCAGTTTCTTACACTGTAAAATGGGATCCTAATACCTGTACTAGCCCCTCACAGGGTTGTTGTGAGGAAAAGTGAGCTAGTGTCTATGAAAAAACTTACCAACGTCTAAAGCACTATGTAAGGGATTATAAACACTGTCTCCTCATGTGCTTTCCTGCCTTAACATCTTTTTTTTTGTCTTTCATCTCTCTAATAAACAGTCGTTTGTGGGCAGGGATCATTTAGCATTCTTGCTGTAGCATTTCATCTTAACCCTTAGCACAGGACACTACACGCAGCTTGCTGATGGGCTGCAGTGAGACGTGGAAAGCCCATAAGCCTAGTTCTCACTAACAGACACCTTGGCTCAAAGATTTCAACAACTACCATTTACTTGAATGCCTTTTATTTGCTTTTTCTGGCACAAAGAGCTTTCATTTTATTTGTTCGTTCATTCATTTACCCATTTATCAAGTTTGTTTTGAGTGCCTACCAGGGGCCACAAAGCAAAGTAAGTGCCTTAAGATATTGACGTTGGACTGAGTGAAACATTCACACAGCAACTAGTTATATAGTAGATAACAAGGATTATAATAAGATATGTGCACTGTGTCCAAAGGGGGGAAAGATCAATTCTACCAAGGGAGGGAGGTGTGTGTCATGAAAGGCTTCAGAGGCGGTGCTCATCTATCTTGAAGACTGAGTAGCTGGGGAAGTTAAGTGGGGCAATCAATACAGGTGAAAGAAATAACTTGAGCAAAACAAAAGCACTCTGGGAACCACAGGCAGCTGGGTCAGAGATTTCACTCATCTGTTGCTATGGATTGATTACCTAATGTGTGCCAGACCCTCATGCTTAGTGGATGGGGTTATAGGGGTCAGTGTAGAGGTGGGATGGTGAGGTAGCAAATGAACGCTAGCCAGATTGTGAACAACCTTTAACAACCCTTTTACTCCATACTAGTATATATGGGAAAGGGTTAAAAGGATGTACTACCAACTCGTTGATATTCACTGGAACCCTTTTACCCCAGGAAGGTAGATACAATAATTGACTTTACCGCAGACTGGGCAGCTCTGTCCTAAAGGACAGGTTAACATATACCAGAGTGACAGGAACATTCGCACTCGAGGAAATTCAAGTAGTGAATAAACATGTAGAGAATGTGTCATCTCATCAGTAATTAAAGAAACACATTCAAACAAGGCGGGACCTAGTAAGCAAGAAGACAAAGTGAAACGACCTCTAAGGCTGTTAAGGTGATGGGGAAGCAGGCACCTTAGAGAATCAGAAGGGCAAATACAAAAACCTCCAAGGTGGGTTCGTTGGGGAAAGTGAGGGATTCTGTGTGCTGCAGCTGAGAACTGGGATTTAGGAGTGGAGAGCGCAGGGGGAACGAGTCACTGCACTAGGTGGTGAGGGGAGGGGCAAGGAGTCCGGGCAAAACCGGTTCATCCTAGGAAAGGGCAGGCGGCCAGGTGCTTGGGCGTCTCTGCGCAACCGATAGGCCCGCCCCCTCTAGAGTTAACTCTTCCGTAATTGGCTCACGGATCCACCAATGGGCACACAGGAGGAACTTCCCGCCACCTCTGGCGCCCGCTTTTAAACAGCCGTATAGTATTTGCAGCTGCAGGCGGACTTCTCAATCTAGCTTGAGAAAGGCGGAGACTTCCGCCTCTACGCCCTGCCCCAAGCCGGCATGGCCCCGCCCACCAGGCCCGCTTCTAACCGGCGATTGAAGGAGTCGGCTGCTTCTCAATGGCCTCGGGGTTCCGTGGGTTCGGTTGTGACTAGGACGGAGCTAGCGGGTTAGAGCCCGGGTGAGGAGTTTGCTAGAAGTTGGCTTTCGGCGGGAGCTAGGGTGTCTCCGCGGTGACAGCATCCGTGGCCTCCGGTGAGTTTCGCTTCTTGGCTGGGCTTGGGGCTGGGATAGGAGAAGGTGCGGGGTCCTTGGGATTCTGGCTGAGGCTTCCCGGAGGACTGACCCGTCCCCTCCCCAAATCCCGCGGTGGTGGACCGCTTGCGGGTGGCGGGGCTCCGCCTTTGACTTTGAAGTGTCATCCAGACCCCAAGATCCTACTTAGAAGTGACGTCTGGGAAGCCCTCCTCGCCTCCTCCAGGCTGCTAGGGTAGCGCTGAGTCCCGACCCTGGGGACCCCCGCCGTGGTCACCCTGGCGCCGTGCCAGTCCCACAGTGGGTGCTCTGTACACGTGTGTTGACCGAGTGCATGTGACGCTGGCAGCCGAAGCCAGCAGCCCCAGGCCTCCTGGGCTCCGTGCAGCTTGGGTCTCGCGGTACCCGTTTGCTGTGCCATAGTTGACGCCAAACGGAGTTTCTTGGTAGGGCCCTGGGTTTATCTTCGTTCAACCTGTGGTTGCCTGCTTGCTGCATCCTCTGGGCACCCTGAATGTATTTGTCCAAGCTGCTGTCGTTAGCACTGATCACAGATTATTGTCATCCTTTGTTTTTATGTGTGTTTCTTTCCCTTCACCAAATCCTGATGAACTTTGTAATCTTGAACGGTGCTTGGCAAGTAATTGTTGAATGAATAAATAGGCCTCCTAAGCCTGGTATTGCAAGTCTGAAACAGGCTAGTGTGCTCTGGCTATTTCCATTCTAGAAAGGAAGCTAGCATGTAAGCAAGTAAGTAGAATTTCCTAACTCTCAGGGCACTTAAATACCCTTTTGTGGCACTTAACCTTTTCTATCTTACAGTCATGAACTTGAGTGTGATTTAAGCTGAATTTCGCCATATCCTTCACAATGCATGACAATTTATATGCACCTCATAGATGTGAATGCACTCAACTAAATGAGAGGCTGAAATTGAAGCTATAAGAAAAGTATAAGAAATATAGCCTGAAAGTGCCAAAGAATGACTAATTTCATGGGGGGAGGGCGTCTTGAAGAAAGTGGCATTTTCATCCTAGATAAGATTGCAGTATTTGAAGGAAAGTTTCCCACACACTGCATATTCACCTTTTCTCAGATATACTGAATGCTGTTTATTCCTTTAACCTCTTTTGTAGCTGGCAGACTTCTATTCATGAGTAACATGTCATGATAAAAACAAAACTAAGATGTATTGATTGGTACACAGTGCTAAGCGCTTCATGTACATTAATCTTGTGAATCCTTGTAACCAATCTTTGAAGTAGGTACTGTTTTTTACCCCCATTTTGTTAATGAGGAAATGGAAACAGTTGTGCAAGTTTGCACAGCTGTTAAGCAGGAGAGCCAGAACTGAGCCCAGGTTGTCTGAATGAGTGCCCTCATTCTTAACCACTTAACAGCCATATTGTGTCCTTTAAGATCTATTTCTAAAGTCTTTCTATGAAACTTCTTTCAGCCTTATTTTCTTCTTAGCATACTTAATTTGTACTTTGAACTTTCCTCTATTACAGAATGTATTACAATGTATCATTTAACTATTAATTCATATCATTGTTTCCCTAAGGGACTGTAAGCTTCCCATGGCTGGTAGCATGTCTTAGATACATCTAGGCTATAACCTGGCCCACAGTAGGTGCTCAGTAAAATTTTTATTGAAATAATAAATCTGTAGAGAGCAACATGAATGTATTACATTCATTCAACAAATATTGGTTGTGTGCAAAGGGCGGGGGAGATACATTTTAATTCTGCCCCCAGAGTGCTTATAGGCTATTAGATAAGGCAAAAACAATGCTACTTTTGCTTTCTAATGTTTTGTCCAATTAAACACACACTGGTCTTTCTCATTGCAAGGAGGGCAAAGAAAACATAACCAGCGACAACAAAATGAGTGATGAGTGGGACATATGACAGAACATAGCCTTGTAAATAGGTTCAGAAAAAGTTATTTCTCTAGGAAGAAAGTATTAACCATCTTGCTATTAAAAAATGCATACTGTACACTTATTCTGCATCTTGATTTTTTAAATAGTCAATATATAGAGAGATATTTCATTATTTTTATTAGTGACACAGTATTGCCAAATTTATTCAGAAGTACTTTTACTAGGGCAAATGTTCTTTTTCAATATATTAATATTGATAGTTCTCAAGATGGTTTTCCCAATTCATACTTTCATCAGCAATTCATGAGGATGCCTATTTCCTATAAAATAGCCACTAGGGCTTCCCTGGTGGCCCAGTGGTTAAGAATCCAGCTGCCAATGCAGGAGACACGGGTTCGAGCCCTGGTCTGGGAAGATCCCACATGCCGTGGAGCAACTAAGCCCCTGTGTCACAACTACTGAGCCTGCGCTCTAGAGCCTACGAGCCACAACTACTGAGCCTGCGTGCCACAACTACTGAAGCCCGTGTGCCTAGAGCCCATGCTCCGCAACAAGAGAAGCCACAGCAGTAAGCCCGCGCACCACGATGAAGAGTAGCCCCTGCTCACCACAACTAGAGAAAAGCCCGCGTGCAGCAACAAAGACCCAATGCAGCCAGAAATAAATAAAATAAATTAATTTAAAAAAAATAGCCACCACTAGCTGTTATCATGTGGTTTTTTAAATTTAGTGGTTGAAAATCATATTTCATTGTTTAAATGGCACTTTGAATTCTTTGTGAGATTAAGCATCTTTTCAAGTTCGTTGAGCATTTGCATTTCTTTTTTTTAATGAAATGTATCAGTTGCCCATTTTAAATTGAGTTGTCTTTTTCTCATTTCTTTGTGAGAATTGTATATTGGGACTTTCTCTTGTGTTTTGCAAGTCTCTTTCTCATTATTATTTTACCCTTTGATGATATATATTTTTTATACATAATATTTGACTTGCTAATGATGGTTTTGGCCATATACAGTTTCTTTTTGTATGTGTGTATGTTTAAGTTTCCATCAAGTTTTTCCTTTATGGCTTCTGGGTTTATTATCTTGCTAGTTTTTTCTTTCTAATTTAAGTAGCCTCTTTTATTGTTCTTAATATTATAGTAAAGTCTCTGATAGCAGTAATCAGTAGTGATTAATAAGCACAAGAAAAGCATTAGCTTTTATTTTTAATTTTAGTTAAATACTAATTACCTTTTTAGTCTCCCTCTTTGTTTTTTAAGCCACAGTAAGTTTATCAAATTTCCCTTAATGCCTAAAATAATTTCTATGGTCTCTGGTAGTTTGCACTTTTCAGAAGGAAAGCTAATTTGTACCTTTTCCTCCCAGTGGAGAGAGATTTTGTTCTTTCAGATATTTTCATATTTCTTCTTTAATGACATGGTTTGGATTTAAAATGCCATTCAAAAAAAAGATATAGTTTTGTCTTTTACATTTTCTTCACATAAAAAAGAAAATAGGGAATTCCCTGGCGGTCCAGTGGTTAAGACTCCGCACTTTCACTGCTAAGGGCCTGGCTTCAATCCCTGGTTTGGGAACTAAGATCCTGCATGCTGTGCAGCCAAAAAAAGAAAAAAAGAGAAAACTAGACTTTATTTTTAAAAAATGAAAATACCTTGTAGAATTCATTATTCTCTATCTGAGAAAAAGCAGTGCTTTATTTAAAATAACTGTATTTAGCAATAAGCTCTTGTAAATCTTAATGTTCTTTTTCAGTATTCAACAGGAATTGATGGCAGATTGGTGAAGTGTTGGGAAAAAAAAACCCTCCCTCCTTTTACCTAATAAAAGGGAAATTAACCCAAATTCCCTATTCTGGCTTTAACTATAAAATTCAGGGAAAGGTGGAAAATACCATAAGAATTAGAAGCAGGAAAGATTATTTCTGCCTGGAGAATTCAGGGATGTCTTTAAGGTCCAGCTTAATTGCATTTCTTTTAAGGAGCAAGCATTTACATGGGCTTGTATTTTCATAATCTATAGATTCTATAGACTTGATGTTCACTTGAAGTAGTGAAAAAACCCTAGAGACATGAGCTTGTGCTACTGTTTTTCCCTCACCATTTCAGCTACATTGTAGGCTCTTTACCATATTCAGGTATCCATCTTATGCTGGTATAGAAGAGGTTTCTTGTAGCTGCTGGGTGGAGACAAGGTTTAGAGTCCCCAAGCCTCTCTATTTTACCTCTCAGTGAAGGAGTACGTGTGTCCCTTCCTCCATGTAGCCCTGGCACAAGAACAGAAAGGAGCAGGTCTGGTCTAAGAAGCAGAGGCTGGAAGGGTTTCGTTGATGTGAGGAGTCTGAATTCATAGAATTAAAAGGGATGGGTTGGGTATAGGGAGGGACCAGAGAGGGGAGGGATAAAGAAGGTGGACGCACATTAGAGTTTGGCTGAGAAACAGTCCTTGTAAAACAAACTAAAACTTATGGGGATTTTCAGCATCGAAATTCATATTTGTGTTAATCTGTAATACCATATTTCATCTATTATAACGTGCACATTTTCTTTTCACTTTTGTTTTGTTTTTTGCCGCTCCGTGTGGCTTGCAGGATCTTAATTCCCCGACCAGGGATTGAACCCAGGTCATGGCAGTGAAAGCGCCAAGTTCTAACCACTGGACGGCCCGGGAGCTCCCTTCTTTTCACATTTTAACATCTACAAAGAGGCTGCATTTTAAAGTTAATGATATGTCATGATTTAATTGGCCATATCTTTTTCTTAGTGGTACAGACAGAACTGTGTCATACCATCAAGGGCACCTTAGAGCTGATGAAGTGGAATATCTTTTGCTATAGAGCTATTGGCTTACATAAAAGTTTGTGATCTTAGTCCTCTACTGTCTACACGGGGGAGCTAAGTTCTTTATGGTAAAATACATTTGGATTGCCAAGTCTATGCTTCTCATTCCACTTCCAGTTTAATGACATTTTAGAGCCTGAAGAGTGATGTATGATCTGTGGCCCAGCCTCACATCAAAGTGCATTTCATTGGCGTGCACAAGAGTGGACTGAATAGAGGACAGCATTAGGCTGTGTAATTGATGATGCTTGCCTACTTTTTTGTCAGGATTGTTCAGAGTTTTGAAATTCTGGGTAGTTTCTGTGTAGTGTCAGGATTCCTAAGTATAATTCAAATCATCAGCAGTCTTTTGACCGTAAGTACTTGAAAACCCATTTCCCGCTGCTGCTTCTGCCACAGCAGTGACCATTCTCCAGGGAAGTCTTGCTGTTGCTTTGGGACAGTGTCATAGCTTCACATCCTTCACTTCTGTTTTTCCTGAGTATTTTTTGCTAGAACTTGATTTTTATCAAGCTTGAGAGCAGGACATTTAACACATATACATATTTTTTAAAATTTATTTTTGGCTGTGTTGGGTCTTCGTTACTGTGTGCGGGCTCTCTCTGGTTGCAGCGAGCGGGAGCTACTCTTCGTTGTGGTACGCGGGCTTCTCATTGTGATGGCTTCTCTTGTTGCGGAGCACGGGCTCTAGGCGCACGGGCTTCAGTAGTTGTGGCACGCGGGCTCAGTAGTTGTGGCTTGTGGGCTCTAGAGCACAGGCTCAGTAGCTGTGGCGCATGGGCTTAGTTGTTTAGCAGCGTGCGGGACCTTCCTGGACCAGGGCTTGAACATGTGTCCCCTGCATTGGCAGGCGGATTCTTAACCACTGCACCACCAGGAACGTCCCAACACATATTTTTGTTGTGTGCTCTGTGGAGTTTACTGGATTGTAAATGTTTTTGGGGGAGCAATCATTAACTCAGGATTTAGTGGCTCTCTTTCTGAAAAACATGACATTTGGATTTGTGATATTCAGAAGATGAGGCAAGTTGTGGAGGATGCTACCTGTGCCATCTTTAATACATCAAATTAGAAACTTTGAGCGTATTCTTAAAATTTGTATGTTTTGGCATATTTCTGGTTCATTATTATTATCTTATTTTTGTGTGTGGACAAAAATCTTACTGTTTGAGTTATTCTTTCCAGACCACTAGAAAGGTCTAGTTGTAGGTTTATTAGCTTTGGGCATTTTCTCATTTTCATGAATTTCTGTCATAACAGCTATTTTCTGTGAATCATGATTAATTTGTAAGAACTCTCTTTATAGTTGGAATACTAACCATTTGTCATACATTAGTTACATATATCTTCTCCCCAGCTGCTCCTGTCTTTTTGTGTATGGCATCTCTTATGTAGTTTGGTCTGGGGAGATTTTCTGGGCTATTTAGAAACCAAACATCTTTCTGTTCCTGCAGGAGGACCATGTCGCTAGACTTCGGCAGTGTGGCACTGCAGACGCAAAATGAAGACGAAGAATATGACAAAGAAGAATATGAAAGGGAGAAAGAGGTAAGTTATTGAGAAAAAGAATTCTAAACCCGATCTTAAACAATTTTATATCCTGACCAAAATTACATCATTTTGTGTCATTTTGAAGGATTTATGGTTCTTTTTTTTTTTTTTTTTTTTCCAAAGCCCCAAAACTTGATCAGCATCTGGACTTTTGAAAGGTAGATGAGTGGAATGCTTCCTTTTTTTGGACAAGAATGAAACATAACTGTATACGATGCCCTAGATAGATGGTTAGATTGCTGAAGCACTTTTCATTTAGGAGGTAGTGGTCGGTCTTGGGGCAGAGGCCTACTTGCGTGGGCCAGCCCAACAGGTTCCCTTGCTTCGGGTAGCCTGTATCCGCGTGGGGGCCACCGGTGAACAAGCAAACAGGCGAGTAAAGCAATCTGTGTAAGGGCTGATTTAGCACTGACAAATAACAGGGAGACAGGGTAAGGCGATATTAAGGCAACCAGCCAGGAACTGGTGAGGGAAGGCCTCTCGGAGGAGGAAATGTTTGAGCTGAGCCTTGACTCATGAGAGGGAGCAGCCGCACAGAAGCCCGGGAAGGATGCCCTAGGCTCAGACACAACCAGTGTAAAGCCTGGAAGTAGGCAGCAGACCCTGCATATCTGTGAAGCAGCCAGAAGGCTGTGGAATTGGGACTGTGTGAGCAAGGGGTGAGTGGTGGAGGCGGGGAAGAGGTGGTCTGGGGCCAGTCACGGCATGTCAAGGGAGGGTGTTTGTATTTTATCCTAGGGGCAGTGGGAAGCCAGTGGAAGATTTTAAGCAGGGAAGTGATATCTGACCGTATATTTGAAAGATCTTCCTGAATGCTGTGTTGTGCGACGAGATTACAGGAGAAAAGGAGTAAGAGGAGGAGATCATATTATTTGTGTGTGTGTGTGTGTAAAACGAAATCCTTGGCCCAGTAGTAATAGTAGCAGCTGGTGGGAATCAACTTGCTTGTTATGATTGTTTTTAGTTTGAGTCAGATTTCTTGATTGACTGCGATAACAGGGTGCTTTTGTACTGAATGTTGCTATGACCCATTTGTTTTTTCAGGTGTTTTTTAAATTTGTTATTGAAATATAGTTGACTTACAATGTTGTCTTCATTTCAGTTGTGCAGCAAAGTGATTCAGTTTTTTATATATATATATATATTCTTTTTTAGATTCTTTTCCATTATAGGTTATTACAAGATACTGAGTATAGTTCCATGTGTTACACAGTAGGTCCTTGTTGGTTATCGATTTTATATATAGCATGTATGTGTTAATCCCAAGCTCCTAATTTATCCCTCCCCCCTTTCCCCTTTGGTAACCACAAGTTTGTTCTCTTTCTTTCTTTCTTTCTTTTTAGGCCAATTCTGGGTGACTTCTTTTTTTTTTTTTTTCATACACACACACTGTATTTTATTTTTACAAGAGATAAATAGACTGACACCAAGCATTGTAAATGGATGACCACAACAAAAGCAACAATGATTGCAATTACCAAACACGAAACACACTCAAACTATGTCATAATATTGACATTCAGTCCAGTAATCCTCCACTGTAACAGCTCCTTTACTTTGCAGTGACAATTGATTTGTATATTTTTTGCCTCTGAGTCCTTGTGGGATTTTTTTTTTTATTCAAACAGAAAGTCACAAACATTATAATCATCCTCATCAGTTCACTCAGTCCCATGTAATTAAATTTTTTTTTCATCTTGATCTTTTGTTAGCACTTTTATGAGTTCATCAGTTTTCCATTAGAGTTCTGAAAATGCTAATTCATTCAGTTCAGCAGTATAGGCAGTTACCAGAAACCTGTACTTGTCAGAGTCTTTTCCATGAATTCCTTGAAGATGAAACCCTTTTATAGGAACATATTTGCAAAAGCATCAGAGTACACCCAGAACTGTC
Source organism: Hyperoodon ampullatus (assembly GCF_949752795.1). Classification (NCBI taxonomy): domain Eukaryota; kingdom Metazoa; phylum Chordata; class Mammalia; order Artiodactyla; family Ziphiidae; genus Hyperoodon; species Hyperoodon ampullatus. The sequence continues at coordinate 88,585,461 of NC_136916.1, forward strand.
TGTCAATGACAAACGACTAAAAAATGACCACGGTTAAAGATTTGATGAAAGTTCATAATAATGCAATTGACAAAGAAATCTAGTTATTTCTGAGATATACATTTTAAAGTGATAACTAGAATTATGACTTATAACATTATACCAGAACGTTTAAGATTTTTAGAAGTTTCACGTAATGTCTGAAACATTTATATTAACATATTTCCATACAAATAACCCAAAGAAAGTTTAGTATTAGTTGTTTTTTTATACTGCAGGTTCTTATTAGTCATCAATTTCATACACATCAGTGTATACATGTCAATCCCAATCGCCCAGTTCATCACACCACCATCCCCACCCCACTGAGGTTTTCACCCCTTGGTGTGCATACATTTGTTCTCTACATCTGGGTCTCAACTCCTGCCCTGCAAACCAGTTCATCTGTACCACTTTTCTAGGTTCCACATATATGCGTTAATATACGATATTTGTTTTTCTCTTTCTGACTCACTTCACTCTGTATGACAGTCTCTAGATCCGTCTACGTCTCAACAAATGACTCAATTTCATTCCTTTTCATAGTTGAGTAATATTCCATTGTATATATGTACCTCAACTTCTTAATCCATTCCTCTGTCGCTGGGCATTTAGGTTGCTTCCATGACCTGGCTATTGTAAATAGTGCTGCACTGAACATTGGGGTGCATGTGTCTTTTTGAACTATGTTTTTCTCTGGGTATATGCCCAGTAGTGGGATTGCTGGATGATATGGTAATTCTATTTTTAGTTTTTTAAGGAACGCCCATACTGGTCACCATAGTGGCTGTATCAATTTACATGCCCACCAACAGTGCAAGAGGGTTCCCTTTTCTCCACACCCTCTCCAGCATTTGTTGTTTGTAGATTTTCTGATGATGCCCATTCTAACTGGTGTGAGGTGATACCTCATTGTAGTTTTGATTTGCATTTCTCTAATAATTAGTGATGTTGAGCACCTTTTCATGTGCTTCTTGGCCATCTGTATATCTTCTTTGGAGAAATGTCTATTTAGGTCTTCTGCCCATTGTTGGATTGGGTTGTTTGTTTCTTTAATATTGAGCTGCATGAGCTGTTTACATATTTTGGAGATTAATCCTTTGTCCGTTGATTCGTTTGCAAATATTTTCTCCCATTCTGAGGGTTGTCTCTTCGCCTTGTTTACGGTTTCCTTAGCTGTGTAAAAGCTTTTAAGTTTCATTAGGTCCCATTTGTTTATTTTTGTTTTTATTTCCATTACTCTAGGAGGTGGGTCAAAAAGGATCTTGCTGTGATTTATGTCAAAGAGTGTTCTTCCTATGTTTTCCTCTAAGAGTTTTATAGTGTCCGGTCTTACATTTAGGTCTCGAATCCATTTTGAGTTTATTTTTGTGTATGGTTTTAGGGAGTGTTCTATTTTCATTCTTTTACATGTAGCTGTCCAGTGTTCCCAGCACCACTTATTGAAGAGACTGTCTTTTCTCCATTGTATATCTTTGCCTCCTTTGTCATAGATTAGTTGACCATAGGTGCGTGGGTTTATCTCTGGGCTTTCTATCTTGTTCTGTTGATCTATGTTTCTGTTTTTTTCTGCCAGTACCATATTGTCTTGATTACTGTAGCTTTGTAGTATAGTCTGAAGTCAGAGAGTCTGATTCCTCCAGCTCCGTTTTTTTCCCTCAAGACGGCTTTTGCTATTCGGGGTCTTTGTGTCTCCATACAAATTTTAAGATGATTTGTTCTAGTTCCATAAAAAATGCCAATGGTAATTTGATAGGGATTGCATTGAATCTGTAGATTGCTTTGGGTAGTATAGTCATTTTCACAATATTGATTCTTCCAATCCAAGAACATGGTATATCTCTCCATCTGTTGGTATAATCTTTAATTTCTTTCCAGTGTCTTATAGTTTTCTGCATACAGGTCTTTTGTCTCCCTAGGTAGGTTTATTCCCAGGTATTTTATTCTTTTTGTTCCAATGGTAAATGGGAGTGTTTCCATAATTTCCCTTTCAGATTTTTCATCATTACTGTATAGGAATACAAGAGATTTCTGTGCATTAATTTTGTATCCTATAATTTTACCAAATTCACTGATTAGCTCTAGTAGTTTTCTGGTGGCATTTTTAGGATTCTCTATGTATAGTATCATGTCATCTGCAAATAGTGACAGTTTTACTTCTTCTTTTCCAATTTGTATTCTTTTTATTTCTTTTTCTTCTCTGGTTGCCATGGCTAGGACTTCCAAAACTATGTTTAATAATAGTGGTGAGAGTGGACATCCTTTTCTTGTTCCTAATCTTAGAGGAAATGCTTTCAGTGTTTCACCATTGAGAATGATGTTTGCTGTGGGTTTGTTATATATGGCCTTTATTATGTTGAGGTAGGTTCCCTCTATGCCCACTTTCTGGAGAGTTTTTATCATAAATGGGTGTTGAATTTTGTCAAAAGCTTTTTCTGCATCTATTGAGTTGATCATATGGTTTTTATTCTTCAATTTGTTAATATGGTGTATCACATTGATTGATTTGCGTATACTGAAGAATCCTTGCATCCCTGGGAAAAATCCCACTTGTTCATGGTGTATGATCCTTTTAATGTGCTGTTGGATTCTGTTTCCTAGTATTTTGTTGAGGATTTTTGCATCTATATTCATCAGTGATATTGGTCTGTAATTTTTTTTTTTTTTTTATAGTATCTTTGTCTGTTTTTGGTATCAGGGTGATGGTGACCTCATAGAATGAGTTTGGGAGTTTTCCTTCCTCTGCAATTTTTTGGAAGAGTTTGAGAAGGATGGGTGTTAGCTCTTTTCTAAATGTTTGATAGAATTCACCTGTGAAGCCATCTGGTCCTGGACTTTTGTTTGTTGGAAGATTTTTAATCACAGTTTCAATTTCATTACTTGTGATTGGTCTGTTCATATTTTCTGTTTCTTCCTGAGTCAGTCTTGGAAGGTTATACCTTTCTAAGAATTTGTCCATTTCTTCCAGGTTGTCCATTTTATTGGCATAGAGTTGCTTGTAGTAGTCTCTTGGGATGCTTTGTATTTCTGCAGTGTCTGTTGTAACTTCTTCTCTTTCATTTCTAATTTTATTGATTTGAGTCTTCTCCCTCTTTTTCTTGATGAGTCTGGCTAATGGTTTATCTATTTTGTTTATCTTCTCAGAGAACCAGCTTTTAGTTTTATTAATCTTGGCTATTGTTTTCTTTGTTTGTATTTCATTTATTTCTGCTCTGATCTTTATGATTTCTTTCTTTCTGCTAACTTTGGGTTTTGTTTGTTCTTCTTTCTCTAGTTCCTTTAGGTGTAAGGTTAGATTGTTTACTTGAGATTTTTCTTGTTTCTTGAGGTAGGCTTGTATAGCCATAAACTTCTCTCTTAGAACTGCTTTTGCTGCGTCCCATAGGTTTTGGGTTGTCGTGTTTTCATTGTCATTTGTTTCTCGGTATTTTTTGATTACCTCTTTGATTTCCTCAGTGATCTCTTGGTTATTTAGTAACGTGTTGTTTAGCCTCCATGCGTTTGTGTTCTTTACGTTTTTTTCCCTGTAATTGATTTCTAATCTCATAGCGTTGTGGTCAGAAAAGGTGTTTGATATGATTTCAATTTTCTTAAATTTACTGAGGCTTGATTTGTTACCCAAGATGTGATCTATCCTGGAGAATGTTCTGTGCACACTTGAGAAGAAAGTGTAATCTGCTGTTTTTGGATGGAATGTCCTATAAATATCAATTAAATCTATCTGGTCTATTGTGTCATTTAAAGCTTCTGTTTTCTTATGTATTTTCATTTTGGATGATCTGTCCATTGCTGTGAGGTGTTAAAGTCCCCCACTATTATTGTTTTACTGCTGATTTCCTCTTTTATAGCTGTTAGCAGTTGCCTTATGTATTGAGGTGCTCCTCTGTTGGGTGCATATATATTTATAATTGTTATATCTTCTTCTTGGATTGATCCCTTGATCATTATGTACTGTCCTTCCTTGTCTCTTGTAACGTTCTTTATTTTAAAGTCTATTTTATCTGACACATATGAATATAGCTACTCCAGCTTTCTTTTGATTTCCATTTGGATGGAATATCTTTTTCCATCCCCTCACTTTCAGCCTGTATGTGTCCCTAGGTCTGAAGTGGGTCTCTTGTAGATAGCATATGTATGGGTCTTGTTTTTGTATCCATTCAGCAAGCCTGTGTCTTTCAGTTGGAGCATTTAATCCATTCACGTTTAAGGTAATTATCAATATGTTTGTTCCTGTGACCATTTTCTTAATTGTTTTGGGTTTGTTTTTGTAGGTCCTTTTCTTTTTTGTTTCTCACTTAGAGAAATTCCTTTAGCATTTGTTGTAGGGCTGGTTTGGTGGTGCTGAATTCTCTTAGCTTTTGCTTGTCTGTAAAGCTTTTGATTTCTCCATCGAATCTGAATGAGATCCTTGCCAGGTAGAGTAATCTTGGTTGTAGGGTCTTCCCTTTCATCACTTTAAGTATACCATGCCACTCCCATCTGGCTTGGAGAGTTTCTGCTGAGAAATCAGCTGTTAACCTTATGGGAGTTCCCTTGTATGTTATTTGTCGTTTTTCCCTTGCTGCTTTCAATAACTTTTCTTTGTCTTTAATTTTTGCCAATTTGATTACTAAGTGTCTCAGCATGTTTCTCCTTGGTTTTATCCTGTATGGGACTCTCTGTGCTTCCTGGACTTGGGTGGCTATTTCCTTTCCCATCTTAGGGAAGTTTTTGACTATAATCTCTTCAGATATTTTCTCTGTTACTTTCTCTCTCTCTTCTGCTTCTGGGACCCCTATAATGCGAATGTTGTTGTATTTAATGTTGTCCCAGAGGTCTCTTAGGCTGTCTTGATTTCTTTTCATTCTTTTTTCTTTATTCTATTCCACAGCAGTGATTTCCCCCATTCTGTCTTCCAGGTCACTTATCCGTTCTTCTGCCTCAGTTATTCTGCTATTGATTCCTTCAAGTGTAGTTTTCATTTCAGTTATTGTATTGTTCATCTCTGTTTGTTTGTTCTTTCATTCTTCTAGGTCTTTGTTAAACATTTCTTGCATCTTCTTGATCTTTGCCTCCATTCTTTTTCCGAGGTCCTGGATCATCTTCACTATCATTATTCTGAATTCTTTTTCTGGAAGGTTGCCTATCTCCACTTCATTTAGTTGTTTTTCTGGGGTTTTATCTTGTTCCTTCATCTTGTATGTAGCCCTCTGCCTTTTCATTGTGTCTATCTTTCTGTGAATGTGGTTTTTGTTCCACAGGCTGCAGGATTGTAGTTCTTCTTGCTTCTGCTGTCTGCCCTCTGGTGGATGAGGCTATCTAAGAGGCTTGATGGGAGGGACTGGTGGTGGGTAGAGCTGACTGTTTCTCTGGTGGGCAGAGCTCAGTAAGACATTAATCCACTTGACTTTTGATGGGTGGGGCTGGGTTCCCTCCCTGTTGGTTGTTTGGCCTGAGGCAACCCAACACCCGGAGCCTACCTGGGTTCTTTGGTGGGGCTAATGACAGACTCTGGGAGGGCTCACAGCCAAGGAGTACTTCCCAGAACTTCTGCTGCCAGGGTCCTTGTCCCCATGGTGAAACAGAGCCACCACCACCACCACCCCCCCACCTCTGCAGGAGACCCTCCAACACTAGCGTGTAGGTCTGGTTCAGTCTCCCCCGGGGTCACTGCTCCTTCGCCTAGGTCCCGATGCGCACCCTACTTAGTGTGTTCCCCCCAAGAGTGGGGTCTCTGCTTCCCCCAGTCCTGTTGAAGTCCTGCAGTCAATTCCCACTAGCCTTCAAAGTCTGATTCTCTAGGAATTCTTCCTCCTGTTGCCAGACCCCCAGGTTGGGAAGCCTGACGTGGGGCTCAGAACCTTCACTCCAGTGGATGGACTTCTGTGGTGTAAGTGTTCGCCAGTCTGTGAGTCACCCACCCACCAGTTATGGGATTTGATTTTACTGTGATTGCGCCCCTCCTACCATCTCATTGTGGCTTCTCCTTTGTCTTTGGATGTGGGGGTATCTTTTTTTTGGTGAGTTCCAGTGTCTTCCTGTTGATGATTGTCCAGCAGCTAGTTGTGATTCTGGTGTTCTCGCAAGAGGGAGTGAGAGCATGTCCTTCTACTCCGCCATCTTGGTTCCTCCTCCCATAAGTTTGTTTTCTATGTCCGTGAGTCTATTTCTGTTTTGTAAATAAGTTCCTTTGTATCATTTTTCTAGATTCCACATATAAGTGATGTCATATGATATTTGTCTTTCTCTGTCTGACTTACTTCACTTAGTATGATAATCTCTAGGTCCATCCATGTTGTTGCAAATGGCATCATTTCATTCTTTTTTATGGCTTAGGAGTGTTCCATTGTATACATACATCACATCTTTATCGATTCATCTGTCGATGCACAGTTAGTTTGCTTCCATCATATGAGCCATTTTCTAATATGTAAAGTAATTCTTTTTAAGAGTCACTGTGGACCATTTGTATTAATAGGAAGCAAAGAATAGGGTCAGTTGCCCACGTGGCTGGCAGTAGAGTTAGGGTAGAGACAGAAAGCTGGCATCTGTCTCTGAGTGGATTTTGTCCATAGACATGTATTGTTTGGTTGCACAGTGTTTTTAAAACATTGAATCTATATTTAAAGATTAGAAAATTTCATGTAGTAATCCAGAATTTCTGACCTGTCTTGAAACATCCTAAGCCTGGGCCACATGTGGCGTGTGTCTGCACATGGCAGCAAGTAGGCTGGAGCTGGGCAGTGGCTCTCCCGTCCGAGCTGGCCACAGTCCCTCCCGCTGCCCCCACCCCGCCCCCGACATGGGCTTGTGCACTTGGACCTGCCAGCTTCACTCTTGTAAATTCTCTGCCGAGTCACTGAGGGCACTGGAGTTTGTGACCCTTTCCAGGGTTTCTGGATTTTGACAGGGGCCTTCACCAACAATTGTTGGTGGCAAGGGTAGGGGGTGAGGATTTTCTGTTACTTTGTGAACTCACAGCATGAGGTTTTCACAACCTTGATGGCTTTTGGGTAGTTCTCTGGCATTTAGCTACTGGGATTTTTGAGAGGATCAGTTTAAGTAGTTACTATAGTAGATTTTAAAGAAGGAGAAAAAATAATCTGACAGGTGATCTTTTTCATTGGAAAAGATGGGTAGGGTATTAGAGAGAACGTACTGCCAGGTGTGTCGTGTGGTGCAAGTTTTAAAGGGGGTATTAGTTAAGGAGGCAGTAAATTCTAGATGATATAGAACAGGGGTCCCCAATCCCCAGGCTGTGGACTGGTACTGGTCCACAGCCTGTTAGGAACCAGGCCGCACAGCAGGAGGCGAGCGGCGGGCCAGCAGGCGAAGCTTCATCTGCCGCTCCCCACCGTCCCCCATCGCCCACATTACCGCCTGAACCACTCCCCGCCACCACCCACTCCATGGAAAAATTGTCTTCCGCAAAACCGGTCCCTGGTGCCAAAGTGGGCTGGGGCCCACTGCTGTGGAAAATAGCCAGTGGGATCACTTCTTGGTAGATTATGGGCTGGGGTAGGGTAGGGAATTTCCAGAGTAAAAGGTGCTCTTAAGAGGTGAAGTATCTAAGAATGAGTGTTTCTAGCAGAGTGGAAGAAAAGAATATTTAGCTAACTTGACTCTAATGTGATGATTATGGGTCATATTAATAAAAATTGTTTCATGTTAGTAAAAAGTATTTTTACCTTTTTAAAAAAAATTGCTACGAGGGAAGAAGTGAGATCAGAGGTTAGAGAGTTTCAGCAGTAAAATTCAGAACTACTCATACTCAGCTGTATGTATATTTTGTAAAAGCAAGTTAAAATAATTGGCTGATCACACCTAAGTTCGTTTTCATATCCAGAGGCCTTTTCCACTTTCTCAATCTCCCTGACCCTACGATAACAGAATAGTTTATAGCCTTAAGTGGTTAAAGAAAAGAATGGTCTTTTCACGCCTGCCTGGTTGGTAGCTTTGGGATTGCCAGGTGGATTAGAGTGTTAGTAGTAGGCTAATACACATTGCTTTCTCTACTTAATGAATCGCTTTGTATTTAATTCATTTATGTAGGTGGAATGCTTGCATCACAAGGATGTGCTGTAGAGCTGGCCAAGCAGGCCGTATCTGACTCATAGGCTACCCTGCTAAGGATTTGTGAGATCCCCTCTCTGTAAATGGCAGAATAATCCTGATTTTGACCGTCTAGTGTGAATGGCCAGTTGCTAATACAATAGGCTTTACCAAACTGTTCGATTTGGATGCTTTGGGATCAGCTGGAGTGTTGTCCACACTTGCCCATAAGTCAGTGAATAAGCCATAGTCAAATTCCAACCTCCATCCCATCGTAACTGGCAGTTCTGCAGTGATGATCTGGACTTTTCCATTTCTATTCCCTCCATTGTTTGCATTGAAGAGTAAATGGAGAATGCATTTAATCTTCGGAAAGGGAAAGGATTTAATAAAGTGATTCAATATTCAGCGGACATTTAGACCAGTGGAATCTCAAGCCACAGACCACTACAGATAGACCCATATTTTGAAACAACCTCCAAGAATTTTGCAGAAAAGTAAGGCACTATAATCATTTCTAAATCGCTACAGTTCTAAGTGGTCTATTGGTAAAAATTTGACCACTGTGTTCCAGGGCATAGCAAAGAAATGCATAACCCACAGCCTCACCCAGTGTTTCACCGGAAACTCCATCTCCTCCACAGTAAACAGAGCAAATTAGGGTGCAGGTGAGGAAGGGTGAGAATACCATGGAGATATAGTATCATAGTAATTAATATTCATATCACTCATTTTCCTCACAACTTCTTGGAGCACGTTACTTTGAGAACTGCTGATGTAGCAAGAAGGACAACTACTAAGTAGACCTCATCCAAAGTACTCTAGGCAAACTTTTACTTGTAAAGCTGGCCCAGAGAAGAGGACTTCAAAAGTTTTTTCATTAAGTCATTCATAATGTAACAATATGATTTTGCAAAATATTTTTCACCTAAAGTTACTATACTTTGCACTTTCATCATTGAATATTAGAGACATATAGTTGTTGTCATTGCAGTTGCTGTAAGCTCTAAAGTTACTGGTACAGCCACAGTTTAAGGTTGAGTATCACTTGGGATCTCATAGTTTGCTGGCGCGTACCTGTACTTTCTGCAGTGTCACCAGAAGTAGCTTTGGGATTATTGCTTGGTTCTAGATAGTAAAATTATGTATGTAAGTATGTATTTTGGAGCTGGTGGTTTGGGGCAGAAGTACTTAGTAATCTGTGTTTATCAAGAAAATACTTGATGATCCTTCGTTGAGTGACGATATTATTTGAAGCCTGGAAAATGATCTTGAATAGAAAGGTAAGTGGTTTGAGTAGCATATGGCAGACAGACACTTGCACCTGGGAATACTGATTTGAGTCTCTCTTAGTTTTTATATCAATACTTCTCTAGTAGAATAATAAGCTCAATTGAGGTTGGAATCGTTTATTTTAGAGGTTAGGCTTTCCATTGCATAGCCTTTCTTCCACTTTTAACTGCCTTGTTTGATGTTACTTCTGGAAACATTTTTGATATTTTGTCCCCACTAGGGGGAGTTGTAAGGCTAGCATTTGTTTACATTTTATACAATATTATTTGACTTATTTAGTGGAATTTTCTCATAGTCACCTAAGAAAAGCAAATTAACAAATGGTTGAGTGTTCATATTGTATATTTTTGTTCCTATCATATTCTGTTTTCTTTTAGCGATTTCTTATTCTTTATCTCGATTGTGCCTTTGAACTGTTTCCCATAATATATAGGTATTTTTCAGGGACTGTCACAGTGGGGACAAAAACACTGAACTCTCTGGCAGACTGACGCTTGCTCATATACAGGCAGGTAGAAACTTGTCTTCCAGTGACTGACTGAATGTCATGTGGAAGAAGATAGGAGTGGGAATGGAGAGATTCAGGTTCCGGTGCTGGCCGTGGGACTGTAACTCTCACTTTCATGGGCAAGCCCCTGACCTTCTCTGGGCCTTGGTGTGCTCACATTTAGAAGGAGAGGTTTGGCTTGGAGGAGCTCCAGTGTTCATTCCAGGTCTAAAGTTCTATTATGTGTCACCTGCAGCGTAGCAGGTATTTGTCTAGTAAATGTTGCCATGTTTCTTTTTCAGATGTGTGGCAATCCAGGCAAAGTCTTCCCCACTAACACTGTAAAATTTGTTTTAACTAATGGAATGGGTTAAAAAAAATTCCGTGCATAGTATAATTCATAGACTAAAGCTCTAGCTACCAAGGTTTTTGACCCTTTGTCAGTCCCATGTTGGGCCTTTTCAAGGATGTTTTTAACTTGTCTGTGAGGCTAAAATGAAGATTCTACTTGGTGTGTATCCATGAAGGCATTATTTAACAACTCATATTTTAAAATATCAGGATCTTTTCATCAGTGTACTTGTTGGGTAACCTGTTCAAAACGCAGATGAATGTTGGCCACTCCATTTGCTGCTCTGCTCTGGGGGGAAGATGTATTGTATGGTTTGTAATCTTAGAAGTCTTGCTTTCATGAATATCAAGGATTATAGACTCTGAAGACAGTCTGTTTAGTTAATTAAAGCCGAAAAATCCCAACAAAAGGTTTACATGTTCTCCGTTTTACATTCCCCTTAAACTAGGCTTTTTGGATGTTCTATGTGGGTTATTGTAAAGTGTTTTGTTGCTGAAGTTCTTTGAGTAAGATGCCCTCATTTTTTTTCTTTATTTTTCAGGAACAAACACATGAAGTAGTAAAGGGAAAGGAGTTTATAGAATAGTTTAGAATGCATTTCAATAGGTGCCTTAGCAATGGTAAATTATCTTTTTTCTAGGGAAGGTATCTCTTTAATTATTAAACTCAGCTGATATTCAATAATATCCCACCAAGAAGATTGCATTTGCAACCAAAAAACAGTACTTCTTCCAAATGTGATGAGTGGAATTAAATCTTGCCATTTATAAGGATTGTTATCTTTGTCTTTGAATCCGTATTTGGTAGTCTGGTGGATCTTTAATGAGGAAAATTTAGTTTCTAAAATTCTCTGTTTTGTAACATGTATAAGTTGATATTGTAATTTTGTGTTTCATGGCACAAGTTTCAATGACCCACAGAAAAATCTGTTTGACAGTGTATATGAGGAGGGTACACTTTGATTCCAGGAATGGAAACCTGGGGGTGGGGGGCTGGGATTTTGTTCCTGAATGGCCTCTCTCTGCCCTCAAAGTTATAGAAACCAAGGAATATGGCCCAGCTATGCCAAAGAACTTGATGGAGAAATTTTTTGAAGGTGAATGAAATGATTTAAAAATGTTAGTACAGGTGTAAAATATTCTATAAAACACTTAATACAATAGGGATTATTTTGCTACTTGATAAGTTTACCTGTGGATCCAGAAGCATTTTGATGAAGTTATTGCTTATGCTCAAATTAATCTTCCTCCACTGATGCCAGTTTGATTAATTTTGTGGTGTCACAAAGGAAGCTACAAGAACTGCTTAATTATTGTGTAGCTTTTTCTGTCTCTGTGAGGGGGGAAAAATGTACTGTTTAGATGTGCCTGTCAAGGTTCCTCTAAATTATAAGGCTATGTACTTAAACCTCACTGAAGGTTTAGAAGAAAATATTCTTTCTGTACAGGAGTGCTTACTTGATGTAAGTACAAAACATTTATTTTGGTTTTTTTCCCTGTGTTATGTGTGGGTATACTCTTTTTTTTCCATAAAGATCTCATAGATTTTTTTTTTCTTAGTGAATTTTGTGTCTTTGTGAAATCATTTTGTTACCTTTCTCTTTAGTCACATGCGGTATACTGATATGTTGATGTGTTCTGTTTTGTTTTTAGTGTTTCTTATTCTTTATATATCTTTGGATCAACTGTAATACAGCTAATTCTCAAAATGATTTTTCAGTTACCTTTGTGAGCAGGTGATCAATAAGTCAAGGTCTTGGTTGTTAATATCAGTATCATGATAACTTTTCATTGGACTAGAATATTTTCCTCTTGTTGCATCTTTAAAGAACCAAATGGACTGAGAATACTTGTAAACAAACAATCCAGTGAACGTTAGAAATATGTTATGTGGGTGAGGAAGCATCCCCCTTCCCCACCTCACGGACCCCACTTCCATTCCCAAATGTGACTTCACCAAAACTCAGTTAACAGTTGAGGCATTCCTTTCAGACCTTTCTTAGAATATTTTTATTTAACTTTCACCATATGCATTTTGTTTAAGAATGTTTTTTGATTATAAATGTAATACCCAGATATGTTTTATAGCTACATTTCATTTATGTTATTCTAATGGCAGAGAAATTGGGGAGGGGACCTTCCATAGACTAAGAAGCAGCTCATTTTTTTTTCCTCCAGGGCTTTATAGAGTATTTAATATCTTTAAACTCAGTCATTTCATAATTTTACGGGATTGATTTACACACTGTGGAGGGACTCAGTTAGCTTACTAATCGAACTGGTGCTTAACTTTTAAAGAGAAGTCATTATAAGCAGTCTGCTGACTCTTTAGTAACATAATATATGAATCTTATTATTACAAATTTTAAGCCATTATATTGGGATTTGAACAAAGACGTTTATAGATATTGAAGTTCAACAAATCTGACAATTCATTTGTCTCTTTATCATGGTTTATCTTGAAACTTGAGTGAATTTATCTAGTTGTTATAAGACATAATACTAAAGATGTAATTTTTCTAGGAAAATGGAGAGCAAAGTCATGTGCTTTTACATCAGTTTTAGAGTTATGCTTTTGACAGTGCTTTATCTGTAAAACCCTGAGTCTTACAGCTTCTTTTTACTCAACTGTTTATAAGAGCCAACCATTGTATATCTTTTCATCATTGGAACTGGACGGCTGTCTACTAATTAGTCACTCCCCAAGAGGTTTCTATCACATTATTGGAGCTTTTAAGGGCTTCTAGGCCACCTGCTGCTGCTGCTACCCTTATCACCTGGGCAAAGCGCCTCTGGCTACTCAGATTCCCTCGGGGGGTGTCTGATTCTCAAGTTCTCCAGGTCTGATTACTGGTAGAATCCATAACATGATACAACATGATACCGTGATCGTACCATTATTATGACTTGCTGTGTTTGCCTAAAGAAATTTTAAAATCCTGTTTTATGTGTACTTGAATCTAAGACCTTTGTAGAAGAAGGTAAAGCCTTCTAATATAAATCCTGATGTTTATGTGTTTCCCTTTCCCCAAGTGAAATGATGAACGTAATTCCTGTGGAATTTAAGACATTGACTACATAGAGAAATTAGGAACTTCTTTGACTTCTACAGTCAAAATCACTCGTTCCAAGGCAGCTTTGGTTTGGCATCTTGTGTTTAAGCCAATGTGATATCGACGCTGACCTTCCTGTCTCAGTTGCAGCAGTTACTCACAGACCTTCCTCACGATATGCTGGATGATGATGACCTGTCCTCCCCCGAACTCCACTATTCGGACTGCAGTGAGGATGGCAGAGAGGAAGAGTAAGGACCCAAAATCCCTTTCACTTGTATATCACAATTCTATGTCTTTTTCTTTAGATTCTCTTGCAAGCAATAATACTGGATATGATTATAAAATTGTAGACTAATCCTTAAACTTTTAGATGAAGTTTGGAGGGAAAACACGTTAAAATCTTGGGCTTCTTTGGGCTTCCCTGGTGGCGCGGTGGTTGGGAGTCCGCCTGCCGATGCAGGGGACGCGGGTTCGTGCCCCGGTCCGGGAAGATCCCGCATGCCGTGGAGCGGCTGGGCCTGTGAGCCATGGCCGCTGAGCCTGCGCATCCGGAGCCTGTGCTCCGCAAAGGGAGAGGCCACAGCAGTGAGAGGCCCACGTACCGCAAAAAAAAAAACAAAAACAAAAACAAATCTTGGGCTTCTTTGTGATGTCTGTGTCCAAATAAATGATAGGCTCTAATCTAAAGTATTGATTTTTCTCAAGACCACATCATTCTGAGCAATTGGCGATGAACTGGAATGAGCATCAAGTGCTGCCTAAATCTCCAAGTGTAAATGTAAGTATCTGGTGTGATAATGACTTTGATGAGGGTGGGAACAGATCTTAGTGCTTTTCTTTTACTCTTGTTATCTAATAGGACTATAATGAGATTCGGGATGTGTATATTGGAGAGAAAAGTGGCAATGGCTGGGAAGAGAATCAAAGTAGAACTGAAGACCAGCATCCTGGGTATCATCCTGAAGGAGGTGGAGATGAAGGCGGTAGTGGTTATAGTCCTCCGAGTACATATGAACAGACTGATTTATATCACCTTCCTGAAAACTTCAGGCCATACACCAACGGTCAGAAGCAGGAATTTAACAGCCAACCAACCAATGTAATCACATTTTCTGATCCTCAGAGGAGTCATTTTCAGGTATTGTAAGAACTTGACTTTACTTTCAAGAATTTGTTTATGTGTGTACATGCATTTGCTGTGTGTGTGTGATTAAGAAATATTCGTAAGTGCAACAGTAAGATTTAAGTACAAATATTGCTGAGAGTGCATTTATTCAGGCTCATGCTGAATTAGTCATGCTGTTTTCTGTTTACAATCGAATTAAGTAACCTTAAATGAGAATTTTAAAATAGAGACTTTGTGGAAACAATTAAACATTAAAAGTTGAGTCTGTCAAAGAATAGCCATCTCCATTTATTGCTGCTTCTGGCTTCTACCATTTACTATGCTCCGCTGAAAAGCTACATTCAGGTATCCTGATATAGTTTGAAAGCGGTTAATCCTAGATGACACCAGTCAGTTACCTTGATTGTCTCCCTCATCACCCTTATCACAGATTTTGGGTCAAATACTTCAAAGCTGATATCTGTTTTGTGATGATATAGCAGTAGACAGGATGAATGTTGAGGAAAGGAACAGTTTTTTTTCCTCCCTGGGAGAGTTTGATGAAGCAAGGCCTTAGGGTACAGTTAGCTGCTTCTTAGACTTTCTCAATGACAGTGAACGCCTCATTTTGCCAATAGATATTCTGTGTCACCTGATGACAGGATAAGTTTTTGGTCCTTTTAAGGTGGTTATTTTCTCTTACTTCCATCTTTATAAAATGTTATTCATTCCACAAAAGTTATTGAGTATTTATTACATATGAAGCATTGTTATCAGGTTCTTGTTATTGCATATGTGCATTTCCACGATGTTGGCATCATCTAAATCATTATTAAATATTTATATACAATCTTACTGGAATTCTTGAGTGTTATTTATGGAATTGGCCCCATTATATGCTCAAAAGTACAATTGCAGGCTTTCAACGAACAGTGTTAAATAACAGTAAGTGCTATTTTTAAGCAAAGATGTATGTATAAAATTTGTAATTGTACCACAATTAAGTTCTATAACAAAACTAACTTGTCTAATTCAGATAATTTTTGAAGCAAAGACCAAATCCTAATTGTCAATTTCATTTATCATCTTGTAATAGCAATTTGGTATGTCACAAGGTCCCAGTTGTCAAGCTTTGGAATCATATAAAGTGACATATAAACCTTACCAGTCTTCTGCCCAGAATAATGGCTCACCAGCCCAGGACACTGCAGGAAGTGACACATTTGAAGGCCTGCAACAGCAATTTCTAGGAGCTAATGAAAGTAGGTATCAAGTTTATATTTATTTCTTAATCACATAATCGGAGAACTTTGAGCACTTTGAGCATGTTCAAGAATTATTATTTTTTTAAGTATGATAATGGAATTTTTTTAAAGAGTTGTATTTTAATAGATATATTCTGAAGTATTTATGAATAAACTGATAATGAAGTCTAGAACTGACTTCAAATATCATGTTGTTGGGGGTAAGTTTGGGTGGGGATATAGATAAAGCAAGACTGGCCATGAATTCACAGTCGTTGAATCTAGGAGACAGATTCATGGGATTCATTGTATTCTTCCCTCTACCTTCTTATATATTTGAAATTTTCCCTAATGAAAAATTAAAATAAATTTTCTCAGCTGTATTATATTTTAGTCATTCTAGTTGGTTAAGACTTCATTAACTTCATATATTTTTTTAACTGAAATCTAATTTGGAAAGTGAAATGTAGTTTTCCTTTCAATCTTAGATTTTTCATTATATAGAAATGTAATTTAGTAAGTCAACCACTATCTTAATTTTTTCTTTTGGTTTTTAGAGTTTTACTGTAATAGGCAACTGTGATATAAATTACTTTATACTCAAAATTAAAACTAGACTTACATCTCAGGTTTAGTCATGTGACACTTGCCAAAATAATTTCTTTTACATAGTGTATGTATCAATATGAATGAGAAAAGTGCTACTAGAGAATTTCGAGGAGATCTAAACATTCAAAACCAAACTTGTACCTGACTAACCTGAATCAGTGTTTTCATATGTCCAACTTTTGTTATCATACTCTCTGGCATGTGAAATGACTTCCAGTTGTTGTGCATGTTGAAGAGCCACTGTGATTCTAGAGTGTGACAGCAAGTTTTTTCTTTGTTTGTTTTACATTTAAGAAGCGGGCGAAAGGCATATTGGATATTCTGGGTTTCTGGCACTGTGCCAACGAGAAAACTGGACTTAGTGGCCCTAACTTTATGGTGCTGCTTCCATCTCATGCTTAGACTGTAGGATAGTTACTGGGGAGGTGGCCAGAATGCCCTTTCCCCCAGGGAGTCATCGGCAAATGTGGGGGGATAGCCTCTCTTTTTCCTGAGTTTTTGTGGAAGTGGATAGTGTGTTTGGCATAACTGATTTGGGGTTGAGTAAATAAGTATCCCAACAGTGGCCTGATACCTTGGTGTTACTCTTTCAGTTCTGCTGTGTTCAGTTACATTTATAGCTCCTGGTTGCTTTGCATATATCACCTTTCATCACTTCCTTAGCAGTCTGCATTTTATCATGTTGATTTATTTTTTGTTTAAGTCAGTTACACATTTGCCTAAATTTGACATTTGGAAGTTAATTAAATAACTTAATGGTAGTGCCTAATTTAGTGATTATAGCTTCTTAGTAACAGTAGTTTAAAAAATTGAGTTTGAAGAGAGGAGTGGCTTGTAGACTGTGTTTATTCCTGGGCTAGCCCTGTTCTAAGGCCCAAGAGGAGTTTGACTTGTAACAGAGTTTTCAGTCTTCAATTTTTGGGGGTTTAACCATGTCTTTTTTTAAACAGAAGACTGTTTTATTTGTTAGCATGTAGAAGCATTGTTCTTGTAGGAAATGAAAAATATTTGTCATTGTGTAGTTGAAGGATTATCCTTCTCCTACGAATCACGTTTTTCTTTTTTCCCCCAATGATTTTTAAGTGGTCCTTAAAATGACTTTGTTTCTGAAAGAAGACCTCAAAATTCTTTATTAATCTATTATTTAATTTATTAATTCAGCAGTTCTGTGCCAGTATAAATATGCATTCATTCCTGTTTAAAATAAAATAGTTTAAGAAGGATGTCTAGAAATTTTCTTTGAAAATGGTTTTATAGAAGTTGATGTACTTTTATTTTTTCAATTTTATGAGAGCATGGAACTCTATTCCTTTGCAATTGATATATACTTCCTTTTCTTTTTCATTTTTTTTTTTTTTCTGGCCATGCTGCACAGCTTGCGGGATCTTAGTTGCCCAACCAGGGATTGAACCCATGCCCTCGGAGGTGAAGGCATGGGGTCATAACCACTGGACCACCAGAGAATTCCCTATACTTATTTTTCATTAGCCAAAATGGTAGTGATTCAGAGTTATACACCAAACTAGTGACTTTTCAAACTTTTCTGGAAGTGACCATAGTAAGAAGTACAATTTTTACATTGTGATGTGGTCTATAATATTTATCTATATAAATATTATGTAAATGAAACAGAAGTTTCACATAATAATACCTATTTCTACTACATGATACACTCTGATATATTCTATTTAATCTTGTTACCAAACCAAAACTTGGGTCTGCTCGCCCAAGTGTAGTAAAGCCAATCTACTGACACCGGGTTGTGGTGAGGGAAAGTGCAGCATTATTGTAAGGTGCCATACGAGGAGTTTGGGCTTTCTGAGCATCAGCTGTCCCGGACTTCTTGTATGGCACCTTACAGTAAACGCTGCACTTTCCTTCACCAGAACCTGGTGTCAGTAGATTGGCTTTACTGTGTGTGGGTGAGCAGACCCAAGTTTTGGTTTGGTAACATTTTTTATTAAAAATGCTAGTCACAATCTGCTGAATTGATTTCATGATACTCTGATGAGTTGTATTTGCAGTTTGAAAAACATTGTCCTAAACGTTGTCCTAAATGACCACAAATTTATATTTTGGTATGCTTTTATCTAATAAATTGTCTTTAATTCCAAAGCAGACTCTGTAGAAAATATGCAGATTATTCAACTACAGGTTCTTAACAAAGCAAAGGAAAGACAACTAGACAATTTAGCTGAAAAGTTAAATGCAAGCGAACATCAAATTAGATATCTGAATCACCAGCTTCTGATAATCAAAGGTAAGATAACAACTGTTGGGTGCTGTCATGTATGAGGTCAGTTGGGCTAGATAGCTTGTTTTCAATAACCTCATTTTAAATAAGAAGCTTAGAGAGGTTGATGTACTTGGTCAGGGGCTCAGAGTGAATTAGTCAGCACGAAACAAAAATCCAGGACTTTTGACCCATTGCCTTGGATTTCTCTCCAGAATGTACATTTTGAGGTCCTCATTATTTCCCTTCTTTCTATTCTGTTAGGATCAGTGAACATTATTTAAATATGCTGATAGCATTCCATCCTAAAAAGTTGCTGTGTCCTTATATGGTTTACCTCCATTTCCCAAAGAGACTTGTGTTTAGTTTGCAGTACATTTTCTGAGCCTACAAATTAGCATAATGTTTTAATCCAAGTAAGAGTCTGTGATCCTGAACTGCTTTGGGAGTGCCAAGGAGAAAATGCAGTCATCTCTGGGAGAAGCACATAGTGTAAACACAGATTTCAAATTATAATTGCTTACTCTTTGTGCTTTCTGTAGTTTTGGTCAGTGTTGAACTTTGCTTTGTAGAATAATTTTGTGACTGAACTCCAGCTCATTTCAGACTTGATAGCGAAAAGATCTCTTTCTGTAATTCTCATGAAATTTATTTTGTGAGAACTTATGAACTGTTACAATAAAGTATGTGGTAAGAATATAAGATTAGGTGAATTTAAGCGTTCATTGCAAGTATGTATAGAAAGTAATTTGTCCTCAGATTCCTTCTTCGATTAGCAGGTGTTTGTCATATCTATGTAGCTTCTCAAGTAACAAATGCTGAAATGATTGTTAGGGGACCTTTTGGTCCTCAAAGGGATACATTAAGACTTTTGAAGAGAGTGGTTCCTGTTCTGTAAAATTAAAAAAAAAGAAAAATTTTGGTGTCACTCACATTTGTTTTTGAAACCTTTCTAGTTTTCTCGAAATCAAGTGAAGTTCATTATCTGAATTGAATTAAATACTGCAACATTTATGTGATATAGATCTGATATTTGATAGAGAATGTGACAATTAGGGTCCCTCTATAGTAACATATTATTTATATAAAATTTTTAAATACTCTAGATGAAAAGGATGGTTTGGCCCTCAGCCTTCGAGAATCACAGAAACTCTTTCAGAATGGAAAAGAAAGAGAAATTCAGCTTGAAGCACAAATAAAAGCACTGGAGACCCAAATACAAGCATTAAAAGCCAATGAAGAACAGGTAAATATTTGATCTTCATTACTTAGGGTAAACAGTTGTTTCTTACAATGAAATGTTAGTTACTTAACGTTTGGTATTGTGGGACTAAATTTAGAACTTTGACGTTTACACCTTCTTCTACCATAAGCCTACATTCCTTTCCCTTTCCTTGGAGGAGTGGGTCTCCCATCCACGTAGTCATCTATACACCAGAAATCGGGGGGTGGCGAGACCTCAGCTTCTCTGCTCCCCTTCGTCCAATCAGCCACTATGTTCTGTTGGGTCTCCTCATTTCTGTCTACATGTCCCTAATTCAGGATTTTACCATTTTTGCAAAAGTCTCTTAACTAGTCTGTAATGTTTTACCCCTTCTCCTAACTCTTTCATCTGGCCATCTGAGTAATCTTTCTAAAGTACAGTTGTAGTTATATCTTTCCCTTGCTTAAAGCCTTTCAATGACCCTGCTTTACTTGTGCGGTGAAGTATCATGTCGAGATGACTGTCTGATCCTTCCCTTTCTCTTCTCTTACTCTTCTCAAACTCTCCTCAAACTCAACAGTCTGTCTGTTGTTTTTATGTACTCGTATGTACTGTCTCCTGTCTCTGGAATGCCCTTTCCTCAACACACTGCTGTTTCATGAACAAGCCCATGCTCAAGCGTTTTCTTTTCCTAAGTCTTTGCTGTTTTCTTCCCCAAGCCACATGATCACATCTGTTATAACAGATCTAGAACATCTTGAAGGCAAGAACGGGTGGCCCTCATCTTAGTGACCCCACCATAAGCCCACTGCCTGGCACATAATAGGTGGTCAGTACAGTGTTCAAAACTGACCTAACCTGTGTATTTCTTTTTCCTTATGTTTCTCTGTTCTTGCTCTGGTACTATCATGAGTATAGCTTTATGTTGTGTTTTGGAATTTGGTAAACAAGGGCTACCCTGACTATTAAAATATTTAGTAGCTCTTTTTCACATTTTTTCTTCTAGATCTTGCAAATCAACTTCTCATGCTTTATAAAAAATCTTGTTGGGATTTTGATTAGTGAGGCATTGTATTTACCATTTTATGGATGGTGAACCAAGTCTTGGAGAGGTCAAATTACTTTTCCAGGATTACAAAGCCAGTTACTGACAAAGCATCAGAACCTAAATTTTCTAACCCCAACAGACTTGCCTTTAAAGTGGTGGCACATTCTTTGATTAATGAGATGGGTGGCCATTTGACTGTGGGACATAGTCACAAGTCATTGGTAACCAAGCCTGGTGGTGGTTGATTCATGAGAGTAATACCATTTTGGTGGTTAAAAATGAAAGTGACTTGGTTTTAGATGAGATTTGTGGCTAGTTCTGAGGATGGTTAAATGGAAAATGTTAAAGAATGTTGTCTCATGTCTGGTTGCTTCTCGTCCTTAAGCTCTCAGCTAAAAACAAGAGAGGACTTTCCATCCACCTTACATCTCAAGTAGCCTGTTGCTTCACATTCTTACTCCCCTTCACTGTGTCATATTTTATCACTCTATTTTAAAAATATCTGAAATTATCTCTTTTGTTTACTTGTTATTGTCTGTCTTTTCTCACCAGAAAGTAGGAGGACTTTAGACCTTGGCTGTTTTGTCATCATGTCCTTAAGTGCTTGGAACCCTGCCTGGCACAAAGTGTCCACCTTATTTACTGAACAAATGAATGAATGTCTTAAGCAGTTAAAGTGGTATTTGGGTAAATAGGCAATCTCTGGAACAGAATGAAGAAGAGGCCTCATTTGAAATTTTAATTTTGTGTGTAATATAGATTATCATCATTTTAAACTTTTTGAAAAATGGTAATTATTAAAGAGTTGAATTGCTTTTATGTCGTAACCTACATGATCTTTTGGTAATCTTTTTATACGTTAGAAATTACATTTATAAAAAATAAAGTAGCATAAATTTAAAAAGCAACAGAATCACCAAGTATATTAGTTTTCTATTGCTGCTGTAACAGATCACCACAAACTTAGTGGCTTAAAACAGCACAAATTTATTACCTTACAGGCAGAAGGTCAGAAGTCTGATGTGGATCTCATTGGGCTAAAATCAAGGTGTCAGTAGTGCTGTGTTGCTATCTAGAGACTCTAGGGGAGAATACTTTTTTTTTTTTTTTTTGCCTTCTCCAGCTTCTAGAGGCCACCTGCATTCCTTGGTGTACGGCCCATTTCCATCTTCAGAGCCAGAAGTTACTGGTTCTGACTTTTCTGCCTCAGTTTTCCTCATTTAAGGACCCTTCTGTGTACATTGGGTCCACCCTAGTAATCCAGGACAATCTCCTTATTTTAAGGTTATCTGATTAGCAACTTTAATTCAGTCACAACCTTAATTTCCCCTTGCTATGTAACATAACATATTCACAGGTTTCAGGGGTTAGGACATGGGCATCTTTTGGGAGCCATTATTTAACCTGCTACACAATTATTTCATAACAACTATACAGTTACAGTTTTCAAAACTTTCTTTTTAGTAAGTGACCATTGACAGGTTTCATCAGTCTCTCAAACAGTTGTCATTCTTCTATGACCTAACGATTGGATTTCCCCCTACACTTGGAGCAAAGAGGGATGCAAACAGCACCGGGACCGGTATAGAAGCAGCAGATTCCTTGCCTGGTACCTATGTTGCCATCATTTGCGCATAATCCTCTGTCACTCTCCTCAAACAACTACAGGTTTTTTTTTTCTCCGTGAATAATGTTTCCAGCAACCATGGGCCTGGTGGGTCCCAGCTAGGGAAGTCTTAAGGAACTAGAGCCACCATGGGGAGACCCTTTCTTCTCTACTTTCATTTAATTAAGCGTGGTTGATTTTTAGAGTTAAAATTCATAAAGAGAGCACAGTCAAAATACCGTAAGCATAGGTGTCCTGTGTGTATTTACTAGATGATTAAGAAGTCCAGAACAACTGAAATGGCTCTGGACAGCCTGAAGCAGCAGCTGCTGGACCTGCATCATTCGGAATCACTTCAGCATGCGAGGGAGCAGCATGAGAGCATCGTTATGGGCCTCACAAGGAAGTATGAAGAGCAAGTGCTGTCCTTGCAAAGGAAATTGGATGCTACAGTTACTGCACTTAAAGAACAGGTTGGGATGATTTCAAATGATCAACTGTTATAAACACGTAAAGCTGGTTATTTTTTATAACTGACATTTTGCAATTCATCATATAGAAATGCTGGATGTTTGCAGTAGGTGTATGAGTATAATTTAAAAGTCCAAAGAGTTTTATCTATGAATATGCCTTCAAGACATACTATTGGAATTCCTTCCTCTTATAGGATTGGTTAGTACTTTCTCAGTTCTCACATTACTAGTTCTTCGTTTGTCTAGTATTTGTGCATATTGTTCATATGACCTCAAAAAATCTGGACTGAAAGGAAGGAGTGTCTGGGAGCTGGCCTGGACTTGAGAGGTTGTCCTGGGAGCTAACCAGGAGGAGAAGGCTTTTCTTGGGTCTCCCAGTGTTTTGGTTATTAACCTGTCAATAAAGATTGTCTAGATCTTGGGAGAAGAGTTAATTTGGAGAATAGTGTAATCAATAGGGAAGAGATTCTGATCTAAAAATCATTTAGATATGAAACTCGAGCATATTTCACAGTTTTTATTTTACCTTTGCCCCAAAGAGAATAGAATGTTGTAAGCTGAGGGTGAGTCAGATAGTGGGTTTGCTTGTGCTCCAAAACCCCAGGGAATCAGTTGAATGAATAACATTTCAGAGATCATTTTTCTCAATGTAATTTCAGAATTAATTTAACCCAAGGAAAGAAGAGAAGAATAATAAGATGTGAGGGTCTGGAAAATCCCACCACACTTAAAATTCACACTGATTTGGGTTGTTCTTTCTTATTTATACAGCTGACTCTGAATTTTTCCATGATTTAGTTAGAGCTATATAAGATTGTGTTATTGGCAATAATAATTGTATACCATTTCATTTTATTTTACTTTCATATGTGTTTATGTTTTTATTAGGCTTATTTTCCTACATAAGGTTTTTTATTCTTTTTATGTAGAAAAATATTGTGAATTTGATCAGTGTGAAGGATATATACGGGTGGGGAAAGACAAAGCCTGTGACAAATTATTAAGTCTACTTTATATAATATTTTAAACAAATGGAATTTGAGATATGGTTTTACTAAGCTTGTCTGTGTTTGGGTAGCAGCATGAAAGTTGGACGGGGAGAGTGGTGCCTCCTTGCATGACGAGAGGAGTGGAGTCTGGTGGCTTTTCCATGCTGGGTTGAGGATCTCTCCATTCTCTGCTGACGTGGGCACAATTACACAGGGACAGGCTGGGAGCAATTCCTAGTGTGTTCAACCCCTGTGCCTGCTCCATTCTCTTTTCTCACCTCCCCCAACCCCTCAATAGAAGAACCCTAGACTAGAACCCTAGACAGAACAAAGTTTTAATTCTGTGCTGACTAGGCTTCAGACCCCTGAACCATACATTGAAGTTATTGATTAAGGTCTTTTCCACTGTTGCATTCTGTGAGTGATTTTGATTTTTTCTTTTCTTTTCTTTTTTTTTTTAAATGGAGCAGAGCATAGCACTGATGTTAGCTTCTGCTTACAGTTGTATAACTGCTTTGCAAAGTGGTGATTCCAAAGTGCCTAGGGTTTTTCCTTTCTGGGAATGTTTCTTCTGGTATCCCTTTTGTGCTGTCAATTTGCTATCAGTTGGCTCAGCAATATATATATATATATATATATATATATATATATATTTTTTTTTTTTTTTTGCGGTACGCAGGCCTCTCACTGTCGTGGCCTCTCCCGTTGTGGAGCACAGGCTCTGGACGCGCAGGCTCAGCGGCCATGGCTCACGGGCCCCGCTGCTCCGCGGCATGTGGGATCTTCCCGGACCGGGGCATGAACCCGTGTCCCCTGCATCGGCAGGCGGACTCTCAACCACTGTGCCACCAGGGAAGCCCAAAACAACTCTTAAAAAAGAGTAGCAAGGAAATAACTGGGTGATTTAGCAGATGAACTTGAATAAGTTTGCTAATGTTCTGAATGGCTCTCATGTAGGCACACACAAGTGTGTATCTATGTATATGACAGTGTAGCAGAGTAGATGTTCACACATTGTTAAGTTTTGCTAGTGACAAGAGATTCTTAACCTGGCATCTCCTAAGGCAGTCCATGACTAGGCTCCAGGGAGGTGATGAATCCTCTGAAATTGTGGGTATGGTTTTCTCTTGGGTGTCAGTATATGCAGTTTTTTTGAGAAGACCCATGAGCTTATTCAGATTTTCCAAGAAGTTCATACCTCCCCTTGCAAAAAGTTGAAAATCTCTGCTTTGGGAAAAACTTGTTCTTGGAGGGAAAGGACAAAAATTGTAAACTAGTCATATTATTTCATTTGTTCAGTAAACTTTTACTGAAAACAGCTAAACATCAGGATGTAAACAAGTTTTATGTAGATTTAATTGTATTTTGAAAGACAAAACTCAACACAGGGACTACCTTATTCCATGTGATGGGAGAACTAGCAATCCATCGTATAATTGTGTTTTTTTGAATTTCTGTGTAACTAGTATATTTTGAGAAAAACATGGTTTGTAAAAATTATATTATTAATTTAATGTTTTCCTTAAGTCATCAGCTTTTCTGGTAGAAAGGATTGTACACACTCTCAACATATACCAGTTGTTTTTATTTTGGCTGAGTTCCTCTTGGGTTTTTTAGTGTGACAGAGAAGATGAGAAGAAATGAGCTTCTTGCAGCTCATAGTGTTTCTGCACTGACAGAACTCTAATAGCAAACTATCTCCTAGGCTCTCTCCTCCATACTGTCTCTCCCATTCATAGAAGTGTCATATTCTAAGATCTCTGGTCATCTGTCCAAACTGCCTTCTGTAGTACTTCCTCCTGATACAGGTTAAGATCTCTGATTATCTCCTCGATGGTATAAAACCTTTATTCACCCTGGTCTTCTTGAAATCTTCAGCTTTTGGTGAAGTCATGGACTTTGGTTTCTATGTTATGACCTTTACCTGATCTATTTTCTAACCTTTTTAAAAACGTTATATGTACTTAAACACTTCCTATTGGCTAAGAGACTCCCACAGACCTCTGTGAGTGTAGACTAATCCTCATTTTTTTTTTTTTTGGTGCACTGCATATCTGTTCAATTCTATTTGCTCTAGTGGATTCAGCTGTTATCTCTTTATCACTACAATTGTCTCATTCAGTCTTAAAAGACGTCTGCCTCTCTATCAGTCTTGAACTGAGTGTTCTCACTCAGGCTAATCATGGAAAAGATGGAACCATTTGGTTTTTTTTGTTTCTTAGTATTTAAATTGCATAGTTTTATGAGTATAATCTGTTTCCCTGAACTTGTCAACAGGAAACAGAGTAGCTTAATTGATTGTTGCCTAAGACACTTTCTTTCCCCATCCCTGTCCATGTAGCTTGTGGGGATCTTAGTTCCTTGACCAGGGATTGAACCCGGGCCGTGGCAGTGAAAGCCCAGAATCCTAACCACTAGGCCACCAGGGAACTCTTAATTGATTGCTGCATATATTATTGCCATGGTCTGCCTCTTCTTTGTAATGGTTTTCATAACTACCTTTTCTTGAACTTTTTTTTGGCCAGTTCTCAGTCTCTTGTAAAAGCTATTGTGGCCTCCCTGGCACATAAATGTTAGTTGTCCCCCACCTCTTGCACACACATTCACACTGTCATGAATATTAGCTCATTCGCTGTGTTTGCCATGTTACTTTGGTGCTTTAGAACCAAGCTTTTCAAGCTGGCCTCGGAGTCAGCAGCAGTGTGCCAAGAGGTTTGCACGGTTGAATAAACATGGACCAGTTTCCAGAAGCTTCATTTTGCTCAGAAATTTGGTAGAAAAACTTTAAAGCAAACATGACTACATTATGAAATAGAATACAAAATTCACATGAATTTTTAAGCTAAAAGAGGAGACTTCAGAGTCCCTTTCCTCTGCTTAAGGAGACTGTTAGTAGTACCCTTATGAGGTGTATTTTCTATCTGTATCCTTAAGGCATTACTGGGCTTTAGATTATGCTATAAATCAGGCCCCACATGCCTTTTCTCTGCTTCAAAGTCCTTTCTTGATATTCCTCTTACTACTTATTTTCCTCAGGCTTTTTCAGGTAACATCAGCCAATTACCTTAATTTACTTCTCTGCCTCTCACATGTGCTGCTATTTGCTTGGAATTCAGCCTGTGTAGCCCTTTTTGAATGAGGGGTGATGATTTCTTCTACCTGGGAATGGGATTCCCATGGCTCATTACTTCCAAACACAGTTTCTTTTTGTAGACATTTGAATATATTATATACATGCTCTAGATTTTCTATATATTTCCATGTATTTCCATACACTCACACATTTATCCTGTCTGTTTTTCTTTGACATTTTTCAAGTGTTTTTTTGTAGCACTCCCTATGTATAAAACACTGCACAGGCACCTTCAAAGAGACTATTAAGAGAAATAAGACATGTAAAAGGTGGAAAGAAAAACATGAGAGAAACAGATCAAGTTTAAAAGAAGTTCAGAAGAGGGAGAGATAATTTTTGGCTGTTCAGAATAGAATGAGCTTTTGGCTGTTCAGAATAGAGTGAGTTTCCATGTGTTTGTATCCTTGCTGACTTGGGATACAAATTCCATGGTTCAAAGTGGTCTGCCTAAATATGTATACGTACAGTTATACTGAGACTGTAAAATGCAAATAGGCATGTAATACATTTCCTTTGGCTTGAATAAAATCTAGTTTTAGAACAACAGTGCCTTGTGAATATAGAGCAGAGAGGGACTTTAGAAGCCATCAAATTCAAATTAACCTTTATTATCGTAATTACAAAAGAAAAAACAGACTGAGAAGTTGATGACTTGATCGTATAAGTGTGTTCTTCTGACTCCCAGTCCTGTGCACTTGACCTTGTAAAAGAGGTGATCCTGCCAGGTGATGATTTTATATTTGACTTAAAAATCCAAGTATGTAAGATCATAACTGTTAGTTTAATATTTAATAACTAACTGATCATGAAAATGACTTCTTGGACACTTTTTCTATTTAGGAAGATATTTGCTGTCATTTGAAAGATCAGGTTAAACAACTGGAAAAGAATCAAGAAGCAACCAAATTAGAAAAGACTGAGATCATTAACAGATTGACGAGAAGCCTGGAGGAGAGCCAGAAGCAATGTGCCAACTTGTTGCACTCAGGTTGGTGTCTGCATGGGTGATGGCTCCCCAGAAGGCTAGTAGAAATATGTGGAGGGCACACAGTAGGATCCGTGAGTTACTATAACAGTCCAGAAAAGATCATTGGTGATAAAATTTTTTTTAACATCGTTACTGGTATATATGTATGGAGGTGTGGTGTATTTTCATTAGATAATTTGGAAAACCCAGACAAGTATAAGGTAGAAAATAAAAATAGCCAATAATCCTACTACCCAGAGATAACTGTTGTTAATGTTTAAATGTATTTCCTTCAAGTGAAATGAACACACACATATAGACAGTTCCCTGCTTCTGTACACAGTATATTTTAAAATAAATCAAAGCTGAATGTGAAAAAATTGAACAATAAAATATATGTTAAGATAGGTTCTATACCTGAAAGCTAAAAATGGTCATGAAATCCCACTATATTTTGCTTTTAGACTCTATCTTTGATCATATAGTTCTATCCTTTTATATAACTTCTTTAATTTTTCTTTTCTTCTAAGTGGAGTAGCCGCTTACCTGGTCAGTTGAAGCCCATATGTTACGTTTTTGTCACGCTTAAGATTTCTAGTATGGTCTTCATGGTATTAAGTTTGAGACATATGCTTCCTATCACTTTCAATAGTACTTTTATTTCTTATTTAATAAAATGATATGAGAGTAAAATGCAAAAAAATAATCAAATGTTTATACAAACACTACTGTACAGACAAAACTGCCTGGTTTGCTGGTGAATAGCTCACACTGAAGATAGCTCAATGATTATTCATCAACTGATGAATAATCAGACCTTGGCATATGATGTCAATCAGACTATTGATACAATGTATGTAAGAGTGGGTTATTCAGAAATTGAAAAGACTGTCTAAATGTGTGTGTGTGGGTTTTGGTGGAGGCAAAATTTTCATCATACTCCATTTAGGTCCCACCTCTGTGTTCAGTTTTGTATCCTTTTGTTTCACATGGCATTACTTGCTGAGCCTTTTCCCTTGCCATTAAAGACTTTGAAAATATGATTTTCTTTTGTTGCATTATATGCCATCATTACTTTGCTTAACCATTTTCCAGATGCTCATCTTCTTTTGAGGAAATCCAATAAAGTCCTTTTAAAATGGGAACCTTTTAACCATTTAGAATATTAGGTTACTAGAGCTTCAGAAGTACAATACCAATATGCTTCTTGTACATGTGGAGGTGGGGTTGTGGAAATAAAAGAACTCAGAGAGAAGCGAAAGGCAGCAAGATGTAGTCTTCTTATTAGACGGTAGAAATGGTTTCCAAAGAATTTTTGCTCTGGCTTTCTGTGAGCTGGAATGTTCTGCTCCTGTTAAAGGACTTGTGGAGTGTTAAGGTCTGTAGACGTGGCTGATTTGATTCATGGCAAAGTCACAGTAGCCTGTGTCTTCAACTTCCCAGGGACCTATGGGGAGCCATACTAAATCTTGGAAATGTCTGCACCAGACCTATGCCTTCTGGGTCCTACTAGCTGTACCTCTGTGCTCCTAAAAAGGTAGCTAAAAGGTAAAAAAGCAGAGCTCCACCTTCTGTAGCCTCAGTGGATTCAAGTTCTTTTGTACGTCACAGGCACTTTGTCCCTTTACATCTGGTGTATTCTATGATTCTTTCTCCCACAGGCTCAGTACAGGAGGTGGCTCAGCTACGGCTCCAGATGCAGCAAGCACAAAAGGCACATGCTATGAGTGAAAACATGAACAAGACTTTGCAAGTGAGTGTTGCCACTGGAAAGAGACTCCATGGGTAACTGAATTAGGCGTTGGTTACATCACCTTTCTGAGCCTTGGCTTTCTCTGTATAAAAGAGGTGGCTGGTGGGCTTCCCTGGTGGCGCAGTGGTTGAGAGTCCGCCTGCCGATGCAGGGGACACGGGTTCGTGCCCCGGTCTGGGAGGATCCCACATGCCGCGGAGCGGCTGGGCCCGTGAGCCATGGCCGCTGAGCCTGCGCGTCCGGAGCCTGTGCTCCGCAACGGGAGAGGCCACAACAGTGAGAGGCCCGTGTACAGCAAAAAAAAAAAAAAAAAAAAAAAAAAAAAAAGAGGTGGCTGGACCGTCTCCAATCCAGCCCGTGGGAGTTGTTCACAGCCTCACCCACACATCTAGGTAGTCAGGCCCAGGTCTGTCCAACTGCAGAGCCAGGGCCCAGCCCCTGCCTTCGCATGGCATAACCTTTCATCTCTGGAGGTGTCCCAGAGATAAGTTTATCTACAAGTGTGGGAAACCTACAAGTGACCTGCCATTCTCTCACATTCTCCTCCAGCACCACTTAACGTTTTCCACTGGAGGAAGAGTTCCAGTATTACCTCCACTGGAAAGAGGCATTTTTTACCTTTTCACCACTGGCAGACTAAAGTGCAACACTTTCTTGGCAAACCAGTCTCCTCCGTCCTGTACTCTAGCAAGCCGATGTGTGCTGCCACCAGCTTCTCAGCTCAAGGGAGGCTTTTTGTGGGGGACAAAATGTGAGGGAGGAGTGAGAGAAGCTGTTTACATCTGTTTTCTCATTCATTTATTCATTTGTTCATTCAACTTACTTGAAAACCTGACATGTGCTACCTTTCTATTTTTAATGTATGCCAAAAATGCATTTGAAGAAGCGTTTCTGCCTTCTATTAATCATTAAAATGAATTTTGAAGAATGAAATGACTGATTCCTTCTTATAAAAAATAATATAACTTGCAATAATTTTGTGTTTTAGGAAGAAATAAAAGAACTAAAAGATGAAATTTCTCTCTATGAATCTGCTGCAAAACTAGGAATATTTCCAAGTGACTCAGAAGGAGAATTAAATATAGAACTCACTGAATCGTATGTGGATTTGGGTATTAAGAAAGTCAACTGGAAAAAATCCAAAGTTAAGAGGTATCTAGAAAATACTTTACTATAGAAGAATTCACATTAATAATATTGATGATGCATAATAAAAGGGGTTCTTGAGTGCAGAACAATATATTTTAGTAATTTCTAACGAAGTTGCAATGTCTGAAATCAAAATTAACAAAAACCTCAAGTATTAATATTGTACTGTCCCAATAGCAGTAGGGCACCTCAGTTTCAATAAGGTAAAAATGATTTAGTTAAAATATGTAAGTTAAGGTCTACAACTTGAATTATGTATGTTTTATTATTAAGGTGGGGGCATATTATTTTTATGATGTTAACACTGTGTGTTGGAAGTAGGCATTTATCAATGGTATATGAGAAAATGAGCATTAATTTTCCCTAGGAACCTTACTGTGACCTTAGTTTTAAAATACGGATTCTGTCTTTTACACTTAACGCAAATATTTTAACACTGCTTAACACAGATATTTTTAGCACTCTCATGGAAGGGAGTGCTTCATCGTCCCTTCTAGGGACCAGCGGGTGTGTGTGGGGGGGAGTGGTCGTGGTAGAAGAGGGAGCACATTTTGATACCATTAAACACTTAAAAGATGAACGAAGGAAAGGATGTATATTTTGAAGCACTCGCTATTTGTAAGGGGCTATGCAAGGCTCTGGGAGTAGAGTACAAAAGATGAAATAGACATTCTCCCTTCCCACCGGGAGTTTATATTTTGTCTGAAGGGGAAAACGAGACACAGTTGTAAGCAACTAAGTACTGTGTGCTAAATGTAATGCTTGATGTACAAAGGGGCATTTATCCATTTGTTCTACTGGTCTGGGAGAAAGATGAAAGATGAAAGAGATTGTATTCAGGCTAAGGAAAGCCTTTCTTGAATGCATTCTTTTTTAAATTTATTTTTTATTTTATTTTATTTTTTTATCTTTTGGCCACAATGCGTGGCATGTGGGATCTTAGTTCCCTCACCAGGCATCAAAACCGTGCCCCCTGCCAGTGGAAGTGCAGGGTCCCAACCACTGGACCACCAGGGAAGTCCCCCTTGAATGCATTCTTGAATGAAACCACCACCATCTTGTTTATAGATTAAGACTGACATCACTAACATCATTAGTGTTTCTTGAAAGTATTTACTACCTCTTGTGTTTCAGGTATCATGCAACTAAATACAAATGTATAAATCTCCTGAAAGGTTTGTTCCACAATAAGTTTTAGAACTTATGCTGTGATTCCATTTTCAAAACAGTAAAATGAAATTCAGTAAATTAAAATCTCAATCAGGTGATGCTGTGGAACATGACGTTACATTAGTTGAGTAAGTTTCCATTTATCTGGAGGTCAGTCTTTAGGGACTCTCATCTCAACAGATCCCAACTACAATCTAGAAAGAAGCCAAGAAGCAAATGGCAGACCAAGATTATGTGATGTCTTTATTAGGGGCCACCTTGGGGCTCTTATCCCAGGGCCATATTGACTTAGATTTGTTGGTACCCCATGAGTTACCTGATTTCCTAACTGACCACAGAGTAACTGGGTCAGGGAGTTGGGAGAGGTGCTGCCAGGGCTTCAGCCAGACGGCTATGCCTCAGCAAGGAGAGAACTACAGGAACTCACAGTGCCGGAGCTGCCGAGCACCAGGGTAAGCAGCTTTATACATCTAGGCCTGTTCTGATCCACATCAGAATGTCCACAGTCATGATCCTGAGTTGTCGAAGAAAGCCTTCAGCTTTGATTAGTTAATTAAAGCAAAAAGAGGATGAATGTGCTTTAAACAGATTTACATAAAAATTTAAAGTTAAAATGTAGTCATCTGGAAAATTTACTGCTGTGAATGCCTCATTTCCTGTTAATGCCAGATTAATTCTAAGGGGCTAGTGGAAAGAGCACGGTCTTTAGATCCAGATTTGTTTTGAATCATAGTTTTGCCATTTATTACTAACTTTATGACCTTGGGCACGTTTCTTGACTTTTCTGAGCCTGTTTTCTTATCAGGCTTTTTCTATCAGGTAGATTATAGCATATCCCTTGGGGGATAAAACAAGGATTAAAATAGATAATGAATATAAAGGGCCTCATGTAATAAGTTCTGGCACATATTAGGCACTTAATCAGTGGTAGCTGTTACTATTTTATTTAAGAGATGCTTGGTTAAAATATACCATTGATCAGATTTTATATTAATCAACTTTTGATTGGACACATATATTTTGTAAAAAGTCCTTGATCATCATTTAAATCTTGGGGAAAACATGGGATCCACATTATCATCTTAGAGTTGGGAAAACCGGAGCTCAAAGAGCTGAATGCCTTAGCCCAAGAAGACAGACCCTTAGCAGCAGAACCAGTACTTAAACCCAAAACTTGATTGTCATGTAAATCTGTTGGGTCTTATTTGCATGACAGTCAAACCTTTTTGCCTTAAACTTCATTTATATATATATATATATATATATATATATATTTATTTATTTTGTTGTTGTTGTTGTTTTAGAGGATTAAAGATTTAATTCCTGCCAAAAAAGATCTCTCTCCAACTTATTACTTTAATTTGTGCCATAATTAGCCTGGGAATTGGGTAGATAATACATGTATATGTGTATAGGTTTGTCTTTCCAAGTAGATTTACTCCATCATGATGTTTACTAAAATGTATTTACTTCTTTGCCCTTTCTATTTAATTAGCACTTATAACCCAAATCCTACAGTAATTTAAAGCACATTCCTATAGATAATAATCTTGAGACATCACATTGCTATCGTCCCAAAAGGAATGCCAGCTGCATTCAACCAAGAAAGTGGGGAATAACTAAAGCAAGTGGGTAGTCACTGAGGCTCAGTAAGGAGATGTTCAATGAAGTGCAGGATAAGTGAGAAAGATTAGCTTATAGTCATCCCTCCCACCAGCACTTTAATGGATAAGAATTCAGCTTTGAGGAAAAAGTAAAAATATTTATTCTTAGTTCAAAGTAAGAGGAGATATAGGAGAGATTAGATTTGTACCTTTCCTCTGCTGGATTGTGGTTCTTAGAACAAAAGGAAGCAGCACTTTCCGAGTGTTGAGAATTTTAGCTCTTTGTTGACTTGAGCTGCTTTCGAATCACTGACCCAAATATTAGCGGCTCCAAGCTTTCACTCCCAACTACCACCTCCCTCAAGCTACTGCCTAGTAAACTTTAAGGGTTTAGCCTCAGTGTTCTATTTCACGTTCATGGAATTTGAGTAGCTAAATCTTCATGCAGCCTGCAGACAGCTTCCCCTCTCCCTTATTGTAGTTGGCTGCGAAGCTCAACTAATAAACATTTAACAAGTGGAATGCCTTTTCCCTAGGTCTTCTCAGCAGGCTTCATAAGGGACTACAGTTTATTTGGATTGAGGGGAACCAACCTTCACAGGGCTCACTAGTGAGCCTAATACAGGGCTGGTCACCACTGCTGACTTTTCCCTTTTGGGAAAGAAGAGAAAATTATTTTAGCAAGCACTCTCTCTGCTCTGACTTGGCTCCCTCTAGGAGTACGTGATGTGCTGTTTCAGTGGTCAACGTTCAGTAAGAAAAGAAGTTAGGGATGCATAATTTGTTAACTGCTGAAAGTTAGTTCATGTCTTACAGCACAGGAAGATGCATTGCAATATGTTTTATATTTCTTATATAATCATATTTATGTCTTACATTTCTATATAAAGAGAAGTGGTTTAAGTTGGCGATCTACACATACAGACATATTTACACTATATATATCACACACACAAAAGTTGTGTATATTGATAAATATGTAGTATATCGCCAGGATCTTTTTGTAATATTAAAAAAAGGCTAATATTTTGTTCATCCTCTCTTTCTCTCTGTATACGTGTATGTATAATACACCCAATATACATATATATGTATGTGTGTATATATATATATATTTTTTTTAACATTTCATTGGAAATCATCTGAAACTGAAAAACAGGAAAAAATATGTTAATTCAGGTACTGTTCTTTCTTTTTTCAGAAAGACTTTAGTTTTTTCTTTCTTTCTTTCTTTCTTTAGCAAACTCACTTTATTTAATAATGTGCCAAAAGTGTTAAAAATATATATAGCACTTTAGGTCTGTGGTTTCTAGTTCAGATTTTTTTTTTAAACATCTTTACTGGAGTATAGTTGCTTCACAGTTGTGTGCTAGTTTCTGCTCTATAACAAAGTCAATCAGCTATACATACACATATACCCCCATATCTCCTCCCTCTTGCATCTCCCTCCTACCCTCCTTATCCCACCCCTCTAGGTGGTCACAAAGCACCGAGCTGATCTCCCTGTGCTATGCGGCTACTTCCCACTAGCTATCTATTTTACATTTGGGAGTGTATATGTGTCCATGCCACTCTCTCACTTTGTCCCAGCTTACCATTTCCCCTCCCCGTGTGCTCAAGTCCATTCTCCACTTCTGCGTCTTTATTCCTGTCCTGCCCCTAGGTTCTTCAGAACCATTTTTTTTTTTTTTTAGATTCCCTATATATGTGTTAGCATACGGTATTTGTTTTTCTCTTTCTGACTTACTTCACTCTTTAGGACAGACTCTAGGTCCATCCACCTCACTACAAATAACTCAATTTCGTGGAAAGACTTTAGTTTTCTAGAACATTTTTAGATTTACAGAAAAATTAATATAGTACAAAGAATTCCCCTATACTGTGCACCCATTTTTCCCTCTTAACATCTTACAACAGCATGGTATCTTTGCTACAACTAATGAACTAATATTGATGGATTATTATTAACTAACATCCATAGGTTATTTAGATGTCCTTAGTTTTTACCTCATGTCCTTTTTCTGTTCTGGGATTGCACCAGAATACCTCCTTACATTTTGGAGTCCTTTTTCCTTAGGTTCCTCCTGACTTTCCTTGTTTTTGATGACCTTGACAGTTTGAGAAATACTGGTCAAGCATTTTGTGGGAAGAAAGATCCTCTTGGAATTTGATGTTTTTCTCATGGGTGGAACCAGATGAGGTTCCATTTTCATCACATCACTTTAAGGGTACATACTATCAGCTATTTATTTCTTTTCAAAAGTAACTTTCTCCTTTATTATGGAAAAATTAGAAAATACGGTTTAAAAGCACCCACAATCTTACTTCAACCCCCATGAAGAAAACCACTATTAGCATTTTGGTATTAACTTCCACATTATCTGTTTTGTAGGCTTCTAAAGATAAAATACTATTGAATATACTACTTTATAATGTATCTTTTAACTTAGTACGTTCTGAAATCTTTAGATATCAGTAAATGTTGTAAATACTTACTAGTGGATATGTGGATGAATGAACTATATTTTAGTTAGTAATACACGGTTTAAAAATTTTTTAAACTGTAAGTAATGCAGTATTATGAACATACTTGTTGAGTCTTTATTCATGTCTTTGGTTATTTCCTTAAGATGTGGGTGAATATTCTTGTCAAAGAGTATGCGTGTTTGAGGCTTTTGATACAGGTGTTGTCAAGCAACCCTGTAGTTTGCATTATTACCCATATCGTGTGATAGTACCTATTTCTCTGTACCCTATCCATTGCTGAGGGTTATCACTTTTCCTGTTTAAAAACTTTATAAAGTTGGATCCATCACTTTTTTTCCCTTATGATTTCTTGATGGTATTTCTCTAGTACTTTTTAAAGTTTTATTTTACCTTTTAAAACTTTTAAACTTGTGAAATATAACACATAAAGAAGAGTGTATGAAATATGAGTGTATAGCTTAATGCATGATTTTAAAGTGAATTCCCATGGAACTACCACCGAGGCCAAGAAATAAACATTGTCAGCAGCTGCCCATATTCCTCTTTCCAGTCATAACTTTGAGGTTACTACTATCTTAACTGTTACGGTAATTATTTTCTGGCTTTTTGTTCTTTTAAGACCTAATTATCCATGCCTAAACACTATAGATTAGGTTTGCCTTTATTTAGAGAACTCATACATTAGGTGGTTTTTCTTTTTCCTTTTCTCCTACAGCTTTATTGAGATATACAGTTGACCCTTGAGCAACATGGGTTTGAACTGCAGGGGTCCACTTATACGTGGATTTTTTCAATAAATATGGTACGTGTATTTTTATTTTACAGATGGTGGGGGGGATCGGTGCCCCCAACCCTCCACATTGTTCAAGGGTCAACTGTATTTCAAATACCATAAAATTCACCCATTTGCAGTGTACACAGTTCAATGTGTTTAGTATACCCAGAGTTGTCCATCTATCACCACAACCTAATTTTATTTTATTTTATTTATTTTTTATTTTATTTTATTATTTTTTTTGTGGTATGCGGGCCTCTCACTGTTGTGGCCTCTCCCGTTGCAGAGCACAGGCTCCAGACGCGCAAGCTCAGCGGCCATGGCTCACGGGCCCAGCCGCTCTGCGGCATGTGGGATCTTCCCAGACCGGGGCCCAAACCCGTGTCCCCTGCATCAGCAGGCGGACTCTGAACCACTGCGCTACCAGGGAAGCCCACCACAACCTAATTTTAAAACATTTCAATATCCCTCACAAGAAACCCAATACTTTTTACCAGTCATTCCCCATTATCCTGTCCTCACAGTTCAGGCAAACACTAATCTACTTTCTACCTCTATGGATTTGCCTGTTCTGTACATTTCACTTAAATGGATTCATATAATATGTGGTCTTTTGTGATTGGCTTCTTTCACTTAGCTCATAATGCTTTCAAGGTTCATCCATATTGTAGCATATATCAGTACTTTAACCCATTTTATAGCCAAATAATACTCCATTGTATGAATTTACCACATTTTGCTTATTTATTCATCAGCTGATGGACATTTATTTGGATTGTTTCTGTGTTTCTACTTTTTGGCTATTATGGATAATGCTGCAGATTTTTGAGTGGACATATGTTTTCAAACTCTATGTTTAGCATTTTGAAAAATGGTCAAACAGTTCAAAGTGGCTGCACCATTTTACATTGTCACTGGCAATGAATGAAGGTTTCAGTTTTTTCATATCCTCATCAGCACTTGGTGTTTTCCATTTAAAAAATTATAGTTTCTTCGTGGATATTGAATGGTTTCTCATCATGGTGATTTGCTAATGATGTGGTTTTTACTTAATGACTAATTATGTTGAACATCTTTTCATGTGTTTATTGGCCATTGTATATTTTCTTTGGGGAAATGTCTATTCACATCTTTTGCCCATTTTAAAATTGGGTTGTCTTTTTATTTTTTAATTTTAAGAGCTCTTTATGTATTCCAAATTTAAGTTCCTTGTCAGATATATGGTTTGGATATATTTTCTCCTGTTCAGTGGGTTGTCTTTTCACTTTCTTGATAGCATCCTTTGAAGCACAAAAGTCTTTAATTTTATAAAGTCCAACTTATGTATATTTTCTTTGGTTGCTTGTGCTTTTGGTATCTAAGAAACCATTTTCTAATCCAGGGTTCTGAAAATTTATACCTATGTTATCCTATAAGAGTTTTATCTCTTACATTAAGTCTTGAGATCCATTTTGAATTAATTTTTGCATATGATATGAGATAGGGTTCTAACTTCATTCTTTTGTATGTGGATAGCCAGTTGTTTCATACCATTTGTTGAAAAGACTATTCTCCATTAAATTGTTTTGGCACCCTTGTTGAAAATCTATTGACTGTGAATGTGAGGGTTTATTTCTGGGCTCTCAGTTTTATTCCAGTGATCTAT
This sequence comes from Hyperoodon ampullatus, assembly GCF_949752795.1. NCBI lineage: Eukaryota > Metazoa > Chordata > Mammalia > Artiodactyla > Ziphiidae > Hyperoodon > Hyperoodon ampullatus. The sequence goes on from NC_136916.1 coordinate 88,623,891, forward strand.
ATGTCCTTAGGCTAGTACCACACTGCCTATAGATTGCTATATCTTTGTAGTAACTTTTGAAATTGGAAAGTGTGGGTCTTCCAACTTTGTTTTTCTTTTTCAAGATTTCTTTGGCTAATCTGGGTCTCTTGCCTTTCCCTATGAATTTTAGGATCAATTTGTCAATCTGCAAAGCAACCAGCTGAGCTTTTGATAGGGGTTGCAGGGAATCTATAGAACAATATTGTGTTCTGATCCCTGAACATGGGATGTTTTTCCATTTATTTAGGTCTTCTTTTATTTCTTTCAGTGTACCAGTCATCTACTTTTATAATTTTGTGGTTTTCAGTGTACTAGTCATATGTCTTTGTTAAATTTACTCCAAAGTATTTTATTCTCTTGCCTATTCTTTTTGCTGGATTGTTTTCTTAATTTTATTTTCAGGAGGTTCACTGCTAGTGTGTAGAAATACAATTGATTTTGTATATTAATCTTGAATCCTGCCACATTGCTGAACTTGTTAATTAGTTCAAATAGTTTTTTAGTGGATTCCTTAGGATCTTTTATATTCAAGATCATGTCATCTGAAAATAGAGATAGTTTTACTTCTTTCCAATTTGGATACGTTTCACTTCTTTTTCTTGACTAATTGCTCTAGCTAGAATCTCTAGTACAGTGTTGAATAGAAGTGGCAAGAGCAGACATCCTTGTCTTGCTCCTGATTTTACAGGGAAGTATTCAATCATTCTCCATTAAGCATGTGAATTCTGGCTGTTAGTTTTTCATAGATATAGGTTCTTTAGATTTTTTTCACCAAAATTTTGTTTGTGAAACTTATGTTGTAGCATGTAGCTGTAGCTCATTCATTTATATATGTAAATATATGTGTGTGTGTGTAACTTTATTTGTATGAATATTCCACAGTTTATTTTCCATCCTACTGTCCATAGAGTCTTAATGTTATTTCCTGGTACAATGTGCATACATTTCTGTTGGGTATATAATATGAAGTGAAATTGCTTGTAGTACTTGTGTTTCAACTTTAATAGGTAATGCCAAGCTGTTTTCTAAAGTAGTTGTGCCGGGCTTCCCTGGTGGCGCAGTGGTTGAGAGTCCGCCTGCCGATGCAGGGGACACGGGTTCGTGCCCCGGTCCGGGAAGATCCCACATGCCGTGGAGTGGCTAGGCCCGTGAGCCATGGCCGCTGAGCCTGCGCGTCTGGAGCCTGTGCTCCACAACGGGAGAGGCCACAACAGTGAGAGGCCCGCGTACCGCAAAAAAAAAAAATAATAAAATAAAGTAGTTGTGCCAGTTTACATCCCCACCAGAAGTGTATGAAAGTTTTAATTGCTCTGTCTTCTTGCTGTTACTTGTTATTGTCAGTCTTTTAGTTTTAGCCACTTAATGTGTAGTGATATTTTATTGTGGTCTTTATTTGCATTCTCCCAGATTATTAATGAGATTGCACTCCATTAAAAATATGCCTATTGTGTTTATTGGTGGCTTGGGTGTGGTGTGGTGTGTGTGTGTGTGTGTGTGTGTGTGTGTGTGTGAAGAAGGACTTGTTCATGTCCCTTCTCAGTTTTTACATGATTTTTTGTGTGTGCATGAGTTCTGTTGATTTATAGGCATTTTTGTTGAAAACTGTTCTAGATAAGAGCTCTTTGATGTTATGTGTGTTGCAAATATCTCCTCTCACTCACTTCTTCTCTTTCTTCCCTCTGGCTTGCCTTTTTAACCTTTTAATGTATCTCTTGACGAATGGAAGTTTTTAAACTTTAGTCAAATTTATCCATCTTCATGGTTAGTGCTTTTATAGTCCCTTTAAGAAACCCTTCCTTACTTCAGGATCATGAAGCTATTCTCTTATGCTGCCTTCTAAAAGCTTTATTGCTTTGCCTTATACTTTAGTTTTACCATCTATCTGGAATTGCTGTTCTTCTTAGGGTTTTTCTGATTATTCTTGCTCATTTACACTTCCAAATGAACTTTATATTTAACTTGTTCTGTTCTAGGAAAAAAATCCTGATAATATTTTTACTAGGATCATCTTAAGTATATAAACCCAGGGAGAATTGATATCTTTATGATGTTGAATTTACTTAAGAATATAACATGTCTTTTCATTTGCTTAAATCTATTTTTGTCTTTCAAGTGTGTTTTGAAGTTTTTCACATTTAGGTTTTGCACAATTCTTGTTAAATTGATGCCTAGGTATTTTATTTTGCAATAGTGAATGGCATGTTCTTTTCCATTATTTTCTCTGAGTATTGTTTGTATATATTACTTCTATATTGTGTGTTATAACCTGTTGCCTTCTAATTCTCTTATTGTTTGTAATAGTTTTTCCACTAGATTAGAAGTTTTTTAGATATATCATCTGCTAATGGAGATAGTTTTACCTCTTCCTTTCCACTTATGCTCTAAATTGCTTTCTTTTTATGGTTACATTAGAGTTCCTCTAATTTATTTTATTTAAATAGCAATAGTATAAATGTTCTTTTCCAAAGTGGTCGTACCATTTTGCATTCCCAGAAGCAAAGTCTGAGAGTTTCAGTTGTTCTGTGCCATTGTTAAATCTTGATAGCCAATCTTTTAAAATTTGAGCACTTCTAGTTTGTGTGTAGTGATATCTCATTGTGGTTTTAACTTGTATTTCCCTAATGGCTAACAAAATTAAACATCTTTTGATATGTCTTGCTTTCCTTTTTTCTTGTTGTGTTTAATTATCATTTGTATATGTTGTTTGGTCTTCATATATTTCAGGATACAAGCCCTTTGTCTGATATGTGTTGTGAATATTTTCCTCCACTCTCTAGTTTATCTTATCATTTTCTTTTTTTTTTTTTTTTTAATATTTAAAATTATTTATTTTATCATTATGCACATTGAAGGAAAGCATTATAGACAGCAGAGTTCTTTCCCACCATAAAATTTACACCCATTTAATTAGCTAGAAACACTAGCTTGAAGAGGTACTGATATATTCCATTTGTAATAATTTCTCTACAGCAAACAATTGTCTTACAGTTGGAACATGTTGAAGAAAATATTGTCTCACAAGTCTTTTTTGTTCTTTGAGTCTCAATCACCAGGAGTTCAAGGGACTTTGAGAGAATCCTGGTGTCCTGTATGGCCTGATGAATGCATCAAAATCAAGCAGTGTATTTGTATTCTGAAACTACTCTTAGCTCCATACAAATGTTGCTTGGGTTGTGGAGCTCACATTTCTCCCACTGGCACTATGCGTCTGAAGGACATTTTGTTATGAAAGTTTCACACCAATTTTGTTTTGCTCCTTCTTCATTAGCCGCTGTGCTTCCTTTTCCATTTTCTTCCTTTGTTGTTCTGCTGCTCTCTTTTCTCTGTCTGCTATCTTCTGCTGCCTCAGAACTTCTTCAGCTTGCCAGGCCGCATCTTCTTCTTCTTCCCATGCATTGGTATTTTCCTGCCAGGTATCCAAGTCACCTAATTCAGGAGATTGATGAATAAAAGGCATATCTTGTGTAGCTGCTAGTCTACTAGAGAAACCTGTGCTACCATCTGGGATGCCAAAATTTAATGGTTCTCTCTTCTTAATAATGATTTTCTGGGTTTTCCTTATAGTTGGTGTCATGTCCTTAAAATAGTCAGGTTCCAGTTGTTCTAAAGCATTTTGCTGTGTTGCCACATTCCCATTCCCTCCTTCAATCTTTACACTTGTGGGTGCATCTTCATCCCAGGACGTCCACTCTTCAACATCTGTCTGCTTAGGAACTGATGAATAATCAACTGTAGTTGGCAAAGTTATTTGGTCTCCACTTAATTTCCGTCCTCTGCCAGATCTGCATATTAATCTCTTTAGGAATGAGAATACTGTTGCTAGGCAGGTACAAACTTTAAATAACTGAAACTGTGTGATAGCCATGGTGGGAATCAAAACCCTCAGCGCTTTTGGACAAATGACATCTCTAGGAAATCAACAGGAATGACAGCTTGGCTGTGTCAAGTGAAAAAGATTCACCTGCCCCTCCCCCTCCCCGCCCGCCCGGCGGAGGCTCCGAGCTGCCGCGGGCTGCGCGCGCACACAAGGCGCGCGCACGCGCGCTGCCGGTCGCTTCCTCGAGCTTGCGCTCCGCCGGTTTAGTCCCAGCCCCGCTCATTCAAAGCCGGGCGCGCGCTCCGTCTCAGCCGCCGCTGCCGCCGCGCAGCTGCCATAGTCGCCCCGTCGTCGGGAAACCCTCCCCCAGCCCCACCTCCTGCCTCTCCTTAGCCCTCGAAGGCGGCTCTCAGTAGTCCCCTCATTTTCTTAATGGTATCTTTTGAAGAGCAAAAATTTAAGTTTTTATGAATTCAGATTTATCAATTGTCTCATTTATAGTTCATGGTTTTTGTGTATTGTAACTCAGTGTTACAAAAATTTTCTGTTATGATTTTTAGAAATTCCATAGTTTTAACTCTTATATTTCCATTATGATCCATTATGAGTTAATTTTTTAGTATGGTGTGAGGGAAGGATTGAGGTTTATTTTTTTTTCATTCCAGTATCCAATTGATCTAATCCCATTTGTCAAAAAAGCTTTTCTTTCCCAATTGAATTGCCTTGGTATCTTTGTCGATAATCAGTTGACCATATGTTTGTGGGTCTATTTCTGTATTTGCCATTCTGTTCCAGTGATCTTTTTGGTGATAACAGTCTTGATACTGTAGCTTTATAGTTTTGAAATGGGTTGGACACATCCTTCAACTTTGTTGTTTTCAAAATTGAAACTATTCTAAGTTCTTTGCATTTCAAAATAAATTTTATGGTTAGCTTGTCAACTTCTACAAAAAATGTCCTCTGGAATTTTAATTTGAAATGTGTTGAATCTATAGATCAATTTTGGGAGAATTGACATCTTAAGATATTGCTATTTGTCAATTATATCTCGATAAAGCTGGGGGAATTAAAGAAATTGAGTTTTCCAATTTCTGAACATGCATGCTATACTTCTCTATTTAGGCCTTGTTCAGTTTCTCTCAGTAATGTTTAGTAGTTTTCAGTGTAGAGATCCCTTCTGTAGATATCATTTCCCTTTAGCTGAAGAACCTCCTCTGACATTTCTTCCAGAGCATGCCTGTTGGCAACAAATTCTTAGTTTCCTTATATGAAAATGCCCTTATATTTGCTGATTATAGAATTCCGGGTCAACTGTTCTTTTATTTCAGCGCTTTAAAGATATGCTCTTCCACTGTCTCTGGCCTCATTGGTTTCTGAAGAGAAATCTATTGTTATTTGAGTCATTGTTTCTGTATGGAATATGTAGTTTTTCTCCTGCTGTTTTCAAAGAAGATTTTTTTTCTTTTTTTTTTTTTTCAGTTTTCAGCAGTTTGATTACAGTGTGTCTAAGTGTGTTTTTCTTTTAGTTTATTTCATTTGGGGTTCACTGAGCTTCTTGAAAATGTAAATTTGTTATGTCTTTTACCAAGTTTGTGAAAATATTGACCATTATTTCTTCACATATTTTTTCTGCCTCCTCTTTCTCCTCTCCTTCTCATTCTCCAATTATACATAATGTTAAATCTTTTTGTATTGTCCCACAGTTCCCTGAGACACTGTTCATTTTTTTTTTCTGTTTTCATGTTAGATGTTTGCTGTTGAACTATTTTCAAGTCCACTCGTTCTTTCCCCTGTCATTTCTATTCTATTGAGCCTGTCCAATGAGGTGTTTTTTTGTTTAACTTTTAGGTATTGTATTTTTCAATGATAAAATTTCCATTTGGTTCTTCTAAAGTTTTTACTTCTCTGTTGAGAATTCCTATCTTTTCGTTCATTTCAAATATGTTTCCTTTACTCGTAAAGCATAGATATTTGCTGCTTTAAATTTTTAAAACTCTTTGTGATAGTTCCAGCATTTGGGCTTTCCTTGTTAGTTTTATGTTGAGTAATTTTAGATTGTATAGTAGACATTGTGATTTTTATGTTGTATAAAGACTTGTATGGGTGTTTCAAATCTTAGTTCATTTTTCCAAGCCTTTGCCACATTGGTTTGAATCTGTTCTGTGTATACACTTTTCAAGGGTTAGTTAGTGTGAGACTTGCGTGTGTGGTTCAAATTTCAGTTAAATTTCCAAGTCTTTGCTGGCTTGAGGGTCTGTTCTATGCATGCATAGTTCAGGGCTTACACTGAGGCTGTTTATACACAGAATCCAGTATTCCTTTCTCTGGTCCTCTCCTCCCCAGGAATCTTCCTGCACTCTCTCTTCATCATTGGTTTTAGCAATGTGATGTTGATGTAGTTTATGGTGGTTTTCTTCATGTTTTTTGTGCTTGAGATTTATTGAGCTTCTAGGCTTTATGGGGTTTTAATTTTCAGGTAGTAGAAAAATTTTAATTGTTATTTTTTCAAATATTTGTTCTGTCTCCTCCCTACTTTTCTTCTGGGACTTAACTATAGTTAGGTTAGAAAAATTAATATACTCTGTACTTCTGGTCTTCTTTCTCTGTGTGTTTAAATTTGCTGTGTCTTTATGTCTGCGGATCTTTACTTCTGCCATATTAAATATGCTGTTAATCTCATTCAGTATGTATATTTTTTCAGATGTTTTAATTTTTTGTCTCTGTAAGTCCAATCTGGGGCATAAAGTCTACTATTTCGCTCCTCATTGTTTTCATGTTTTTTTCTCTACCTTCTTGAGCATATGGAATGTACTTAATTGTACTACCTGTGTCATTCAGGTCAGTTTCTCCTGGTTATGGTTTGTATTTTCTTTCCTGCTTTATTTGTATGCTCTGTAAATTTTGATTGGATGCTGAACATTTTGAATTTTATGCTTTAGATTTCGGACTTTATTGTATTTTAAAGAATATTGTTATCCTTTTTCTGTGACACACTTAAGTTATCTGGAATTCATTTGATCCTTTCAAGACTTCTTTGTAGGCTTTGTTAGATCAGATTTAGAGCAGCCTTTAATCTGGGGCTAATTTGCCCTTATTACTAAGGCACTATTTGATGCTCTGTGAATTAGGAAGTCTTTCCACTATGGTTCATTTTCCTGTGGTTTTTTCCCCTGGCCTTGAGGTAATTTTCTCACATGCATCCACAGATCTCCAGAGCTCTCTTTCTGTGTAGCTACCTCTCCCACAGTATTTCTCTCCTCAGATTCTAGCAATTTTGGTTTCCCCATACTGAATTCTGCAACTCGGTGAGATTGCTGGACTCTGGGTTTCTTCTTTCTGTGCTACAGGCTGGAAATTCTCCAGGCAGAAAGCTGTAGCAATTATAGGGCTCACCTTGTTTGTTTTCCTTTTTTCAGGGATCACTCTCATGTGTTGCCTGTTGTCTAATGATTGAACACCACCATTTCATATATTTTATTTGGTTTTCTAGTTTTTTTAAGACAGGAAGATAAATCCGTTCCTTTTAATCCATTATGGCGAGGAACAGAAATATTCATGCCAATTTTTGAATGTATTGACAAACTAAAGTGGGGATTAAATTAGCATGGCATTTATTTTTGTTATTTTTTCTTTTCAGTTGCTCAGATATCCACCTAGACTTGTGTTTTAGTAGAAGAGATACAGGAATTGTTGGTTAGGATGACTAGTGTCGGGGCTTCCCTGGTGGCACAGTGGTTGAGAGTCCGCCTGCCGATGCAGGGGACACAGGTTCGTGCCCCGGTCCGGGAAGTTCCCACATGCCGCGGAGCGACTCGGCCCATGAGCCATGGCCGCTGAGCCTGCGCGTCGGGAGCCCGTGCTCCGCAGCGGGAGGGGCCACAGCGGTGAGGGTCCCGCGTACCGCAAAAAAAAAAAAAAAAAAAAAAAAAAGGATGACTAGTGTTTTACTCTTCATTTCATCCTTTATTTTCACTTTGTTTCTCTTGGAGTAATGAAGGACATATATATATAGCATGCAATTTACCAAAAATAAAAATGCATGTCATACTGAAGTTCGTATGGTTGAACTTTCAGTGAGGCAGCAGGACTAAGCTTAAGAAGGGTCTTCCTGTGAATGAACTTATTTCTGTATATGGGGATGTGTCAAAGGCAACATCCTGTGTATGACAAAACTTAAAATTGTTTTTGAAATACCAGTATATACTTGTATGGGTTACAAAACATGGTTACCACTGCAGCTAGTTGCTTTTAAGGAATAGCCGTGCTTGATTTGTTACTTGATTTAACCTTAGATATGATAATTTTTCCATTAGCATTGTACAGCAGGAAGACCCAGCTGAAGAGCTTTCCAAAGATGAGGTCATTCTGAAGCTGAAAGCAGAGGTGCAGCGTTTGCTGGGTAGCAACTCCGTGAAGCGTCATCTGGTGTCTCAGTTACAAAATGATCTCAAAGACTGTCATAAGAAAATCGAAGGTCTCCAAGTGGAGAAGGATGAAAAAAGCATCGAGGTAGAGTTTATAAAGCTAAAATGCCATTTTTGAAGACTTAATAAAGAAAACGCTTACAGTTTTCACATTTAAATTAAACTTTTGTCTTTCAGGGATTCATTTGACTTTTTTTTTTTTTTTTTAAGGCAGAATGTTTTATGTATTTATTTATTTTACAAATGACTTTTATTTTATTTTTGGTCACGCCACGCAGCCTGTGGGATCTGAGTTCCCCAACCAGGGATCGAGCCTGCGACCCCTGCAGTGGTAGCTCAGAGTCCTAACCACCGGACCGCCAGGAGATTCCCCATTTGCTTTTTTATAAGTAAAGTTTAAAGAAAGAAATGCCACTTAAAGGAATATACTTTCTGGTTACTCTTGGCACCTAGTAAATGAGATGCCAATTAGGTAAAATTCCTTAACCACAAATCCAAGGAAGCATTCTATGTAACAAGGTGTCTGCATTTCCTCAAGATTGGCTTGTACCAACAGTGCTTTAAAATCTAGTTAAATTCTCCACAGTGAAATCCTCTAGCATTTTGTCTGAGATTTCTCTGGCCCCTGTTCTTAAAATAATAGTCATTCTATATTAAAAAAAAATTAATTCTATGGTGATGGTGTTACAGGTGGGAAAGGTATGGAATCAGGTATGTCAGAGTCCTTGAAATCCACCTTTATATCCTTCAGTTAGCATCCTTGTTTTACAGATGAGGGAAATGAAGCTGGAGGAATTTGTGACCCTTCTGAGGTGAGAGTCAGTCTTTGGGCAAATTGAAACTAAAATACTGGACTAATGAATAGGTCAAGGTTATTTCTCCAAGATCGTGCTGTCAGAGATCTTTAGGGTTGCCCTCCTTCAACAGCTGCCTTTTTCACCCTTCCTTATTTCTAAATCCCAACTCATTTCTATTCCCAATAGAAAGTAATACATGAAAGACCTAGAAACAAAGAGGAAAGGGAAGGTGAAAAATGAATGTAGGTAGTGTATTCCTTTTTCTCCTGGATGGAAATGATATTCTACTTCCTACTTTGGTACTGTTTTATCTCCTGATCCTTAAACTAGGAGTTGTATTCATTAAAACAGTCCTATTAAAGCAAAGTGTACAAGATGTTCTCTGGTGTTTATTATTATGGAATTTTAATCGTGCCTAGTTTGCTTTCCAGAAATAATAGTGTGTTTTCACTGTGAAAGCCCTGCCCGGTTTGGTTCTTTCTTCTGAGTAACTACATTTGATGAGCACATTGATTTCATTGTTAATAACCAAATGAGAAATGGGAGAATGTGCTTTCCCCCAGCACATTTAACATCTTTAAATCAAGCTGTTTTAGCTTTTTCCATATGTTTCTTATAAAGGATGGGAATGAAAACTTGCATTAGATTAGAGTTGATCAGTTTAATAAGCATTTTGGTGAGAGTGTGCTAAGAGTAGGAACCTGATTTTGAGTCTGAACCTTAGCTTAGGTATCTTGGTGCTTTCTTTGTCCTATATTGAAATCACTAGTGGCATTTGCTGTACAGATACACTTTCACATGTGTGGCATTTGCTGGTGGCTATTCCTTGTGTTGTTTTTAGCCTTTCCCTTTGCCTCCCTACTCTATAGGCTGTTTCATCAGTGGATTGAAGGGAACTATCTCATCTTTGAATACTCTTTTTGCCCAGCTAGCCTTTTGCCATAGTGATTTCTCAGCAGTCTACATTTGGTTTTTCTTAAAGTGTGACTTGAGCGCTTGCTGGTTATGGCTGTTCTGCTTCACCTTACTATATAGGAATCTCTTGGGAGTATTGTCTTGATAATCCTCTACGTGTTTGCTCAGTAGATATTTGCTGAATTACTACACATATTGACCCACTTCCTAGATGGGGAAGAGGGAGAGGAAGTAGTAATTTAATCAACAGGTGGTCTTGAAATAAGCACTCAAGTTCACAGTCATCTAATTAGCAAATGACCACCATCAAACTTGGCCTTTGCCTCCTGTTTCCCACATCTTTCCTAATGGAGCTTTCTGTTTAGTCTGTAAAGTCAGAAAGCAGGGTTGGGGGTGTATGTGGAGGAAAAGCAAATCATTCCGTTTAAGCTTTTTTTTTTTTTTTTTTTTTTTTTAAGCTACTCTGTGCAAGGTCTTGTGGGATTCAGTGATGAAAGAAACAATGGCCCCCCAAAAAAAGAAGAAACAATGGCCATTCCATGAATGAACTTAGAATCTAGAGCCTCACTATCCAATGGAAATATAATGATGCCACATATGTAACTTAAAATATCTAGTAGTCCCATTAAAAGAGGTGAAATTGATTTTAATAATATATTTTATTTAACCTAGTATATACAAAATATTATCTTCTCAATATGTGATCAGTATAAAATTATTAATGAGATGGTTTATATATTTTATGCGTGTGCTAAGTCCTTGAAATCTGGCACATATTTTCTCCTTATCGCACATTTCTATTTGGACAAGTCACATTTCAAGTACCCAACAATCGTGTGTGCTTAATGGCTACCACAGTCAGTACTACTGATCTGTAAGGAGATGGACATGTTATAACTTTGTGTAATAAGAATTATGCTAGGGCTTCCCTGGTGGCGCAGTGGTTGAGAGTCCGCCTGCCGACGCAGGGGACACGGGTTCGTGCCCCGGTCCGGGAAGATCCCACATGCCGCGGAGCAGCTGGGCCCGTGAGCCATGGCCACTGAGCCTGTGCGTCCGGAGCCTGTGCTCCGCAACGGGAGAGGCCACAGCGGTGGGAGGCCCGCGTACCGCAAAAAAAAAAAAAAAAAAAAAAAAGAATTATGCTAATTACAAAGTGCTATTGAGAAGGAATAACTAACTGGGCTTGGGCGTGGGGATGAGGTGGTAAGGTAGCCCTAGTGAAGTCTGTGAGGAGGGAACATTTGACCTCTGTCCTGAAGGATAAATCCAGGCGGGAAGGTGGAAAGGGATATTTCGGCCTTGAGCAGAAGTATGTAAAAAGATGGAGCAAATAAGCTAGAAGTTTATATTATATAAACTCAGTCTTTCTGAAATCTTTAATGAGGCGAAAATCATTCAGTGTCTCAATATCGATTTTTAGAAAGAAGGATCATAGCTAGCATCAAATCCCGAGCTTAATGAAATGATGTTGAACTTCTGTGCTTGCTACAGGGCTGTTAAGAGAAAGAACACATTACTTTAAACTTCCCTGGATGCCTTTTTAAAGAGAACTAGGCCATCAAAATCCTAAAGCCTTTCTATGTGTTAAGAAGATATTTACTATGTAATCTTATTTGGCATGATTCTTTCATAAATGTTTTAAAGGTATTGATGTATTTATTGCTTTATACATACCTTATAGTACATTTTATATCTGTTTCTATCCATCTTATATAAAACAATTTAAAGTTATTACAGAGAGTCCGTTTTTTTGCTTTCATGTCATGTGACTATTCATAGTACTGCTGTTTTATGACATTTCCAGGATAATATGTGGTGAAAGTGAGGAGTCTGCCCATACATAGCACTATACAGTGATTGGGGGTGGATCAAATACTATGCTGTTCATTCCAGTTGAACAACTGGGCCGTTAAGGCAGAATGTGGCAAAGGCCTTAGGAAAACCAGACTGGCTTACTATCAGTCAGGGACCACATCTACACTGAATTTTTTGTAAGCTTAAGAAATAAAACACAGAGGCTTTTCTGTGTCTGATACTTAATAGAGATCGTTACCTTACCACAAGCTGTGGTTAAAGCCATACTCTGATTCCAAGGGACTTGATAGGCAATGTTCAGTACCCAACTCAGAAGGGTCCTAGCTAGAATTTTTTGAGACATAGAAATTAGGAAGATAGTATGAGAGCTGGTATATTACATTTCTTGTTTTCTTGAAGATAATGTCTTCAGTATTCCAGCTTTGGAGAGAGGTTTTATTGAAGCGTTCAAATTGTCCTCCTCTTTTGAAAGATCTTCGTAAGAGTTTTGTGCTAACAAGTACTGCAAGTACCAAGTCCCTGTGTGCCTGCAGTGTGAAAATATGTCAAAATTGAGTGTAATAGCTAGCCATGAAGATTGTTTTTTCAGTGTATCAATATGATGTTACTTTCATTCTTAGTAATAGAAACTCACCAGTGGGGAAGGAAGCACAAATGAATACTGTAAACTTTAAAAAGTAGAGGCTAAGTTAAAAAAAAAAATGAAAGCCATTCTAATGAGTCAGTAAAATCCTTTAAAGTCTCATTAATACCCCCAAGTCTGGAGCAAAGCTAACAGGTTGGGTATTCTTAGCTCCTTTCTCTTCTGACTGGGGCAGGAGCAGTGGCTTCTAGGAAATGATGGCAGGTGAACTGGGGAAAGTGCAGCTTCCTTCTCTGAAGGAAGTGAAGACTGAACTGGAAGACTGAGCCAAAGCCTTGGCGTTCTGTCACCCCATGTAGGAATGAGATACATATACCTCCCTTTCCCCCAATGAGTAGAATGAACCTTGGTACAGAATATTTTTTAAACATTGAAGTAGAGAGCTCAGAGTTCAGGTAAATATAAAACCAACAGGTCAAATAGAGTGGATATTAAAAAAAAAAATCTTTGACCTCTTCAATGAACAAGGAACTTATAAAAATGGATAAAACACTTAGATGGTAAGAGGAAAATGCAAAGTTATATATATATGGAAAGATGAAAAACAAATGAACAATGAAGGCATGTAAGAGGTTCCACAAATGCAAATGAAAAAATTGTTGGAGACCCTTTTCCCCATCAAACACAATAATCATTCAAAGACAGTCACTGCCATTGGAGGTAAAGAGAGCTGGACAGACTCTTGCACTACCTGACAGGATACATTTGTATGAACTTTCTGGAAACTATTTACCAAAGTCCGTCATCATTGTGTACCTATTGAATAAAATGTATGAGTTAACACTGATTAAATACAGAAATAGAATAGATGCTAAACCTAGTGGGTGAGAGTATGATGAGAAATAGAATGTTTGCATAGTCTCAAAATGTCTCCCCATAAGATATTAATACTTACTATTAACTGCAAAACAGTAACTACAATGGAAATGCCTGCAGACAGAACCTTCGACCTTTATCAGCTGATCATCACCAGTGATGAGACATATTGATGTCATATGTCTCCTAAAAACACACACACATCACTTCTGTGGCATTCATGCCAAAAATGCATAAAGTGAATTTAATAACGAAGTAACATCAGTAAAACTAAATGATTAGTATAGGTACTCTTCAGAAATGTCATGGGTTCGAAAGACAAAGACTGAAGAACTGTCCTAGATTGGAGGAGACTAATGAGACGTGACAACTGCAGGCAATGTGAAATTGTAGACTGTATCCTGAACCAGGAAAAGGATGTTAGAGGAAAACTGGAACATTTTGTATAAGGTCTATGGATTGGGTAATAGTATTGCATCCTAGTTAATTTCCTGGTTTTGATAATTGTACTGTGGTTATATTGGGGGACAGTAATAAAAGGTATATGGCAATTATTTGTACTGTTTTTGCAATTTCTTTGTAAGTATGAAATTATTACAAAACTAGTACTTAAAATTTTTTATAAACCTGAAAAATTTCTGACTTCTTTTCAACATTTAGACTAAAACAGATACCTCAGAAAAACCAACTAATCAAGTATGGCCTGACTCTTCCGATATGACTGTCAAAGATGATATTCTGCGACTTAAAAGTGAAATTCAGGTTTTACAGCAACGAAATCAGGTAATTAAAAAACTTTCCTCTATTTCGTGAGAATTCTCATGACCTCATTCAAAGGACTTTTCAAAAATACAGAGGCAATATGAGTTAGTGGACAAATACATTAGCAGGTGATTAAGGAGTCCAGTTATTTCCTTTTACTGCTGGTCATGGGGTAGTATTTTCATCGGAAGGTAAGTTAGTATAATTCCAGTTTTCTGGAATTCCTCTAATTTTCTAGGAATTCAGTATTTCTCTAATAGCATGGCTAATAGAGGTATTCTTTCCTGCTTAGGCAGCCCTTGACCAGAAAGTAAAACCGTGCTTATTTATATGGTTGGGAAGATTATCATATTCTAAGATTTATCATAAAGCATCAGTTAACCAATACTTCTCTGGTTGAATGTTTTCATACATTTCAAAATAAATACAGAATTTTAACCTTTACTCCTATCAGAAAGCTACTTGACAAATAAATGAATCTATACTCTTACAAGGCATGAAGAGACTTTTATGGAATTATGAAAATGATATTATGTCAAACAATGTTATAGGGAAAGAGATAAAGCACAGACGATATCAGAAAATGAGATTAGTCAATAAAGATGATGGGTATTTCCTCTAAATACTTTATTCTTTTGTATTTAGGAGCTTAAAGAAACTGAAGAAAAACTGAGAAATACGAATCAAGACTTATGCAATCAAATGAGACAAATGGTACAAGATTTTGACCGTGATAAACAAGAAGCTGTGGATAGGTGAGGTCTAGACAGAGGCCTGATGTCTGTCTTCTGGGCTCTCTTTCCCTTCTCTCTCCTGATAACGCCCCCCCAAAAAAGATTCGAGAGAAATGATGGTGTGAACCCTCCCTATTGAAATCATAAATTGGAGAAGATGAATCCCTGGTTTCTCAGATTAGAATTTGGAACACATTTTCCATAGAGATACTGTTATGTCATAATATGTAACGTTATGTAATGAGTTGAGTCCTACAGAGCCATCCAAACTGTAGTTCATTGAAATAGTGGAGCTTAATGGCTTAACTATTTTTTATAAGGAAGAAACCTGTGGGAGGAAATATGTCTTCTAAATAGGAAATCATGGACTTGGAAACAGACTTTTGGAACGTAACTTACATGTGAGTTGGTTACTTTAGTATTTGTGTTTAATATAGATAACTTGGAACCACACCCTCTATTATTTCAATTAGTTTTTTATAAACAGAGGTTCTCAACACAGACTATTATACTCTGTTTGAAGGACTGGGGCATTTCTCACATCCAGGTTTCTAATTTTTCTCTAGAAACATTTGAAGAAAGAATATTTTGAAGATTCTCATAAGGTCATCTATTGAAAGCTAATTATTACCACTTTGGGTTGGGGAAGACCAATCTGATCTTAACTGTACTTTGCACTAGAAGGAGGGAGTGGGAAGGAAGGAGGGAAACCAGTTCGTCTTGGTGTTTCTGGTAGTGCTGGCCCTGCCTTAGATTCCGCTGTCTGCTGTCTGTTTCTAGGTGTGAGAGGACTTACCAGCAACACCATGAAGCCATGAAAGCCCAAATACGTGAAAGCCTGTTAGCAAAGCATGCTTTGGAGAAGCAACAGCTCTTTGAGCTTTATGAGGGAGCTCACTTGCGACTTAGGTGAGAATGAAAGAGTTTAGCTGCCCCTGAAGCTGTAGAGACAACATTCTCTTATTCCATTGTTTAGAAGAAAATTGTCTGTTCTGCAGCCTTATATTTAGTTGCTGGTTTTGTGTGTCCAAGGTCTGACTTAGACAAGGTGATTAAGGAGATGGCGGCCGTGCAGGAATGTTACCTGGAAGTGTGCAGAGAGAAAGATAATCTAGAAGCAACTCTCAAGAAGACCATGGAAAAGGAGCAACAGGCTCAAGAGAAGAAGGTACAGGACAAGTTCGTGTTGTGTTCACTTCATTTCGTTTCTCACTGAAACCAGTACACCCACTCTCCTGTGAAGTCTGCCTTCTGTAGAAGTCTTCACGTTTGGCTGTTTCACACTAATTCAGCTCACAAAGTACAGTAAATATTGAAATGATTGTAAAAGCCCTAGCAGAAAATGGCATACCCATAGGAGAAAGTGATTCGTCCCTTTAGGTTTATTCTAAGAGGCAAAAGAGAGTTTTAAAACTAAGCAAGGTGGACCCGGGTACTTTGAGTCTGAAACCCAGGGATCCTCGTTTTGCATGTTTGTTTGCTGCCCAAGTGATTCTATATAGTCCTGTGTGCACTGCACGGACGTTTTCCTCTGACCCATTTCTGTCAGGACTTAAGCGTCCTTTTATTCTGGGGAAAAGGGCAGGAGTTTGAACGTGGGTCTCATGATAGGGAATGTGGGGATGTGGAGCTGTGGAGAGGAAGGTCGGTGTGAGTGTGGCCTCTTTCCAGGGAGTTCTCATCGTTCAGGGCAGCTGGAGGGGCTGCAGTATCCTCTCTACTCCTGCCTGAATCTTCCAGGTTGCCCTTGGTGAGTGTCCAGGAGTGAAATCACACGTAAACAGTTGCCCCTCCTGTCTTCTTCCTTGTCCTGGCTCAAGCCTCATCCAGACACACGTCTGCCTCTCCCTTCCCCTTGGGACCAGCCTGCAGACCACAATTTGAAAGCCACCTGCATCAAGATTAGACAATATTTTTAAAGGCTCGAGTAAATGTTCTATATACAGAGGTTTCTGAGTAAGTTATAGTGAAGCTGACTGTGGCTACCACAGACTTAAAGAGCAGGTGAGGAATCCAGGTCACTTAACATTTTGATTATTTTTGAATAGATTAATATGGTAGAAAAACATGCCATGTATACATACCATCTAGTGGAAAAAGAGCTAAGGGGAGCTGTTTTAGTTAGTGCCGGCAGTATGAAAGTTAGAAGGGATCTTAAATTACCTAGAAATTAAAGACTTAGCTCAGTAATGTTTAAAAAAATTAAAATAGAGAGAAGATCTAGTGTGATTCTTTTCTTTCTTTCTTTAAATATATAAATTGGCAAGAACATAAGAGCAGTTCTCTCAAAGAGGTCATTCTTTTCAGGAATATATTTCCTGGTACTTTTAAAAGAATCAATTTGGCTGTAAAATTGAATCTCACGTAATTGGTCAGTTGCAGTTAATAGCTGCTACTGACTGATATTTTGGCTCATGAATGCTTGTGCACTGGGGCAAGAAGGAAAGTTAAAACTGCTATTTGGCCCTTCCAAAAAAACTTACAGGTTAAATTTTTTTTTTAATTTTTAAATTGCCATACAGTAAAATTGACTCTTTTTCATTTGGTGTCCAGTTTTATAAAATTTTAACCCATGTATGGATTGAAACAGAATAGTTTCATCACCCTAAAAAACTCCCTTGTGCCATCCCCTTGTAGTTATACCCATCCCCCCACTTAAAGGGCCAGTGTACTTAAAGCGTTAAAAATTTAATTTCTTCCTTCTCTGGGAATCCTTTAGTTTTTTATTTAGATTTATCCAAGCTCTTTATAAAGCTTAATAGTCTTCATAAGCCTATTAAACTCGAGCAAGGTAGGGAACTGTTAGGGTAGTCCTTCTCTGCAAGACATAAGCCATTTTCCCTGCAGTTGATCTTCAGGTCTGGAGCTTTGGATACAGACTGTATAAGACAGGCAATGCCGAGAGTCCCTGGTTGTATTTTCCTGTTTCATATGTGCTCTTTTCTGAAACACTTGTTGAGACAGGCTGCAGGTTAAGTACAAGTTCAATTCCAAGTTGTAAAGATGTTAACACAGAGACTTTCCTCACATGTTAACCTGGCTTGTTCAGAGAAGGGGAATAAAGTCATAAACGCAGAACCCTTCAAACTGGGTAGTGATCAGTAGAGGCTATGAATCTGTAGACAAAGCAAAGGTGATCAATATTCCTATTCATGATGCCATTCCTACACACACTAAGGCTCATTTATACAATTGTAATCACGGTAAGTCAGTCCTTAGAAGTTAGAGTTTTTTGACTGTCTGAGGCATGCAAAACAAGTTTAAACATTTTAAAACTATCCAAATATTTCCTTCCCTCATGTGATAAAAACTTTTTGAATTAGATATTCCTGTAGTATGTTCAACTGGCGGATTCCTATGACCAATAAATTTATTGCTTTTCTTCTGTAAAAAGCAGGAAGCAAGGTTTTCCTCACTGTGGTGGATTGCAAAAATGGCCACACATTCTTCCTATCCGTGAATGTGTGTCTCCTTGCAATGTGGCTTTGTAGCTATTCTCAGTTACAGATAGTCTGTTTCTCATCCGTTGAATCTGACCTTGGCCAAATGACTGACTTTGGCTAATGGGATATTAGTTAACATTATGTAAAAGACACTTAGAAAGCTTTTATGCATTGGTCCTTGCAAGCGTGATACTCTTAGGAACTCTTTGACCAAGCACCATGTGAAGGATCTGGGATAACCTGCTAGATGATGACACATGTGACCAAGTCACTGCATCATCCTGGCAGACATTGAACTAACCACCAGACATGTGAGTGTCACCATCTTAGACCATTGTAGCCTCAGTCATCTGCAGAAATCAGCTGAGTGGACTTAGACCAGAACCACTGCCCAGCTGATCCACAGAATCATGAGAATAATAGGTGTTTGTTGTTCTGAGTCTCTGTATGGTCTGGTTTACTATGTAGTTAAGCTAACTAATATACTCACAAACATACAAACACACGGAAAATTGGTAGCAGTTTTCTTCTTTAGGTCAAAAGGAAATGCAGATACATATGGAAACAACTCCTAAAGGATAGACATACACAGATAAGACAGTTTGGGGATTCCTTCTACAGTCAAACAAAAATAAGAACAGTGATATATGATGTGACAGTGGACAACTTTTTCAACCATGTGGATGCGCCTGTCCTATAATCTTAGTACAACTGCACTCCCCATGACCTGACTGAAGAAGTGGGTCCCTCAGTCACTGGATGTTTTCCAAAATCATGCAACACTGAACAAACATGGATATTATCTTCTTGGCATGTGCCAGTGGTAGAGAAGACTCAGATAGCAATTAAGACAGAAATAATCCAGGTCAGCTATGAACTGGAAAAAAATCCAGACAACCAGATAGTCAGGAATCAGAAATAATGCCAAAGAGACACAGAGCAAAAGCTTGGTTGCCATGTAGCATTCGTTATGTGAGGTATACTTCCTTGGTATTGTAGTTGGTGGGCTTCAATGTGTTTCTTCTCATAGCGTCTTGGTAGGACCTCCAGAAAACCATTTCAAAAATTTTTCAGGGCCTCCCGGGTGGCGCAGTGGTTGAGAGTCCGCCTGCCGATGCAGGGGATACGGGTTCGTGCCCCGGTCTGGGAGGATCCCATATGCCGCGGAGCGGCTGGGCCCGTGGGCCATGGCTGCTGGGCCTGCGCGTCCGGAGCCTGTGCTCCGCAACGGGAGAGGCCACAGCAGTGAGAGGCCCGCGTACCACAAAAAAAAAAAAAAAAAAAAAAAAAAAATTTTTCAAACAGAAACTCTCATAGATAATTTTGATCCTTGAGTAGAGGTTTATTAGAGTTTTCAGATCAACTGGGTTCCTAGAATAAATAGGGAATATTATATGAATAGTTCAAATTGTTAAATTTGAACCGACACTTGAATGTTCTTATTTGATAATGCTTCAGCTAGTTTTGATAAAAAATTTTATCTTTGATAATGAAAAAACATACCAATCTGGGTTTTATTGAAGGATGCATAGCTTTTAGAATAGAACAGTAATTTTTGGCCTATCTCTGAATACAGGTTTTTCAGAAATATAAATTTTTCTGGGCTGTGATACATTATGCGTCTCATTATGGGTGGGGTGTAAACATAAATGTCAGTTTCACCTTTAAAAATAGTGTTTGGTCCTCTGGGAATGTATTTATTGTATTAGATGCCTTTTCATTTAATACAGCCATCTGTAAATTTTTTGTCCAAATATTTGAGATGTAGGCAGGTTTTTACAAGACAATTTATTCAACTGATTGAGTTAGCATATAGGAAGATCACTTGTCTCTGTTGCTGTTGTCTATTACATGCATATAACTATTATTTTATAAATTTGACTTGGAGAATATTAGTGTCATATGAGATATTTATTTGAATTTTGTTTAAAGAGACAGCTATTGGAGGAAAGAGAAGAGTATGTAAGGAAACTGCAGGTGGGACTTGAAAAAAAGTACCAAGATACCCTTATGATGGAAAAGGACAAGTGGCTGAAAGAACAAGAAAGTGATATTAAACAGCAGTTTGAAAATGAAATGATGTTAGCCAAAGCACACTGGGTTAAGAAACAGAAAGAGGTGTGGGTTAAAATTTCTTTCTAGTCATCATGTTTAAAAAAATGTAGTATTAACTGTTGAGAGACAGCTCTTCTTGAACTGACATTATTTTTAATTGCCAGGTACATACATAATCACTCATTTTACTTCTCAGAATTGGGCTATTAGCAGCTTATTCACACCAGTTTTATTTTTTAAAACTTCCTACCTCTTGACTCTTCAGCCCAATTCAGGATATAATTTTTTTTTTTTTTTTTTTTTAGAATTTAAAAATAATTTATTTATTTTATTTTTGGTTGCATTGGGTCTTCGTTGCTGCATGCTGGCTTTCTCTAGTTGTGTCGAACGGGGGCTACTCTTTGTTACGGTGCGCGGGCTTCTCGTTGCGGTGGCTTCTCTTGTTGTGGAGCACAGGCTCTAGAGCGCAGGCTCAGTAGTTGTGGCACACGGGCTTAGTGGCTCCGTGGCATGTGGGATCTTCCCGGGCCAAGGATCAAACGCATGTCCCCTGCATTAGCAGGAGGATTCTTAACCACTGTGCCACCAGGGAAGTCCCTGTAATGGGTTTTGAGGAGGACTTTTTCTGATTCCTCAAAAATGAAACCATGATCAAATTTCATATTGTGAAATGATTCTGATAACTCTAGACCAATATAATTAACAAATAATTAACCTACACTGTGGATCGGAAGAAAGAAGTAATGACTGGGTAGGCTTAGAAGCACAAAACTTTACTTCTATTTCCTAAGTAGCAAGTGAGATTAGAAAATGCTCATAGTTTCCAAGAAAATTAAGAACCAAATTATGATCTTAAAAACCTAGTTGGAAGTGCAATAAGTTCTCAAACTAGGTTCTTCTGACCACAAGATTGCTATTAATCGGGGTTGGGGCTATCTCAAGATGGAATCATAGACCATTGTCCTGTCTTTTGACCTCCCTACTACTAATCTCCTCTCCTCTCCCCCAAATCTCATCAATCTAATGCTGGCACCTGAAACTCTTTTACTAGTCATTTTTTAACATAAAAGTATATATTATGGAATATATCTAGCCATATATCTATAAAAAAATATGAATGGGGCTTCCCTGGTGGCGCAGTGGTTAAGAATCCGCCTGCCAATGCAGGGGACACAGGTTTGAGCCCTGGTCTGGGAAGATCCCACATGCCGTGGAGCAACTAAGCCTGTGTGCCACAACTACTGAGCCTGTGCTCTAGAGCCTGTGAGCCACAACTACTGAGCCCATGTGCCACAACTACTGAAGCCCGCACACATAGAGCCCATGCTCCGCAACAAGAGAAGCCACCACAATGAGAAGCCTGTGCACCACAACGAAGAGTAGCCCCCACTCGCTGCAACTAGAGAAAGCCTGTGCGCAGCAACGCAGACCCAACGCAGCCAAAAATAAGTAAATAAATAAACTTATTAAAAAAAAATATGGATGATGCAAAACAAATCCCCTATTTTTACATTGCTGCAAATTGTTTTTTAGTTGGATTTGCTAACCAGTTATTTACCAGGGGGATGAGAGAGACAGCTAATGTTTTTGTGTTTTGTCAGGAAAGCATAAAGCATAGAGCAAAAAGGGCCACACAAGATGACCTTTTTGAGAGAAGCAATACAGCCAGGGGCTGTGGTAGCCAGGGAAGCTGTCTGAGAACTCTGGATACCCAGGAGGTGGGAAACAGGAAAAGGGAAGAGCAAATTTTGCTATTTCACAGTTTTGCCCAGTACTAATTATGTTTGGGTCCATCCCACTACACTGTTGAAAGTAGAATCACTAAGGCATCCTTCCAATAATGGCCTCCTCTTTTTTTTTTTTGTGGTACGCGGGCCTCTCACTGTTGTGGCCTCTCCCGTTGTGGAGCACAGGCCCTGGACGCGCAGGCTCAGCGGCCATGGCTCACGGGCCCAGCCACTCCGTGGCATGTGGGATCTTCCCAGACCGGGGCAGGAACCCGTGTCCCCTGCATCAGCAGGTGGACTCTCAACCACTGCGCCACCAGGGAAGCCCATGCCCTCCTCTTGAACGCAGTTGACTGAGTACAATTTCATATCATGAGAAACAAGATTCTAATGTGTCCAAATAAGTAAAAATGTTTTTTAGATTGTTCAATTTTAGGTTCATTAATTATGCTTACCCAGTGCCTGCTTTGTGGAAAGCCTGGTATTGATAGAAAATCACATATTAAGAGTAGAAGTTTTCTTTGTTGTTGTTGTTGTTGTTGTTTTATCATGCGATCATTGTAGTGGCAATGTCAAAGCTTCCAGAAGGTCTCATCTTGAGAGCAAGATAGCCTGACCTTACACAATATACTTAACTCTTCCATGTGATTTATGCCCCATAGATAAGGTCAAAGAGTAACTTTCAGGATTTCCTTGAATATATTCTCATTAACTAAATTTCTAAACCTCACATAATAACTACAACAATGTCTAGATGGTTTTCAACACTGCTGTGGTTGCTTTTTTGGCTAGCTATTAATTCTAGTTTTTGCTTATTTGAATATTTTTCTTTTCATACGATTTTTCTTCTGAAAACAGATCAAACAAGAACTTATTCAGCAGCTTGAAAAGGAGTGGCAGCCTAACCTGGATCAAACTATAAAGGCAATGAAAAAGAAGACCTCAGATTGTTGCAGCCAAACTGACCAAGAAACTACCATTGACGTTATTTCCAAGAAAAAGATGGCAATCATGATAGAAGAGCAGAAGCGAAAGATCCAGCAAAATTTAGAGCAAGAGAAGGAAATAGCCATCAAGGAGGGCTTGAAGAAACTTGAGGTTGAATTGGAGCTCAAATATCGTGAAAATATTGCCAAACAGGTAATAGGCAGGTTTCCTATAGTAAAATTATTGGAACTGACTGCCTATTAATGAAAACCCATAAAGTGCTACTGTTGAACTTGTTCATAACTTTATACTTAAACATTTTGTACACCCCAGGGTAGGATAACAATCTTATGTTGTTCCCAAAATTTTCATTATATTTCTGTCACAAAGCTGCCGCCTCTCAGTTTTTCTGTATGTTCTTTCAGTTTACAAAATATTTGCTCCTCTGAGGTCCATCTAAACATTAAGATGCCTGAGGTTAACAATGATGGTTTTACATCTGAATGAAGCACAATTTAATTATGAATCTTTCTTTTCTAACTTTATAGTAAATATTCCACTAAGGTAGTTATAGATAAGTAAGCTTAAAATGAATAAGGTATATAACAGTATTTGTGTTGAGACTTGAATCTGCAGGCATGCCCCTGCAAATGGGACTTTGTCTGTAAATTCCAACCTCTGTCTCCCTGTAACAGATGTACAACCAGATCACCCTCATAATTCATCAAGTCTTACATTTTTGCCAGAATTGAAATATCAACCTCACTTTATAGTCACAAATTCATTCTTGACAGCAAGAAAATGTGCCAGGTGTAAGGCTCTAAACTATAATACGTTACTTGGTTCCAAGAAAGGTCATCCAGAGGAAAGTATAGCTCTGTGTTAACAGAATAAAGATGAGTTATTTGATTTATCAATATTATCTATTACAGTGATTCTTGAATTTTTTGTTCTCAGAATGTCTTTACGCTTTTAAAAATTGAAGACTCGAAAGAGCTTTTTCTGTGTTGGTAGTATGTCTATTTACTGTATTGGAAAAATATCTAAGAAATTTTTAAAAAACAAGAATCCTCGCTCATACTGGCCATTGGCTGTCAGAGAAGAGACATATCATACAGCATGTAGCCTCTGGAGAAGTGCACTATTTACACATGAAAGAATGGGAGTAAAAAAAAGACAAATAAGGTCCAAATTTTTGAAAATAGTTTTGACCTCACAGACCATCTGACAGGGTTTCTAGCCCTCAGAGGTCACTGGACCTTAATATAATATTATTTATTGTATACTTTTTATTTTAGATCTTTTACTTATTATAAAGTCTTAAGATAATGCCTGAAGTAAAGTTTAAAAAAAAAAAACATACTCTGCTTTTGATAAATACTTGAAATTCTACCTATTTGTTAAATTGTTATACATGGTTTTACAAAGAATCCTTAAAGTTTGGAAGCATAGGCAAATACAATAATTGTATCAAGGACACTTTCAATCAGTTAAAAAATAATTTTCTCAACAGAGTTAAGAAAATGTTCTATAGGCAAAGAGACATGTTTTTAGGGGTGCTGCTTAGGTATTTATACAATCACAGATCTTGTGAAGAAAAACAAATAGCATGATATAGTAGAAAGGAAATGTTCATAATAACTTCTAAAGTAATGTAAATTTCTATAGGAGCTTTATCTTTTCCCCATATTTTTAACTTCCTGGAATTTACCTATAAATGTATTTAGTATTTTAGTGAAAATTCAGCCCCTTATATCAGCTCTGCTTTTGTGTGTGTGTATGGCTCTACGTATGTTGTGTATCTGGATATTTCAAACAAGGAAATAAGGAAAGTTTATTTAATAAATGATCTGTGGTCACCCTGTAACAGATGTACAACCAGATCACCCTCATAATTCATCAGGTCTTACATTTTTGCCAGAACTGAACTATCAACCTCACTTGATAGTCACAAATTCATTCTTGACAGCAAGAAAATTTGCCAAGTGTAAGGCTCTAAACTACAATATGTTGGTGCATGCTTGCCTGTGTGCGTGTGTTTATATGTCGGGCACGAGGTCTGAGGAGGTGGTGGGTATACTGATTGGACAGCGGCTGACACCAAGCAGCCTTCCTGCATGTCTTCTTCTTTTTCCCCAAGATAAATAGGAGTTTGTTGGAAATGGCAATTGGTACTTTGTATAAAGCTTTCTAATAATAGTAGTGGCCATCAAACATGTATAGATTTCTAATTCCTGCTTTGCCTTTTGCAATGGATAGTATGGGACATTTAGAACAGAAGGATTAGAATCTACTGTTTGGGGTAAGGTGGGGTGCTTGAAGTCAGTTTAACTACTGTAGTGCAATACAATGTAAATGCACATGAAATCATAGTGGTTACCTGCATATGGGATCTTTCTGAAATTTTATACATTCCTTTACCTCTCTCTCTCCTGCAATTGCTCTCCTGCAGGTAGAAACAGCTGTGCAAAATGCTCGTCATCGGTGGCTGGAAGAACTGCCGGAGCTTGCAGAGTATAAAGCACTTCTAAGGGCAGAACAGAAGAAGTGGGAGGAGCTACAAGAGCAGTCTGTGGCCAAACGGGTAAGAGCTCTCCTGGAAAGAAGCTTCAGGAGGGCCTCATCTCAGTCCCGGGAACTCCTACTTGCTCACAGCCCTGTGGGAGGATTAAATGCGATAATGCATACTAAGCATAGGGCCTGATTAGTGGGATCTGTTCTCATCATCATCAAGTTGTGGAGGGGGAGAGAATGTGTTTCAGGGTTGTGAAACTCTCATAATCTGGAGGATAACCTTACCCATGGAATAAAATCCCTGCTTATCTTGTGGTTTCTTTAGGAGAAACTGAGAGAGCAATTAGCTATACAGTATCCTTTCACATGCATGACTACTGTTTTCTGTGCTGTGTCAGTAGTCTTATAATATACTCCCCTTGGTAAATAACAGGCTCTCCTTTCCAGAGATGTCATGTCCCTTGACTGGAAACATCAGATATTTTAACCATTTGTATCCTCACAACTTAATTTATTAGTGTAAACCGGTTCTAATCAAAATGCCAATAAACTGAACATAGTTTTGAAGTTTGACACAATAATTCTAAAATTTATTTGGAAAACTGAAAGGACCAGAAATTTTTCTAAATGTTCTGGAAAAGAAATAGTAGTCCAGCCCTAACACTTAATAGAATATGTTGGAAAGCAACAATTCAGACAGTGTTGAGTCACAAAAATAGAATTCTTTTTCATTCAGTACTATACAGACTTGAGATAGGCCCAACTATGACTAAAAGCTTAATAAATTGTTTCAAAACAAGGAAATGAGGAATTTTCCATAATAAATCATCTTATGATAGCATTTTAGAAAAATTGTTTTCCCACCCCCTACATCACAACAAACTCTAGGTTGATTCAGAAGATAAACATTTTTAAATGACAGTATAGAAAAATTAAAAGAAATGGAATATTTCAAATTTGCATGATAATAACTCAGTTGTGAGGCAACAGGCAAGGCACAGTAGCCAAGATAGGTAAACGGGATAAAATGTGTACAAACATTTAAAATATTTGTTTTTGTAATAAAAAAACAGAAGTGAAGGGGATAATAAAAATAAGGAAAGTAAATGAATCAAACAGAAATGTTAATACTAATATATGATTAAAAAAACGATACAAATTTATAAGAGAATCTGTGGGTGTGTACACCAAAGATGTGAACAGATAGTCTTCATGAGGAGTCCAAATAGCAAACTTAAGGTGATATTTTATCCCATAGGTTTATATCTTCTCTTCTTAATTGTAATGCACAAAATAGATTGCAGTATCAAGCATATGCTACTCTTCTGTGGTTACAACCATTTTAGAAAATGTGAATAACAGACATTGTAAATGAGTCATATGATGCATTCATAATCTTATTCCACAAATTACTTAAGGAAATAATTCAGCATAAGTAAAAAATCTAATATTTTTCTCAACTTATGTGGTAGTTCATGGGTAGTTCATGTAATGGTTCATTACAATATTCTCTGGACTTTTAGTACGTTGAAATATTTCAAAAGGAAATTTAAGAGGGAGACAGAAAGAGGAAATAATATGATGGTATGCATATGTGTCTTAGAGCTCAGAAGTTAAGAATAATAAAGTTGATTTTTCCTTAAGAACACAGAAGGTCTGAATATATGTGAATGCAGAAATACAGAAACGAGAGGATGGTGTGTTGCTTCTCATACTTGAGCAGGCATGAGAATCACCTGGAGGGTTTGTTGGAGCACATTCCTGGGCTTTGCTCCTGGAGATGCTGATTTGTTGGGTCTGGAGTAAGTCCCGAGAATTAGACTTTGTAACCGACTCCTGGGTGATGTGTTAACTGCTGGTCTTTGGACCACACTTGGGTGTGAGTAGCAGCGTTCTAGATAATTATTCAGCCACAAAACATAGTGTTTTGTGAAAATGCTTCCTCCAAGCCAAATGAGATGAGCAAGAGCCAGTTTCATAGCTTTTGCTGGAGAGTTCTTATAAGATTAGAGTGATCCATCAAGATCTGTGGAAATTTTTTTTTTTAATTTGTTTTTTTAGTTTTGGCTGCATTGGGGTCTTCGTTGCTGCATGCACGCTTTCTCTAGTTGTGGCGAGCGGGGGCTACTCTTCGTTACGGTGCGCGGGCTTCTCATTGTGGTGGCTTCTCTTGTTGCGGAGCACGGACTCTAGGCACACAGGCTTCAGTAGTTGTGGCACGTGGGCTCAGTAGTTGTGGCGCACGGGCTTAGTTGCTCCGTGGCATGTGGGATCTTCCCAGACCAGGGCTTGAACCCGTGTCCCCTGCACTGGCAGGCGGATTCTTAACCACTGCGCCACCAGGGAAGTCCAAGATCTGTGGAAAGTTAAAGCGAGTTTCCAGAGTCCAGAAGTCGGCAGCTTGGTTCAGTGGTTCCCAAACTTTGCTGCACATTGGAAAAATGTGAGGATCTTTTAAAAAATACTTTTGCCTGGGTCCCACCCCAAGGCTTTATGTTTCAATTGGTACAGGGTGTGGCATGGGCTTAGGGATTTTAAAAGCTCCTCAGGTGATTCTAATGTGTAGCAACATCAGGAAACACTAAATCAATTAATGCTGTCAAATTCTCCTTGTAAAACTTTATGTGAGAAGTTGTACACTTTTGGTGAGCTTTGGGCGGGTCATGCAAATTCCCTGGGATCTGACACCTCCACCCAGGTTGCCTGTTAATAATTTCCAGGCATCCATTGTGACACAACCTGATTTCCTTTTTGGGAAAGGAAACATGTTTCAAACACGTTTCACATCGTTACTGAATTATCCTGCTGGTAGCAAAAGAATTTTTCTGTGAATTCCTTTGTAAAGCTCATCTTAGATAGTGGGTTCCTTTAGTAAACTTAAAGTATGATTCAAAATTTTTGATTTATATCCAACTATTCAGGAACACATTTTATTGAATAAAGGTATGTAACGTGTGTCTAGGTATCCATATAGTTGAAGATGTTCTCTATAATTGTATAATAGCTGAGGATTAAGGGCGCAGACCCCCTGTCTCAACAGCCAGAGCATATATATGGTATTTTGGGGGGCACATATATATATATATATTTTTTTTTTTTTCTATTTTATAATATTGACATTTAGTCCAGTAATCCTCCACTGTAACAGCTCCTTTACTTTACAGTGAAAATTGACTTGTATATTTTTTGCCTCTGAGTCCTTGTGGGATTTTTTTTTTTAATTCAAACAGAAAGTCACAAACATTATAATCATCCTCATCAGTTCACTCAGTCCCATGTAATTAATTTTTTTTCATCTTGATCTTTTGTTAGCACTTTTATGAATTCATCAGTTTTCCATTAGAGTTCTGAAAATGCTTATTCATTCAGTTCAGCAGTATAGTCAGTATATATGGTATTGATTCATAGCAGTCACCATTGTCTAGGCCAAGCCTTTGGAGATGGCCAGTTCTTCTTTTACATTTGTATCCTTGTGACTTCTTTGAATTCAGTCCAGGGAATATTAGAAGTAAAAGGGACTTGACATCATCATCCAATCTGCTCGTTATATAGAGGACACTAAGTGCAAAAGAGATTAAGAATTTTTCTAAGCCCATGCAGCCAAGAGTAACAGTAACTATATAAGATTTTTTGAGTCTTATTGTTTGCCAGGCTCTAAGTGCTTTATTTTTTTATTTTATTTTTAAAAAATATTTATTTACTTATTTATTTGGCTGCATCGGGTCTTCGTTGCGGTGCGCAAGCTCTCTAGTTGTGGTGTGCGGGCTCTAGAGCACGCAGGCTCAGTAGTTGCAGCGCGTGGGCTTAGTTGCCCCAGCGGCATGTGAGATCTTAGTTCCCCGACCAGGGATTGAACCTGCATCCCCTGCATTGGAAGGCAGATTGTTAACCGCTGGACCACCAGGAAAGTCCCCTAAGTGCTTTAAATAGATTACTTCCTTTTGTCATTTAATCCAAAAAAAAAAAGAAAAAAAAACTCTATCAGGTGGGCATTGTAATTATCCCCATTTTATAGATGAGGAAACTGAGGCTCAAAGAAGTTGAGGAATGGGAAGTTAATTCCAGCAGCTTGTCTCCAGAGCCTGTTCTGTTAAGCACCGTGCTAGGCTGCCTCTGCAATCCAAGTCAGGATTTGAGCTACAGCTCAGGCTTTTTGATTCCCTATTACTTTTTGGTTATGTACTACTGGTGCCTATGATCTGCTAGTCTTGCTATTCTGTTATAAACAAAAATTGGATTAATGAAAAAATGACTTTTTCTGTTTGATATTGTCATTTAATGAACTGTTTTAACCACTAAAATTGCATTAAAATACAGTATGTTTGTCAGCAAGTTATTGTGCAGGTTATGTGTTACATTCCTAAAAATATTAGTAAGATTTCCTTAGAGGCTGCTTTTGCTTCATATAAAAGATAATTCATTTGTTGGGGGCTTAGATTTGAGACAGCATCTGTATTAAAAAAAGAAATATGAATTTTTTTCTAAAATTAGTTTTAGATAATTATATAATTATATATTTTTGGTCAGTTTAAATTTCTAGTTATTCATATAGAAATGGATGTTTTATTTTAAATAATGTAAGACAAAGTATTAGGTGATTTAAAATGAGGGAGAAGATCCTTAAGTTTAGTGTAAGTATATTTTAGGAAGAGCCAATGTCATATCTAAATTTACTTTTTCCCTTTAATTTTGATTTTAAATCTCTTATTAATAAGTTCAAAGATTAACCCAAATGCTTACTTTAATTTTTTTTATTAATGAGGAGAATCATAAAGAGTTTTCATTGTACATTGTTATGTCCTTTAGATATTTTTTGCTGTTTCTGAAGCTAAAGAGAAATGGAAAAGCGAGATTGCAAATATGGAGGAAAATGTCATACCTGGAAAGCAATTGGAAGAGAAGATTCATTCTCTGCAGAGAGAGCTTGAGTTAAAGAGTGAGGAAGTCCCCATGGTTATCAGGGCTGAGTTGGCAAAGGCCCAGAGTGAATGGAACAAAGAAAAGCAAGAGGAAATCCACAGAATTCAAGAAGAAAATGAGCAAGATTACCGGCAATTTTTAGATGATCATCGAAATAAAATTAATGAGGTGCTTGAAGCAGCTAAAGAAGACTTTATGAAACAAAAAACTGAACTACTTCTTCAGAAGGAGACAGAATTACAAATGTGTTTAGACCAGAGTCGCAGAGAATGGACTGTGCAGGAAGCTAGGCGGATCCAACTGGAAATCCATCAGTATGAGGAAGACATCCTAACTGTCCTTGAGTTTCTCTTAAAGGACACGCAGAAGGAGCAAGCCAGTGGTTCAGAGAACAAGTACCTTTTGGAACTCATGTCGACTTGTTCTTCGAAATGGGTGTCTGTGCAATATTTTGAAAAACTAAAGACCTGCATACAGAAAGCATTTCAAGATACACTCTCCCTACTTATAGAAACTGTCGACTCAGACTGGGGAAAGGTATGTTCCTAGTAAGTGAAAAAAGCTATGATTAAATGTGAAAGATGATTGTAGAAGCTGCATTTGGTATTTTTTCCTTTCTTCATTCTCCAGTTTAATAGGTGTAAGACTTGTGTTTTTGCTAGTGGTTTAAAAACCTTTTAGCAAATTCAAAGGATTGCAATTTTTTTTTGCCCCCCCAAATTTGCTTCTTCATAGTGCCACAAATATGAGCAGAGCTTTTAGCCACTAGACATCTTTTTCCTAAAAAATATATATATATACTGTTCTTTGTAAGGGCCTGAGATTTCAGAAACTGAATAACTTTCATTCCTATTTTTGTTTTTTGGGCATGATTACTTCAAGAAATATGCATCGTATTAAACTAGGGTTTCTTAATATCTTCTAAAGAGTTTGGAAGCCTATTTCTTGCCCTCAAGGAATTTATATCTCATGTAGGCAAAAAAATGCCAACTGGGTACAAAGAATATTGATATAGAAACAAGCAAGTAGAGGTATGGCTCACTCACACAAAAAGCCCAGTTTTGTTAGTGTACTGTATATGTGCATGTAGAATGAGTTAGTTATATTCTTTTTGTTGTGTAAGTATTCTCTGACACCAGCTTTTAGTTTGTGTGGAAGATCTGATAAAACCAAAGTCTTGCTGCCTTATGATTAAAGATATTAGATATGCATGAAAAATCTGGAATGAAATTCTAGGCATTGTGACCAGCCAATTTCAACATTTGGAATTCGAGGTAGAAAAAAAAATGCCAATATTATAATGTTTGTCTGATAGAAGAGTTGAGACATAAGAACTACAATTCATTAAAATATTGTGATTAAAGATTTTCAAGGCCAGGACTGAGCATTTGATATTAATACCTACTGGAAAGAATTATAAGCTACAAAAAAATCTGAGTTCCAGTTTCGTACTTAGCGATAACTAGCTTATTTACCTTGGGTAGTCATAGTTGCTCATCTGAAAAATAAAATACAAATCCCTGGTCTAATTCCTTGGATTTTGGTAGGATACAAATGACATAGTTTGATCTTTCTGCATCTTGCATTTGAAACACTACAGAATTTTAGAGCCAAATGAACCTGAAAGATCAATCTATCCCATCCCAATTCAACCCAGTTGATATTTTTATTCTTGATTTCACAAAGATGTTACTGCTTAATAGTTGCTTTTAATGTAAAATTAACTCAGCAAGACCACTTCCCATGAATACTGCATGATTGAGAATTTTTTGAAAAAGTAGATAATTAAGATGAATTATTTATAGCAGACTTCAAGGGTAAGAAGTGATGGGAAAATCATGTTATATGCTTTCAAGTTTGCTTTCCTGAAGCAAAAGGAAACTGCTATAAAAGTCAAGAAACTACAACACCTACTGTTAATATATATAATCAACCCTGGGGTCTTTTTATAGGGCTTAAACTTGTGCAAGCAGTGTAAGATCCTCTGTAAGACTTTATGTGTCTCACACGTATATGGAGACAGAATCACATAATTTGGCTAAGAATTTCGACTTTTGCAGCTTTCACTGAGTGGGATCAGATTCTGTTCCTGAGAAAAGGGTGCCTCTGAAATGCCTAATCTGGCATTTGTCACAGAAGAATAATACTCAACCTTCTGCTGTCTTAGTGCTAACTCAGCTCAGGACCTTGAGATAAAGCAATGATTATAAAGCAGTGATTATAAATTTGCAATATAGGTGCCATAAATGTGAAGAATTATGATTTATAATTGATTAAATTTGTGGTTTTTAGAACTGTTCATGAAAATTAAAACTGGAAAAAATGATGGGTATATATAAAACAAGTCCTCATTAAAATAACTTAGGTGATCAAGATTTAATTTAATTTAATTTATTTTTAATCAATTTTTTTCAGCTTTACTGAGCTACAGTTGACAAATAAAATAGTAAGATATTTAAAGTGTCATCATGGTGATTTGATATACATATATATTGTGAAAGGCTCCCCACCGTCTAGTTAATTAACACATCCATCACCGCACATATTTACCTTATTTTTTGTTGGTGAGAACATTTAAGTTTAGATGATCCAGATTTTAAATGGCAAGGATGCAATGAATTAAAAATATGGTTTCCAATAAAATGAATGCCTTATCAAATATATAATTTATATTTATATACTAAGTATATTAATACAGCAGTTCATAATAGATAAAAGAAAACAGAAATATCAACTGGAACAAAAATTTTAAACAAATTTAAGGATGTGTGTTTTGCGTTTTCTTACCACCCATGTCAAGTTAAAACTAAGACAAAAGGTTGCTGCTCCTGCCTTTTTTGCCATCTTGGCTTTTCTCCCGTTTTGAGCAGAAACTGGAAATATTGGCTACCTTTGGGATCAGTTTTTATTATTCCTTTTGGCCTCAACCTCATACCCTCTTGATTGACTGGAGTTTGCATTGTCTCTGTACCTACTGACCTCTGCCTCTGTTGGGCGGCATGGGTACGTTTGCTGACAATGAAATGAGATCAAAATCAAAATCAAGGCTTCTAGAATTAAGCATATATAAGGTATTTTAAGTAATTAAACAAGACAGCTTTCTCAAGATTATCTGTTCTGTTTGAGATTTAGTAGTTGTCCAAAATCTGAAAATATATTGCCTTAAAAGAATGTCCCACCATTAATGAATTTAGTAGCTGTGCTGCCAAAACAGAAACTAGAATGCAGAAAGTGTTCAATAAATATTGGTGAGGAGATGGTCTTGTGCAAGATGTTTCACTTAGGTGAGCCTCAGTTTCTCTCCTTCACATTGGCATTTGACTGTCCTTGTGAACAAATGACAATATGTATTAAAGTATTTAGAAACATAACATACTATATGTTTCAAAAATTGTTTTTACTGTTGTTACTTTCAATTCATGGGAGGAAAAAGGTTGGTACTATAGTTTCTAATGAATTTTCTCCCTGCTGCAGTGAAAATGTTCTGGACTTTCAAAAACAATCCTGATTTCACATAGTCTGTCCTGTGGTTTGATCACAGAAACCATTAAAATATCTTAAAAGTGGAAACTATATCTCCTGTCTGTCCCATAGCTGGCCCACCAGTCCTCTGTTGGATAATGTTCTCATTTGGAAAATACGGTCATAGGAGTCTAGCTCATAGTAATGGCAGTATTCACATAAAACCCTAAGAAAAATATTGGTGATAGTTTAGGCAAGATTTTTTTCAGGCTGTGTTTTCTTTTTATATTTTTAATATTAGTATTTTGAGTAGAGAAAGATTTTTAATAAGCATTAACTATGAAGATAATCTGTTTCAGAGAAATATGACCAAGATCTCTAAGGATCCTGCCACAAGGGTCACTGGCAGAGGAGACCCTGGGGTCCTGGCGATCCTTCCTGCACTTACATCTGGACACGACGCTCAACCCTTGGCCGTGCAAGAAGCAGAAGCAGAAGCTGGTAATGGGATTTTGTTCCTACTGTTCTTTGCATTATCCATAATCCCAGTTCCAGAGGGTTGTTTTGAGGATAAAAGGAAATCAAAGACGTGCAGTTTTCATGAATGAACAAATGTGTGATATTACTCCTAAGTAATGTGTGTCCTCCCCCCAGGTTTCATTTTGTATTAGAAGACAGGGTTGCTTTAGGCCTTCTTGTTTCCTATCTTTTCATGGTCTTCCCTCCATTCAAAAGTGACTCTTATTATGAGGAGAATAATGAGAATTTTAGTAGAGAAGTCATGTTTTTTATTTCCTGGCTTTGATGAGAAAGGGTTACACATAAGAGAATTGCCAAATCACTGAGACCTTTCCATTCAATTTATTGAAGCTTATTTCAACTATTTTTAATAGAAATCTTTCTGAAGTGTATTAAGTGTTTTCTGATGTATTCGTGGGTTTCTTTAGATTGGGGGGCAATGTTTTTATCTCTTCCTCTCCACCAACTGTCAAAGTGAATGGCACATAGTTTGTGTTCCTTGAATATTTGATGAATTAATAATTTAACTTTTACTTTGTGACTTAGAGCTGTCTCTTCAAAAAGAATTGCACTGTGCTACAGCCCCTTGAGGTGTTCAGAGCTCGCTGAGGAATATGTGCCAAACAAATTTTATACATTTATACCTCCTGACAGTTTTGAATCTTTTTATCATTTGGAGATAATTTCAAGCTTACAAAAAAGTTGCAAAAATAAAAATAGTTGCAAAGAACACTCACATTCCCTTTACCTAGATACACTTATTGATAACATTTTATTCCATTTGTGCTCCTCTGTGTGTATGTGTCTCTGAACATTTCATTTTTTCCTGAACCACTTGAGGATAAGTTATATACACATTATTCCTTTTTACCCCAAAATACTTCAGTGTATATTTTCCCAAAATAAGGATTTTTCTTGTATACCTTAGTACAGTAAATTTAACATTAGATGAAAATGTGTTATACAATTATATCAGTCTACTCTTTGTATTCTAATTTTGTCAATTGACCCAATAACATCTTTACAGCATTTTTTTCCCCACAGTACAGCAATCTATCTGGGGTCAGGTGTTATGTTTGTTTGTTTGTTTATTTATTAACATCTTTATTGGAGTATAATTGCTTTACAATGGTGTGTTAGTTTCTGCTTTATAAAAGTGAATCAGGGGCTTCCCTGGTGGCGCAGTGGTTGAGAGTCCGCCTGCCGATGCAGGGGACACGGGTTCGTGCCCTGGTCTGGGAAGATCCCACATGCCGCAGAGCGGCTGGGCCCATGAGCCATGGCCGCTGAGCCTGCGCGTCCGGAGCCTGTGCTCCGCAAGGGGAGAGGCCACAACAGTGAGAGGCCCGCCTACCGCAAAAAAAAAAAAAAAAAAAAAAAAAAAAAAAGTGAATCAGCTATACATATACAAGTGTTATGTTTAGATGTCATGTCTCTTTAACCTCCTTTAATCTAGGATATTCCTCTCTTTGCCTTTTATGACATTGATGTTTTCGAGAGACATATTCTTCGCTCTCCCCAACACCTGTCAACCCCTGGCTTTTAATAAAACCTTTTCCTTGTTTTGGGTTTATCTGATATTTCTTCATGATTTTGATTCGAGTTGTTTTCTTAGCTAGAACACTGCATAGGTGACGTGCTATCATATCTGGAGGTATGCAATGTCTGTTTGTCTTTTATTGGTGAGGTTCATTTGAGCGCCTGGTCAAGGTGTTATCCAGTTTCTTCACTGTATAAGTACTGTGTTTTTACCCCATCACAACTATTAAGCAATCTGTGGGGAGACACTTTCAAGACCATAAAAATGTCCTTCTCCTCATTAAAACTTTCCGTTATGCTTAGCAGTCATTGCTGAATCTTATCTGATCCAGTCTTTACTCTGGCAGTTGCAAAAATTTTAATTTTTTCACCTCCAGACCTCCTTTTACTTTTACCATTTGGCACTTGGTATGTTGTTATCATTGAGAATCCTCCTCTCTAGTTTGCTTGTGTAGTTACTACCTGTTTGTTTATTTTTCTATTTATCTGTCCGTCTACCTATCTACCAACTTACCTACCTATCCATCTATCCATCCATTTATCCCATTATCGTAGGATTATTGGTGTGACTCAAATTCCTACTTTTTCAATGTTTTATAATTCATTACTATACTTAATTAGTGTTCAAATTGTCCCAGATTCAGCTAATGGAGCCCCTTCAAACTGGCTCCTGTGTCCTTGTGACATGCCTGTGTTTCTGAGTAATTTCTTAATTTCTGGCATAGCAAAATATTCTAGTCTCATCTTGTATATACCCTAAGTACTGGAGTCAGCCATTTCTTGAAGATCCCTGGTTCCTTTTAGTGGGGAATTGTATTCAATACTACGATCTGAGCATTGGGTTTCATGGCAATTTTTAAAACAGATGGTATTATTCAATTTTACGTATTAGAGAACTAAGTCTCAAGACAGGTTAAGTAATACAACAGCTGGTAAATAGTGGAAACAGTATTTAAATTCAGGTCTCTCTCTTAAGCATCATGCTCTTTTCAGTTACACTGTAGCCTTTAGTCATGTCATCTGGTTTCCTTTCCTTCCTTCCTTCCTTCCTTCCTTCCTTCCTTCCTTTTTTTAGTCTAAATTGATATAAAAGTTTGCTATCATTTAATTTTTGCAGATGAGAAAAAGATCCTTGAAATTAAAGATTCATGCAGTGGACACTGCTTCCAAGAACTTGAAAAGGCAAAGCAGAAATGTCAAGACCTGGAAAGAAAACTGAAGAAATACTATAGGCATCTTCAGCATTTGGAAAGGAAGCACAAAGCTGTAGTGGAAAAAATCAGAGGTTAGCATTTAAGGTAGCACTGCTACCAGTATAAATCTCTTTGATCCTTTTGAAATGTTCAAATGTGACATTGTAGTTAATGTAGGCGCTGATTCTCTTTGGGGATTATTATAAACTAATTTGGACCTTATTTTTACTAGCCAAATTATTATTATTGAACTCAAGAGGAAAATTGGAGCTCTGATTAAAAGGTCACATTCCTTCTTTTTTTGATTGAATAGCTTCTGAGTGCTCAGTATGTGTCAAGCAGCATTGTAGGCACTGGGGATACAACAATGAAGACATCAGACAAAATTCCACTTTTGATGCAGATGCACAGGACTCTGTTCTCTGCCTTCAAGAAGCTTACCATTAAGTGAGGAGAACTGAAAATAGATTAATAAATAATTTCAGTTCTGAGTATCTGGCAGTGTGTTCACATAAACCTGGAAGAAAGGATGTTAATTAACTCTTCCTCCTATTAAAGTTAAGGAAGGCTTGACTAAGCCTTGAAAGATGAAGGTGTTTGCCAAAGAGAACAGCATTCTAGGCAGCGGGAGAAGTTAAGACCCAAGGCATATGGGTCTGATCTGGCCTCCTTTCCGTCCATTCTTCACAACAGTGTCAGGAAATTATCTAAGAGGGATATCTTCTGCCATTTCCTATTGCCCTTTTGAAGAAGGGAGGCTATTGGGCTCATGAGGCTGCTCCCTCTTACCTTTCACTGTTGACTTGTATCCTGTGCTTTATATTCTTTACATTTGAAATATTTCAGATGCTTGAGCTGGTCAGGGATTTTCTTCTACTGCTGGAGCTTGAATACAATATTATCATGCTGTCCTACACTTTCCCCTCTCATTCTCGTTTTGGTCTAACTCTTCCTCATCCTTTAGGATTCAACTGAGAAGATACCTTATCTGCAGAGCCTTGATTTTCCCCAGTCTGGGTTAGACGGACCGCTCCTATGAGGCCCCAGAGCACTTGGCTCTTCCTCAATTAA
Source organism: Hyperoodon ampullatus (assembly GCF_949752795.1). NCBI lineage: Eukaryota > Metazoa > Chordata > Mammalia > Artiodactyla > Ziphiidae > Hyperoodon > Hyperoodon ampullatus. The sequence continues at coordinate 88,662,008 of NC_136916.1, forward strand.
CATTCTGCATTTCACTTTTTGGTTACTTGCCCACTATCTTTTTTAACCTATAAATTTCTTGAGAATAAGGAATTATCTTTGTTCTTCCTTATAGTCATGGTGCCCATTACATACCAGACAGTAATAAATGCTTGAATGAATGAAGAACTGAATGCAAGGGTCTCAAATAATGTGTCATCCAGAAAAGACCAGACAGATAGGTTCACTCTTTTTTTCTACATTCACCTCTGTCGCTTGCCTGGACAACAGTCATCTCTTTCTGCTTCCAGTCTCGCCTCTCCAATCCATTTTCCATCAGGCAGCTAGAGCGACCTTTTTTTTTGTCTTCTGGTGTCTGATTTATTCTGAGTGTGCACAATTAGTGTTGCTTTATTTCAGTTTCTGGTTTACTATTTGACACGCAGTTTAGATACAGGCTCTGTTAATGACATACTTCCTGAATCAACCTTTTTGGGATATTATTATTATTACAATTATTAGGATATTTTCTATTCAAAAAACAAAACTGAAGACAACAGTTTAAAATCCCCAACGACATTCTAGATGCATAAGTAATACATAAAGATTCTACCAGTTGGAGAATTTCTGAAGGAATAGAGCGACCTTTTAAAAAAGTAAATTGGATCGTCACACTGTCTTGTTTTCAAGCCTTCAGTGACTTGTCTGGCTCTCGGTATGAAATACAAACACTTCAACATAGAGTTTAAGAAGCCCTTCATGATCCCACATCTGCCAGCCCCTCAGCCTCGTTCCCTGCCACTGCCCCTGCCCAGCCCTCTTATTCTCTAACAGAGCTGTGACAGGGGTTTCATTGTCTCTTTTCTCCGAGTCTCTTTGCATCTCTTCCTTTACCCCACCATCTGTCTTCCCATCGGGTCACATTGCCTGGCTAACCCTACTCATCAAAGCCCTGGCTCATGCCTTCCTCAGAGAGGCTTTCCTAACTACCCCAGACTTGGTCAGGTTCCTCCGTTAGACATTCCCCACAGCTCCTATGAGTTTTACAACATTCATGTGCTTGCCATGATTTATTGTCTCTATTCTCCTTTGGAGTGTGATGGTGACAAGGATGAAATCCTGCCCTAGCACTTAGCACAGTACCTGGCATCATAGCACACTCGGTCAATCTTGTTGCCCAAGAGCAGCCACCTACTCCCACCTACCGTTTGCTCAGTCTGCTAGACATAGATGATAATTACTTTAAGGCAAGAAAGGGTTTTAGGAATTTTGAGATACAAAACAACACAGTTCCCATGGTGATTGCTTAGGTCTTTAATAGAGGCCAGAGAGTAAGTGAGAGTAAATTTGTCCAACTGTGGATGTAGATACAGTGTGGCTGTTGTAAATTAGATGAAAATCAAGAAAATCTGTTTTACATAATAAAATGACAAGGGCAATTGGATGTGATTATTCTTTATAAATAATAATATTTAGCACCATACATTGTGATCATACAGTAGTTATTCTACATAGTGCTTTTTGAGGCTGATAACTTCTATAATTCGTGGACTTAGAAATAATCCAACAAAGTTGATAGTTAGCTCAAAACAACAGGCTGATAAAAGGGGTCAGGGTCAGAATTTAAGTCATTTTATAGTTTGATTTCAGTGTTTGTCTCAATGGAAATCTATTAGTTGGTAATATTTTTGTTATTGTGGTTGTTTTTTGTTTCTTAAGTTTCATTTTCCACTGTCATGGTAGCATTTATTGAAAAGTGATGGAGTAAGAGTGAGTGGTTTAGAAATATACAAGCTATATCCATCACTGGGGGAACAGATTGATTCATTCCCCAACTTATAGGGTGTGTTGAAAGGGTGGCATAGCAGGAAATACGGGGGTGCCATGTTCATAGGTATTAAATATTGATATTGCCAGGCCTTGTATAAGGTGCTGTGCACTTACTATATTATTTCCATTATAATCTTCAAGGTAGGTGATACTATCCCCACTTTACATATGAAAAAACTCAGGTTCAGAAAGATTAAGTAATTTGCCTAAGCTCATCCAGCTGGTTAGAAGAAAAGCTAGGATTTAAACCTGTGTCTCTCTGACTCTGAAATTCATGCTTTGTTCTCTGTAGCACATGGACTCCATCAGTCTCCTCATCTTCTCTCTAAAAGTTCAAAGAATTGAACATATTACATTATTTCTGAAAATGGCACCTACTTAAGCTTAATATTTTTTTAATTTTGTATTGAGGTACTTGTTCAATGATCATTTATATGAGCATAGACTGTATACCAGGGTCCATGAGGGACATGGAATTAGGAAACCTACTATGTTTCTAAATAAAGCCTTTAGTCTAACTGGAAAAAAAAACACATGCATATAAAACAATTGGAAATTTATTCCAGGACAGTGTGTAACCCAGAACAAGATGAAAATGGAATATAGATTTAAAGTGCTGAGAAAATAGAACAGGGAGTGGTCAGATTAGGGTTTATCAGGGAATGAATGACACAGGGAGCAAATGGAAAATTTTCAGTCTCCTTTGTAGAAATTTGTGCTGGTAATTTAAGGGAAAGACTGAGAGAAAAAGAGATTAATTGACCAATATACTATAAACTTTCTTTTTTAGAAGAGAATAGTAAAGTTGTTGAAGAATTATTAGAAGAAAACAATGACCTGAAGAATAAATTGGAAGAACTGAGAACACTTTGTAAAACACTACCACCAAGGTAGGCTTTTACTATTACAAAGAAATCATTTATTTCTGAGTATCTTTGCTTTTTTTTTTTAATATCAGTCGTATCAATAATATCATACCAAGAATATCAGTCACTTTTATTGTTACATAGCAAAAGTATAAAAAAGAAGAAAATCTTCTAAAACCCTGTCCCCAGAAGATATCTTTTATTTAGTATATGTGCTGCTGAAGCGAGCACTTTACTCTTTATTTAAGCCCTTTTATACACACACATGTGCACATGTTTTAAAAATTGAGATTATCGTATAAGCTATTTTGTAACCTTTTGTTCCTCCGTGTCATTGGATATACTCCTATAATGTGCTTTTCAATAGCTGCATAGATTTTCATCATGTGGATTTATCATGATTTATTTAAGTAACTATAACACAAATTGTTGGCATTTTTCTCCTAAATAATTATAATAAAGATCCTCATATGTGAATTTTTTAGCACATCTTAGCTTATTTTATTGGAATATATATATATATTTTTTTCAAGTTTCGTTTTTCACTTAAAATCTCTGTTTTTGCAATCTTTGGTTTGTTTTTAGGTCACTGTCAGAAGGGGACTTTGAACATTCTTGCCTGCTGTGCAATGGGGTGGCCTTGGAAGAACTTCGTGGGCAGTACATTAAAGCTGCAAAAAAAATTAAGCGTAAGTCCCTAAAGAGATTTCCAAGATTTTAAGGTGGTTTGGGTCTTTTTTGTAACTAGCAGTAGTAATTTTGGGGAATTTTCTGAACTACCTTGTTCTTACCTGCTTTTAGAAGAGATCACTGATAGCTTTTCTAAATTATGTAGATGATTTTACCCAAGTAAATTTGGAGTTTGCCCCCCAAATTTTGGAAGTGGCTCAAGGATAGAGGTATTTTTATATTGTTAATTATCCTGGGTTTTTTGGGGGGACACTAATATATATATTTTTAAAGTATAATTGACATATACCACTATATTAGTTTCAGGTGTATAACAACGGTTTGATATTTGTATGTGATCACCACGATGTCTACTTTCCCCATCACCATACAAAGTTACAAAATATACAATACAGTAGTAGTTCCACCTTATCTGAGGATTTGCTTTTGTGGTTTCGGTTATCTGTGGTCAACTGCAGTCTGAAAACATTGCGTGGAAAATTCCAGAAATAAATAGTTAATAAGTGTTAAACTACGGGCCATTCTGAGTGGCATGATGAAATCTCATGGCATCCTGCTACATCTGCCTCCAGACATGAATCATCTCTTTGCCCAGCATATCCTGCCTGTTAGTCAATTAGTAGCCACCTTGATTACCAGATCCACTGTATCACAGTGCTTGTGTTCGTCACCCTTCTTTTACTTAATAAAGCCCTCAAAGTACAAGAGTAGTGATGCTGACAGTTCATCTATGCCAAAAAGAAGCCGTAAAGTGCTTCCTTTAAGTGAAAAATTGAAAGTTCTTGACTTAATAAGGAAAGAAAAAAAGAATCATATGGTGAGGTTGCTGATCTACAGTAAGAACAAATCTTCTATCCGAGAAATTGTGAAGAAAGAAAAAAAAAGTGTATGCTAGTTTTGCTGTCACACATCAAACTGCAAAAGTTATGGGCACAGTGAATGATTAGTGCTTAGTTAAAATGGAAAAGACATTAAATATGTACAATAAGATATTTTGAGAGAGATTACATTCAAATAACTGTTAAAATATATTGTTAAAATTGCTCTATTTTATTATTAATTATTGTTAATCTCTTACTGTGCTTAATTTATAAATTAAATGTTATGACAGGTATGTATGTATAGGAAAAAATGTAGTATATTTAGGGTTCAGTACATGGTTTCAGGCATCCGTTAGGGGTCTTGGAATGTATCCCCTGCGGAAAAGTGGGGACTACTGTACAATATTATTCACTATAGTCACCGTGCTGTACATTACATCCCCATGACTTATTTATGATTGGAAATTTGTACCTATTGACCCTCTTCTCCCATTTTGCCCACCCTCCAACCCTCTCCCCTCTGGCAACCACCAGTCTGTTCTCTATTTGCTTTGTTTTTTTAGATTCCACATATAAGTGAAATCATACAATATTTGTCTTTCTCTGTCTGACAGTTCACTTAGCATAATGCCCTCAAGATCCACCCAGGTTGTCACAAATGGCAAGCAATTTCTTTCTTTTTTATGGCCAAGTAGTATCATTGTATGTATGTACCACATCTTCTTTATCCATTCATCCGTTGATGGACACTTAAGTTGTTTGGCTATTTTGGCTATTGTAAATGATGCTGCAGTGAACATAGGCACACGTGTATCTTTTCGAATTAGTGTTTTCATTTTCTTTTGGTAAATATCCAGAAGTGAAATTGCTGGATCATATAGTAGTACTATTTTTCTTTTTTTGAGGAATCTCCATATTGTTTTCCATAGTGGCTGTACCAATTTGCATTCCCATCAACAATGCATAGGGTTTCCCTTTTCTCCACATGCTCACTAACACTTCTTGGTCTTTTTGATGGTAGCCACTCTAACAGGTATGAGGTGATACCTCATTGTGATTTTGGTTTGCATTTCCCTGATGATTAGTGATGTTGAGCATCTTTTCATATACTTGTTGTCCATATCTATGTTTTCTTTGGAAACCTGTCTATTCAGATCTTCTGCCCATTCTTAATCAGATTGATTGTTTTTTGTTGTTATTGAGTTGTATGAGTTCTTTGTATATTTTGGAAAATTAATCCTTATTGGATATATGATTTGCAAATATCTTCTTCCATTTAATAGGTTGCCTTTTTTATTTTGTTGATGGTTTCCTTTGCTCTGCGGAGCATTTCAGTTTGATGTAGTCCCACTTGTTTATTTTTGCATATATTGCCACTGCTTTTGGAGTTAGATCCAAAAAAATATCACTAAGAGCAATGTCAGTGAGCTTACTGCCAATGTTTTCTTCTAGGAGTTTTATAGTTTCTGGTCTTGCAATCAAGTCCTTAATCCATTTTGAGTTGATTTTGTTTATGGTATAAAGAAAGTAGTCCAGTCTGATTCTTTTGCATGTGGCTGCCCAGTTTTCCCATCACAATTTTTTGAAGAGATTGTCCTTTCCCCATTGTATATTCTTGCCTCCTTTGTTGTAAATTAATTGACCATGTGTGAGTGGGTTTATTTCTGGGCTCCGTATATTGTTTCATTGATCTGTTTGTCTGTGATGTCAATACCAAACTGCTTTAATTACTATAGCTTTGTATTGTAGTTTGAAACCAGGAAGCATGATGCCTCCAGCCTTGTTGTTCTTTTTCCAGATTGTTTTGGCTATTTGGGATCTTTTGTAGTTCCACACAAATTTTAGGAATTTGCTAAGCTACTCCAGCTTTCTTTTGGTTTCCATTTGCATGAAACATTTTTCCATCCCTTCCCTTTTAGCCTGTATATGTCCTTACATCTGAAGTAAGTCTCTTTAACATTTCTTGTATTTCCTATTTTTCTGTTGAAGTTCTCTCTGTGTTCATTCATTCTTACTGGTGAGCGTCTTTATGACCATTACTTTGAACTCTTTATCAGGTAAGTTACTTATATCCCTTTCATTAAGGTTTTTTTCTGGGGTTTTGTCTGGTTCTTTCATTTGGAACATATTTCTCTGTTTCTTCATTTTGCTTGACTCTCTATGTGTTTATTTCTATGTATTAGGCAAAACAGCTACCTCTCCCAGTCTTGAAGGAGTGGTCACAGGAAAACTGGGGTGTGTTTCAGGCTGCTGTCTGTGCAGTGTCCTGGGGGTTGTAGCTTGCCAAGAATTATCTCTCCAGTTGTTTCAGTCCTGCGGGGTCCAGAAATGCAAGCCCTCTAGCCACCAGAGCCAGGTGTTCAAGGGGTGTCCCTTGTGTGAACTGTGCACACCTGCTGGGTTTGGTGTGGTGGGGCTGCAGTGGAACACCAGGCTGGGTTTGGCACGGTGGGGCCACCATGGAGCCCAAGGGTGGGGCAAATGGCTCTAGCAAGGTAGAGGAAGAGTGTAAAAATGGCGCAAAGGCCAGTACTAGTAAGGTAGAAGAGTACAAAAATGACTCCCGCCAGCACCTCTGTTCCCTGGGAGAGTTCTAACAGATTCTGCCCTTCTGGCAGATGCTTTAAGATCAGCAAGTACATCTCCTTAGCATAAGGTCTAGGCATTTTTAATGCTGCTGTTTTTGCACTGGGTTCCTGAGTTGAGTGAGTCTGTGTGTGAGTCCTGTAGGAGTGGAATCTCAGGTTCCTACAGCACTTTGTGTCTCCTGGACGTAAGCCCCATTTGTTTTCAAAGCCAGGTGTTTTGGGGGCTCATCTCTCTGGAGCAGGTCCTAAGGGTTGGGGCACCTGATGTGGGGCTCAAACCCCTTGCTCCTCAGGGAGAAGCTTTGTTTTTGTGATATTCCTGCTGATTGTGGGATGTCATGCCAAGGGTGAAGGTTTTGGCAAGATTGTGTCTCTGCATCTCCTACTCACCTTGATCTGTCCCCTTTATCCTTTGTGTGGGGTGGCTCTTGGGCTAGTTCTCAGGTCTTTTTCAGAGACAGTTGTTCCATATGTAGCTGTAGATTTGGTGTGTCCATGGGAGGATGTGAGTTCAGGATTTCCTGTACCGCCATCTTGAACTGCTTCCAAGATTTTTCTTCTTGAACACTAATATTAAACTAAACATTTCATAATCTTACAACTTAAATAACTACTACCAAAGAAAATGTCATATGAGTTTAAATGAGCAATTACTACTTTCTTCCATCAACTTTTAAGGACCATGAAAAATGGATGTAATTAGGAATTATTCTGTTGTCTCTATTATTTTCATAATGGATTATGTCATAGATGTAAATTTGTTTACCAAGTCCTCTAGTACTAGGTGGTGCCGCATATCCTGCAGAACATTTCTGTGGTTTATGTTTTCCCAGTAGAATACCTCCTGGTTTTTAATTGCAATATTGCATAGTTGGTATGTATGTCCCAGAACAATACCAGTGTTTATGTACAAGAAATGTACATTTACCTCCTAAAATTGCATTCATTTTAAACAGAATGAGTGGGAAAGGTCTCAAGTTCCAAATATAATTGGTAGATCATCAGAATCATGGTGGAGATGTTTTGAAAAGCCCACTCAGTATCAGTATAGAGAATGTGCTTCTTAGCTGTTGCTGGTGCTAACAGAGTCCATATTACTATAAAGAAATTTACTTTTTGTTAACAATTATAGTGATTGGAAAGTGAAATTTTAAGCTTTTCTTTTTCATCCTAACATGATAACTTGTTGTGTATTTATGTGTATTGTTTTACATTTTAGAAGTTGGTTGGAAGTTTTGTTTTGACATGTACTCCATCAAAATTTTTCCCACTTGAAGTAATGAAAAATAGCCTTCCACTTAGCATTTTTGCATAGAATGTGTAATTTTCAGGAAGAGCTTACTGATATTGAGGGAGATTCCTTTATGAGTTGGAATCCTTAACATAATAGGGATGATAATATTCTAGAGGTAGGATGTAGTCCTGGATTTAGGACAAAATGTTAACCTTAAATAGTGGTAGTTCCAATCAGAGCACACTGAGTTAAACATAAAAGGAAGACTTGAAAGCTGTGAACTATTTTTAAATGTAAATTTCAGGAGGCATCATAAGTCTCATCTCTCTCCCTGCAATAGCATTTTGTACATATCTCTCATGGATTGTAGTATTATATTTAGTTGGATACTCATAAGTGCTGCCAAAAGAATTGAATAAGTAATGAAACATGGATTTTCAGAGCACAAGTAAACAGAAGAATATGAATCCAGCTCATATTACCTCCTTTCTCTCTTTCTTTGTCTGCTTCTCTCTTCCTTTCTGCCTTACCCTTTCTGTATATTTCTTTTTTCTCTTGTCTTAACTAGACATAATATGTAATTGAAATGCATAAATTTCTGTGCCTCATATTAATGATAACTGCTTGCTTCAGTGTTTCAAAATATGACAGTTTCCCTGGGGGATATGCCATGTTTCCTTACCAAATATGTCTGTCATCATTGTAAAAGGACTTTTGGATTACTCCTGCTTTGAGTCGACCAAAATGGTGACCGGAAATATTCCATTTTAATGATTGTAGAAAACTATAATGTTTAAACTATACATCCAGTCACTTCATCTCCCAGAAAATTGGTCTTAAGTCTGCCTCTCCTGTTTTGGAAAAACTGCTAATAAACGTGCATTTTGTGGGGATTCCCCCCGCCCCCAGGTGATATGCTTCGTTATGTTCAGGAGAGTAAGGAAAGAGCTGCGGAAATGGTAAAAGCAGAGGTATTGCGAGAATGTCAAGAAACCTCCCGAAAGATGCGCAAATATTATTTGAGTTGCCTCCAACAGATTTTGCAGGATGATGGAAAAGAGGAAGGGTAAGTTCTGTCTGAACAGTGTGTCCTGAGAGTACCAGGACAGCATGTTGTCATTTTCTAAGCATTTTCCTTAGCCACAGAATTAACTGTGTCTACATGATGAGCCATTAAGGATTAAGAGAGGCTTAATGTCTGTGCTGCCCTAAGTGGTGGCAGAGCATATAGGAAAACGAAATCCTGGGGCTAAGGAAACTTATTTTTTCCTTTAAACTGTATTAATTTCATATTCTGGAATTCCCCACAGGGCTGAGAAAAAGATTATGAATGCTGCTAGCAAACTTGTTATGATGGCAAAATTGCTGGAAACACCTATTTCTAATAGATCCCAGAGCAAAACTACACAGTCAGGTATGTCAAAATGAGTTACTTGAAGGATTTTTCTCTCCCTCTTTTTTAGATATTTAATATCTTTAGTATGAGAGTAGAGAATGTAAGGAGTGAGAGCTGAGTTATCCAATTGTGTGCATGTTTTACTTAAACTGGAAACTTACAAAAAAAGTGTAGTTTCCAGTTCAAGTAGGCAGACTGAGCTTACCCACCAGCTTCCTCTTGCTGCTTCCATCCCTAGAAATGATAGAAAAGATTTTAAATGACAGTATAGAAGGAGAAAAAGAAGAAATTATAACTGAGCTTTTAAAAGTTACAACTGATAAATCGGAGGCTGTGAGAAATCCCTGAAAGAAGGCAAACACTATAAACTGAAGATGGAAACCTCAGTTCAAAACTCCCAGAAGATGATAGTTGCAAGTGGGAGCAATATTGAAACTGTTCTATGTGTGAAGGTGGTATGTCCCAGGAGAAGTAGTAAGCCTAGGGGATACCAATGGGGTAATTAGCTGGTGTTCCAGAACAGCTGAAACCAGGTGGGATTGCCCTCTTTATTTCTCCTTATCTTTCTTCCTGAACCTCAGATTGGGCTAGGTAAGAGCAACAGGAACAGAGAGTCTGGGAACTGGGCAGTGCTCTAGGTGGCTAGCCACACCAAGGGGGAACTGAGAGCTCAAATGCCCAGAGTACCAGGTATCAGGTCTTTCTACCCTGCTGCTCATTCCTTCCCACTCCACTTCCAACTCCTTTAAACAAGCAGCAGATACTGTACTCAGGACATCTGAAAGATAAGCATTCAACCAAGAATTACCACATATTTATAGAAAGCCAGCACCATGAAGAAAGATACCAAACTCAAAATAAGACAAAGCAAAAAAAAAAAAAAAAAAAAAAAAAATCCACAACAGAACTTATACCTAAAGAGAGAGAATTACTAGAACAAACAACAGGACCTGAGAATGTTAGAAAAATACAGTATTCTCAGAAAGATGTAGGAGGATATTATAGAGGAAACTAACAATATGCTAAGATTTATACTATTTTCAAGGAGAAGATGTAGATACTGATAACTCTAGAGATTGCTAGAAAAATACAAGTTTGTGTATAAAAATTTAAGGCTAACAGAGAAATAGAATATATGATTTTCAAAGTAGTAGGGGTAAAACTTGGAAGAAAACGTTTCAATCTAATAATCTAGAAAGAGGAAAAATACATGTAGAAAGCATGGGTAAATAGAAAATAATAGTAGGTTGAAACATCAGTAATCACACTAAATGTGAATTGGTTAATAAACTCACTTATTAAAAGACCACGATTTTCAAACAGTTTTAAATATTCTAGACATATGTTATTCCAGGTAAGAACATTGTCAAAAATTCAAAATAAAGGGCTGGAAAGTGATACACCAAGCAATGCAGTGTTGATATCAGATAAATTATAGAGTTAAATACAATATTAGGTAAATTAGAGTTAGCATTAAACTGACCAAAGTGATAGTTCATAATGATAAAGGAGCAACCTCCCAAGAAGCTATAAATGAATTCTTTCTGTTCATAATAAAATAACTTTAGAATATATGAATCAAAAGCTGATGGAAAAACATGAAAAAAATTAGTGAATTCCCAGTCACACTGGGAGGATTTGAACCTATCTGTGAGGAAATGGGTTTTTTGCACTTCTGGAAAGCTTGAAGCAAAGACTGTTCAGGAATTCCTAAGTTTGATGTTGGTAAACGTTCTTCAAATAAAAGCACAAAGATTATTTGTGTAAATTTTGGAATGGAGATGTGAACCTTGGCTATAAAAGGTCAGTGACGTGTAACAACAAAAGAGTTTTCTAGATTTGGGGCAACTGCAAATAATGAATAATGTCCCCAGCAGAAACAAACCCTTTTCAGAGACTTTAGGGACCGAGATACCCTACTTTGAGATATGATGCCTCTGATTCTATGCTGTGTGGCTGTTCTGCTTCTGATCAGATTTAGTGTCTTAGCTAATTAAATCAGAAATTATTTTAGCTTTGAGAAAAAGAGAGAAAGTGTGTGAGGGGTGTGTGTGTGTGTGTGTGTGTGTGTGTGTGTGTGTGTGTGTCTGTCTGTCTGTCTGTCTGTCTGTCTGTCTGTCTTGGGTCGGATGGGTTCTTCCAGCAAACTTTCTCCATCTGAAGCTCCATATTTGACATCAGAGCAAGACTGGAAATGTTGCAGTTGGCTCTTGAAATGCTGTACCAACTATTACAGAAAGTAATACAGCAGGTGGATAGCAATAATAACATATTAGATTTCATTAACAAAATTATTCAGCTTTATCTAATAGATATATGTAAAAGAATATTTTTAAATGTCCGGCATTGATGTATTTTCTTTGAGAATGATTAAAATATATATGCATCCCTTGGAAATATATAAAAACATAAATTTTTTTCTCCTCTTTCAGTGTTAATTTTCTCCTAATTTTGTTTTCCCCTAATTTTGTGTTCCCTTATATACAATAGTATTGCCTCCGACTTCAGAGATGCTGGCTGGAGTTGAAAAATCAAAAAGAAATGATGTGAATCAGAATATATCGTGTCACAGTGAAAGCAAATCAAACAGAATAAAAACTATCCCCAGAAGTATGTGTGACCAAGTTCCTAAGAGGAGGGCTGCCTGTAACTTACGAAGGCGATTAGAGGACACAGAGCATGGGGACAGAAAGCACGAGCGTTCCAAAGAGTCACATCCAGACTTTCAGTTCGGGGATAACAGTCACAGACACCTAGACATTTTGCCAAGGAATGTTTCTCCTGAGTTTGTTCCTTGCGAAGGTGAAAAAGGCTTTGGTTTGCACAAGAAGATAGACCTCCTCGGTGATACTGGCTCTAAATCACTCCAGCACTCAACTGCACGCCCCTTTCTCGGATCCTTCGGAAATAAACCCTCACCTAGATATACCCCTCGTCTTTCTGAATCCGAATCCACGCATATAACTTTCCGAAGTCCTAATGAAAGACTTGGTTTAAAAGCATACAAGAGTAATCCACAAATGGCAAGTGAAAATGCTGCACCTGAGAAAAGTCAAAGTTTGGGTGTTAAGGAAACTCCAGTAGAGGATGGAGGGGACCTCAGTGACTCTGTAGGCTGGCATTCCAACAGTGCCGCTCTACCCTGCAACAGTCATGAAGTGTCATTTTTGCATGATAGGCCACAAGAAACTCTGGATATGCTCGATGAATCTGTTAATTTCAAACAGTTTTCAGCAGCAAGTTTTCCTTTAGATTCAGAGAAAAGCAGTATGATTCATCAACCTATGAAATGTCAGAGTGGTCATGCTCCGGACCTGTCAGAAGAAACCACGTATTCCCCACCAGGGAAGATCAGCATGACTCTTGGACACCCGCCTCATCATAAGGCTGATACATTAAAGTCAGATTTCAAAAAACTGAGCAGTACAGTACCATCTGCAGTGTGTCCACAGCCTTCAAGAAAATTAATTGCTCCTCTGTCTAACCAACAAGATAGTGGCTTTGATAGCCCACTTGTCAATCTAGACTAACTGTTATACAGCATTTAAGAAGAATCATTAATATATTGATAAGAAAACTGGAATGGAAGACTTCATACTGAAAAATATTTGTGGGTTCTGCATATTTTGAGATGTTTTAATAACATCTGACTATCATATGAGTAAAGTATTCTCATAAAATTACTTGAGATATTAAGGTTTCCTTAGTCTTCTAAAGGGCTAATCGTGTATGTGTCATCTGCTTCTGTGTGGTGCTTGTATCTGGTTGCTAAACCACCTATTTTTATACTTATAAATTAGCTCTCTGTGCAGTGTTAAATTATTTAAATAAACTTGCATATGGTCTGTAGAATTGTTATGAATTATTTTTAAATTCATAATGTAGAAATGTTATATTGACATAATTTGAAATTCATCTAGAAAAACATATAAACCTTGATGATTCGTACGTATGATCAGCCAGATTTAATTTTTGAAATTAGCCATGTTGAATGAGGCTATAGATTTACTCTACACATAGTTTTCCTGGAAATCTCTACTCAAGAGTTTGATCCTTGCTTTCAGTTAGTGGAAAAGAAGTATTGCAAGGATTGCCACAAAATACATAGCTGAGTCCTGGCTTCATTATTTCAAATATTAGTCTGAATTTTTTTAGTTGGCATTTACGTTATTTCAAATCTCTTGTGACACCCAGAGACTTTCTTTGTCTCTTTTATGGTTTCATAGTCTTTCCTTCATCTGAAGCATTACTTTCTTTTTTTTTTTTTTTTAGATTCTGCCTACTTTACACTAATGATTGTCGACAAAAATAGTATTGTCTAATACAGTATTTCATGACTTTATTGGGGAATATTTTTGGACTTCACAATGAAAATGGACTAGGTCCAGAGAGGTCAGACATCCAGCAATGCATGGGGCAGTGAAGCGTCTCAGTAAGTTGGTTCCCAACCTAGGAGTCTTTCAAGGTGCCACACCAGTCATTCACATAGATGAAAAATCTGATTATTGTGATCAGACCTTGGAACTTAACTTCATTATGCTTGTGAACACCAAATACTTTTGTATGGTTTTAATAGACACTGACATTTTCAAGAATATAACTGCTGGGAAAATGGACAAAAGATTGCATTTTGTCTTGCTTTGGAATTTGACTGGTTAAATGTTTTGGGAAACTCACATTACAGTGGCAAAGGTCGTTGAAGAATTTAAGTTGCTAACTTAGCGCATTTATATCACTCAGCATTTAGAGCTGTCAGTTCTGGATCTGGTGCTGACTACTTCATTACGTCTTCTAGTCTAGCTGTGTCTGAGCAGTGGCATTTTGAAAGACATGTGATCTTACTCAAAGTTTACTTTCAAATTTCTTTTTTCCTGAAGGTGTAAGTAGGTTATATCATCGTTAAGTTTTGTCTTAAAATGGGTTTACAAAATACTTAATATTAATGAAGGTGTTGGGCTTTATAGAGGCAAACACCACTGTTTTAGAAGGATGATGTAATTACTACTACTACTATAATACTCATAATGACTTTTTCACCAAGACCTTCTCACTTGGGTTACTCTAACAGCAGCCAGACTGGTCCTTCCACTTCTAATTGTATCAATCTCCACACCACCTCCACCCAGCTTTTGAGTACTTTTTCTGAAATGAAAATCAGATCGTGTTACCTCCCTGCTCTCTGGTACTTCATCACCGTCTGGTATTCTTTTTTCTTTTTCTTTTTTAATGTTTGAATTTTACTTATTTATTTTTTCTATACAGCAGGTTCTTATTAGTCATCAATTTTATACACATCAGTGTATACATGTCAATCCCAATCACCCAATTCATCCCACCCCCACCCACCGCCGTTTGACCCCCTAAGTGTCCATACGTTTATTCTCTACATCTGTGTCTCAATTTCTGCCCTACAAACCGGTTCATCTGTAGCATTATTCTAGATTCCACATATATGTGTTAATGTATGGTATTTGTTTTTCTCTTTCTGACTTACTTCACTCTGTATGACAGTCTCTAGATCCATCCACGTCTCAACAAATGACCCAATTTCGTTCCTTTTTATGGCTGAGTAATATTCCATTGTATATATATACCACATCTTCTTTGTCCATTTGTCTGTCGAGGGGCATTTAGGTTGCTTCCATGGCCTGGCTATTGTAAATAGTGCTGCAGTGAACATTGGGGTGCATGTGTCTTTTTTTTTTTTTTTTTTTTTTTTTTTTTTTTTTTTTTTTTTTGCGGTAGGCGGGCCTCTCACTGTTGTGGCCTCTCCCCTTGCGGAGCACAGGCTCCGGAGCACAGGCTCAGTGGCCATGGCTCACGGGCCCAGCCGCTCCTGCGGCATGTGGGATCTTCCCAGACCGGGGCACGAACCCGTGTCCCCTGCATCGGCAGGCGGACTCTCAACCACTGCGCCACCAGGGAAGCCCGCATGTGTCTTTTTGAATTATGGTTTTCTCTGGATATATGCCCAGTAATGGGATTGCTGGATCATATGGTAATTCTGTTTTTAGTTTTTTAAGGAACCTCCATACTGTTCTCCATAGCGGCTGTATCAATTTACATTCCCACCAACAGTGCAAGAGGGTTCCCTTTTCTCCACACCCTCTCCAGCATTTGTTGTTTGTAGATTTTCTGATGATGCCCATTCTAACTGCTGTGAGGTGATACCTCATTGTAGTTTTGATTTGCATTTCTCTAATAATTAGTGATGTTGAGCAGCTTTTCATGTGCTTCTTGGACATCTGTATGTCTTCTTTGGAGAAATGTCTATTTAGATCTTCTGCCCATTTTTGGATTGGGTTGTTTGTTTTTTTTACTGTTGAGCTGCATGAGCTGTTTATATATTTTGGAGATTAATCCTTTGTCTGTTGATTCCTTTACAAATATTTTCTCCCATTCTGAGGGTGGTCTTTTCATCTTGTTTATGGTTTCCTATGCTGTGCAGAAGCTTTGAAGTTTCATTAGGTCCCATTTGTTTATTTTTGTTTTTATTTCCATTATTCTAGGAGGTGGATCAAAAAAGATCTTGCTGTGATTTATGTCAAAGAGTGTTCTTCCTATGTTTTCCTCTAAGAGTTTTATAGTGCCTGGTATTACTTTTAGGTCTCTAATCCATTTTGAGTTCTTTTTTTTTTTTTTTTTTTTTTTTTTTTTTTTTTTTTTTTTTTTTTTTGTGGTACGCGGGCCTCTCACTGTTGTGGCCTCTCCCGTTGCGGAGCACAGGCTCCGGATGCACAGGCTCAGCAGCCATGGCTCACGGGCCCAGCCGCTCCGCGGTATATGGGATCCTCCCAGACCGGGGCACGAACCCGTATCCCCTGCATCGGCAGGCGGACTCTCAACCACTGCGCCACCAGGGAGGCCCTTGAGTTCATTTTTGTGTATGGTGTTAGGGAGTGTTCTAATTTCATTCTTTTGCAAGCAGCTGTCCAGTTTTCTGAGCACCGCTTACTGAAGAGACTGTCTTTTCTCCATTGTATATCCTTGCCTCCTTTGTCATAGATTAGTTGACCATAGGTCCGTGGGTTTCTCTCTGGGCTTTCTATCTTGTTCCATTGATCTATGTTTCTGTTTTTGTGCCAGTACCATATTGTCTTGATTACTGTAGCTTTGTAGTATAGTCTGAAGTCAGAGAGTCTGATTCCTCCAGCTCCGTTTTTTTCCCTCAAGACCGCTTTGGCTATTCGGGGTCTTTTGTGTCTCCATACAAATTTTCAGATGATTTGTTCTAGTTCCGTAAAAAATGCCATTGGTAATTTGATAGGGATTGCATTGAATCTGTAGATTGCTTTGGGCAGTATAGTCATTTTCACAATATTGATTCTTCCAATCCAAGAACACTGTATATCTCTCCATCTGTTCATATCATCTTTTTTTTTTTTACATCTTTATTGGAGTATAATTGCTTTACAATGGTGTGTTAGTTTCTGCTTTATAACAGAGCGAATGAGTTGTACATATGCATATGCTCCCATATCTCCTCCCTCTTGCATCTCCCTCCCTCCCACCCTCCCTATTCTACCCCTCTAGGTGGTCACAAAGCACCGAGCTGATCTCCCTGTACTATGCGGCTGCTTCCCACTAGCTATCTATTTTACGTTTGGTAGTGTGTATATGTCCATGCCACTCTCTCGCTTTGTCACAGCTTACCCTTCCCCCTCCCCATATCCTCAAGTCCATTCTCTAGTAGGTCTGTGTCTTTATTATTGTCTTACCCCTAAGTTCTTCATGACATTTTTTTTCTTAAATTCCATATATGTGTTAGCATACGGTATTTGTCTTTCTCTTTCTGACTTACTTCACTCTCTATGACAGACTCTAGGTCCATCCACCTCATTACAAATAGCTCAATTTCTCTTCTTTTTATGGCTGAGTAATATTCCATTGTATATATGTGCCACATCGTCTTTATCCATTCATCCAATGATGGACACTTAGGTTGTTTCCATCTCCAGGCTATTGTAAATAGAGCTGCAATGAACATTGTGGTACATGACTCTTTTCGAATTATGGTTTTCTCAGGGTATATGCCCAGTAGTGGGATTGCTGGGTCATATGGTAGTTCTATATGTAGTTTTTTAAGGAACCTCCATACTGTTCTCCATAGTGGCTGTACCAATTCACATTCCCACCAGCAGTGCAAGAGGGTTCCCTTTTCTCAACACCCTCTCCAGCATGTATTGTTTCTAGATTTTTTGATGATGGCCATTCTGACTGGTGTGAGATGATATCTCATTGTAGTTTTGATTTGCATTTCTCTAATGATTAATGACGTTGAGCATTCTTTCATGTGTTTGTTGGCAATCTGTATATCTTCTTTGGAGAAATGTCTCTTTAGGTCTTCTGCCCATTTTTGGATTGGATTGTTTGGTTTTTTTTTGTTATTGAGCTGCATGAGCTGCTTGTAAATTTTGGAGATTAATCCTCTGGGGCTTCCCTGGTGGCGTAGTGGTTGAGAGTCCGCCTGCCGATACAGGGGACACGGGTTCGTGCCCCGGTCCGGGAAGATCCCACATGCCGCGGAGCGGCTGGGCCCGTGAGCCATGGCCGCTGAGCCTGCGCGTCCGCAGCCTGTGCTCCGCAACGGGAGAGGCCACAACAGTGAGAGGCCCGCGTAATGCAAAAAAAACAAAACAAAAAAAACAAAACCAAAAACAAATCCTCTGTCAGTTGCTTCATTTGCAAATATTTTCTCCCATTCTGAGGGTTGTCTTTTGGTCTTCTTTATGGTTTCCTTTGCTGTGCAAAAGCTTTTAAGTTTCATTAGGTCCCATTTGTTTATTTTTGTTTTTATTTCCATTTCTCTAGGAGGTGTGTCAAAAAGGATATTGCTGTGATTTATGTCTTAGAGTGTTCTGCCTATGTTTTCCTCTAAGAGTTTGATAGTGTCTGGCCTTACATTTAGGTCTTTAATCCATTTTGAGCTTATTTTTGTGTATGGTGTTAGGGAATGATCTAATCTCATACTTTTACATGTACCTGTCCATGTTCATATCATCTTTAATTTCTTTCAACAGTGTCTTATACTTTTCTGCATACAGGTCTTATTTTATTCTTTTTGTTGCAATGGTAAATGGGAGTGTTTCCATAATTTTTCTTTCAGGTTTGTCATCATTAGTGTATAGGAATGCAGGAGATTTCTGTGCATTGATTTTGTATCCTGCAACTTTACCAGATTCATTGATTAGCTCTAGTAGTTTTCTGGTGGCGTCATTAGGATTCTCTATGTATAGTATCGTGTCCTCTGCAAACAATGACAGTTTTACTTCTTCTTTTCCAATTTGTATTCCTTTTATTTCTTTTTCTTCTCTGATTGCCATGGCTAGGACTTCCAAAACTATGTTGAATAATAGTTGTGAGAGTGACATCCTTGTCTTGTTCCTGATCTTAAAGGAAATGCTTTCAGTTTTTCACCATTGAGAATGATGTTTGCTGCGGGTTTGTCATATATGGCCTTTATTATGTTGAGGTAGGTTCCCTGTATGCCCACTTTCTGGAGAGTTTTTGTCATAAACCAGTGTTGAATTTTGTCAGAAGATTTTTCTGCGTCTATTGAGATGATCATATGGTTTTTATTCTTCAGTTTGTTAATATGGTGTACCACATTGATTAATTTACGTATATTGAAGAATCCTTGCATCCCTGGGATAAATCCCACTTGATCGTGGTGTATGATCCTTTTAATGTGTTGGATTCTGTTTGCTAGTATTTTGTTGAGGATTTTTGCATCTATATTCATCAGTAATATTGGTCTGTAATTTTCTTTTTTTATAGTATCTTTGTCTGGTTTTGGTATCAGGGTAATGGTGGCCTCATAGAATGAGCTTGGGAGTTTTCCTTCCTCCGCAATTTTTGGAAGAGGTTGAGAAGGATGGGTATTAGCTCTTCTCTAAATGTTTGATAGAATTCACCTGTGAAGCCATCTGGTCCTGGACTTTTGCTTGTTGGAAGATTTTTAATCACAGTTTCAATTTCATTACTTGTGATTGGTCTGTTCATATTTTCTATTTCTTCCTGGTTCAGTCTTGGAAGCTTGTACCTTTCTAAAAATGTGTTCATTTCTTCCAGGTTGTCCATTTTATTGGCACAGAGTTGCTTGTAGTAGTCTCTTAGGATGCTTTGTATTTCTGCAGTGTCCGTTGTAACTTCTTTTTCGTTTCTAATTTTATTGATTTGAGTCCTCTCCCTCTTTTTCTTGATGAGTCTGGCTAATGGTTTATCAATTTTCTTTATCTTCTCAAATAACCAGCTCTTAGTTTTATTGATCTTTGCTATTGTTTTCTTTGTTTCTATTTCATTTATTTCTGATCTGATCTTTATGATTTCTTTCCTTCTGCTAACTTTGGGTTTTGTTTGTTCTTCTTTCTCTAGTTCCTTTAAGTGTAAGTTTAGATTGTTTATTTGAGATTTCTCTTGTTTCCTGAGGTAGGCTTGTATAGCTATAAACTTCCCTCTTAGAACTGCTTTTGCTGCATCCCATAGGTTTTGGATCATCGTGTTTTCATTGTCATTTGTCTCTAGGTACTTTCTGATTTGATGTTTGATTTCTTCAGTGATCTCTTGGTTATTTAGTAACATATTGTTCAGCCTTCATGTGTTTGTGTTTTTTACGTTTTTTTCCATGTAATTCTTTTCTAATATCATAGCCCAGTGGTCAGAAAAGATGCTAGATATGATTTCAATTTTCTTAAATTTACTGAGGCTTGATTTGTGACCCAAGATGTGATCTATCCTGGAGAATGTTCCGTGCGCACTTGAGAAGAAAGTGCAATCTGCTGTTTTTGGATGGAATGTCCTATAAATATCAATTAAATCTATCTGGTCTATTGTGACATTTAAAGCTCGTGTTTCCTTATTTTCATTTTGGATGATCTGTCCATTGGTGTAAGTGAGGTGTTAAAGTCCCCGACTATTATTTTGTTACTGCCGATTTCCTCTTTTATAGCTGTTAGCAGTTGCCTTATGTATTGAGGTGCTCCTATGTTGGGTGCATATATATTTATAATTGTTATATCTTCTTCTTGGATTGATCCCTTGATCATTATATAATGTCCTTCCTTGTCTCTTGTAACATTCTTTATTTTAAAGTCTATTTTATCTGATATGAGTATTGCTACTCCAACTTTCTTTTGATTTCCATTTGCATGGAATATCTTTTTCCATCCCCTCACTTTCAGTCTGTATGTGTACCCAGGTCTTAAGTGGGTCTCTTGTGGACAGCATATATATGGGTCTTGTTTTTGTATCCATTCAGAAAGCCTCTGTCTTTTGGTTGGAGCATTTAATCCATTCACGTTTAAGGTAGTTATTGATATGTATGTTCCTATGACCATTTTCTTAATTGTTTTGGGTTTATTTTTGTAGTTCCTTTTCTTCCCTTGTGTTTCCCACTTTGAGAATTTCCTTTAGCATTTGTTGTAGAGCTGGTTTGGTGGTGCTGAATTCTCTTAGATTTTGCTTGTCTGTAAAGCTTTTGATTTCTCCATCAAATCTGAATGAGATCCTTGCAGTGTAGAGTAATCTTGGTGGTTGGTTCTTCACTTTCATCACTTTGAGTATATCATGCCACTCCCTTCTGGCTTGTAGAGTTTCATCAGCTGTTGACCTTATGGGAGTTCCCTTGTATGTTATTTGTTGTTTTTCCCTTACTGCTTTTAATAATTTTTCTTTGTCTTTAATTTTTGCCAATTTGATTACTATGTGTCTCGGCATGTTTCTCCTTTGGTTTATCCTGTATGAGACTCTCTGCACTTCCTGGACTTGGGTGGCCATTTCCTTTCCCATGTTAGGGAAGTTTTTGACTATAATCTCTTCAAAGATTTTCTTGGGTCCTTTCTCTCTTTCTTCTCCTTCTGGGACCCCTATAATGTGAATGTTTTTCTGTTTAATGTTGTCCCAGAGCCCTCTTAGGCTGTCTTCATTTCTTTTCATTCTTTTTTCTTTATTCTGTTCTGCAGCAGTGAATTCCACCTTTCTGTCTTCCAGGTCACTTATCCGTTCTTCTGCCTCAGTTATTCTGCTATTGATTCCTTCTAGTGTAGTTTTAATTTCAGTTATTGTATTGTTCGTCTCTGTTTTTTTGTTCTTTAATTCTTCTAGGTCTTTGTTAAACATTTCTTGCATCTTCTCGATCTTTGCCTTCTTTCTTTTTCCGAGGTCCTGGATCATCTTCTCTATTGTTATTCTCAATTCTTTTTCTGGAAAGTTGCCTATATCCACTCAGTTTAGTTGTTTTTCTGGGGTTTTATCTTGTTGCTTCTTCTGGTACATAGCCCTCTGCCTTTTCATCTTGTCTATCTTTCTGTGAATGTGGTTTTTGTTCCACAGGCTGCAGGATTGTAGTTCTTGCTTCTGCTGTCTGCCCTGTGTTGGATGAGGCTATCTAACTGAAGCGTTACTTTTTGAAAATGGAAATAATGTTTGTCATTTAGTAAAAATTTCTAAACTATTAGATTTTTATGTTCATTTATAGTGCAGAATTGGCTAACTTATTAATGCTGTAGGTTGAAGATTGTATTCTAAACCATGCAGAAATGAATAACCACATAAATATGGTTGCTTCTTTTTCAGGTTCTTAGAGATCGGTTTTAAAGTGTTAGGTGTTTGCAAGTGCTTCCTGAAAACGCCATAGCTTTCTCTCATGTCTCTCACCCCAAACATATTTTGGACTGTATTTGTGGGTTGATCCAGTATATTTGTCCACCAGGCTAACTTGGGTAGTGGTTGGATGGGTGGCAAGGTGCATCATCACCCTCTGATAACCATCTCTAAAAGCAAGAACCTAGAAGTGAACCTTCTAGGGCTTGGAAAGCTCTGTCACCTTATCTGGTGGCCAGATGTAGGTAAGCCTAAAAATTAGCACTGGATTTCAGTGCTTGAGTTTACATGTAGCTGGAGAAAGGAACACACCATCTCTTCAAAGTCTTACTTGTATTTCTGAAGATACAGTGCCTTTTTCCCAATAATTAGGGTGTCATTTCTCACTCTAGGAAAACGCCTAATTTATCTTCCACATGGATCTGGTTGGTTCTTGATTATTTTGAGTCCTGGATATAACTGAACTGAGAATTAAGCTCATGGCTGTCCTACTTCTTCATCTTTGTTTGTTTTAAATCCTTGTCAGGTATTTAAGCCCTCACCATCAAGGCTAAAAATGGAAGTCTTCTTGCTTTCTGCTCCTTTTATGGTATCCTTAATCTCTTTTTGATATCCATAATTTCAATAGGATTAGATTACTTTATTTCATACACCTTACACATAACCACCAAGGAAGGTCTACATTGATTAGCGTGTAAATGAAAGGAGTACACAGTCAAACTACCAGAATTTTTTAAAATTTATTTTTAACATCTTTATTGGAGTATAATTGCTTTACAATGGTGTGTTAGTTTCTGCTTTATAACAAAGTGAATCAGCTCTACATATACATATATCCCCATATCTCCTCCCTCTTGCTTATCCCTCCCACCTTCCCTATCCCACCCCTGTAGGTGTTCACAAAGCACTAAGCTGATCTCCCTGTGCTATGTTGCTGCTTTGCACTAGCTCTCTATTTTACATTTGGTAGTGTATATATGTCCATGCCACTCTCTCACTTCATCCCAGCTTACTTTTTCACCTCCACATGTCCTCAAGTCCATTCTCTCTGTGTCTTTATTCCTGTCCTGCCCCTAGATTCATCAGAACCTTTTTTTTTTTTTTTTTTTTTTAGATTCCATATATATGTGTGAGCATACAGTATTTGTTTTTCTCTTTCTGACTTACTTCACTCTGTATGACAGACTCTAGGTCCATCCACCTCACTACAAATAACTCAGTTTCATTTCTTTTTATGGCTGAGTAATATTCCATTGTATATATGTGCCATATCTTCTTTATCCATTCATCTGTTGATGGACACTTAGGTTGCTTCCATGTCCTGGCTATTGTAAATAGAGCTGCAAAGAACATTGTGGTACATGACTCTTTTTGAATTATGGTTTTCTCAGGGTATATGCCTAGTAGTGGAATTGCTGGGTCATATGGTAGTTCTATTTTTAGTTTTTTAAGGAACCTCCATACTGTTCTCCATAGTGGCTATATCAATTTACATTCCCACCAACAGTGCAAGAGGGTTCCATTTTCACCACACCCTCTCCAGCATTTATTGTTTATAGGTTTTTTCATGATGACCATTCTGACCGGTGTAAGGTGATACCTCACTGTAGTTTTGATTTGCATTTCTCTAACGATTAGTGATATTGAGCATCCTTTCATGTATTTGTTGGCAATCTGTATATCTTCTTTGGAGAAATGTCTGTTTAGGTCTTCTGCCCATTTTTGGATTGGGTTGTTTGTCTTTTTGATATTGAGCTTCATGTGCTGCTTGTAAATTTTGGAGGTTAATCCCATGTATGTTGCTTCATTTGAAAATATTTTCTCCCATTCTGCGGGTTGTCTTTTCGTCTTGTTTATGGTTTCCTTTGCTGGGCAAAAGCTTTTAAGTTTCATTAGGTGTCATTTGTTTATTTTTGTTTTTATTTGCATCACTGTAGGCGGTGGATTAAAAAGGATCTTGCTGTGATTTATATCATAGAGTGTTCTGCCTATGTTTTCCTCTCAGAGTGTGATGGTGTCTGGCCTTACATTTAGGTCTTTAATCCATTTTGAGTTTATTTTTGTGTATGGTGTTAGGTAGTGTTCTAATTTCATTCTCCTACGGTACCTGTCCAGTTTTCCCAGCACCAGTTATTGAAGAGGCTGTCTTTACTTCATTGTATATCCTCCCCTCCTTCATCAAATATAAGGTGACCATATGTGCGTGGGTTTATCTCTGGGCTTTCTATCCTGTTCCATTGATCTATATTTCTGTTTTTGTGCCAGTACCATACTGTCTTGATGACTGTAGTTTTGTAATATAGTCTGAAGTCAGGGAGCCTGATTCCTCCAGCTCCGTTTTTCTTTCTCAAGAGTGCTTTGGCTATTCAGGGTCGTTTGCATTTCCATCCAACTTGTGAAATTTTTTGTTCTAGTTCTGTGAAAAATGCCATTGATAGTTTGATAGGGATTGCATTGAATCTGTAGATTCCTTTGGGTAGTATAGTTATTTTCACAATGTTGATTCTTCCAATCCAAGAACATCGTATATCTCTCCATCTGTTGGTATCATCTTTCATTTCTTTCATCGGTGTTTTATAGTTTTCTGCATACAGGTCTTTTGTCTCCTTAGGTAGGTTTATTCCTAAGTATTTTATTCTTTTACTGAAGTGGTAAATGGGAGTATTTCCTTAACTTCTCTTTCAGGTTTATCATCATTAGTGTTTAAGTATGCAAGAGATTTCTGTGCATTAATTTTGTATCCTGCTACTTTACCAAATTCATTGATTAGCTTTAGTAGTTTTCTGGTAGCATCTTTAGGATTCTCTGTGTATAGTATCATGTCATCTGCAAACCAAACTATTACAATTTAAATCCGTCTGAAGGGTGATGTCAGAGAGGAGGGAGGAGCCCCATAAATGTCATTGTCACATAAATCCCACTTCATCTTGGTTTTAGTGTTTTTTATATGCTGCTGGGTTTCATTTGCTAACATTGTGTTACGGATTTTCATGTGCATGCTCACAGCTGATATTGGTCTCTAGTTTTCTTGTGATATCTGTCTTGCTTTGATAAAAAAGGTAATACTGGTCCTATAGAATGAGTTGAAAAGGTCCCCTGCCTCCATTTTATGAAAGAATTTGTGTAGGATTGCTATGATTTCTTCTTTAAATGTTGGATAGAATTCACTGGATAAAGCCATCTAGCTTGGGCTTGTGTTTGTGTTATGTGGTAGGAAGGGAGGGGCAGATTTTTAATAGTAATTTATTTTTTTTCTTGTTATAGAGCTATTAGATTTTCTTTTTCTTCCTTAGTCTTGGTAGTTTGTGGGTTTTAAGAAATTTGTTCTTTTTGTCTAAGTTGTTCAATTTGTTGATATAAAGTTGGTCATAGTATTCTTTTATAATCTTTTTAATTTTTGTAGGGTTGGTAATTAATGTCCCCTCTGTCATCCCAGATTTTAGAATTCTGTGTCATCTGTTAGTCAGCCTAGCTAAAAGTTTATCAATTTTGTTGATTTTTTTTTTCCAAAGAACTTTTGGTTTCTTTGATTTTTCTCTGTTGTTTTTGTTCCCTATTTCATGAGTTTTTCCCCTCTAATCTTTATTTCCTTCCTTCTGCTTGCTTTAGGTTTAAGTCACTCTTCTTTGTCTATTCTTAAAGTGGAAGCTTAGATTATTGATGTGAAACCTTTCATTTCTAATACAGGTATTTTAACTGCTGAACTTCCCTCTAAGCACTGTTTAAGCCATACTTCATAAATTTTGATATGTTATATTTTTCTTTTCATTTAGTTCAGAATATTTTCTAATTTCCCTTGTGATTTCTTTTTTGACCCATCGGTTGTTTAGAAATATGTCACTTCATTTGAGACTTGTTTTTTGGCCCAGCATATGAACTATCCTGGAGAATGTTTTACATGCATCTGAAAAGAATGCATATTCTGCTCTCATTTGATGGAGTGTTAAAAAATGTCAGTTAGGTCAAGTTGGTTGATAGTATTGTTCAAATCTGCTATAGCTTTGCTGATTTTTGGCCTACCTGTTCTGTTAGTAATTAAGACTGGCACAAATTGTTAATTTCCCTATTTTTCCTCTTGATTCTATCAGTTTTTGCTTCACATATTTGGAGACTGTTTTTAGGTGTATATACCTTTATATTTGTTACCGTTTTCTTATATATTGGCCTTTATCATTATAAAATCTCTCTTTTTATCTAGTAGTATTTCTTAAAATTCACTTTGTTAGATATTATTACAGCCACTCCAGCTGTCTTATGATTACTATTTGCATGGTATATCTTTTTCTGTCCTTTCTCTTTTAACGTATTTGTGTCTTGATTTGAAGTTGGTCTCTGAAATACAGTGCATTGTTGGATCTTGCTTTTTTTACACAGTCAGACTGTATTTGCTTTTGGATTGGAGTTTTGGTCCGTAAAGTTTAATAAAATTAAGTTTGGACTTACATCTGCCATTTTGCTTTTGACTTTCTCTATTCTTTGCTTCCTCTATTTCTCCCCTGTGATATATGTGTGCTTTTTCTATATCTTATGCCTTTTTTGTTACTGGGTTGCTCCTTTACTGCCTTCTTTTGTGTTAAACAGATAATTATTAGGGTACCATTTTAATTAATCTTGAGTTTTTAATATTTTTTAAGTTATTTTCTAAGTGGTTATTCTAGATATTACAATAGGCATCTTAACTTATTATGGACTACTTCAGATTAAAATTGACTGACTTCTGGTAGAATATAGCAACTTTATTCTGGTATAGCTGTATTTCCTTCCCCTTTCTTTGTGCTATTAATTGTCATATATATTACATTTATATATATTATTATATATATGTGACAACAATACCATTATAATTATTGCTTTATACAATGTCTTCTAAAAAATTTAAGAGGAAAAAAGAAAAAAATATATATATTCCTTTATATTTACCCACATATTTACCATTTCTGCTGCTCTTCTTTTTTTTCCCATGGATTCAACTTACCAAGTCTGTTGTCATTTCCTGTCATCTGAAGGACTTCCTTTAATATTTTTGTGTAAGTGAGTATGCCAGCAACAAATTCTCTCAGTCTTTATTTTGTACTATATTTTAAATTCATTTTTGAAAGATCGCATTTGATGGATTTAGAGTTCTCTGTTGGCATTTCTTCCCCAGCCCTTTGAATATGTCATTCCACTGCCTTATGGCCACCATGTGTTTGATGAGAAGTTAGCTGTGAATTGTATTGTTTTTCTATTCGTAGTGAGTTATTTTTCTCCTACTGCTTTTAAGATTTCCCCTTTGGCTTTCAACCATTTGAGCATGCTGTGTCTAGGGGTGCATTTGTTTGTGTTTTTCCTACTCAAGGTTTGTTGAGCTTCTGGGATTTGTAGATTAATATATTTTAGCAAGGCCATTATTACTTCCATTATTTTTTTCTGCCCTTTTTTTGTTCTCCTCTCCTTCTGAGGATCTCATGTATATTGATATGCTTGCTGTTGTGCCACAGGTCTCTCAGGCTTTGTAAATTTTTCTTCAATCTTAATATCTTGTTTTTCAAATTGGATAATTTTTATTTATCTGTCTTCAAATTTGTTGGGTTTTCTGCCATATCAATTCTCCTGTTGAACCTATCCAGGAATTTTCATTTCAGTTATTATACTTTTTGATTCTAGAATTTTCATGATTTTTTATAGTTGCTATTTTTTTTTTTGAGATTCCCTGTTTGAGTCATTGTCATAATTCCCTTTAATTCTTTAATCATTGTATCCTTTAATTTTTTAAAACAAATTTACAATAGCTGCTTTGTAGTCTTTTATTATTATTATTGTGGTATGAACACTTAACATGAGATTTACTCTTTAAAAAAACATTTTAAAGTGCATAATCAGTACTGTTAACTATAGGCACACTATTGTACAGCAGATCTCTAGAAGTAATTCATCTTGCATAGCTAAAATTGTATAGCCTTTTGACCCAACTCCCCATTTCCTCCTCCCCCTAGAAACCACCATTCTACTCTTGTGTTTCTATGAGTTTGACTATTTTATATATATAAGGAGAATCATGCAATATTTGTCCTTCTGTGAGTTGTAGTCTTTGTTTATTAAATTCAGCATCTGAACACACACATAGTTTCTCTTGACCTCTTTTGTCTTGAGTATGGGTCACACTTTCCTATTTCTTATATACTTCATAAATTTGCTGTAAAGTGGAGATTTTATGTAACATATTGTAGTATCTCTGGATTTGACATTTGTTCCTTTGAGGGTTGTTGCCACTATTTAGTTGTTGTTGCTGTTTTGTTAGCTTTGTAATTTGCCTGGACTTAATCTGAAAAATCTCTTCCCTGAAGTATGTGTCTGCTGATTTTTCTGCTCAGTTATTTTAATTTGAATTTTTAGTTTTTAAGCGTGGCTTTTTAGAGGATGCCTCTGCATCTATGTAGTTTAGTGGTCATCCAATGATTGGTAAGAGATTGTGCTCAAAAACCTTGAGTCAGTAGGTCTGTCACCCTCGGATGATTTATCAGTGGCTGTGTGGAACATGTATTCAAAGTTCAGGCAATTTTCTAGTCTTCTCCCACTTTTACTTCCCCCTGAGCCTTTCCAGGGTACTCATTCTCTGTCAGCCCAGGGATATGTGAAGAGCTTGGGCCCTCTTAGGTTTCCCTCTATAGGTTTCACCTGCTACCAAAAGTAGAGTGTTTCTATGAAACCTTTCTTAAGCCAAATGGCATGAAATGAGGAAGCAATTACCTTACCATCTTGCCAGTGAGTGCACAAGATAAACTGAGATCAAGCACAGATGTTCAGAGACACCATTCAAAGCTATGGCCGTTTGAAGCTCAGGTACTGAGTGTAGTTGCTATGGAAGGAGCTTGGCAGTGTCATTCTCGCTACTTGGGGCGGTTGCTGCCCCTGTAAGGGCTTGCTGCAAAACAAATGCTGAATGCTCTTTTTGCTTTTCACCTATTTTCATAAACGTGAAAGTCCTCTGGATTTCTTTCGGTTAAATGAAAACAGGTACTAACCAAGTCTTTTGTAAAATGAAGGGGTGTAAAACAAACTTTTCGAAAAAGTAGGAGATACTGGTATATGCGCACAGCCTCCCACTCATTTGCAGACTTTCTCCCTGCAAATTTTAAAATTAGTCTGCCCATATCTTGTCCCAAATTAGACCACAGTTTCAGGCAAGCAGAACTGTAGACTTTCCTTGTTTTTGTCCCTCTAATTTTGCTGTTTTTTTCTCACGATTACCACTGGGCATGGGCTCTTTGCCTTCCACTCCAGATCAAGTCTGCTCGCTCTGCCAGAGAAGCTGTTGGTTTTCACTGCCATCCCTACCCTGTTAGCCCTTCTGCACCCATCAGGCTGGGGAGGAGAATGGGAGTAGCTCAGGTAAGAATGCCTCAGAGTCCCACTCATCTCCCAAAGTTCAGTAGCTTCTCAATTTATTTTTCCCTTTGGTTTATTTCCAGAGCCCTGAAATGGTTGTTTTTGACTATTTTTTCCAGTGTTATAGTGATTTTAGGGGGAGTAGAGGGACTGCTGACCTCTTCACTCTACCAGAAGTTTTCTTATTTTTATTATAAGTATTGGTGTTCAATCTCAAAACACTTATTTTTCCTCTACTTTGTTCAGTATTTTATCTTGAAAAACTTCACAATCTATAGAAAATAAACACCTGTGTACTTTTCATTTAGATTTACCAATTGTTAAATTTCTACATTTGCTTTATATTTGCCAATATAGATAGATATCCATATATGTAATATATAATTTTTTCCTTAACCATGAAAGTTAGTTGCAGACACCATGACAATTCATTCTTAACTACTTCAGCATGCATCGCCTAAGAACAAAAACATTTTTTTACATAAATACAATCATATTTAGGAAATTGAATATTGATAAACATATATACAATCTATATTCAAATTGTGCCACATATCACAATAATGGGTTGTAATTTTTTTTTTAGATCTTTGCTGTTTGCCTTCAAACTGAGGACTCATTGCTTTGCTTCCTTTATGAAAAATGCTCAGCCATTAATTTTCACTCACCAAATATTTATGAAACGTAACAATTGCTTGTTGATGTTCTAGAGGGATTCAACAGTTACTGAAACGGATGTGTTTCTATCCTCATTAATTCTCACATTCTAGTTGGAGGAGACAATATATATGCATAATTTATGTAGTACTTTAGAAGCTGGAAGTGCTATGGAGAAAAATAAGGCCAAATAAGGGGAAGAAGGAATGGGAGGGTAGAGGTCATCACAATTTTAAATGGAATAGAGGGGTTAGGTTACACTGATATGGTAATGTTTGGGTAAAAATTTGAAGGAGATGAATATAGCTTCACCATTTTTAGATTGTCTACTTCTGAAGTTGTTATTACATATAATCCCATCCTGTGTCTCTCTTAACTGTTATTTTGTGTATTTTTATCTCTTCCTGTGCTGCTTTGTGGAATCCTCAGTGTCATCTTCCAGTTTGCTAGTTCTGTCTTTGTTTATTACATTTGTTGGGTTTTTTTAATTTCACTTCCAAGATTTCTAGTTGTTGTGTTTATACCTACACCTTTTGCTTCTTTTGTTTAGTAATCTTGTTTTGTTTCTTTGTTTTTTTGTTTGTTTTGGGTTTTTTTGCCGTATGCAGGCCTCTCACTGTTGTGGCCTCTCCTGTTGCGGAGCACAGGCTCTGGACGCGCAGGCTCAACAGCCATGGCTCACGGGCCCAGCCGCTCCGCGGCATGTGGGATCTTCCTGGACCGGGGCACAAACCCGTGTCCCCTGCATCGGCAGGCGGACCCTCAACCACTGCGCCACCAGGGAAGCCCAGTAATCTTGTTTTTTAAAAATATTCTATTTCCTTATGTTTTTAGAGACTTAAAATACTTTAAAGTTACTTCTAGAGTAATTATTGATATCACTTGGGAGTGAGGTCATATCCAAATTTTTGCTTTTGTTGCCCTTTGTAGAATTAGTTTCCCCATGTATATGGAATTCTAGCTTGCAGTCTAACTCCTTCTGAGTTGTCTCTCTCCATCCTGTCTAGATTTTTGTGGTTGCTTCCACCTGGACCCTTGTGTCCCCAGTCTAAGATCAGGTCTTATATAGGTGGTTTATGATCCATTAGGGTTATACTAAATCTAGTCACTGAGCCAGCAGGCAGTTTGGCCCAGGTCCTGGCTGCAAGGCTCTGCCTGTATCCTCCAGGCTCTCTAGGTGCACAGCTTTTATATAAACTGTGGTCGCAGGTAGTGATTGTAGTTTTTCAGTCTCTACTTGGGAGCTCTACTTGGGTTACTAGTTTAAACGTTATCTTGTCCTTTGTCCTCTTCAAGTAGGATGCTTTTAGTCCTTGCTATTCTGAGGAACTCCTGGCCACCTCTACTGCTTTTGGATCTGGAGGAGGTAGTACATTACTTTGAAGTCCTCAGAGATAACTTGTGTTTTTTTTTTTTTTAATGTCTTTTTTCTCTGTTTTTTTCCAGCACTGCTATGCTGGCAGATGTTGGGTACTCCCCCAGTATTAACTTACAATGCCATCAATGACCTAAAGTCTGCTTTGCCATGAACTCTGTGACCTTTGGTTATTTTCTTAGCATCTCTGGGCCTCAGTGTCTGCTGTCATTAAGGTTTAGGTATATCTCACAACTAGCTAATGATTCAGATCTAAAGTCTGCTTTGCCATGAACTCTGTGACTTTTGGCTATTTTCTTAGCATCTCTGGGCCTCCGCGTCTGCTCTCATTAAGGTTTAGGTATATCTCACAACTGGCTAATGATTCAGGTAAATTACGTCTAAGAGTCCATGAAGGAGAGTAGTGGGAAATACAGCTGGAAAGGTAAATTGAAGCTACATCATGGGTGGTCTTGAATCCCAAAGCCAAAGAATGAGAAATGTAGTTCATAAAAAATGGAGAGTTGTTGAAGGTTAGGTAGCATGATTTAGAGAGATTAGTGAGGCCATGCTGTAGGGGGGCTTGCAAGGAGCAGAGGAAATAGGGAAGGGTAGGAGGACAATGTCCTGGTATGTTTAGGTAGGAACAAGGAGAAAGCCAGGGTAGAAATAGTTGTGAGGAAGAGGTGACAAGATTGAGAATATTACAGCAACAGGTTTAACAGGATCTGCTGCCTGACTGAATACAAGGTCAAGGGAAAGAAAAGCACCAAAAGGGGTTTAGAGCCTGGGTGATTGTGAAGATTATTGTGCTATCAACAAGTATTGGGAAATCAGGACATGGTGAGTTTTAGTGGCTGTGCCTTCCATTGAATACTGAAGTGCCTGGTCCTGTGGTGGGTACACTAATGACAACAAAACTATACAGACTCTAACTTCATGCTGAGCACTGTGCCAAGCACTTCGTTAGCTCATCTAATCCTTACGTCAGTCTTTTGAAGTAGGCTCCATATGGGCACTTTTTTTTAAAATTGAAATATAGTTGATGTACAATATGGTGTTAGTTTCAGCTGTACATTATAGTGATTCAATTTTTTTTCAGATTAAATTCCATTGTAGGTTAATACAAGATATTGAGTATAATTTTTTATGCTATACAGTAAATCCTTTTTCCTTATCTATTTTATGTATAATAGTTTGTATCTGTTAATCCCATCCCCCTAATTTTCCCTCCCACCCCTTCCCTGTGGTAACCATAAGTTTATTCTATTTCTGTGAATCTGTTTGTTTTGTATATACATACATTTGTATTATTTTTTAGATTCTACATATAAGTGATATCATGTACTATTTGTCTTTCTCTGATTTGTTTCACTAAGCATAATATTCTCTAGGTCCATCCACATTGCTGCCAATGGCAATATTTCATTCTTTTTTTTATAGCTGAGTAATATTCCATTATATGTACATACCACATCTTTTAAATTTATTTATTTATTTATGGCTGTGTTGGGTCTTCGTTTCTGTGCGAGGGCTTTCTCTAGTTGTGGTAAGCAGGGGCCACTCTTCATCGCGGTGCGCGGGCCTCTCACCATCGCGGCCTCTCTTGTTGCAGAGCATAGGCTCCAGACGTGCAGGCTCAGTAATTTTGGCTCACAGGCCCAGTTGCTCCACGGCATGTGGGATCTTCCCAGACCAGGGCTTGAACCCGTGTCCCCTGCATTGGCAGGCAGATTCTCAACCACTGCGCCACCAAGGAAACCCAATACCACACCTTCTTAAGCCAGTCATCTACTGATGGGCACTTGGATTGCTCCCATGTCTTGGCTATTGTAAATAGTGCTGCTATGAACATTGGGGTGCATGTATCCTTTTAATTAGTGTTTTTGTTTTTTTCCAAATGTGCACCTAGGAGTGGAATTGCTGGATCATAATGTAGTTCTATTTTTAGTTTTCTAGGGAACCTTCCTGACGTTTTCCATAGCGGCTACACCAATTTACATTGCCACCAACAGCGTATGAGGGTTCCCTTCTCTCTGCATTCTCTCCAGCATTTGTTATTTGTAGACTTTGATGATAGCCATTCTGACAGGTGTGAGGGTGATGCCTCATTGTGGTTTTCATTTGCATTTCTCTAATCAATTAGCTATGTTGAACATCTTTTCATGTTCCTGTTGGTCATCTGTATATCTTCTTTGGACAAATGTGTATTCAGGTTTTCTGCCCATTTTTTAACTCAATTGTTTGTTGTGTTTTGATATTGAGTTGTATGAGCTGTTTATATATTTTGGATATTAATCCCATGTTTGTTGTATCATTTGCAAATTTTTCTCCAATTCTGTGGGTTGTCTTTTTGTTTTGGTTTCTTTTGCTGTGTAAAAGCTTTTAAGTTTGATTAGGTCCCATTTGTTTATTTTTGCTTTTATTTCTTTTGCCTTGGAAGACTTATCTAACAAAGTATTGCTATGATTTATGTCAGTGTTTTGCCTGTGTTCTCTTCTAGGAGTTTTATGGTGTCATGACTTACATATAGTTCTTCAAACCATTTTGAGTTTATTTTTGTATGTGTTGTGAGGGAGTGTTCTAATTTCAGTGATTGACATGTAGCTGTCCAGCTTTCCCAACACCACTTGTTGAAGAGACTGTCTTTTCTCCATTATTTATTCTTGCCTCTTTTGTCATAGATTAATTGACCACAGTTGCATGCATTTATTTCTGAGCTCTCTATTCTGTTCCATTGATCTATATGTCTGTTCTTGTGCCAGTACCACACTGTTTTGATTACTGTAGTTTTGTAGCATAGTCTGAAGTCTGGAAGGGTTATGCCTCCATTTTGTTCTTTTTCCTCAGATTTGCTTTGGCAATTCTAGGATTTCTGTGGATTCATGTAAATTTTAGGATTATTTGTTCTAGTTCTGTTAAAAAATGTCATCAGTATTTTGATAAGGATTGTATTAAATCTATAGATTGGTTTGAGTAGTATGGCCATTTTAATAATAAGTCTTCCAATCCAAGAACATAGGATATCTTTCCATTTCTTTGAATCATCGTCAGTTTTCTTAATCAACGTTTTATAGTTTTCAGATTATAGGTCTTTCACCTCCTTGGTTAAGTTTATTCCTAGGTTTTTTGGGGTTTTTTAATGTGATTTTACACAGTATTTTTTTTACTATCCCTTTTTGATATTTCATTGTTAGTGTATAAAAATGCAACAGATTTCTGTATATTAATCTTGTATCCTGCGAACATGCTGAATTCATTTATTCTAATAGTTGTTGGGTGCAGACTTTAGGGTCCTCTATATAGAATATCACATTATATGCAAATGGTGACAGTTATACCTCTTCCCTTCCAATTTGGATACCTCGGGCTTCCCTGGTGGCGCAGTGGCTGAGAGTCCGCCTGCCGATGCAGGGGACACGAGTCTGTGCCCTGGTCTGGGAGGATCCCACATGCCGCGGAGTGGCTGGGCCCATAAGCCATGGCCGCTGAGCCTGCACGTCCGGAGCCTGTGCTCCGCAACGGGAGAGGCCACAACAATGAGAGGCCCACGTACCGCAAAAGAAAAAAAAAAGCTATGCTGTTATAGCTTATGAAATTTTTATACCTCATTTCTTTTTCTTGTCTGATTTCTGTCACTAGGACTTTCAATACTATGTTAAATAGAAGCGGTGAGAGTGGGCATCCTTGTCTTGTTCCTGAATTTAGTGTGAAGGCTTTCAGCTTTTCACTGTTGTGTATTACTTTTTGGGTAAATGAAATTGAGACTTAGAGAGGTTAAATAATTTGCTCAAGGTTAACACAGCTAACACATTGCAGAGCTAGAAGTCACACCCAGGTCTTTTTTTTTTTTCTTTATAATAAACTTTTCACTTAAAATAGTTTTAGATTTACAAAAAGGTTGTAACGATAGTAGAGAGTCTCCATATACCCCTCACCCAGATCCCCCTATTGTTAACAACATCCAGCATGATGTATTTGCCACAACTAAGGAACCAATTTTATCTAACATTTTTTCCCCTTTTTTGATTTACTCCAGGGCCCATGGTCTTAATCCCTATACTGTCTTTATTTGGCTTGGTTTACGGGTGAGTTGGAATTCATTTTAAAGGGGAGTTCTTTCCTCTTTCCTCTCCTTCCACTTTTCCTCCCATGCTCCCATGAAAGAAAATGAGTTCAGCAGGCTTCTCCACATGTAAAATTTGTTTAACTTGCTTTCTTGGTAGGACATAGAATAAAACAAGGTCTTTAGTGCAGATTTATGGACTAGGACATTATATAGAGGTCATGTTGCAACTCTGAATTACCAACACAACTGGAAAACCCATAATACAATGAACCATCTTTTGTAATTTTAAAATTCAACCAGTAGTGATTCATCTAAAAAGAAAAATTAAAAGACATTTAGAAATTTCTTAGCAGTAAATATGCCATTTGAAAACTTCTTGATATTATTATAACAACATTTTTCCTTAAGTACCAGAACAGGAAATTAATTAGAAATCAAAATGGTGAATGGCATTCAAGAGAAACTTCTTTATTTTTAAAAGTAACATAAATGGAATGACTTCTTCCATAAAGTTCAGGAATAATATGGAAACTTTGTGATCAAATTAAATCTTGTGCTCTTGAAAATGTTATCTAATGAGTAAATTGAATAGAACTAACAAAAACAGTGGTTTTAAAAATTGTTTTGTTTTGATTCAGACATAGTCCTTGCCTGAAAGATTTTGTTTGCTCACAACAAATTTGATTTTGCAATTTTATTAATCATGTTGCGTACATTATGTACTGGACCAGATTCTGCTTCTTATACTTCTCTGACCTTATGAACCCTAGAAATTCAGTTCATTTGTAAATATAAGAACATAGGGTGAACCTAGTTCATGCATTAACACAATGGCCCTATAGATATTAATGGGGTTCATTGGCTGCTGGTGAGTGTTTCCAGAGATTTTTTTTTTTTAATGTGGTACAGTTTCACAATCTACTCTGCAAAGTCTCCAAGACTTTGATTATTCATTAAACAGTTACTTTGATTCTTGGATACTGAAGTATTCACATATTAGGTTTATAACCTTCCCATGAATGATTT
Source organism: Hyperoodon ampullatus (assembly GCF_949752795.1). Classification (NCBI taxonomy): domain Eukaryota; kingdom Metazoa; phylum Chordata; class Mammalia; order Artiodactyla; family Ziphiidae; genus Hyperoodon; species Hyperoodon ampullatus. The sequence goes on from NC_136916.1 coordinate 88,698,465, forward strand.
CAAACTTCTGTTTTAACTGGCTAAGAGTTTTTCAAAATTCTTACCTGCTGGGTTTCTTAAGGCTTGGCTCATGTATAAACACAAAGTAATAGCATATGCTTTGGGGTTACCTATAATGGACCAGTTACCATATTAAACTCCATGCTTCAATTTTGTCACAATCCTTCCAACAGACTTTCCAAGTAGGTTTTATCATCCTCATTTCACAGATGAGAAGGGAGATTGAAAGACATGAAGGGACTTATGCAAGGACTCTCGTCCTGTGGCTGAGCAGGTATCCAAAGTGGCCACAGAGTTACAGCAAGGTGGCTATGAGCGCATATGCTTACCAAGCATTGTCTGTAAACCCAAACCATATATCTCTAACATTGATACTCCTTCTTCTCCCTGAATATATGTAGATGTTACTGTATCATAAATTAGAGGTCTCCATACTAAAAATGGTTAGGAGTAGCTGCAGTGTCCTAAAAATGCTTTCTTAAAACCAGATTAGGTCTGCACTGAATAGCTCAAATCCAGTTAGTCCAACAGACTTTTCTCAGGTTAGGAGACTGAGGTAGTGATTAGGATCAGACTTTGGAATCAAAAATGGTTTGAATCTTTATTCTATCACTGATCATTGAACTTAGATTTCACATCTGAAAATGGGTATATTATCTGACACTTGATTGTAAGGCCAAGCCAACATTACTACCTACCTCTTCCTTGTTGGCAGCAAGGAAGCTTAATATGGTAACTGAGACTAAGTCCTTATGACTTAGTCTCAGTTCTAGAGTCGACTCCTGTTTGGTGTAAGCTAATCACAATGGTTCCATTTCCTGTTTTCTCTGATTGGTTTAGGAGTGGACCTACGATTCAGTTCTGGACACTGTGATATAAGGAAAGGGCTAGAGGGCTTCTGGAAAATGTTTCTGCTTAGTTCGTGCCCTTTCCATACTGGAAAGGAGAACTGACCTACAATGACAAATGTGCAACTTCTAGATCAGTGGTGAGAGCCACTTTCTAGATATCTCACCTACTGAAAGCAAATTGTCATCTTCCAGTTGCCTCCTGAATAAATGTGGTAGGAAGTTTATGTTTAAAGGTCTTTTCCATGGAGCAAATCGAATTGTTTACATATATTTGCCCACTCTGAAGCAAAAAACGAACACCAGTAGAAATTCCGAACTTGCTCAAAATCAAAACATGTAAGATTAACCAAAGAGGCTTCCTTAGGAGAAATGAAAAGTTCTGTTGTTCTTGGAAGAAGTCTTCAAGGACTATAGAACCAAATACATATGGGTATGGGCACCATAAGATAAAAAAAGATCTCAGAAAAATGAATATGTTTGGTCTCTAAGCTCCTCAGAGTAATTAACATGTTGCTGTAACTGACAAAATCTATGGCCAAATAGATAGAAACTTGCAAGTTGAAAATTTGGAATCCTCTGACTTCCCACCTCTGCTTAAGACCATGAGCAAACAGCTGCTCTCTTCCTCCTTCGCATCAGCCTGCTTAGAGTCAGACTCCCAGAGAAGGTGCAGAGATAAGTGGCAGAGGGGCCAAAGCCCAGCGCCAGACTTAGCTTTCAAAATGTTCCACGTGATGAAGCCTCAATTCAGAACAACCCCTTGGCCAGAGAAAGGGTTTTGGAAACAGCAGAGTGGCTAACATTCTTCATTCTTTTGTGCTCATTTTCCAGCAAGGACAAATATTTGATTATATAATGAAGAAGTTATGTCTCCTGGCACCCAAAGAACTGACCTACAATGACAAATGTGCAACTTATTAAGCAAATTCCATTGAGCCTGCAACACGTACTAGTCATTTTCTCAAGACACGTAGTTGCTTTACACCAAGAGCCCTTTCCCAATGCTTCCAGCTGGCAAATCTCACTCTCTTTCGGATCCATTACTTCGTAATCACACAAAGCTTCTCTGTGGGTTTTTTAAAATAGAAAATAACTTGATGTGCTCTCATTCCCCTGTGCTGCCATGATTCTAGAGACCATAGATAATCATTTAAGCCCAAAGCCATAACGTACATTTCTACTGGAGAAAAACCAGAGAAAGAGAGAGTCCTTCCCTGATGTCTCTCATATGTATTGCCTTCTCTGCCGTGGGTGCAGCTTTGTTTTCTTGATTGAGATGCACATCCTAAGCAGAGATGTCTGGTTTCTATTTAAATGGCTACAAAATGTGTTCCCTTTGTTCTGGAGTGCTCACTAAAGCTAGTCCAGAAAACTTGGCTCTGTATGTTACTGGAGTTTTTCCTTTTCCAACAAAACACGTGGGATGGATGGTTGTGCCAGTGGTGAGCACAATCGCTGCAGCTCATTAAGTTAACTGGCACAAGTCCTGTGTGTGCTGAGGAGGAATAGAATCATAAACGGAAATACCTCTACGGGGAGTAGTGCATCGCTGTCATAACAGGTTAAGCTTTGGAGAGGCTTAGGAAAGAGATAAGGATTGCAGTAGCTGTCTGCTCTGTGTATTTTACCTGTATCCACGGATGTGTTGCGGTTGTAGTAGATAGAATGATCAATATATATGGTGAGAATTTGTTCATAAGCGAGTACATATTGTATTAAAAATACTAATATACACAAATGGTAGGTTGAATGCTACAAGATGTATAGTGAAAAGCCTCCTTTCCAGCTCTGACCCCAGTTCCCTAGTTCTCCACCTTGAAGCAGAATCTGTTACTGTGCAGTCTATGTACACAGGTATATGTGCATATATAGCCCTTATTTTACATAAGTGGTAGCATATTATATTCACTGTTTTGTACCTTCCTTTTATATCAAAAAATTTAAAGCAAGTGCATGAACAACAAATTGTCAATTTTTTTAATATTCAAAAATAATGAAAACCTGAAAATAGTGAAAAGTGGATTAAAAATTCAGTCACGTAAGTATGGGGTGGCTTTCACAGATAATTTATGACTGGAGTGTTGGGTGACATTCCAGTGGGGACAGCCATCCTTACCCCAAGGTTGGATGGAAGCAACCTGGCAAAGGAGGACAAAGCTAAACATAGGTGTCCCCTGCTAGCCTTCTCTTCCTCCTACTGTCCTACTCTGTCCCTTCCTCCAGACCTTCCTTTCTGTGCCTTTTCCACCATCCATCCTGCTTGCCCACCCCTCTTCTGAAGATTACTCACTCAGTTCTTTTCATCCACTCTTTACTACCCCCATCTCTTCCACCAGGCCATTCTTCTGGATTCCTTGACTAGTGCCCTTCCTTGCTTTTGAGGTCTTCCTTCTTTAGTTGGAAGGCAGGAGCTGCCTGTGATATTGGAGGTCATGAGAAGGACATTAAGGGTCACAGCAGGCTGGGTCTGAAGAGGGTGACATTGAGCTGGTGTGAAGAAGGGGGTTCAGGGGCTGGAATCAGAACTGCCTTCCACTGCCTTCCCTGCCTGCTCAACTGTAAGAAGTAGTATTATCTGCCAGGGTTCAACCAGAGAGCCAGAACCAGTAGGAGGGATAGAGAGGAAGGTAGGTAGATAGGTAGGTAGATATATAGGTAGGTAGATAGATGATAGATAGATAGATAGATATTAAGGGATTTATACAAGGAATTTGCTTATGCAATTGTGATAGCTGGATAAGCAGGTCCAAAGTCTATAGGATGAGCAGTAAAGAAGGGAAGAATGCAGCTTTAGCCATTGTCCATAGGCAGGGTCTCTCTTTCTTATAAGACCTTCCAACCTGTTAAATCAGGCCCACCCAGGATAATCTTCCTAATTTAAAATCATATGATTTTGTGTGACTTAAAACCACTTAAATCTGCAAACTCCCTTTATAGCAGCACCTAAATGAGTTTTTGATTGAGTGACTGGAAGAAGGTATGTGAATGCAACAAAATGTCTGTCACTTTTCCTTCCGTCTTCCAACTCTTGCAAGAGAATATCGTTTATAGCCCACCGTATCCAGAAACATATGAGAAAGGGAATTCTGGGTCACACAGTTTAACCAAACAAATTGAAACACTATGAAATCATCACAAATAGTTAACATGCTGGGCAGTTGCTAGATAAATGTCCCAGTCCTCACCAAGCCAGATGCATCCTAGAAGAACTTGCAGCTTTATTTTTGCTTTACTGCTGCTTTTGTAGTGTCCTAAAGGAATGGCATGGACAAAAGTAGGACATTCTTTACCCTGTCTAGCTTCCAGTTGGGTTTGGCCAATGGTGGTGCTGGCAGGAGATAGGAGGAAAGAAGAATGAAGTCCAAGTGTTTAATTCCCTGGCTCCAGCCCTTGGATTATCTCAGGATGCTTGTGTCCCTTAACTAAATGGAATGCTTACCTCAAGGCATCCTTCTCTACACCAGCACTTCTCAAGCCATACGTGGTGAAGGACCAGGTTTGGTTGTTTTCATTTTTATTTCATCATGGACTGATCTTGTTTTTCTCTTATAATAAGATATTACAGGCTTGGTTGTCTCAGCGATGTTAAATTGTTATAAAAGTTTTTAACTACACTCTCTCAATTTTTATGCTCTCGTCTCATTGTAGACCACTAATTTTGCAAACTGGAACCTGTTCACAGGCCACACTTTGAGTAGCACTGCTTTCCATGACTCACTCTCTCTGCGTCAGAGTAATCTCTCCCTCCTCTCATCTCGTAGAGCTTGGGGGTAGCATCAATCCAGTTGTTACTAGCCCTAGGGTTCCTTCGTTGTCTCTTATGGTTACCCTGCATCTACATCTTTGTAAATAAGCCATTCTCAAATCATCCTATTTTGATTATTATATGTTTCCTGTTACACTACTCTGTTTTTTTAAGCATATGAAATGGTCAGTACTTTTACCATCATTTACTAATTTATCAATTCAACTTATTTTTCGTTTAATATTTAACTGACATGGCTCATTAAAATTTTGTTATAATTTTCTTAATTTATGCACTATCATTGAGTTATTTAGATCATAAACTTTGGAACACTAAGACTATGCTTTGAATCTAGAAGGTTTGAGTCATATGGTATACTAATTTGAGTCTGAGCTCTCCCTGGCAGATTAGTGGCTTTCCTGAAAGCTGTTTGCAAGAAGGACCTAAGTATCTCCGAGGAGATAACTTATCCTGATGGAAGAGGGAGTTCTCATAATGAGAGAGAAATTCTGAATATGGCTTGGTGTTTGCCTCTCAGATTAGTCTGTGGGCTAATGCCTGAGGCCTTTGGATGACAGTGCAGTTGTATTTAATCACTGAAAGCTGGTTCATGAAAATCTTTTTAAAAATCGACAGTACAAGATAGCATTACCTAACTACTCCCTCTAACAATATGTAAAGCAAAGGAGATAGTAAGTTGCTGGCAGAGGTGGTGATGCCAGGGATGTCTGCAGTGTTCTGTGGATGTGGTACAAACTGTAGGCATCAGAACATGGTACAGAAACTTATCTGACATATGTGCGAGTTTCTGGATTCCTATGTTTGCTCACATGCAGGTCAGATAAGTATGTCCCAAATATTGCATGGGGACAATTAGAATTTAAATTTGAATTTCAGGTAACAAATATTTGTTTAGTATAGGTATGTCCCCAATACTGCATGGGACTCACACTAAAAAAATTACTTGTTCACCAGAAATTCGTATTTAGTGGGGCATCCTGTATTTTAACTGGCAAACTTAATCATTAATCTTCTCTCCTTGGCCATAAATGTAGGCACATGACTTAGGCCTGTGCAATCAGTCTCCCTCTAAGATTTTATTATTCTGGTTGTTGAAAGAAAGAGACACTGTCTTTCTGGAATGAAGTCAGTTTTGAGATCCTCCTCCATTAGCCAAATGAAGGAAACAGTATACTGTTCGAATACAGTACAGGGACTCTAGAATAAAATGACAGACAGAGAGAGGCAGACCTGGTAACATTGTACACAACATAATTTGAGTTGGATTTCTATCCCTTGTAACTGAAGAGTCTTGCTTCATATTTTGTGACTCTGGAAAGATTACATAAATAGCTCCACATCACACAGTTAGAAGTCACTTCATCTTTCTAGGGTTTGTCTGACTCCAAAGTTAATGCTTTCTCTACTTTATCATTCTGCAACTACTAGGAAACTAAAAAAATTATGAAACCCTGAAGAAATAGAGAACACAGTGTGACTGAATTCTTCTAATACCTGGTCCTCTGAGCTGAGTCTCCAGTGGAGCCCCACTAAGGTACTTCTTTCTCCTGCCTCTGTCCTTCCTGTCCATTGAAACTGGTTCCCTGATAATAAGAACGAGAGGCCCGGGTCTCCTAAAACTTCTCTGAAAGAGAAGATGAACTAATTATATTAAAATTATAGTTCTTGAAAGTAAAAATATTAAACCAATAAGTCAGGGGTCTCTAATCCTCTTAATGTGAGGGGACCTTCCTAATTAAGGAATCTTTCCTTCCGCATTCGGAGTGCAAAGAACTAGGAACACAGATAAGGTTCTGAGGTCTCTTTAAATATTGAACTTGTCAAGTGTTGGGAACACTGGAGTTGCTCCGACCTTTCATTAAGAATTAGTTGTTCAGGGCTTCCCTGGTGGCGCAGTGGTCGAGAGTCCGCCTACCGATGCAGGGGACACGGGTTCGTGCCCTGGTCCGGGAGGATCCCACATGCCGCGGAGCGGCTGGGCCCGTGAGCTGTGGCCGCTGTGCCTGAGCGTCCGGAGCCTGTGCTCCGCAATGGGAGAGGCCACAACAGTGAGAGGCCCGCGTACGGCAAAAAAAAAAAAAAAAAAAAAAAAAAAGAATTAGTTGTTCAGATGAAATATCTTCTGAATTAAGGATTAGCGTATCTTTTGGCCACTGTAACTCAGTTGTAAATAAAAAGAAAACTAGAAGAAAAATAGGTGCCCTAGTTCTAAGGAACTGTTCTTGTTCCATTAGCAAGAGTACAAAGAATCCCTAGCCCTAGCCCCTGGCTTGGGGTTATATTCCACAGAGCAGAAGATTTCCACATGGAAATTGTGATTCCCTCACATCTTTGTATTTTAAAGCAATTAACTGGGATTGATCAGAAACAATAGACATTAGGCAACAGTTGCAAACATAATTTATGCAGGATACCCAAATTGAGTTGTGGTATGCTTTCATCTAATGTTTTACTCCCCTCTAGTGGATTTTTATATAGCACATGATACCATAAGTATGGTATAGGATAGCAGATTTTAGAGGAAAAAAATTTTTAATGTATTTAATGCAGTTCATGTTCTATAGAATTTCTGTGCAATTCTGTAGAATTTCAAAGATAAAAAAATTTAAACTTAGAATTCTGTTAGTTCATGCTCCTCATTTTGCAGGTGAAGAAACCAAGATCCAGAAAGGGGAAATGACTCACCCAAGATCACATTTTTGGTTTCTAACAGAGCCTCTCATCACTAACGACAATATTGAACGTATAAACCTGTGATTTCCATGGAAATAGAAAGCCTGCACATGTCCATTCAGATGGTAGTAAACTGGGGAAAGAATATTGTCTTGGAGGAAATTGGAAATCAAGGTCAGTAAGTGTATTATGGGCTCTGAGCACTCTGGAAGGGAGAGGGGTTTGCACTGGTAAGGGAATGTTAAGTGTTAACAAGGATACCTAGAGATGAAAATACTGACCAGGTAAGCCTGTTTGGCATCCTCTTTGCTAGTGCTAATGGATGCAATACCTGCTCAGAGGTGTCCTTTGACTTAGAGACATTTCTGTTCTATAGTCTGAATCTGACTGTAGTTTTCAGCTCTGCTTTATTCTCCTAAACTTTCACTATCATTCTCCAAAGAATTTCTGCTTCCCTCTGCTCTCCATATAAATGTAAAGTTTCATTTTTTTTGTATTGGAAGTTTCCATTTGAGATACAATACTAATATAATTTTTAAAACTTCCTATTATATTCTCATTCAATATGGACAATATATTAAAATTTTAATATTCTCTCACAATGGTGATTCACTTCAAGAATGTCTGACTAAGATCCTAATAGACCAGTCCTCCTACAGATAACAACTGTAAACTCTGGACAAAATAAAACAAACAAATAAAAATAAATACCTGAACAAAATTAAACAGATTATGGTGACAAATTAACATTTGGAAGAAGGAAATAGCAAAGGGTAGTTTTCTTTGTTTTTACAGCTTTTAGCCTCAAGGCAGATTACATTTCACCACATGGAGCAGTTAAAATGCCTATAGAAAACCAATAGTCTTTCTGGCCTGAAGAATCAGAGAACAGAGTTTAAGGCAACCTCAGCCACTAGAAAGTAAGGGAAGAATCCTAGCAATGAGAAAGTCAGAGAGGGGAACTAAAAATTCTGTGTAAAAATTGTGCTAAAATCTCTGCTGATGCCAAATTCTGCATGAATGGGCCAGAATCTAAGTAGCTTAAATAAGAATAGAATGTCTGCACTTTAAGTCCATCTAAGTTACTTACCTGCTAAACCAAAACAAACAAACAAACAAAAAATTCCCCAGATAATGTTCACAAATGTCCAGGATACAACCCTAAATTACTGAACATAATAGAAGCAAACAAACAAAAATATGATCTATTCTTGAGAAAAATGACAGTAAACAAAGATAATACCAAATATGATTCAGTTGTTGGAAATAGCAGACAAGGATTTTAAAGCAGCTATTATAATCATACACAATGTTATAAAGGAAAATATACTTACAATGAATGAAAAGATACAAAATTTCAGTAAGGAAATAAACTGTGGAAAGAACAAAATATATTCTTAATTGAAAAATTACCTGAACTATAAAATTTACTTGATGAGCTTAACATCAGAAGGAGATGCCAGAGGAAAGAGCCACTGAACTTGAAGACAGATCAATGAATATCTAATCTGAATTACAGTGAGCAAAAAACACTTAAAAAAAAGAAATAGGACCTCAAGGATTTGTGGTACAATATCAAAAGGTTAACATATGTATATTTGCAGGCCTAGAAGAGAGAAGAAAAAGTAAATGGGACACAAAGAAACATTTTAAGAAATAGTGGCCAAAATACCCCTAATTTTGTGTAAACTATAAATTTACATTTTAAAAAAAGCTCAGCAAACCCCAAGTCAGAGCACAAACAGCTGAAAACTAAGGAGAAAGAAAATCCTGAAAGCAGCCAGAGAAAAACAATACATTACATACAGGGGAACAATGATTTCAATGACCACTAAAATCTCAGAAACAATGAGGACGGAAGACAGTTAACCAACATCTTTAAAGAAATGCAAGGAAAAAAACAACCTGTCATCCCAAAATTCTATATCAACAAAAATATTCTTCAATAAATGAAGGTAAATAAACACACTTCAGATGAAAGAAAGCTAAGGAAATTCAGAGAACTTGTGATCATAACTGCACTAAAGAAATGCTAAAAGAAGTTCTGTGGGCTGTAGGGAAAGAAGAGCAGATGGAAACCTAGTTCCTCAGAAAGGAAGGAAGAAAAGCAGGGAAAACATCAAAACTGGTCAATATAAAATAATTTTTCTCCTAATTTGTTTAAAATACATGACAGTTTTAAGCAAAACTTATAACACTGTCTCACGGGTTTACAATATAGAATTGACCCCTGAACAAAACGGTTTTGAACTATGTGGGTCGACTTATAAGCAGGTTGTTTTTAATAAATACATTGGAAAATTTTTGGAGATTTTTGAGCCAATTTGAAAAAACTCACAGATGAACCGCACAGCCTAGAAGTATCAAAAAAATTTAAGAAAAATTTGGGTATGTCATGAATGCATAAAATATATGTAGATACTAGTCTATCCTTACAAAAGCATAGGGTGAGTGATGCCTCTCTCTTCCAATTGGTGAAACTGTGTATCAGCCTATCATCAAGGTAACTGGTTTTTAAAAAAATGTAACAATGTTTCTGATTCTGTATTATGAGTATGACTAAAACTGTATGCCATGAAATTTTATAATGATGTATTCATTAGTGTATAGATTAGGCTACTGTGAAGCAAGTGTATCAATTACACTCAGCTACTATAAAGCTACTATAAATTATATTGCTGCTGACACACTAGGAAGCCCCTACACTGGAGGAGATGGGGGATGCAGGGGGGAAAGCTTCAGAGCCACGGAGGACAGTGCAGCAATAGGGGTGCAGACGGCAAAGTGGAGAGATTCCTGCACAGAGGATCAGTGCCAACCAGCATTCACCAGCCTGAGAGGCTTTTCTGCTCACCCACTGGGGTGGGTGGGGGTTGGGAGCTGAGGCTTGGGCTTTGGAGGTCAGATTGCAGGGAGGGGACTAGGGTTGGCTGTGTACACACAGCCTGAAGGGGGCTACTGTGCCACAGCTAGCTGGGAGGGAGTTGGGAAAAAGTCTGGAACTGCCTAAGGGGCAAGAGACCATTGTTTCAGGGTGCACGAGGAGAGGGGATTCAGAGCACTGCCTAAACAACTCGAGACGGGCGAGAGCCATGGCTATCAGCAAGGACACTAGAGATGGGCGTGAAATGCTAAGGCTGCTGCTGCAGCCACCAAGAAGCCTGTGTGCAAGCACAGGTCACTATCCATACTTCCCTTCCTGGGAGCCTATGCAGACCGCCACTGCTAGGGTACTGTGATCCAGGGACAACAACTCTGGGAGAACACACAGCATGCCTCAGGCTGTTGCAATGTCACACCAGCCTCTGTCACCACAGACTCACCCTGCATTCCGTACCTCTCCCTCCTCGTGGCCTGAGTGAGCCAGAGCCCCCGAATCAGCTGCTAATTTAACCCCATCCTGTTTGAGTGAGGAACAGATGCCCTCAGGTGACCTATGTGCAGAGGCGGGGCCAAATCCAAAGCTGAACCCCAGGAGCTGTGCAAACAAAGAGAGAAAGGGAACTTTCTCCCAGCAGCCTCAGGAGCAGCGGATTAAATCTCCACAATCAACTTGATGTACCCTGCATCTCTGGAATACCTGAATAGACAACAAATCATCCCAAAATTGAGGCGGTGGACTTTGGGAGCAACGGTAGACTTGGGGTTTGCTTTCTGCGTCTAATTTGTTTCTGGTTTTATGTTTATCTTAGTTTAGTATTTAGAGTTTATTATCATTGGTAGATTTGTTTACTGATTTGGTTGCTCTCTTCCTTTTTTTTATATATAGATATATATACCATTTTTTCCTTTTCCTCTTTTTGTCAGTGTGTATGTATATGCTTCTTTGTATATTTTGTCTGTACAGCTTTGCTTTTACCATTTTTATTTTTAATAATTTTTTTATTTTAATAACTTTGTTTTATTTTTTATTATTTTTCTTTCTTTCTTTTTTTTCTCCCTTTTTTTTCTGAGCTGCATGGCTGACAGGGTTTTCGTGCTCTGGCCAGGTGTCAGGCCTGTGCCTCTGAGGTGGGAGAGCTAAGTTCAGGACATTTGTCCACCAGAGATCTACTGGCTCCATATTATATCAAACAGAGAAAGCTCTCCCAGAGATCTCCATCTCAACGCTAAGACCCAGCTCCACTCAATGACCAGCAAGCTACAGTGCTGGACACCCTATGCCAAAAAACTAGCAAAACAGAAACACAAACCCACCCATTAGCAGAGAGGCTGCCTAAAATCATAATAAGGTCAGAGACACCCCAAAACACACCACCGGACGTGGTACTGCCCACCAGAAAGACAAGATCCAGCCTCATCCACCAGAACACAGGCAGCAGTCCCCTCCACCAGGAAGCCTACATAACCCACTGAACCAATCTTAGCCACTGGGGGCAGACACCAAAAACAACGGGAACTACAAACCTGCAGCCTGTGAAAAGGAGACCCCAAACACAGTAAGTGAAGCAAAATGAGAAGACAGAGAAACACACAGAAGATGAAGGAGCAAGGTAAAAACCCACCAGACCTAACAAATGGAGAGGAAATAGGCAGTCTACCTGAAAAAGAATTCAGAGTCATGATAGTAAAGATCATCCAAAATCTTCTAAATAGAATGGGGAAAATACAGTAAATGTTAAACAAGGACCTAGAAGAACTAAAGAGCAAACAAACAATGATGAACAACAGTAAATGAAATTAAAAATTCACTAGAAGGAATCAATAGCAGAATAACTGAGGCAGAAGAACGGATAAGTGACCTGGAAGATAAAAGAGTGGAAATAACTACTGCAGAGCAGAATAAAGAAAAAAGAATGAAAAAAATTGAGGACAGTCACAGAGACCTCTGGGACAACATTAAACGCATGAAGATTTGAATTATAGGGGTCCCAGAAGAAGAAGAGAAAAAGAAACGGACTGAGGAAATATTGGAAGAGATTATAGTTGAAAACTTCCCTAATATGGGAAAGGAAATAGCCAATCAACTCCAGGAAGTGCAGGGAGCCCCATACAGGATAAATCCAAGGAGAAACACACCAAGACACATATTAATCAAACTATCAAAAATTAAATACAAAGAAAAAATATTAAAAGCAGCAAGGGAAAAACAACAAATAATATACAAGGGAATCCTCATACGGTTAACAGCTGATCTTTCAGCAGAAGCTCTGCAAGCCATAAGGGAGTGGCAGGACATATTTAAAGTGATGAAAGGGAAAAACCTACAACCAAGATTACTATACCCAGCAAGGATCTCCTTCAAATTTGACAGAGAAGTTAAAATCTTTGCAGACAAGCAAAAGCTAAGAGAATTCAGCACCACCAAACCAGCTTTACAACAAATGCTAAAGGAACTTCTCTAGGCAGGAGACACAAGAGAAGGAAGAGACCTATAATAACAAACCCCAAACAATTAAGAAAATGGTAATAGGAACATACATAGCGATAACTACCTTAAATGTAAATGGATTAAATGCTCCAACCAAAAAATATAGACTAGCTGAATGGATATAAAAACAAGACCCATATATATGCTGTCTACAAGAGACCCACTTCAGACCTGAGGACACATACAGAATGAAAGTGAGGGGATGAAAGAAGATGTTCCATGCAAATGGAAATCAAAAGAAAGCTAGAGTAGCAATTCTCATATCAGACAAAATAGACTTTAAAATAAAGACTATTACAAGAGACAAAGGAGGACACTACATAATGATCAAGGGATCGATCCAAGAAGAAGATATAACAGTTGTAAATATTTATGCACCCAACATAGGAGCACCTCAATACATTAGGCAAATGCTAACAGCCATAAGAGGGGAAATCGATAGTAACACAATCATAGTACGGGACATTAACACCCCACTTTCACCAATGGACAGATCATCCAAAATGTAAATAAATAAGGAAACACAAGCTTTAAATGATACATTAAACAAGATGGACTTAGTTGATATTTATAGGACATTCCATTTAAAAACAACAGAATACACTTTCTTGTCAAGTGCACATGGAACACTCTCCACGATAGATCATATTGTAGGTCACAAATCAAGCCTTCGTAAATTTAAGAAAACTGAAATCATATCAAGTATGTTTTCCAACCACAATGCTATGAGACTAGATATCAATTACAGGAAAAAGTCTGTAAAAAAAAAAAAAACAAACACATGGAGGCTAAACAATACGCTACTAAATAACCAAGGGATCACTGAAAAAATCAAAGAGGAAATCAAAAAATACCTAGAAACAAATGACAATGAACACATGACGACCCAAAACCTATGGGATGCAGCAAAAGCAGTTCTAAGAGGGAAGTTTATAGCAATACAACCCTACCTCAGGAAACAAGAAACATCTCAAATAAACAACCTAAGCCTACACCTAAAACTATTAGAGAAATGAGAACAAAGAAACCCCAAAGTTAGCAGAAGGAAAGAAATCATAAAGATCAGAGCATAAATTAATGAAATAGAAACAAAGAAAACAGTAGCAAAGATCAATAAAACTAAAAGCTGGTCATTTGAGAAGATAAACAAAATTGATAAAACATTAGCCAGACTCATCAAGAAAAAAAGGGAGAAGACTCAAATCAATAGAATTAGAAATGAAAAAGGAGAAGTAACAACTGACACTGCAGAAATACAAAGGATCATGAGAGATTGCTACAAGCAACTCTATGCCAATAAAATGGACAACCTGGAAGAAATGGATACATTCTTCTTAGAAAAGCACAATGTTCTGAGACTAAACCAGGAAGAAATAGAATATATAAACAGACCAATCACAAGCACTGAAATTGAGACTGTGATTAAAAATCTTCCAACAAACAAAAGCCCAAGACCAGATGACTTCAGAGGTGAATTCTGTCAACCATTTAGAGAAGAGCTAACACCTATTCTTCTCAAACTCTTCCCAAATACAGCAGAGAGAGGAACACTCCCAAACTCATTCTACGAGGCTACCATCACGCTGATACCAAAACCAGACAAAGATATCACAATGAAAGAAAACTACAGGCCAATATCACTGATGGACATAGATACAAAAATCCTCAACAAAATACAAGCAAACAGAATCCAACAGCACATTAAAAGGATCATACACCATGATCAAGTGGGGTTTATCCCAGGAATGCAAGGATTGTTCAATATACGGAAATCAATCAATGTGATACACCATATTTATGAATCATCCAATGTGATGCATCACATATTTTTGTGATACCGTATACAAAAATAAACTCAAAATGGATTAAAGACCTAAATGTAAGGCCAGACACTATAAAACTCTTAGAGGAAAACATAAGCAGAACACTCTGTGACATAAATCACAGCAGGGTCCTTTTTGACCCAGCTCCTAGAGAAATGGAAATAAAAACAATAATAAACAAATGGGACCTAATGAAACTTAAATGCTTTGGCACAGCCAAGGGAACCATAAACAGGATGAAAAGACAACCCTCAGAATGGGAGAAAATATTTGCAAATGAAGCAATTGACAAAGGATCAATCTCCACAATTTACAAGCAGCTCATGCAGCTCAATGTCAAAATACAAACAATCCAATCCAAAAATGGGCAGGAGACCTAAATAGGTATTTCTCCAAAGAAGATATACAGATTGCTGACAAAGACATGAAAGGAAGCTCAACATCATTAATCATTAGAGAAATGCAAATCAAAACTACAATGTGATATCACTCACAGTGGTCAGAATGGCCATCATCAAAAAATCTACAAACAATAAATTTTGGAGAGGGTGTGGATAAAAGGGAACCCCCTTGCACTGTTGGCGGGAATGTAAATTCATACAGCCACTATGGAGAACAGTATGGAGGATCCTTAAAAAACTAAAAATAGAACTACCATATGACCCAGCAATCCCACTACTGGACACATACCCTGAGAAAATTGTAACTGAAAAAGAGTCATGTGCCACAATGTTCATTGGAACTCTATTTACAGTAGCCTGGACATGGAAGCAACCTAAGTGTCCATCGACAGATGAATGGATAAGATAAAGGAGATGTGGCATATATATACAATGGAATATTACTCAGCCATAAAATGAATGGGTTATTTGTAGTGAGGTGGATGGAGCTAGAGTCTGTCATACAGAGTGAAGTAAGTCAGAAAGAGAAAAACAAATACTGTATGCTAACACGTATATATGGAATCTAAAGCAAAAAAAAAAAAGGTTCTGAAGAGCCTAGGGGCAGGATAGGCATAAAGACGCAGATGTAGAGAATGGACTTGAAAACACGGGGAGTGGGAAGGGTAAGCTGGGACGAAGTGAGAGAGTGGCATGGACATATATATACTACGAAATGTAAAACAGATAGGTAGTGGGAAGCAGCTGTATAGCACAGGGAGATCAGCTGGGTGATTTGTGACCACCTAGAGGGGTGGGATAGGGGGGATGGGAGGGAGACGCAAGAGGGAAGAGATATGGGGATATATGTATATGTATAACTGATTCACTTTGTTATAAAGCAGAAACTAACATACCATTGTAAAGCAATTATACTCCAATAAAGATGTTAAAAAATAATTGCTGCTTCTTTGTTATCAATGCATGAATTGTTATACCTATAAATAAATATGAATTTATTTTTCACATTGTCTTTTCATTTTTGATGTCTAGTTAGGAATACATGTAACGTGTACAGTGTTCTGTATTATATATGACAGTATTGATATAGGTACTGACAGATAATTTGTCTTGTAAACAGATGATATAAACTTACAGTATTGATATAGTGCAGTACTATAACTGTATTTTGTCTTCCTTATATTTTCTCAATAATATTTTCTTTTCTCTATATTACTTTAGTCTAAGAATACAATATATAATGCCATATAACATACAAAATATATGTTAATCTACTGTTTATGTTATTGGTTAGGCTTGTGGTCAACAGCATGCTATTAGTAGTTAAGTTTTGGGGGTGTCAGAAGTTATATACAGATGTTTGGCTGCATAGGGGTTCATAGGGCTGCGTAGGCTGCATAAGCTGTTCAAGTGTCAACTGTATTTAGGTGTAATACTTGTGACAATTATAGCATAAAGGATGGAAGTGACTGATAGGTAGACCTATATGGTTGCAAGGGTTGTATATTTTACATGAAATGTTACAGTGATATTACATCTTGATAGCAGTTTGCATTGCACAGGTGCATGTGTTTTTCAAAGCTCAATGAAAGTACATTTCAGATTTGTACATTTTACAGTATGTGAATTTTACCTCAAAAGGAAAGTACTACAAATAATATTAAACTCTAGTTTATAATATTCAAGCTGCAACATTTAAAGAGATGTGTACTAATGTCTGCTATTTATTTTGAAGTACATAAAAAATTGAGAGAGATTAATGTATGGTTAGAGGAATATATAAATGGATAGGCATTTGATAAAGCAAGTATAGTAAATATTATTGGTTTAACCAAAGTAGTAGATATACAGTTGTTCACTGACAAATTTCTTTAACTTTGGTATATGTTTAAAATGTTTATTAAAATTTTTGGAAATATGAGATAAAGTGACATTTATAAAGATTTATATTAATATGCTCCTTTGTTGATTTTTGTAATGTAATGATGATATTTATTACTGGTTTAAAGACGATTTTTAACATGGTATAAGGACACTTTTTTAAACCCAAGCATAAAAATAAACATAGGTTCCAGAAATATATTTAATATAGAAGTATCTTAGCTTGGGCTGCTATAACAAAATACCACAGACTGGGTGGCTTAAACAACAAACATTTATTTCTTATTGTTCTGGAGACTGGGAAGCCCAAGATTAAGGTGTTGGCAGGTTTGGTTCCTGTTAAGAACCTTGGTTCCTGGTTTTCAGACTGCTGCCATCTCTGTGTTCTCACATGTTGATGAGAGAAAGCTCTAGTTTCCCTTCCAGTTCTTATAAAGAGTTAATCCCATTATGGGGGCCCACCTTCATGATCTCATCTAAACCTAGTTACTTCCCAAAGACCCAACTCTATATACCATCACATGGCGGTGGGGGTGAGAGGGGGCTGTCCGAGCTTCAACATATTAACTTGGGGGGAACACAAACATTCAGTCCAAAACAAGAAGGTACTAAAATAGCAGGCTCCACAGATTTTATCATACAGCAGTGCCATTTTTAGTATTTTGGTGAATACGTTCAGTATTTTAAAATGTTAATTTAATCTCCCTTTCATCAAGGTAATTTTATTATGACATTAAATATTTCTCTAAAATATGATTTTAATGGGTAAATTATATGAAGTTATCAAATTAAATTAATATTTTTCCTATTATTTGACATGTAAATTATTTTTGAATTTTCACATAAATGTCACATAAAAAGACATCACAGAATAAGAGTCAAGAATCAGAGGGCAAGATACTTCTCAGCTGCAATGAGTAAAATTTGAAGACAGTGGAACAGTGCCTTCAAAATTCCAATGGAAAAATTATTTTCAATTCATAATTCAATAGTCAGCCTGTCAATAAAATGAATAATACAAATTTACCTCAAAAAAACACTATGGGATGTGCTTCACCAAAACAAGTTGGCAAACAAAGTGAAAGACACAGGATCCAGAGAAGAAGGATCCAGTGCAACACGGTGGAGAAGGCAGGACATTCCCAGGGTATTTGGGAAGGGAAGTTTCAATGGTACAGCAAGCCTAGCGTGGAATCAGTCTGGAATAAGGGAAAAGGATGGAGATAGCCAAGACAGAGAGTTCTTAAAGAAAAATGAAATGTAAAGAATATCTTATGAGTTGAACTTGAGACAGTGTTTTTAATTCCGTTGAAGAATTGTGGATGAAGTAGGAGAGGTACGTTTAAAAAATTAAGGAAATATAAAAGAGCAGTATTTCCTTTAGAGAAAACAAAAAGTTCCATGTGGAAAGAAATCTTACTGTATACTATAGGCTCATTCCTGAATAATATTTAATTTATTATAATAAACACTTCATACTGATTTAAGCAAGAAGGTTAAGTAGTTATATTGAGATTATCAGGGAGGAAAAGTATATATACGTCGGGGCAGGCAGAGTATGTATGAGCTAAAACTTTATTTTCTATAGTTGGAAATAAACTATAAAACTAAAAAAAATTAAGAATCAGTATAAACATGTTAGTTAGAAATTTGGAGGTAAATACTAGAAGACACAGCTAAAGGAACCGAAAATTGTCCCTGGAGAACAGTAACTGGGAGTAGAAAAGGATGGGGCATGATTTTGCTGTTTTTCATTATACATGTTTTTCTTTATAAGTTTCAAAAACTCTTAATGGGAGATGTGTATGTATTCTGTTAGTCTAAAAATTGAGTTCCTTGTGTTCCAGGTTGCAAGAAGCTCTGAGGGGGGCTTACAAAGCCTAACCACGTTATCCTGAAACTCCACATAATTGCCTTGCATGCTTATACAACTGCTTTTAGTAGTCCCTATCCCCTACATGTAACATCGGGGTTCTGGGTAGAATTTCTTACATCATCACCAGACCCATCCTATGACATTGTCCACACACTAAGATAATGACTAGTTATCTCAGAGGTACAGTTGAATTGCTGCTGCGAAAGAATGACTCACTTGCAGGCATGCCAACTGGTTAAAGGCTGGGAGGGCGCTAGACATGGTAGGGTTGCCCAGGGACCCCACAGCTCCCTATCATGGAGAGGTTTAAACAAAAGCTAGATTAAGGCTTAGGGGAATGTTACGGTGACTTTTGTATTCGGTATAGAGTTGGAGTAGGCAACTGTGAAGTACCTCCACCCTGAGATTCTGTGGAGTTTTATTCTTAATTAGAATGGCTCCTAGTTAGTATTTGGGGCAAGGATTAGAACCCAGGAAGAGGTGTTAATTACCTCTGTACTTCTTTTTCTATCAGCATTAACTTAGACTCAATATCTTGTCATTTTCTGTCAATGTTCCATGTGGGGTTTAAAAGAATGTATATTATCCATTTCAGAAGTCCATGTTCCATATGTGATCATTTGATTAGCTTGACAAATATGTTTGTTTAAATTTTCTATGTCCTACAGTTTTTTGTTCACTCAATCTGTGAACTATTATAGGAATGTGAAATCTCTAAGACAGTGAATTCATTAATTTCCCCATGTAGTCATCTCAAATTTTCTTATATATTTTGAAGCTATCCTATTATGTCCATACACATTTAGAATTCTTATTCCTTCCTGGTTTATAAAACCTTTTTTTTTCTTCCAGTTTTATTGAGATATAAGTGACATACAGCACTGTATAAGTTTAAGGTGTATAGCATAATGAGTTGACTTACATAATCATGAAATGATCACCACAATAAGTTTAGTGAACATCCGTCGTGTTATATAGATACCAAATAAAAAGAGAAAATATTTTTTGCTTGTGATGAGAACTCAGGATTTACTCTCTTAAGTTTATAACATACAGCAGTGTTAATTATATTAATCATGTTACATTCCTAGAACTTACATATCTTGTAACTGGAAGTTTGTACCTTTTCACTACCTTAATCCAATCCCCACCGACACCTCCACTGCCTCAGGTAACTATAAATCTGTTCATTTTTCTATGAGTTTGTCTGTTTGCTTTTTGAAGTATAATTAACCTATAACACTATGTTAGTTCTTGATATACAACATAAGATTTGATATTTCTATAAATTACAAAATGATCACCACAAGTCATTACCATCTGTCACCATACAAAGATATTACATTATTTTTGACTATATTCCCCACACTGTACTTTTCATCCCCATAGCTCATTCAATTTGTAACTGAAAGTTTGTACCTCTTAATTTCCCTCACCTATTTCAGGTATCCCTCTCACCCCCAGCCCTCTGTCAACCACCAATTTGTTCTCTGTGTCTATGACACTGTTTCTGTTTTATGTTTAATGTGTTTCAGATTCCATGTATAAATGAAATTATAATATTTGTCTTTCTCTGACTTATTTCCCTTAGCATAATACCCTCTAGGTCCATTCTTGTTGCACAAATGGCAAGATTTCATCTTTTTTATGGCTGAGTATTATTCCATTGTGTGTGTGTGTGTGTGTGTGTATGCATATATATATATATATATATATATATATATATATATATATATATATACATGCACACATACTGCTTCTTCTTTATCTATTTTTCCATTGATGGGCAGTTAGATTGGTTCCATATTTGGGCTATAGTGAACAAAGCTGCAGGGAATGTAAGGGGTGCATATATCTTTTTGAATTAGTGTTTTGGTTTTTTTAGGGGAAAATACCCAGAATTAGAATTGTTGGATTGTATGGTAGTTCTATTTTTAATTTCTTTTTTTTAAATTTATTTATTATTTATTTTAATTTTATTTATCTTTAACTGTGTTGGGTCTTTGTTGCTGCACACGGGCTTTCTCTAGTTGCAGAGAGTGGGAGCTACTCTTCGTTTTAGTGCGTGGGTTTTTCATTGTGGTGGCTTCTCTTGTTGCAGAGCATGGGCTTTAGGCATGAAGGCTTCAATAGTTGTGGCACGCAGGCTTCAGTAGTTGTGGATCTCAGGCTCCAGAGAGCAGGCTCAGTAGTTGTGGCACACGGCTTAGTTGCTCTGCAGCATGTGGGATCTTCCTGGACCAGGGCTTGAACCCGTGACCCCTGCATTGGCAGGCAGATTCTTAACCACTGTGCCACCAGGGAAGCCCTATTTTTAATTTCTTGAAGAACTTCCTTATTGTTTTCTATAGTGGCTGCACCAATTTACATTCCCACCAACAGTGCACAAGGGTTCCTTTTTCGCCACATCCTTGCCAACACTTGTTATTTGTTGTCTTTTTGATAATAGCCATTCTGACAAGTGTGAAGTGATATTTCATTGAGGTTTTGATTTGCATTTCCCTAATGATTAGTGATCTTGAGTATCTTTTCATGTGTTTGTTGGCCATCTGTATGTCTTCATTGGAACAATGTCTGTTCAAGTCTGCCCAATTTTTAATCAGGTTGTTTGTTTTTTCATTGTGAGTTGTATGAGTTCTTTGTGTATTTTGGATATTAACCCCTTATCAGATATATCATTTGCAAATATCTTCTCCAATTCAGTAGTCAGCGTTTTCGTTTTTTTGATGGCTTCCTTTGCTGTACAGAAGTGTTTTAGTTTGATGTAGTCCCATTTGTGTATTTTTACTTTTGTTTCTCTTGCCTGAGGAGACATATTAAAAAAGTATTGCTAAGACTGATGTTAAAGAGTGTACTGTCTATGTTTTCTTCTAGGAATTTTAGGGTTTCATGTCTTATATTTAAATCTTTAATCCATTTAGAGTTTTGTTTTGTGTTTGGTGTGAGAAAGTAGTCCAGTTTCATTCTTTTGCATGTAGCTGTCCAATTTTCCCAACACCATTTATTGAAGAGGCTATCTTTACCTCATTGTATATTTTTGCCTCCTTTGTCCTAGATTAATTGCCCATAAAATTGTGCATTCATTTCTGGGCTCTCTATTCTGTTCCATTGATCTATGTGTCTGTTTTTGTGCCCGTACCATATTGTTTTGAATACTGTAGCTTTGTGGTATAGTTTGAAATCAGGGAGTGTGATACCTCCAGCTTTATTGTTCTTTCTCAAAATTGTTTGGGCTATTCAGGATCTTTGGTGTTTCCATGACATTTTTAAAATTGTTTGTTATAGTCTGTGAAAAATACCTTCAATATTTTGATAAGGATTGCACTGAATCTATAGATTTCCTCAGGGATTATTGTCCTTTTAACAACATTAATTCTCCCAATCCATGTGCAGAGATATCTTTCCATCTGTTGTGTCATCTTCAATTTCTTTCATCTGTCTTATACTTTTCTGAGTACAGTTCTTTTACCTCCTTAGTTAGATATATTCCTAGGTATTTGTTCTTTTTGTTGCACTTGTAAATGGGATTGTTTTCTTAATTTCTCTTTCTGGTAGTTTATTATTAGTATATAGACATGCAACTGATTTCTGTGTATTAATTTTGTAACCTGAAATTTTACTGAATTCATAAATGCATTCTAGTAGGTTTGGTATTTTTTTTGGTGGTGGTGTGCTTAGGATTTTCTGTGCCTATTATCATGTCTGCAAATAGTGAAAGTTTTACTTCTTCCTTTCTAATGTGGATGCCTTTCTTCTCTTTCTTGTCTGATTGTTGTGGCTAGGACTTCCGATACTATGTTGAATAAAAGTGGTGAGAGTGGGCATCCTTATCTTGTTCCTGATCTTAGAGGAGAATATTTCAGCTTTTCAACATTGAGTATGTTAGCTGTGAGCTTGTCATATATGGCCTTTTTATATTGAGTTATGTGTCCTCTATTCTCACTTTGTGGAGAGTTTTTTAATCACAAATGGATGCTGAATTTTGTTAAAAGTTTTTTTGCATCTATTGAAATGATTATACGATTTTTATTCTTCAGTGTGTTAACATTGTGTATCACGTTGATTGATTTGTGGACATTGAACCATCCTTGCATCTCTGGGATAAATCCCACTTGATCATGGTGTATGTTTCTTTTGATGTACTGTTGAATTGAGTTTGCTAGTATTTTGTAGAGGATTTTTTCATCTACATTATCTATGTTCATCAGTGACATTGGCCTGTAATTTTTTGTGTATATGGTTTCTTTGTCTGGTTTTGATTATCAGGGTGCTTCTGTCTTTGTGGCATGAGTTCAGAGGCATTCCTTCCTCTTCAATTTTTTAGAATAGCTTGATAAAGATAGGCATTAATTCTTCTTTAAATATTTGGTAGAATTCACCTCTGAAGCTGTTTGGTTGTGGACATTTGTTGGGAGGTTTGTTTTTTTGTTTTAACTGATTCAGTTTCATTACTGGTAATTGGTCTGTTCATATTTTGTATTCCTGACTAAGTCTTGGGAGGTTGTATATTTTTAGGAATTTATCCATTTCTTCCAGGTTGTGCATTTTATTGGAGTATAATTGTCCTTAGTCATCTCTTAGGATTCCTTTGTATTTCTGTGGTGTTGGTTGTAACTTCTCCTTTTTTAAAAATTTTATTTATTTGGGTCCTCTCTCTTTTTTCTTGATGAGTCTTTATCTTTTTAAAGAGCCAGCTCTTAGTTTCACTGATCTTTTCTATTGTTTTTTAAGTCTCTATTTCATTTACTTCTGCTCTGATCTTTATTATTTCTTTTCTTCTACTGACTTTGGGTTTTATTTGTTCTTCTTTTCCTAATTTCTTTAGGTGTAAGATTAGGTTGTTTATTTGACATTTTTCTTATTCCCTCTTAAAACTGCTTTTGCTGCGTTCTTTATACTTTGGATTGTTGTGCTTCCATTTTCATTTGACTCCAGGTATTTTTTGATTTCCCTTTTGATTACTTCAGTGATACATTAGTTGTTTGGTAGCATATTGTTTAGCCTCCACATTTTTTTTTGCAGTTTTCTTTTCTTATAGTTGCTTCTAGTCTCATAATGTTGCTGGAAAAGATGATTTCAATCTTTTTAAATTTACTGAGACTTGTTTTGGGTTCTATCATGTGACCTATGCCAGAGAATGTTCCATGTGCATTTCAAAAGAATGTGTATTCTGCTGCTTTTGGATGGGATATTCTATATAAAACTATTAAGTCTATATTATCTGTCATTTAAGGTCAGTGTTTTCTTATTGATTTTCTGTACAGTGTTGTATGTGGGGTGTTAAGGTCCCCTACTATTACCGTGTTACTGTCAATTTCTCCCTTTATTTTGTTAATATTTGCTTTATGTATTTTGGTGCTCCTATGTTGGGTGCATATATATTTACAATTGTTGTATTTTCTTGTTGGTTTGATCCATTTGTCACTATGTAATATTTTACTTTTGTCCTCTTGTTACAGTCTTTGTTTTAAACTCCATTTTGTCTGATACAAGAATTGGTATTCCAGCTTTCTTTTTATTTCTATTGACATAGAATTCCTTTTTCTGTCCCCTCATTTTAATGTGTGTCTTTAGAACTGAAGTGAATCTCTTGTAGGCAGCATATATATGGACCTTTTAAACAAAATCTATTCAGCCTTTGTCTTTAGATTTGAGAAATTACTACATTCACATTTAAAGTAATTATTGATAGGTATGTATTTATTGCCATTTTGTTAATTGTTATGTTTGGATTCTTTTCTCTCTTTTTGATGTACATATATCATAGTTTTTGGTTTGTGGTTACCATGAGTTGATAGATAGATAGATAGATAATTAGGTAGACAGATAGATAGATAGATATTTTAAGTTGAGGATATCTTAAATTCTAATGCATTCTAACAACCTGCGTTCCCCCTCCCCACCTGTTTAATGTATTTTTACATCACATTTTACATCTTTTTCTTTCGTGTATCCCTTGACTACTTATTGTGGATATAGATTATTTTGCTACTTTTATCTTTAAACCTTCCCACTAGCTTCATAAATGGTTAATCTACTACCTTTACTGTATATTTGCCTTTACCAATGGGATTTTTATTTTCATAATTTTCATATTTCTAGTTGTAGGCTTTTCTTTTTCACTTAGAGAAGTCCCTTTAACATTTTTTTTAAAGCTGGTTTAGTGGTGCTGAACTCTTTTTGCTTTGGCTTTCTTGTGAAACTCTTTATCTCTCCTTCAAATATGAATGATAGCCTTGCTGGGTAGAGTATTCTTAATTGTACGTTTTTTCTTTCACCACTTTAACTATATTGTGCCACTCCCTTCTGGCCTGCAAAGTTTCTGGTGAAAAGTCAGCTGATAATCTTATGGTAGTTCCCTTATATAAACTAGCTGCTTTCCCTCTCTGCTTTTAATGTTCTCTTTTTATCTTTGATTTTTGCCATTTTTATTGCATTGTGTCTACCTTTTTGGGTTCTTTTTGTTTGAGACTCTCTGTGCTTCCTGGACCTGGACGTCTGTTTCCTTTCAAGGGTTAGGGAAGTTTCCAGCTATTATCATTTTAAGTAAGTCCTCTACCCCTTTCTTTCTCTTTCCTGTTTCTGAGACCCCTATAATGAAAATGTTAGTATGATTAATGCTGTCCCAGAGGTCTCTCTCTTAAATTTTCCTCATTTCTAAAAATTCTTTTTTCTGTTCAGCTTATGTGATTTTCACTATTCTGTTTTCCAGTTTGCTGATCTGTTCCTCTGTATCATCTGATCTACTGTTGATTCTTTCCAGTGTATATATTTTTAAATTTCAGTTATTGTATTCTTCAGCTCTATTTGGTTTTTCTTTATATTTTCTAACTCTTTGTCAAACTTCTCACTGTGTTCATCCATTCTTCTCCAGAGTTCATTGAGCATCTTTATGATCATTACCTTGAACTCTTTATTGTATAGATTGCTTATCTCCACTTTGCTTAGTTCTTGTTTCTAGGGTTTTATCCTCTCTGTGTTTATTTGCATGTATAGGTGGGTCAGTTATATTTCCTAGTCTTGGAGAAGTGGCCTTTTGTAGGAGAGTCCTATGGGGTCCAGCAGCACATTCCCCTCTTGTCACCAGAGCTGTATGATGTAGGGGTGACCCCTGTGTGGGCTAAGTGGGCCCTTCCGTTCTGTCAGGGATGACTCCTGTGGACACACTGGTAGGTGGGACTGATCCTCAGCCTGATTGGCTGCCAGGCCTTGCTCCATGTGGAGGCTGCCAGCCACTGGTGGGCAAGGCCAGGTCCTGGCTAGGCTGGCTGCACAGCCTAGGGGTTCCAGCTGGTGGCCAGTACTGGGTCCTGGCTCAGCTGATTGTGGGCCCAAGGGACTCTGGGGCTGTTCCTGTCCTGATGGTGTGTGGTACTAAGTCCCAGCATAGCTTACTGGAGACCTTGGGGGAGTCCAGGACTGATGCCAGCCTGCTGGTGTGCAGGACTCTGTCTTCATGCAACTGGCTGCATACTTGGAGGGTGTCTGGGGACTGATGCCGACCAGCTGGTAGATGAGGCCAGGGCCCAGCACTAATAGCCTAGAGAGAGGACTTCAGCATGGTGCTTGCCAACACCAAATGTTCTCATGGTAAAACAAGATCCCCAGCATGGCTGCCACCAACATCTCTGTCTCCAGGAGGAGTCCCAGTGGCCTCCTGCCTTTCTTGGAACCTTCTCTAAGATCAGCAAGTGGTTCTGACCCAAGCTCCTTTCAAATTACTACCTCTCTGCATCTTGGAGTGTGAGATTTTACGTGCCCTTTAAGAGCATTCCTTATAGCCCTCAGGCTCTCCTGTATGCATGCCCTGCTGGCCTTCAGAGCCAGATATTCTGGGGGATTGACTTCCCGGTGCAGGAACCCCAAGCTGTGAAGCCTAACGTGGGCCTCGGAACCTTCACACCTTGAGGAGAACCTCTGAAATTGTGATTATCCTCCCATTTATGAGTCCCCTACCCAGGGCTGTGGATCTTAACTCTTCTGCATCTCTGCCCCTGCCTACCTGTGTTGCAGTGGTTATTTCTTTAAAGCTTTCATTGTGGAAAATCTTTTCTGCTAATCTTCAGGTCATTACCGTTGTTAATAGTTGTCATTTTGGTGTGCCTAAGGGAGGAGGTGAGCTCAGCTTCTTCCTACACTGCCATCTTGTCCACTCCCCATTAAAACTTTTTAAACTACCTAGTGGCCTCCATTATCTTTAGTAATGTTTTCCGCCTCCATTTAAAATGAATATAGCTATACCAGATTTTTTCATTAGCATTTTCCTGGTCTGTCTTTTTCATCCTTTGGCTTTTAACTTTTCTGTTTAATGCTTTCCTTGTGCAGGATTTTATTTCACTTACAAGGCAATCCCACAAGTTAGATATTATTATTATTACCATTAGCTATTGCTTGTTGAGATTTGTCCACATTCTTACTATTTTTCTTATTATTAATAGTATGTCTTCTATTTCATAGTATTTTATTCTATTTCAGACTTTTCTTTTGAGATTATTTTCTTTCTTCCTGATTTACTTACTTTAGTAGTTCTTTAGTAAAGATAAGCTGAGAGTTAATTCCTTCAGTTTGTTTGTCTGAAACTTTATTCCTTTTAATTTATTTTATGTTTCAATATTCAATATTTCAGAGTTCCAGATTAGTTGTTATTCAAACTTCTAAATCCATGATCTAAGACTCTTGACTTCTTTATCATGTTTTCTATTTCTGTATCTCTTGAGTTACATTCTACTTAATTCCTTCAGCCCTATTATTCACTGCACAAAGTCTTTTCTCAGCTGTGTCTAATCTGCTGTTGAACCTGTCATTGAATTTATAATTCCAGTTTCTAAACATTTTGTGATTTTCAAAAACTGATTTCTAGCTATTTTTGATAAACTCTTATTCCTTGCCATGTTTTGATTGCCTCCATTTTTGTTTAAGCATATTAAACAAAGTTATTTTTGTTTTTGATATTTCTAACATATCCAATCTTTATAGATGCAATTCTCAAGTTGTTTCTTCTGCTTCTGACTCATGGTGTTTTGTTTCTTTATGAGTTTGGTGATTTTTTTAAATGAGAGCTCAAGTGCCTAGGGACTTTATCCTTAGGAATTTACCAAAGCCTGGGTTTAATTAAGGTGTGCTACTCTGCAAGGAATAATGTTTGCTTCTCAACATATCTGTGGGGCCTTTCCAACTTGAGAACAGTTAAAATAAAAAATAGGGGAGGAACTTCAAGATGGCGGAAGAGTAAGACGTGGAGATCACCTTCCTCCCCACAAATACATCAGAAATACATCTACATGTGGAACAACCCCTACAGAACACCTGCTGAACGCTGGCAGAGGACCTCAGACCTCCCAAAAGGCAAGAAACTCCCCACGTACCTGGGTAGGGCAAAAGAAAAAAGAAAAAACAGAGACAAAAAATACGGTCGGGACCTGCACCAGTGGGAGGCAGCTGTGAAGGAGGAAAGGTTTCCACTCACTAGGACGGCCCTTCCTGAGCAGAGACTGGAGGTGGCAGAAGGGGGAAGCTTTGGAGCCATGGAGGAGAGCACAGCAACAAGGGTGTGGAGGGTAAAGCGGAGAGATTCCTGCACAGAGGATCCGTGCTGACCAGCACTCACCAGCCTGAGAGGCTTGTCTGCTCACCCGCTGGGGCGGGTGGGGGCTGGGAGCTGAGGCTCCAGCTTCAGAGGTCGGATCCCAGGGAGAGGACTGGGCTCGGCTGTGTGAACACAGCCTGAAGGGGGCTAGTGCACCACAGCTAACCGGGAGGGAGTCTGGGAGAAGGTCTGGAGCTGCCGAAGAGGCAAGAGACTTTTTCTTGCCTCTGTTTCATGGTACGTGGAGGAGAGGGGATTCAGAGCACCGCCTAAACGAGCTCCAGAGACGGGCGTGAGCTGTGGCTATCAGCTGTGGCTATCAGACGGGCATGAGACGCTAAAGCTGCTGCTGCAGCCACCAAGAAGCCTGTGTGCAAGTACAGGTCACTATCCACACCTCCTCTCCCGGGAGCCTGTGCAGCCCGCCTCTGCCAGGCTCCTGTGATCCAGGGACAACTTCCCTGGGAGAACACACAGCACGCCTCAGGCTGCTGCAACATCACTCTGGCCTCTGCCGCAGCAGGCTCGCCCTGCATTCCGTACCCCTCCCTCCCCCAAGCCTGAGTGAGCCAGAGCCCATAAATCAGCTGCTTCTTTAACCCCATCCTGTCTCAGCGGGATCAGACGCCCTCACGTGACCTGCACACAGAGACGTGACCAAATCTAAAGCTGAACCCCAGGAGCTGTGTGAACAAAGAAGAGAAAGGGAAATCTCTCTCAGCAGCCTCAGGAGCAGTGGATGAAATCTCCACAGTCAACTTGATGTACCCTGCATCTCTGGAATACCTGAATAGACAACGAATCATCTCAAATTGAGGTGGTGGACTTTGGGAGCAACGATATATTCATTTTTTTCCCTTTTTCTCTTTTTGTGAGTGTGTATGTGTGTGTTTCTGTGTGTGATTTTGTCTGTATAGCTTAGCTTTTCCCATTTATGCTAGGGCTCTGTCTGTCCGTTTTGGGGTTTTTTTTAGTATAGTTTTTAGCGCTTGTTATCATTGGTGGATTTGTTTTTTGGTTTGGTTGCTCTCTTCTTTCTGTCTTTCTTTTTTTCTCCCTTTTATTCTGAGCCGTGTGGATGACAGGGTCTTTGTGCTCTGGCCGGGCATCAGGGCTGTGCCTCTGAGGTGGGAGAACCAACGTCAGGACATGGTCCACAAGAGACCTCCCAGCTCCATGTAATATCAAATGGTGAAATACTCCCAGAGATCTCCATCTCAATGCCAAGACCCGGCTCCACTCAAGACCAGCAAGCTACAGTGCTGGATACCCTATGCCAAACAACTAGCACAACAGGAACACAACCCCACCCATTAGCAGAGAGGCTGCCTAAAATCATAATAAGACCAGAGACACCCCAAAACACACCACCAGACGTGGACCTGCCCACCAGAAAGACAAGATCCAGCTTCATCCACCAGAACACAGACACCAGTCCCCTCTACCAGGAAGCCTACACAACCCACTGAACCAACCTTAGCCACTGGAGGCAGACACCAAAAACAACGGGAACTACGAACCTGCAGCCTGTGAAAAGGAGATCCCAAACACAGTAAGTGAAGCAAAATGAGAAGACAGAGAAACACACAGCAGATGAAGGAGCAAGGTAAAAACCCACCAGACCTAACAAATGAAGAGGAAATAGGCAGTCTACCTGAAAAAGAATTCAGAATAATGATAGTAAAAGTAAAGATGATCCAAAATCTTGGAAATAGACTGGAGAAAATACAAGAAATGTTTAACAAGGATCTAGAAGAACTGAAGAGCAAACAATGATGAACAACACTATAAATGAAATTAAAAATTCTCTAGAAGGACTCAATAGAGAATAACTGAGGCAGAATGGATAAGTGACCTGGAAGATAAAATAGTGGAAATAACTACTGCAGAGCAGAATAAAGAAAAAAGAATGAAAAGAAATGAGGAGACAAAGGATTAATCTGCAAAATTTACAAGCAGCTCATGCAGCTCAATATCAAAAAAACAAACAACCCAATCCAAAAATGGGCAGAAGACCTAAATAGACATTTCTCCAAAGAAGATATACAGATTACCAACAAACACATGAAAGAATGCTCAACATCATTAATAATTAGAGAAATGCAAATCAAAACTACTATGCGATATCATCTCACACCAGTCAGAATGGCCATCATCAAAAAATCTAGAAACAATAAATGCTGGAGAGGGTGTGGAGAAAGGGGAACTCTCTTGCACTGCTGGTGATAATATAAATTGATACAGCCACTATGGAGAACAGTATGGAGGTTCCTTAAAAAACTAAAAATAGAACTACCATACGACGACCCAGCAATCCCACTACTGGACATATACCCTGAGAAAACCATAATTCAAAAAGTGTCATGTACCACAATGTTCATTGTAGCTCTATTTACAATAACCAGGACATGGAAGCAACCTAAGTGTCCATTGACAGATGAATAGATAAAGAAGATGTGGCACATATACACAATGGAATATTATTCAGCCATAAAATGAAATGAAATTGAGTTATTTGTAATGAGGTGGATGGACCTAGAGTCTGTCATACAGAGTGAAGTAAGTCAGAAAGAGAAAAACAAATATCATATACTAACACATATATATGGAATCTAAAAAAAAAAAAGAAATTGTTGTGAAGAGCCTAGCGGCAGGATGGGAATAAAGCCACAGACCTACTAGAGAATGGACTTGAGGACACGGGGAAGGGGAAGGGTAATCTCGGACAAACTGAGAGAGTGGCATGGACATGTATACACTACCAACTATAAAATAGATAGCTAGTGGGAAGCAGCTGCATAGCATGGAGAGATCACCTCGGTGCTTTGTGACCACCTAGAGGTGTGGGATAGGGAGGGTGGGAAGGAGGGAAATGCAAGAGGGAAGAGGTATGGAGATATACGTATATGTATAGCTGATTCACTTTGTTATAAAGCAGAAACTAACACACCATTGTAAAGCAATTATACTCCAATAAAGATGTTAAAAATAAATAAATAAATTTTAAAAATGGTATTTTTGTTTGTTTTTTGCACCCAATAGAATTTCAACTGCAAACTATGACTTTGGTTAGAAATTTCAGGAAATTATTTTTATTTCCTTCAACCTGAGGCAAGTTTGAAGTAACAATGTTTTCTTATAATTGACCTCTTCAGAGCTTTTGTTTCTTGTTTTTCTATTTTGCCCGCTAAGGGTTATCTTCCAGAGGTCTCACTTTCTTCTATACCAATTTCCCATAGGCCACCAGGGATTGACAGATGCTTTTAGTGCAACATTTGGCTTCATTGTTGGCTCACCCTCTCAATTCATGCTGTCTTGTGATTTTGGGCCTCTGAAGATTTTCCTAACTTTCTTTCCATATCAACTATTCATTTAATGACTTGTGGGTTTTTAAAAATGCATATATCTTTTTTTTTATTAGTTTCTGCTTTATAACAAAGTGAATCAGTCATACATATACATCTGTTCCCACATCCCTTCCCTCCTGTGTCTCCCTCCCTCCCACCCTCCCCATCCCACCCCTCCAGGCGGTCACAAAGCACAGAGCTGATCTCCCTGTGCTCTGCGGCTGCTTCCCACTATCTATCTACCTTACGTTTGGTAGTGTATATATGTCCATGCCTCTCTTTCGCTTTGTCATAGCTTACCCTTCCCCCTCCCCATATCCTCAAGTCCATTCTCAAGTAGGTCTGTGTCTTTATTCCTGTTTTACCCCTAGGTTCTTCATGACATTTTTTAAAATTCCATATATATGTGTTAGCATACGGTATTTGTCTTTCTCTTTCTGACTTACTTCACTCTGTATGACAGACTCTAGGTCTATCCACCTCATTACAAATAGCTCAGTTTCGTTTTCTTTTTATGGCTGAGTAATATTCCATTGTATATATGTGCCACATCTTCTCTATCCATTCATCCGATGATGGACACTTAGGTTGTTTCCATCTCCGGGCTATTGTGAATAGAGCTGCAATGAACATTTTGGTACATGTCTCTTTTTGAATTATGGTTTTCTCAGGGTATATGCCTAGTAGTGGGATTGCTGGGTCATATGGTAGTTCTATTTGTAGTTTTTTAAGGAACCTCCATACTGTTCTCCATAGTGGCTGTACCAATTCACATTCCCACCAGCAGTGCAAGAGTGTTCCCTTTTCTCCACACCCTCTCCAGCATTTATTGTTTCTAGATTTCTTGATGATGGCAATTCTGAGTGGTGTGAGATGATATCTCATTGTAGTTTTGATTTGCAAAAAAATGCATATATCTTTTATCCAGTATTTTAAAGTGTATTGTACTAGGAGAAAAATCTGTTAACTATTTAAGAAAATAGTTATATTGAAGAAAATATAAATACCTTGCTTCCTTTCATTCTTTCTTTTTTGACTTTTTCTTTTTTCCCCTCTCTCTTTCTTTATTCTCTGTTGCTTTTATTGTTTTTTAATCCTTTTTCATTATTTCATTTTTCTTTTTGTCATTTTTATTTTCAGTTGTCCTTGCTATTTTTTCTCTTTTCTGTTTACTCTTATGTTTCTTTTCTTTCTGTGTTATCCTTCTTGCCCTTTTATTCCTTTCCTTTCCTTTTCCCTCTTCTTTTTCCTTCTATCATTCATGTAAGTTTTCACCAAAGGCCAAAGAATGATTCTTGGTTTAACACAGAATAATACTTTAATAGTCTCTTTTTAGAAAATTAGCTTACCCATCACTAATTAGGACAAAGTTTCTATGTCATTGGAATGAGATCAAATTTAAGTGCCTTTCAAATTTATCGTAAGTGCTCAATAAATGTTTGTTTTTGAATAAAACTTTATTAAAAGTTCCAAGTCTACTATGGTAAGCACATTGTGAAATCAAAATATGGCCAAGTAGACTGTACCTGTGACTCAGTCAAGCCTAACTCAAACTGACAGAGAAATCAATGGAATGTTAATTGATAGCAGCTGGATGACTGGCATGAGTGCAGCCACAGCAAAGGGCCAAGGATCTCTCAGGGAGTATAAAATTTACATTTATCAGAGACCCCAGGGGCTTTTTAATGAGAATGACCTCTGGTTTAAATTAGAGTAAAAGGGAAATAAAGACTGTAATTTGGAGACTTTTGGTTTTAACATATTTTCCACTTAATAGCCACTTAGAAAATGAAACCATGGAAGTCTCATAATAGTAATGGCCTGGCCTTAATGATCTCAAACATCCCATTAGGTGGGTTCACGACTTGTTGGTTAGCAACACTGGAAAATATATTTACTAAGTGGAGAAAACAGGGATAAGTCCCAAATTTTAAGTACTCTTATCAGTGTCTTGGCTGGTAGAAAACAGGCTGTGGTGATTGACTTTGCCTCTTAGAGTAGCCTGAGAGGAATTGCTTACTCACTGAAATTGAAAGATAATCTAGATGGGTTTGAAGTTAATACGACTGGAGTTTTCGTGGATTACTAGCTGGCTGTGTAACTGTAAAGACCTCCCACTATACAAAAAGTCCTAAGTTGATACTGGAATAAAGTCACAAGGCTAAACCTTACTGCAGGTTCTAAGATATGTTTTTGTTGGGGGACTTGAACAGTCTCCTTTTGGGGACTTGGGATTGTCCTAAGAAAAATTAGTAGTCAACCTGTCCACTAAATGAGGCCTCCGTTTTGTGAATATAAAGCTGGCTGATGCAACTAGATTGGAATACACTAGTTTGACTTTGGGTATGTTTGAAATATTGAAGTATAATTAGTGTTTAACTGTATACTGGTGGGTTGTTTATCTATTTTTTCCTTCGTCAATAAACACCTTTATTTTCTGGAGCATTATAAAGCAAATTCCTTACATTGTAGTATTTTATCCATAAGTAATTTAGAATCCTGGCTACTGCTGAGAAGGGTCAAGGTTATACCCAGCTGGTCCAATAGATAGAGGAAGCCCCAAGACCTGAACCTGGCACATGATACTTCCTCCTCACCTGCTGATGCTAAAATTTGTGTAGCGATTTCTATGCATATGTCAGGAACATTTTAAGTGCTTTACATTTGTTAGCCTATTTAACACCCTTGATAAACTTGGAGGGAGTTGATTTACTTAGGGCCCCATAGGCTATCAAACCAACTCTACCACCACCTCCGCCATCAGCACATGTCCCACTTCTGTAAGAAGTGCTGGGAACTGTGACAATTTGGACCATTCTTGCCTAGGGTTTCTCCTTTTTTCTTTCTCTCTGAGCCTCAGGAAGGTGGAGCTGACTTTACTGCTTGCTGATGTTTTACCTATATGTAAAAAATCTATTTCTCTGACTAAAAGACCATTCAAGAGAGAAAGATCTGTTTTCATTCTTGGAACTTGAAAGGTATTCCTTCATCAAACTAGTACTCGACGTCATCTTTACATTTTTACCTTTAAATAGTGTTTATTTCTGTATGGGTTCTGCGTCTTTATAATGATTATGAAGAAATGGAAGAAGGTATACTGAACAGATAGACTTAGTCTGGAATTAACCAGCTTACTTTCCCTCAGAAGGTACAGGGAAAATAGGTAAATCAATAGCATATAATACTATATCCATCTGCTATAAATTATTATCTACTATGGTGATTGTTCAGGTTGGAATATTTTAGCTTGGAAAAGGGAGTCTTTTCCAACTCTAACTCAAGGAAGGCTGATCATTTGCATTTTAACTCAAAAAATAAAATTTGAGAGTTACTTGGATATTTTAAAGGGAACAAATGAAGAAATTGTATAATATTTTATTTCATAGTTTAAAAATTATGAATATAAAGTTTTGTCTCTGAGAATTCAGGTATTTAAAAGAAGAATTTTTCACCAGAGAAAAGCCCTGGGTAGGGATCATCCTCCAAGATTATGTAACTATTTTCATATATAACTATTTCTATATGTGTGTGTGTGTGTGTGTGTGTGTGTGTGTATCCTTGTAGCACTCTTATGGGTTCAGGTTTACATTTAATATTTAGTCCTCGGAAATATTTTTGGTCAGTATTACATATTTCTAAGTAGTCAGATAGTGGTCACAATGCTTTATATTGAATAATCCATTCTTTCTTCAAATGTATAAAATCCCACTTGGTTCCCAGAGTAATTTCTTAAATATAAGTGTTTCTGACCTTTTATCCTGTTCCATTAGTGTCCATAGTTCTGGCACCAATATTATACACTGTTGAAATTCAGCTAACTTTAAAATAAACTTTCATATCATATAAGGGAATTCTTCTGCATCAGAATTCCCTAGAAATTTTTGAAAAATTCTGATTCCCAGACACATTCCAGACCTACTTAATCAGGCTCTAAGGAGAAGAAGTCCGAGAATACGTCTTTTTAGAAACCTCCCCTTCAACCAGTTAATATAGAGCTATATCACAATATTTAATGGCTGTATAATATCTATTCTATGTGTATATATTTTATTGCTATTACAAACAATATTATAACAAATATTACTGACCCATAGGCATTTGTCCAACTATTTACTTAAAATCAATGCCTAGAAATAAATTTTCTGAGTCAGAGTGTGCATATTGTTATGAATTTTGATGCCTAATGCCTATTGGCCCTCTAGAAAAATTTAACACTCCCCTTTGTTATTGTATGAGAATACCAAGTACCTACTTCCTTCCCAATTCTGGGCATTCTATTTAATCTTTGCTCATTGTATAAATAAAGACTATTATACTGTAGTTTTTTAAATTTAATTTAATTTATTTTTTTATACAGCAGGTTCTTATTGGTCATCCATTTTATACATATCAGTGTACACATGTCAATCCCAATCTCCCAATTCATCACACCACCACCACCCCGCTGCTTTCCCCCCTTGGTGTCCATACATTTGTTCTTTACATCTGTGTCTCAATTTCTGCACTGCAAACCGGTTCTTCTGTAACCGGTTCTTCTTTTTCTAGGTTCAACATATATGTGTTAATATACGATATTTGTTTTTCTCTTTCTGACCTACTTCACCCTGTATGACAGTCTCTAGGTCCATCCACAACTCGACAAATGACCCAATTTTGTTCCTTTTTATGACTGAGTAACATCCATTGTATATATGTACCACATCTTCTTTATCCGTTCGTCTGTCAATGGACATTTAGATTGCTTCCATGACCTGGCTATTGTAAATACTGCTGCAATGAACAGTGGGATGCATGTGTCTTTTTGAATTATGGTTTTCTCTGGGGATATGCCCAGTAGTGGGATTGCTGGATCATATGGTAATTCTGTTTTTAGTTTTTTAAGGAACGTCCATACTGATCACCATAGTGGCTGTATCAATTTACATGCCCACCAACAGTGCAAGAGGGTTCCCTTTTCTCCACACCCTCTCCAGCATTTGTTGTTTGTAGATTTTCTGATGATGCCTATTCTAACTGGTGTGAGGTGATACCTCATTGTAGTTTTGATTTGCATTTCTCTAATAATTAGTGATGTTGAGCAGCTTTTCATGTGCTTCTTGGCCATCTGTATGTCTTCTTTGGAGAAATGTCTATTTAGGTCTTCTGCCCATTGTTGGATTGGGTTGTTTGTTTCTTTAATATTGAGCTGAATGAGCTGTTTATATATTTTGGAGATTAATCCTTTGTCCGTTCATTCGTTTGCAAATATTTTCTCCCATTCTGAGCGTTGTCTTTTCGTCTTGTTTATGGTTTCCTTTGCTGTGCAAAAGCTTTGAAGTTTCATTAGGTCCCATTTGTTTATTTTTGTTTTTATTTCCATTACTCTGGGAGGTGGATCAAAAAAAAATCTTGCTGTGATTTATGCCAAAGAGTGTTCTTCCCATGTTTTCCTCTAAGAGTTTTATAGTGCCCAGTCTTACATTTAGGTCTCTAATCCATATTGAGTTTATTTTTTGTATATCGTGTTAGGGAGTGTTCTAATTTCATTCTTTTACATATAGCTGTCCAGTTTTCCCAGCACCACTTATTGAAGAGACTGTTTTTTTCTCCATTGTATATCTTTGCCTCCTTTGTCATTGATTAGTAGACCATAGGTCCGTGGATTTATCTCTGGGCTTTGTATCCTGTTCCATTGATCTATATTTCTGTTTTTGTGCCAGTTCCAAAATGTCTTGATTACTGTGGCTTTGTAGTATAGTCTGAAGTCAGGGAATCTCTTTCCTGCAGCTCTGTTTTTTCCCCTCAAGACTGCTTTGACTATTCGGGGTCTTTTGTGTCTCCATACAAATTTTAAGATTTTTTGTTCTAGTTCATAAAAAATTCCATTGGTAATTTGATAGGGATTGCATTGAATCTGTAGATTGCTTTGGGTAGTATAGTCATTTTCACAATATTGATTCTTCCAATCCAAGAACATGGTTTATCTCTCCATCTGTTGGTATCATCTTTAATTTCTTTCATCAGTGTCTTATACTTTTCTGCATACAGATCTTTTGTCTCCCTAGGTAGGTTTATTCCTAGATATTTTATTCTTTTTGTTGCAGTGGTAAATGGGAGTGTTTCCATAATTTCTCTTTCAGATTTTTCATCATTAATATATAGGAATGCAGGAGATTTCTGTGCATTAGTTTTGTATCCTGCAACTTTACCAAATTCATAGATTAGCACTAGTAGTTTTCTGGTGGCATCTTTAGGATTGTCTATGTATAGTATCATGTCATCTGCAAATAGTGACAGTTTTACTTCTTCTTTTCCAATTCGTATTCCTTTTATTTCTTTTTCTTCTCTGATTGCCATAGCTAGCACTTCCAAAACTATGTTGAATAATAGTGGTGAACGTGGACATCCTTGTCTTGTTCCTGATCTTAGAGGAAATGCTTTCAGATTTTCACCATTGAGAATGATGTTTGTTGTGGGTTTGTCATATATGGCCATTATTATGTTGAGGTAGGTTCCCTCTATGCCCACTTTCTGGAGAGTTTTTATCATAAATCAGTATTGAATTTTATCAGTAGCTTTTTCAGCATCTATTGAGTTGATCATATGGTTATTATCGTTCAATTTGTTAATATGGTGTATCACATTGATTGATTTGCATATATTGAAGAATCCTTGCATCCCTGGGATAAATCCCACTTGATCATGGTGCATGATCCTTTTAATGTGTTGTTGGATTCTGTTAGCTAGTATTTTGTTGAGGATTTTTGCATCTATATTCATCAGTAATATTGGTCTCTAATTTTCTTTTTTGGTAGTATCTTTGTCTGGTTTTGGTATCAGGGTGATGATACATTCATAGAATGCGTTTGGGAGTGCTCCTTCCTCT
Source organism: Hyperoodon ampullatus (assembly GCF_949752795.1). Taxonomy (NCBI): domain Eukaryota; kingdom Metazoa; phylum Chordata; class Mammalia; order Artiodactyla; family Ziphiidae; genus Hyperoodon; species Hyperoodon ampullatus. The sequence goes on from NC_136916.1 coordinate 88,736,905, forward strand.
ACAATTTCTGGAAGAGTTTGAGAAGGATGGGTGTTAGCTGTTCTCTAAATGTTTGATAGAATTCACCTGTGAAGCCATCTGGTCCTGGACTTTTGTTTGTTGGAAGATTTTTAATCTCAGTTTCAATTTCATTTCTTGTGATTGGTCTGTTCATATTTTCTATTTCTTCCTGGTTCAATCTTGGAAGGTTATACCTGTCTAAGAGTTTGTCCATTTCTTCCAGGTTGTCCATTTCATTGGCACAGAGTTGCTTGTAGTAATCTCTTAGGATGCTTTATATTTCTGTGGTGTCTGTTGTAACTTCTTTTTCATTTCTAATTTTATTGATTTGAGTCTTCTCCCCCTTTTCCTTGATGAGTCTGGCTAATGGTTTATCACTTTTGTTTATCTTCTCAAAGAAAAAGCTTTTAGTTTTATTGATCTTTACTATTGTTTTCCTTGTTTCTATTTCATTTATTTCTGCTCTGATCTTTATGATTTCTTTCCTTCTGCTAACTTTGGGTCTTGTTTCTTCTTCTTCCTCTAATGCCTTTAGGTGTAGGTTAGGTTGGTATTTCAGATTTTTCTTGTTTCTTGAGGTAGGACTGTATGGCTATAAACTTCCCTCTTAGAACTGCTTTTGCTGCATCCCATAGGTTTTGGATCATCATGTTTTCATTGTCATTTGTCTCTAAGTATTTTTGATTTCCTCTTTGATTTCTTCAGTGATCTCTTGATTGTTTAGTAATGTATTGTTTAGCCTCCATGTGTTTGTGTTTTTTTATGTTGTTTTCCCTGTAATTGATTTCTAATGTCATAGCGTTGTGGTCAGAAAAGATTCTTGATATGATTTCAGTTTTCTTAAATTTACTGAGGCTTGATTTGTGACCCAAGATGTGATCTATCCTGGAGAATGTTCCGTGCGCACTTGAGAAGAAAGTGTAATCTGATGTTTTTGTATGGAATGTCCTATAAATATCAATTAAATCTATCTGGTCTATTGTGACATTTAGAGCTTGTGTTTCCTTATTAATTTTCTGTTTGGATAATCTGTCCACTGGTGTAAGTGAGGTGTTAAAGTCCCCCATTATTATTGCATTACGGTCGATTTCCTCTTTTATAGCTGTTACAAGTTGCCTAATGTGTTGAGGTGCTCCTATGTTGGGTGCATATATATTTATAATTGTTATATCTTCTTCTTGGATTGATCCCTTGATCATTATGTAGTGTGCTTCGTTGTCTCTTGTAACATTCTTTATTTTAAAGTCTATTTTATCTGATATGAGTATTGCTACTGCAGCTTTCTTTTGATTTCCATTTGCATGGAAAATCTTTTTCCATCCTCTCCCTTTCCGTCTGTATGAGTCCCTAGGTCTGAAGTGGGTGTCTTGTAGACAGCATGTATATGGGTCTTGTTTTTGTATCCATTCAGCCTGCCTGTTTCTTTGGTTGGAGCATTTAATCCATTCACATTTAAGGTAGTTATCGATATGTATGTTCCTATGACCATTTTCTTAATTGTTTTGGGTTTATTTTTGTAGTTCCTTTTCTTCCCTTGTGTTTCCCACTTTGAGAATTTCCTTTAGTATTTGTTGTAGAGCTGGTTTGGTGGTGCTGAATTCTGTTAGCTTTTGCTTGTCTGTAAGGTTTTGATTTCTCCATCGAATCTGGATGAGATCCTTGCCAGGTAGAGTAATCTTGGTTGTAGCTTCTTCCCTTTCATCCCATTAAGTATATCATGCCACTCCCTTCTGGCTTGTAGAGTTTCTGCCAAGCAATCAGCTGTTAACCTTAGGGGAGTTCCCTTGTATATTATTTGTCATTTTTCCCTTACTGTTTTCAATAATTTTTCTTTGTCTTTAATTTTTGCCAATTTGATTACTGTGTGTCTCAGCATGTTTCTCCTTGGGTTTATCCTGTATGGGACTCTCTATGCTTCCTGGACTTGGGTGCCTATTTCCTTTCCCATGTTAGGGAAGTTTTCGACTATAATCTCTTCAAATATTTTCTTGGGTCCTTTTTTCTCTCTTCTCCTTCTGGGACCCCTGTAATGCCAATGTTGTGTTTAATGTTTTCCCAGAGGTCTCTTAGGCTGTCTTCATTTCTTTTCATTCTTTTTTCTTTATTCTATTCCACAGCAGTGAATTCCACCATTTTGTCTTCCAGGTCACTTATCTGTTCTTCTGCTTCAGTTATTCTGCTATTGATTCCTTCTAGTGTATTTTTCATTTCAGTTATTGTATTGTTCATCTCTGTTTTTTTGTTCTTTAATTCTTCTTGATCTTTGTTAAACATTTCTTACATCTTCTCGATTTTTGCCTCCATTCTTTTTCCCAGGTCCTGGATTATCTTCACTTTCATTATTATTCTGAATTCTTTTTCTGGAAGGTTGCCTATCTCCACCTCATTTAGTTATTTTTCTGAGGTTTTATCTTCTTCCTTCATCCAGTACATAGCCGCCTCTCTTTTCATCTTGTCTTTCTTTCTGTGATTGTGTTTTTTATTCCACAGGCTGCAGGATTGTAGTTCTTCTTGCTTCTGCTGTCTGCCCTCTGGTGGATGAGGCTCTCTAAGAGGCTTGTGCAAGTTTCCTGATGGGAGGGACGGGTGGTGGGTAGAGCTGACTGTTGCTCTGGTGAGCAGAGCTCAGTAAACCTTTAATCTGCTTGTCTGCTGATGGGTGGGGCTGGGTTCCCTCCCCCTTGGTTATTTGGCCTGAGGTGACCCAACACTGGAGTCTACCCAGGCTCTTTGGCGGGGCTAATGGCACACTCTGCGAGGGCTCACGCCAAGGAGCACTTCCCAGAACATCTGTTGCCAGTGTCCTTGTCCTCATGGTGAGACACAGCCACCCCCCTCCTCTGCGGGAGACAGTCCAACACTAACCCATAAGTCTGGTTCAGTCTCCTATGTGGTCACTGATCCTTCCCTTGGGTCCCGATGCACACACTACTTTGTGTGTGCCTTCCAAGAGTGGAGTCTCTGTTTCCCCCAGCCCTGTCAAAGTCCTGCAATCAAATTCCACTAGCCTTCAAATTCTGACCTTCTAGGAATTCCTCCTCCCATTTCCAGACCCCCAGGTTGGGAAGCCTGACGTGGGGCTCAGAACCTTCACCCCAGTGGGTGGGCTTCTGTGGTATAAGTGTTCTGCAGTTTGTGAGTTACCCACCCACCAGTTATGGGATTTGATTTTATTGTGATTGTGTCCCTCCTACCATCTCATTGTGGCTTCTCCTTTGTCTTTGCATGAGTTTTGTCTTTGGTGACTTCCAGTGTCTTCTTGTTAATGATTATTCAGCAGTTAGTTGTGATTTCAGTGTTCTTGCAAGAGGGAGTGAGAGCACGTCCTTCTACTCCACCATCTTGAACCAATCTCCATACTGTAGCTTTAATTTGCATTTAAAAAATATATTTATATGTGCATGGACACCATTTTTAGATTGAATGCTTTGAAAATTATTTCTTTTTGGGAGAAGTGTATCTGTGTGTGAGTTGAGACTGGAGGGCCTCAGGAAGAATGAGGAGGATGAAGCATAACTTGAACTCACATTGGTGGAGAGTTCACTCTGGGGGAGATGGGATTTGGAGCAATGATACTGTTATACTGTTTTCCTAAATCCTTCCTTGTAGGGGTATAGTACTTCTAGAAATTACTGAAGCCTAGCAGTTATTATCCTGGGGTGGGGTGGGGCTGAGGGTGGAGATTTGTATATAAGAGGTGGAATTTTCTATAAACACGTGGACATCAGGCAGTTGTTCTGAAATGGGAGAGGCCATCTAGGAGAAAACACAGGTGGGAGTTTGGAGTGGAGTTTGCAAGCAACCATGCAAAAGAGTAAGTCTCGATATTTCAAGAAATATCAAATAGGAGACTAGATTTCTTACAATTACCCAAGATGGAGGTTTGAATTATTTTATTTATACTTTTTTTATATCTCATGTATTCTCCCTGTGTTATAGATATCGCAAATATTTTCCTCCATTTATTGTATCCTTTTTTAATGTTTATGGTGGCTTTTGTTTTTTGATGTATAGGCATATTTTTTTCTTTTATGATTTTCATCTTTAGTGCCTGGCTGTTATTCACATTTTTCCAGGTGAAATTTTTAATCATTTGGCTACATTTTTTAAATGGCAGTGAAATTCTGTGAATTTGATTAATTTAGGTAAAATTGACATTTTTGTGGTGTTGAATTTTTCAATTTGAGACATATTACATCTGTCCTTTTTTAATTATTTTGTTAAATTTTATATTGGACTATAGGTGATTTACAATGTTGTGTTAGTTTCAGCTGTACAGCAAGGTGATTCAGTTATATATATACTTATATCTATTCTTTTTCTAATTCTTTTCCCCTTTAGGTTACTACAGAATATTGAGCAGAGTTCCTTGTGGTATACAATCAGTCCTTGTTGGTTATCTATTTGAAATAAAGCACATCTGTCCTTTTAATTTTTTATGTTTTTCAGAAAATTGTTCTACTTGTATTGCCTTTGCTTTCTTTATGCAAGTCCTTCATATTCCTTAAGTTTATTCCTAGATATTTTATATTTTTTGTTGCTTTGTTTTGTGATTTCTAATGGACTAATATTGAAATGTAAGGAAACTATTGATTTTTAAGTATTAATTAGTAAAAAGCTAGTTTCTTACTAGTTTTAATAGTCTTTCCAATTGTTTTTCCTGTTGGTCTAGGATGGCAAACATCAGCAGTAAATAATAATGATTTTGCCTTTTCCTTTTCAAAAAATAAATATCCCTTGTTTTGTTAGCTTCTCTGCTTGTGTTGGTTAGCACTTCTAGAATGATTTTAAATCACAGTGGTAACAGGATCCATTCTTGCCTTATATCTACTTGAAAAGAGAATGTCTTTGTAGCACTGGTTCTCAAAGTCCCATCTCATATTCTTTAAAAAAAGAGTTCAGTAGTCATATATATTTTGGAGACAAATATTAATATGTTTAGGGCTCTGAAATATCTGTAGTAAATATACTTGTTTAAATTTGTTTAATATATGCTTGCCACTTTCTAATAGTATTTAATAATGAACTATAAACTCCTCATCTCTTATTTTTTTAACACAAGAACTATAGTCTTATTCAACTAGTGCTCTGCATGTTAAGTGTGTTACTGGATTTGGTTTTAAACAATTTTAAGCCTACTTTACATAATTCCTTTGATTCCTATTTTACTAGTAATTGAATGATAACTCTTACAAAATACATTTTAGTATTTACTTAAGATGATTTAAATGCATTTTCCTTTGATCAGTGTGATAATTCTTATTAATAGATTTTTTATATTAAACTATCTTTGAATTCCAAAAATGAGCCATTCCATGACCATGGGGTTTCCTATCTTTGGTATTCTTCTTGTTTGCTAATATTTTATTTAACATTTCTGGATTTACTCTCACAAATGGTATTGATCTCTGGTTTTCTTTAACATGTTGTTATCAGCCTTAAGCCAGGTTTATAAAATGAATTTCTCTGTACCCCAGACCAGTATTGTAGCATAAAAATTCTCTGTTTCTCAAATATTTGAAAGAACTTGCTGGTGGAGCACATAGGGTCTGATACATATTTTGGAAGTAGTTCTTTGACAACCCTTTCAGTGTCTTTCATGGTATATCCAGATTTGCTCTTTGGTCAGTTTTTGTGGCAGGTTGAGTGCATCAAAGGACCCAATTAGTGATATCCTTGTATCCATGTTCCTTGAAGTGTGGCTTTGCAGCTCTTCTATCAAAATGTGAATTTCCTTTCTCAGCACCTTAAATCTTGGCTGATCTTGTACCCTGCTTTAGTCAGTAAAATCTAATAGAAGTGACAATGTTTCATTTCCAAGCTTGGGCCTCAAGTAGCCTTGTGTAATTCTGCTGTTGCTCTTGGAACCCTGCCACCTCTATGTGAATAAACCCAAACTAGCCTGCTGGAGAATGAGAGAGCACATGGAGGAAACTGCAGTGTCCCATCCAAGACCATCCTAGACCGCCTGAAGACAGTCATCTGCTGAACATGTGCAAGATCCCAGGAAGATTAGCAGAGCTGCCTAATCAATCTGCAGCTGACTGCAAACTAATGAGTGAGCCCGACAAGATCAGAAGAACCGCACAGCTGACACACAGACTCATGAGCAGTAATAAATGCTTATTGTCTTAAAATACTGACTTTATTATGCAGCTATTGTTAACTAATAGTTATATTTCCTTAGAAAATTATCCTTTATGATGATAGTTTTAAAATTATTGCAATAGTTTTATATGGCTTTCTCTTATGAATTTTCTGTATTTCCTTCATATTTGTAGTAATACCTTCTTTCTTTATGTTTTTACTCATTTCCTTTTGTGTGTAACTATGTCTTTAGTTTTGCCAACGTTCTATTTTATTGGTCTTTTCAAATAATACACTTCTAAAATATACTTAACTGTAATATGCTCCAGTATATAATTCTCTTATTTCTTCTCATATTTTCTTTTTTATATTTTCCTGGAATTTATTCTGTTCCTGTTTTTTTCTAAATTTTTTCAGTTAAATTCTGATTTCATTTTTGTTATTTTTTATTTAATAAAAATGCATTAAGTCTATGAATTTTCCTCTCAATTCTGCTTTGGCAGAATCTCGTGTTTTAAGGTACAACATTGTCATCTTTTTTATGTCTTATTATGTATAAATTATAATTATAATCACTTTTATTTCTTGTTTCACTATAAAGTTATATAGAAAATGAATTTTTGGTTTTTAAGTGTCTTTGAAGTTTTCTACTTATCCTTTAGTTATAAACTCCCAATTTTATGGCACTATGATCAGAAAATATGGTCATTACAATTTTGAGAACATGAGAATTTGTGGGTGGCTTGGGAGAGTGTTACTTTCTGAAAATAAACCCTTCAATTTTCAACCAAAACAAACCCCTTGATTTTGCTTATTAGTAAAGGGTGAGACTCTTTATAGGTCGGGTGTTCAATAATATATTGGGTAGTTAATATAATATTATAGAAGAGAATTATAAAACAAACAAGAAGGAGGTAATAGGAAATGGGCACAAAAAATGTTGATGGAATTGCCAGGATAAGCAGAAAGGGAAAAGAAATTCTTGTTGGCACTGGTCTTGTTTGATAATGTTGCCTTACTGTTTTAGTTTAGTTAAGGATTGTGTAAGTCAAGACACCCTGAATGTTGTCCCATCCCCCATCCTACACCCACTCATCCTAGTCCATGGGAATATAACTTTTATCACTTGGGGAAAAACAGCAGTTTTGCCAGCAGATACCAATAGGTATAACAGTCATGGTGTGGACCTGCATGTAGGTTCTGCCACCTACCCTGCCCTGGGGAGAAAGCTATGGGGTGCCCCACCTGGGTGGCTAACTGGGAAGACATGGTTCTTAATGAGAACAGCCAGGCAGTAATGGTCTAGGATGCCTAGATACAAGAAACCCACCAACACTTGCAAATGAATTTTACCAACAATAAATAAGATATCCATATCTAAATTCAAACTTCTATGTTATATACAAGCTATATTCTTAATATATATTGATATGATCCCAGGTGATAATTGTGCTGCTATTCACATCTTTGTCAATGAAAGACTGGATATAAATTTTTACCAGAAAATCAAAAGGAATTTCAGATCTCTTCACTATAAAAAATACAATACTTTCTTCTTTTTATCTCTGACATTTAAAAAAAATACAATTTTATCCAGTTTTGTTAGTTTTTAATATTAAAGAATAGGAGAAGAGAAGGGAATTAGTTATGGCTTGTTAATCAGCTGGGTCAAACCATGCTTGTCAAATGGATGATTTGAAGGAGGTAAATAAAGTACTTTGAAAGAAATAAATATTGTGTAACAGTAAATCTTGACTAGACTCTGAAATAGATAAACAGAGAGTAAAATTATTCAATCTTTTTTTAGGGGAAGAAATGCTTCTTTGCACATCAGGAAGGAAACCACCAGGGGGCCTAGTAGTGTACAGACTTGGTAAGTTGAAGTTTGAGGTTAATATGGCTGCATCCTTCTACCCTGTGTTAAGTTGCTAAGAGCCCTTAACAACTGCAGATATCAGGGATTATTTCTGTTTTTCTTTTTTCTTGCTAGATGTTTATGAAAATGAAAAAAAAAACCCAACACATTTAAACAAAATTCTATACCTGAGATAGAAAATCTAAAGTCCAAAGGGCTGAATCTAGGCCTTTGCTTAATAATTATTCCATGTATGAGGACAATTCTGAAAACAAGTCTATTTTATCAGTAGTTGCAGGTTCAACTTCAGTAGCATTTTTAGTGGGGGTAATTATAACCTACATGACAATGAATATAAATGAGTAAGCAGTAACTTGTGACTTTGTTGCTGATTGTATCTGTCAGGGTTTGGGACAAGTTTTAGAAATCACCCTATAGAGGACTCTGTCCTCCATGTACCTCCTAGGTCCTTGTTTAATGTTTCTTTGTGTCATTCCCCCAGCTTCTATAGGCCTTTGCTTTTAGCCACCCACACCCCTCCGAGGACTGACCTTGTGTCCCTGGAGTCACTTTCTCTGCAAGCACAGTGTGTCCCCCTGCACCCACAGTGTGGCCCATAGCCAGTGACAGATGGTGTGAGTGTCTGAAAGCCCAGCTAGCTACCTTGCCTCAACTTAGGTCAACCTCTGAGATATAATTTATCACCAGAGCACTTCTGTGAGATCTGGCTGAGACTGGAACTATGCCTACAATTTTACCCTCACTTGGCTTCTTCCCTTTCCCAGTCCCGCTCCCCCAACCCCTTAATGGTTCCTCCTAGAAGCACTTCATTAATAAATTACTTGTGTACAAATGCTCATCTCAGACCTGCTTCTGGAAAATGTGACCCGAGACACAGCTTAAGTATTTTAAGAAGGGATTTAATACAGGGAAGTAGGTGCTTTCAAAATCATTGAAAGAGAGAAGAAATCAGAGGCCACCCTTAATTTTAAGAATATACTGCCACAGGGGACTTCCCTGGAGGTCCATTTGTTAAGAATCTGCTCTTCCAATACAGGGGACGCCAGTTTGATCCCTGGTTGGGGAACTAAGATTTCACATGCAAGCTGCATGTCGTGGCCAATCAATCAATCAATAAAACAAAAATAAAATAAAAGAATATACTGCCATAGTTATAATCCAAGGGAAGCTACTGCCACCATGAGCACAACCACTTCTCAGCAGCTAAAGCTGGTGACTAGACATCAGAATACTGTGCCTGGCTACTGTCATGTAGACAGGGTCTTTAAGACCCTTTAGACCATGTCTAAAGACATGGGTCTTTAAGATGTTGCTTCCAGCTGGAATTATCTAAAATCTAGAGCACATTGGGTCTGACTCAGTTCCAACTTCCTGCTCATGATACTGCAGCTAACTTGCAGAGCCTATTTTAAATGTAGAACCTAGCTGCAAGGGAGTCTGGGAAATGTATTTTTTACTTCTTAGTTTCCGCAGTACAGGAAGACACCCTAAAAGTAAGTAGAAACAGTAACTGGTGGCTAATTGATCATAATCACAACACTAGGGATGACAGGAAATGAACCAACATGCATTAACTTCAGGGACCTTGTGTGTAATGTGTTTTGCCTGGGACATGTGTCTGCTACTCTCAATTCCTACTCTACCCCAGAGCTGGCTAATTGGTACTCATCTTTAATGTTTGCTTTACATCAGCGTTTTTCAAACTGCAAGTTATCACTAATTAAAGGGTCATAAAATTACTATAGTAGGTGTAGTAGGTATTTTTTAGCAAGAGAAAAAGTATAGAATTAAATGAAATAGAATAGAAAAATTGTATTGTTTCATGAGATGTTTCATGTCTGTTTTGGTTTTGTGTGAATAAGTGGGTTGCACTCTAGATTATATTTCTTAGTGTGGATCATGGTCAAAAGGCTTGAAAAACAGTCCCTTAAATGTAACTCCCTCAATTCCATGGTATTTTAAGTCTGCGTGTGGTACCTCTCCTGTGTATTGCAGGGAACTCTGATTCACTCATGACAGTTCTTATTACACACACACACACAAACACACACACACACACTCCCAGAGGAGAGGTCAGATACTGTATTTGTCTTGCTTTCTGTTACCTTGGCATGAGGTCTGTCACATAGTAGCTTTTTACATCTGTTGAATGAATAAAGGAAAAAGGAATTGTTTTGGACCCTTGTACCATTTAGCTACTCCTAGGATTCGTAAGCAGACTCAAGACTCAGAGAAGACTTTGAAGAAGTACATAAGCTAGAAATAAGATTAGTAACAGGAGAACTGAAAGGATATCCCAGCACAGATCAACCAGTAATATAGAGCAAAAGCATCATGGTTCCTCTTCACAGAGGAGAAACTCTGACCAGATCAGCACAGAGACTCCTCCTCTAGCCTCACTGAAAAAGCTGGTCACCAGGTCCTTAGTGCAGGGGAATAGGAAGCATGCGAAAAACACATTGCAAATGGGTTTGTGTAATTTATTGACTAAAGTTCTCATCTGAGTGTGGGTTCCATTATTCTCAAAACGTCTTTATGTATTCCCTAGGAAGTCTTGAATCAACGAACCCTTAATGGAATGATATGTAGATCATATCATTCCATTAAGGGTTAGGTATTCCTACCTAACCACAGAGTGAAGATTCTTGTGAGTAAAGCCAGTAAACAGTCTCTTACCCCTTGGAGAATTCTTCTGGAGGGTGGGTATGTGCAACTGCCATGTCACCTAATGAAATGTACTGATGGTGAGTTGAGTCATAGTACAACAATATATTAAAAATAATAAATTAATAAAGTCAGCATATATTAAATGTTTATTATGTGCCAGTGACTGTGCTAAGAATGTTATGTCATGTAATTCTTACAACTCTGGAAGGTTTTAGCCATATTTTACAGGTCAGAAAACTCAGATTCAGAGAGAGTAACTAACTTGCTCAAGGTGGTGGAGCTAAGGCCTGGCAGTGGGGACTCAAACCCAGATCCATCTCACTCCTGCGCCTATGCTCTCAACCACACTGGCAAATCAAGTGGTGACTAATTGTCTAATCCCTTTTCTAGCCCTTAAGTATTGCCTTCTGCTTCTTTGTGGCCCAAGATCTATTTTAATTTTTCCTGTGGTTGATGACCCATGATATAAGATTCCACATTCATATACTATAATTGCAAAAAGCTTATGTGGATGGCCAAGAAAAACTTCCCCTTCAGATTGCAATCACTTGGAAACACTTGCCTTTACTCTCTAAGCTTGGATTTACGGTTGGAATGCATAAGCATTCCGAGTTATTCTGCTTGTTCATTTATTTAAAAACAAATTTGTTGAGTACTTACTATGTGTCAGGCAGAATTCTAGACATTGGAGATACTGACCAAGTCCCTTCTCTGACAAAGTTTACATTCTCATATCGACATTATCTTACTGGAGGAGATAGATAATTAAATTTCAATTTGATGTCTATAATATAAAAGGTGGTAGGGGGAGGGGCAATACAGTGGTAGGGGATTAAGTGATATAAACTAAATATTATGTATAAAATAAGCTACAAGGATATATTGTACAACACAGGGAATACAGCCAATATTTTATAATAACTCTAAATGGACTATAACATTTAAAACTTGTGAATCACTATATTGTACACCTGTAACTTATATAATATCGTACATCAACTATACTTCATTTAAAAAAGTGGTAATAAGTACTAATAAAACCAGTATTGAGAGATAGTGGCAGCTGTATATGTGTGTGAGTGTGTAATATATGTTTTCTGGAATGGTCAGGGTAGGCTTTTGTGATAAGATGACATTTGAGAAAGGATATAAAAAAATGAGAGAGTCCTGTGGATATGTGGGGTAGCATTTTCAAGGCAGAGGACCAACCAGGGTAAAGGCCCTGGGGTAGAAGTGCATTTGGCTAGTCTGAGAAATAGCAAGGAGGCAGATTTCACTGTAGTTAAGTGAGGAGGAAATGGTAGAGATAAATGTAAGATAATATTTGGTCTTATAGAGTCTGGTCAGGACTCTGGAGTTACTCACAGTGAGACATTATAGAACATTTATCAGGGGAGTAGCATGATCTGAGTTACTTTTCCGAAGGATCACTCCTGTTGATGGAGGGAGGCAATAATAAAGGGAGGCAATGATGGAGGCTGAAAGCCAGCCAAAAGAGGAGACTATGGGAGTACCCCAGGTGTAACAAGGATTGGATTCACACGGCAGTGGTGGAGCTGGAAGAAAGAGGTGAGAACCTGGATATAATCTGAAGAGAAACTTATAGGATACAGAGTTCAGGTGAGTGCACGGGGCTGGAGATATTTCAGGGGAGTTGTCAGCATAGAGATGGGACTGAATGAGACATTTGAAGAAGGAAGGTAGAGAGAGGGAAGAAGAGGTCTTAGGACTGAACTCTGGGACACCAGTGTTCAGAGGTCAGAAAGATAAGGAGGGGCTGACCAAAATGGCTGAGAAGGAGTGGACAGTGATGGACAAGGGAAACCAAAAAGTGTGGCATTCTGGCCAGAGCCAAGTAAAGAAAGTGGTTCATGAAGTGAGGGATAAACTACATCAGATGCTGCTGAGAGGTTGAGTAGGACGGGTTTTAGATGATTGAGGATTTCCCGTTAGATTCGACAACATTGAAACTGTAGACAATTTTGATAAGAGCTGTTTAGGGGAGTAGTGTCATAGAACAAATGAGAAGAGGGTGTTGAGATAGCAGGAGAGATTCAATGAACTTGAAGAGATGGCAAAAAAAAAATTCTCCAACTAAATGCAGAGGAAAAAGAATAATAAATTAAAAAAACCAAACAAACTGGGCTTCCCTGGTGGCGCAGTGGTTGAGAGTTCGCCTGCCGATGCAGGGGACACGGGTTCCTGCCCCGGTCTGGGAAGATGCCACATGCCATGCAGCGGCTGGGCCCGTGAGCCATGGCCTCCAAGCCTGCGCCCCCGGAGCCTGTGCTCCACAACGGGAGAGGCCACAACAGTGAGAGGCCTGTGTACCACACACACACACACACACACACACACACACACAAAACCCAATCAGAACAGAATGTCCAAAACCTGCAGGATAATTTCAAAAGGCATAATATACATGTAACTACAATACCAGAAATAAAGCAGAAGAAATATTTGAAGTAATAATGACCAGGATTTTTCCAAAATTAATTACAGACACCAAGTCACAGAATCAGAAACCCAGATAACAACAGGCAGGATAAGTACAAAAAGACTACCCTTACACACATTATATTCAAACTGCAGACAAAGAGAAGATTTTGAAAGAAACCAGAGGAAAAGAACTCTTACCTATAGAGGAACAAGGATAAGAATTACAACAGAACTTCCCTGGTGGTCCAGTGGTTAAGACTTCATGCTTCCACTGCAGGAGGTGCAGGTTTGATCCCTCGTTGGGGAAGTTCTGTGTGCTGTGGTGCAGCCTAAAGAAAGAAAGAAAGAAAGAATAACAACAGACTCCTCATCATGTAAGAAGGAAGCAAAGTACTTAAAGTGATGAAAGGAAAAAAAAACCCTACCAACTTAGATTCTGTATCCAATGAAGTTATCCTTCAAAGTGAAGGAAAAATAAGATTTTTCTCAGGGAGATAAAACAGAAAATTCATTGCCAAAAGACCTGTCCTGCAAGAAATATTAAAAGAAGTTCTTTAGGGAGAAGGGAATTCATATTGTTAGAAACTTGGATCTATATAAAGCAGGGAGAAGCATCAGAGAAGAAATAAATGATGATGTATAAAATCATTTATTTTTCTTATTCTTAATTGTTCCAAAAGATAGCTGTTTGTTTTAATTAATGATAATAGCAATGCATTGGGTGATAATGTCATACAGATAAGTGAAGTGAAGGGCAGTGATGTCATAAGGCACAGGGAGATGAAGGGGGCTACTCAGTTATGAGGTGCTTGCACTGCATGCGAAGTGGAACAGTGTCATTTGAAGGTGGACTTAGATTAATTATAAATGTGTATTGCCAACTCTAAGTCAACCATTCAAATTTCTTTTAAAAGAAGTATCATTGATAAGATAGAAAATGGAATTATATAAAATGTTCAATTAATACCAGAGAAGGCAAAAAAGAAAAAGAAAAAAAGAAACAAGGAATAAATGCAATGAATAGAAAACAGTTACAAAGATGGTAAATAAGTTTACATTACATATCTTTGCATATACCATTGCTTGTTTTAAAGGACTTTTTCATTACCCTCCATCTCTCAGTTCCAAACAGATCAGGTGTGAGGGTACCCGCTGCATTTGTGGGAACAGTTCTCACAGTTCCCACATCTGTGAGAACACAGAACAACAGTGCCCTCAGTTTGGGTTCCTTTGCCTATTCCTGGGCCTCTTTTGCCTTTGCCACCTCCTTTGTGCAGTTGACTTGAATGGAACCCGGGGAGTCTTAGACCAGAGGGAAAACCCTTGACCAATGTTGGGGAAGAATTGTTTATGCCAAAGGGAGATGCTGACTGTTCCGCTCATTTCTCTGCCCCACAGAGCCCTCAGGAAAGATGTCTCACTCAGAATTTTCTGATAAGCTAATGTGGGTAGGAATGACAATAAACCCTTGGGGAAATAACCATACAATTCATATCCTGGAATTCCATGACACCATCGACCCATGAGAATAATAAGCAAGTTCTGGCTCTGTGCTTCCCCCACTGGAATAGTCTAATTTCCAGGTGCATTTATCAAATGTTAGTTTTGCTATAAGTCATATACCATAAAGCTTCAAGAGTTGATATTGATCCAATGAGTAATCATTCAATAAATATTGTCAATTGACGTAATGTTCAATTTTTGGATTCATATGGAGTAAGTAAAAGGGCTCTTGCCAGTGCAGGACCTTCAGAAATATTTCCATGTTTTTTCTCCTCAAAGATCTCCTTCCCATGGTGCCTTTCTACCTGTTATTCCTCTATTAAAATTCTATTTTTAATCTTTATTTTTACTGTAGAATTAACATAGGCTCATTTTGTTGCAGTAAAAAATATGCAAGTGATTCACTGTCATATTTATTTGTCACTGAATTGAGTCCATTCTTCATATCCTATATAGAATTAACATTTAACTTGATCATGATAAATGTGTTTTCAAGTACTGAGAAACAATTGCCTAGAGTTATGACATTCTGGAGTGACAAAAGATCCAGTTCTCACTCTTCGGTTTTTCCTAGGGATTCCAAGAATGTCTGTTAGGAAAAAAATAGAATCTGCCTTTATTTTCCATACTCAACAAATACTGGTCAGTTTATTTGCCTTCAGAGGTCCATCAAATATTAATCATTGTAAATTATCATTGTAAATTACTACAGCTTCAAGTTCCCAAGAGGGCATTTAAAATGTTTCCCATATTTTAATGCATTCAGATGCTTTAAAATAATTAGATCAAAATTTCCTAAATTGATGTTCCACGGATGTTAATAGCTTGCCACAAAAGTTTTTGCTGAAATATTTTTGAGAAATTGTACTAAAATAACTTTAAAAGTATAATATACTGAACCGGAGGAAGATGGCGGAAGAGTAAGACGCGGAGATCACCTTCCTCCCCACAGATACATCAGAAATTCATCTACACGTGGAACAACTCCAACAGAACACCTACTGAACGCTGACAGAAGACCTCAGACCCCCCAAAAGGCAAGAAACTCCCCACATACCTGGGTAGGTCAAAAGAAAAAAAGAATAAACAGAGACAATAGGATATGGACGGGACCTGCACCAGTGGGAGGGAGCCGTGAAGGAGGGAAGGTTCCTACACACTACAAGCCCCTTCGCGGGCGGAGACTGCAGGTGGCGGAGGGGGAAAGCTTCGGAGTAGCGGAGGAGAGCACAGCAACAGGGGTGCGGAGGGCAAAGAGGAGAGATTTTGGCGCAGAGGATCGGTGCCCTCAGGCACACACCAGCCCGAGAGGCTTGTCTGCTCGGCCACCGGGGCGGGCGGGGCTGGGAGCTGAGGCTCGGGTATCGGCTTTCAGTCGGAGCGCAGGGAGAGGACTGGGGCAGGCGGCAGGAAGAGAGCCTGAAGGGGTTAGTGCTAGCCCGGAGGGAGTCCGGGGAAAGGGTCTGGAGCTACCGGAGAGGCAAGAGACTTTTTCCCTTTTGTTGCCTGGTGCGCGAGGAGAGGGCATTCCCCTCCCTCCCCTCTGCCTGAGTGAGCCAGAGCCCCCGAATCAGCGGCTCCTTTAAACCCGTCCTGTCTGAGCGGAAGAACGGACGCCCTCTGGCGACCTATGCGCAGAGGCGGGGCCAGGTCCAAGGCTGAGACCCGGGAGCTGTGAGAGTAGAGACAGGGAAATCTCTCTGGGCAGCCTCGGAGGCAGTGGATTAAAGCTCCACGGTCCATTTGATGTGCCCTGCGTCTGTGGAGTGTATGAATGGACAGCGAATCATCCCAAATTGAGGAAGTGGACTTTGAGGACAAGATTTAAGACTTTCCCCCCTTTTTACAACGAATTATCCCAAATTAAGGAGGTGGACTTAGCAAGATTTCAGACTTCTCGCCCTTTTCCTCTTTTTACAACGAATTATCCCAAATCGAGGAGGTGGACTTGGAGAGCAAGATTTTTGATTTTTCCCCCTGCTCTCTTTTTGTAAATGTGTATGTGTAATCTTCTGTGTAAGATTCTCTCTGTATAGCTTTGCTTCCACCATATGTCCCAGGGTTCTATCGGTCCGTGTTTTTTTTTTCAATAATTACTTTTTAATTTTAATAACGCTACTATATTTCATACTTTATTCTATTTTACTTTACCTGCTCTTTCTTTTTTTCCTACCTTCCCTTCCTCCCTCCCTCCCTCCGCTCCTCCTTTCCTTCTTTCTTTTTCTTTCCTCCCTCCCTCCCTCCCACCCTTCTTCTTTCCACTTTCTTTTTCTTTCCTTCCTCCCTCCCTCCTGTCTTTCTTTCTTTCTTTCCTTCCTCCCTCCCTCCCTTCTTCCATTCACTCTTCCTTTTGCTTTCATTCCTCCCTCCCTCCCTCCTTTCTTTCCTTCTTTCTTTCCATCCTTCCTCCCTCCCTCCCTCCCCCCTTTCTTTCTTTCTTCCTTCCTTCCTTTCTTCCCTTCTTCCTTTCTTTCCCTCTCTCTTTCTTTCTTCTACTAATTCTTTCTTTCTACTTTTTCTCACTGTTATTCTGAGCCGGGTGGATGAAAGGCTCTTGGTGCTGCAGCCAGGAGTCAGTGCTGTGCCTCTGAAGTGGGAGAGCCAACCTCAGGACACGGGTCCACAAGAGACCTCCCAGCTCCACATAATATCAAGCAGCGAAAATCTCCCAGGGATCTCCATCTCAACACCAGCACCCAGCTTCAGTCAACGACCAGCAAGCTACAGTGCTGGTCACCCTATGCCAAGCAACTAGCAAGGCAGGAACACAACCCCACCCATTAGCAGAGAGGCTACCTAAAAACATAATAAGGCCACAGGCACCCCAAAACACACCACCAGACGTGGACCTGTCCACCAGAAAGACAAGATCGAGCCTCAACCACCAGAACACAGGCATTAATCCCCCCCACCAGGAAGCCTACACAACCTACTGAAACAACCTTAGCCACGGGGGACAGATACCAAAAACAACGGGAACTACGAATCTGCAGCCTGCAAAAAGGAGACCCCAAACACAGTAACATAAGCAAAATGAGAAAGCAGAAAAACACACAGCAGGTGAAGGAGCAAGATAAAAACCTACCAGACCTAACAAATGAAGAGGTAATAGGCAGTCTATCTGAAAAAGAATTCAGAATAATGATAGTAAAGATGATCCAAAATCTTGGAAATAGGATAGACAAAATGCAAGAAACAGTTAACAAGGACCTAGAAGAACTAAAGATGAATCAAGCATCGATTAAAAACACAATAAATGAAATGAAAAATACTCTAGATGGGATCAATAGCAGAATAACTGAGGCAGAAGAACGGATAAGTGAGGTGGAAGATAAAATAGTGGAAATAACTGATGCAGAGCAAAATAAAGAAAAAAGAATGAAAAGAACAGAGGACAGTCTCAGAGACCTCTGGGACAACATTAAACGCACCAACATTCGAATTATAGGGGTTCCAGAAAAAGAAGAGAAAAAGAAAGGGACTGAGAAAATATTTGAAGAGATTATAGTTGAAAACTTCCCTAATATGGGAAAGGAAATAGTTAATCAAGTCCAGGAGGCACAGAGAGTCCCATACAGAATAAATCCAAGGAGAAATATGCCAAGACACATATTAATCAAACTGTCAAAAATTAAACACAAAGAAATCATATTAAAAGCAGCAAGGGAAAAACAACAAATAACACACAAGGGAATCCCCATCAGGTTAACAGCTGATCTCTCAGCAGAAACTCTACAAGCCAGAAGGGAGTGGCAGGACATAATTAAAGTGATGAAGGAGAGAAACCTGCAACCAAGATTACTCTACCCAGCAAGGATCTCATTCAGATTTGATGGAGAAATTAAAATGTTTACAGACAAGCAAAAGCTGAGAGAGTTCAGCACCACCAAACCAGCTTTACAACAAATGCTAAAGGAACTTCTCTAGGCAGGAAACACAACAGAAGGAATATACCTACAATAACGAACCCAAAGCAATTAAGGAAATGGGAATAGAAACATACATATCAATAATTACCTTAAATGTAAATGGACTAAATGCTCCCACCAAAAGACACAGAGTGGCTGAATGGATACAAAAACAAGACCCATATATATGCTGTCTACAAGAGACCCACTTCAGACCTAGAGACACATACAGATTGAAAGTAAGGGGATGGAAAAAGATATTCCATGCAAATGGAAATCAAAAGAAAGCTGGAGTAGCAATTCTTATATCAGACAAAATAGACTTTAAAATAAAGACTATTAGAAGAGACAAAGAAGGACACTACATAACGATAAAGGGATCGATCCAAGAAGAAGATATAACAATTGTAAATATTTATGCACCCAACATAGGAGCACCTCAATACATAAGGCAAATACTAACAGCCATAAAAGGGGAAATCGACAGTAACACAATCATAGTAGGGGACTTTAACACCCCACTTTCACCAATGGACGGATCATCCAAAATGAAAATAAATAAGGAAATACAAGCTTTAAATGATACATTAAACAAGATGGACTTAGTTGATATTTATAGGACATTCCATCCAAAAACAACAGAATACACATTTTTCTCAAGTGCTCATGGAACATTCTCCAGGATAGATCATATCTTGGGTCACAAATCAAGCCTTGGTAAATTTAAGAAAATTGAAATTGTATCAAGTATCTTTTCCGACCACAATGCTATGAGACTAGACATCAATTACAGGAAAAGATCTGTAAAAAATACAAACACATGGAGGCTAAACAATACACTACTCAATAACGAAGTGATCACTGAAGAAATCAAAGAGGAAATTAAAAAATACCTAGAAACAAATGACAATGGAGACACAACGACCCAAAACCTATGGGACGCAGCAAAAGCAGTTCTAAGGGGGAAGTTTATAGCAATACAATCCCACCTTAAGAAACAGGAAACAACTCGAGTAAACAACCTGACCCTGCACCTAAAGCAATTAGAGAAAGAAGATCAAAAAAACCCCAAAGTTAGCAGAAGGAAAGAAATCATAAAGATCAGATCAGAAATAAATGAAAAAGAGATGAAGGAAACAATAGCAAAGATCAACCAAACTAAAAGCTGGTTCTTTGAGAAGATAAACAAAATTGACAAACCATTAGCCAGACTCATCAAGAAAAGAAGGGAGAAGACTCAAATCAATAGAATTAGAAATGAAAAAGGAGAAGTAACAACTGACACTGCAGAAATACAAAAGATCATGAGAGATTACTACAAGCAACTCTATGCCAATAAAATGGACAACCTGGAAGAAATGGACAAATTCTTAGAAATGCACAACCTACCAAGACTGACTCAGGAAGAAATAGAAAATATGAATAGACCAATCACAAGCACTGAAATTGAAACTGTGATTAAAAATCTTCCATCAAACAAAAGCCCAGGACCAGATGGCTTCACAGGCGAATTCTATCAAACATTTAGAGAAGAGCTAACATCCATCCTTCTCAAACTCTTCCAAACAATATCAGAGGAAGGAACACTCCCAAGCTCATTCTACGAGGCCACCATCACCTTGATACCAAAACCAGGCAAGGATGTCACAAAGAAAGAAAACTACAGGCCAATATCACTGATGAACATAGATGCAAAAATCCTCAACAAAATACTAGCAAACAGAATCCAACAGCACATTAAAAGGATCATACACCATGATCAAGTGGGGTTTATTCCAGGAATGCAAGGATTCTTCAATATACGCAAATCAATCAATGTGATACACCATATTAACAAGTTGAAGGAGAAAAACCATATGATCATCTCAATAGATGCAGAGAAAGCTTTCGACAAAATTCAACACCCATTTATGATAAAAACCCTGCAGAAAGTAGGCATAGAGGGAACTTTCCTCAACATAATAAAGGCCATATATGACAAACCCACAGCCAACATTGTCCTCAATGGTGAAAAACTGAAACCATTTCCACTAAGATCAGGAACAAGACAAGGCTGCCCACTCTCACCACTCTTATTCAACCTAGTTTTGGAAGTTTTAGCCACAGCAATCAGAGAAGAAAAGGAAATAAAAGGAATCCAAATTGGAAAAGAAGAAGTAAAGCTGTCACTGTTTGCAGATGACATGACACTATACATAGAGAATCCTAAAGATGCTACCGAAAAACTACTAGAGCTAATCAATGAATTTGGTAAAGTAGCAGGATACAAAATTAATGCACAGAAATCTCTGGCATTCCTGTACACTAATGATGAAAAATCTGAAAATGAAATCAAGAAAACACTCCCATTTACCATTGCAACAAAAAGAATAAAATATCTAGGAATAAACCTACCTAAGGAGACAAAAGACCTGTATGCAGAAAATTATAAGACACTGATGAAAGAAATTAAAGAGGATACAAATAGATGGAGAGATATACCATGCTCCTGGATTGGAAGAATCAATATTGTGAAAATGACTCTACTACCCAAAGCAATCTACAGATTCAATGCAATCCCTATCAAACTACCACTGGCATTTTTCACAGAACTAGAACAAAAAATTTCAAAATTTGTTTGGAAAAACAAAAGACCCCGAATAGCCAAAGCAATCTTGAGAACGAAAAATGGAGCTGGAGGAATCAGGCTCCCTGACTTCAGACTATACTACAAAGCTACAGTAATTAAGACAGTGTGGTACTGGCATAAAAACAGAAAGATAGATCAGTGGATCAGGATAGAAAGCCCAGAGATAAACCCACGCACATATGGCCAACTTATCTTTGATAAAGGAGGCAGGAATGTACAGTGGAGAAAGGACAGCCTCTTCAATAAGTGGTGCTGGGAAAACTGGACAGGGACATGTAAAAGTATGAGATTAGATCATTCCCTAACACCATACACAAAAATAAGCTCAAAATGGATTAAAGACCTAAATGTAAGGCCAGAAACTATCAAACTCTTAGAGGAAAACATAGGTAGAACACTCTATGACATAAATCACAGCAAGATCCTTTTGGACCCACCTCCTAGAGAAATGGAACTAAAAACAAAGATAAACAAATGGGACCTAATGAAACTTCAAAGTTTTTGCACAGCAAAGGAAACCATAAACAAGACCAAAAGACAACCCTCAGAATGGGAGAAAATATTTGCAAATGAAGCAACTGACAAAGGATTAATCTCCAAAATTTATAAACGGCTCATGCAGCTCAATAGCAAAAAAACAAACAACCCAATCCAAAAATGGGCAGAAGACTTAAATAGGCATTTCTCCAAAGAAGATATACAGACTGCCAACAAACACATGAAAGAATGCTCAACATCATTAATCATTAGAGAAATGCAAATCAAAACTACAATGAGATATCATCTCACACCAGTCAGAATGGCCATCATCAAGAAATCTAGAAACAATAAATGCTGGAGAGGGTGTGGAGAAAAGGGAACACTCTTGCACTGCTGGTGGGAATGTGAATTGGTACAGCCACTATGGAGAACAGTATGGAGGTTCCTTAAAAAACTAAAAATAGAACTACCATATGACCCAGCAATCCCACTACTAGGCATATACCCTGAGAAAACCATAATTCAAAAAGAGACATGTACCAAAATGTTCATTGCAGCTCTATTCACAATAGCCCGGAGCTGGAAACAACCTAAGTGTCCATCATCGGATGAATGGATAAAGAAGATGTGGCACATATATACAATGGAATATTACTCAGCCATAAAAAGAAACGAAACTGAGCTATTTGTAATGAGGTGGATAGACCTAGAGTCTGTCATACAGAGTGAAGTAAGTCAGAAAGAGAAAGACAAATACCGTATGCTAACACATATATATGGAATTAAAAAAAAAAATGTCATGAAGAACCTAGGGGTAAAACGGGAATAAAGACACAGACCTACTTGAGAACGGACTTGAGGATATGGGGAGGGTGAAGGGTAAGCTGTGACAAAGCGAAAGAGAGGCATGGACATATATACACTACCAAACGTAAGGTAGATAGATAGTGGGAAGCAGCCGCAGAGCACAGGGAGATCAGCTCTGTGCTTTGTGACCGCCTGGAGGGGTGGGATAGGGAGGGTGGGAAGGAGGGAGACGCAATAGGGAAGGGATGTGGGAACAGATGTGTATGTATGACTGATTCACTTTGTTATAAAGCAGAAAGTAATAAAAAATAAATAAATTAAAAAAAAAGTATAATATACTAATATACATAATAAATTTCTAGAAAGGGGTGTTTTGTTAAATACTTGGACAGTGTCTAATAGTTTTTAGAAGTTTTTAGAAGTCCCTGCATGATGAGTTATCAGTTAACAGGCAGTTTTATTATTAATTTTTAGTAAACATTTTCAAGGGAAACTATGGTAATATATTAAAATTCAAGAAGTCTGAACTCACAAAATACCTTAGTAACCCTGTTTGTGTTGTGTTTGTTTTTGTGCATGAGGCAATCACTAATCATGTAGCGACTTGGCTTGAGTATAAGATGATAAAGTTTATGATAGAACCAATATTCTGGCTGATTAGAAAAGATGAAAAGATTCTTAGGACAGATCAAATACTTAGAGAAGGAAGCTGGAGGTGGGGATAGGTGGGGGGAGATTCTTGATAAAGAACTTGGAAGTTGGAAATAGGTCAAGGGGTTGGTGAAAGGAAGAAAAGAAGAAATGAACTGACTTCCCCAAAGCGATACAAAAGATCAGATCTTTTGTATCTGATCTGGATCTGTGTACTGGATCTGTAGCTGGATCTGTAGAGAGAACATCCAGAAATGAAGCAGTAGCATCCACTTCTTGCTCCAGAATATTAAGGAGCCTTCTCAGTTTTTGGCAGTTTATGGAATCCTATTATCCTAACCTGAGGAAGAAGAGACATATCCATGGCAGTTGGTATAGACTCCTTGCTGAGAAGAATGGAGGTGGCCAGAGAGAGCTCATACATGGTGAATAGGGAAGAATGCATTTCTCCTGGATTATATTTCCAAAACAAGATGGCCTGTGCTAACCCAAGTTGCTGCTATGTCCTTTTGCAGGTTAACATAGAATGAATTACGTTGCCTCAGGAGACACAGACTGTTTATCAAGTGGTTGCACTCCGCAGAAGGGAGCTGAAGGGCATGTAGCAGAAAATAGTGAGTTTGGAGTAAAAAAGTCTGGGTCCCAATGTAGGCTGTCGCTCACAAGTAGTGTGATTTGGGACAAGTTACTTAACCTTCTTAAATCTGTGGGTTTTTTTTTTTTTTTCATTTCTAAAATGGGGATGGTGTCTGCTTATTCAGAACATACTAAGATGTCTAGAATAGAATTTTGCACGTAGAAGTCACTTATATGAATACACTTTAAAAGCTCCAAATATCTTTAATTAAGCTCTGATTAAAACTAAAACAAGAGGCCCACAAGTTATTTCAAGTCAGAAACTTTAGAGACTAAGAAGCAACATGGTTTTAAAACATCAAAACATGATATTTTGGAAAAGAGAAAACTATGGAGCTTCATTCTCTTAGTTCATAGTCCCAGTGCTCACTTTCCCTGCCTGTCTCCCTCGTCCCTACCACGCTTTTTTTTTTTAGGAATGGTTTCTGGCTCTGGGGGATTCCACACCAACATGGTTCAGGTCCTTATATTCTGAGTAGACACAAAGCTTCACTCAGGAGAATGAATCAGCCTATGCCCAGAAGGGAACACATGTTGCAGCAGCCCTGATGCTGGAGCCTGGCCACAATACAAGGAGTGTGATGGCAGCACAGCAGCAGGCGGCCTGATGGGCAATATGGATATTCTCACTGTCCACATCCTCTCAGCACCCTGTCCAGGGAGCTTTAGGCAGGACTACTTCCTTTCTTAAGGCAAGTCCATTGACTAACAATCAAACTTAGGCTCAAATTTGACCAGTGCTTTAAAATATAGTGATTAATAGAAAATTTGGGATCTATTAAGACCAACATATCAGGAAGCAATTGCCATTGGAAAGATGGTTTATTATTCACAGTTCCCAAGAGGACGGGGTAAGCCATGCCATGGCAAGGGTGCGGTTGTGGGGACACATGGGAAAGTACCAGGGTGTTTAAAAGGCAGAGGGAAAGGGAGAAACTGTTGGCAAGAGACTTTATTGTGGTTTCTGCAGCGATGGGATTTATAATTTGCATCAAAAGCGTTGTCATACCCTCCATCTAACTGGATAATTTGTATTATATTCTCATTCCATCATTGGTTTCTTGATGCACCATAATATTAAAAATAATGTAAACTATTCTAATTAAAATAGAATTATCTGCAAACCCAGAGGCAAAGGAAGCTTTTATGTCCAGGTAGGATGGTTTTGACCATTCAGAATTTGCACAGTGGCTGACTATGAGGAGAATTCTGAGCTTTCTGTGTGGTTACAAAGCAGGTAACTCAGAGACTAAAGAGACTAAAGATGGTAGACTTGACAATTTTGTGGTCCCCAGAGAGTAGGCTATATGTGAATGGAGTGTGAACTAAATAAACTCTATACCTATCCAACTATAGGGACCATAAGATAACAGATGGAGCAGCTCAAGGAGAGACCAGGCCAGCTTGATCCCCAGTTCAAGTTTTGGTTTTCAAGAATACCAGACCACAAAGAACTAGGCACCACTTCTGGTCACAATAGAACCAGAACACTTTCTGTGTCTCCATAGAGATAAGTTGCTGCTGACAACCCCAACATTCCTTAAACAAGGTGGCCAAAGGCTCCCTGGACAGGGCTGGCTGGGAAACTGTATGTGGAGTGAGCCATACTAGGAAGTGAGCGGAGGCAATCTTGTAATGGAACAGGGGATCCTGAAACAACGGAGAAGATCGTCATGTTGGTGCACCTAACCTAGGACAGTTCCCCGTGGTTCTCTGGTATTTATGTTACTGCTTATTTTTCTGTAGCACTGACTAATAAATTGAGGGCTGAATGGGGTGGGGAGTACCAGTCTAGCGCCCACAGGGATGACTTCTTCTGACTTCGTGAGTCCTTGCTTTGGATCCTTGTCAGTTTTGTCTTCCTCTGCTACCTCCTAATCCCTCCCAGTTCACATATTTCCCTAATGATATCTGACTCACAGCTGGCCCTCTAGAGAGTCTGAGGAATATTTTATACTAAGTGCCTGCATTGTTCACCTGTGTGAAATCAGTTGGGGACTTTGCACTATTGGATCATTTGTTTTTATGTTGGGCCCACCTAAGAGGGCATTGGCTATACTGCTATCTAAGTTTTTCCTTTCCCCTGTGGTGTCTGGCTCCAACCTTCTGGTGATACCTCAGGGTATATCCCCTTTACATTTGTTTTGATCACCCAACTGCCAGCTAGAACTGACTTAGATGTCCTGGGTGGTAAGATTTAATGAGTAGATTTTATTAATTCCTACATAATAGAATTTAAAAATAAGTCTTGAGAAGCATTTAAAAATGTGTCATGTATTATTTTAGGCATGTGAACTATGAAATAATGGCAATAATGATGTGTTTAAACCCATTAAATCATGTAGCTAGCTGAAAATGTTCCATAAAATAGAGCGGGAGTAATAACTGTAGGTCAAATTGAGTTCTGAAAGATGACCACACAGGGACTCGGCAGGCTCAACAACATGAATATACTCTGAGGCAGAAATCATTTTAGTGGAATTTCCTGAGGTCCACAGAGACCATATATAGTTTATAAGACAAGGATAGTGTGAAGGTCCAGACATTCAATAACTGATGCAGAGGTCAAGTAGGATGGCCTGCTGGGATAGTTCTGCCATGTATCAGTCAGTGTTGGGCAAGTTCTGTGTGTAAAGGAATCTGCAAGGCACTGAGGAATTCACAGCTGATTGACTCTGAGGTGCTTTTATGCATCCCATTCAGTTCTCTCATGAATCCTAGTATGGTGGACAGAGCAAATAGTTGTCTCCCCATCTTACAGATAAAGAAATTGAACCTGTGGCACCTTTAAAATTTTAATGCACATAAGAAGCAACTGGAGCTTCTGTTAAAATGCAGATTCTGCTACTGTAGGTCTAGAGTAGAGCCTGAAATTTTGCATTTCTAACAAGTTTCCTGATGATACTGATGCTGGTGTGTGTGGTAAGATCTCACAGGGCATGAATGATTCCATTTGGTCTGGCCAGGAAAAGTCAGAAAGTTTCAAGGCAAAGTGGAGAAATCAATGGACATCATATGTTTGCTTGAGTAAGTTTTACCCTGATGCTACTGGCTAATAGTTAAAGTATTTAGTGCAGACCTGCATAATAGAACTTACCATGATGAATTGTATCTTACTGAAGACTGAGCTGCTTCCTCTAGCAACCTGTAGGTTCCTTGAAGAGAAGTAATAGCAGTGGTGTTGGTGTTGATGTTAAGAGGGTGAGGTGGTAATAAGTAACGACGTAGATGTCAATCCTGAGAATAATAGCTAAAATTTATTCATTACTTACCTTGTGTCAGGCATTGTACTAAGTCCTTCATATTGCTGCCCTTAATCGTTACCACAGTCTTTACCATGGGATAAGTACTATCACATCCCTAACCGAAAAAGAGGTATTTAAGGGCTAGAGAAGATGAGTAGCTTAGAGCTGATCTTTGAACCCAGGTCTGTCTAGGCCATATCTTACTGTTCTTTGTCTTTTGACAGCTGGCACAGAACTGGAGAGGGGAGGCTCTCCAGTTCTTTGGGACCAAGATGAGGTTGGGCTTCCTCATAACTGTCACAGCAATAGAATAGGCTGCCCTGATGGAGTGAATACCCTGACTCTATGGATTCTTGAACAAGGTGGTCAATTGGACTAACTTGATGGTTTTCCAACTGTGTTTTTCAGAGCTGCTTCAGAGGTGACCTAAATGGAGTCTAAAGTATAGGCTTAAAGGGCAAGCTCTGAACCCTCCTCTTCTTTTACCAGAGTTAGCACTGTTTTATCTGATTTGTATATTTGGGTCGGTGTAAGCTTGTGTTTGAATAAGGGTTTCTGATGCTATACATATATTCAAAATCTTCAGACCAGTTGATCTCTAAGATCTTGTCTAAAATTAACATTGTATAATTTGGCCAAGGTCTTATGCCCATGAGTGGGCAGAGCTTGGATTAGAATTCAGGTCAACTGGCCCTTTCTTCTAACCCATGCTATCCTGATGCCCAGACCTAGTATCCCCTTCCTCACACAATTCACTGACAAAGTTACTGCTCCGAGGCCCAGTAGTCTGCAGAAAAGAACTGAAGGTTGAGTAACAAAACCTGACTCCTCCACTAATTAGCTGTGGAACTTTGAGCAATTGTGTATTTATCCATCAAATATTTATTCTACCTCACTGTGGACCAGGCACTGTTTTGTGCACTGGGAATATACTGGTGAACAAGGCAGACAGAGTCCCTGCTCTCATTGAAAGGGTGATACAGAGCGTAAAAAGTAGATAGATAAACAAGGTAATTTCTACCAATAAGGACCACCACACACACAAAAAGAAAATAAAATGAGTAAAATCAGACTGGAAGTGAGAAGCCTCGAATGAGGATTTACCTTGGGTTATAGCAGAGGCTCATGAATAGCTCTTTACCCTTTCACCTTCCAACAGGATGAAAAATTCTCTAGAAAAAGAAATTTTAAAAAACCCCAAGGATATCCACAGCTCTTCACAGTTGGATCCATCCTTTTGGTGTTGGCTGACCGTACTCAGTGGGAAGGAACAGACATGCTCAGATCTTCTGAGACCCCATCCTCAGAAGACCTTCCCTGGGACCCTGAACAGATGCTCAGGTAGGGACAAGAAAGCCCCGGATGTGGCTCTGAAATATTCTGGTCTCCCTCCCCCTTGCTTCTCACAACCAGCCTAAGCTGTGAGCAAATGTCATAAGAAGCAAACATGGGCTTCCACGCGATTATGCTGTTTCCTCCTTCTGCCTTGCCTTGGCAGGCGGTTTGCTTTTGTAAAAAGAACACTTCACTAGGAGACCTGAGCTCCAGTTAGAGATTTGTCACTAACTAGTTGACTGGCTTTGGAGAGTCCTAAAATTTTAGAGCACAAAAAGATCTTAGGGAAATTCTTTATTTTACAGAGAAGGAAATGCGATTCCAAGAGGCCGACCTTAATTCAAGGTCATTTGGTGCGTGCAGTCAGGCCTAGACCCTCAGGTCTCATGATTTCCAGAGTGCTGTTCTTTCTATCATAAAATGTTTTTGCCCCTTATCTGGGCCTCAGGTACCTCATCTGTAAAAGGAAGGGACTGACTTGACTCATGGGCCTGAACAGTGCACAGTTGTGCTTTATCCAGCCAGCATGGGGTTATAAAAGTCCTTCAACGGGAGTCCTCGGGGTAGGTCATCGAGTCTCCAGTTTGACACAGACCCGGTGACTCCCTTTCACCATTCTCTCATCTGCCCAGCCCTCGTTTGCAAGACGTTAGGACCCTGGACCAGAGGATCCCTAAGATCCCTTCTAACCTTGAATGTGTCTGATCCCGAGTCTTCTCCCTTCACGTTTTTAGACAGCAGACAGGATTTCTGATGGGATAAGAGAATCCTTTGGACTGACTTTGTCCCTTTCTGGCAAAAATACCACCCATCAAATCAGAGAGGAGTGAGAAATTACAAAAGTTTAGTCATCTCAACCCAGGGAGGCCAAAATCTGACTAAAGACAGCCTCAACTTATTAAGTTTAACTTGTAGAAAACCACCGGGCAAGATCAAGGGGGCGAGCTCCTTTGGGCTTAGGAATAAAGGGCCCCTTATAGCTAAAACTCCACCCTTTCAGGGAGACCCCTGCATCACACATGCAGAAAGTATGTGAGGCTGGAACACCATGTTTTCTGGGATGGCAGCGTCCCAGTGGATCCAATCTGAAGTTTAGTGCTGGGAGGAGTGATGTTGGCTGCAGACATTGGCTTTGAATGAAACAATGACTATGCATGCTTCAGGGAATTTTACTATGAGATCACCCCGGCTGTGCTGGGCTTTCTTCACACAGCCTGTTATCTATAACAGCAGAGTTAGAAAAGGCAGTGAGCCTTTCCCCTGCCCCACAAAGTGAAACTCCTTCTCCACCCCTGCTGTATCCCTACCCACAGAACACTGGCCTCAGATTTAAGGGGGATTTTACCTCACATCTCTCTGCAGTCAAAATGCAAATTGCTGCGTGGCTTGCTCCCCCAAAGGACCCGTGTAGCCTGAGTGACACAACGTCAATTCCATTTTACCTCATCTTCCTGATCTCTTTATCCGTTCATTTACTCATTTATTCAATAATTAATGCCTGCTATGAGTGCTTACTAGGTACCAGACATGATTCTAGTTCTTGGGATACATGAGTGAACTAATCAAGAAAAAAATTCTTGTGCTTACATTCGATCTGTGCAATAAGTAGTTATTCTGTATGTATCCTAAAAAGGTCTAGAGTTTTTATGGGTATCTTTTTTGGCTACCCAACAGTCTCTTTGATGGCATTTTAAGGGATACGAAGGGTCTAACACACGTTCTATTCACTCACTTTTCTCCTTATACCCACAGTGACTGTGGGGAAGCAAAAATATGATTTCCCAGATTCTATGCCTCCTTTTCTTCCTCCAATTTTATAACCAGTAGAAAGCCTCAAGGCTTAATTATCATAGCCTCAACTCCCTCCCTAGCCTTCTGAATGCCCAAAAGGGGCTTTTTAAGCCCCCTGGTTTATACCTAGAGTTTAAAGGCACTTCTCCAATGTCCATGTGAAAACTCAAGCTGCCTGTAAATGAACTGGTCTCTCCACAACCAGGTATCCATCCTGGTTTTGATATCTCTGTCATCAACACCAGTTTTTGTTTTTGTTTTCCCCCTCTCATTTTCCAGGTTTGTAACCTTGTCTTCAGTCACTTCTGATATCTCTCATACTCAATCAGCTGATCTACTGCCTGCCTTCATCTTGTTGCTTGTGTCTGTTCCTCTCTCTTTGTTGTCACTGCCTCCCCCAGCTCTTCTCCAGCTCATTCTTGGATCAGAACATCAGCCTCGCAGGGAACCTCCCTGACTTCAGCCCCCCACCCCATCCCCACTCCAGTCTGTCCTGCACGTGGACCCCAGACGACTGTTCCTTAAACATTGCTTTCATCTCACCATTCCCTACCCCTATCAAATGTAAATCCCTTGCCAGGTTTCTGAGGCCCTTCATGGTCTGACTCCCCTTTACCGATCCAATAGCTTTTTCCATTTTCCTCTATACATGCTCTCTGCTCTTAGTCAGGTGGGTCTCTTAATGTTCCTCAAACACACAAAACTCATTCCTTTTATGTTCATGCTTTTTCTCCCCAGCCTGGGCAGCCTCCTCTTCTTCCTTTAGCCTAAACAGATCACATACTTATCGTTTGGAGTATAACTCCAGTGTCACCTCCTCCATGAAGCCTTCGTTGACCAACTCAGAACTCCCTTCCTCTGAGCTTCCACAGGTCTGCAAGTTCAACCAGTGTTTAGCGATCGTTTGCATCAGTCTTTAATGGTTTGTCCATTGTTTCACATATTAATCACATCTCCCCAAATGAGTCCAAGCTCTTTGGCCAGGAACACTGCACTACACCATACTATACAATTCCATACCTAAGTTTTTGAGTCTAAGCGCTTTGGTTGATTGTATTTAGGTAGACTCTGTCCCAATCCACATTTCCCCATGAAATAGAACACTATTGCACGTCATCGTCCACTCATAACTCCACCATGTCAGAGATAAATACAAGTTTATTTTTATTAAGAAAAAAGCATATATAACTAGCCATGTTTATCCCATCTTTTAGAATCCTTATTTATGCACACAGATACATTATGAATTTTCAGGCACATGGTTTATTCTGGTGTTCTTGGTCATATCTTTTTAAATTTGTTTGAAAATACTAATCAAATAAGAATTAATTTAACCCCTCACTTTTTTTAAACCTTCTAGTCACCTGATACCAAAGGAGGAAAATAATTCTAAAAGACTATTAGAGAGGTTCACGCATCTTCAATATGGGTGTTTTCTTGTCAGAGGGCTAAGGTTTTACAATCATTTACATCGAAGAAAAATCACTTTATGCCTGTCAACGTGAAAAATAATTTGCTTAGAAGAAACGGGAATATGGTTGTTTATCCTTTGGCAATATATGCAACTTCAAGTGAGCTAAAAATCTGTTCCTTTCAGAATATAAATTGACTGTCAGGAATCTGTGTACCAAATGATTATGTGCTGCATATTTCTCTCTTAATTCATGCACAACATGTATTGTATAACATTACCTCATATGCCGTAATCATCACGTGTCACATGCAAGATACATAAAATATATCATGAATGTCTCACCAGATATCAAAGCCATCCAAGTATAATTAACTTATTTACAGACTGTTTCTTGTTCTTACCCCAGAATATATAAAACATCAGATATCAGAAGTCAGTCTAAATGTTTGAATATCCTATTGTAGTAAGTTGTAATATCTTAAGTTTGCCACTCTTCGGTTATCTGTACGTTTAGTCTGGATTTCTTTCAAGTGTACTTCTTGTTTTTTAATACTTTGGAGCAGTTTAAAAGATGACACAAACAGAAACTCCTTTTCATATTGAATAGGCTCATGAACTGTGAATTATTGCCTGCGGGTCGGTCACCATTTTAATGCACCGTAGGTTTTTCCAGAGTTAAAAGGCTCTATCTTGATTCGTTGCAGAGCAAAACTTATACTCCTTTTAATTCAGGAGAGTCCATAGGGGATAGAAAAATCTGCAGAAGAGAATGGAGCTGATTTTCTTCACAAATCTAATGGACATGTTGAGGT
Organism: Hyperoodon ampullatus; assembly: GCF_949752795.1. Classification (NCBI taxonomy): domain Eukaryota; kingdom Metazoa; phylum Chordata; class Mammalia; order Artiodactyla; family Ziphiidae; genus Hyperoodon; species Hyperoodon ampullatus. The sequence goes on from NC_136916.1 coordinate 88,769,188, forward strand.
TTCTAGCAATTTGGGATCTGTACTACCTCAGTGGAAGATAACACCCAGAACTTGGAGGCCACAGAAGGAAAATGCATGGTGTGGCTTGGCCTCCATTGTCTTTTCAGTGCAGGGTGATTGTGTCCACAGAGCTCCAGCATAGAGAATATGAGCTCTGGTCCATGACTTTGTGCACGTCCCTTACTCACCAAAGGCACAAACCTTATAAACATACTCCTCCATCCCCACTCCATTCCCCTCTTCTTCTGACAGCTGCCTCATGTACCCTCTATTTTTCCCATGTGCATCAGTGTCTGGAACAACATAGGGGTAACACAGGCCATGCAGGTTGGGGAGACTCTGTGTCAAGAACAGTTATTTGCTCCCCTCACCACACACTGGTTAGAATGGCCATCATCAAAAAGTCTACAAATAATAAATGCTGGAGAGGGTGTGGAGAAAAGGGAACCCACCTACACTGTTGGTGGGAATGTAAATTGGTACAGCCGCTATGGAGAACAGTATGGAGGTTCCTTCAAAAACTAAAAATAGAACTACCATATGACCCAGCGATCCCACTCCTGGGCATATATCTGGAGAAAACCATAATTCAAGAAGATACATGTACCCCAATGTTCATTGCAGCACTATTTACAATAGCCATGACATGGAAGCAACCTAAATGTCCATTGACAGAGGAGTGGATAAAGGAGATGTGATACATATATACAATGGATTATTACTCCACTATAAAAAAGAATGAAATGCCATTTTCAGTGACATAGATCGTCCTAGATATTGTCATACCGAGTGAAGAAAGTCAGACAGAGAAAGACAAATATCATATGATATCGCTTATATGCAGAATCAAAAAAATGGTACAAATGAGCCTATTTACAAAACAGAAATAAGAGTCACAGACGTAGAAAACAATCTTATGGTTACCAGGGGGGAAAAGGGGGGAGGGATAAATTGGGAGATAGAGATTGACATATACACACGACTATATATAAAATAGATAACTGGTAAGAACCTATTGTATAGCACCAGGAGCTCTACTCAGTACTCTGTAATGACCTATATGGGAACAGAATCTAACAAAGAGTGGATGTATGTATATGTATAACTGATTCACTTTGCTGTATAGCAGCAACTAACACAACATTGTAAATCAGGTATACTCCAATAAAAGTTAATTAAAAAATAAATAAGGAACAAGAAAAAAAAAACAGTTATGTGCTCCTTGCCTTGGAAGAAATAGAAATTCTTCCTCTCTAGAAAACTTGCTGCTTTTAAACAAAAAGAATTAAGAAAAAGAAGCAATCCTTACTCCTTAGAAGCCCTCACCCATTCCTACTTTAAAAAGCAGGACCTTGTGCCTCTTGAAACAAAACCCTCAGGCCAAGGGTTAAAATGTCTGAAGTTCCAAAGCATACTCAGACACTTGCTGCCAGTCAAGAATCAGTGGCTGAGTATCAGGGTTCACCAACCATCTACCCTGAGGCAGCTGGCTGTCTCCACGTTCATCCTGGTAAGTCTGCTAGGAAGAACCCCAATCTCAGGGTGGAGGAAGCCCGCGCTTTCCCAGAAGACCGCAAAGGAAAGGAAAACTCTAAGAAATCTTGCCAGCTTGGATTGTAATTTCAGCACTTTTATGACAAATTCTTGTAACGTTTACTCATTTTTCCAATTTTTTTTCCCAGAAAAGGGTGCATCTCTGCCTCCCAGGGTTTTACAAGTAATGCTGACACATTTTTGTAGCAGCTGTCATTGAACGATACTTACTTTTCTCCTAGTTTTCATTATGATGTTAGAATTCATTGATGTGGGACATATGAAGTATTTTTTTTCTGTGGTTTGAGACCATCTTGAGGCAGCAGCAATAAAGGAAATGGGTGGAGAATGGTTACTGACTCTATTGAACTTGAGTTCTCACAAATTGAACACATTATCTTTCTATAAATTTATTCTGAGCTCCCTAAATACCAAATTCCTTTCTTTTGCTCATTCCAACTTTATCTCTTCTCTTTTATACTAATCTGAAATGTGAATTATTTTTCCTAGTGAATGACATAGAATAACTATGTGGAACAGGGATTTACAAATAATAAGTAGTCAATAAATTGTTCCAGAATGAAAGAAATTCAACTGTGGTTTTAACTGTCATGCTTAGGAGAGGTGAATTCCAACAAATCATTCTTTTCCCGCCCTTTAAAATAATGTTGACTTCTTTCTAATGCATATTTATAGTAAATTATATATAGTATAAATGAGATAGTGAAAAATCACCCATAATTGCCTCATTACAATGATAATATTTTGATGTGTATTTTTTGTATTTTATATATATAAACTACATACATACACACACATACATACAAAGAGAGATTTTATTGAGGTAACATTTGTTTATAACATTATATAAGTTTCATGTGTACAACATTAAATTTCTGCCTGTGTACCCTACAGCATGCTAACCACCAAAAATTTAGTTTCCATCCATTACCATACTGTTGATCCCCTTTACCTATTTCATTCTCCCCAAACCCTTCTCCTCTGGGAACCACTACTCTCTTCTCTATATCTATGTGTTTATTTTTGTTTGGTTTGGTTTGTTCATTTATTTTGTTTGTTTTCTATATTCCACATATGAGTGAAATCATATAGTATTTGTTTTTCTTTGTCTGACTTATTTCACTTAACATAATACCCTCCAGGTCCATCCATGTTGTCGTAAATGGCAAGATTTCATCTTTTTCACTTTTTTAGGCTGAGTAGTATTCCATTGTGTGTATACACACACACACATATTGTGTATATATATGTGTATATATACATTGTGTGTATGTCTGTGTATCTCTCTATATATATGTATATATAGACACACACACATATGTATACATACACATATATATAAGCATACATACCATGGCTTCTTTATGCATTCAACTGTTGATGGACACTTAGGTTGTTTCTGTATCTTGGCAATTGTAAATAATGCCGTGATGACTATAGGGTTACATATATCTGTTTGAATTACTGTTTTTGTTTTCTTTGGGTAAATACCCAGAAGTGGGATTGCTGGATCATATGGTAGTTCTAGTCCTAATTTTTGGAGGAACTTCCATACTGGTTTCCATAGTGGCTGCACCAATTTACATTCCCACCAACAGTGTATGAGGGTTCCCTTTTCTCCACATCCTCACAACACTTGTTTATTTCTTAACTATTTGATTTCCTATTTTTAAAATTTTCCATTATATTGTGAGCATTTTCCCAAATCATTAATGGCATGATTTTTAATAGGAATGTCATGTAATATCATGTCATATTCATATGAATATATCATAATATATTTAACTATCACCCTTTTGTTAGTCAACAAGATTATTTCTAATATTTCAGTCTTATAAATATTGAAATAAGTATGCTGTGACCAACCTTATACAAAAATCTGTTTTTATTTATTTTTTTAACATCTTTATTGTAGTATAATTTCTTTACAATGCTGTGTTAGTTTCTGTTTTATAACAAAGTGAATCAGCTATACATATACATATATACCCATATCTCCTCCTTCTTGCATCTCCCTCCCACCCTCCCTATCAAAAATCTGTTTTTAGGGCTTCCCTGGTGGTGCAGTGGTTGAGAGTCCGCCTGCCGATGCAGGGGACACGGGTTCGTTCTCCGGTCTGGGAGGATCCCACATGCCGCGGAGCGGCTGGGTCCGTGCGCCATGGCCGCTGAGCCTGCGCATCCGGAGCCTGTGCTCCGCAACGGGAGAGGCCACAGCAGTGAGAAGCCCGCGTACCGCAAAAAAAAAAAAAAAAAAAAAAAAAAAAAATCTGTTTTTAGTTCTGAGTGTTTCCTTAGAGTTGATTTATGGAATTGAAATTACTAGGTAAATATGTATTGACATTTTAAGACATATTTATTATATACAGTTTAAAGCATAAAGAAAATGAAAGAAGAATAAAGTGAAACCCATGTACCCATCACTCAGCCTCAACAATGATCAACTTACAAACAATCTCGCTTCTTCATCACTACCCACACTCCCACCCACACCCACACCCACACCCACAACCCTGGGAGTTTTGAAGCAGATAATACCTTCTAGTTCTATCCATGTTTTGCAAATGGCAAGATTTCATTCTTTTTTTTTTTTTTTTTTTTTGCGGTAGACGGGCCTCCCACTGTTGTGGCCTCTCCCGTCGCGGAGCACAGGCTCCGGACGCACAGGCTCAGCGGCCATGGCTCACGGGCCCAGCCTCTCCGCGGCATGTGGGATCTTCCCGGACCGGGGCACGAACCCGTGTGCCCTGCATCGGCAGGCGGACTCTCAACCACTGCACCACCAGGGAAGCCCTCATTCTTTTTTTTAAATGGCTGAATAATATTCCATTCTGTATATGTACCACATCTTCTTAATTCTCATCTATTGATGGACACTTAGGTTGCTTCAGTATTTTGGCTATTGTAAACAATGCTGAACATAGAGGTGCATGTACCTTTTCAAATTATTGTTTTTGTTTTCTTTGGAAAAATACTCAAAAGTGGAATTACCGAATAATATGGTAGTTCTATTTTTAATTTTTTGAAGAACCTCCATACTGTTTTCCGTAGTGGCTGCACCAATTTGTATTCTCACCAATAGTACCTAAGGCTTCCCTTTTCTCCACATCCTTGCCAACACTTGATTTTTGATGTCTATTTTTTTTTTTTTTTTTTTTTTTTTTTTTTTTTTTGTGGTACGCGGGCCTCTCACTGTTGTGGCCTCTCCCGCTGCGGAGAACGGGCTCCGGACACGCAGGCCCAGCGGCCATGGCCCACGGGCCCAGCCGCCCCGCGGCACGCGGGATCCTCCCGGACCGGGGCACGAACCCGTGTCCCCTGCATCGGCAGGCGGACTCTCAACCACTGCACCACCAGGGAAGCCCTGATGTCTATTTAATAATAGCCATTCTGACAGGTGTGAGGTGATATCTCATTGTGGTTTTGATTTGCATTTCCCTGATGATTACTGATGTTAAGCATCTTTTCATATGTCTTTTGGCCATGTTGTTGAAAAAAATGTCTATTCAGGTCCTCTTCCATTTTTGAATTGAATTGTTTATTTTTTAAATACTGAGCTGTGTGAGTTCTTTATATATTTTGGATATTGACCCTGTGTCAAATATTTGCAAATATCTTCTCCTATTCAGTAGGTTGCCTTTTCATTTTGTTGATGGTTTCCTTTGCTGTACAAAACATTTTAGTTTGATGTAGTCCCATTTGTTTATTTTTGCTTTTGTTGCCCTTGCTTGCAGAGACATATCTAAAAAAGTATTGCTAAGACCAATGTCAAAGAGCATACTGCCTATGTTTTCTTCTAGGTGTTTTATGGTTTCAGGTCTTTGATTTAACTCTTGAATCCATTTTGGGGTTTTTTTTGTATAAGGTGTAAGAAAGTGGTCCAGTTTGATTCTTTTGCATGTAGCTATCCAGTTATCCCAACACCATTTATTGAAGGGACTGTCTTTTCCCCATTGTATATTTTTGCCTCTTTTATTGTAGATTAATTTTATTATAGATTAATTATTAATTTATTATAGATTAATTGACCATATAAGTGTGAGTTTGTTTCTGAGCTCTCTTTTTGTTCCATTGATCTATGTATCTGTTTTTGTGCCAGGACGATATATAGTTTTGATTATTATAGCTTTGTAGTGTGGTTTGAAATCAAGGAGCTTAACACCTCCAGCTTTGTTCTTTCTTGTGATTGCTTTGGCTATTTGTGATCTTTTGTGGTTCCATACAAATTTTAGGATTATTTGTTCCAGTTCTGCAAAAAATGCCTTTGATATTTTGATAGGGATTGCAATTGAATCTGCAGATTGTTTTGGGTAGTATGGACATTTTAACAATATTAACTCTTTTAATTCATGAGTGTGGTATGTTTTGTCCACTTATTTGTGTCATCTTCAACTTCTTTCATCAGTGTATTAGAGTTTTCAGAGTACAGGTCTTTCACACCCTTGGTTAAATTTATTCATAAGTGTTTTATTCTTTTTGATACAATTGTACTTTTTCTTCATTTCTCCTTCTGATGATTCATTGTTACTTTATAGATACACAACATATTTCTGAGTACTAATTTTGTATCCTGCAACCAATTCATTTATTAGTTCTAATTTTTTTTTTTTTTTTTTTTTTTTTTTTTTGCTGTACGCAGGCCTCTCACTGTTGTGGCCTCTCCCATTGTGGAGCACAGGCTCTGGATGCGCAGGCTCAGCGGCCATGGCTCACGGGCCCAGCCGCTCCATGGCATGTGGGATCCTCCCGGACCGGGGCATGAACCCGTGTTCCCTAGCATCAGCAGGCGGACTCTCAACCACTGCGCCACCAGGGAAGCCCAGTTCTAATAGTTTTTTGGTAGTGTCTTTAGAATTTTCTATATATAGTATCATGTCATCTGTAAACAGTAAGAGTTTTAATCTTTCCTTTCCAATTGGGATGTATTTCTTCTCTTTTTCTTGTCTGATTGCTGTGGCTAGGACTTCCAAAACTATGTTGAATAAAAGTAGCAAGAGTGGGCTTCCCTGGTGGCACAGTAGTTAAGAATCCACCTGCCAATGCAGGGGACATGGGTTCAAGCCCTGGTCCAGGAAGATCCCACATGCTGTGGAACAACTAAGCCCATGTACCCCAACTACTGAGCCTGTGCTCTGGAGCCCATCAGCCACAACTACTGAAGCCCGTGTGCCTGGAGCCTGTGCTCCGCAACAAGAGAAGCCACTGCAATGAGAAACCTGCACACTGCAACGAAGAGTAGCCCATGCTCTCAGCAAGTAGAGAAAAGCCTGCGTGTGGTAACAAAGACCCAATGCAGCCAAAAAATTAATAAATAAAATAAATAAATTTATTTTTTATAAAAAGAGTAGCAAGAGTGGGCATCCTTGTCTTGCTCCTGATCTTAGAGGAAAAGTTTTCAGCTTCTCACTGTTGAGTATTACGTTAGCTGTAAGTTTGTCATATATGACCTTTATTATATTGAGGTATGTTCCCTCTATACCCACTATGTTGAGAGTTTTTTTTTTATCGTAAATGGGTTTTAAATTTTGTCAAATGCTTTTTCTCCATCTATTGAGATAATCATGTGACTTTTATTCTTTGTTTTGTTAATGTGGTACATTACCTCGACTGATTTGTAGATATTGAACTGTCCTTGCATCCTGGAATAAATTCCACTTGATCATGCTGTGTGTGCCTTTTATTGTATTCTTAAATTGCTTTTGCTAATATTTTGTTGAGGGTTTTTGCATGTATGTTAATCAGTGATATTGGCCTGTAATTTTCTTTTTTTGTGGTATCTTTGTCTGTTTTTGGTATCAGGGTGATACTGTCCTTGTAGAATGAGTTCAGAAGTGTTCCTTCCTTTTCAGATTTTTGGGATAGTTTGAGAAGGATAGGTGTTAATTCTTCTTTAAATGTTTGGTAGAAACACCTGTGAAACTGTCTGGTCCTGGACTTCTGTTTGTTAGGAATTTAAAAAAATTTCTCATTCATTTTATTACTGGTAGCTGATCTGTTTATATTTTGTATTTCTTTCTGATTTAGTGCTGGGAGATTGTATGGATCTAGGAATTTATCCAATTCTTCCAAGTTGTCTATTTTATTTTATTGGTGTATAATTGTTCTTAGTAATCTCTGAATGGTCCTTTTTACTTCTGTGGTGGTGTTTGTAACTTCTCCTCTTTTGTTTTTGATTTTATTTATTTGGACCCACTCTGGATGAATCTGGCTAAAGATTTATCAATTTTGCTGTCTTTTCAAGGAAACTGCTCTTAGTTTCATTGATCTTTTCTATTGCATTTTAAGCCTCTATTTCACTTATTTCTGCTCTGATCTTTATTATATCCTTTCTTCTACTAATTTTGGGCTTTGATTTTTCTTTTTCTAGTTCCTTTAATTGTAAGGTTAGAGCATTTATTTGAGATTTTTCTTGTTTTTTGAGATAGGTCTATATTGCTGTAAACTTCCCTCTTAGAACTGCTTTTGCTTCATCCCATAGATTTTGGGATGTTGTGTTTCCATTTTCATTCATCTCAAGGTATTCTTTGTTATACTCTTTATTTGTTGGCTCATTGGTTTGTTTAGTAGCATGTTGTTTAGACTCCATATGTTTTTGTTTTTTCCTATTTTCTTATAATTGATTTCTAGTTTCATATGGTTGTGGTAGGAAAAGATACTTGATATGATTTCAAGTCTTAAATTTATTGAGACTTGTTTTGTGGCCTATCATGTGATCTATGCTGGAGAGTCTTCCATGTGCACTTGAGAAGAATGTGTAATCTGCTTCTTTTGGATGGAATGTTCTTTATTTATATCTATTAAGTTCATCTTATCTAATGTCTCATTTAAATCCAATGTTTCCTTTTTGATTTTCTATCTGGATGATTTATCCATTGATGTAAGTGGGGTGTTAAATTTCCCTACTATTATTGTATTACTGTCAATAATTCCTTTTATATCTGTTAATATTTGCTTTATGTATTTGGGTGCTTCTACGTTGGGTGCATAGATATTTATATGTGTTATATCCTCTTGCTGGATTGATCCCTTTATTATTATGTAATGCCCTTCTTTGTCTCTTGTTACAGTCTTTGTTTTAAAGTCTGCTTTGTCTGATGTAGGTATTGCTACCCCAGCTTTCTTTTCATTTCCATTTGCATGGAATATCTTTTTCCATCCCTACACTATTAGTGTGTGTTTTAGATCTAAAGCGAGTCTCTTGTAGGTGCATATGTATGGGTCTTGTTTTTTTTAATCCATTCAGCCACACTGTCTTTTTATTGGAGCATTTGGTCCATTTACATTTAAACTGATTATTGATAGGTATGTACTTATTGCCATTTTGTTCATTGTTTTCTGGTTGTTTTGTATTTCTTACCTGTTCCTTCCTTCTTCTCTTGTTGTCTCCTTTGATTTGATGACTTTCTTTAGTGTTACTTTTGTATTCCTTATTTATGTGTAAGTGTTAGGGATTTATGTGTAAGTGTTTTGTGGTTAGCATGAAGTTCATATATAACAACCTATGCATATAGCAGTTTATTTAACTTGATGGTCACTTAAGATTGAGCACATTCTAAGAGTGTTACATTTCTATGAAACCCCCCCATGTTATGTTTTTGATGTCATATTTTACATCTTTTATTTTGTGTATCACTTAACTAATTATTTTATATATAGATGATTTTGCTATTTTTTTGCTTTTAATCTTCATATTAGCTTTATAAGTGGTTGATCTACTACCTTTACTGTATGTTTGCCTTTACCAGTGAGTTTTTTTCCTCCATAATTTTCTTGTTTCTAGTTATGTCCTTTTCTTTTTCATTTAAAGAAGTCCCTTTAACATTTCTTGTAGGGCCAGTTTAGCATTGATGAACTCTTTTAGCTTTTGCTTATCTTGGAAACTCTTTATCTCTCCTTCAGTTCTGAGTGATAACCTTGCTGGATACAGTATTCTTGACTGTAAGTTTTTTCCTTTCATTCCTTTGAATATATCATACCAGTCACTCCTGGCCTGTAAAGTTTTTGCTAAAAAATCAGCTTATAGTCTTATGGGAGTTCCCTTGTACATACTAGTTGTTTTTATTTTGCTGCTTTAAGATTATCTCTGACTCAAAAAAATATATTTATTGATTGAGTGATTTGATTTTTGGCTGCATCGGGCCTTAGTTGCAGCATGCAGGATCTTCGTTGCGGTGTGTGGGCTCTTCGTTGCACCACATGGGCTCTCTAGTAGTGGCGTGCGGGCTCCAGAGTGTGTGGGCTCTGTAGTCACAGCACGTGGGCTCTCTAGTTGTGGCTCGCATGCTCAGTAGTTGCGGTGCACGGGCTTAGTTTCCTCACAGCATGTGCGATCCTAGTTCCCCGACCAGGGATCAAATCTGCATCCCCTGCATCAAAAGGTAGATTCTTAACCACCGGACCACCAGGGAAGTCCCTCTCTTTAACTTTTGACATTATAATTATAACGTATCTTGATGTGGGTCTCTTTGGGTTCATTTCATTTGAGACTTTCTGTGCTTCTTGGACTTGGATGATGTCTGTTTCCTTCACTAGGTTAGGGAAGTTTTCAGCCATTATTTTTTCAAATAGGTTTTCTGTTCCTTTCTCTGTCTTGTCTCCTTTGGTACCCCTATAATGCAAATATTAGTATGATTGATGTTGCCCTGGAGGTCCCTTAAACTATCCTCATTTTTATTTTTTATTTCATTTTATTTTATTTTATTTTTTATTTATTTTTGGCTGCATTGGGCCTTTGTTGCTGCATGTAGGCTTTCTCTAGTTGCAGCAAGTGGGGGCTACTCTTCGTAGTGGCACACAGGCTTCTCATTGCAGTGGCTTCTCTTGTTGCAGAGCATGGGCTCTAGGCATGTGGACTTCAGTAGTTGTGGCTCGCAGGCTCTAGAGCACAGGCTCAGTAGCTGTGGTGCACGGGCTTAGTTGCACCGCAGCATGTGGGATTTTCCCCAATCAGGGCTCGAACATGTGTCGCCTGCATTGGCAGGCGGATTCTCAACCACTGTGCCACCAGGGAAGCCCCTATCCTCATTTTTAAATATTCTTTTTTATTTTTTGCTTTGCTGTTTTGATTGAGTGATTTCCATTACCTTGTTTTTCAGTTTGCCGATGGTTCTACTGCATCCCCTAATCTATTGTTGATTCTGTCTAGTGTATTTTTTATTTCGGTTATTAAGTTCTGATTGGCTTCTTTTTATATTTTCTATCTCTTTGTTGAAGTTCTCACAGAGTTCATCCATTCTTCTCCTGAGTTCAGTGAGCATCTTTCTGACAACACTTTGAACTTTTTATATGGTAAATTGCTTATCTCCACTTCATTTAGTTCTTTTTTCTGAGGTTTTGTCTTGTTCTTTAATTTGGAATGTATTCATCTGTCTCCTTATTATTCCTAACTCTCTGTGTTTGTTTCTATGTATTAGAAACATCAGCTACATCTCCCAGTCTTGAAAGCGTGGCCTTATGTAGAATGTGGCCTGTGTGGCCTGGTGGGGCAATCCCCCTCATCACCAGAGCTGGGTGCTCCAGGGGTATCCCATGTGTGGGCTGCATGTGCCCTCCTGTTGTTGTTGGGCCACAGTTGCTATGGAAGCACTAGTATGTGTGGTTGGCCCCCAGGCCAGCTAGCTGGGAGTCCTGGCAGCAACTGCTACAGTTGTCTGGTGGATGGGGCTGACCCCCACCCTGACTGGCTGAGATGTTTGGCTGCAACTGCTATGGGTGTCATGATGTGCAGGGCTGGCCCCCTGGAGAGGAAGCTGCTTTGGAGGAGTTCTGATGCCAGCTAGGGGTGCCCACCAAGTGGGGCAGGGTGGGAGCTTCTTTGGAGTGGGGGGGCAGTTCTGGCCCAGGCAGGTAGGTTGGGCAAGGCTGGTCCTCAGAAGAACACTGGGGCAGGGAGCATGGTATTCGCTATGTTGATTCATAGTGACAGAAATGACACCCTCCAGCACTGGGCCAGTTAGATGGAAGGAGAGTAAACAGGATATGGTGCTTGTCAGTGCTTCCATCTCCAGAGAAATTCCCACCAGATCTCTGCCTCTCCATCACACAATCTGAAAATTAGTCAATGAATCTATCTCTTATATGACCCAGGTACTTTTCAAGCTCCTGCCTCTGCACTCTGATTTGGAGAAAGTGAGTCTGTACATGAAGTTGATTTCCCATAGCCCTCCAGCTCTCCTGGACATAAGCCCTGTTGATTTTGAAAGAAACACGTTATGGGATCTTATCTTCCCAATGCAGGTCTCGTGGTCTGGGAGCCTGAAGTAGGGCTCAGACCCCTCGCTCCTTAGGGGGAAAACTCTGAGACCGTGACATCCCTCCTGCTTGTGGGTCACGGTACCCAGGGTGTAGGTTCTGACCAGACTGTGTCTCTGCCCCTCCTCCCCATCTTGATGTGTCTTTTTCTTTATAATTTTAGTGGTAGAAAATCTGTTCTGCTAGTCTTTAGGTGATCCTCTGAGGTAGTTGTTCTATATGTAGTTGTAGTTTTGGTGTGTTTGAAGGAGGAGGTGAAATCAAGATCTTCCTAACTTCGACCATCTTGATCAAGAGCCTCAGGCAGCTCTTATGAAATACTTCTGATCTCTTTGTCTCACCAGTCTGTTTGGCAACCAGCTCTATGCAGAGTTCTTCCAGCTTCATTCAAGTGCAATGGTATAGGCACTTCCTCAAGATGGCCCCATGGCTACTTCACATGCCTCTCACCTTCTGCACACACATACTTCCCAGGAAAGCCTACTCTAAGCCCATGCTTGGAAGAATTTCAGAGTTAATGCCTTGTGGGGTAAAACATAAATGGATAAATGTTACTTCTTTTCTTTGCCTGGATACAGTTCTATGAAGCATTTTGTAGTGCTCTTTGTCCACTTGCTAACACATCTTGTACTGACTCTCCATCTTTCCCTGTGCTGTGCCCACCCCCCCTCCTGTAGTAGGCAGTCTCTAAATGGCCCCCAGTGTACTACCTCATGACATTTATGCCCTTGGGTAATCCTCTCTCCTTGGGTGTGGGCTGGACCTAGTGATTCTTCTAAAAACAGAATATGACAACAGTGAGAGGATGTCACTTCTGAGATGAAGTTGTATAAAGACAGTGACTTCCATCTCGTTTGCCCTCTCTTGCTCTCTCTCTTCCTCTTGGAACTCAGCTTTTGGGGAAGGCCACCTGCCATGTTGTGAGCCTTGTGTAGAGGCCCATATGGCAGGGAACAGATATCATCGACCAACAGCCAGCGAGCATGTAAAGGCTGCCAACCCCCACCTGAGTGAGTTGGGAGCAGATCCTACACCATTCCAGCCTTGAGGTGACCACAGCCCCAGCAGATGCCTTAATTGCAGCCTTGTGAAAGACCCTGAGTGACAGGCACTCACTTAAGTTTTTCCTGGATTTCTGACCCACAGAAACTATGAGATAATAAAGGCATTGTTTTAAACAGCTGTGTTTTGGGGAATGCATTTGTAACACAGCAATAGATAATGAAAGCATCCTACACCCTATATCACCCCTATCCTTCATTCCTGCTCCCTGGGATCACACTCCACAGTAAAGTGCTCACATATAGGTTTTGTCTCGTGCTGTGCTTTCTGAGGAAACTTGGCTAAGACATATTTTCTTCATGCTCTCTGGTGTTTATTTGTTCTTTAGCTCATTCTTTATGTTCCATGCAAACCTATTTATTTATTTATTTGTTTGTTTGTTTATTTATTTACCCTAGAATAAGGTAAATCCTTTTGATCTGCTCTCTCCTCTCTTTTCTCAGCTCAGGATAGTTTTCCTCAGGATAGTGGTGTTTTGGCTGTTGTTTCTGTACCGGGTTTTCTCATTTCTCCCTTGGGAACGCTTATAAGTTTTTGCCATGTATCTTCCTTCCCTTACTATTATTCATTCTCTCTCTCTCTGTCACTTTTCCTTTGCATCCTGAAGTACATTCTCATGTTGGTTTTTCACATTTCTGATTCAGTTTTCAGCTAAGTTAGTTATTTTCATTACCAGCTCCAAATGATAGTGACTTATAGAATTGATAAAGATACCTTTTATGAAAACCCCTTAGATATTTCTAATTAAGTTTTACATCGCCCTTTATTTGGTTGATAATATTTTTGCAATATAAAATGTTATGGTAAAAAGCCTAGTACCCTGGGGAATTCAGGAGAGGGGCAAATCAGTACAGGACCAGGTGGCAGTGACTTGAGGACAATGTAGAGAGAGTGAAGGGTGTGCTATTAGCTTGCTTTAACAACAAGCACAACTGTATTATGATCAGCCGACATTTCCCATGAGATTTCACCATAAGAAGTGCAGGCCGCACAGTGTCATCCTCTTATGTGTTCCCCTAAGACTGCAGGTAGCCTTTCTGTGATTTCTTGTCTCCTTCAAAGCTACACTTGATATGCATTTGAATTAGGTTTCATTTATGTCAGAATATTTAGGGTGGGACCATACGACTGTGGTTTATTCCAGGTTCCACCCTCTCCCAGGAATGGCCTTGGCAGTAAGCAAGTAGTGTCTTTATTTCACAGCTGGGAAAAACTGGTTCATAGAGAAGTTAAATAATTTATCCAAGATCAGAAATTGAGGGGAATGGCAGAGAACTTTATAACATTCTCCTATATGCAGAAATTATTCATTTTGACAATTATACTGTTTTGAAATAAGTATATTTGAAAGTTTTTTTTTAAATTTAAATTGGGGATGACTTTTGGTGAAGTCCTCAAAATTTGTCTTCAGTATGTCCAGTTTTCCATTTCTTTTCCTCCTTCCCTCTTTTTCCTATCTCTGCCTACATGTGATGTTTCAACAAATGATCCTTTATCAAAACATGGTCTAGGCAAAAGAGTTGAATCTGTACCCTCGTATAAGAGAATTATTTATTAGTGTTTAAGTTACTACTTATCCCTAAGAATTATAAATAAGTGAGTCTCTAATTGTGGAATATGGGAACTCCAAAAGCTGGGATAGAGAATTGGTGAACTGAGGTGAAGAGTAGGGAAAGAAGTTTGGAAAAAATTTCTTTTCTTGGTTCTTGGAGCTTACCATGTAAGTTCCACTTACTTCTGTGTTTGGAATATGCCTTGCAGTGACAAGCAGGATGCCGCTAGGAGACTACATCAGGAATAGTTATCCTACTTGGCTCAGGCTTTCACATTAAAAAAAATAGACTATATTTTAAAAATCAGTTTTAGGTTCACAACAAAAATGAAGAGAAAGTACACAGAGTTTCCAAGTATCCCCTGACTGTCCCCACCCGCAGCCTCTTCCACTGTCAACATCTTGCACCGGAGTGGGACATTTGTTACAACTGATGAACCTACACTGATACATCACCATTACCTGAACTCCAGTAGTATACATTAAGGTTCATTCTTGGTCTTATAGGTAATATGCATCTGGGCAAATATATAATGACATGTGTCCACCATTATAGTATCATGCAGAATAGTTCTACTGTCCTAAAAATCCTCTGTGTTCTGTCTATTAACCTCTCCCTCCACCAATCCCTGGCATTCACTGATCTTTTAACTGTCTCTGTAGTTTTGCCTTCTCCCGAATGTAATATAGTTGGAATCATACAGTACGTAACCTTTCAGATTGGCTTCCCTCACTTGGTAATAATAAGGTTCTTCCATATCTTTTCGCAGCTTGATAGCCCATTCCTTTTTAGTGATGAATAATATTCCATTGTCAAGAGGTATCACAGTTTATTCATCTAGTTTACCTACTGAAGGACATTGGCTCCTTCCAAGTTTTGGCAATTATGAGTAAAGCTGCTGTAAACATCCAGGTGCAGGATTTTTTTTTTAAGTAGGAGGCCATCAGCATTATTTTTTCTACGTGTATGTATGTTATACAAAATTAATACATACCTATGTATGCTTAGTATACAAAATTAATAAAGAAAAAGCAAACATTTCAGTGTTCATTGTATTTTTTAACAGCTTTATTGAGGATTAATTGACATTCAAAAAAGTGCAGTGTTATTTATTTTTTATACAGAAGGTTCTTATTAGTTATCTATTTTATACATATTAGTGTATATATGTCAATCCTAATCTCCCAGTTCATCCCACCACCGCCCCACCACCACTTTCCCCACTTGGTGTCCATACGTTTGTTCTCTACATCTGTGTCTCGATTTCTGCCCTGCAAACTAGTTCTTCTGTACTGTTTTTCTAGATTCCACATATATGCGTTAATATACGATATTTGTTTTTCTCTTTTTTTTTTATTTTTTATTTTTTTATTTTTATTTTTTTATTAGTTTCTGCTTTATAACAAAGTGAATCAGTCATACATATACATCTGTTCCCACATCCCTTCCCTCATGCATCTCCCTCCCTCCCACCCTCCCCATCCCACCCCTCCAGGCGGTCACAAAGCACAGAGCTGATCTCCCTGTGCTCTGCGGCTGCTTCCCACTATCTATCTACCTTACGTTTGGTAGTGTATATATGTCCATGCCTCTCTTTCGCTTTGTCACAGCTTACCCTTCCCACTCCCCATATCCTCAAGTCCATTCTCAAGTAGGTCTGTGTCTTTATTCCCGTTTTACCCCTAGGTTCTTCATGACATTTTTTTTTAATTCCATATATATGTGTTAGCATATGGTGTTTGTCTTTCTCTTTCTGACTTACCTCACTCTGTATGACAATCTCTAAGTTCATCCACGACTCTACAAATGACCCAATTCCGTTCCTTTTTATGGCTGAGTAATATTCCATTGTATATATGTACCACATCTTCTTTATCCATTCATCTGTTGATGGGCATTTAGGTTGATTTCATGACCTGGCTATTGTAAATAGTGCTGCAATGAACATTGGGGTACATGTGTCTTTTTGAATTATGGTTTTCTCTGGGTATATGCCCAGTAGTGGGATTGCTGGGTCATATGGTAATTCTATTTTTAGTTTTTTAAGGAACCTCCATACTGTTCACCATAGTGGCTGTATCAATTTACATTCCCACCAACAGCACAAGAGGGTTCCCTTTTCTCCACACCCTCCCCAGCATTTATTGTTTGTAGATTTTCTGATGATGCCCATTCTAACTGGTGTGAGGCGATACCTCATTGTAGTTTTGATTTGCATTTCTCTAATAATTAGTGATGTTGAGCAGCTTTTCATGTGCCGCTTGGCCATCTGTATGTCTTCTTTGGAGAAATGCCTCTTTAGGTCTTCTGCCCATTTTTGATTGGGTTGTTTGTTTTTTAATATTGAGGTGCATGGGCTGTTTATATATTTTGGAGATGATTCCTTTGTCCATTCATTCATTTGCAAATATTTTCTCCCATTCTGAGGGTTGTGTTTTCTTCATGTTCATAGTTTCCTTTGCTGTGCAAAAGCTTTTAAGTTTCACTAGGTCGCATTTGTTTATCTTTGTTTTTATTTCCAATACTCTAGGACATGGGTCAAAAAAGATCTTGCTGTGATTTATGTCAAAGAGTGTTCTTCCTATGTTTTCCTCTAAGAGTTTTATAGTGTCTGGTCTTACATTTAGGTCTCCAATCCATTTTGAGTTTATTTTTGTGTATGGTGTTTGAGAGCGTTCTAATTTCATTCTTTTACATGTAGCTGTCCACTTTTCCCAGCACCACTTATAGAAGAGGCTGTCTTCTCCATTATATATCCTTGCCTCCTTTGTCATAGATTAATTGACCATAGGTGCGTGGGTTTATCCCTGGGCTTTCTATCCTGTTCCATTGATCTGTATTTCTGTTTTTGGCCAGTACCATAGTCTTGATGACTGTAGCTTTGTAGTATAGTGTGAGGTCAGGGAGTCCGATCCATTTTTTGTTTTTCTTTTTTTTCTCAAGATTTCTTTGACTGTTCAGAGTCTTTTGTGCCTCCATACAAATTTTAAGATCTTTTGTTCAAGTTCTGTGAAAAATGCCATTGGTAATTTGTTAGGGACTGCATTGAATCTATAGATTGCTTTGGGTAGTATAGCCATGTTCACAATATTGATTCTTCCAGTCCAAGAACATGGTATATCTCTCCTTCTGTTTGTGTCATCTTTGATTTCTTTCATCAGTGTCTTATAGTTTTCTGAGTACAGGTCTTTTACCTCCTTAGGTAGGTTTATTCCTAGGTATTTTATTCTTTTTGTTGCAGTGGTGAATGTGATTGTTCCCTTAATTTATCTTTCTGATCTTTTGTTGTTTGTATATAGGAATACAAGAGATTTCTGTGCATTAATTTTGTATCCTGCAACTTTAACAGATTTATTTATTAGCTCTAGTTGTTTTCTGATGGCATCTTTAGGATTATCTATGTATAGTATCATGCCATCTGCAAACAGTGACAGTTTTACTTCTTCTTTTCCAATTTGTATTCCTTTTATTTCTTTTTCTTCTCTGATTGCCATGGCTAGGACTTCCAAAACTATGTTGAATAATAGTGGTGAGAGTGGATATCCTTGTCTTGTTCCTGATCTTAGAGGAAATGCTTTCAGTTTTTCACCATTGAGAATGATGCTTGTTGTGGGTTTGTCATATATGTTGAGGTAGGTTCCCTCTGTGCCCACTTTCTGAAGAGTTTTTATCATATATCTCTGTTGAATTTTATCAAAAGCTTTTTCTTCGTCTATTGAGATTATCATATGGTTTTTATCCTTTAATTTGTTAATATGGTGTATCACATTGATTGATTTGTGTATACTGAAGAATCCTTGCATCCCTGGGATAAATCCCACTTGATCATGGTGTATGATCATTTTAATGTGCTGTTGGATTGTTTGCTAGTACTTTGTTGAGGATTTTTACATCTATATTCATTAGTGATATTGGTCTGTAATTTTCTCTTTTTTTCTTGTATCTTTGTATGGTCTTGGTATCAGGGTGATGATGGCCTTGTAGAATGAGTTTGGGAGTGTTCCTGCCTTTGCAATTTTTTGGAAGAGTTTGAGAAGGATGGGTGTTAGCTCTTCTCTAAATGTTTGATAGTGTTCACCTGTGAACCCATCTGGTCCTGGACTTTTGTTTGTTGGAAGATTTTTAATCTCAGTTTCAATTTGATTACTTGCGATTCGTCTGTTTATATTTTCTATTTCTTCCTGCTTCAGTCTTGGAAGCTTTTACCTTTCTAAGAATTTGTCTGTTTCTTCCAGGTTGTCCATTTTATTGGCATAGATTTGCTTGTAGTAGTCTCTTATGATGCTTTGTATTTCTGCAGTATCTGTTGTAACTTCTCCTTTTTCATTTCGAATTTTATGGATTTGAGTCCTCTCTCTTTTTCTTCATGAGTCTGGCTAAAGGTTTATCAATTTTGTTTATCTTCTCAAAGAACTAGCTTTTAGTTTTATTGATCTTTGCTATTGTTTCTTTGTTTGTATCTCATTTATTTTTGCTCTGATCTTTATGATTTCTTTCCTGCTACTACCTTTGGGCTTTGTTTGTTTTTCTGTCTCTAGTTCCTTTAGGTGTAAGGTTAGATGGTTATATGAGATTTTTCTTGTTTCTTGAGGTAGGATTGTATTGCTATAAACTTCCCCCTTAGAACTGCTTTTGCTACATCCCATAGGTTTCGGATCATTGTGTTTTCCTTGTCATTGGTCTCTAGGTGTTTTTTAATTTCCTCTTTGATTGCTTCAGTGATCTCTTGGTTATTTGGTAATGTATTGTTTAGCCTCCTTGTGTTTGTGTTTTTACATTTCTTTCCCTGTAATTTATTTCTAATATCATAGTGTTGTGGTCAGAAAAGATGCTTGATATGATTTCAGTTTTCTTAAATTTACTGAGGCTTGATTTGTGACCCAAGATGTGATCTATCCTAGAGAATGTTCCATGTGCACTTGAGAAGAAAGTGCAATCTGCTGTTTTAAGATGGAATGTCCTATAAATATCAATTAAGTCTATCTGATCTGTTGTGTCATTTAAAGCTTTTGGTTCCTTATTAATTTTTTGTCTGGATGATCTGCCCATTGGTGTAAGTGAGGTGTTAAAGTCCCCCACTATTATTATGTTACCGTCGATTTCCTCTCTTATAGTTGTTAGCATTTGCCTTATGTATTGAGGTGCTCTTATGTGTGGGTGCATATATATTTGTAATTGTTATATCTTCTTCTTGGATTGATCCCTTGATCATTGTGTAGTGTCCTTCCTTGTCTCTTGTAACATTCTTTATTTTAAAGTCTATTTTATCTGATATGAGTCTTGCTACTCCAGCTGTCATTTGATTTCCATTTGCATGGAATATCTTTTTCCATCCCCTCACTTTCAGTCTGTATGTGTCCCTAGGTCTGCAGTGGGTCTCTTTTAGACAGCATATATACGGGTCTTGTTTTTGTATCCATTCAGCGAGCCTGTGTCTTTTGCTTGGAGCATTTAATCCATTCACATTTAAGGTAATTATCAATAGGTATATTCCTGTTACCATTTTCTTAATTGTTTTGGGTTTGTTTTTGTAGAACCTTTTCTTCTCTTGTGTTTCCCACTCAGAGAAGTTCCTTTAGCATTTGTTGTAGAGCTGGTTTGGTGGTGCTGAATTCTCTTAGCTTTTGCTTGTCTGTAAAGCTTTTGATTTTTTCATCAAATCTGAATGAGATCCTTGCTCGTTTGACTAATCTTGGTTGTAGGTTCTTCCATTTCATCACTTTAAATATATCATGCCACTCCCTTCAGGCTTGTAGAGTTTCTGCTGAGAAGTCAGCTGTAAACCTTAGGGGAGTTCCCTTCTATGTTATTTGTCATTTTTCTCTTGTTGCTTTTAATAATTTTTCTTTGTCTTTAATTTTTCTCCATTTGATTACTATGTGTTTTGGTATGTTTCTCCTTGGGTTTATCCTGCCTGTGACTCTCTGTGCTTCCTGAACTTGGATGGCTATTTCCTTTCCCATGTTAGGGAAGTTTTTGACTATAATCTCTTCAAATATTTTCTTCGGTCCTTTTTTCTCTCTTCTCCTTCTGGCACCCCTCTAATGAGAATGTTGGTGAGCTTAATGTTGTCCCAGATGTCTCTTAAGCTGTCTTCATTTCTTTTCATTCTTTTTTCTTTATTCTGTTCCATGGCAGTGCATTCCGCCATTCTGTCTTCCAGGTCACTTATGTGTTCTTCTGCCTCAGTTATTCTGGTATTGATTCCTTCTAGTGTATTTGTCATTTCAGTGGTTGTATTGTTCATCTCTGCTTGTTTGTTCTTAATTTCTTCTAGTTATTTGTTCTCTAATTATTGTAGGTCTTTGTTAAACATTTCTTGCATCATCTCGATCTTTGCCTCCATTCTTTTTCCGAGGTCCTGGATCATCTTCACTATCATTATTCTGAATTCTTTTTCTGGAAGGTTGCCTATCTCTACTTCATTTAGTTGTTTTTCTAGGGTTTTATTTTGTTTCTTAATCTGGTACATAGTCCTCTGCCTTTTCATTTTGTCTGTCTTTCTGAGACTGTGGTTTTCATTCCACAGGCTGCAGGATTGTAGTTCTTGCTTTTGCTGTCTGCCCTATGGTGGATGAGGCTGTCTAAGAGCCAGGTGTAGGTTTTTATGTGTAATAAGTTTTAAGGATAGTGTGATTGTTGGATTGTATGGTAAGAGTATGTTTAATTTTGTGAGAAACTGCTAAAATGTCTTCCAAAGTAGCTGTACAATTTTGCACTCCCACCAGCAGAAAATGAGAGTTTCTGTTGCTCTACTTTCTTGTCAGCATTTGGTGTTGTCAGTATATTGGATTTTGGCCATTTTAATAGGTGTATAGTGGTATCTCATTGTTGTTTTACCTTATAATTCCTTAATTACATATGATGTCGAGCATCTTTCCAGATGCTCATTAGCCACCTGTATATCTTCTTTGGTGGGATATCTGTTCAGGACTTTTGCCCATTTTTAAAATGTGGAGTACATTGTCTTACTGTGAAGTTTTAAGAGTTCGTTGTATATTTTGAATAACAACTCTTTATCAGCTATGTCTTCTGCAAATATTTTCTCCCAATCTGAAGCTTGTGTTTTCATTCTCTTGAGACTCACATTTCTATACATGAAAAATACTTTCTTTTTCATGTTCATTTACTGCCTGGTTCCTGAGAAGCAGCCAAATGAACTGAGGTGAAACGAAAAGGGCATTATGTTCTCGTACCCATGGGGTATGGAGAACCTAAAATGCACAATTTATTTCTTGTATCTTCTCAGCTGCTGAATTATATACATCTCATAACTAGCACCTTATATAGAGGGACCAAGGAATGGGGTATGTGGCTTCTGGGATTGAAGTTACTCTTAGGGATTTCTGCTATATTCCTTGGAACCTCAGGACCTTGTTGTCTTGGAAGTTTCAGATTATAAATATGTGTTTCTTTACCATATTGACTGCAGGACCAGCCCTGTCTCACAGACCTACTTATCAATGAAATGAATTAATTCCTCCATTGTGTATTGATATCATTGTGGTTTTAATTTGCATTTCTCTGATAACTAATGATATCGAACATCTCATTATATACTATTTGCATATCTTCTTTTGTGAAATTTAAATATTTTGAACATTTAAAAATGCATTGCCTTCTTATTATTGAATTGTAAGAGTTCATTATATATTCTAATATAAGTCCTATGTCAGATATATATATAATATATATATGAAACATAAATAAGATAGATAGGTCTGAAACAACCATTTCTCCTTTTGCCTTTGTATTTTCTTAACAGTATCTTTGATAAGCAAAAGGTTTTAATTTTGATGAAGTTCAATTTATTAATTTTTTCCTTTTATGATTAGTGTTTTTGTTTTTCCTGTGTAAAAAATCTTTGCCTACCCAAAGTTCACCAAGATATTATGCCCTATATTTTTATCTAAAAATTAAAAATTTTTATTTTTCACATAAATCTTTTCTGAGTTAAGTTTTTTGTATTGTGTGAGATAAAGCTCAAGGCTCATTTTATCCATGTGACTCTCAGTTTTCCAGCATCATTTATTAACAAGACTATCCTTTCTTCAATGACTTACCTTGGCACTTGTATAAAAATTAATGGATCAAAAAGTAGAAGGGAGACCTTCAATATGGTGGAGGAGTAAGATGTGGAGATCATCCTCCTCCCACACATACATCAGAAATACATCTACATGTGAAACAAGTCCTACAGAATACCTACTGAACGCTGGCAGAAGACCTCAAACTTCGCAAAAGGCAAGAAACTCCGCACGTACCTGAGTAGGACAAAAGAAAAAAGGAAAAACAGAGTCAAAAGAATAGGGACGGGACCTGCACCTCAGGGAGGGAGCTGTGAAGGAGGAAAAGTTTCCACACACTAGGAAGCCCCTTCACTGGCGGAGATGGGAGCTGGGTGGCAGGGGGAAGCTTCAGAGCCATGGAGGAGAGTGAAGCAACAAGGGTAGAGAGGGAAAAGCAGAGGGATTCCCGCACAGAGGATCAGTGCTGAGCAGCACTCACCAGCCCAAGAGGGTTGGCTCCTTACCTGCTGGGACAGGTGGGGCTGGGAGCTGAGGCTCTGGCTTCGGAGGTCAGGTCCCAGGTAGAGGACTGGGGTTGGCTACGTGAACACAGCCTGAAGGGGGCTAGTGCACCACAGCTAGCCGGGAAGGAGTCGGCAAAAACTCTGGACCTGCCTAAGAGGCAAGAGACCATCGTTTCAGGGTCCGCAAGGAGAGGGGATTCAGAACACTGCCTAAACGAGCTCTGGAGATGGGTGCGAGCTGCGGCTATCAGCGCAGACACCAGAGATGGACATGAAACTCTAAGGCTGCTGCTGCAGCAACCAAGAAGCCTGTGTGCAAGAACAGGTCACTATCCACACATCCCCTCCCAGGAGCCTGTGTATCCCGACACTGCCAGGGTCACGTGATCCAGGGACAACTTCCCCAGGGGAACACATGGCATGCCTGAGGCTGTTGCAACTTCATGCCAGCCTCTGAGGATGCAGACTCACCCTGCATTCCATACCCCTCCTTCACCCTGGCTTCGGTGAGCCAGAGCTCCCTAATCAGCTGCTACTTTAACCCCATCCTGTTGGAGTGAAGAACAAATGCCCTCAGGCGACCTACACTCAGAGGCGGAGCCAGATCCAAATCTGAACACTAGGAGCTGTGTAAACAAAGACAACAAAGGGAAATTTCTCCCAGCAACCTCATGAGCTGTGGATTATATCTCCACAATCAACTCCAAGGAGAAACAAGACACATGTTAATCAAACTATCAAAAATTAAATACAAAAAAATATTAAAAGCAGAAAGGGAAAAACAACAAATAACATACAAGGGAACTCCCATAAGGTTAACAACTGATCTTTCAGCAGAAACTCTGCAAGCCAGAAGGGAGTGGCAGGACATATTTAAAGTGATGAAAGGGAAAAACCTACAACCAAGATTACTCTACCCAGCAAGGATCTCATTCAGATTCGATGGAGAAATTAAAACCATTACAGACAAGAAAAGTTAAGAGAATGCAGCACCACCAAACCAGCTTTACAACAAATGCTAAAGAAACTTCTCTAGGCAGGAAACACAAGAGAAGGAAAAGACCTACAATAACAAACCCAAAACAATTAAGAAAATGGTCATAGGAACATACATATGGATTACTACCTTAAATGTAAGTGTATTAAATGATCCAACCAAAAGACATAGACTGGCTGAATGGATACAAGAACAAGACCTGTATATATGCTGTCTACAGGGGACCCACTTCAGACCTAGGGACACCTACAGACTGAAAGTGAGGGAATGAGAAAAGATATTCCATGCAAATGGAAATCAAAAGAAAGCTAGAGCAGCAAGTCTCGTGTCAGACAAAATAGACTTTAAAATAAAGACTATTACAAGAGATAAAGAAGGACACTAGATAATGATCAAGGGATCAATCCAAGAAGAAGATATAACAATTGTAAATATTTATGCACCCAACATAGGAGCACCTCAATACATAAGGCAAATGCTGACAGCCATAAAACAGGAAATCGACAGTAACCCAGTCATAGTAGGGGACTTTAACACCCCACTTTCACCAATGGACAGATCATCCAAATTGAACATAAATAAGGAAACACAAGCTTTAAATGATACATTAAACAAGATGGACTTAATTGATATATATAGGACATTCCATCCAAAAACAACAGAATACACTTTCTTCTCAAGTACTCATGGAACATTCTCCAGGATAAATTATATCTTGGGCTACAAATTAAGCCTTGGTATATTTAAGAAAATTGAACTCATATCAAGTACGTTTTCCAACCACAACGCTATGAGACTAGATAACAGTTACAGGAAAAAATCTGTAAAAAATGCAAACACATGGAGGCTAAACAATACACTACTAAATAACCAAGAGATCAATTAAGGAATCAAAGAGGAAATAAAAAAATACCTAGAAACAAATAACAATGAAAACACAACGACCCAAAACCGATGGGATGCAGCAAAAGCAGTTCTAAGTGGGAAGTTTATAGCAATACAATCCTACCTCAGGAAACAAGAGACATCTCAAATAAACAACCTAACTTACACCTAAAGCAATTAGAGCAAGAAGAGCAAAAAAACCCAAAAGTTAGCAGAAGGAAAGAAATCATAAATATCAGATCAGAAATAAATGGAAAAGAAAAGAAGGAAACAATTGCAAAGATCAATAAAACTAAAAGCTGCTTCTTTGAGAAGAGAAATAAAATAGATAAACCATTAGCCAGACTCATCAAGAAAAAAAGGGAGAAGACTCAACAGAATTAGAAATGAAAAAGGAGAAGTTACAACTGACTGCAGAAATACAAAGGATCATGAGAGATTACTACAAGCAACTATATGCCAATAAAATGGACAACCTGGAGAAATGGACAAATTCTTAGAAAAGCACAACCTTCCGAGGGTGAATCAAGAAGAAATAGAAAATATAAACAGACCAATCACAAGCTCTGAAATTGAGACTGTGATTAAAAATCTTCCAACAAACAAAAGCCCAGGACCAGATGGCTTCACAGCAGAATTCTATCAAACATTTAGAGAAGAGCTAACACCTATCCTTCTCAAACTCTTCCAAAATATAGCAGAGGGAGGAACACTCCCACGCTCATTCTACAAGGCCAACATCACCCTGATACCAAAACCAAAGATGTCACAAAGACAGAAAACTACAGGCCAATATCACTGATGAACATAGATGCAAAAATCCTCAACAAAATACTAGCAAACAGAATCCAACAGCACATTAAAAGGATCATACACCATGATCAAGTGTGGTTTATCCGAGGAATGTAAGGATTCTTCAGTATACGGAAATCAATCAATGTGATACACCATATTAACAAACTGAAGGAGAGAAACCATATGATAATCTCAATAGATGCAGAAAAACCTTTTGACAAAATTCAACACCCATTTATGATAAAAACCCTCCAGAAAGTAGGCATAGAGGGAACTAACCTCAACAGAATAAAGGCCATATATGACAAACCCACAGGCACATGGTGAAAAACTGAAAGTATTTCCTCTAAGATCAGGAAGAAGACAAGGTTGTCCACTCTCACCACTATTATTCAACATAGTTTTGGAAGTTTTAGCCACAGCAAACAGAGAAGAAAAAGAAATAAAAGGAATCCAAATCGGAAAAGATGAAGTAAAGCTGTCACTGTTGACAGATGACATGATACTATACATAGAGAATCCTAAAGATGCTACCAGAAAACTACTAGAGCTAATCAATGAATTTGGTAAAGTAGCAGGATAGAAAATTAATGCACAGAAATCTCTTGCATTCCTGTACACTAATGAGGAAAAATCTGAAAGAGAATTTAAGGAAACAGTCCCATTTACCATTGCAACAAAAAGAATAAAATGCCTAGAATAAACCTACCTGAGGAGACAAAAGACCTGTATGCAGGAAAGTATAAGACACGGGATCAACACTGTGAAAATGACTATCTACCCAAAGCAGTCTACAGAGTCAGTGCAATCCCTATCAAAAAATCTATGGTATTTTTCACAGAACTAGAAGGAAAAAATTCATAATTTGTATGGAAACACAAAAGACCCTGAATAGCCCAAGCAATCTTGAGAAAGAAAAACAGAGCTGGAGGTTCAGGCTCCCAGACTTCAGACCATACTATAAAGCTACAGTAATGAAGACAACATGGTACTGGCTCAAAAACAGAAATATAGATCAATGGAGCAGGATAGAAATCCCAGAGAGAAACCCACACACATATGGTCACCTTATTTTTGATAAAGGAGGCAAGAATATACAATGGAGAAAAGACAGTCTCTTCAATAAGTAGTGCTGGGAAAAGTGGACAGCTGGCTACATGTAAAAGAATGAAATTAGAACATCCCTAACACCATACACAAAAATAAACTCAAAATGGATTAAAGACCTAAATGTAAAGCCAGACACTATAAAACTCTTAGAGGAAAACATAGGCAGGACACTCTATGACATAAATCACAGCAAGGTCCTTTTTGACCCACCTCCCAGAGAAATGGAAATAAAAACAAAAATAAACAAATGGGACCTAATGAAACAAAAGCTTTTGCACAGCAAAGGAAAACATAAACAAGACAAGAAGACCACCCTCAGAATGGGAGAAAATATTTGCATATGAAGCAACTGACAAAGGATTAACCTCCAAGGTTTACAAGCAGCTCATGCAGCTCAATATCAAAAAAACAAGCAACCCAATCCAAAAATGGGCAGAACACCTAAATAGATATTTCTCCAAGAAGATATACAGATTGCCAACAAACACATGAAAGGATGCTCAACATCACTAATCATTAGAGAAATGCAAATCAAATACCATGAGGTATCACCTCACACCAGTCAAAATGTCTCTCACTAAAAATTCTGCAAAGAATAAATGCTGGAGAGGGTGTGGAGAAAAGGGAAGTCTCTTGCACTGGTGGTGGGGATGTAAATTGATACAGCCACTATGGAGAACAGTATGGAGGTTCCTTAAAAAAGTAAAAATAGAACTACCATACGACCCAGCAATCTCACTACTGAGCATATACCCTGAGAAAACTATAATTCAAAAAGAGTCATGTACCAAAATGTTCATTGCATCTCTATTTACAGTAGACAGGACATGGAAGCAACCTAAGTGTCCACCAACAGATGAATGGATAAAGAAGATGTGGCACATATATACAATGGAATATTACTGAGCCATAAAAAGAAATGAAATTGAGTTACTTGTAGTGAGGTGGATGGACCTAGAGTCTGTCACACAGAGTGATGTAAGTCAGAAAGAGAAAAACAAATACCATATGCTAACACATATATATGGAATCTAATAAATAAATAAATAAATAAAAATTGTTCTGAAGAACCTAGGGGCAGGACAAGAATAAAGACGCAGACGTAGAGAAATGACTTGATGACACAGGGAGTGAGAAGTGTAAGCTGGGATGAAGTGAGAGAGTGGCATGGACATATATACACTACCAAATGTCAAATAGCTAGTGGGAAGCAGCCGCATAGCACAGGGAGATCAGCTCCGTGCTTTGTGACCACCTAGAGGGATGGGATAGGGAAAGTGGGAGGGAGACACAAGAGGGAGGAGATATGGGGATATATGTATATGCATAGCTGATTCACTTTGTTATAAAGCAGAAACTGACACACCATTGTAAAGAAATTATACTCCAGTAAATATGTTAAAAAAAAATCAATGGCTCATACACATGTGCATCTACTTCTGGACTCTCTTGTTTATTCCATTTATCTATGGAATATCCTTTCACCATTACCACACTGTTTTGATTACTCATTTGATTACTTAATCATAGGGTAAGTCCTCTAACTTTGAGGTTTATATTTCCAAATTATTGGGGGAAATTCTGGTTCACCCAAGATTGCACAGCCCTATCCCTTTCAGCTTCTTCTCCTTACAACTGGGAGTTCCTAGACAAAACACAATTATGAGCATAGGAAGTCTCTGAAAGGTGGAAAAAAGAAGAATGTCTGCCTAGAGATTTCACGACTTAAGGAAGAATAGGTGGTGAGTTTCTGAGTTTCCCTATAACCTCTTATATATCTTGAACAGGGAGCTGCAGAAACCTCTAAGTTAGAAGCACCAGCAGGCACAGACAAACTGTTCCCCCAAATCTCCCAAACAAATAAAAAATAACTCTCTTCCTCCTTGTCAAAGAATGGGGAAAAGGGTGGCCTAACAACAAAAAGCATTTTTGGCCATACCTGCCCTACTACATCCAAACACCAATGGAAAAACCACAGCCCCCTCTCCAACCCCACAAAAACAGACTGTGTGCTCCAGTCCCCCAGCCTGTCATCAGGGCTGAGTGGGAAGCTGATCTTCCATTCCCTGCTCTGATTTTCACATCAGGGTAGTGTCTGCAGAGTCCAGTGGTAAGCTGAGAGTCCATGCCCACTGAACAGCAACAAGAATTAAGGAGGCAGTGCTAGTCACCAGTAGGTTGAAAGGAGAGATAGATGAATCCACAATTATAGTTGGGGACCTCAATACCCCATTCTTAGCAATTGATAGAATTACTAAGCAGAAAACTGCTTTGGCTATTTTAGATCCTTTGTATTTTCCCTATAAATTTTGAATCAGTCTTTCAATCTGCATAAAAACCTACTGGGATTTTATTTGGAATTATGTTTATCTATAGGTTGTAGATCTATAGATCAATTTAGGAAGAATTTGCTTCTTAGTATTGAGTCTTTCGATCTGTAAACTGTTATATCTTTCCATTTATTTAGGTCTTTAAATTCTTTTTGCAATATTTCATAATTTTAAGTGTACAAGTCTTGCACATATTAAGTTTATTTTCTATTTTTGATTATATTTTAAATAATATTTTTTAAAAATAAAAATGTCTTTAGCCTTCAAGATATTTTTGCTAGATATAGAATTTGGGACTAACATTTTATTTTGTTTTGTTTCAATTCTGAAGGCATTGTTCCATATTTTTCTTTCCTCCATAGTTTCTGATGAGCAGTCAATATTCATTTTTGTCATTGTTCCCCTGAATATAATATGTAATTTCATTGTCTCCTTTCAGGATTTTCTCTTTCTCTTTGATTTACAGCAGTATCAGCATAGTTTTCTTCATGTTTATTCTTCTTGGGGTTTGCTGAGCACCTTCAATATATAAATATAATTTTCTCCAAAATAGGAAAATTTTGGGTCACTATTACTCAAAAGTTTTTATGCTCTCTGCTCTCTCTCTCTTTCTCTCTCCTCTCCTTCTATAATGTCAAATACATGCATGTTTGACCCTACTGTGTTCCAATAAGTCCTTGAGATTCCATTAATTTTTTCTCAGTCTTTTATTCCTGTGTTCTTCATATTGGATACTTTCTTTTGATTGATATTCAAGTTCTCTGACTCTTTTCTCTATCATCTCAATTCTATTGTTAAGCTCATCCAGTATATATATATGTGTATATATATATATATACATATATATATATACATATATATATTTTTTTTTTTTGCAGTACGCGGGCCTCTCACTGTTGTGGCCTCTCCCGCTGTGGAGCACAGGCCCCGGATGCGCAGGCCCAGTGGCCATCGCTCACAGGCCCAGCCGCTCCACAGCATGTGGGATCTTCCCGGACCGGGGCACGAACCCGTGTTCCCTGCATCGGCAGGCGGACTCTCAACCACTGCGCCACCAGGGAAGCCCCATCCAGTATATTTTTAATTTCAGATATTTATCAATTCTGGAATTTCCCTTTTGTTCTTTTTTTCTCATTTCTATTTCTCTACCTTTTCATTCATTATGGGCATATTTTCCATTACTTCATTGGTCAGAATTATAATACCTGCCTTAAAAATTCTTGTCTGCTAATTCCAACAACTGGATCACTTTAGGGTTTGTCTCCATTAA
This sequence comes from Hyperoodon ampullatus, assembly GCF_949752795.1. Taxonomy (NCBI): domain Eukaryota; kingdom Metazoa; phylum Chordata; class Mammalia; order Artiodactyla; family Ziphiidae; genus Hyperoodon; species Hyperoodon ampullatus. The sequence goes on from NC_136916.1 coordinate 88,799,528, forward strand.
TTGTCTTTTCTCCTGAAAATTACTTGCATTTTTCTGTTTCTTTGTATGTTGAGTGTTTTGGATTGTATCCTAGACATTGTGAATTTAAGTTGTATAGACTTTTGATTTTGTTGTATTGCTCCAAAGAGCGTTGTGATTCTGTTTTCTTAGGAGACAAGTAACTTGTTGGGCTCAAACTATGAACTCAGTCTCTTTGGCAATAGTTCAAATTACAGTTCACTTCTCATATCCTTAAATGGGTTTGTTGCAGTCTGTCTACCTATACAAATTTAAGGGTTAGGCAGATATTTGGGATGAATGTATACACAAAATTTGTGGCTCCCCCTCTCTGGTGTTCTCCTTTTTGGGGTTACACCCTCACTTTCCAGCAGCTATGTTGCCCCAAACTTCGTACTCTGTTTCTTTGGTCCAGAAAGTCTGTGGATTGTCTCTCAAGTTTTAGTCACCCTGCAGAGTGCTGGTTGCAGCCTGTCATCAGACTTAATGCCATAAAAACGGGATACGCGCCGTACCCTGTGCCGTATGCTTCCTTTAGGTGTGAACTCCTCTCCGTAATCTGACTGCTTTTCTTCACACTGCAGTCTTTTAAATAATTTTGTGGTGGTTGTTGTTATTTTTGTTGTTATGTTTTTTATATTTTTTCCAGGATTTATTGTTAGTATCTGTGGAAGGGTCAGGCTAGTCGGAGCCTATTCAGCCAAACTAAAAGTAGACTACCCAATGGTAGTGTTTAAAAGTTTTAAAAAATCCATTTTACATTATTTTTTATGCTAGCAAATAGAATTATAATGGACTTCTATAAAGATCTGTGTGCTCTATCCTTGCTGAATTTATAGTTCTAGTCACATTTTTGTAGATTCTTAGTGTGTTCTATATACACCATCATTCTAAATTTTGAACATACCATCATACTATTCCTTAACTTTTTTTTTTTTTTTTTTTTTTTTTGCAGTACGCGGGCCTCTCACTGTTGTGGCCTCTCCCGTTACGGAGCATAGGCTCCGGATGCGCAGGCTCAGCGGCCATGGCTCACGGGCCTCGCCGCTCCGTGGCATGTGGGATCTTCCCGGACCGGGTCGCGAACCCATGTCCCCTGCATCGGCAGGCGGACTCTCAACCACTGCGCCACCAGGGAAGCCCTCCTTAACCTTTTAATGTCTAGAATTTTTAATAATGCCCTCTTTTTTATATTCCTGATGATGGTAATTTGTATCTTCTCTCACTTTATCTTGAAGAGTGCTGAACTTATATTATCCATAACAAGCTTTTAGGAATGTTGAAAATATTAGACCGTACCCTAGGAGGTGTCACCTTGGGCTAGGCAGTTCCCTGTGGCCAAGGGCAGTGTTCTGTTAGGGACACAGCTGTGAGCTGTTAGCAGTTAACATTCCCAGCAACTGGGGGATGGGCACATTGGTCCAGAAGAAGAGATCTTGGCAGAGAACAGTATATTATCCACTTTGGAAGAGAAAACACATTTTGAGTGTGAGATAACTTTGAGCAAAAGCAGGGTGTTAAATAGCAAGATATTTGCAGAGACAATATTAAATTTGGATTGGTGAAGGCCAAGGGGCAGAGAGGTAAATGTGGAAAGGGCCCAAAACAATGCCCAGAAACTTGGGTTCCCTGGGCCCCTAGGGACAAAGGAAATTAGTAATGTCTAACCTAGACACAATGATAAGTCTGCCCAACTATCAACTTTGCTTTCTAATGCTCATGGTTAATCTGTGCTGCAGGGCACCTAGACTAATGGAAATGGATATCTATTTTTACTCAGTACATTATAAAATATTTCAAAACATGGGTCTTCAGTGAAAAATTAATAAAGGGAGCCTTTGGTGGTAAAAAGTTGGAGGTCTTTGGCCTGGAGCATCAGGTGAAAGCCTTTTGGCTTAAAATCTGCTGCAGGAATATACTTCTCGGTTTCTGACCAAGAGGGTAATTCTAACGTACTCTCAAATCTTAAGTAAATTTGTTTTTGCATATTGTAGACAGGTTTTAAACAAAGAATTCTCTTCTCTTAAAAGAATAAAACATATCTGTAAAGTTTTCTTTAATTGATATCATTTGAGTATCTACATGCAATTATAATATTTATCATTCACTGGTCATCCAGAAGTGAGTGTGATACATGAATGTAGTTTCCTAACCATCTCCCCAAATTCCAACCACTGCTCCAAATGGAGGTGTGTAGTTCTTTTTTATCCTGGTGTTTCTTAGGAGCAGAGTTCGTTTCTGATGTCCCACCTTTCCTCTTTAATTACTCAAAATTATTACCCTGCTTGCCTTCAGAATCTCTTCCTAAGAATATGTCTGAAACTCAAAGAACAAATGCTGGTTAGCAAGAGGGTTCGAGATTAGTTTGCAGGTTTATCAGGAATCAAAAGTCTAAACTCTAGGAGAATGCAATTTTAATTAGCTGATGAATGTGATTTCTTACAGATGCTTAAAAATCTAAACCCCAAATCTCTCCAAAGCAGCCCTCTGCATCTCCTTGCCTATTGGCTACTCCACCTTGGTTGAGCTGCCTTCAGAATTGCCACGTAAAAAAAGAATCAAACTCACCCTCTTCTCCCTTCTGCATTCCCAATTTCTCTCCTCCTCCACTTCTCAATTTTGTTCATCCCCCATCCAACCGTCTTCAAGTCTCAGTGTCATCTGGCTTTCCTTCTGCATTGCTTTTCATATTCAGTCATTCACCCAGCCATGATGGTTCTACCAAAATCACATAGTCAGTTTTCTATTCTGTTTCATGTGTGCTCCCACCTCCCTGGAGCACACTCTCATCACCAAGACCAAGAGGCTGCATTAGCCTCCTGACCTCCTTTCTTAAAGATTTCTGTTCTTCAGTCCTTCCAGCATGGTGACAAAATATTAATTTTCTAAGTCATGTCACTCCCATGCTTTAAGTTCTTTAATAAGGTGTAATTTCCTTACAGTCCTCAGTCTTCTGCCTGCAACAAACTTTCTAATCTTGTCTCTCACCCTCCTTCCGCTTTATACAGCCCACCTAGTTTTGTCCACCTTCTACACAGGTTGTATACTTCCCTGTTTTGTTTGGCCTTCCCTTGTACAAGAATTCCCCCTCCCATATGAGGGGAGGGCTACACTGCTCTCCTGCAAAAGATTTTTCCAGTTTTCAACCCCTGGCTAATCTCCTCTTTTCTCCACGGCCTCTCTGGTTCTACTCTCTCTCTCCTCTGAACATCTAGGATTCCGATTCTCTGTCTACTTAGTATTTAAGTATATATTACTTAATTTTGTTAGTTCCACTTTCTTAGTGTACAGGGTTTAAAATATTATATTAGACATAACTGTGAACCTGTGTCTCCCTTCAACTGAAGGTGGATCCCAGGCTGATCCTTTGCTTTTGTGGAACACATAGGAGACGCTGAGAAAGGGAAAAACTCTGCCTACCCAAGGTTTGTGGGCTGGGAGGGTAGGTTGCAGAATCCTAGGAAAGAGGGTCGGAGAGGAGAGGAAGAGAACCGGGGTGAGGACAGGTGGAATTGTTGATCTGAGAGATTTGGTGAGAGTGAAATAGGGTTTGAGGGAGGGTTTTGGCAATAAAGTCTTGCTGTGTGCAGCGTGGAACAAAATTCCCTTTACACCTCCTCAAGAGACCTTCAGTAAAGACTTACAGTACTTTTTACTGAAGATTGTATCAGATGTTTTCTCATGAAGTCAGATTCTGTTTCTTTTTTATGTGTGCTATGGACTGAATATGTCCTCCTCAAATTCATTATGTTGAAGCCCTAATCTCCAGTGTGATTATTTAGAGATGGGGTCCTTGGGAAGTAATTAGGGTTAGGTGAGGTCATGAGGGTACAGCACCCATGTTGTGATTAGTGGCTTTATAAGAAGAGGAAGAGTGAGAGATTGCTCGCTCTCTGCCTTGTGAGGACTCAGAGAGAAGACTGTCATTTGCAAACCAGGAAGATGGCCCTTACTAGGAACTGAATCAGCCAACACTTTGATCTTGGACTTCTGGCCACAAAAACTATGAGAAACACAACTGTCTGTTGTGTAAGCCACCCAGTCTGTGGTATTTTGTTAAGGCAGCATGAACAGACTAATAAAATGTGACACTGTGCTGTGATAGGCTTTCAGGTGAGGACAAGAAGGGCTAACTCTGTACACACACACACACACGCACACACACACACACACATTCTCATCCAGTTTGTAAGTTCTTTTGGAACAATATCTTTTATTTCTCAATATCTCATACAATGCCAAGAAATACCGTGACTATAAGAATCCCACTTGCTACCCTGACTTGTTGGTTTGTCTTTGGTAATCCTGGACCTTTGTGCCCCTCTTCACCCAGTTCCAATAGATCTGTCATGGTCTTCATGGGGTCTCCCAATGAAGTGCATGGGTCCCAGTGACTATGCAAGGAGACACATCAGGGTTTGGGAAGAAAAGAAAATGAAAACACATACATATGTGCACACACACAAAACCATCCTTTAGAATTTTAATTTTTGGTATATTTTATAATGTATATGCAAAGCAGAATAGGCATATAATGAAAACTTCTTGGTAGTTACAGTATTAGACTTGAAATCTCCTTTGAGAGGATGTAGTGCAGGATTCCCATTCCTGGATTTACTTCAGGGAGCTGGTCACTTTAGAAATACAGATGCCTATGGCACATCTCAGTCCTACTGCCTCAGCCTGGGGTAAGTGTTAGGAACAGGAATATGAAATTTAATAAACTCTCTAGTTCATCCCGAAGCAACCCCCTCTTGGCTCTGTTTCCCACAGAAATCTAACACCCTCATTTTCCTGAAGAGAAAAGTGATTCTTGAAGAAATAAAATGACTTGCTGAGGACACAGCAGATTAGTAGCAGAGTCTAGACCCATGTCTTCTGTCTTCTAATCCTGTGCTTGTTCCATCTCACATAAAATGTGGTTCATTTTCAAGCTATAGGCATAGTTTCCTAGCATTTCCCAGACTCTCCCTTCTCCCATTCTATCACTCTGGATACTTCCCAGGGGTTTATTATTTGTGGAAAGATATCCAGAGTGATGTCATTAATATCATTGCTCGCAGACTCATGCACAAACCGAGCAAGTTCAAGCTGAAGCATGTTATGTTACACAAATGACTTAGTTTCCAGATGGAACTCACAGGGGGCAAATTTTAAACCTACTAAGTCATGTTGATTGGGATTAGAAAATATAAAAGCATGTGAGCTTTTGTAGAAGTAAGAAACACAAAGGGAGGACCTCTAGCAAACCTATTGTCAGCATAGGGGGACTAGATACATAGTAGTCCTAGCAGTTAAATAGAGAATTTAGAGGAAGGAACAGGTTTGGGGAGTTTGCTGATACATTAGTTATCTATTTCCATAGAACAAATTACCTCAAAATTTAGTGGCTTTAAACACCACACATTTTATTATCTCATAGTTTCTGTGGGTCACCAGTTGGGCACTGCTTAGCTAAGTGCCTCAGACTCAGTGTCTCTTACAGCTGCTAGCAAGGTGATGGCTGGGGGTGCAGTCTCCGCTGAAGACTTCCAAACTCACCCATGTGAGTGTTAGCAGAATTTAGTTCATCCAGGGCTGCTGGACTGAGGGCCTTAGGTCCTTAATGACTATTGACCTGAGACCTCCGTCAGGTGCTTGCCACGAGGCCTCTCATAGGGCAGCTCAGAACATGGAGGCTGGCTTCCAGCAGCTGGAGCAAGCTGGAGAGCCAGAAAGGGTAAATAAGATGGAATCCAGAGTCTTTTTGTAATTTAATATTGGAAATTATGTCCCATAAGCCCCACTCAGTAGGTCCAGCCCACACTCAAGGGGAGGGGATCAACCAAGGGTGTGAGTACCAAGAGGTGGGGCTCATTGGGGGCCATCTTGAAGGCTGCCCACCACGCCTGTGGGAGGACTAGGTGGAGATCCCCAGCAGGAACATGGACATCTGAATTTGAAGCTCTAGGGAGATATCTGGGCTGCAGATACAGATCTGGGAGTTAGAAGCATTTTATGAGCAGGAGGTGAAATCATGGGAATAGATAAAGTCAGCCAAGAAGAACATTTTTTTAAGGTATCCAGTAATTACTAGTATCCACAAATTGTTAACTTCTTAGAGAAATTTCATACTGAAAGTAAAAACAAAAACATGTAGGAAAAGATAAATGTCACTACCAAAGCTACTTGTCACTCCTAATGTGATTAAAACTTTCAGATTGGCCATGAAAATGTGGGTTAGGGCATTTGGCATTTCCTGTTAGGATTAGAATATTATTAAGATTCTGAGGAAAGGTCATTCCCCACAAAAATTCCATAACATAGGTGACTAAATGAAACCTGGAAAGTCTCCTGATGAAGAAAAATAGTCTAGCTTGTTCTCCATCAGTTTTAAACTACAGATCTGATGGATCTCAGAGTTTCCAAGTTTGGGGTGGTGAATATTATAAATATTCATATGATTAATTGTAGTCGTTTAAAGGCCTACTCCCACACTCCCACGATACACCTCCTGTTCATAAACACCCAGCCCAGGGCGTGTCAGAGAAGCCTTGGAGAGCTAGAACTATGTCATAGTGCAGGATGGGCAAACACCTCATATGACCCTTTTGGCCCTTGATCTTTCTTCCCTCTGTGCCTTTGCCTCATGCTCATCGCTTCCTCCTGGAATGTTCTACCCAGACTGTTCTATGCAGCCAAATCCTACTCTCCCTTCAAGGCTCTACTCAAATTCCATCTCTCTTTTTTTTTTTTAATTAGTTTCTGCTTTATAATAAAGTGAATCAGTTATACATATACATCTGTTCCCATATCCCTTCCCTCTTGCGTCTCCCTCCCTCCCACCCTCCCTATCCTACCCCTCCAGGCGGTCACAAAGCACAGAGCTGATCTCCCTGTGCTATGCGGCTGCTTCCCACTAGCTATCTACCTTTCGTTTGGTAGTGTATATATGTCCATGCCTCTCTTTCGCTTTGTCACAGCTTACCCTTCACCCTCCCCAATGGACCCCTCAAGTCCATTCTCAAGTAGATCTGTGTCTTTATTCCTGTTTTACCCCTAGGTTCTTCATGACATTTTTTTTTTCTTAAATTCCTTATATATGTGTTAACATACGGTATTTGTCTTTCTCTTTCTGAGTTACTTCACTCTGTATGACAGACTCTAGGTCTATCCACCTCATTACAAATAGCTCAATTTCGTTTCTTTTTATGGCTGAGTAATATTCCATTGTATATATGTGCCACATCTTCTTTATCCTTTCATCGGATGATGGACACTTAGGTTGTTTCCATCTCCGGGCTATTGTAAATAGAGCTGCAATGAACATTTTGGTACATGTCTCCTTTTGAATTATGGTTTTCTCAGGGTATATGCCCAGTAGTGGGATTGCTGGGTCATATGTAGTTCCATTTGTAGTTTCAAATTCCATCTCTTCCATTAAGGCTTCCTGACTGGACCACCCCACGTCCCTCCTCTCTGGACTCCTGTTTTGGTGCCACTCATTTTTGGATACTAATGGCCGGGGACATTTTCTGTGCTTGCTTTTTATCATATTCATCAGGGGTTGGCAAACTATGGCCTGTGCAGCAAATCTGCCCCCACTGTTTTTATGCGGCCTACAGGCTAAGAATGGTTATTGCATTTTCAAATTGTTGAAAAAACTTGAAGAATAGTAATATTTTGTTACATGTGAAAATTATATGAAATTCAAATTCAATGTCCGTAAAGTTTTATTTTGGTCAATAAAATGCTTGCAGAAATTTGCTTTCTTTTGCCTCTCAGCCCACAAAACCTAAAATATTTAGTCTCTGTCACTTTATAGGAAGTTTGCTGACCCCTGCTACAGGCACTCAGTTCCTGCCTCCTGAGAGAGGGTGTTGCCCTTCAGGGAGGTCACCATTCTGACACTTTCTGGTTGCTTCTGCGGGGTCTACCATGGTCTGGAGCACAGAGCTGGTGTTTGGTAAATGCTGTTGAATGGAGCTGAGAGGGAATGTGTTTTTAATTTGCGTTGGATACAATGTTATGTCCTTTCTTGCTATCCAGGCCTTTTCTTTACTCCCCTCTGCTGTTGGGTTGGTATCTGTTATGTCTGGTAGAAAAAAATGACAGGGAATACCAGGGTGGGTCACAGAACTCATGGAAAACACAAATGAAGTGAGGTCTGGGAACCAGAGCTTTTGTTTTGGGTGGAGAGGAACTGTTTGCTTTGGGGGATTGAGGTAATGAAAGTTATTTCAATAACATAATTTAACAGTTGTACATGCTTTCTGCCAGAAGTACAGCTAGGCAAACCTCGCCCAGGGACCCCAACTGCAAAATGCAAAGGTTAAACACTGAATGAGTTCCCCTAACTGTTCAGAAGAACACAAAACTATACACACACCTTGGTTAGACTATGTAAAATATACCATATGGTCAAAGACTGCAGGGGAACTGAAAAAATACGAATCGTTGTGTTAGGGTGGTAGGATTATGGAAAAATACTTTTAAAAAACTTTTCTTTAGTCGCTAAAATATTTCTATAATAAACAAATCTTCTGAAAATGATTAAAATGAAAAAAATTCTTTAAAAAATTTATTCTTTTTTTATTGAAGCATAGTTGATTTACAAATTATGTTAGTTTCAGGTATACAATTAAAATGAAAAATTCTATTCCTTCTCTGCATGTAAAAATTTTTACCTGTTTCTTTTTTTCTCTTTTTCACCTTTCCCCCTCACAAAAACAGAATTTTGCAGTGAAGTGGGAATTTCTTAGGATCCTGAGCATGAATACAGACACAAACATGTACAAATTTTCCCTAAAAGAAATATGTATTTATGTCATTTTAGACTGTTCTCCATTAAACCTTAATCCCACTAAAACATTAAATGGGAAGAACATTACTAACCTCTCACTTAACACAGTACCTGCACAACCAAGGCTTAATCAATGGTAATTGTAACTGGAAGGCCCTCTTCCAATGCCCTAGACCTTGTGATTCTTCTAGGCAGAAATGGAATCTCCTTCATGGTTGAATTCTGAGTTTCTGACACAGTGTCTGGCACATAGTGCCTGGCTTTCAATTAAAATGGTTAAGTGAATAAAGAAACTAAGCAATAATTTTTAAAAAGGGAGGGAACATATGTGGAGGTACTCTGCTAGCAAGAAGGCAACTTAATTCTTTTTTTTTAATTAATTATTTTTTATTGAAGTATAGTTGATTTCCAATGTTGTGTTAATTACTGCTGTATAGCAAAGTGACTCAGTTATACATATATATATATATATATATACATTCTTTTTTCATATTCTGTTTTTTACATCTATGTACTGTTTATATAGATTATGTCTTCATTGTATTTAATATCTTTTTTCTTTTTGCTTTTTTTTTTCTTCTTTTTTTTAAACATATTTATTGGAGTATAATTGCTTTACAATGGTGTGTTAGTTTTTGCTTTATAACAAAGTGAATCAGCTATACATATACATATATCCCCATATCTCCTCCCTCCTGCGCCTCCCTCCATCCTCCCTATCCCACCCATCTAGGCGGTCACAAAGCACCGAGCTGATCTCCCTGTGCTATGGGGCTGCTTCCCACTAGCTAGCTATTTTACATTTGGTGGTGTATATATGTCCATGCCACTCTCTCACTTCATCCCAGCTTACCCTTCCCCCTCCCTATGTCCTCAAGTTCATTCTCTACGTCTGCATCATTATTCCTGTCCTGCCTCTAGGTTCTTCAGGACCTTTTTTTTTTTTTTTTTTAGATTCCATATGTATGTGTTAACATACAGTATTTGTTTTTCCCTTTCTGACTTACTTCACTCTGTATGACAGACTCTAGGTCCATCCACCTCACTACAAATAACTCAATTTCATTTCATTTTATGGCTGAGTAATATTCCATTGTATATATGTGCCACATCTTCTTTATCCATTCATCTGTTCTTGGACACTTAGTTTGCTTCCATGTCCTGTCTATTGTAAATAGAGCTGCAATGAACATTGTGGTACATGATTCCTTTTGAATTATGGTTTTCTCAGGGTGTATGCCAGGTAATGGGATTGCTGGGTTGTATGGTAGTTCTATTTTTAGTTTTTTAAGGAACCTCCATACTGTTCTCCCTAGTGGCTGTATCAATTTACATTCCCACCAACAGTGGAAGAGGGTTTCCTTTTTCTCCACACCCTCTTCAGCATTTATTCTTTGTAGATTTTTTTATGATGGCCATTCTAACTGGTGTGAGGTGATATCTCATGGTAGTTTTGATTTGCATTTCTCTAATGATTAGTGATGTTGAGCAGCTTTTCATGGGTTTGTTGGCAATCTGTATATCTTCTTTGGAGAAATGTCTATTTACATCTTCTGCCCATTTTTGGATTGGGTTGTTTGTTTTGATATTAAGCTGCATGAGCTGCTTGTGAATTTTGGAGGTTAATCATTTAGTTGCTTCGTTTGCAAACATTTTCTCCCATTCTGAGGGTTGTCTTTTCGTCTTGTTTATGTTTTCCTTTGCAGTGAAAAAGCTTTTTTTTCATTAGGTCCCATTTGTTTATTTTTGTTTTTATTTCCATTTCTCTGAGATGTGGGTCAAAAAGGACCTTGCTGTGATTTATGTCATAGAATGTCCTGCCTATGTTTTCCTCTAAGAGTTTTATACTGTCTGGCTTTACATTTAGGTCTTTAATCCATTTTGAGTTTATTTTTGCATATGGTGTTAGGGAGTGTTCTAATTTCATTCTTTTACATGTAGCTGTCCAATTTTCCCAGCACCACTTATTGAAGACACTGTCTTTTATCCACTGTATATTCTTGCCTCTTTTATCAGAAATAAGAGGACCATATGTGTGTGGATTTATTTCTGGGATTTCTATCCTGTTCCATTGATCTATATTTCTGTTTCTGTGCCAGTACCATACTGTCTTGATTACTGTAGCTTTGTAGTATAGAAGTCAGGGAGCCTGATTCCTCCAGCTCCATTTTTCTTTCTCAAGATTGCTTTGGCTATTCAGGATCTTCTGTGTCTCCATATGAATTGTGAAATTTTTTGTTCTAGTTCTGTGAAAAATGCCATTGGTAGTTTGATAGAGATTGCACTGAATCTGTAGATTGCTTTGGGTAGTATAGTCATTTTCACAATGTTGATTCTTCCAATCCAAGAACATGGTATATCGCTCCATCTTTTTGTATCATCTTTAATTTCTTTCATCAGTGTCTTATAGTTTTCTGCATACATGTGTTTTGTCTCCTTAAGTAGGTTTATTCCTAGGTATTTTATTCTTTCTGCTGCAATGGTAAATGGGAGTGTTTCCTTAATTTGTCTTTCAGATTTTCATTATTAGCGCATAGGAATGCAAGAGATTTCTGTGCATTAATTTTGTATCCTGCTACTTTACCAAATTCATGGATTAGCTCTAGTAGTTTTCTGGTAGCATCATTAGGATTCTCTATGTATAGTATCATGTCATCTGCCAACAGTGACAGCTTTACTTCTTCTTTTCCGATTTGGATTCCTTTTATTTCCTTTTCTTCTCTGATTGCTGTGGCTAAAACTTCCAAAACTATGTTGAATAATAGTGGTGAGAGTGGACAACCCTGTCTTTTTCCTGATCTTAGTGGAAATGGTTTCAGTTTTTCACCATTGAGAATGATGTTGGCTGTGGGTTTGTCACATATGGCCTTTATTATGTTGAGGTAGGTTCCCTCTATGCCCACTTTCTGGAGAGTTTTTATCATAAATGGGTGTTGAATTTTGTCAAAAGCTTTTTCTGCATCTATTGAGATGATCATATGGTTTTTATCCTTCAATTTGTTAATATGGTGTATCGCGTTGATTGATTTGCGTATATTGAAGAATCCTTGCATTCCTGGAATAAACCCCACTTGATCATGGTGTATGATCCTTTTAATGTGCTGTTGGATTCTGTTTGCTAGTATTTTGTTGAGGATTTTTGCATCTAAGTTCATAAGTGATATTGGCCTGTAGTTTTCACTCTTTGTGACATCTTTGTCTGGTTTTAGTATCAGGGTGATGGTGGCCTCGTAGAATGAGTTTGGGAGTGTTCCTCCCTCTGCTATATTTTGGAAGAGTTTGAGAAGGATAGGTGTTAGCTCTTCTCTAAATGTTTGATAGAATTCGCCTGTGAAGCCATCTGGTCTTTGGCTTTTGTTTGTTGGAAGACTTTTAATCACAGTCTCAATCTCAGTGCTTGTGATTGGTCTGTTTATATTTTCTATTTCTTCCTGGTTCAGTCTCAGAAGGTTGTGCTCTTCTAAGAATTTGTCCATTTCTTCCAGGTTGTGCATTTTATTGGCGTATAGTTGCTTGTAGTAATCTCTAATGGTCCTTTGTATTTCTGAAGTGTCAGTTGTAACTTCTACTTTTTCATTTCTAATTCTATTGCTTTGAGTCTTCTCCCTTTTTTTTCTTGATGAGTCTGGCTAATGGTTTATCAATTTTGTTATCTTCTCAAAGAAGCAGCTTTTAGTTTTATTGATCTTTGCAATTGTTTCCTTCTTTTCTTTTTCATTTATTTCTGATCTGATCTTTATGATTTCTTTCCTTCTGCTAACTTTCGGGTTTTTTTGTTCTTGTTTCTCTAATTGCTTTAGGTGTAAGCCTATGTTGTTTATTTGAGATGTTTCTTGTTTATTGAGGTAGGATTGTATTCCTATAAACTTCCCTCTTAAAACTGCTTTTGCTGCATCCCATAGGTTTTGGGTTGTTGTGTTTTCATTGTTATTTGTTTCAAGGTATTTTTTGATTTCCTTTTTGATTCCTTAAGTGAGCTCTTGGTTATTTAGTAGTGTATTGTTTAACCTCCACGTGTTTGTATTTTTTACAGACTTTTTTCCTGTAATTGATATCTATTCTCATAGCATTGTCGTCGGAAAAGATACTTGATACAATTTCAGTTTTCTTAAATATACCAAGGCTTGATTTGTGACCCGAGATATGATCTATACTGGAGAATGTTCCATGAGTACTTGAGAAGAAAGTGTATTCTGTTGTCTTTAGATGGAATGTCCTATAAATATCAATTAAGTCCATCTTGTTTAATGTATCATTTAAAGCTTGTGTTTTCTTATTTATTTTCATTTTGGATGATCTGTCCATTGGTGAAAGTGGGCTGTTAAAGTCCCCTAGTATGATTGGGTTACTGTTGATTTCCCCTTTTATGGCTGTTAGCATTTGCCTTATGTATTGAGATGCTCCTATGTTGCGTACATAAATGTTTACAACTTATATGCCTTCTTCTTGGATTGATCCCTTGATCATTATGCAGTGTCCTTCTTTGCCTCTTGTAATGGTCTTTATTTTAAAGTCTGTTTTGTCTGATATGAAAATTGCTACTCCAGCTTTCTTTTCATTACCATTTCCATGGAATATCTTTTCCATCCCCTCACTTTCAGTCTGTATGTGTCCCGAGGTCTGAAGTGGGTCTCTTATAGACAGCATATATATGGGTCTTGTTTTTGTATCCATTCAGCTAGTCTAAGTCTTGGTTGGAGCATTTAATCCATTTATATTTAAGGTAGTTATTGATATGTATGTTCCTATTACCATTTTCTTAACTGTTTTGGGTTTGTTATTATAGGTCTTTTCCTTCTCTTGTGTTTCCTGCCTAGAGAAGTTTCTTTAGCATTTGTTGTAAAGCTGGTTTTGTGGTGCTGAATTCTCTTAGCTTTTGCTTGTCTGTAATGGTTTTAATTTCTCCATCGAATCTGAATGAGATCCTTGCTGGGTAGAGTAATCTTGGTTGTAGGTTTTTCCTTTTCATCACTTTAAATATGTCCTGCCACTCCCTTCTGGCTTGCAGAGTTTCTGCTGAAAGATCGGTTGTTAACCTTATGGGGATTCCCTTGTATGTTATTTGTTGTTTTTCCCTTTCTGCTTTTAATATATTTTTTTGGAATTTAATTTTTGATAGTTTGATTAACATGTGTCTTGGCGTGTTTCTCCTTGGATTTATCCTGTATGGGACTCTCTGCACTTCCTGGACTTGATTGACTATTTCCTTTCCCATATTAGGGAAGTTTTCAACTATAATCTCTTCAAATATTTTCTCAGTCCCTTTCTTTTTCTCTTCTTCTTCTGGGACCCCTATAATTCGAATGTTGGTGTGTTTAATGTTGTCCCAGAGGTCTCTGAGACTGTCCTCAATTCTTTTCATTCTTTTTTATTTATTCTGCTCTGCAGTAGTTATTTCCACTATTTTATCTTCCAGTTCACTTCTCCGTTCTTTTGCCTCAGTTATTCTGCTATTGATTCCTTCTAGAGAATTTTAATTTCATTTATTGTGTTGTTCATCATTGTTTGTTTGCTCTTCAGTTCTTCCAGGTCCTTGTTAAATATTTCTTGTATTTTCTCCATTCTATTTCCAAGATTTTGGATGATCTTTACTATCATTACTCTGAATTGTTTTTCAGGTAGACTGCCTATTTCCTCTTCATTTGTTTGGTCTGGTGGGTTTTTACCTTGCTCTTTCATCTGCTGTGTGTTTCTCTGTCTTCTCTGTTTCCTTTACTTACTGTGCTTGGGGTCTTCTTTTCGCAGGCTGCAAGTTCATAGTTCCCATTGTTTTTGATGTCTGCCCCCATTGGCTAAGGTTGTTTCAGTGGGTTGTGTAAACTTCCTGGTGGAGGGGACTGGTGCCTGTCTTCTGGTGGATGAGGCTGGATCTTGTCTTTCTCGTGGGCCAGACCATGTCTGGTGGTGTGTTTTTCAGGTGTCTGTGACCTTACTCTGATTTTAGGCAGCCTCTCTGCTAATGGGTGGGGTTTTGTGTCTGTCTTGCTACTTTTTTGGCATAGGGTGTCCAGCACTGTAGCTTGCTGGTCGTTGAGTGGAGCTGGGTCTTAGCATTGAGATGGAGATCTCTGGGAGAGCCTTTGCTGTTTGATATTACATGGAGCCGCTAGGTCTCTGGTGGACCAATGTCCTGAACTCAGCTCTCCCACCTCAGAGGCACAGGCCTGACACTGGCCGGAGCATGAAAACCCTGTCAGCCATGCAGCTCAGAAGAAAAGGGAGAAAAAAAAAGAAAGAAAGAAAAATAATAAAAATAAAATATTGTTATTAAAATTAAAAAGTATTAAAAATAAAAAAAATCCAATAGTAATTTGAAGAAAGAAAGAAAGAAAAAAAGAAAGAAGAGAGCAACCAAACCAAAAAACAAACCCACAAATGATAAGAAGCACTAAAATAAATACTAAAAAAAGTAAAAAAACAAAAAAACCTAACAAAACAAAACGTACAGGCAGAACCCTAGGAGAAATGGTAAAAGCAAAGCTATACAGACAAAATCATGCAAAGAAGCATACAGATACACACTCACAAAAAGAGGAAAAGGAAACAAATATATATCTATATTAAAAAAAGAAAAGGAAGAGAGCAACCAAGTCAATAAACAAATCTACCAATGATAATAACCTCTAAATACTAAACTAAGATAAACAAAAAACAGAAACAAATTAGATGCAGAAAGAAAACCCCAAGTCTACAGTTGCTCCCAAAGTCTACCGCCTCAATTTTGGGATGATTCATTGTCTATTCAGGTATTCCAGAGATGCAGGGCACGTCAAGTTGGTTGTGGAGATTTAATCTGCTGCTCCTGAGGCTGCATGGAGAGATTTCCCTTTCTCTTCTTGGTTTGCACAGCTCCTGGGGTTCAGCTTTGGATTTGGCCCCGCCTCTTCATGTACTTCTCCTGAGGGTGCTGTTCCCTTTTGGGAAGCCTGAGGTCTTCTGCCAGTGTTCAGTGGGTGTTCTGTAGGAGTTGTTCCACATGTAGATGTATTTCTGACGTATTTGTGGGGAGAACGGTGATCTTCACGTCTTACTCCTCTGCCATCTTGAAGGTCTCTCCATATTCTTTTCCTTTATGGTTTCACAGGATATTGAATATAGTTCCCTGTGCTATACAGTGGGACCTTGTTGTTTATCCATTCTATGTATGCCAGTTTGCATCTGCTAATCCCAAACTCCCATTCCATCCCTCTCCCACCCCCTCCCCCTTGGCATCCACCAGTCTATTCTCTATGTCTGTGATTCTAGTTTTGTTTCATAGATAGGAGAAGGCAACTTAATTCTACCTTTAGTTCTTTTTCAAAGCCAAGTCCCATTCATTCATATCATATCCCAAGAGGGAGTGATGGACACAGAAGCACAACCAGGCAATGTAATACACTAGGGCTCTGTCTGTGGCTAGAGAGGTTTAGGTCTTTCCTTAACACACAGAGTGATAAGGAAGACTGGGATGAGGTTTTAGAGTTGCCATCATATCACCATCTTGAAAGGAATTTAATGCATTTATCTGTTCATTCAACAAATATTCTTTGAGCTCCTGTTATTCACAAGGAATTCTTCTATGTGTTGGGGATGTGAGAGGGGCTAGAAACTGAAGCAGAGAGGCAGAGAAGTTGACTACAGCAGCTTTTATGATCGCTTTGTTTCCTGGGAGATCTTAGTGACTGCAGCATGGAATAAATGGAGCTCTCAAATAGGATGCAATGTAGGTTTGGACTGCAATGAAACTCCAGGGGTGAAACCTTAGCTTCCCAGAAGGCACCAGGGAAGTGTTATGGATACAGGGAATGGCTCCAGTGTACTGCAAACCAAGATCTTGAGTGAGATTTTATGGCAGATAGATGAGGTGATGAAATGAAAAGTACTTTTAACTTGTTGTCAAAAGCATGGTTTTGAATCCAGCCCTGACTCCAGTTCTAGTTCTATGAATTTAAGCAAGTTTCTCAGTGTTTCTGAATGTGAGTTTATTCATCTATAAAACTGAGACAGAAATATTTTCCCTTATAAGTTTGTATTAGTTATCTATCCCTGTGTAATAGACTATCCTAATAATTAAGTGGCTTAAAACTATAGCGATACTGTATATTTATTCTGTGAATTCACTGGGCAATTTTTCTGCTGATCTGCTAGGATCACACATGTGGCTGCATTTAGTTGGTGGCTTGGTGAGGGTCTCAGATTAGCTGGAACATACTTTTTCATCCAGAACTTCTGCAAGCCATGGCCATTTCAGGGCAGCATCTAAGAGGGTAAAGGAGGAAGCTGCAAGGTCTCTTAAGGCCTAGCCTTGGAAGTCATACAGTGTCACTTCTATCATATTTCTATTGGTCACAGGAAGCCACAAGACCAGCTCAGATTCAAAAGGTTGGGAAGTAGACTCCAGTTCTTGATGAAAGATGATAAGAAATACTGTGGCCTTATTTTTCAACCTCCTATAAAGTGCTGGTGAGGATTAAATGAGATTATCTATGTGAGGGTATTGTTTTTCTGCTATACGTATGTATGGTTTTTGGTAGCGTCATATATGCATTATACTTTTATAACTGCAAAATTCTACAACACTCAGTCAAAAGCTAGTTTTTGATGATATAGCTGGTTGTATTATAAATGATCTATTTACCACCATCAATGGATCAATGGAGGGAATTAGGACTACATGAGAGTCCATTTAACTCATTTCGTAAAGAAATGTTTTAGTTTGTAGTGAATGGCTTTGTATCTGATTTTAGAGTATGCTTCTTATGCTCTTGGAAATTGTTTATCTCAATAAATTATAAATATCCTCAAAAGTTCTTGAGATGGTATAGGGAACACATGGACATTTTTTTTTGTATGTGTGTATCTGACAAACATATATGCTCCCGGTTTTTGGTAATAGTATTTCAGTCATTCTTTATAGAGTAACCCCTTTCCCATGACATGCATTCTTATTGGGACCATCCATCAGGATGCTCCATCATTGTCTGGCCAGGACTGGGGGCAGCTTCCTTATGCTACCTAGGCCAGTTGGACCCTAGCTTTTGAATCTGAACCCTGAGTGGGGTGGCAGAAGGACCAAATGATTGGAATCAATTCACCCAAATAGTATCACCCTGAAGAAGGTCTCCATTTGTTTCTGCTGCCTCTACCCAGACCTGCCTGCACTGGTCCCCATATAATTCCAACGTCAGGGTCAATGAGCCCTCTTATAACCTGATAATACTTGAAGCAGTTTTTTTGCTTAAATTGTCCAGAGTTAGTTTTCTAGCTTGTAGATAGAGAACCCTGCTGACACATGTATTTATTCAGGGGATATAAAGTGATGAGAATGGTCTTGAAGCTAAAATATCAGAAGATTCCAACTGATAAAACAACAGCCAATGAACTAGTTATGTTTTGTAACAGTTTTTAGGACACTGTACACATTTCCTTGAATAAGGAATGTGACCTTGGCCTTAAGGATCCATAATCCATCTAGGAAGAATAAGTACAGTGATTAAAAAAATAGTTTAGCACAACAATAAATATGCCAATTATCAGTGCCCAGCATAATGCTTGGCACATAGTAAGCAATTATGTAATACAATTATGTATTACAATTAATAAATTATTAAATGAATGATTCAGGTAATAAGTACAATGAAGTTTGAACAAGAGAGAGATATCATGAGCAAAAAGCCCTCATGAACAAGGAGGGATCTGAGCAGATTCTCTTAGGATGGGTGGAGTTTTTTGAAATGAAGAGGAGAAACAAGGGAATTCTAGCCCCATGGACTTATTTTGCAAGGAGTATGATAAGTTTAAAGAGAGGTGGCTCCTGAATCACCTGACATCAAGAAAATCTTATTGCAAATACATAATTTTCTTTATTTGCTACTGAATTTTGGTACTGGTAGCACACTGCTCTAATATATGTCAATTGCCTAGATAATGGGTGTATTTCTTACATATTTGAAAGAAATCTCTTTCAGTAGTTATGTTTTCTCCCCCTTCTCACTCCAACACTATAGTTAAACCATGAGACTTATTGCCTAAAGAGGGGAATATATGGCCTAGGACTCCCACTCAATAGGAAGAGGAACTAGAAGGTCTCTCCTCTACTTGAGGAAGGGGTCAAGGAGAAAAAAAGAGAAAAAAAAGGGCCAAGGCCTGAAGCAAGCATTTAATCTAAATCTCCTTTAGAGGCGAAACCCTGGAAGGCAGTTTAGGGTAAGGTTAGAAGGTAATAGAGATGTTCAGAAATGTTGGAAGGGGGGACTTGCAGGGCACCAGTGTTCACTCTTTGCTTCGTGGGCAAAATCCTTAGAAAAGCCCTATGTTCGGCTGCTGCTGTCCAACCCGTCACTGAGGGAGGACTCTTAAGAGAGAGTACAGAGTGTCTCACATGCTGCTGGAGTGTAGAGAAAGCAGGCAGTTTCCGGATTCCCCAGAGGGTACAGAACAGTCCAGAAAACTGGTGGGCAGGGCAAGGCCTTTGTGGATCTCCAACAAAGCCCTGCTTCTCCTGAGCCATGGTCCCTCTGCCCAGATTCTTCTCCCAGTCTGAACACCACCCTTACCTCTCCCTACCTGGGGAGCTTTTAAAAATGCCTGTGTCAAGGCTCCACTCGAGACTATTTAAATCAGAACCTCCAGGGATTGAGTCCTGGTGTCAGATTTTTTTTTCAAGTTCCCAGGTCATTCTACTGTATAGCCCGGGTTGAGAACCACTGCCCTAGGTAAAGTCTAGTCATGTGTTTGGATTTAAGTTAAACATCACTTCCTCAGGAAAGCCTTCCCTGGTCAGCCAAAACCTAGGTCAAGTACTCCGTTATATATCCTCCAAGCAAACAACCAGGACTTCTTCTTGGCATTTAAAATTTGAGTCATCATTTGTCTCAAGTCTGCCTTTCCCTGTAGACTATTATGTGAGGGAAGAAACATTTCTGCCTTGCTCACCCAGTAGCTTGGTTCAACCACACACCAACTGGTACACAGTTTGTGCTCAGTAAATGCCTCTTGAACAAAGGCTCGCCTTTACTCAGCCATGGGTGTGTGATCAAGGCTCCAATTCATGAATCTGGTAAGAGAATTTTTGCAGGTGAGGACTCAAACTAGACCACATACTTATAGGGCTGTGACTTTAAGTGGGCTCATATTTTTGACAGTTTCACTGTTTTTATCTTCGAGATCATGGTGTCATAACAGTTCAGCAGGCTCATCATCACCATTGCAACCCTGTGTGGTCATTACTATTCCTGTCTTGCAATTGGAAAGAAGTTAAATAACTTGCCCAGGTCCCTATACCCTATTGTCTGGGCACAAATAATCACAAATAAGGAAAACCCCTTTCAACAGGGTTCCTGTTTGTGCTGTGCTCTTATTTCTGGCTTGACAGCTGGTGGCTACTACAGGGGGATTTTCTGGGGGTCTCCAGTACAAGTGCCTAGGGCCCAGAGTGTGATTTCCTGACCATCTACACCATTATAGGGTGCAGGCAACATGGGGCCTTATCTATATAAGGATACCATAAATACTATATTCTTCGAAGTCACTGTACCCTGCTTGTCCTGGAGAGGCAGCCTTGTGTGTGTGTGTGTGTGTGAGAGAGAGAGAGAGAGAGAGAGACAGAGAGAGACAGAGAGAGACAGAGAGAGACAGAGAGAGAGAGAAGGAGAGAGAGAGGGAGAGAGAGGGAGAGAGAGAGAGAAAGGGAGGGAGGGAGGGAGAGAGAGAGAGAGAATATGAAAGTTTGGGGAGGTGAAATAGGGTCTAGGGTCTAGGGTCGTCCAGGAGAAGCCCAATCTTAGCTGTGGGCTGGGGAAAAGGACCGCCCCTTCACTGCCTCCATCCCAAATCCCAGGTTCCAACATTCACAGGCCTCTGGGTCAGAATCCCACTCAGACTCTTGGAGCATCTTGGGTTCAGCCTGGGTGACTTGAACCAAGGCTCAGAACCGCGCCTCGAGTGGGCTCTCGACGCCGGTGGCAGCGGCGGAGCCCCCTCCCCCGCTCGCACAGCAGCCCTGGCCGCCGTCGCGCCCCCGCCGCGCCCTGCCCCGGCCTCCGGGCCTCCGGCCTCCGCTCTGTACCCAGCCCGAGAGACGCAGTGAGGCGGCGCCGGGGAGACGCGGGCAACCGGGACGCGTCTCCTCTCTCGCCGGGGCCGCTGGGGACTCCGAGCCGCCGTATCCAGCGCGCGTCTAGGTACAGGTGGCACAGCCTTCCGCGCCCGCAGGGCTTCCCAGATCGCGGGGGAGGCTAATCTCGGGTCTAGACCTCCCAGCCGCACTGCGGGTGAAACCGCTACTCGACTTCTTCCCATTCCCTCAACTCCTCACCCTAAAACGCGAAATCCCAGGCCGGGCAGGACCCGATCACCTCTGCCTCCTCCCACTGCGCTAATCCTGCGAGCGAGGGAGGCCCCCGCGCCGAGGCGGTGGCTGGCAAAGGGGAGTGGAAAGGGAGGATGGATGGGGCCGAGGGGTGGGGTGGTGATGAGGGGGATGTAGGAGGGGGTGTCATTTTCTTTTTCTTTCTTTTTTTAAAAAAAGTATTTCTCTCGCGAGAAACCGCTGCGCAGACGATACTTGAAGAGGTGGGGAAAGGAGGGGGCCGCGGGAGCCGCGGCAGAGACTGTGGGTGCCGCAGGCGGACAGGCGGCCACAGCTGGGACAGCTGCGAGCAGAGCGGGGCAGCGGCTGCCGCGGCCAGGACCGAGGAACAGCTGCCGCCGCCTCGGGAGCCGGAGCCGCCACTTCTCCAGTGGGTGCAGCCGGGGTCCCGACAGGGGTCGGGCGGCCACCGGGGCTGGAGCTTCAGCCACGGAGGCTTTTGCGTTTGCGCCGCGCTGAGGGCAGGGACAGGGACTGGGGTGAGGGGCTGTCCCGGAACGTCCAGAGCTGGCGCTGGCCCTCCCCTGCCTGACAGCTTCCTGGCCCGGGGCTCCCGGTGCCGGGTTCGGCGTCAGATGCTCGGGGGGCTGTGGCAGTGCCCGGAGCCGGCCGGGGACGGCGCGGCGGGCTTCCAGCCCAGCGGCTTGGCGGAGAGGACAGGCTGGGGAGCTGGGGTGTCAGAGCGCGCGTTGCGCGCAATTCGTGCTAGTAAAAAATAAACCCAGCGAGCTTGCCCCAGGGTTTAGAACTGTTCGGGACATGGGTACTTTGCGGCGCTTTTTTCAGGCGGCGCCCGGGAGGCCGAGGGGCTGGCTAGAGCCGCTGCCGCCGGGGGCCTGGGCTTTTCAGCCAGCTGTGGACCAAACGGTCTTCACTTACCCAAAGTAACTGCGCCACGCGCAGGCGGCGCGCGGGTTGGGCTCGGGAATGGGGACCCCGAGGCTTCAGCATCCCGAAGCCCTGAATGTCTCCCCCGCTTCGGCGATTTGTCTGTTGCAGCTGGCAGGGGCCGCCTGAAGTGGGAGCAGCGCCTGGAGAAGGCGGGAGGAGCCCGGCCCGGGGGACGGGCGGCGGGAGAGCGGGACCCCGGCGGCGCGGCGCGCTCCAGGGCGCAGCGGCGGCCCCGGACCGAGCCCGGGGCGCGGCGAGAGGCGGCGGGAGCCGGCGGCCGCTCGACATCATGCGGCGAGGGGGGCTGCTGGAGGTCGCCCTGGGATTTACCGTGCTCTTAGCTTCCTACACGAGCCATGGGGCGGACGCCAATTTGGAGGCTGGGAACGTGAAGGAAACCAGAGCCAGCCGGGCCAAGAGAAGAGGCGGTGGAGGACACGACGCGCTTAAAGGGTAATGGAACGGGCCAGCTCCTTTGGTGTGGGTGTCCCCTCCCTCTTCTCCTGAGTATCAAGATCCAGAGGAACTGACAGGGTCGATTCTCGACAGTAGAAGGATCCTTGACGAGACCTCCTGGGGGCACCTTAGAGATGCAAGGGTTATCCAGTTCTCGCCGCGTTTGTGGCTAAACCACCTTGCCTCTACGCTTTAAGGATTTCTGCCCCCAGGAGAGGTCATGGCTAAAAGGAATCTTGGGCCATTGTCGAGGCTGATTTTGGGAGGCGAGAAGGGTTCTTTGAGGAAGAAGGGGAGGAGCTGCGACTGAGAAGAGGAGCAGCCCATCCTTTCTCTTCATACCAATTCCGGTTGTGTTTAGGGAAAGTACTTGCCTTGTGGGCATCTTTGTAGATGCTCTGTTTGTAAGGGAGCAAGGAAAGAAAGGGATTTCAGGGACAGACAGTCAGAGAAGACAAATAGTTAATGGTTGGTTCTCCTCTAAGTTATGCTTATTAAAATTAGGGACTGAATTTTCCTTTCAGATGTCTACACTGGAAGCAGAGCAGGGCAAATGTTTCTGAGAAGTTGTTTTGCGGTTGTTAGAAGCTCTTTATTTCATCCGGGCAGTAATGCTGCTGTGGCTGGCCTTGAAGGAGTGTTTTTAACCTGTCGTGTGTGTTACTCAGATGCAACTGAGCATTTCACCACCTTCTTATGCCCCTATTACAGAAAATGTTTCAGCAGAAAATATTTAAATCAGGCAGGTTGACTTTATAAGGATTGCCAGTTCCCTGAATTGAAGAAGGGTGGGAGTACACTTCCCTTAAAATTGTTCAAACTGAAAATGAAGTATCTCTTTCTGAGAGTGTTTAAGTTCAAGCCTCCGGAGAAGCAGCAGGATGGATTGTAAATGATCCATTTTGTCTCCTTGGAGGATCCTGTAATGAGCCTAGACAGTAAATACACAGAGGTTTCTATTAAGTTCTTATGATTCTCATTGCTGCTCTTTTTTGAGTAGTTGTGTAGTTTGATTATATGACCCTGAGTGACCAAGTGATGGTGTCCATTTGGATATGTGGCTGGACATTTCACATATTCTTTTTTGTTATGGGCTGTTTTTATTATATATATGTGGTGAAATTTGTGTTTGTATGGCCCAGGTATGGGAAGGAAAAAGTACAGTAAACTGAACGGACCAGTTTTTGAGTCCTGCTCTAGATCTGGGACGACATGATTGTCAGAGCCAAGCACTTAGGCCGTGGTGAAATATGCATGATTTTCTGACCCTAGGAAATAGTTATGATTAACTTAGTTCCATCTTGGCCTTTGTGGAAAATAAATCACGGATTCCAACAGTGCTGGAAAGGAAATTTGCTTATCATGTTAAGCCTGATACTGATCAGGCAGCAGACATGTCTTGCCCTGTGTGCACGGCCCATGGCCAGTTCAGTAGATGGACTGAAACTGATTTTCACCCGTTCTCAAAAGGACCTGATTTAGCCTAGCATTTTAACTTCAAAAAATATATTTCTGCCATATATATTATATTAATAGCTAAGCCTGATGGCATTGCTCCCATAGAGAGAGAGAGAGAGGAAGTAGGGGTTTAATTCTGTGGATGAAGGTCTGCAGGGAGACATTAGGCCTAGCCAGACATTTGTCTCGTCTCTATGTGCTATCACCAACCAGCGTGTTTCCTCGGGAGGCCCTAACTCAATGTGAAAACAGAAACTAAGCCTTACTTTGTTGCTTAACAGGCTGTCCATGCTTTTACTCACACCAGCACTTAGTTCTTCTGGGTTTTACATTTTTGTAAGATTATAAAGAAACACTTCTCTGTGTTATAGTACTTGGTCACTAACGTGGACGTTACCTTATTGCAAACTCTTCATAAAGCCTTCCCCCAAACATGGTATTAATAGATCAGTAATTATGAGTGTTCCTAATTCTCATGTTATCTATGAGATTTTGCATACATATGAAAAGTTTAACAAATAATTATAATTAACCTTTATATCATAACAATATATATTAATATGCTATAATAATGAACTATTATATAGTTCTTATGTTATCTAAAATGTTATATGTATGTAATATATGTATTATATACATATACTTGGGGTAAAAAATAAAAATTTTAAAGGATATACAATTAAAAATATTTAATTGTAAATACCTCTCAGACACCATTGTCTTATGTATTTTTCTAGAAATAGTATAATACATATCCAAATATATATATATATATAATATATATGTATATACACACACACAGATAGATATGTGTGTGTATCCTTTTTAATGCATGGAATATACCATACATACTGTTCAAACCTTGCTTACTTTTATATATCTTTAGTGCATCCATCTATCAACTCATAGGGATCTACTTCGTGCATTCTCTTGGCATATAGAATCCCATAATGTGGCTGGAACATTTCCCTAATGATGGCTCTTTAGTTTATATGAAATTTTTTGCTGTTACCAACATTCTTCTACTTGCATGTTTGTGTACATGTGAATATTTATATGTAATATAAATTAATAAAGGAAAATAGAATTGCTGGATCAAAGGTTTACCCATAAGTTTTAAACAAATGCCAACTTTGATCTTAAATTTGAATAGCATTTGAGATGTATTCTCTCTGCTTATTGCTATTACAGTCTCACATGAATAAGTCTTTTAACCACACCGTGCTGTATAAATCATCAGGAAGAGCAGCTGTGTGTTCCATTTTTCCAGTTATTGCTTAAAACTTCTATTTTTGCGAGTTAAAATATTACCAGCTTCAGAACTAACCTCTCTGACTACAGTAAAACCTGTTTACCATTTTGATGCACAGTTTATGAAGTGAAAGTGATTTGTAACCCCTAAGTCCGCCTGATGCCCAGTTGGTGGCAGCAACTTTCAGCACCTCACTAATATTTCCTCTAGGTAAAAGGTGCTTTAAACTCATCAGTGTCTTCCATGCGTTGGTCTGGGCTCTCCTACAAATTACTGCCTTCTTCTCTTCTTCTGATGTGACAGGTGACCACAGAATTTGCCTGGGTATTCTTCTTGGGATATGTATCCCTTTCCTGTCAGCTCCTTTGCATCCCAGACAGGGACCTGCGTGGTTTTTCCCTCTTTGGGTGTGTAGTCCTAGCCTGTCTTGCTCTCCTCCCATCCTGTTGCAGGTGTTCTTTTTTTTTTCCCTTCTCACTGGGCAGCAGAAGTTGTTCCACAGTGGAAATTTAAGCATCCTCAAGTTTCTTCCCAGCTTTCGCTGTGTTTTCTTAGAGTAAAACGCCAATTTCTGTTTTTACAGGAAATCCTTTTTTTAATGGAATGAGTGTGGTCCCCAGTCACTCTGAAAAAATTGCATTTCTCTGTATTTTGAAATGAGAGTTTTGCAAGTTTCAAAAACGTTTTCAAGTAATAAATGTATAGTAGTTTTTGTTTGCCTGGGCACTGCTTAACATGTGTGAAATGACTTTATGAGAAATAATAAAATCCTAGCTTTATTGTTTGAATTTTAGTTCAGAAGAATTTTTCTCAGCTAAATTCTTAACTTCTGTGATTAGGCAAAAAGTGTGGGAGACAATCTAATTTTATAAAAACACATAACTCTACTTGAATAGCAGTACTTATGCACCATTTATTTATGTTTGCCTTATTGCTTTAGCTCCCAAATAAGGAAATATTACAGTTTCCCATCAAAGGGAAAAATTCTTTAGAGTGAAACCTCCTTTTCCCAAATCTCTGATAAGATGGACTGAGAACTTCTATGCTTATTGCCTGGCTTATAAGTGTATGAGACTGTTTGTATTTCACACAATTTGTCCCCTTGTGCATGATTCCTTTTGGTCTTTGTTTATTTGTTTATTTTTTTCCAGGGGTCTTGTTACCAGAAAAATACACATGGAACAGTTCATACACAGGATAGATTATGTGATGACAAACTCAGAGGGATTAATTACACAGACGTCTGTTATTAAAATAAAGAACTTTAGCAGGGCACACAGAAAAAGTTCTGTAGACTTCATAAAGTCCATTTTACTTTATAAAGAAGACTTTAAGACTTCATCCAAAGTCAGATAGGCTAATAATTAAATATGGGGAAAAACTCCTGCAGTGGTATGGTTTGTCATTTCATTTACTAAATAGATTAAGCTAAAATATTGCGACAGCATTAAAAAAAGATATTCTTAAATAAAAGGTTTCAGCAATTCCACATTTTAAACAAGAAGATGGAGACAAAATATTATTTATGGGATTTATTTTGTAACATTTAAGACATAGAGATTATTTATAAAAATGCATAAGTTGTTGGTATCACAAATTAATTTAAACATATTGATACATCAAGTTATAGTGAAATGAGGTTAGGGATGATGGAAATGGCAGGACAGACATCCCTACAAGCTTATTTGGAATTTTTTTAAAAAATAGTGAAATATTCCTCCGTCTTCTTGTATAGCAGGTACTTTAAAAGATTATAGTATTATGCTACTGACTCTAATCAAGCCAAATGCTGGACAAATTATTAGGATACTCACACATAATTTGTTTGCTTTCTCCTGCAATAAATCAAACAGTAAGCCTAACAAATTTCTGAATTTTAGCCTTAATTTTCAAGGTAAAAATAAGATTTAAAAAACATTTTCTTGAAAGAGAAATAAACTGTATTAACAATTTCTTTGTGTCTAGAAACTAACCCAACAAATAGGCCTATTCTAGAAACTTAGAATTTTGTTCCATGAAATTTTTAAAGAAATCTGAAATCAGTAACATATCAGGCCTGAGTTATATGGCAGGCATATGAGAGTTTAATATTTCAAGTTTGTTAAGCTTGATTTTCCCATTAGATTGTAAAATCATCAAAAGCAAGAATCCTGTCATAAGCATTTTAACACTAACTTGTGGAAGCTGGGATTCAAAGAATTCATTAATTCAAGAAGCCTTGATTGAATGCTACCTTGAATTTAGCTTTGTGGATTGCCAGAGACATAGCACCCACAGCCTGAAGAGGCTTAATATTTGGTAGGAGAATCAGATGCATTACAAAAAATCAGGAGGCAGCAGAAAGGTAGGAAAGGGCATGGGGTATAGGAGTAAGTAAAAAATAAATAATAATAACATTTGTAGTAGCTGTAGATGACGATTAGATGGCATTTAGGTACCAGGCACTCGTCTCAGTGTTTTACATATTATAGCTCGTTCTATGCTCATAACATCTCTATAGGGTGAGTCCTTTTATTACCTTCCCTTTACAGCTGTGAGAGCTGAGGTACGCAAAGGTTAAGTTTTAAAGACAAATTCTTAATATTACATTTTCTTTCTCCATTAATTTTAGTTAGGGTTTTGGTTTTCATTCCTCTGGACAAAAATGCAGTACTAAGACTTTGGTAAAATTCCACTTAAAATTCCTAATATTCCTTCATGCTAGTTCACAAATCCCAGGTATAGTTAATAATGTAGTAATATAATATTTTGTCAAACAAGAAACTTTGATATTTCTGCAAAGACACTAATAAAACACAGAAGGACTTACAGAATGTCTGAGCTGTGGGGTCTTTGGGTAGCACGTGTATTTTTGTATTATATCTTAAACTTTTATTGAGTGTGGTAGGTAACCATCGCAGGCACCCTCCGTCTGCATTGCCCATGGTTCTGAGCTGGAGACGTTCCTCATTATGTCATTCAGAATCTCTTGCTCTCATGTTCCACGTGAGGAACTTCTTTCAGAATAGAGTTGCAAGAGATGTTTCTCTTTCCAGGGGAAACTGGTATGTGTCTTATGTTCTCATCAATATGATGAGCTATTTAATTCTTTCTGTGTCATTTTTCGCCTTGGTTGTATCCTATGGGAAAGAATAGCAAGCTCTGGTATATCACTCAGTATTGCACTGTACATATATTATTCATTTAATACACAGCTTCTTTATGAGGAAGATTCTACCTACTTGCCCATTTAACAGATGAGGAAACTGAGGGATGCAATTTTTCAGTAATTTTAGTTATTCCTCCAGGGACATAAACTAGTAAGAGATAGAGTTGGGGAATCTGGCTTCCTAGTGAGTGCTCTTAACCAATATATTTTAATGATTCTCAATTACAATAAATCCTATATGTGGTAACTTTCTTTCTTCCACATTCCTGATACCTTCATTTCACCAGAATCTTCTACCATTGCTGTGGAGAGAGACTCAATGTTTATTGAAGGCAGATGCAGTCCTATGACTAGGGACACATCATTGTGGGAATGGGATTTTTCAGAAAAGACTTCACAGTGAAAGTCTGTCAGGGGTCAGCAAACCGTGGACCAGACTGCCTGTTTTGTAAATAAAATTGTATTGAAACAAAGCCATGCCCATTTGTTTACACTTTATCCATGTCTGCTTTCACACATAGTGGCAGAGTGAGAGTAGTTGTGACAGACAGTAGGGCACCGCAAAACTGAATTGTTTGCTGCTTGGCCCTTTACAGAAAAGGTTTGCTAATCTCTGGTCTATGTGATAAATAAATGACTGTTTAGTAGTACTGAGAACTTCTTGAAGGCTCAGTTTTTGTTTGTTTTATCACTAGGTTTACCTAGGAACTGGGCACATGGTAAGAATTCAGTAGACAATTTTTGAATGTCTGACCAATTTGATTGATTGGGTAAGGTAAATTATATATATATTAGAGCTTGGAGGAAGTATAGGAGAGAAATAAGGAAAAATTTGAGTGAAAAAGGCATGAAACAAAAAGGATATAAGGTGTTTGGGATTGAGGGACATTGAGTATGATGGGCAGGGTTTGCACTGCATGGCTTCGGGGGGCACGGTTCATAGTGTAGCCTATGCAAGTAGTGCCCCCTGAAGGTGTGCAGCATGCAACCGTGTGTGTCTGTCCATAGGTTGGGGTGGGAGAGGGACTAAAGGGCACATGATGCTACTATCTGATTGTTGTGAAAGCTGAGGATGGTGAGCTAGTAAAGGATTCTAAGATGGGAACATGATCCGATCTCTGCCACTCTGGCCAAAGTGTCAAAGGTATATGGTTTAGTGAGTAGGGAGACGAGAGGCAGGGAGATTTGGGAGGCTAATATAGGAGTCGAGTCATGGTGAGAGTGGGTGATGGCCAGAGCAGCAGCAGTGGAGGGGGTGAAGAGGAGGTTCTAGTGGCAGCATGAGCAGTACTTGACCACTTACTTGGTTGTGAGAGGCAAAGGCGAGGAGGCACCTAGGGTGCTCCCACGTCCATCTACATTGAAACTTATTATATGTAAAAACACTATAGCATCATTAATGAGAAACTAAAGAGAGACAAAGTCATTCCTAGTCCCTCTACCACAAGGAAACAAGCTATTTTTGTTTGTGAGTGTTTTGGTTATCTTATTGCTATGTAACAAATTACCCCAAATTTAGTGGCTTAAAGCAGCAATAATTTTATTATTTCTTATGATTCTGGAGGGCAGGAATTTGGACAGGACACAGTGGGGAATCTTGTCTCTGCTTCCCACAATGTCTGTTGGGTCTAGAATGAGTAAGATGACTTCTCCACGTGTGTTTCTGGTTCTGTGATCATGGACTGGCACCTGCAGCCCTGTTTACTTTGGTGTGGTTGATCCAAATGGATGGACAGAGGAAGGGACTAAAGGAAGCAAAGAGCCACTCGTCTGGCTCTGCTGGGGGCCTTACAGGTTTTAAAGCTATCTCCTATGTGATCTCCTGCCTAGGCCTGCCCCTGGGGATGGGGCCACTGAGTGTGTTTTTGCAAATGGGGAAACTGAGCCCCAGGTGCAGCTACCAGGCCTTGTTCAGGGTAAGTGTCTGTTGGGGCTGGATCTTGAACAATAGCCTCTTCATCTCTGGTCACGTGTTTTAACCCCATATGTTGTCCACAGACTGAGTTGAATGGCTAAAAGCTGGCTGGAAGGGCTTAAGTGGGTTCATATGTTACCAGGGTTGGCTGGGTTTCTTGGTTCTCCTGCATATAGTCTCAGATTGTCTCCCTTTCCATATGGACCATCCAGCAGCATAGCCAGACTTTTTACAAGGCAGCTCAGGATACCAAGAAAACAAAAGTGGAAGCTACCAGACTTTCTTCAGACAGCCTGGTCCGAAATTCCATGCAAGTCACAGACCTTGCTCAGATTCAAGGGCATGGACTAATGAGCTGTGCCTCTTGATGCAGGTGAGGAGAAGCCTATGTCTGCAGGGAAGGGAGGAATTGGGGGCAGCCTCTTTGGAGATTAGCTACCACAGTGAGGCAGCGGGTGTTTGAGAAGGATAATCAGATGTTTCAATTCTAACTTGATCGAGCCTGATTGACTTAGTTTCCCATTGAAGATGCTTCATTGTATTTTGCTTACTGCAACCTCAGAACGCAAAACACTACATGAATAATGTATCTCTGTGATCTTTTAGATAAATGTTAAGGGCATTGTTCTTAGTTTGCATTTAAAGAACCCACAAACCCCAGGAATAAAATCATAGTTCCTAAAAAATCTGGCAAATTTTGTTTTTCCAAATGAAAGAATTATAAAACTCCTAACTTTCCGCCCATTTCCCTTAGCTTCTAAGAAACTCAGGGACAAATTTAATGCACTTAATTTTATTAATTTAGGTATCTGATATGTTTTACATTCCTTCTACATGGGATTTTACTTTCAATTTCTATTAATAGCCCCATTTCTATATATGTGTTGGTATAATATACCTCAGAAACATTTTTTTTCTGGAATCAGGGATTATAATTAGTAAATAAAGATAGATGTGTAATTGTCAATAGAATTGGTATTGTAGTGAGCTGAACTAGATTATTTTTTGCGTAAATGGAGTAGCCACATTGTTAATAGAAAAAAATTGGGTTAGGAATACAGTCATTTGGATTGTAGACCCAAAGCTCTATTATATCAAATCCTAGTTTTAAGTTCTTGTGACTTACCACTTTCTCAAGTGGCTTTTTTTTTGTTGAAGTTATCATTGAGTCTATTTATTCAGCCTCCTCAGAGCGGAAGGGAGAGAGGAAAATTCGCTATCTCCACCATTCCCAGCCAAAGATGTATTCCAGACGGCAAGCAGGCTCAGAGCGGGGGAACTGTGCCGTTAGACAAGTGATTTGGTTCAGTGTTTTGAAGGGTTGTGAATTCCTAGACCATCAGTCATACTTACATTCAAATATAAGTATCCAAACACATCTAAGTCCAAATATAGTACAACCATTCTATGATGTTGGTGTTGGGAGGCAAGATTTATGTCGGCTCTATGGATGCATTATGTCTGCTATTAAGTTCGTGGTTTTGAACTGAAGTGTAGTAAAATCTCTGTTAATAGAGAGATGTATTCCAGAGACAGGCTTTTGTTTTATTTTGTTTTGTTTTTCTGTTTCTTCTCCTTTTCCTTCGTCCTCTTCCTCTTTTTCTTCTTCTTTCTCGTTGCCATTTTCTCCTCCTTTTTCTTTTTCTTTTTCATCATTGTCATCTCATTTTTTCTTCTTCTTCTTTAACTTCCTAAGCTGAGCTACAAATAAAATAGGGATAATAAGAATATCAAATAAGGGTTAAACATTAAGAAAAAGAAATTCTAAATAAAATGTTCATTTTTACTTGGGGGTCTTGGGGTGTTCAAAAAGAAAACCAGAGGTAAGGTTTTTTGTTAGGGGAGGGAAGGAGAAAGATTGAGGGAGGCAGGAGGAGAGAGTTTGGAGAAAGTTCTAGAGTGGAGTCCCATCAGCCAGTGGACCTGGGCTGGACAGAGAAGATGCTGGTGTCTGACAGATACTGATGACAACCATCTCATTCCTGGCCACATTGGTACCAGGCTCTTCAGGAGACCAAGGGCTTATGGAGGAGAGGCAGGACATGAAAGAAAGATGCTTGGATGTCAGAAAAGATTCCTGTAAAAACATTTAGAGGAATATAATGGAAAAGCAGGTTAATCCATCATTTATTATGAACCTGTGTATAAGGTGCCATGTTGTTGGGTGCATCCCCTCTCCTCATGGATAATGGTTTTTTGCCTAACATTTCCCCTGCCCATTTGGTGCCAATTTATGAGATCGTGTAATCAGACCCTAATAGGTTGGTGCCTTTGATGAGTAACTTTTAAAGACTCTTCTTATTTGTAGATGTTGTTTTTTCATGACTCCAATCTTCCTCCATAGTCAGGCCATCCATCTTTATAAAAATATTACAAAATGGTTATACTGGCAAAGATTTTAGAAATTTATAGATGCTGAAACTGAGGCCCAGAGAAAGTTTGTTAGGAAGTGCTCAGGGTTCTTATTTTCTTCTCAACTTCATAGGTGTGGAAGCTGAGCCACACGGTGGCAAAGGCGGATTTAAGTAGAAGTGTGTTCTTGGGTAGGAGATTATGCCTCCTATTTGTCTTTTTATCCTAGAAAGGGTGACTGATATCTGCAAGTCCTCAGCTGTGCTGAAAATAAGCAAACTTCCTACATCATGTGGGCATGAACATTTTTCTTGTTCTTGTTCATCAGGCCTTAGGCGGTGCGATCAGTCTCTCAGTGGGCAACCCTGATGGCAGGCTGCGCACTGGAGTTTTAGCTCCACAGTTCTACCTTGCTGTCAGTGGAAGCCTCCAGATTAGGTGGGGTTGAGTGGGATGGGGCTTTTTAAGGGAGGTGATTGCTAGGGAGGGGAGGTAGGGAGGGGGTGGGAGAAAGAGAAGTGGGAGTCTTCTCTGGGAGTCTTATGGGTAACTCCCTCCATCCCCACACTCACACTAATAATTAGCAATTAAAGCATCAGATGTCCTAGGATGAACCATGGCAGTTCTAGGTCTGTAAGCTCAGACTCTTATCTTATAACTTGCTGACTCAGCTATCTACACTACTAATTTATAAATTTAGATTCCAAGCAAGAAGCATGCCAGTGAAGAAAAAAAATCTTAAATTCTTGTCTTCTGTATCATCTATCCCACCAATTTTACAGAACACTTGCCTACTCCAAGTGAAAACTATTTATTGAGCATCAGCTATGTTTGAATTGGACCTAATGCTGAATTCTCAGAATGAACACCCTGTCTCAAGTCTGTTGATATTATTATCTTCTTCCAGTGATTCTAGGCAGAACTACATGTGGGCTCTCTTTCTCTCCCTTTACTGATGGGGTTAATGTCTGAGCTGATGTGAACAAGTGCTTTTCAGGGAAGGATTTGATATACAGCCTTCAAGTCGGCACCTAGTTTTTAGTCTTTCATGGACTGCTGCTGCTTCACACCCCAGAGTTTAGGCCACTGACCTCAAGTTTGCAAATTTTATATCCCATTACCACCCTGTGAGCTCTGTATCCCCCAGGGCCACATAGTTGATGTTTTAGCTGGAATCTGAGAAAGTGTCTGCACATTTCCTGAAGAGTTGGCTAGGAGTGATTTGGCAGTTCAGTCATAAAAACCCAGAGCTAGTGGCTGGGGTATATGTTATAATTACCTCACACTGTTTCCTATTTGAGCCTGGTTGTGGGTAGCTGGGTAGAGTGGTATTGCTTGTGGGATTATATTTGAAAGGACGAAGGAGTCATTTTCAGTGAACACTAATAACCATTGGCTGTGTTTTCAGGGAGGCTTGGAAGTGTGGATACAGACATGCCTGGGGTCAAATCCTGGCTCCACCACCTACTAGGAAGGAATCTCAGACAAGTGCCTTGACCTATCTGAGCCTCAGTTTCCTCACTTGTAAAATGAGATTATAATACTCACCTTTCTGAGTTGTCCCAAGATTTAATGAGATAATACATTTCAAGTTCCTAGTACAGGGCCTGATGCATTTACCTAAGTTAGATGATCATTAATATCTGGATACCACAGTCTCCACTTTCTCATCTTGGAGCTAATTACTTTCAGAAATATAGGAAGCACACTTGAACTTCAAACAATTTTAAATTATAATCTTAATGGAAACTTACTTTGTCTGTGGAGATCTGGTTATACATACCTAAAGGCGACGTATGGATAAGGTTTTTATTTTTTCAATTTCCCCTTCCCCCAAATTATTCCTTATTAATATTGCCCCCCCACTGCCCCACCAATGTGCTCAAAGAAGTTTGCATTTTTTTACTGGCAGATCTGGCAAACGGTCTTGTCTCCTTCCAGATGAACACTTTTTTTTCAAGAACCTTTGTGAAAGGAATTTAGATTTTAGGAAATGGAAGCACTGGCCTGAAAACCACTTTCTTTGGCAGTATTGCAAAGAGATGCCCTGAGAGTTGGGACTGTTTTGTGGTCACATGGTTGGCCATTTTGGAAATATACTTTAATTGCCTTATCAGAGTAAAGATTTGGTTATGATTGGGTAGACAAGATGACCACTGGTAATTCCAAGTCATACTACCTTTCAGCTTATGATCTCAGAGGTAAAGAGAGAAACTCTTTCCCAGCGTTCACACATCAGATCTCACTGAGAACTCTGGCACTGCTCCTGTCACGTGCCCACCACTGTGACCAAAGAAATTGGACACTTGGGCTGTCCAGGACTGAGGGATGTGGAATGGGTTCCTCTTAGGAAAGAGGAATTCAGGTAGCAAAAAAGAGGAAGGATGCTGAGTGGGAAACACAACACATCTGCCTCTGGACCAAGAAAGCTCCCTTTTCCACAGACCCAGTACTCCATCTCGCTCCGTCGTTGCTGTTCTCTCTAGGCGCCTTGTGGACAGGCCTTGCTTGTGTGATTTGGGGCCAGGCTGACTCAGATTAGCCGCCCCTGAGAAGAGCCATGGCCTTCACTTTCCAACTGAGCATTCCCTTCCTTTGGCTTCATGCCTTGTAGCAACGTAATGCTCAGTCAGTACAAAGGGATTCTTATTTGTTGTTTTTCTTCTGTGCCCTATTTCTTTTGAGAAATTGAAAATCTTTTTAGTTTTTTCATTTTCTTTTAATGATTCCCATTTTGATTTTAATGAGAGTTGGCTTTGAAGAGATCTTAAACTATTGAACATCTGGGAAAGTGGACCAAAACATACATTATCTTAATTTAGACAAAGCTTTGATAGAATTCCTATACCCTGCACCCTTATACACCAACCTCTGTTTAACTGATTGGCAATAAACTCTAAGAAGTTGCAGTTGCTTCATATTTATTCACAGCCTATAAAAATAAGACTGCTTTAAATAAGGAATAGTTTAAACAGATAATAGTTATTTTTCTGCTTGTCATTAAAAATGTTCAAATTACCTAATATCTCTCATTCCCTTGGGGTAAATCACACAACCACCAATACCATCGAAGTTTATAAAAAAGCAAAAATATAGATACAAACAAACAAACAAATACCAGGTACTTTCTCTACTCTGCCAACTTCCCAGGAAATAAATAAACCTCAAATAGCAAAACAAACTTTTCTTTTTAAACTTTTGAAAACCTTTTAAGAATTTTACAAGAATATGCACGCCAGGTTTTCCTACTTCTTCTTCTTTTCTTTTTTTGTCAGCAATTCCGACTTATTATATTGTTGAACATTTGGCAGAATTCTAGACAACATGTCTAATTTGACCTTGGATTGACCCAACTGCTCATATGCATTTGGGCCCCTCCTTGAAAATAAGTTGACACATTGTCACATATCGAAGAATCAGAAAACATAACAGGCTTCCTTGCTAAATTATTTCCTCCTTTTGTTTCCTATTTCCCATGACTATAAGAATTCTTGCATTTGTGAACATGTCAGCCCTTTTATGGACCGGATACAAATCAGTACCTTTCCCCTCAAACTCTTTTATTAACTGATAGATTTATGTTTGTCATAAAGAAAGATATGGTGTCCTTATGAAAATGAGTCATGTCAGAAAGTAGTTCAATGCCCAAGGGAACCCATTCCCTGGGCTGATATGCTTAATTATTTGCACAAAGGTGATTAATTCATTTGTTCTTGGATACCTTCTCTAATGAACATTAACCTTATTTGAGTAGCCGCATATGTGAGACTCACAGAAGCATTTTGGTTAGTTCTTGCCACTTGCTTAAGATGGTAAACATGGTGGGATTGGACTGTTATTATATCTAAATGGGGATCCCCATCCTGCTCAAGAATGTTGAGTTGCATAACAGATAGAAATGGTTGTTATATGAATGAAAAAAAAAGCAGAAGTGTGGTGTCATGATATGTAGGAGTGTATGGCTATAGGATGAACTAGGCCAGATGCTGCTGCAAAGTTGTTGTTTTCTAACTTTTTAATATGGAAAATTTCAAAGATATACAAAACTAGAGGGAGTACTACAATGAAGCTCCAACTTCAGCAGTTATCAATGAATGGTCAGTCTTATTTTATCTACTTCTCTTCCCTGCCACAGATTATTTTAAAGTAAATCCCTGAAAAATAATTTAATTAGCGAATATTTCATTATGCATCTGTAAATGGCAAGGACTCTTTAAGAAACAAACACAATGATAACTAATAAGAACCAGCTGTATAAAAAATAAATAAAATAAAATTCAAAAAAAAAAAGAAACAGGGCTTCCCTGGTGATGCAGTGGTTGAGAGTCCACCTGCCGATACGGGGGACACGGGTTCGTGCCCCGGTCTGGGAAGATCCCACATACCGCGGAGCGGCTGGGCCCGTGAGCCATGGCCGCTGACCCTGTGTGTCCGGAGCCTGTGCTCTGCAACGGGAGAGGCCACAACAGTGAGAGGCCCGCGTACCACAAAAAAAAAAAAAAAAAAGAAACACAATACTATCACATTTAAAATTAGCATTACTTTAAAAAATATCAAATACCTAGTGAGTATTTGATAATATTATTTTGATATTTTCTAATATATACATTTGATTAGTATCAAATTTCCCTGATTAGGTTATAAATTTTATTTTTTTTATAGTTCATTCAAATCAGGATCCAAATTAAGTCCATATTTTGTAATTGGTTGATAAATCTCTTAAATATTTTAAAATATATGGATTGTCCCTCTCATTTTTTTCCTTGTAATTTATTTATTGAAGAAATTGGTTCATGCTGTATATCACTTCTATGCGGAATGTAAAAATGCTGAACTTAGAAACAAAGAGTAGATTAGGGTGGTGGTTTCCAGGGGCTGGAGGGTGGGGGAAATGGGGAGAGATTGGTCAGAGGGTTACAAACTGCTAGTTATAAGATGAAAAGCTTTGAGCACCTAAGGTGCAGCATGTTGAGTATAGCTAGCAATATTGTATTAAATACTTGCAAGTTGCTAAAAGAGGAGATCTTAAATGTTCTCACCACACACACACACACACACACACACACACACACACACACGTAATTATGTAACCAAGTGCAGGTGTTAGCTAATGCTTTGGTGGTAATCATTTTGCAATATATAAATGTATCAAATTGTCATGTTGTATACTTTAAACTTATACAATATTATGTGTCAATTATATCTAATAAAGCTGGGGAAAAAATAAAAAGAAATTGGTTCATGACCTGTAGAGCAGTGTTACTTAAAATGCCAGTCCATTAGATGCTTGTTTTCAGTCTGTGATGAGATGAGAAGCATGTGCCAGAATATAAATGCAGTATGTCAGTAAGCACACTATTTAGCTGAGCTGATATTTTTTCATAGCAACACTTTCTAGATGAAGGAAGCAGTGAGATGACTTACATTCAAGCTTAAGCTCCTTATCTCATTATAGATCAGTAATATATAGTGTGTGGACCAGCACTGGCCAGTCCTTGGACCACACTTGGAGTACACAGCTGCAGGGTTCCTTACAGTCTGTTGATAACTGCATCCCAGTGGTGGTGGTGCTTATTGTGTTCCTCTGTTCCCTGTATTTTCTGTGACTTGCTAACTAGAGCTAGAAGCTTGATTCAACTCAGAATCAACTTTTTGGCAAGAAGACTTTATAAGTGGTGTTTGTACTTCCATTCGGAGGCATATCATGTCTGCTAGTCTCTCTTTTTGTGATGTTAGCAGCCATTGATGATCATTGTCAAGGTCCATTAATTTATTAGGGTAGCAGAATGGGAATATTTGAATTCTGTCATTTCTTATTGGTTTATTAGTACTGGAAAGTTTTACATCTAGTTTTAAACTTATGCTCAATGCCTCACAGCCAGCAATGTCTGCAATGCTGCCAGACATGCTTTTTCTGCACTTGTCTAAACTGACCCGTGACTTTGACAGTTGTGGAAGGATTATTCAGTATCTAATGCTAGGCATAGCAATTATGAGGTGTAACACTGTGGAAAATTTACACAGAAGGAGCCAGGCACTTGAGAGGGCAGACAAGGAAGGATATAATTCTGCAAGGCTTCATTCCTCTCCTGTCAGCCCATGATCTTTTGTGCGAGTCAAGGCGGAGACACTCAATGCATTGAGTAGGAGTTTCAGGCAAGGGGTTATAAAAAGTTGGTGAGATTTTGGACCATGAGTGGAACGAAGATGTTTGCAGATATTTTAACATTCAGAAGGGAATGTTTGTACCCTCTTTTCAGCATTGCTTTCTCAGGAACGCTCTTTTTATTTAAGAAATAGGAGCTTTTAACTATACTTATTGTGGTAATCATTTTATAATATATGTAAGTTAGATAATTATACTATATACTTTAAGCTTATGCAGTGCCGTATGTCAATTATATCTCAGTAAAACTGGAAAAAAACAATCAAAAAGAGATAGGAACTAATACTAATAAGCTTTAGTGATTCAAATGAAAGATTCTGAAAAACACTGGTATATCCAGATCCCCTTGGGAAAGGTATAAAGGGATTAGAGCTGCTCCAGTAGCTTCACTCTGAGTGTTTGTGGGGGATAGTGTGTGTGTGTGTGTGTGTGTGTGTGTGTGTGTACGCACACATGCACATGCTCGCACTAGCATAAAAGCTGCACTTCCTGTGTGTTTCATGTCAGTGAAAGATGTATGCCATTCTTTGGGGCCTGACATATTTCTGCTACCTGGTGTCAAACTCCCTGGGAAACTGATTTTAAAACAGAAGCTTTGTCTTTGGGAGCTGCTATAGAGAAGATCTAGAAACCTTTTAGGTATGTTAGGAGGTAGAATGGGGTGGATGTGCCAGCAGCAGCTCCTTCTCAGAGGTTGTCACTATGTGCAAGTGTTGGCTAGTATTTAGCACCCACTCTGCTTGATGATGAGACACCAATACTGTCACACCTTCTCCAGAGCCCAGAAGGTATTGAGAAGACACTGCTGGCATCACTCAGGCTGAGAGGGATATCTTTTAGATTGGATTTCAGGGAAGAGCTGTGCTGGTGTTTGGGATGAGAGTTGCCACTTTCTCCATATAATGGACAGCATGCCAGCAGCCTCTGAATTAAGTCATAGAGACGTGAATCTGGAGAGTTTTTTAGAACGTCATCTGGGTCACCCTGGCCTTGTGCAGCTTATTGTCTTCCTAAGCCAGGTCAGATAGTGCCTGCATGACCTGATGGTTTTGCTTGAAGCTACTTTTCAAAAGACAAGATGTACCTGTGTTCAAGTGTGTACACAGAACACATTCCAGTAGCAGCTGTGAGGAGGTGTTGAATTATCCACATTCTGAATCTCTACATTGCTCCCCATCTGTCACTCCCCCAAACACTGAACATGTTAAGAGCTGAGAGATATTTTTTACCAGAGGGAACAGGGCAGGATATTCACCATGTAGAAACTTTCAGAAACAGAAGTACCAGTCTGTAGGAGTGAATGTTCCTAAAAATGTATTCCTTTTACCATTGCTTTCCTTTTCCAATATACTTTGTGAGATCTGCTTAAAAATTTTGTTTTTGCAGACCTAAGAAAAGAAAACCAGAGCACAAAAAATTATGCACAAATGAGTTTATATAAAGGAACACATTCTCTTTGGGGTATTTATGGAAACATCTTTTCCAATCTCTAATCTAAAAATCTTTAGTACTAGCCTTGGAATGTTTTATTAATAAATTCTTTTGGTTTTTAATTAGTGATTTATGACATGTTTCCATTGTGTAGCCTTTGAATAATTACTTCACTTCCCTGACTTTCAGGTTCCTCATCTGAAAATTAGCACAGCAATGCGTATTCTTGATAGGATTTTGGGGAAGAGTCACACAATCATTTTGTAAATTATAAAGCGCTCTAAACATTGCTAATTATTATTTTTATTCTACATGGTGATTTCGTATGGACTAGATAAATTCCTGATTCAGTCAGATTCCCTCAAATTTAAATTAGACTGTTTTTATTAAAACTGTTCCAATATCCAAAAGTTTAGAAATAAATGCTTACAACCTT
Organism: Hyperoodon ampullatus; assembly: GCF_949752795.1. NCBI lineage: Eukaryota > Metazoa > Chordata > Mammalia > Artiodactyla > Ziphiidae > Hyperoodon > Hyperoodon ampullatus. The sequence continues at coordinate 88,840,161 of NC_136916.1, forward strand.
ACCTCAATTGCAAAGCTTAAAAAAACAACTTCATCAAGTTCTTAATTCCTAATATTGTGAATTGTTAATTTCTATGAAATAATCTCAACTACCGCATGCCATTAACTAGCTTCCTCTGCCTTTTTAGAAACTTAAACTCTATCAATGATTTATTTCCCTTTTTTTTTGTTCCTTAGCAACAATGTTGCCTCTGTTCTGATGATAAGGTTTCCTAGAGAAATGGTTTTAAAAGACCCATTGCCTGTTGACACTTGTGAAATAAGATTTTGAGATACAAGATCTCCAAAGCTTTTGAAGCTGTAAAATATTTCTAAATGATCCATCAGAAACATGGAAAAATTTTCCTGTCATACCCCATGAATTCCATTTATGTGTGTCTTTTGTTATGTATTTGAATTTTCATTTTAATTTTTTAAACTTAAAAACGTGGATGAAATGACATTGATTTCTTATTAGAAATTATCTTTTTCATCCCTTTATTTTATTATTTAATTTCTTATAAGCATATTTATCTTTTTGTTAAATGAAATCCTCACCACTCTGACAGAATTCTCTCTAACTTACGTTGTCTTAATTGGAAGTACATTTGAAATCCTAAACCTTCATTTACCATTTAAGATGCAGGTATTGTGTGAGGTGCTGGGCTTGTAAAGATAAATCTGAATTTTCTGTCTTTAAAGAGCTCACATTCTAAAAGAGAGAGTGGGTAATTACTCAGTTCCAGGGGATCTGAAACGCTCAAATAACTTGAATACAAGAGTGAAGCCACTAAATACAGTTCAAAACTGACCTGCTCCCTTGCTTCATTTGGAAGCCACTCTTTTTGGAAATGGCTCATTGAACCTTTTGGTCTGTGAACTAGTCCTGGGTCCTGATTTTATATCATAGTTGCTGGTGAGGTAGGATCTTCTGGTTTGTAAAATAATTCAGGTACTTTGAGGATTAGAATATCCAATTACTCCCCATTTTTTAAGTTCCTGATTTATGGACTTAGGGCTATCCCATATTGGCCCTAATGGGCTCCTGCTGGGGGTGGGGGATGGCACTGGGCCTGGGGCTGGGAAGGCTTCCATTCTGGCTGCCCTCTCAGGACTGTGTGGAGTGGCCTGAGTTGAAGGTGGTTGGTTCTCACAGCTCACCAGGCAGCTTGCTGTAGCTGCAGGGACCATGGGTTTGAGTGGCCAATTTTTCCTCTGGTTGCCTGCCGTGGAATGTGTTTTCCCATAAAAACAGCATTTTAAGTCTGTGGTCAGGTTCCCAGACCAGTCTACAATAGCCTATTTAGCTGATAATGTAGCTGAGAGGCTGCTATTTGGCTAGACTGGGGACCAAACCACCATCTATTAACATTGTTTCTATTGGAAAAGCCATTCCAAGTTCTAAATACCAATATAGAAGTGACATTTTGGAGCCCTACCTGTTTGTCAGTTGGGAGCTGCCAGTACTTGGAACTGGAGTGTTGAATCACCCTGCACTCCTGACTCCTGAAGGATGCCATTCTTTTGCCTAAGCCTGACCCCATTGGCCGGTTTTCCTGTCTTTTCCTGGGGCTGCCAGTACATTCAGAAGATATTATCTCCCTGGACAGAGCTCTTGGTCTGAGAACTTCTGGGAAGTGGTGAGAGTCATAGTTTCAATCCCCTGTTTCTTCTGTGGGTGGTAAAGAGGTGGAAAGGGACCAGTTGGAGCTTGGGAGCAGTGAATTCCATAGACACCATCCTGGGCCTGCCTGTTCTGGATCACCTGCTTACTTTACTTGTTTGTATTTCAATCATCTCTAGAATTTTGCCCACCCTTTACAAAAGTACAGTATAGCTTTGACTTGAGTAAATGGAGCAAATATCCCAGTCTAAGACAATACCATGCTAGTCTTGAACTCCTAGGTAAATCCAAGGGATTGCAGAGTTCTGGGAAGCAGTTCTTTAGAGGCATCACATGTTTATGTGATACCACTGGTTAAATCCTCGTAGAGGCTGGAGAGATGCAATTTTGAGACACACTTTTTTTTTTGTCTGTTTTGAGGAAATCCCTCCTCATCCTTATAGACTCAAATAGTAAAGTTTCAACTTCATAAACAAATACACCTCTCCCCATGTTTAGATGGGAGTCCCTTTTGTACACCCAACTAGGGGTGTGATGCCAGCGGGCCAGACAAAGATCCCTTGCTTTAGAGAGAAGTAGGTCTAGTGCAGGTTTACTACGACAGCGAGTTAGTCAAACCATTGCCTTTAGAAGCTTACGAGGCTGCACAGGTGATTTAGTAGTCTGTGCAGACTTTTGTGTTCTCAGTATGGTGCAATCCACAGTACCAGAGGCGGAAAGTGCCCCATGTATCAGTGGGATTAGGACTTGCTGCACACATCCATGCACTTCTGGTCTTCATGGTTCAATCTCTAGTTTCCTGTTCCAGGGCACCCTGTGGCTTTAAATTCTTCCTTTTTTATTTCAAAGAAAAGCACACATATGCACATGTTCCAGTCACCTATAAAAGATTCCAACAGGATTTAAGTTGGCCGCCACTCCAAAATGACCTTCCGAATTTGGGGAACTGCCTTGGCAGCTCTCTGTTTCCTTAGCTAAGAAGGGCTGAGGGTGTGTGTGTGTGTGTGTGTGTGTGTGTGTGTGTGTGTGTGTATGCGTGTGTCCTCGATATGGTGACCTAAATTCTTTGGCTCTTAAGTTCTTGAGCTGTTGCTTCTGATCAACACAAAATTCCCACAAAAACACAACTTAGGGTATACAGCAAATGAAACTGTGGGGGCCACACCCTCTGTGCTGTCCGGTGCTGAGTTACCCTGATCACTGTGGGAAAAGCCTCCGTTCAAGCAGCACATCTGGAGGAGCCTCTCAAGGCTGCCTGGTGAGCTTTGTGATGGTTGTCTTTTGGAATTGGCCACACATCACATTCTGGCTCCATCGATGACTTTGATCAGTCACAACAACCTGCCCTAAGAAAATACACTTAAAACTTTTGTTGAGTTGAGTTGCCTTCGGGATTTTTGATTTTCTTTTGCTAAATAAATAAGTAGAGTCGGATATTTATATATGAGTGTTTTCTCTACATTGGTTTTGTATTTTCTCGAAGGAAATATATTGATCCCTGAGTTATAAACATTGATAACTTCACTGATTAAAATAAATTAATGATCAGAATATCAGCAAAATAATCAAGACATGAAACCATTATGCATTACTGTTGAACTGTCTATAACCTTTCAAATAAGCATGAAATATTCTTCCCTTAAATAGGTTCGTTTATAACAAATAGTTCTCACTATTAGTTCTCCATGTTGGTGGCATTTACAGATGGCCTATTTATGACACCAAAGTTCATCTTTGTTAATTGTGCTTTGTACTTACTAAGGCATTTAGTCAGTGTTATCTTGTGTGCTTCTAAATGGACTCCAAGATATTCTAGGCATAACAAGCATGGTTTCTCTGCTTGGAAAACTATTAGACTGGGATCAGAGGGGCTGGGGGCAGGTTTCACAGATGAGACTCTAGACATAAAATTATTTAAAGTATATAATTGTCATGTAGCATGTGTAGGTTTATGAGAAGTGTGTCTGGATTGTGTTGGTAGGTTGAAACATGGTGGGATTAATCAGGGAGGAGGGATTAACACTCTGTGGGGGGAGGGGGGATGGAATTATACATTAAAAGGGAAAGATAGAAGAGCTAGTATAAAGATGGAAGAAGAGTTTAGATTTAGTGTGCGTGTGTTGGAGGAGGGGGCTTGTGCCTGACAGACCACTGAGTCGGTGAAGAGAAGGAGCAGGGCTGGAGGGTGGAAGTTGATGGTGATGAGAGTGGGCAGGTAAGACAGGCCTCCCTGGTGGGGATCTGAAGCTAACAGTGAGATGTTTAACATTTTACAGAGAGTAAAGATCCATCTCTGGGTCAGAGGAGAGCAGAATTAAGCATGGTGAACATGAAAACATGCTTAGCTCCATTGTCCTAACGGAGTAGAGAGGAACTAGGAAGCCAGGAAAAACAGAATGTAGTATTAGTCCACCAGTGAAACACCAGGATTTGGACAAGGGATTTACTTATGGAGTTAGAGAATTTAAGAGTAGTTTTAGCAGTGGGATGAAATAAAACTAGTGGCCCCTCTTAGCAACTGGGAAACATCAAGCTATAATTCAGAGAGTCTCCTTCCATGCTTACCCTGGATGATGAGGCTAAACACCCTTGTTCTGGGCTCCGTAAGCTCCCCAGGCAGACCTTGATGTCAGTGTTTTACCTGTCATGTTGACAGGCTTTGCATACGGGTCCATCTTCTTTCGAGAGCAAAGACTATGTCTTAGTCAATTTGGGGGGAATGTAACAGTTTATTTATAATTGCATGGTAAAAATATTATTGTTATTTTACTTTTTAATAAACTTTTAATTTTAGAACAGTTTTAGATTTACAGAAAAATCACGAGGATAATACAGAGAGTTCCCATATATCCTGGATACAGATTCCTCTGCTGTTAGCCTCTTATACTAGTTTGATACATTTATTACAGTTAATGAACCAATATTGATATATTTTTGTTAACTAAAGTCCATTCTTTATTCAGCTTAACTGATTTTTTAACTGAATGTCCTTTTTTATGTTCAGAATCCCATCCAGGATACCACATTATATTTAGTTATCATATCTTCTTAGGCTATGACAGTTTCTCAGACTTACCCTATCTGTGATGACCTTGACAGTTTTGAGGACTGTTGGTCAGGAATTTTGTAGATTATCCCTTAATTGGGATTCTTTTGGAAGGAAGTCACTATGCACAGCTCACACTTAAGGCGTAGGGAGTTATGCATCACCTTCTTGAAGGCAGAGTATCTACATAAATTATTTGGAATTTGTCAGCACAAGAGATTTCTCTCTTTTCTACCATTTATTTATTTATTCAATTATTTATTTATCAGTCTGGACTCATGGACATTTATTTTATACTTTAGATTATAATCCAATACTACTTTTGTTATTTTGTTACTTAAATGGTTCTAGCTTTGGCCACTGGGAGCTCTTGATTTGGCTCCTGTATCCCTGACATGTCCCCATCATTGTGGGTATTTGTTTCTTTGTTTGGCACTTTCTTATTTTCTTTACTTTCTGTCGCCACAAGATGCTCCACACTCACCTTGTACATTTCTTGCCCAGTCCTGGAGTCAGCCATGTTTCCCAGGAGCCCTGGTTCCTTTTATTGGAGAATGATATTAGAAACCAAGTGTTAGGTCTGGGTGTTAGGTATACTTGTCTTAGTCACTTTTATTTATCTAACACACTGCCTAACACATAATAGATTCTCACTAAATATTGTTGAGCGGCTTTGTGTTGTTGGACAAGATGATTATTCATGTGCCCTGTTGTGTGCTCAGCAGTGAACTTACTGACTACACAGGAAGATAAGTTATGTGATCTTGGATGCCTTGAGTTTGAGGTAGTAACAGAACATTTGATTCTAGATGTCCTGATAGTAGGAACTGAAGAGAGAAAGAGAGGGGGAGGAAGAAAGGGAAGGAAGGAGGGAAGAGAAGAGGAGGGAGGGAGGGAAGGAAGTCTTGAGAAACAGACAGACATTGACTTTGGAGGAAGGGATAATGGAGTCACCAATCTACCAGAGATGGGAGAGAGCAAGAAGGGGATAAAGCTCCTGCAAACCAGAATACGAATGGTTCTTCTTCTTGTTCCTTTTGAGATCATTTTAATTAAGAAAAACTGCATGAGGTAGGTTAGAGAGGTTGGCTGGCTGGCTTGAGTCTTTAAAGGAGAAAACCAGGATTGTCTGTGTTCCAGCCAGTGTTGACTCAGACAATCCAGAAATGAGTCCCTGGGTCTGGAGAGCCCCGGCTGAAGCTTGAGGAGGACATGGAAGCTGTCTTCACTACCGGGGTTTGAAGTTTCCTTACTCGACTTGTTGTGACTGGCAGATGGGCTGGAACAGTCACATGTGATATTCAGATCACTGCTGGGAGATGTGACCTCTGCCTTTGGCTGTGAAGAGGGCCAGAATACAGGAGATAAAATAAGGGGGTAGTGTTTGCAAAGTTTATTGAAGCAGTGGATCCCTTTATCAGATAGCACTCATGGTTTTTCTTTTTACCTGATAAAATTTGTCAAAGAACTAATAACGATGTGTGGTTCACAATATATGTAGCTCATTTGTGTTTTATAGTTTTTTCATTATGTATCTCATTTTTGACCGTGAAATTTATGATTATTTTTAAACTCTGGAACAGTGGGATATTAGGATGTTTACCTTGAGACATGTTACATGGGTATTTGGGCACCCATCATTATGTGGGAGGCATATGTTTTCTGATACCCCTCCACGCTTATACTCAAGAGGGCTAAATCATAACTTTTCTGCCTAAAGGTCAAAAAAGCAGGCAAGGGCTTCCCTGGTGGCGCAGTGGTTGAGAGTCCGCCTGCCGATGCAGGGGACACGGGTTCGTGCCCGGGTCTGGGAAGATCCCACATGCCGCGGAGCGGCTGGGCCCGTGAGCCGTGGCTGCTGAGCCTGCGCGTCCAGAGCCTGTGCTCCGCAACGGGAGAGGTCACAACAGTGAGAGGCCCGCGTACCGCAAAAAAAAAAAAAAAAGAAAAAAGCAGGCAACTCACAGAGCAGGGTCCACCTCATTAACCTTCACCTAATTCTTATTATTCTCCTTGCCCAAGGTTTTATCGCTTCACAAGCTGAGAAATTCATGCATATGAAATAAGAGCCCCTTGAATTTGTCTTTATTACCCCGGTCGTGTCTGAAAAGGAGTTTGCACTTGGGATAGGAAGCAGAAAGGCTCTCTTGCTGAAAGACAGGCCAGACTCGCAGAAGTGGGTTGGCTAAGGAATGTGGACACACTGCAGACATCTTGCACTGAGGCTAATTCTTGCAATGATGTGGTCATACGTGGTAGAGCCCAGCTGTTTGCTCCATTGAGAGGGGCTTTAGCTAGCCCACACAATCTCTGAGTACTGTGTCTGAACTGGATCCAAATATCCAGCCTGCTGAGGCTCACCCAGCCCCCAGAGTGATTGGAGTTGGCTTATTGCAGAGCACAGCATTCGAAGCAACTGGTAAGAAAAGTTACAGACAAAGACTTAGTAATTGAGAAAAATGTAATGTATAGCAGTAAAGTGGAATCTAAACATATTTTCCCCCTCCCCCATAAACTATTAAGATACAGATAAAAACTGTTTATGCTTAATCTTTGGTCAGTTGATGGACATTTTGTGATTTTTGTTATCCATGCCACCAGGAATGCTACTGGGTGAATATCATCTTCTCCCCTAAATAAATCTTTGCCTTAACATAGGGATTAAGACAGTGTACTCCAGAATAAGACTTCCTGAGTTCAAACTCCATTCTCTACTTCCAAGCTATGAGACCTTGGCTAGTTTGTTAAACCTTACTGTTAAAAAGGTAATAATAAGGTTTAGCTCAAAGAGTTTCTATGAAGATGAAATAACGTATCTTTAGCACTTAGTATATCTTTTCCCTTTGAATTTTACCTTTAACTTGAAGAATGCCACTGCCACTTGCATGGAACTTTATCTCTGACTTTTTTTTTTGGTGGTGGGTTGGTAGGTATGGCTGATGAGTGAAAAGGAAGAAGAAGAGATATGATTGCTACACTTTGATTTACACAAAAAAGTAACTCCATTAATAATTTGTCTTCTTTGTTAATGATTTTCATGCTGAAACCTTAGAGTAAAATCTTTTAGAATGGAAATCATCCAACTCGTCTACTTTAGACTTTACATATCTTAGACTTTCCAACTTAAATAAGATATTCATTTATTTCTCGAATTAAAGTTGTTTTTTTCTGTGTGTAAGTAGAACAAATGCCACCCAGCTTGTTTGAACATGTTCTGTTAGTTTGCAGTTCTCAAAACCAAAGTCAGCAGAGGAGAAATCTTACATCTTTCTAATACTTTGCATTAAGCAACAAGACGTAGTAGTATTTAGTGTTGTTGAAGAATGAATGGTAACGAGATTAAAGCAATTGTCATTTAACGATGTTGGTTGAAATTAAATAATATATTAGGCTTTCCCTGATGGCGCAGTGGTTAAGAATCCACCTGCCAATGCAGGGGACACGGGTTCGAGCCCTGGTCCAGGAAGATCCCACATGCCTCAGAGCAACTAAGCCCTTGCGCCACAACTACTGAGCCTGCACTCTAGAGCCCACGACCCACAACTACGGAAGCCCGTGTGCCAGAAGCCCGTGCTCCGCAACAGGAGAAGCCACCTCAATGAGAACCCTGTGCACTGCAGTGAAGAGCAGCCCCCGCTCACTGCAACTGGAGAAAACCCTCACACAGCAACGAAGACTCAATGCAGCCAAAAATAAGACTAATTAATTAAAAAATATATATATATTATTTATTAAAAAGGGCAAAGTTATTAAACTCAAAAAAGTCAGAGCATGCAAACAAAATAAATCATAATTCAACATTATATAGAATTTTAAGAAATGCAGTGAAATGAAAATGTGATAACTAATGAAAGGGAGCTGTGAATGCCTCATTCTAATGAAGCGGAAAGCACCTGTTTATGAGATAAGAAGTTCATACTTTTAAAGTAAAATTGTTGCTTTAAATAAAAGATGATGATTCATTCAATGAATGAATCCAGAATCTACTGTGTATCAGGAGACAAGAGATATAAAAATAAAATGCCTGCTCCCAAAGCACTAAAAATCTGCAGGAAAGTTAACTAAAAATTACAGTGTACTATGAAAAGTGATGATAGAGGGTGTTTTAGAAACTCAGAAGAGGAGCTCCCAAAGGTGAAGGTAAGATTGGAAAACCTTCCTAGAAAAGAAGGTGCAAGGATTAGGAACCAAGATGGCAGAGTAGAAGGACGTGCTCTCACTCTCTCTTGCGAGAATACCAGAATCACAACTAGCTGCTGGACAGTCATCGACAGGAAGACACTGGAAGTCACCTGGAAAGACACCCCACATCCAAAGACAAAGGAGAAGCCACAGTGAGACGGTAGGAGGGGTGCAATCACAGTAAAAGCAAATCCCATAACTGCTGGGTGGGTGACTCACAGACTGGAGAACACTTATACCACAGAAGTCTACCCACTGGAGTGAAGGTTCTGAGCCCCACATCAGGTTCCCAACCTGGGGGTCTGGCAATGGGAGGAGGAAATCCTAGAGAATCAGACTTTGAAGACTAGTGGGATTTGATTGCAGGACTTCGACAGGACTGGAGGAAACAGAGACTCCAATCTTGGAGGGCACACACAAAGTAGTGTGCGCTTCGGGACCCGGGGGAAGGAGCAGTGACCCCAGGGGAGACTGAACCAGACCTACACGCTAGTGTTGGAGGGTCTCCTGCAGAGGCAGGTGGTGGCTGTGGCTCACCATGGGGACAGGAACACTGGCGGCAGAAGTTCTGGGAAGTACTCCTTGGCGTGAGCCCTCCCAGAGTCCACCATTAGCCCCACCAAAGAGCCCAGGTAGGGTCCAGTGTTGGGTTGCCTCAGGCCAAACAACCAACAGGGAGGGACCCAGCCCCACCCATCAGCAGTCAAGCAGATTAAAGTTTTACTGAGCTCTGCCCACCAGAGCAAGAGCCAGCTCTACCCAGCACCAGTCCCTCCCATCAGGAAACTTGCACAAGCCTCTTAGATAGCCTCATCCACCAGAGGGCAGAAAACAGAAGCAAGAAAAACTACAGTCCTGCAACCTGTGGAACAAAAAACACTTTCACAGAAAGATAGACAAGATGAAAAGGCAGAGGGCTATGTACCAGATGAAGGAACGAGATAAAACCCCAGAAAAACAACTAAATGAAGTGCAGATAGGCAACCTTCCAGAAAAAGAATTCAGAATAATGATAGTGAAGATGATCTAGGACCTCGGAAAAGAATGGAGGCAAAGATCGAGAAGAAGTAAGAAATGTTTAACAAAGACCTAGAAGAATTAAAGAACAAACAAACAGAGATGAACAATACAATAACTGAAGTGAAGACTATGCTAGAAGGAATAAATAGCAGAATAACTGAGGCAGAAGAAGGGATAAGTGACCTGGAAGACAGAATGGTGGAATTCACTGCTGTGGAACAGACTAAAGAAAAAGGAATGAAAAGAAATGAAGACAGCCTAAGAGACCTCTGGGACAACATTAAATGCAACAACATTCGCATTATAGGCGTCTCAGAAGGAGAAGAGAGAGAAGGACCCGAGAAAATATTTGAAGAGATTATAGTCGAAAACTTCCCTAACATGGGAAAGGAAATAGCCACTCAAGTCCAGGAAATGCAGAGAGTCCCATACAGGATAAAACCAAAGAGAAACACGCCGAGACACATAGTAATCAAACTGGCAAAAATTAAAGACACAGAAAAATTATTGAAAGCAACAAGGGAAAAGCAACAAATAACATACAAGGGAACTCCCATAAGGTCAACAGCTGATTTCTCAGCAGAAACTACAAGCCAGAAGGGAGTGGCATGATATACTTAAAGTGATGAAAGGGAAGAACCTACAACCAAGATTACTCTACCTGGCAAGGATCTCATTCAGATTCGATGGAGAAATCAAAAGCTTTACAGACAAGCAAAAGCTAAGAGAATTCAGCACCACCAAATCAGCTCTACAACAAATGCTAAAGGAACTTCTCTAAGTGGGAAACACAAGAGAAGATAAGGACCTACAAAACCAAACCCAAAACAATTTTAAAAATGGTCATTGGAACATACATATCGATAATTACCTTAAACATGAATGGATTAAAATGCTCAAACCAAAAGACACAGGCTTGCAGAATGGATACAAACACAAGACCCATCTATATGCTGTCTACAAGAGACCCACTTCAGACCTAGGGACACATACAGACTGAAAATGAGGGAATGGAAAAAGATATTCCATGCAAATGGAAATCAAAGGAAAGCTGGAGTAGCAATACTCATATCAGATAAAATAGACTTTAAAGTAAAGAATGTTACAAGACACAAGGAAGGACACTACATAATGATCAAGGGATCAATCCAAGAAAAAGATATGACAATTATATATGTACCCAACATAGGAGCACCTCAATACATAAGGCAACTGCTAACAGCTATAAAAGAGGAAATCGACAGTAACACAATAATAGTGGGGGACTTTAACACCTCACTTACACCAATGGACAGATCATCCAAAATGAAAATAAATAAGAAAACACAAGCTTTAAATGACACAATAGACCAGATAGATTTAATTGATATTTATAGTACATTCCATCCAAAAACAGCAGATTGCACTTCTCAAGTGTGCATGGAACATTCTCCAGGATAGATCATATCTTGGGTCACAACTCAAGCCACAGTAAATTTAAGAAAATTGAAATCATATCAAGAATCTTTTCTGACCACAACGCTATGAGATTAGAAATGAATTACAGGGGAAAAAACCATAAAAAACGCAAACACATGGAGGCTAAACAATACATTAATAAATAACCAAGAGATCACTGAAGAAATCAAAGAGGAAATCAAAAGATACCTAGAGACAAATGACAATGAAAACACGACGATCCAAAACCTATGGGATGCAGCAAAAGCAGTTCTAAGAGGGAAGTTTATAGCTATACAAGCCTACCTCAAGAAACAAGAAAAATCTCAAAGAATCTAACCTTACAGCTAAAGGAATTAGAGAAAGAAGAACAAACAAAACCCAAAGTTAGCAGAAGGAAAGAAATCATAAAGATCAGATCAGAAATAAATGAAATAGAAACAAAGAAAACAATAGCAAAGATCAATAAAACTAAAAGCTGGTTCTTTGAGAAGATAAACAAAATTGATAAACCATTAGCCAGACTCATCAACAAAAAGAGGGAGAGGACTGAAATCAATAAAATTAGAAGTGAAAAAGGAGAAGTTACAACAGACACTGCAGAATACAAAGCATCCTAAGAGACTACTACAAGCAACTCTATGCCAATAAAATGGACAACCTGGAAGAAATGGACAGATTCTTAGAAAGGTATAAACTTCCAAGACTGAACCAGGAAGAAATAGAAAATATGAACAGACCAATCACAAGTAATGAAATTGAAACTGTGATTAAAAATCTTCCAGCAAACAAAATTCCAGGACCAGATGGCTTCACAGGTGAATTCTATCAAACATTTAGAGAACAGCTAACACCCATCCTTCTCAAACTCTTCCAAAAAATTGCAGAGGAAGGAACACTCCCAAACTCATTCTATGAGGCCACAATCACCCTGATACCAAAACTAGACAAAGATACTACAAAAAAAGAAAATTACAGACCAATAATCACTGATGAATATAGATGCAAAAATCCTCAACAAAATATTAGCAAACAGAATCCAACAACACATTAAAAGGATCATACACCATGATCAAGTGGGATTTTATCCCAGGGATGCAAGGATTCTTTAATATACGTTAATCAACCAATGTGATTAACCATATTAACAAATTGAAGAATAAAAACCATATGATCATCTCAATAGATGCAGAAAAAGCTTTTGACAAAATTCAACACCCATTTATGATAAAAACTCTCCAGAAAGTGGGCATAGAGGGAACCTACCTCAACATAATAAAGGCCATATGTGACAAACCCACAGCAAACATCATTCTCAATGGTGAAAAACTGAAAGCATTTCCTCTAAGATCAGGAATGAGACAAAGATGTCCACTCTCACCACTATTATTCAACACAGTTTTGGAAGTCCTAGCCACGGCAAGCAGAGAAGAAAAAGAAATAAAGGGAATACAAATTGGAAAAGAAGAAGTAAAACTGTCACTGTTTGCAGATGACATGATACTATACATAGAGAATCCTAAAGATGCCACCAGAAAACTACTAGAGCTAATCAATGAATTTGGTAAAGTTGCAGGATATAAAATTAATGCACAGAAATCTCTTGCATTCCTATACACTAATGATGAAAAATCTGAAAGAGGAATTAAGGAAACACTCCCACTTACCATTGCAACAAAAAGAATAAAATACCTAGGAATAAACCTACCTAGGGAGACAAAAGACCTTTATGCAGAAAACTATAAGACACTGATGAAAGAAATTAAAGATGATACCAACAGATGGAGAGATATACCATGTTCTTGGATTGGAGGAATCAAGATTGTGAAAATGACTGTACTACCCAAAGCAATCTACAGATTCAATGTAATCCCTATCAAATTACCAATGGCATTTTTTATGGAACTAAAACAAAAAATCTTAAAATTTGTATGGAGACACAAAGACGCCGAATAGCCAAAGCAGTCTTGAGGGAAAAAAACGGAGCTGGAGGAATCAGACTCCCTGACTTCAGACTATACTACAAAGCTACAGTAATCAACACAATATGGTACTGGCACAAAAACAGAAATATAGATCAATGGAACAAGATAGAAAGCCCAGAGATAAACCCACGGACCTATAGTCAACTGATCTACGACAGAGGAGGCAAGGATATACAATGGAGAAAAGACATTCTCTTCAATAAGTGGTGCTGGGAACACTGGACAGCTACATGTAAAAGAATGAAATTAGAACACTCCCTAACACCGTACACAAAAATAAGCTCAAGATGGATTCGAGACCTAAATGTAAGACCGGACACTATAAAACTCTTAGAGGAAAACATAGGAAGAGCGCTCTTTGACATAAATCACAACAAGATCCTTTTTCATCCACCTCCTAGAGTAATGGAAATAAAAACAAAAATAAACAAATGGGACCTAATGAAACTTCAAAGCTCTTGCACAGCAAAGGAAACCATACACAAGATGAAAAGACAACACTCAGAATGGGAGAAAATATTTGCAAATGAATCAACGGACAAAGGATTAATCTCCAAAATATAAAAACAGCTCGTGCAGCTCAATATTAAAAGAACAAACAACCCAGTCCAAAACTGGGCAGAAGACCTAAATGGACATTTCAACAAAGAAGACATACAGATGACCAAGAAGCACATGAAAAGCTGCTCAACATCACTAATTATTAGAGAAATGCGAATCAAAACTACAATGAGGTATCACCTCACACCAGTCAGAATGGGCATCATCAGAAAATCTACAAACAGCAAATGTTGGAGAGGGCGTGGAGAAAAGGGAGCCCTCTTGCACTGTTGGTGGGAATGTAAATTGATACAGCCACTATGGAGAACAGTATGGAGGTTCCTTTTAAAACTAAAAATAGAATTAGCATATGACCTAGCAATCCCACTACTCGGCATATACCCAGAGAAAACCATAATTCAAAAAGACACGTGCACCCGAATGTTCATTGCAGTACTATTTACAATAGCTAGGACACGGAAGCAACCTAAATGCGCATCGACAGACAAATGGATAAAGAAGATGTGGTACATGATATACAATGGAATATTACTCAGCCATAAAAAGGAATGAAATTTGGTCATTTGTAGAGACGTGGGTGGATCTAGAGACTGTCATACAGAGTGAAGTTAAGTCAGAAAGAGGAAAACGAATATCGTATATTAACACATACATGTGGAACCTAGAAAAATGGTACAGATGAACCAGTTTGCAGGGCAGAACTTGAGACACAGATGTAGAGAACAAACGTATGGACACCAAGGGGGGAAAACCGCGGTGGGGTGGGGATGGTGGTTTGCTGCATTGGGCGATTGGGATTGACATGTATACACTGATGTGTATAAAATTGAGGACTAATAAGTATCTCCCGTATCAAAAAAAAGGGAAAATACAATTTAAGAAAAAAAAGGATGATTATCAAAGTATAACTGCATGTATTTAAGAAATTAACAGTTATAGATGGTCATTAATTGAGAAAGCAAAAGAACTCTCTACTTCCCCATATCCTCATCTCTTAAGGCAAACAGTTTTAACCATTTCTGTTTTTAGTTCTTCTCACATTTATCCCCGTGACACCGTGTTCTGTGTTTGTGCTTCTATGTCTAGATTTCAATAGTACCTATTGGCTTCTTGCCATGAAAGATGGGGACATAGCTCACTTAGATCTATACCTTTTACTCTCTCTTCTCCTTCCCATTTTTAAAATAATTATAGAATGACTTTTAGCCATTCTATAATTATTTGGTATTTATAAACATTTGGTATTTATAATCATTTGGTACTTATAAACATTATATATCTAAACCTCTATTTCTTGGATCAATTGCTTTAT
Organism: Hyperoodon ampullatus; assembly: GCF_949752795.1. NCBI lineage: Eukaryota > Metazoa > Chordata > Mammalia > Artiodactyla > Ziphiidae > Hyperoodon > Hyperoodon ampullatus. Next base: position 88,855,306 of record NC_136916.1, read on the forward strand.
TTCTCTCCACACCTTTCTTTCCAACTCGTTTCTTGATTTATGATACATAAAGGTTTAAAACATTTACATTTTGTTTTGTAATCATTGTAAATTGTAACATCTTTCATGTTTTGTCTGTAGGTTGATTCTAAAGGTTCAGGAAACAATAAAGAATGTCTATATTATTGTGATTTTTCACGTACCTTGGAAAATCTTTTGAATATCTTGCTTTGCAGGACTGATAGGACTGATCCTGGACTCTTTTTTTCTTAGCTTTTTTACCCTGTTATATGTGTTGTTACTCCATAAATACACTCCTTGTCAGACAATATGTCCTGATTTTTGTCTGAAAAACATAGTTACTCCAACAGCAGACACCCTACAAAGGCTTAGGGATCCTCTGAAGTTATTCCAGGGTTTGATTTGGGGTTGGACTGAATCCAGTGGAGTTGTTGTAATGGGCTGTTGGTGGGGAAGGTTTGAGGTGGTTGACTTTGGCCTGGATTGTCATTTTAGATTGAGGGAACTTTTATGAAGCTTGGGTGTCCTCCTGCCCCAGCCTTCTACCCTATCTTTTCCTCTCACTCCCCTTTCTAAGACTCTGAGTTGCCCTAGGAAGTTCTGGGCACTCTGAACTGAAGCTTGGGGCACTACTTTGTCACAGGAGGGAAAAAGAATTGAGAGCCTTTGGCTTAGAATTCCTAATAAAGTCTTTCTTTCTTCCTTAATCTCTTATGGTTCCTTTGGCTGAGTAGCTAATTTAGGTCAGAAGGTGATTCCACCATGCTGCTGCTGTGTGTTTTCATTGTCCTTTTCATATGTTAGCTTTTCATGTTCATTATTTCATCTGATACACACACACACACACACACACACACACACACAATATGGACAAGGCAGGCATTTCATTATCCCAGTTGTAGAGAGATAAAATAAGGCTCAGAGAGGTCCTAACGTCATGCACATATTAAGCCTCTATCCAATCATTTTCTGTCTAGCCTTGGAGAAGCCTTGGGCTGTTGGGTATGGATTTGGGGCCCTCTCCCTGGCTCCTCCATCCTTCTTCCTATTTCTTTTTCTGACCTCAGCATCAGTTGGTCTGAAGTGTGCATTTTTCCATGCAGAGTATTCCAGGTTTTCTGGGGCTGTTAAGGGAGTACAGGACAGGGCAAAGACTTTACCTCACTTCCCAATCCTGCATTTGGTTAAAGTAGTGAGTTCAGAGGAAATGCAAGAGGGTTCTGTGCATATACAGGTATGCATTTTAGCTCTGCAGTTGTTCTTAAAGGCTTATACTTATGGGACTATAGTATTTATACCAGCAAGCCTTGGAATAGCTCCTAGTTTGTGAAATGGATTGCAAAACCTTTGACCTGCCTTATTAGCACCTGAACTCGAGGAACTGGCATCAAGGTTTAGGCCCTCAGACGTGGCAAAATGAAATGAATGAATGGTTTCTTTTGGGTCTCTGTGTGTTATACCCTCTGTCTTAGTTTCCAGTGTAAAATTCGTTAGATCTTTACCCAGTTGCTCCCTTAAATTGTTAAATAGGATCATTTGGATCCTGAATGTATCCTGAATGGAGGCTTTGCTCCAAGACATGTGATGAACTGTAAACAAGGAAGCCAGAGTGACATTGGCTTTATTTCCCTGTAACTGCTGGTATCAACTATGTTTCCAGATTTTGGCTAAAGAAATATTTACATGTTTTGGCTTCTTTTTTTTTTTCTGACTAATGTCAGAGTGTGCATTCCTGTATTCTGGTGAAAGGAAGAATGTGGTCACATTTTACAGGTTAGCTGGGCCATAGGAAAAAATATACACAACTTCAATGAGTAGAAATATAAAACCTTACATTCAGTAGATTTTATGATGACTTTTCTTAACTAGATTGGTAAATTTATTGTTTAAACTAGTCTCATATGGCTCCATAAATTTTTATATCTGTGCATTGTGATAGAAAGCACTGCATTTTGTTCCTGTGGTTTTTATTTTCCTGATATGCTGTATGCATAGGTGATATTAAGCATATCCGTATTGGTATCATTGTGTTAAAAAGTCCCAAACTACTAAGCCAGCATTGAGTCCCATGAGTTTACTTTTCTTGTCTGCAAAGATTCATACTGTTCTAATAACTCAGGAATTTTTTCCTTTTATTTGGTCATATATTCTCTCTTTTTTTTTAAAGTATGAAATTCTCGTGAGTGAATTTTTTTTTGTTTTTGTTTCAGACCTAATGTCTGTGGATCACGTTATAATGCTTACTGTTGCCCTGGATGGAAGACCTTACCTGGTGGAAATCAGTGTATTGTCCGTAAGTAAATAGTCTGTCATTTTTCATGTTCTTGTTTTGTTGTTTTGGTTGCATGGTGATTCTTAGTATTCGGTCTTTTGTAACTGCATACCATTAATATGTTTATAGCAGAGCCTTCCAGCTCTAAGATTTTCCTACTTTCTCTGAATCCAGCTTGGGAAATATATTAACTTGGTCAAACCACTGTTATACTTTAATTCAATGACTTCCTTTAGAATGTTTCTGAGATAGAGGGAATAGAGCCACAGGGATACTTTGATCAAGGTTTCATGTCATGGCATACCTTGTGCCTGGCTGCATAGACTATGTGATCACTTTGATGGGGTTTTGAAAAACAGTTTATCATTGCTCCTTTCCTTACTGTAATTTCTAACTGTGTTGGCCACCCACAAGCCCACCCAAACCTTGTCTGTTGAATTTCGGTGATCGAGGCTAAAAGCAGATCTAACTCTTAGACAAAGGGGAGAGGAAGCAGATAGAGCATCATATGAGGATGAGTGAAAAGACTAGGGGAAGAACTCAGATGGTACCAGAGATTCCTCTACCGACTCTGTTTCTATGGCAAAGCCCCAGATTCTCATCATACCCCACACATGCTGAGCGACAAATCACATGCAAGACAAGGTGCTATTTAATGGCGATACTAAGTCAAGTTAGTTATGGCATCTGTCCTCCGTGAACTTTTACAGTCACCGTACCTGTGAAATGATTTTTGTTTTCAGAAAACTCCATTTGTATAATGGGAAATTTAGAGCTGAAAGGACACTAAGGAATTACTTCACCCCCCTTCTTATTTGGCCAAGAGTGGTCTGTGGAGAAGAAGAGATTATCTCAACCAGCATTCTCTTGGTGGCATGAAAAAGTTAATCCCTTTTCCAATTCTTGATTTTAACTAAAAGCAATTTATTCATTTGGCACATTGTGGTTTACTTCAAGATCAAAACTGACTCACTCCGCCTGCCGATGCAGGGGACACGGGTTCCTGCCCTGGTCCGGGAAGATCCCACATGCCGCGGAGCGGCTAGGCCCGTGAGCCATGGCCGCTGAGCCTGCACGTCCAGAGCCTGTGCTCCGCAACGGGAAAGGCCACAACAGTGAGAGGCCTGCGTACCGCAAAAAAAAAAAAAAAAAAAACCGACTCACTAAGAGAGGGATATAATGGTATTTGGAGTTTTCTAAATGAACTTGACAACAAAACCCTCTCCCTAGTGTTCTGTAGAATCTCTGAGAAATGCTGACTTCAGGTATTAAATAAATGTTTGTAGGATCCTTTGACAGCTTATTTCTTAATAGTTTTCAACCTCCATCCTAGGCTCTTCTGATGTTTCAGTGCACTATCAAGGGTATTATTTTTGGCCTTGTACATTTCATTTGCCCTTGCAAGTTTGTTCAGGAGTTTGAAGGAAAGGATCAAGCCTATGAGTATAAAAAGTAGTGACCAAATCTTGGTCTTCTGTTAAATATAAATCATTTACCATTTGAACTTATTCTTTAGTCCAATAGCAGAGCATTTGGTACAAGTATGATATTAGTCTCTGGGTGGCATGAAAATGTTAATAATCCTCTAAAAGATGAATGGCTTCCTGACTGTAGGATCAGTACTACTGAAGTGGATTCACACGTCTTCTCTCAGACTTTGGATGTAATTCACAACAGGACTAAATGTAGGATACAAGTTGCTCCATAGATCATATGTTCTCGACTGGCAGGGTCTTAACTAGGGAAGTAGTCTTAGCAGGGCACAGTATTTTTATAAAAATTAGTAAACTTTAAGCATTTATAATAAAATAGACTCCCAAGAATACTGCTACAATTTTTATATTATTACATCTTAAAGTTAGTATAAAAACAATGTGTGTATGTGTGTGTGTATACACACACACACACACACACACACAGGATTTTTGTTTATTTTATTTTCCCTTTATAGGATATCCTGGGCTTTTTGACAGATTGAGAGCTGTGGAATAAGCAAAGAGAGGATGGAGAACCACTGATATGGATAAGGGAGTTGCCGAATCTTATAGCCAGAGTTTATTTAGTCCAACAGATTTGTTTTATAAATGAATAAATCTGAAGCCTAAGGTCACATAGGTCATGATGGCAAAGTTAACAAGAAACCTGATAGGCCAGGTTTCCTCACTTGAGGATTGGGGCCCTGTAAATCACCATGCTCTGAAGCCATGTGCTAACAGACCTCTGGTTTTGTTCACAGCCATTTGCCGGCATTCCTGTGGGGATGGATTTTGTTCTAGGCCAAATATGTGCACTTGCCCATCTGGTCAGATAGCTCCTTCCTGTGGTTCCAGATCCAGTGAGTATAACATGTCATTATATATAATATTATTTTATGTGGTTATGCCCTATTTTCTCCTAAATTTGCTTTTGGCTTTTCTCTTGCCTGCAATACATTTTTTTTCACTAGAACATCTGCCTTCTCTGTTCTGCCCAAAATACTTGGAATGGCTTTCCTCAATCTGGGCTCTCATTTCCCTTCTTCACTTTTTATAGGGAAATTACCTATGGGAAATAGTTACTATGAATAATATAAAGATTATGGCTTCCTTCTGTGTAGTTGTCACCTTATTCATTTTTGTATCTCCAATGTAAACACCATAAAAGATGCTCAATGAAATGATTGTTTAATGAACATTTTTTGGCTCAAGAAAACTAAGCATTCTTCCTTGTGGTACTGAAATGTGAATCTGATTAAACACTTTTTACAACTTGAGACCCCTGCTTTTGCAAGAAGAAAATGTAAGGAGTCATCATGGCAGTTTATTGGGGATGATTTATCATGAAGAACAAACATATTTTCCCTTTCAGAATTTTACCACTTTGTTCATTCTGTTCATTATTTAGAGACCTTGCTTGCTTGTTCTATTGGTTTTTATTTTGAAATGCAGGGTGCTTAGCAGTGAATTAGGGGAAATGTGGGGCTTGGGAAGGAGGTGAGTCATTGGTTGTTAAAAAAGTTGAAGTTCATGTCTATATAAATAGCCCCTCAACACCTTGACCATCACCAAGGCAAAAACTTAGGTTCCTTTTCCATTTCCCATTTCTGATGGGAAAATACACTCCTCTTACAGTGTGCTCTGGTTTTGACAAGGTTTTAAGGAGAGTATTGTGGAATAAGCGCATTCTCTTTCATCGATTGCAAGTAGAGACTTCCGCGGGCTCAAGATTCATTACCTGTTAAGAGTCCTCACATTTAACCGTGGCTCTCATGAACCAGTTAACAGGATGGGGCAAGTAGTGCAGGGTAGCAGACCCCCTTGGTGCCCACTCACATACCTTGGCATTCATGGGTGACACAAGTGACTCTGCCTGGGAGCTCTGTAACATTTTTCTAGCCACGGAGCATGTAGGACAAGCTGGAAGGCTGAGGGGATTAATTAGAAGCACCTTTTCACCAGTGACAAATGGAGAGTGTTGGATAAGTGCCCATGCTTCCTTTCCTCTCCTCTTGCATAACTGCAAAGTGTGTTATGCACTGTCTTCTGAAGTTCCCTAGTGGGACTGAGCCCTAGTTGCCCACAGTAGGAATAGGCTTGATAATGTACTTTATAGGCTTTCTTTCACTTTCCCAGTCTCTTACCAGTGTTTCCTGAAATTACTTCTAAAATAAACTACTCACATTTGAATTATTGTCTCAGAATTTGCTTCTGGTGGAAACCAAACAGAGATAGTCTAGCACTAAATACAGACAGTTGTAGGTTGGGATAGAAACTCCCCCTTGGGCTGGGACTCATTTACTTATTGCAGTGGGTGTAGCATGTTCTTGCTTGATCTCAGCTTGGTTTTAAATGTGTGTCCTCCAAGCAAGGGTAGGTTAGTTCTACATATCAGGAGCACTTGAGCTGGAGGAATAGCAAGAGGTAGAGAGCTCAGCTGGCACCACATTGGGGAACATGTCGGATGTCTCCATCTCCATCAGGATGACCTCCGGGCTGCCTCCGAGGAGTGAGAGCCTCGGGGTGGGGAAGGAGTCTACATATCAAGTTGGGAATAGAACCATCTCTCAGATTGGTTCTTGAACCAACCAACAACACTGCACTCCACTGGGGAAAGAAAATATTGCCAGATGGCAAAACTGGGTATCCAGCTGGAAAGGTCTTCAATGATAGTGTGAGCTGCTAATGATTTAATCAAGTAAAAATCATGAGATGTGGAGAAAGAATGTTAACAAGATCAGAGGGAAAAGCTGTGGTCCTAGTAGACTTTAAGCTAGCAGTGAGGTGGGAGGAATATAGTGGTAAGGTCTTGTGGGCCAGGTTAGGGTAGAGGCTGAAGTTCAAGACCTGTGGGTAGTGCTCTCTGAGATGGTTTGGGTTCATCTATGGTACTTGGACATTGGACAAAGCCCCCAGGTAGCTGGTGGATGAGAGTGGTGTGAGAGGGAAGATATGGTTTCATCAGGGTTTTTGAGGCATTTGGAGCCTTTAAAATCGTTGGCTTGGACTCTACCTGAACTAATAATGTCCAGACAGCTTGCACAACTAAAGATGGCAGAATGTTTTAAATGAAGGGTAGCTGGGGATGATCAGAATTCATTTCTGATATTTTTAAGTGATGTTCTAGGGAACAGCTCTGCTGCCCTATAGAACTTCCTGCCTGTGGTGTGGTAGACAAATTTGGATAGATCACTTTGCTAACTGCCCTGCTAACAGAAGAATAATCCAACTCAGTGAAATGTTTGCATTCACTACCTGTGGTTCTGCTAAGAGGGAGTCAATATCATTTTATCAGTATTTCCTATAAGAAACTTTATACTTGTTATGTGATGGAGTCAAGGAGGTCTAGGCAAGTTGTAGGACCTCTGAGGCCATAGCCTTCTCATTTGAAAATATAAAGAATGAAAGGAGAGTTTTTCTTTCAGGTTATTTTCAACTTGTGTCCTGTGACTTTTAAAATAGGAAATGATCTCTTAGTGGCCTGAATGAGAGATCGCAATTCCAGAAAGTCCAAATTGCCAGCCAGCAATTCCTTTGGACACCAGGAAGTCGTGGCTTCCCTTAACCTATCGGGAGTCTTGCTGCCAGTCATTGAGGCACCAGGGCAAAAAGAGGATTGGCTAGACAGGGTCACAGCGGGTTTTCTAGACTTTAACTCCAGGTCTATTAGGACTGCTCTCTACTCTCTCAGCCCCTGAGGCCAGAGATGGATCCTGAGCAACCCTAATTCTCATAAAGACCTGTCATGGGTGATCCATGAATTCACTCATACTCTCCTTAAATATATAGAAATATAAAATAGATTATCTTCTTAAATAATATACAGTATGTTGTTATAAAAGGTGCTCCCTAAATTTCACATTTTAGACTTTGGAGATCAATTTTATGCTCATCCTGTTTTATTCTTTATGTTTTTAAAAAGGATTTAAAAATTAAACTTACTATTTTGAGATAATTGTAGATTCACATTCAATCGTAAGAAGTGCTGGGTAGAGATCCTGGGTACCTTCTATCCAGTTGTCCCCATGTTAACATCTTGTGAGACTATCGTGCAATATCACAGCCAGGGTATTGACACGGATACAGTCAAGATACAGAACATTTCCATCACCACCATATCCTTCATGTTACTCTCATATTCATTTCCTCCTACATTCTCCTTAATCCTGACCACCACTAACCTGTTGTCTATTTCTATAATTTTGTCATTTCAAGAATTTTATATAAATGGAATCACACAGCATGTAACCTTTTGGGACTGGCTTTTTTCACTCAGCATAATTCTCTGGAAATTCATCCTATTGTTGTTGTATATATCAGTAGTTTGTTCCCTTTTATTGCTGAGTAGTATTACACACTATGGATGTAACACAGTTTGTTTAGCCACTCACCCATTGAAAGACATATGGGCTCTTTCTAGTTTTTTTGATTTTCAAACAAAGCTGCTATGAGCATTTTTGTACAGATCTTTGTGTGAACATAAGTCTTTATTTCTCTGGGATAAACGTCCAGAACCGCAATTGCTGGGTTGTATTGTAGCTGCATATTTAGCTTTTCTAGAAACTGCCAGCTGTTTTGGGAGTGGCTGTACCATTTTACATTCTCACCAGCAATACATGAATGACCCAGTTTCTCTGCATTTTTACCAGCTTTGGGGGTTGCCACTATTTTAAATTTTAGCTATTCTGATAGGTATGTAGTAATTACATCATTGTAGTTTTAATTTGCATTTTTCTACCGACTTATGATGTTTAACATCTTCTCCTGTGTTTATTTGTCACCTGTATATATCTTCTTTTTTTGTTGTTTTGAATTTTATTTTATTTATTTTTTTATACAGCAGGTTCTTATTCGTTATCTATTTTATACATATTAGTGTATACATGTCAATCCCAATCTCCCAATTCATCCCACCACCACCACTACCCCTGCCACTTTCCCCCCTTGGTGTCCATACGTTTGTTCTCCACATCTGTGTCTCTATTTCTGCCCTGGAAACCAGTTCATCTGTACCATTTTTTCACCTGTATATATCTTCTTAAGTGAAATGTCTCTTCACATCTTTTGCCTAATTGGATTCTTAACTATTTTACTGTTTATATAATTTAAATACTAGCTCTTTGTCATATATGTGATTCGCAAACATTTTCTCCCACTCTGTAGCTTGCCTTTTCATCTTCTAACAGAGCAAAACTTTTAAAATTTAAGTCCAATTTATCAATTTTTCCTTTAATGGAAAAAAATCACGCTTTTGGTTTCAAGTCTAGGAACTCTTTGCCTAGCCCTAGATCCTGAACATTTTCTCCATTTTTTTCTAAAAGTTATAGGGTTTTACATTTTACATTTACATCTGTGATCCATGTTGAGATACTTTTTGTATGAGGTATGAGGTTGAGGTCTAGGTGTAGTTGATACCTGTGGATGTCTAATTGCTCCAACACCATTTATTTCTGAAAAGGCTATCCTTTGTCCATTGAATTACTTCTGCATTTTTGTCAAAAATCAGTTGGGCATATTTGTGTAGATCTACTTCTGGGTTCTCTGTTCTATTCCATTGATCCATTTGTCTGTCCCTTCTCCTATACCATACAGTCTTGATTACTGCAGCTATGTGGTAAGTTTTGAAAATTGAGTAGACTAATTTCCTCCCACTTTATTCTTCTTTTTCAAAATTGTGATTCTAGTTCCTTTGCCTTTCCATATAAATTTTAGATTCATCTTGTCTATATCTACAAAAAAAATCTTTCTAGGATTTCGACAGGAATTGCTTTAAACCTGTGTGTCAGTTTGGTGAGTATTGGCATCTTTACAATTTGGAACCCCTTTTAGTTGGATAAAATTTTATCATTTTTAATTCACTTCAGTTTAGTTAGAATTTGGGGTGCTGGTACTCCCAACATGAATCCAAGCTCTAAGGGTGTAAGAAGGCCAGGGTAATAATTGTAGAGCAGTGTGTTAGTGAGTTTGAGTGAGTGTGCTGCAACCACATGCTGAAAGTGTAAGAACACTCAAAGGATGGGAAGGTGGTACTGTAGCTAGTCTGGAAGAAGTGACCTTGGAAAGATTTTTCAGGGCCGTGTGGGATTTATATGAACAGGAAGAAGAGGAATGGGTGGAATCTGCTTAGATTTGTCCATAGAAACAGTTGAGCTCTTTGCTTTCTAGTTAGCCCTCTATGGAAGTGCCTTTATCACTGCTGTCATATAACTTGTCTTTCTCTGGACCATTTGCAGCTCTGCTAGGTTTTTTGTTTTGTTTTGAGACACTTTAGTGAAGTTGCTCTTCTAAGGCACCATAGATTATTTATGCACTTAAAGAAAATGTCATTGCTCTTATCTCTCCCAGTGAAAATTATTTCTGTCCTGCAGTGACTCTGGTTGCCCCTATGGACTGTTGTCTCAGGTGTCAAGTCCAGAAGTTAGTCTAGCTGTTTAATTTGCCTTGTACTTTTCCTAGTGCCTACATTACAATCACATGTTGCCATACAGATACTTATTTGCCAATTGCTCCCAGTGTTCTTTCTGTCCCTTGTGCCTGCCAAGATAATGGAAGTTTTTAGAATCAGTCCCAAGCTAATGCATCCCAAAGAAAATCATTACCTGAGAGGTATTTAGACCCAAGTGCCAGCCCTGCATCTCTCTTGTTCCAGTAGCGTGTTTACCTCGCTCTCTTTTGGTTGGTTATTTTAAGAATTAACTTGTGCTGGGCTATAATCTAAAGAAAGTTTCTTCTACTCTTTCTGATACCTGGCAAATGGAGGGCATTCAGTAAATATTTGTTGAATGATTGAAATGACTGACTGACATCTTCTGGAATGAACATAAAATTTGTTTGGGACTCTATGTGGATACAGGTTAATGGCAACATTTTCTGTTAGTTCTAGGATGTTGAGCCTTCCTTGAAACCCTTTGAGGCTGTCTGCCCATCTTGGAGGGGAAGTTCTTCTCAGGGCCAACTGCACGTAGCAGCATAGACCTGTACACTGACACTTAAATTCCCCTAGTATTTTCAGTTTCTGGTAAAGTCTTAACACAGATTGAGTTTAGGAATCTATTCTAACGTGAGGTATTTAGAGCATCATATGGGTTCAAGTGAAGCCCTTATTTTTCAGTTGGCTTTTTCTAGCGACATAGAACATGGTCTCCTAATTGCCAGACATCTGGAATTCTTTGTCACATCAGAGTAAATTTAGAATATGCATCAATGACAGGACTCAATCAAAAATAAAACCAGTTTGTATATATATACTTTCTAAACTGTTTCTGCTGTGTAGTGAAGCTACAGATCTAGTTCCTTTATTTCCCCACAGAAATCCTGAATGATCACTCCCACCTTTAAGGAAATACTTTTTCCCCTGAAGATCTAAGACTCACAAAGAATGCGAATTTGGTAAACATGTTCGTGGCAAAGAAGGAGTTTAAGATGCTGTTATCTGTTGTTGAGCTTGCCCCTCTTGCCCAAGGAGACATGGTTCATTGGTTTATTTCGACCACTGGACTAACCATGCCTTATTGTTTCACAAGTCTGACCAAGTGCTTTTATTTTTTAAAGGAGAAAGAATATTTTATGCTGGAAAAAGTTCACCTGAAAGACAGAGTAGGAAAAAGTATAAAAGCATATCAGGGAGGTTTTTATGATATTACATTTAAATGTAAGCTTGCCATTCTTCCCAGAAAGAAGAATTCATTCTCTTTTTCAATTTGAACAAATAATGTAAAGTCACTATTTAAACTACTGTTAGCTTTTTTATCTCAAAGTAGCTAAATGGCTTTGTTGCTCATGTGGGAATGGAAATTAGCTCTTGGCATGAACCACTTTAATTGAAATCAGTTTGTGGGTTGAGTTCCTATGCTGCTTGACAGATGACATCATTTCCTGTGCTTTTCCCAACCCTCACTGTTTTGCTAAGATAGGATGAAGCTAAGTTTAACTTCAGATTTTAAAGCAACTATACACCTTTTCCTGACCTACTTAGAGTATTATCCAAATTTTTCATCAAATCATTTCTTTTGTATACTTGTAAATAGTTTTTTAGTTAAAAAAGCATTTTGGCTGAGATGTTTTAATAGAAATCGTAGGAGCCTAAAATAACTGTTTTAAGCAGTTTTCTGGGTTGGTTGATTTCTATAACAATGCTCCAATAAAGGAGTTATTTCTGCTTTTATATATGGGGAAACAAAGATAAAAATATTTTTAATAGGGGCTTCCCTGGTGGCGCAGTGGTTGGGAGTCCGCCTGCTGATGCAGGGGACACGGGTTCGTGCCCTGGTCGGGGAAGATCCCACATGCCGTGGAGCGTCTGGGCCCGTGAGCCGTGGCCGCTGAGCCTGCGCGTCCGGAGCCTGTGCTCCGCAACGGGAGAGGCCACAGCAGTGAGAGGCCCGCGTACCGCAAAAAAAAAAAAAAAAAAAAAAATATATATATATATATATATATATATAATTTTTTTTTAAATAGCAACCTATTGAGTGCTGTATAAGTGCTTAGGCAACTACACAGTCTCAGTGTTTGAGCATAGCTTTTGGTGTCATTATCATGGAGCATGAATTAAGTAAACAAATTAATTTAGCAAAGTTTTATACAGCACCTGTATACAGGCAAGGGATGCTCTGAGCACTTATGGGGATATAATTAATAATCATGATTCTTCCCACTCCCCACTCTCATGATGCCTTTAGACAAATGTGCTGGGGATAGGAGAAATAACTTTTAAAAAAAAAGTTTGATTATATAACATATATTTCCAGAGAGAATTATTAAGTACTCTGGAGTCAGAACAAAGAGGGCTAGTATCTAGTGGGGGAGGGAGGAGAGAAAAGAAATCAGAAAATATCAAAGGAAAGAACAGACATTTGCAGTGGGTCTAGGAGATAGGTAGGATTTCAGTATTTGGTGAGAACTCTGTGTGTGTTATATGTTAGGGGTTGGGGCAAAGGGGCAAAGTGACAGGTTAAAGAGGAGATTCCGTGAAGAGACTAGCACAAAGTGCCAGGCATTTGGTACGGCACTCAGAAATATTTGTTGAGTGAGTGAGTGACTGATAAAGTACATTGGGGACTGAGTCATAGAATGTATTAGGAGTAGGCAAAGCAGCCCTGATAGGCTCACGGGAGGGCTTTGAATGCTGAGATGGAGGGGTTCTTAATAGAGCGGACATAGGGAGTCTTTGATGGTGTTTCAGGAGGTATGCAACATGTTTTCGAAAAGGTGCCTCACTTTCAACTTGACTTAGCTGTTCAGTACTGTCTGAGGGCATAGTAGGTATTGAGTTCTGGCACCTTCCTTTTCCCTGTTGTCATGCTGAGATTTGTGTAGCACTTAACGAAAATGGCCCTTTCTCCTGAAGTCAGCAGCCTCTTTGGGATTCTGAACTGAGCATCCTAACAAGGGGTACTGAAGAAGGTGGCTGCTGGGAGGAGTCTCCTCTCTGCGCTTAGGAGAAGATTTGGACCCTGTGCTCCAAGAAGGCTTTGCATAAGAGCAAGCATAAGCAGCTGATTTCTGCTCTTACACAGAAGAAAGGCTTTTCATCCCCTGATGTGAAATTGTTGAGCCTTTTTCTCTAGGGATTTACTCCCACAGCTTGGAGGACAGGGCACAGTGAGCCAAATTTCCATGCCCAGTCCTGGCCTCCTGCTATAGGGATGTGTCAACAATGATTAATTCGATCAAGCCTTTAGTCTTCTCCAAGTAAGGTAGTTGACTGTTTCTAGAGGACTAAGGAACAGCCTGGGATTTTGAGAGTGCCTAAATTACTGAAGCAGAGGCAGCCAGAGCCCTGGAGGAGCCAGAACCCACACCATGCTGTCATTCTTTCACTCCAGCTCCTTCTAGCGCCTCATCATCTCAGTCTAAGTCAGCCCGCCTGCCTGTGGTCTTCCTGCTCTGGGTGCTGAAGCTCTCCCACTTCTGTAGGTGACAGTGTGATAAAGAGTGGGTTTCAAACACTGTGGGTCTTAGTTGGTTTAAGGTTACAGTTTAAACCAGCGGCTCTTTCCGAGCCGAGTCCAGCTGTCTCCGTTATCAAGCAGTCTTGTTATTAAATGCCGTTGTAGGTATTTTTTCCCTTCTTTTTGCTGCCTCCACAATTTCTTTTACCAACATTTCTTGGAATTTGTCACCCTGAATGTTTTCCTGCCCACCTACCTGGGACTCTGCATCTTTTAACAAGAAAATTATTGCCGTCGTAATCTTGTCTCGTCTGGTCTCTCAAGGCACTATTTTCTTGTTGGTGTAAATTACAGAAATGACATTGAGTGGTAAGTTCTGCTAAATTAGAGAAGTCATTGAGCATTATTAGAGTAAGTATCGAAGAAACAATTACATTGCATTGTAAATGATTTTATGCACACACAATGACATGTTTAGCATTGTCAATTAGGTTATTTCTGCATAAATATATGAATCTTGATAAACCATTTTATTTTCTCTTCAAATCACTGCAGATCAACTCATGTGAACTGTTGCTGTCTATGTGCTTAAATTGCAAAAACAAATCAGGCTTTTTTTTTTTCCTTTTCAAGTCCAACACTGTAACATTCGCTGCATGAATGGAGGTAGCTGCAGTGATGATCACTGTCTGTGCCAGAAAGGATACATAGGGACTCACTGTGGACAACGTAAGTAAACCATAGTTATAAGTATTCTAGATGTTAATCTATAGAGACAAAGAGAATACAGAGATAAGTGCTGGTGGATTTTCTTTGATTTCCTGGGACATGGCATTTTTAGAGATGTCCAGTGACTCTTACAGATGAACAGATCCCTTACCCAACACACATAGTACCAAATTTCTGACTGGAACCTTGGAAATGGGTTGTTTGATTCATTTTTCTTTCATTTACCTCCACTACCCTGCTTACCTCATCTCTGATTTACACCCAAGGTGCGGAATTCTTGTTCACTCCAGATGTATGCCTTCCGTTTGATTGCTCAACATCTCCACCATCTCTTGGATTCTCAATAAGCATCTCCAATAAAGTATTTCAAAACTCAACTTCATCTTTCTCCCCAAACATGTTCTTTTTTCTTGACTGTTGATGTCTGTATCTCTCTAGTTCCCCAATCTAGATTCTGCTCTTATAGTATTTATCACACTGCTGGCCAGTGTGTTTGTTCATTCATGGACACTGTTTATTGTGTGTCTACTCTGTATCAGCCCCTGTGCTTTGCAGAGATGAAAATTCCTCTAAAAGAGCTCACTTTTTATTACACTAAGAAGAATATATATACCCTCCAGAAAATTTAGAAAAGTTTAAAAATATAAAAAATAAAATTTTCTACAATCCCACCATTCCAGATATTACCTTTTAGTCTTTTAATGCATATTTGGTACGTGAGATCCATTGTATACATAATTTTTCATATAACTTTTTTACTTAATATTTTATTAGAAGTATATTTCATTTTTTTGAACATTTAAAAATACATTTTAATAGTTGTATAATACCCCATTATATATAGGTTTTACTGTTTATTTAGTGAATTGTTAATGATGAGCATTTATTCATGTTGTTTCCAATTTTTGCCATTGTACATGTATTTGCTATGATGAATGATGCTATTATAAGTAAATCAAAGTTTATGTACCCTCCTGACTGTCTACACACTGCAATATAGTAAGAATGACGATTGAGTTTTTGGCAGCCCATAGCAGTAGCATGGAGGGAGGAGAGGTAGGACAACCTCCCCAATGTGGGAGACCCTTGAGCTGAGTCTTAAGGGGTGGGTAGGAGTTCCCTTGTCAGATGATGGGAGGTGGGCCTTCTAAGCAGCCGGCACAGCATAAGCCAAAGCAGCAGAGCATGACATAGCATGGGAGGTCAGGCTTTGGCGTTGCTAGGACTTAAGTGCTGAGGGAAGTGATGGGAAGGAAGCTAAGGTCAGAATGGAAGTCATGGGCCATTGGAGTGCCTTTATGCATACCGTTTTTTCACCCAAAGTAGAGCCAGAGAAGGAGAGTGAGAAGACAATGACCAACAACATTCATCTGTTGAGTTATTTACTCTGTTTACTATATGCTAGGCACGTGTTCAAACTCTTTACACATATTAACTCATAACTCATAACAACAGCCCTTTGAGGTAGAGGCCTTTTTTACCTTCTACGAAATGAAAAACCTGGGGCAGTAACTTGTCTAAGGCTGTACAGGGAGTAATCAGCAGAGTTGGGATTTGAACCCAAGCAGTCTAACTTCACAGCCCATGCATTTAATGCTGTGAAATACTGGCCTATACACTTCACTTACAGTGGTTTACAATGAGAAAGATCACTGTGGCCAGAGTAGAGTGGGAAGAAACAGAAGCAGGAAGAATAGTACTAAGGCTATGGCTAAAGAGATGGTGGGATGGGGATGGATTCAAAGGCATTTTCAGAAGGGGAATCAGAAGGAGCTGCTGTGCATCTTCTGTTTCCTTTGATGCTCCCAGAGGGAGTAGAGCTCAAAGCCCAGTGCACGACAGGCACTCAGGTAACACCCGTAGAATTAGAAAACCTTTCCTAGACTTCAGTTTCCTAATCTGTAAAATGGGAGGGTTGGCTTAGGCAATCTCAAAATTTCTTTTCTGCTTAAACTTCTTCATTCTCTCCTAACTCTAAATTAAGAAGCAAATTAGAACAATGAATATACGTACACTTCTCTAATTTTGTGATGATCAATGGACTACTGCTATAATTTTTGGCTATAAGGGGTTGTCTTAGTTCAAGTGCACTGATCCCAGTGCATGCTGAGACAGAATTACATGCACAAGAGATATATTGGGGGAAAAGCCTATGAAGAATCAAAGGGAAAGAAAGCAGGAGCCAGGACAGAGGACCTTCAGACCATGATGCAGGTCACACCCCTGGGCAAGGAGAGAGGGAAGGAAAGACTATCACAATTGTATAGAAGGAGCCTCAGACTATAGTGCAACGTCATGAAAGCCTTGGTCAGGCTGATAGGGAGCCCAGAATAAAGATTGCCCATCAGAATAGTTTCATGATGGGCAGAAATGTCCAGTCTCCACCATGCTTAGTCATTGGGTGGTAGCAGCCAGGAGAGTGTGCCCTTGGCATGAACATAGTAGCGGATCTGAAGGTGTAGCAGCTTCAGGCTGCCGGCCAACTAACCTCCTCACAGTAGGTTTTCTTGGAGGGAGATCTGAATGGCTCAACTCCATGACTGCCACAGGGGTACAGGAAAAATGTGTGGGAAATATATGAAGGAGGAATTAATTTAAATGGAGGTGTTAGGGAAGCCTCATGGAGGAGTGAGGTTTGAGCTGGGCTTTGAAGAGTGGGAGGGACTGGCAAATTTGGCAGGGGCAGCCTACCACCTGTGGATTAAGATGCCTAGAAAGAGGCCATGCATAAGTGAGTTGCAGGAAGTTGTACGGAGAAGAGTTGTTCAGGGCATGAGCTTTCAGATTTTATTTTAATGCCTTTCTTGACAAGTAAAATGTCCCTCCCTCAAGGATCTCTGGACTTATCTTACCAATATTTTCCAGAGATTCTCTTATAACATTCAATTGGGTCTTTATTATGGTGCATAAATTACTGAATGTCAGTATTCATGTTTTGTCGTTAGCAATTAATAGAGTGATTTAACATGCTGCATTTCTGTAAGGATGACAGTAGAGAGGCCAATGTTTTCCCTCATGAGAACCCTCTGGAAATTAAACATAAATCATAAGAAAAGAGTCAGGTTGCTAAAATGCAGTTCTCATCAGGGGTATCTCTTATAAACCACCATTTTATGTGCAGAACTGAAAGCATTGCTCACATGCTTCCCAGGATGAAACTGTCAGCATTAACACAGGTACATACTCACCTGTTCCAGGTAGTTTTACCTGAGTTGACTGAGGAACATCCGGGGAGCTGGAACTGTACAGTAACTGTTTAAAACAAATACCAGGGTGATTATTTAGTGTTTTTATTGTTGTCCTTTCAGGGGACAGTAAGTGTTACTTTATTAGCATCTACTATCAGATGAAGCCCATCAGCCTCTCAGCTCCTGTCTCCTTATTTTACAGCTGTCTGTGAAAGTGGCTGTCTCAACGGAGGCAGGTGCGTGGCCCCAAATCGATGTGCGTGCACTTACGGCTTTACTGGACCCCAGTGTGAAAGAGGTAATTTTTTTTAATGTAGCGGTGTAAAGATGTTCTAGTGGCTAAAACTATGATTGATTTCAACATGCATTGGGTTCTTGCGGCTGCTTCGTGAATTTTGCTGAGCTTTGAGGGGGTTTCTGAATTGTCACTGGGAAGGTTCCTAGGATGACAAGACAATGGTCCTAAGTCTATGAATGTTATTCAGTAATTCTTGCCAGTGGACTGCAGGACTCAATAGTGAGCCTATGCATAAGTACTAGTTGGCATCAAGATAAAAAGAGGAAAATTTTCCATAGAGTAAGGATTGAGCTCATTATTATCCTAGTAAATTAGGGAGGTGGCTCCAAATAAAACATCTGTATGGCAAGGGGAAAAACCCAGAATGAAACAAAAATTGCACCTAAAGATCTATTAAGACCTATTGGCTGTAGTGGTATACAAGCTCGGCATTCAAAGTTCACTAGAAATACTGATGGCTGAGAAACTGTGCTTTCACACCTGTAGTTTATTGAGTACCCACTGCGGCCCACTGACATGTGTGTAATCATCATCACTTTTCCGTCTGAGAAGATCAAGGCTCAGGGAGGTCAAGGGGGCTGCCTAAGGTCACACACGTAATAAGCAGCTTTAATTTGAATGTGGGTTTTCAGTTTTCAAGTCTAATGTATACTGCTGCTCTTAATTAAAAGAGATTTCTACCTGATTTGCCTATGCATACAAATAGGATATTGAGATGTATATAAATGTGCAGTAGTCTTAAATACCCACCGCCCTGACCTTTGCTTTGTTGATCATCTTGTCTTTATATTCATAGCCATGTTTTCATTGTTCCTAGTTTTATAGTGAAGATTTTATCATGAAGATTTAGGAGGTTCCTTTAATACAAAACTGCAAAAACACTCATGAAAAATACCCATTGAAAAATATTCATGAACTTTTTAAACTGCAGTCATCACCTTTATCCAAAGTTGTATATAGATCATTTTATTCTAAGATGGAAAGTAAAGATTCAGTAGCAAGTGTTGAATATATGTTATTTAAAAGCAAAGAGCACAGAGTGGTATGTGAGAAATTGTCTTCTGTTTGTAGTTTTATGAGTTCGTCTAAATTCAGTTCTTTGCTGATAAAGCCACAATACCTATTTTAGCAAGTAACTCTATTATTACTGGATAGATTATATTGTATCTCTGTTCACAAGGGCACTGCATGTTATGGATATGTGATGCCTCATGGGCTCTTGGCCTTTACATTGTACTTGGCATCGTTTTGGAGTCCCTCTTTAAAACTGTTTCTCCTTACAACTTGATGTATTTTTATGGACTTGGAGCTAATGTATATCTGATGGTCTCAAGAGACAACTGTTTTGATTAGGTAGTATCATTCTGTGGCCTTATTATTTACTCCTTGATGATGATATAGGATTTAAATTGTTGAGGTTAAATTTGTTAACATGTAACTTGAACAGTGTGAAAATAATTCTGGAAGTGATAATAGTGGGCTTAATTTGTTTTAGAAAAATCACTAATAGAATGAAGTTACAGAGCATTTTACCTCTAAGAATCTGGTTAATAATTTGCTGCAAAGAATATTGATACCCATAGTTACAGATATTGATAAAACAGTCTAAAATAAAGAGGGCATGATATTTAACCATTCCACACTTATTTCTTCAAAGACTTGATCTTTGACCAAGATTAAGAAATGATGTGAATGGGTTAAGTTACTAAACTGCAAATCAAAGCTGGCATGTTACTTAGGGATTTCTCCAAATTTTGGAGTGTCTTTAACTGCTTTCCTCCCTGATAAGGGTATCCTAAAATTTGCACTTAGGTGTAAATATATTTTGACCCAGTAGAATCTTCACAGTAGTGATTATCTAAATAAAATTCATCCCTAAATGGCAGATTTTCAGGCATTTGTGGTTGTGGAGAGTCGGGAGGAGGCAGGCTCTCTTTAATCATTGCCCTTTGCCTCTTCTGCCTGGGAATACAGTCCCAGACCTTCAGTGGGAGAAGGGAAACATGAGTGCGATTTCTCTCACCACATGGGAGAGGGGAGGCTCTTTGATTCCAGGATTGTATTTTCATTTTTAGTCTTCACTGTTTTCTGCTCTTGTGGAAGTCATCTGCTTACCTCTTTAAAGAATTAGAGGCAAGATATCCTATTACTCAGACGAATGCTTGTGATTTCAAGAGTGATTAATAAAAATATAGGACTGAGTCAGCACAAATCCATCCTGAAGCATAGGGAAGTATTCAGTGTCACTTCTGATGGTGGGTTAGTATACTTACTAAGTTGTTCAGCTATGTAGGCCAGTTGCATTATGTTTTAAATGGAATGTGACTTTTTATTTATTTGTTTATTTTAAATAAATTTATTTATTTTTGGCTCCGTTGGGTCTTCATTGCTGCGTGCAGGCTTTCTCTAGTTGTGGCGAGTGGGGGCTACTCTTCGTTGTGGTGCACAGTCTTCTCATTGAGGTGGCTTCTCTTGTTGTGGAGCGTGGGCTCTAGGCACGTGGGCTTCAGTAGTTGTGGCTCACGGGCTCAGTAGTTGTGGTATGCAGGCTCAGTAGTTGTGGCTCACGGGCTTAGTTGCTCCGTGGCATGTGGGATCTTCCCAGACCAGGGATTGAACCCATGTCCCCTGCATTGGCAGATAGATTCTTAACCACTGCGCCACCAGGGAAGCCCTGGCTTTTTATTTTTAAAAATGAACTTCCAGGAAGTCTTTACTAATTTTCTTTCCTTCTTCTAGGAGGCTGAGCCCAGGGCCTCTTCTGCATTCTCTCTGAGCACTTTCTCCACATATCTTTTGATAGCACCTACCACATTGTATTGAAATAGCAGGTTTCCATGTCCATCTCCCCCATTAGAGTGTAAGCTCTTCAGCAGCAACTGTGGTTTCATCATCATTTAAATTCCTAAGCCAAGCTTAATGCGTGATGCACAGCGTATGGCCAATAAATGTTGAACTGAATTTATTTTGAAGCACCAGAAAATCTTGAGATATGATTATCAGATGATGAAAAAGTATCTCCTGGAAGTAACTGCTGCTTGCCTACTTGTGGACAATTCTGGATATTTCTCATTGGTTTCATTTTAAACAGAGCTTGCAGTGTTGAGTCCTAATTGAATTTGGCCCCATCTTTCAGGGCCACATGACTGTCATTTTCAGTTGGCAAGGATGCAGAAAAGAAGGTATGTTTTGACCTAAGCCAGGTGGCAATAAACAAACAAACAAACAACTTCCTATCATGGTATAATACACATGGAAGGGGACATTTCAAATGTGTTACAAGTACCTCTCAGGATAATCATCTTTGTCCCTGAGAGGTCTTGCAACTATATGTCTGCAGCTACATCAGAGAGCCAGTACAAGTGTAGACTATCCTTTGGGGGGTGATACTGGCAGGATTTGGATCCCTTTAAGCTAGTAAGTGAATCTTAATAACCCATGAACATAGTGTTTTGGTTTGTGATGGAGACAAGCAGTGGATCCATGCTTGAATTATGAATAATAACATTCATTCAACAAATGCAGTCAGACTATGAAGCAAATCTGTCTCACTTGTAGCTTTTAGCCTGTAAAATATGTTTTAAAAAAATTTTTGGCTAGTCAGCCTCATTGGGCAGGTGACAATGATACTATTGCCTGCTACGCTCAGAGGAAGAAAAGAAGAGGCCTGTGACTTGTTTGGCCTGTAATGTTTACTTTTTAAAAACTGAATGTGAGTACCTTTAGTTATAGTCTCTAGCTTGCCACAATCCTTACCACTCCCTATTGTCTTACATCCTGCTCCCTTTATTCATTTAGCTTACTTTTTAGCCCCTGTGGGCACTTGAGTTTGCCACCTCCTGCTACATTCTGTATCAAAGATTGCATCTCTTTGCGTTTTGTTTCACATGCCAAGTTTCTTTCATTATTCTTCCTCTTATATATTTTTTTTTCTGTAAATTTACATTTATGGTTTTCCTGATTGCCCCCTCCCCCTCACTTTTGCATTCTCTCTGCTTGGGTCTTGAGCAACCAATAAAACTTATCATTGCCTAAGCTCAGTGGTATGGTATGTTCGCATTTGTTATTAGAATATTGAAATGAGGTCAGTGCCTGTTTTGGCAATGACAACATAAGCTAGTTGTGTATTGCCATAGTTACTGCCAACAAGACTATTGGAAGCACACTTTCTCTTGCCATCTTGCCTCAGAATGCAGACTATTTAAAATCTTGTTAAATGCTCTTATATTAAACACAGTGAATCATGTGAGTGGATGAGACTTCTCAAGGTAATGAAAAAAGAGAGAAGAATGATGGAGATAGACCTGAACTTGGAGACGGGGTGGGGTTACTGATGAACAGGCCTGAGGAAGAAGAGAACAAAAGATAGACACTGAGAAAACATGGAGAGAGGCAAGAGAACTAGGGGAGCACTGAGCCAAAGAAACTAAAAGCAAGAAGGACTTCAAGAAATAGCTTGGCAGTTGTTAGACTCTTCAAGGATCAAGAAAGAATGAGAATAGCAAAAGGCCCTTTGATGTGATAACAGGTGACATGGACTGGGTACTTAGAGGGGGCAAGACAGTATGCGGAACACTTGACTTTGGTGATTTGCAACAACCTTATGAGAAAAGTCCTATAATGAGTCCCATTTTATAGAGGAGCAAACAGAGGCAAAGAGAGGTCAAAGAGCTTGCCCAAGGTCAGATAGCTTGTAAGTGGTACAATCAACAACTGAACCCAGCCGGTCTGGCTCATAAGCCTGTGTACATGACCACTGTGCCATACTTGGGTTTCACTCAGAAAGAGGTCATTAGTAACTATAGAAAAATTTCTGAGAAATTATAAGAAGAAATCTAGAACTAAGAGTTTTAGAGTGAAAGTTATAGATTGGGGGAAAAAAGCCTTTCAAGAAATTTGGCAAGGTAGGTAGTTTTCCTCTCTGGAGGAAGAGTTGAGCTAAGTTGCTTTTAAATCATTTTAAAAGCCAAGAGAAAGAAGTCTTGAGTATTGCTTGGGTGTATGTAATGCAGGGTTTGGGGATATTTCTCTGTTTGATTGATTCTGATATTTTAAATATAATAATCCATTCTTGGAGAGAGGATGATTCCTATCTGTTTGCAGTACATATAAATTGACTCCAAATGACTGAACCAACATTCTAAAATGTAGCCATAGAAAATGAATATTGTCGTTTAGTGCAGTTACCATGGAAGGTTATATAGTTTTCCTACAATATTACAACTCTTCGAGCCATATTTGGAAACTCTTTTTTGTAATTACCTTTACAGAGTCAGCAATTCATTCAAGTGAGCATGTGACCATTTTTTTCCCTTTATGGGAGTCATTTGAGTTTTTAGAAACAGCCTAAAATAGTGTCAGTTCTAGTGACAACAGTCAATAATCAAACACATTAGTCATTTGGGGTCGAAAATTGACTTAGATTAAAAAGCAGTGAAAAGAATTCTCTTGCATGGTTCTTAAAACACATGGAATTAGATTAATATTTTAATGTCAAACTTTATGTGAGCCAGAGTATGAAGCCTTTTGGAAGCATAAGTGCTAATAACAAGAAGTTTTCTATCATTACTCCATCTGGAGGTCTTCATTATGTACCGTCTGAATGTAAGCATGGACACGGATTCTTCGAAATCCTGAATCATTTGTTCAATGTTAAATTCCTACCCAAGTCTAAACTGTGAAGACAATACTTGGATTTTTCCCAAATCAAGAAAGTCTGTTGGCTGTTCTGCTGGCTATTAGTAGAAAAAGTATAGGGGAAAGCATTACTGAACTGATAACTTTAAGAAAAAGGAACAATGCGGGGCAAATATGGAATAGAATAAAAATCAAAGAACGGCAATAATTCATAGTCCATCAAAGAAGCATGACAATGAAGGTGAACTAAGTCTGGTCATCATACTTGCCCTCTTAAGGGATTCCAGTATTAATGGAGCTGGAAAAGGCATTTAGTTTTTTGTTTTTGTTTTTCTCCAGTAATTGAAGAATAGAACAGAGGACAGGTAGGTTGGTTGTAATTCTCCTTCATTCTCTTATGTGCAGTTGATATATGAGCAACTCTGTTATCTTCATAACTTAGCTTCTCTGTTGATTCACAAATGATGGTTTTGCACGGGGATCTTTTCTTTCTCTTTTTCTTTCTTTTTTTTTTTTTTTTTTTTTTTTTGCGGTACGCGGGCCTCTCACTGCTGTGGCCTCTCCCGTTGCGGAGCACAGGCTCCGGACGCGCAGGCTCAGCGGCCATGGCTCACGGGCCCAGCCGCTCCGCGGCACGTGGGATCTTCCTGGACCGGGGCACAAACCCGTGTCCCCTGCATCGGCAGGCGGACTCTCAACCACTGCGCCACCAGGGAAGCCCAGGGATCTTTTTTAATGATTTCATAGAAGAGAGTTCAAAAAGCTATCCTGAAAGCAGTTGATAAGCATTTATTTTGTAAAGCCAAAAAAGCAGTGTCTGCATTGTGTCTAATGAATGGAAAAGACTAACATATAATGATCCAAATATATAAATAACCAGGTGGTGCATTTCAGATACATTTGCCTCATTAAAAGAAAGTAGAATCATGGCCTACTCTCAAAGGGCTGTCTAGAAACCTTCATGGAATCAAGTGCCGATTTTCTTGTGCTTTTTTCCTTGCAGTTTTTCTGGAAGGTGTTAATGAAATGTTTGGAAGTAAATTTTACAGTGCTGCATTTATGACACTAATTTAACATAATTTTATACTTTAGGCAGCTATTATTAAAGTTCCCAGAGTAAATGCCATAGGCTAACTCCCATTCTCACAGTGTCTTTGGAAGGCAGAGCTCTGAGAACTCTGCTTATTTTCTTTTCTCTAAAAAGGTAACAAGCAATAAACTGTTGTTTCTAAAAAAAATGTTGAAGCCCTCTGTGAGCCTAGCTTTTGGTATTTAGTCTAAATGGAAAGTAAATACTAATGTGTAGAGAGCAGAGGCAGAACGCCTTAAGTGTTACTATGCATCTAAAGTGGTATTGCAACATTTCTCAGTTGGTGTCTCATTGAGTAAACTTGATTTTCCTAAAATAGTTCCAGGAAATATATCTGTTGACATAGACGTTCAGTTTCTGTGGTTGAGGAGCTGTATGCAAGTAGGGAATGTATGCTACCATACCATGCACACGCCTGGTATGACCAGCAGGACTGGTGGGATGCAATCATAAAGCAGTTTAATTTTTGTCTCCCACTCACTGTCTCTCTCAGTCCACTCAGTGGGCTACTTTTTCCCCTGCTGGGGGATGAAATTTTCTGGTCCTTTTCAGACTTTCTCCCGTGTGGGTCTCTCACATGAGCAAAGGCATCTATAGTTGACTTACAATGTTGTGTTAATTTCTTCTGTACAGCAAAGTGATTCAGTTTATATATATATATATATATATATATATATATATATATATATATATATATATATATATTTATTTATTTATTTATATATATACTTTTTCATATTCTTTTCCATTATGGTTTGTCACAGGATTTTTTTTTTTTTTTTTTTTTTGTGATACGAGGGCCTCTCACTGTTGTGGCCTCTCCCGTTGCGGAGCACAGGCTCCAGACGCGCAGGCTCAGTGGCCATGGCTCACGGGCCCAGCCGCTCCGCGGCATGTGGGATCCTCCAGGACCGGGGCACGAACCTGTGTCCCCTGCATAGGCAGGCGGACTCTCAACCACTGCGCCACCAGGGAAGCCCTGTCACAGGATATTGAATATAATTCCCTATGCTATACAGTAGGACCTTGTTGTTTATCCATCCTACATGTAACAGTTTGCATCTGCTAATCCCAAACTCCCATTCCTTCCCTCTCCTCCCCTCCCTCCCACAAGTCTGTTCTCTATATCTGTGAGTCTGTTTTTGTTTCATAAATATGTTGATTTGTATCATATTTCAGATTCCACATATGGCATCTATGTTCTTATTGGTTGCTTACATTTCCTTCCTCAACCCGGGGTGACCCCTGGTACCTCCAGCCATCTGAGGCCTCTGCTGCTCTAGGAGCCCTCTGAGAAAGGATCTAAGCTCACTCCACATCAGCTTTCTCCTACAGTGGCCCACAACTAGTTAGCAGGAAACACTCATGCATTTTTTTTTGTCACAATAAATTGACAGAGTGCAAACCAACTTTGACATGGTAACAGCCTCTCCCATGAACCATGTCTGAGCATCTGGCCAGCCAGTTTCCAAGCGTTAGGCAGTCTGCAGTCCACAGCGTCCTCCAACCTGTTGCGGATACATAACACACATCGTGCGGTCTGAGCATTCTCCCTGAAGCCCCTTTCATGACTTGTCATCATAATGTGGTCTTCCACCAGTTTCCTAGAGAGAGCTAGTGACAGTTCAGCCCTCTCCCAAGTAACTCCCGTCCCATCTCTTATTACCTTGGATGTTTTGATATTCTTGATATTCATGAGTGTTTAAGAGCCCTGTGACCAGATTGTCATCACATCCTTCGCAAATTCTGCATCATAGTGTCACACTTGACTTAGAATGTGGCATCTGTTGTCTTGTGCTCCAGTTCAAATATCCATTTTAACATCCTCTAGTATTATCAAAGTGAATAATTTAATAAGCTATTAAATTTGGTGTTAAATTTGGTATCATGGTTTAATCTTCAGGGACAGTTTTTTAACTTTATTGGTTTTTTTTCTTTTCTTTTCTTTTAGCTCTTATGAACTTTAAAAGAAGATGAAACTAGTTTTTATCAGTAGCCACATTTAATATTTGGACCACTTTTCCATTTTTGGATACTCAGAACACTAGAGCAGCACTGACTAATAGAAATATAATGTGAGCCACATATGTAATTTTAACTTTTCTAGTAGCCACATGAAAAAGTAAAGGGAAACAGGTAAAATTAATTTTAATAATATATCTTATTTAACCCAGTATATCCAAAAGTTTTATTTTAATAGGTACCCAACATTAAAAATTACTGAGATAGTTTGCATTCTTTTTTCCATACTAAGTCTTTGAATTCTAATGCCTATATTATGCCACATCTCAATTTAGGCCAGCTAATAGCCACGTGTGGCTAGTGGCTACCATATTGGATAGCACAGTTCTAGAGCTTTGTTTCTAGTCACATCATCACTCACCTAAGGTCTCTGTCAGGTCTCTAATTTTCTTTCTTCCTGCTGCTGTTTATTTAACTTTTAAGAAAGCAGCATCTTAGAGAATCATAGCCTATGTTGCTATGTAAAAGTAAACCAATTCAAAAAAAAAACACAGAGTTAGGGACCTCAGATTAGAGTCTAATTTCTCGGGATATTTGTCTAAGTGGAGTTTTGTTCAAATATAAGTGATAAATGAAATCTCTTGTATTCATGTCAATTAGATATAACAACTGTAGCAAATATTTCATACAGGCTCAGCCCTAAGCTAGGCACTAAGATGGAATCAGAGGGGAGTATATAGTTCTTGTCATCAGGGACTTAAAATTCTTTTTTGGAAAGATAGAAATACATCTATGAAGGAGTTAAAAAAGCAGGGCAAAGATTTATTTAGTTAGGCAGAGTAGATGAGGGAAAGTGCTACAGATGAAGGGAAGAGACAGTACAAAGATGCAGAGGCTGGAATTGACCAGGGGAAAAGGGAGGAAACAGTCACCCTTAGGAAGTCCCTGCTATACCAGACTCTCAGTGTTTGGAGACCTCCTAGGAGAAAAGAGGAGGGGGGCATGATGTCAACTTGCTTAACTCCAAAGAAGGAAAGGCCTATTTCAAGTCTCTCTGTGTTGCCCTTCTATTCTACTGAACTGTGCTTCTGCACAATTTCTATATGAGGCATGGTATTGGGATTTTAAAATATTTTCCTTTGTATATATAACTTAGTGGGTGGACTGGTCTATTTCTGAAACTGTTTTAGCTTAACCCTATGGATAGGAGGCTGGAGACCCTACCAGTTTTATATGCTCAATTGAGAGTCCTATGCTTAGTGTTTACGTTCCTTAGCAGTTATGGCCTCTAGAGAATCTGTGCTGTTTTTGGTTTATAAATGTATATTGAACAAATATATGGGACTTTGTAGTCCAGATGATGTGCCAAAGTACTTTTTGCAGAACATTAGTCCCATGGGGGTTCTATGAAATGAAGTTTCCATGGTCAGAAGGATTTTGGAAACTCTATACCATGTCCTCTTCTTGAAGAGGCACTGGATGTGTTAGCATATTAGCTCTTGGGAGTCCTGCAAGAAGGTAACTCTTTTTACATAGCATAACTCTTTAACCCAGCACTTTCAAATCTATTAATTTTAGAATTAATTAATTAAATTTATAAATTAAATGTAATCCCTGGGGTTTGGTTCTTAAATATTCTAAAGTATGATGATGAATGGATAAGATGTGGTATATAAATACAATGGAATATTACTCAGCCATAAAAGAATGAAATTCTGCCATTTGCAACAACAGGGATGGACCTAGAGAGTATCATGCCCAGTGAAATAAGTCAGACAGAGAAAGACAAATACTCTATGTTATCACTTATAGGTGAAATCTAAAAAATAAAGTAAATAAATGTATATAACAAAACAGAAACAGACTCACAGATATAGAGAACAAATGAGTGGTTATCACTGGGGAGAGGGAAGGGGGTGAGGGATGAGATCGGGGTGTGGGATTAAGAGATACAAACTACTATGTATAAAAGAGTTAAGCAACAAGGATATATATCATACAGCACAGGGGAATATAACTGTTATTTTATAATAACTTTAAATGGAGTATAATCTATAAAAGTATTGAATCACTATGTTGTACACCTGAAACTAATATAATATTGTAAATCAACTATACTTCAATTAAAAAAAAATACAGTATGACTTAGGCAAAGTGAACTCTTCCATTAAATAGTGATAAGTTCCTGGTCCTGAAAGGTTTGATGTGGTTGGCATGCATGCCATCTGGTTCTTTTCAATCTTTGGGGGTACTACTTACCAGAACTAGCAGTATCAGATATGCTTGGAGCTAGAGCTTCCTTTTATAGATTGGTTAAATTCTCTTCTTTCAAAGTCAAGATTAAGATGTATTCCTTCCCCAATCCTTTCCTGACCATAGGGAACTCCACCACCAACCCCATCTATGTCGTTGCAACTTGACTGACATCACCACCTCTGTCTGACTGGACCCCATTCACATTTCTATTTGATAGTTAATGCATGTATTAAACTTTTGGTATTTGTCATGCACTTTAAGCCAAATCAGCCATGTTAGTATTTTTACTTCTCTAATTAATTCTTGTTCTTCTTGCATTTTATTACATTTTAAAATAATTGGGTGACCTAACCTTATCTTTGGGGATATATACTGATGGGTTTCAATGTTGTTCACTAAGAGGTGAGGAATGAGTGTATTCATCTTGTCAAAAAACTTTTTTCTGTGACATTGATTTTTGTGTTGAAATACTTACATCAGCATAAAAATATCTAGAATCCTATTTCATGGCTTTTAAGAAGCCTTATAAGCAAGTTAAAAATATTTTCTTCACTAAATGAAACACAAATGACATTAACTTAAAATATAGAAATATGTATATACAGAAATATAAATATATGTGAATATTTTATATATATTCAGTATTTTCTTTAAAAGTTAAATTCAGCCTATTAGACCCCACAATTTGGGAATTACAAAATTTGCTAATCTAGATCTAGTTTGGGAGCTAATAATATGCTGATTTATATATAGTCTTCCAGCCAGGCTATGATCCCTCCCATAGACCAAAGAACAAAAACTGTATCTGATACTTCTTGCTGCCTCACTGAGTACCAAACCCAGTGCTATGAAGAGAGTAGGTGTTAATTTACTTAATTTAACTGTGGGATCTCAAGGTTGATGAGAGAGAGTATTTAAATGTGAAATATACTTTAATACAATTTTATATCTGCTTAATACACATTTTTTTAAAAAAGTACTCTGAAAACAGTACCTACAAATACATGTGTATCCTATGGAAATATTAGTATAGCTATTGATAATTGAAGTATGTTGGAAGTGAATTCTATGGGACACATGAAAGGAAATGTTCTCCAACTTTCCTACCATATACCCTCTGCAGCAATCCCTTTCCTCTGAACTGTTTCAGAAGAGCTTTATAAGTAAACAGGAGGTTGGAATATTTATTTCCTCCAGAAATAAAGAACGTTCTAAAGGTGCACTTCATAAAAGAGGCCCTCTCTTTCTATCTCTCTCCCTGGAGAGCCCTTATCCTCCTGCCTGCCTTCTCTTAGGAGACATTGTTGACCTTCACCGTTGGACACTCAACCAGGTGAAAAGAGAAGACTTGCTGGTTTGGGGGCAGATTTTATCTACATTGAAAATGTTCTTTTAAATATGTATTAGCTCTTAGGGATCATTTCTTTCCTAACATCCCAATGGAAAAGCTTATATTCTGTTAGGGATTCTGGTGAAGTAGTCTTTAAATGAAAACTAGTGAACTTTAAAAGACAAAGGCAAAGGCATGACCCTCCAGAAACAAATTTTGATTCATTCTCTGTATAATGGTTTGTAAGCTTCACTTGCAGAGTGGGGAATATTTTAGAACTTACTTGTTGCTCTGAGAAACATAAAAAAGCAGAGGCATACATCCATCTTAATAATATAAAGCTAGCTTTGGAAAGCAGTGTGTAATAGAAGTTAGAATTGCCCTCTTTGAGGAAAACAACCCTTAAATACTGTAGAATAGTCTCTAATTTAAAAAAATAGCATTATGTGGAATTGGATAGAGCTATTTCTTTTCAGACCTTATTTAGTATTTACTTCTTTCTACAGTTTTCCACAGCGCCAAACAGAACGAGCTATCACAAAACCAAACAGAAGGTGATGACTCTGAGAAGTCATTGCAGCCCTTTACTGAGTCAACCTGAAGTGTGCACAGGCCTCCTCTGTTCTCTTGCCTCCTGAGTTGTAATTCTTTTTTTTTTTCCTGAATAAGAGGAAATGATAGGGAAATTGTTTTCAAAACTAAATTTTATTCCAAAGGAGTCCTCATTCCAACTTGTCAATATCACATGACAATAATTTTTAATGTCTTTAAGATACCTAATCAGGAGACATTGTGCTTTATAAATTACCTCACCATTCCTGGAAAACTGGTTAAGAACTCAGAGTCTGAAGAAAATCCTGCCATTTCTTGGCTGTGAAGTCTTGTCTCTCAGCCATGGTTTCCTAATCTGCATCATGGGAATAATAATAGTACCTATCTTGTGAGATTGTTAGGAAGATTAAATGAGATAATATACAAAGTACTTAGCATGGGGCCTGGCATATACTTAATACATGTTTAGTAGGTATTTACTATTAACATTCTCGGTCTCATGAAAGTGAGAGTAATCTTTGTTGAAAATGTTGTTTCAGAAAAGGTATCATGAAACTTTCAGCTGCTACTACAGTTAACCTAAATGTAGAGGCCCCAATGTAACTATGTTTTCCACTTAGAAGTTTTGTTTTCTTACTGGAACAGCATGTTTTTTGGATCTTCTATACAGGTGAAGCCCAACATTCTTATTTTGATATCATATCAACCATATGCTTTTTGTCGTAGCAAAGGCTAAGACCCCAATTGTTGCAGTTCTAGCAAAGGCTAAGACCCCAATAGTGCAAATATTAACAAAGGGAGGAGAAAGCCAAGTGGTGAGTGGCAACCATTTCCATGAAATGTAATGGTGACTGCAGCCCTGAAAAATATCAGTTTTCACAACAAGGGTTACTAAAGGGTTACTAAAAGCTTTTGCTTACTTATATGCACAGATACAGAAGGAGAATGAACTTGTCTCTTTGTAAAAGGCCAGCCGTGAAATATAAGAGATACTTAGCTATTTTAGAAACGTGGCGTTGTAAAGTCAGTGAGAGGTAATAGAAAATTATCCATCACCAAATAAACTGAACACGTATGTAAAGTATATATTCATCTCTATCTTTCTTCTTTCTAGATAGATATGAGAACTTGAGTCTATAAATATGGCATAGTCAGTTTAAGTGTGTGGTGAGGTGCTTTTACTTGTAGAATCCACATGCCATTCTTCTTTATTTGCAGATGACTAAAAGAGTTAGTCCCAGAGGACTAAAGCTAGAAAAGCCAAAACACTGGGATATTTTAAACCTATAAATTTCAAACCTCACTCATTAGAGTTCAGTTTTGTCAAATGTATCCATAAAAAGATATGATAGTAATCTAAAAAGAAAATGTTCTAAGAAGAAGAGATGTGAGTTTATTCATCATGTAGCAATTATATCCCAGGCACTATGCTAATGGCTGGAGATGTATAATAGTACATGAAACACACTTACCCCTGTCCTCTGGAGTTACATTCAGGTGGAGGAAGCAGAGATTAAACAAACACAGAAACACCTAAGTATCAGTGTGGCGAAGGCCATGCAGGAATATAGAGGGGATGAGAGCAGAGAATAGTGACACATGTGGACTGGTGGTCAGGGAGGCCTCTCTGAAGGATGAGAAGTCTCCAGCCATGTGCAGAGTGAAGGGAAACCTTCTAGATAGAAGGAAGAATATGTGTAAAGGTCCTAAGATGGCAAACATCTGTGTGTTTGAGGAGGTGAAAGAAAGCTTTATGGACAGAGTCCAGACAGTGAGAGTGAGTGATGGGAGATGAGATGGGAGCAGTGGTCAGGGGAACGTGGTAGGCGAGCACTACACACAGCGCATTAAGACAAGTGCAGTGGTGCTGTGACACCATGCTCAGGAATAATAAGAGCACTGTAGACTTTTCTACAGACACTAGAAGCCTGATGTTCAGTTTGTCCATGAGAATCTGCCCTAAAGAGCCCCCCAGTACTGACTCAGGGCTGGGAGAGTTCTTGTAGATTTCCTATGCCTTTCAAGAGAGAGGGATCTTGAGTTTTGTGTTACTTGTATTGCTTTTCCTATTAACCTTGTGCTTTTATAGGGACTCTGACCCCTAGCTTTCCCCCCAGGAATGTAATTAAACTGGAACTCAGATGCCCTTAAAATACATGAAACAAGTACATCATGAAAACGGCTTGTTCAGGCATCAAGTATTTTGAGATAATGCATGCTTTTGAGTGGACGCATGCAGACTTGTCCCCAGGGTATGCCTTTGGATGTCATAATAGCAATTCTGGTATCAATAAATCATTCACTATTTGGACAAGTCATGGCCACCACCTCAGTCACTAGATACATTTGTAATGGTTTCTGTGAACAATAACAACAGCCACCTAGCAACATACTGTTTTGGTCATGTCATTTTTATATGACTTGTGGGCTTTGGATGGATAAACTGTGTCTAATATATCTTGAAAATTGAACACCAAATATTGGTGGAGGCCCACTGTGCACAATATATGAAATCATGCTGCATGGTGTGTGACTTTATATAAGAATGACATGTGGGTGTTTTTTGCTAGTTTTTTAGTACTTTTCTGTTCCATGAGGGAAGGGCTGTATCTATCTTGTTTACCATTTTATCTCTAATTTTGGTCACCTAGTAGCTTGATAAGTATTTGTTGAATAGATGAATGGATAAGTGAATAGTTTTTAGGAAAAGTTTATTTCTTGAATTCCTTAGAACTCAAGTTAAGAAATGAGTGATCTAACATCTCTGCTTTTAATGGATGGTTTTCCCCTTGCCATTTTTAAGCCACGAGGAGTGTCAAATATAGCCAAGTGAATTCTGCAAAGAGTTAATATTTCAGAGAAGCCAAAGTTAGGTGATTCCTTACATCTATGCTGTGCTTTATAGATGTACATACAACCTTATTTGGTCCTTGGAGCAATCTTGCAAGACTGTTCATATTGTACAGTAAAGGAAAGACATTGTGTCTCGTCTAAGGCAGGTGTGTAGGAATGAGAGCTCTGTTTTCTAACTCAGCCCATACTGTGTGCATCCATATTCTCCAACAAATATTTGCCTGGCTCTTAGACCTACAATAATCTCTAGGATTGCTTTTAGCTATCATTAATTTTCTTTTTATCTTAGCTCTATCTTTCTTCTTTCCTCTCCATTTCATGCACCTCTTTGTTTTTTAGTTTATTTTATTATTTTTTTTATTGAGGTACAGTTGACTTACAATATTATATTAGTTTCAGGTGTACAGCATAGTGATATGAAATTTTTATAGACTATATTTCATTTATAGTTAATATAAAATATTGGCTATATTCCCTGTGCTGTACAGTATATCCTTGACATAGTAGTTTGTACCTCTTAATCTCCTATCCCTATCTTGCCCGTTCCCTCTTCCCTCTCCCTACTGGTAACCACTTGTTTGTTCTCTATATCTGTGAGTCTGTTTCTATTTTTTATATTCCTGAGTTTGTTTTATTTTTTAGATTCCACATATAAGTGATAACATAGAGTATTTGTCTTTCTCTGGTATATTTTACTAAGCATAATCCCCTCCAGGTCCATCCATATTGTTGCAAATGGCAAAATTTCATTATTTTTTATGGCTGAGTAGTATTCTATTTGTGTGTGTGTGTGTGTGTGTGTGTGTGTGTGTGTGTATCACATCTTCTTTATCCATTCATCTGTCGATAGACAGTTAAATTGCTTCCATATCTTGGCTATTGTACAAATTGCTACTATGAACATTGGGGTGCATGTATCTTTTTGAATTAGTGTTTTCATTTTCTTTGGATATATACCCAAGAGTGGAATTGCTGGATCATATGGTAGTTCTATTTTTTGTTTTTTGAGCAATCTTCATACCGTTTTCCACAGTGGCTACACCAATTTACATTCCTACCAACAGTGTACAAAGGCTTCCTGTTCTTCACATTCTCACCAGAATTTGTTATTTGTGGTCTTTTTTTGTGTGTGTGTGGTACGTGGGCCTCTCACTGTTGTGGCCTCTCCCGTTGCAGAGCACAGGCTCCGGACGCGCAGGCTCAGGGGCCATGGCTCATGGGCCTAGCCACTCCACGGCATGTGGGATCTTCCCGGACTGGGGCACGAACCCATGTCCCCTGCATTGGCAGGCGGACTCTCAACCACTGCGCCACCAGAGAAGCCCTGTGGTCTTTTTGATGGTAGCCATTCTGACACGTGTTAGGTCATATCTCATTGTGGTTTTGATTTGCATTTCTCTTTCGATTAGCGATGTTGAGCATCTTTTCATGTGCCTGTTGGCCTTCTGTATGTCTTCTTTGGAAAAATGTCTATTCACGTCTTCTACCCATTTTTAAATTTGGTTGTTTGTTTTCTGGATATTGAGTTGTATGAGCAGTTTATACAATTTGGATATTAACCCGTTATTGGTCATATTATTTGCAAGTATTTTCTCCCATTTGGTAGGGTTTCTTTTTTTTTCATTTTTTCGTTGGTTTCCTTTGCTGTACAAAAGCTTTTAAGTTTAATTAGGTCCCGTTTGTTTATTTCCACTTTTATTTCCTGGTCTTAGTAGACAGAGCCAAAACAATATTGCTACGATTTATGTCAAAGAATGTTCTGCCTGTGTTTTCTTCTAGGAGTTTTAGGGTTTACAGTCTTATGTTTAGGTCTTTAATCCATTTTGAGTTAATTTTTGTATATGGTGTGAGAAAATGTTCTAATTTCATTCTTTTACATGTAGCTGTCCAGTTTTCCCAGCACCACTCATTGAAGAGACAGTAGTTTTTCCGTTGTATATTCTTGCTTCCTTTGTTGTAGATTAATTGACCATAAGTGCATGGGTTTATTTCTGGGCTCTCTATTCTGTTCCATTGATCTTTGTGTCTGTTTTTATGTCAGTACCATGCTGTTTTGATTACCGTAGCTTTATAGTACAGTCTGAAGTCAGGGAGCATGATACCTCCAGCTTTGTTCTTTATTCTCAAGATTATTTTTGCTATTTAAGGTCTTTTGTCACACACCTCTTTGGGTTGCTGATACTTGGTTATTGCCATTCTCTCAGTCTCTAGACGAAGTTTTAAAATAATTTTAGGTGATTAGGCAAGTCTCTTGGATTGAATTGGTTGGGAAGAGCTTGGTTTTAATGTAAGTAGATGTTGTATGATGAAAACACTTTTCCCTAGGCAAAAGACAAATATAGTGATGGATGTGGGAGTTTAGCTGAAATTGAACTATGAATAGAATAAGAGAATGTAGTCCCAGTGGAACCTGAATACACACAGACATGGAGAGTCTAGCTGTATGAATGAATGTACTGCTGCTGTGTCACTCTGCTCTGGTATAATTTCCATAAACATGAAGTTAGACCAGCTATATTGGAGTCTGTGTTCAGTGAAGGGCTTGGTTTCTTTATATGATGAGTTTGTTTACTTGATGCACATGCCAGGAGGTTTGCAGTTTTGTTCTTATAAAAACGAGTGGGAATTTAGAGTAGCAGAATAGTCTCATCTAGAGCACGAGTTCCATGAGAACAGGGATTTTTGCCTGTTTTGTCACAGCATCTAGAATAATGCCTAATGCATAGTAGATACTCAGTAAGTATTGAATAAAAGAATGGACCTGACATACACCCAGCCTGTCACTTTTAGCAACAGGACTGGGTTCAGAGTGGACCAAATAATTTGTGTGACTATAATGATGTGACTATAATGATGCGTGTGACTATAATATGTATGAGCTAACTCTGCCTCACTTACTCAAAGACAGTCAGCTCAGGCCGAGTTGGAGTGGTGTTTGATTCTTGTCTGCCCCTCTGTACCAGTGCGTGCAGTTCTATTCACTGTTTCAATGGGTAGCTTCCTACCCCTCTGACTTACTCTACTTGATTATGAAGTTATAATTAGCTTTAATTTAACCCTGTGGGACAGAATAGTAACTATAGCTAATCTGTGGCTGAAAATAGGGGGATATGAATGAAAAGAATTAAAATTAATTGCTTTGAGTAGCCTGAAGTGACAAGGATTAATATGCTATCAATTTTCTTCTCCTGAGAAACATGTGATCACAAGGAGATCTTTCTTTCAGAGGACATTCAAATTTGGGTGTGTGGCTTTTGGTATAGTCTAGCACCACTGGAATGGTTGAAGTAGATTTTGTTTCTTTTTTTCCATGCCCTTACCATGGTTGCTCAAAAAGACCCAATCAAATCTCTTGACTGTAAAGTTATCTGTCATCTATAAGCTGAGCATTATCTTGCCAAGTCCCACTGAAAAGCCAATTTATGAAGTGTACTTGGGGCAGTATATAATACTATGTGAAGCATCTCAGAAAGCCTAAAAAGGTAATATCAGGGGGGATATAATGTGGAATTTCCAAGGAGAGGCTGAGAGAGAAAGAGACCAATTGATTGATTGATTGATTGATTGATCTCCAAAGGGCAGGGAATATATTTCATATTTCGTAGTGCTAGGAAACTGAAGATTTTTAACAGATGCTTTTTAATTGCCCCAAGAAATACAAATGTCACGTTTGTTAGATTTTCAGGAACTAATGGTCCAAAAGACCCTGTGTTTTCTTTTAGCCATGGTGTGTGCATAGTGGTCGTATGTTCTTTGATAGTGTCACGGTCTGGGTAGGTACGAAGATCTGTCAGCTGAAAAGCAACTGGGAAAACTGGAGAGGAAGAAAAAGAAAATTAAAATAAGATGTTGGATTGAGAAATAACAAGGGCGGATATTTCAGGCTTTCTTTTTTAACTTCAGTAACTGCAAAAAAAAAAAAAGAAACACAAATGTTTTAATCTATCCCTTCACTTTCAACATTTACATTTTGTAGCTATCCACTGACTCCTATTTCTTCTTTAAACTCTAATTATACAATATTAAACGTACTTCAGAAACTTCTTCACTAAATAAGTATAAAATGTTAACATGAGGTTATGCTATCACAGCAAGTATTCTCATCCAAAATATTTCAAAGAAACTACAGGGAAGGCCAATTACTGTCTTGAGAAACAAGGAAGAACTTGTTCCTTTATCCATCACAAATTTATTCTTAGACTCATTGTTTGGGCTCTTTTCCCATATTATCTTTCATTAATTTGTTCCATCTTAAAATAACATTCGTATTAATATAGGATTAACTGATTTTAGAATAAATAAGTTGTTTAATGGATTCCCTTTCTAACTTCAGGAAGTTAATACTAATGATAACTCTCTTCGTCCTAATGGTTGCTGAAAAGGATATGCGCCCTACCACATTTAGGGGAATTTGGACAAATCGAATCTAAGCATGCCTGGGTTTGATTAAATATGGAAGAGGTATTTGCATTTCCTAGGACATGACGCCTGAAAGTCCCTGATTTATAACTTAATTTTTCTTTCCTTAACACTTTGTGAAGGGATAAGACATAGAATTCTCTTTTCTTACGTAGTTCTTCTCTGGATCAATGTGGACTGAGGTGAGACTTATAGTTCAAAGAACTCCATCTCTAAGTTGGAAGATTGCTCCAAGTTTTCTCCTCATTGTTCTTCAGAGTCCTGAGCTATTCCAAACATCCATAGGTTTCAGAAGGTTAGCTTCTGGAAAGTTGAGACTTTATAGAAGATAAAAAATGAAAGTAACAATTCTCTTCCTTCCCTGCTTTTTTGAGAGGGTGGTAGAGATATATGTTCAACTGTATGTAGTTGAAACCACGTTGCAAAAAGAAAAAAGAAGGTCCATTATCAAAACTAAGCCACAGACATACCAGTACTCATGTAATTATTTCGTTTCATACTGAAATTAGTCCTAAATTCAATTAGTACATTTTTTTTTTTTTTTTTTTTTTTTTTTTGTGGTATGCGGGCCTCTCACTGTTGTGGCCTCTCCCGTTGCGGAGCGCAGGCTCAGCGGCCATGGCTCACGGGCCCAGCCGCTCCGTGGCATATGGGATCTTCCCGGACCAGGGCACGAACCCGCGTTCCCTGCATCGGCAGGCGGACTCTCAACCACTGTGCCACCAGGGAAGCCCCAATTAGTACATTTTTAAGAATCGATTTTTGCCAGGGAATTATCCATTACAAGCACATAAAGAATAACTTCTTATCATTCTCTACGATAATTGCTACATTCATACATTTATCATGACATCCCATAAGATGTTTCATTGCTCCTGGTGGCATCTCTGGTCCTCACATTGCATTTGCACTGCCTGCCCTCCTTTCAAAGCTGTATTCACCACTTGGGTATATGGTCACTGAAAGTGTCTACGAGCTTCACCAAGTTGGAGATGTGTTTTTCAGGCTGACGTTTTTTACTTAAAAATTAATCACAGGGTGCACTTCGGAGAGCACGGGTCTAGAAATGGAACATTAACAGAGCATAGTCAAACCACAAACATGTCTAGTCAGTCGAGTTCACAGTGTTGCCACACAGACTGAAAAACTAACATTATCACCAGCAAAAGTATTGTCTTGTCTATAACATTCAATCAGTATCCCTGCGAACATACTTTTTGAACATACATGTGGAGGGAGGTACCCTGTGCTTCTTACCTTGGAGATTTGAATCCTCTTCCTTATGTTTCTCTTTAAGTGAATGAGCTAAAAATGAATCTGAACCATTTGCCAACTTTATTTTTTTTCTTCTCAAATATTTGAACAAAAATACATGTTCAAATCTTCAACTTCTTGTGGACAGCCTATTCCAAGATTGTTTGTTGGTATAAAAAGCAACATTATTTTAGCAACAGTAAGTAATAACAGCTTAATTTCTTTTTTTTTT
Source organism: Hyperoodon ampullatus (assembly GCF_949752795.1). Lineage (NCBI taxonomy): Eukaryota > Metazoa > Chordata > Mammalia > Artiodactyla > Ziphiidae > Hyperoodon > Hyperoodon ampullatus. The sequence continues at coordinate 88,894,743 of NC_136916.1, forward strand.
TTTTTTTTGTGGTACGCGGGCCTCTCGCTGTTTTGGCCTCTCCAGTTGGGGAGCACAGGCTCTGGACGCACAGGCTCAGTGGCCATGGCTCATGGGCCCAGCCGCTCCACGGCATGTGGGATCTTCCCGGATCGGGGCATGAACCCGTGTCCCCTGCATCGGCAGGCGGACTCTCAACCACTGCACCACCAGGGAAGCCTGCTTAATTTCTTTTTGAATTGAATTGTTAAGCTGCACAAAGCAATCATTTTTTGGTGCCAACTGAAGATTGCTTTTACAACAAAATATATATCGTAAATATGTTAATCTTAATTTGTATGCCATCTCAGACCTTATGGGGCGGGGTTGCAAATAGGATGATCATGTTCTGTTGGCTAGCTCACTTCCTAACTTTCACTAATTAATTCATGCATTATGGAGAATCACCAACACACGAAATAGAAAAGTAAAAATGACACTGTTGAGTAATCACAAGCTGTTGACTATAGAATCTTCAGGGAAGGAGAGGCAGTGAGCATTCTTTGGACAACTTAATTCCAGAACGAATGGGCTTTGTTTATGTAAGAGGCTCATTTGTCTGTTTCCTGATTGCATTCTTATTGTGCAAATGCCAGAGTGTATTACAATGGATAAAATGGGGAAAAAATAAAGTATAATTTAAGTGGGCCAGGAAAGAGTGGTAGTAGATGTTTGAATGTTCCCTTGGAGTTAATCAGTGGTTCAAAAACCTGAAATACTTTATCTCGAGAACTGAGTTTCTGACTCAAGATACATAGGAGAAAATATCAGTTGGCTTGAGAAAGGAAGAACCTTGGTTCACGTAAATTTATACACAGATTCCTTTATCATGGGAGAATTGTAATTAGGGATTGAGAATCTTGAGAACATGATTGTGACCTAGTTATTCCTGTACTGCAAATGCTCATAGGAGGTACTGGCTAGACCTGCAAATAATGAATTAAGAGATTCCAGCTGGGATATGATGAAAGCATTTTTGGGAATCTCTGTATCTTGGCTGGACCACATGGGTTATAACTTGGAGAGGCCTAAACTAGTAGTAGTATATGACAGATTTATTGCCCAATTGATGCTGGGCATCAGAAAAAAAGGCTGAGGTTAAAAAAAAAATGACTGGAGAATTACGAGCTTTAAAAGAATTGCCATTGGAAGGGAGGCTGAAGAAGGAAAGCATGAGTTCCTTATATGAAGGGAAATAAAAATAATAAAGATTGATGGTGAGACATTGAATGGGAAGCATAGTAGTTTGTTTTTCACAGCATCCCTCTCCTCTAAGACGCCTTATCCACCTCTGTGCTTCGTAGCTCTCCCTGCCACGTCTTCCACCTAACACACTGTATAGCTTATTGATGAGCTAGCTCTTCCACTACATTATTCAGCTTTCTGAGGACAGGGGTTACGTTTCTGACCACCACCCTCAGCTACTTCTCTGTATCCTCACTGCCAGAGTAGTGTTTGACACATAGTTGGCTCTCAATGAAAGTTTGCTGAATGAATGAAAGAATGAGCCAGAAATTCATTTGAGTCTGTCTTTCTTCTTGATCCCTTCCTCCCTCCCTCCTTCCCTTCCTTCCTCTAGCAAGTACTTGCCAGGATATACCAGGCCACAAAGGCCAATAAAATAAGATTCCTGTACTCCTGGAGCTTGCAGTCTGTTGGGCCAAATCTAATCATGTAAATGAGGGAGTCCAGGGCTGGGTGATAGTGCTGGGACAGACATGTGCGCAAGGAGCCATGGGAATCTAGACACAAAAACATTTTTTTTTTTTTTTTTTTTGCGGTACGCAGGCCTCTCACTGTTGTGGCCTCTCCCGTTGCGGAGCACAGGCTCCGGACGTGCAGGCTCAGCGGCCATGGCTCACGGGCCCAGCCGCTCCACGGCATGTGGGATCCTCCTGGACCGGGGCACGAACCCGTGTCCCTTGCATCGGCAGGCAGACTCTCAACCACTGCACCACCAGGGAAGCCCACAAAAGCATTTAAATCAGACTGACAGGTCAAGGAAGATTTTTCTTGGAGGAATGGAAAATTAAGGGTTTATGGAACCTAGAAGGATTTGTATGAGCTGACGAAGAAAAAGACCTGGCCTGGAAGAACAAAACAGCATTATCAGGGAAACTGTAGGTAACTCATTGTGAATGGAGAGATGCCAGAGCAAATGGAGTTTGTAGATAAGCAAAATGGAGAGTAATTTAAAAATCATTGACTTTACAAGGTGTTTCAGTGTTTTCATTGGGTGAGTCAAATATACTAAGACTCCATAATGCCTTAGACAAATAGGCAAGACCGCTCACTATGATCATCCTACCCTTTCATTTCCCAGCTCCCTATTTGCTGATTCCCAGCTTGATATCCTAGGCTAAGGCTTAAGCAGAGCTCTAAAGCAGGGTTGCCGTTTCCCTGCCACCACATTATTTGGAATGTGGAGACGTTCGTTTTAGCTTATGATAACTGAGTGCAAGGCTGTAGAGGCTATGTTAGGACGACAGTCCTTTCAGCCTAATTTTGTCATCTGTGACTGTGGGCAGTGGTTATCTCTGAGAGGATACTCTTGCCTTCCATGTTATTTGCACATGAACTGTTTCCAATCTGTAATCTGCAAATATTCTCTTCTGGACCCTGTTTTTATGTTTAGCCTCTAAGAATGCCCAGCTGTTGGGTAAAGTGGTAGTTCTGTGTTAATTGGATCTAATATAACCTCCAAATTTTAGTATGATTATCTTTTTATATGATGGATTTGTCATCCATATTTGTTCATTTAAATTGATATTTAAAATTAAATGGGAAAAGAGTTTGAAAAAGAATAGATACATGTATATGTATAACTGAATCACTTTGCTGAACATCTGTCACTAACACAACATTGTTAACTGTACTCCAATATGAAATAAAAATTTAAAAAAATAAAATAGCATCCCATCTCCAACCAAAAAAAAATTAAATTAAATTAAAGGAACAAAGCAACAGTGATTTTCATAAAATTGGGTGCTGTTTTGCGTCTTGAGTTTCCAAACGAGAGACTCCTAGCTGTCCTGATCTCATGTCATCTGCAAGCCACTGCATACTCTTGACCTTTCCCATGTTTTTGATCATTTTAACAGTTCTTGGATTCTTTTCTGGCTCATTAAATTTATATTTTTCTTTTTTATAATGATAAGAAGAATGGGAGGTGTTTAGGGTATGGATGTATCTGTACATGATGCCTGCACAAAGTAGTTGCTTAGTACGTATTTGTTGAATGGGAGGATATGAGTTTTGTTTTGTTTTTTGTTTTTTTTGCGGTATGCGGGCCTCTCACTGTTGTGGCCTCTCCCGTTGTGGAGCACAGGCTCCGGACGCGCAGGCTCAGTGGCCATGGCTCACGGGCCCAGCTGCTCCGTGGCATGTGGGATCTTCCCGGACCGGGGCACGAACCCGTGTCCCTTGCATCGGCAGGCAGACTCTCAACCACTGCCCCACCAGGGAAGCCCAATATGAGATTTTTTTAAAACATACACCTGATTCATCTGTACCATTTTTCTAGATTCCACACATATGCATTAATATACGATATTTGTTTTTCTCTTTCTGACTTACTTCACTCTGTATGACAGCAAAAACTAACACAACATTGCAAAGCAATTATACTCCAGTTAAAAAAAAATTTTGGTGCCTATAATTCCATTTATTTTTAGAAAAATTCCCCAAACCAAATCCTAGAGTCTTAATGCCTATCATGTAGATAGTGCTTGAGCCCTACAGGTTTATAATGGCTAAGCAAACAAAAACAAAACAAACAAACAAAAAACATACACTTGAGCATTAGCAGCTTCTCACTGTCTTTAGGAAAAAGTCCAGACTCCTTTGCAAGAGCCACCAGACCATTTGCAGTCTGAAACTTATAAACCTTTCTGTTCTTGTCTCTTGCTTTCACAACCAACAATTCACATTCTGCAATACATGTTCACAGCTCCATGCTTTTACCCTTCTGTCTGGCAAATTCTTACTGACCTGCCAGATGTGAAAGCTTCTTCCCCTTAGCCCTACTACAGAAGAATGACTTCTTCACTATTTCTAAAACATCTTGTATGTACATCCATGATACTGTTAGCCCATCTCATCATTTTACTTTATGTACCTATCTCCTCATCTAGGTTGTACACCCAAGACAGAGGTTCTGTCTTATTTACCTTTGTGTGTTAGGGTCTGATACTGTGCTTCTGACCAGAGCTAGGACTCAGCAATGTGTTTTGAATGAATAAATGAAGTGAATAGGCCAGTGCCAGGGCCTGAAGATCACCCAGTCTTATGGCCCCTGCTCTATGTCATAAGGACAGGAGCCCTAAACTCAGGACAAGCAGACAGGATGAGCAGGCCAGAGATGCCAGGGCATCTGCAGGGAGGAGTGACCATGGCCAGCTTCTAGAAATCCATGGGGACCTGGCCTGTCTGCCCAGCTGGCCCTCTTCAGAGAAGAGTCCTTGAATGGTGCTGCCCTTGGTTTCTTGCCAACAAAGTCTGTCCCGAGAGATCAGGCTCAGTCCGAGGCCTGAAGTCTCATTTGCAGCGTTTCTTTAGTTGTTTGCCAGGCATCTGGTTAAAGGAAATATGACAGACTTCAAGGGACTGATGAGAATCCGAGGTCTCCTTGCCGGGCCACAAATTGTAATTGAGAGCCATGTTTTAGGAGCGTAATAGAGATTATTTTCCTTAGAACTATGATTTTATGTTTGCTGAAGCTTATTTAATACCCAACTGCCCATCCAGTTAGCTTTGTAAAAGCTTATTATTTTATAATAATAGGCATTGTGCTTTATAGTTTTATTACATAATAAGCCACATTGTTTAATTCATGATTTATTAGATTCTGTTAGGGTATAATGAGTAGTGGTGGTGTTTAGTACAGCAGTGTGATTAGATGTCATTCACTGTGCCATGTGAGATAAATGTGCTTCATCACACGAGCTACAGATATGCCAGTTCCAACGTATAATTTGAATTTTGTGTTGTGTATTCTGGGCCATTATTGTCACATAATTCAGACTACATAGATATAAATATATGTGCAAAAATACAAACTTTCAAAAATTATTTGAGACAATTCCAAAAGATGGATCTCAAAGAAAGATTTCTTTCCTAATTGAAATGCTTTATTACCTTCCTATTTTCAGATAATGTTCAAACTCCTAAGCTTGGCAAACAAGACCTCTTATGATCTGGTCCTTGCCTACCTCCCCAGCTCCTCCTCCAGGGCTCCCTGCCAGCAGGTACCTTTCATTTGTCTGAGGAACCACACCCACTTCTTCTTTTTGTTCTGCTGTCTCACACTTACAGGTTTTTCCCAGCACTGGTTGGCTTTGTCTATTTTCAATGCCCTTTGCCTATTGTTTAAAAAAATTTTTTGAAACATAGAAAAATACAGAGAATAATAAGACAGCTGTATGTAAACTTTCCACCTGGGATTAACAGATGTTAGCATTTTATGTATTTGCCTCTATGTGAAATAAACAAACCATAACATGTCCAAAAAAAGCTGGTGTATTTCCCTTTTTTTTTCCTTCCTAGTTCCTTTGCCTTTTTCTCTCCTGAGGCAACTATTTCTTTTTTACAGAAATCATATTATCTTTTCAGGAACTTGGTAGTTGTAGCAGTGAGAACCTTTCATTTATAATGTTCAGAATTTTTTCTTGAAGCCCTTTTAAAATTTCAGATTTTTACTTGAAAAATATCCTGGGCTTCCCTGGTGGCGCAGTGGTTGAGAGTCCGCCTGCCGATGCAGGGGACACGGGTTCGTGCCCCGGTCCGGGAAGATCCCACATGCCGCGGAGTGGAGCGGCTGGGCCCGTGAGCCATGGCCACTGAGCCTGCGCGTCCGGAGCCTGTGCTCCGCAACGGGAGAGGCCACAACAGTGAGAGGCCCGCGTACCGCAAAAAAAAAAAAAAAAAAAAAAAAGAAAAATATCCTGATATCAAAGTAATACATGTTTATAATAGACAATGTGAAAAGTATTTTTAAAAAGTCAGAAAAGTGCAAAGAAGTTGGAAGAAATGCTCACAGGCTCCTGGACAACTACTATTAATATTTAATATGTTCATTTGAGACAATTTGGAAAAGGAGCAAAAACTACCTAACATACTACTATAATCACAGTTAATATTTCCTTGACTTTATTTACTTTTAGTTTTTATTTATCTTTACATAGTCATTTACTTTGCAATCAGGACATAAATGTAGTTTGTATTATATGTTTATCCACACATACACGTTTAAAAATATTACATAACCCCGTGTTCCCATTTTGTTGCACATTTGGGCTGTACCTTTAGTTTTTATTTTTTCCTGTTATATCACCATATATGTGTAACATCTATGTACATAGAGCTTTTTCTATATTCACAATAAAGTGAAATTATCAGGGCACGACTATGGGCACCTTAAAGCTCGTGATACATACTGCCAGTGTGGCTATATGTGCTTCTGAGTGTCTGAGTCTTGGTTTCCTCTTTGTTACCAACATATGAATTTTTTAAGTAATCAGAAGAAAATAAATCTTTGCTCATTCCTATTAATAGCCATCAGCTCTTTACAGAATTAAGTTCTTAAATCTTTATCTTATTAACTTCAAATATTTTTTCAAGATGTTTTTGTTTTTATTGGTATATAGATATTTTTGTTAATGTTACATATGCATCTTTTCCTTATGATTTCATCTATGGCTTTTGAGATTTGAAGAGTTCTCCTGCTTCCAAAGATTTGACAATTATTTTGATTTATCTTCTTTCAGATTTTTTTTTGTGGTTTGATTTTTAAATATATTTGATGCTTTAGTCCAATTTGAATTTGTTGTGGTCTTGAGACAGTACTAAAGTACCATTGTTTTGCCACACCTAGTTTAAACCAGTGATGTATATGGTGGTGGGTAGATAAATTCCAGGATTTATCTTACATTTCTTTGTACCTGGCTTGTATACGAAGTGTTATTTAAATCAGACGGATGGATGTTACTAAAATGTTGGGCTAACCTAGGACTTCCCATACTCATGACGCCCCTCTGTGGCTCAGTGGGAATCTGACATTTGTCCCTGAAGGGTGTATTGCTGTTGTTTTCTGGTTGTCCTCCAGCTAATTCATGCTGGTCTTTGGCCTTTCTCTTGGAATTATGATCTCTGCCTTCCAGCAGACAATTCACACTCAGCATTAGTCAACAAACCCATTTTCCTTAGGCTCTGGAGGGTCTAAAACACAGGGTCGTTCATCTGCAGGCAGGATGCCTTCCAATCACCTTTCCTCTGGGACCTGCTTACCCATCTCCTGCGGCCTGGCCAGCAGAGGCCAGTTCGCCTGGCTTGGCCAGCACATCCAGGCCAGCTCTCCCTCCTTAGCTGGCTGAAAGCCTTTTTTTCCTAGCTCCCCTGCTCCAGAATAAACAAAAATTCTGTTTATAGCAACAACATTGTTTTTCTGTTTTAAAGGAATAAGTATGGGGCAAGTGATTCAATAACTGATCAAGAATTGACTTTAAAATAAGCAAGACTTTGTAGTTAAAACAGCTTTTAGAACTACCCAGTTTAAATGTAGTGAGCTCCCTTTCACCCAAAGCATTCAACAGAGATGGGAAAACATTTTAAGAAATGGTGTACAGGGGAGTCATTTCATGAGGATAACCTCTTCACTCTAAGGTTCTAACGTTATATGAACCTCTCACTTCCTACCTCCTTTGTTTTTCTCAAAGTTGTTCCAACATTTATAGTAGCAGAGGTCCCAAACAAATTTTTAACTTCTAGGGTCGGTTTGGAAAAAATGAATTCTAAAAAATATAGGAAAAATACGATTGGAAAATGGGTTAGTTATCTGCCCCAGGTAGTTAGAAATACAAAGCTTACTCATCCAATGAGTGAAACACACAAAACAAAAAGAGTAGTAAGTCTTTGTAGCTAAGATAGAACTAGGATGTCTAACTTCAGACTTGTAGGGTTTAGTGTATGGCTCTAAGAATTGATGAGCCAATTGATTTTTTAAGACAGATTTATGGAAGTTTAATTTGTATACCATAAAATTGGCCCATTCTTAGTGTACAATTCAATACTTTTTAGTAATTTTAGAGTTTTGCACCATTGCCATAATCCAGTTTTAAAACCCCCCAAAAGATCCCTTGTGCCTATTTGCAAACAGTCCCTGCCCCCATCCCCAGCCCAGCAACCACTAAACTACTTTATGTCTCTATAGATTTGCCTTTTCTGGACCTTTCATGCAAATGGAATCTTATAATATATAGTCTTGTATCTGGCTTCTTTATTTTGCATAACATTGTAGTATGTGTACTATGTATCAGTAGTTTGTTCCTTTTTATTGCTGAATAATATTCCATTGTATGAATATATCACATTTTGTTCAACCATTCACCAGTTGATAGACATTTGGATTGTTCCAGTTTGGGGCTAATAACCCTGCTGTGAACATTCATGTACAAATCTTTGGCGATATGTATTAATTTCTCCTGGGTAGATACCTAGGTATGGAATTGCTGGATTATATGCTAAATTTATGTTTAACTTTTTAAGAAACTGCCAAATTGTTTTCCAAGGTAGTTGTACCATTTTACACTCCCCATAGCAGTGTGAGGATTCTAGTTTCTCCATATCCTCACCACCACTTGTCTGTCATTCACATTGTAGCCATTCTAGGGGGTGTGAAATGGTGTCTCATGGTTTTAATTTATATTCTCCTCATGACTGAGGATGTTGAGCATCTTTTCACTTGCTTTTCAATATACCCTATTTGGTAAAATGCCTATTCAGATCTTTTGCCACTTTTTAAATTGGGTTATTTTTCTTCTTATTGAGTTACAAGAGTTCCTTATGGTTTTTGATGCAAGTTCTTTATCAGATATTGCAAATATTTTCTCCCAGTTTGTTACCTGTCTTTATTTTTTAATGGTGTCTTTTGAAGTATAAAAGCTTTTGATTTTGACTATGTCCAGTTTATGTCTTTTTTTAAATGAATTATGCTTTTTGGAATTGTACCTAAGAACTCCTTGCCTAACGCAAGGTCTTATAAATTTCTCTTTTATGTTTTCTTCTAGGAGTTGTATAGTTTTAGATTTTGTATAAGTCTATGATCCATTTTGAATTAATTTTTGTCAAGGGGGTGAAGTAAGGGTCATTTTTCTTTTTTTGCATGTGGATATCCATATTTTTTTGGTACAATTTGTTGAAAAAAAACTCTTGTTGAATTTCCTGGACAATTTTATTGAAATTAACTGGCCATGATTGGAAGGGTTTATTTCTGGCCTCTCTATTATGTTCCATATATCTATATCTCTCCCCCTACTCCAGTACCATAGTCTATTGATCACTGTAGCTTTATAGTAAGTTTTGAAGTCTTCCAGCTTCTTTTACAAATTGTTTTGGCTATTCTGGGTCCTTTGTATTTCCATATACATTTTAGCTTCAGCTCGTCAATTTCTTCAAAAAATCCCACTGGGACTTCAATAGTTGCATTGAATCTACAGATCAGCCTGTTGGGGAATGTTATATCAACAATATGGAGTTTTCCATTCCATGGACATGGAATGTCTCTCCAGTTACTTAGTTTCTTCAGTTTTCTCAGAAATGTTTTGTAGTTTTCAGTGTGCAGATTTTACACTTATGTTGTTAAATTTATTCTTATTAATTTTACTCTTTTTGATGTACTTGTGAATGGAATTGCTTTTTAAGCTTCATTTTCAGAGTGTTCATTTGTTAGTATATAGAAATATGATTGATCTTTATATACTGATATTATATTCTATGACCTTGTTGAACTTTTTTATTAGTTATAGTCATTTTTTTGTAGATTCCTTAGGATTTCCTATGTACAAGATTGTGTTGTCTGTGAATAAAGATAGTTTTATTTCTTTCTTTCCAGAGTGTATGCTTTTAATTTCTCTCCTTTGCGTTATTGCACTGGCTAGAACCCCCGATACAATGTTCAAGGGAAGAGGCAAGAGCAGACATCCTTGCCTTGTTTCTAATCTTTTTTTTTAAACATCTTTATTGGAGTATAATTGCTTTACAATGGTGTGTTAGTTTCTGCTTTATAACAAAGTGAATCAGTTATACATATACATATGTTCCCATATCTCTTCCCTCTTGTGTCTCCCTCCCTTCCACCCTCCCTATCCCACCCTTCTAGGTGGTCACAAAGCACCAAGCTGATCTCCCTGTGTTATGCGGCTGCTTCCCACTAGCTATCTTTTTTTTTTTTTTTTTTTTTTTTTGTGGTACGCGGGCCTCTCACTGTTGTGGCCTCTCCCGTTGCGGAGCACAGGCTCCAGACGCGCAGGCTCAGTGGCCATGGCTCACGGGCCCAGCCGCTCCATGGCATGTGGGATCTTCCCGGACCGGGGCACGAACCCGCATCCCCTGCCTTGGCAGGCGGACTCTCAACCACTGCGCCACCAGGGAAGCCCTAGCTATCTATTTTACGTTTGTTAGTGTATATATGTCCATGCCACTCTCTCACTTTGTCACAGCTTACCCTTCCCCCTCCCCATATCCTCAAGTCCATTCTCTAGTAGGTCTGTGTCTTTATTCCGGTCTTACCCCTAGGTTCTTCATGACCTTTTTTTTTTTTTCTTAGATTCCATATATATGTGTTAGCATACGGTATTTTTTTTCTCTTTCTGACTTACTTCACTCTGTATGACGGACTCTAGGTCCATCCACCTCACTACAAATAACTCAATTTCGTTTCTTTTTATGGCTGAGTAATATTCCATTGTATATATGTGCCACATCTTCTTTATCCATTCATCCAATGATGGATACTTAGGTTGCTTCCATGTCCTGGCTATTGTAAATAGAGCTGCTATGAACATTTTGGTACATGACTCTTTTTGAATTATGGTTTTCTCAGGGTATATGCCCAGTAGTGGGATTGCTGGGTCGTATGGTAGTTCTATTTTTAGTTTTTTAAGGAACCTCCATACTGTTCTCCATAGTGGTTGTATCAATTTACATTCCCACCAACAGTGCAAGAGTGTTCCCTTTTCTCCACACCCTCTCCAGCATTTATTGTTTCTAGATTTTTTGATGATGGCCATTCTGACCAGTGTGAGATGATATCTCATTGTAGTTTTGATTTGCATTTCTCTAATGATTAATGATGTTGAGCATTCTTTCATGTGTTTGTTGGCAATCTGTATATCTTCTTTGGAGAAATGTCTATTTAGGTCTTCTGCCCATTTTTGGATTGGGTTGTTTGTTTTTTTGTTATTGAGCTGCATGAGCTTGTTTCTAATCTTGGAAAGAAAGTATTTATTATTTCACTATTATTTTTGATGTTGGCTATAGGTTGAGGAAGTTCATTTATGCTTATATTTTGTTGAGAGTTTTATCATGAATGGGTGTAGAATTTTGTCACATGCTTTTCCTGAATTTATTGAGATGATCATGTGGTTTTTGTCCTTGATTTTACTAGTATGGGGTACTATATTCGTTGATTTTCAGATGTTAAGCCAACTTTGCATTCCTGGGATAAATCCTACTTGGTCATGGTGGATAATCTTTTTTATATGATGTTGGATTCAGTTTTCTAGTATTGTGTTGAAGGTTTTTGTGTCTCTGTTCATAAGCGATGTTGGTCTGTAGTGTTCTTTTCTTGTGATTTTTTTGTCTGGCTTTGGTATCAGGTTAATACTGGTTCATGGAATAAGTTGAGAAGAGAGCCAATTGATTTTTTTTTCAATTAATAGAGGAGGGAAGCATGTTGTAGAACAGTGTTTCTTTATCTATGGTGAAATTCCATTTAAAACTCATTTTTAATCTATTGTAAACAATAAATCAGTAGAAAAATTATACAAAAATATACAAATACAAGCTTCATTTATAAAATAGATTCACTTATATAAAATTACTCTGTCAAATTAATACAAAAGTTTCTAGAGGCTTATTACTCTTTTAAAAATTGTGATACAGTTGGCATAAGATTATATTAGTTTCAAGTGTACTACATAATGATTGGTGTTTGTATATATTGTGAAATGATCACCATAATAAGTCTAGTTAACGTCCCTCCCTAAACACAGTTCCAACTTTTTTTTTCTTGTGATGAGAACTTTTAAAATTTACTCTCTTAGCAGCTTTTGAAAGGCTTATCACTCTTAGTCTCTGTACTTACCTCATCAGAGACTGGATACAAACAGTCCTCACAGATCTTCATGAGAACCAACTTTGAGTAGTGCTGGCGTAGACTCATGCTTCTCAACCTTTAGGGTGCATAGAAATCACCTGGGGATTCTGTTCAAATGGATTTTGATTTAGTAAGTCTGGGGAGCTTCCCTGGTGGTGCAGTGGTTGAGTCCTCCTGCCGATGTAGGGAACACGGGTTCGTGCCCCGGTCCGGGAAGATCCCACATGCCGCGGAGCAGCTAGGCCTGTGAGCCATGGCCGCTGAGCCTGTGCATCCGGAGCCTTGCTCCGCAACAGGAGAGGCCACAACAGTGAGAGGCCCGCATACAGCACAATAAACAAAACACAAAAACAAAAAAACTCTGGGACAGGGCTTGAGGTTCTGCATTTCTGTCAAGCTCCTGGGTAATGCTGATGATGCTGGTCCACAGACCATACTTTGAGTACTAAGACTATGAAATATAATGCAGATAATAAAATAAATGTGATATTTTTTATAACCCTGTCATAAATTGCTTTGGGACATATTTTGGTTTTTCATAGATTGTTGGGTTGTTGCTCAACAGTCACGATTGTCTAGATACCAGTTGTTTTTCTTGGCCTCCAACCTTCCTGGGCCTCCAACTGCTCATCCATAAACAGAGGGCGCTGGACTAGGAGATCTCTGAAGTCTCTTCCAGATCTCACAGTCTGTGATTTTAAGCATCCGTGTCAAAGGAGAATTACGGCTACATCTGCATTTTCTTTTTATATAAACCTAAGAAAACAAGAACCCAAAGTCTGTGTTACAACAGTTCTTAACAAGATGTTAAAAATTAACAATAAACACGCTTTACTAAGTTTTGGATGATACAGAAAGATTAATATCAACATTCAAGGATTTTTCCATGTTGAAGTCTTAAAAAAGTGGGTGGGCGTCTTGTTTAAACTTATAGTTGGAAATCTAATTAAAAAATAATTGACTTGCCTAAACTGCGGAGAGACAAGTAAAATAGGTGTTTATATTATGATATTCAAGCTGACACAAAATAGCTGAAAGGCTTTCATTTCAGCCAAGTTGAAATGATCTCATTTTCCTTTATATTTCATTTTATTTACTGAGATACTTAAAACGTTTTCCCCCGTTACTTAAAACGTTTTCCCCCGTTGCTTAAAAGCAAATGAAAAGGGTGGTAAATCAGTGGTAGAAATATGTTGTCAAAACCTCCAGGGGCCATATCCTCAATCTTCAGTGTATATTAGCATGATTCTGCTGTTCTTACTACAGATGATTACAGCACACCCTGCAATGCAGGGTGGAGGCCGTTGGTTAGCCTCCAAAGAAAGTGACTAATAATTGACCTAATGTACAGAGCACATGAATAACATATTCTCTGGGTAAGAAAAAATATGGTTTACAGGGTGTGTGAGAGTTCATATCCCTCTTTTCCGTTCTTCCAGAAGATTTAAGGTAGTCAGCTGCTTTATTAAATTTTTAATTCTTCAGTCTCAAATTCAGATCATGCATTAGATGCCACTATGCAATTCAAGACCAGACTCCTGCTTCCAGGATTTTCTTAAATGAATTGTTTAGAATTTTGAAGAGAAATAGTATCAGTTTTGTTACATTTACATTTGCAGTGGCCTCACACAGTAAAACAACTTTATTTTAGTTTTATATATCGTTAAGCAATTGTTTCCCTTGGTGAAGAAATTTGAAGTCTCCAAAATATATATGAGTTTTAATTTGCTGAGGAGATTAATGGAAAGTTAGAATTGTCTTTTTCTTTTTTCATTTAATGCATCGAACATCACTTGAATTATACACTTACTGTATTTCTGTTATTCTTGGCTCTTCTGCAAGGTATTTGGTGGATTTCCTTTTATTCATTTAGTAATAATGGGGTCAGCTCGGCAGACCTTTTATTTTTAATTGACTAACTCTTTATTATGTTATGTGCTAAGACACATCCATTAATGTTAGGAAGGACATGGATCAAAACATTTTACAGTGGTTCTTTCTGGGTGAGATTACAGTTGAACTTTATTTTCCGCTTTGTAATTTTTTTGTATTTTTTGAATATTCTATAAAGGCCATGTTTTTATTTTTTTAATTAAAACAGCCACAACTATAAAAATTAACAAAATCTAGGAATTTCTAACTTTATTTCTGTAGAAAGAGAACTTTCCATGTATGTATTTAACATATATGATGCACCTACTATATGCCAGGCATTTTGGTGGGTCTGGGGTGATTAAGGCAGGTTAGACTCAGCTGTTATCCTGGATGAGCTCAGCCTCTAGTGATCATCTCACCAAAGTATGGTCAGTGGGGACCAATAAATGGTACCCCCAATGAATTATTATTACCTGTGAACTGATAATTTCATGCCTCTGCCATGGGGGGTTAAAGAGGATTAATTGAGATTGTGTATGAAAAGTGCTTGGTCTAATAGTTGACATATAGGAAACTTTGTTCATTATTATTGTGCTTTGAACATTCATAGTGATGGGGAAGTTATTACCTCCAGAGGCAGCCCAATCTAGGCCTGGCCAGCTCTGGGAGAGAGTGAGACCATATTCCCCAGGGGATCTAGGTCTCTGAGGCACCTCCCTCATTCCTGCGGTTGCTGTTGCACACGGCATCCCTTTAAATACCACTCCTAGCACTCTGGGCTATTACCTTAGTTCCTCCTAAGCCAAGTTGCAGTCGGGATTTTTCTGAGAATTCATCCTTATTTGCATCAGGAGGGATAGTGATGCATTCCTATTTGCATCAAGAGGGATAGTGATGCTGTAGATTGATGAGGGCCACCTGGGGTTTTGGCCTTGTAATTAACTAAATTGGTTTTATATTATTAACAGAAAATAAGCATTTGAGAAGACAAAGATATAACAAGGAGAAAATATGTGCTGGGTCATCTAAAGCAGTTCAGATGAAGACACTGAGTCCAGGAACTTCAATTCAATTCCCTCCAAAATGTCTTTTCTCTGACCTCACAGCAAAGCACACATAAAACCCCACTGGCTTTGTATCACAGAAATGCTTCCCTGTCCCAGCAGATGATTCTAATACATATGCTTTATTGATCTGGTTGCAGGGGGCACTGTCCAACAAATAATCCTATACAATCAAAAGCCTTCTTGGGGGATCATTTCCTAGTCAGGGTGATGTTGGTGTCTGTGTGATGACGAGGACAATGGGTGAGCAAAGGTCAGCTAATCACAGGTTTATTGTTGTACAGTTAAGCTGCCACAGCGTCACTCTCGAGCTTTCCGAATGCCTGCCTCCCATACCAAGCATTACAGCCTTCCCCTAAAGTTTCCAGACCACCCACTGTAACAATATAGTATATAAAAGGATCCAGATGCTCGGAAAGAGAACGGGTGAAGTGCAGAGCACGCGTGATACCTTCTCATTTGTCCTTCTCGATTTTGAGCACGGTTTTTACATAGCTGGCTCACTAGAGAGGTCAAACTTCATCTCCAAGTCTCCTTTCCAGAATGTTTAAAAATGTATACCAGGATTAAATTTACCACCAAATATATGCATTTTAAGACTGTACTTGATTCAGGGGTCTCTTTGCCTTTCCAACTTTGCACCTCTCTTCACTATTCCCTAGAGAACAGGAGAAACAGATTGTGGGATGTGCACACACACTGAGCTCTAAAGATAGATTGGACATGCAGAGTGGAGAGTATGCGTAAGAGAGTGATAACCATGAGAAAAGAGTACCAGATACGTGTGGGGTATCCATTTGCAAAATGGGAGAAGAGAACTGGCTAAATACAGATGACTTATTATAGTTTAATGCCTAATTGCTTGCAAGTTTTAAAAATGCTTCATTTTATACACATTTTGGGAATGAGTGTATATTTGGATCTTAGGCCACTTGGCAGCTTTGCGGTGTTTCGACTTGTGGTCTATGGCTTTGCAATAGTTTGTTCAAAGTAGATTTAATGGATGTGACCCCTCCCAAACACTCCATTCAGGGCAGGTGATTATAAGAAGGAATCTTTTCCTATGAGAACCATTAATTAATTTACTTATACTAACCCCTGTATTTTATCTCATCATCCAAATGTTTCCCCAGTCCCTGTTTATCATGTTACTATATTAAAAAAATTTTTTACCTAAAATGATATCTCACCCTCTAGAGAGTCAGCATCAGGAAAGCAGGAGCTGGCTGCCTGTTTTCTGCTATGTCTTCAGTGCCTAAAACGGTGCCTGGCATACAGTAGATTTTCA
Source organism: Hyperoodon ampullatus (assembly GCF_949752795.1). Lineage (NCBI taxonomy): Eukaryota > Metazoa > Chordata > Mammalia > Artiodactyla > Ziphiidae > Hyperoodon > Hyperoodon ampullatus. The sequence continues at coordinate 88,911,139 of NC_136916.1, forward strand.
ATACGTATTGATGATAAAACTTGGTCCTTCAAGGAACACCAGCCAGGATTATGAGGAAAACGTCTTCTTGGTTCGTTTGTTCACTTATTCGTTCTTTCATTCATTCCTCAAACATTTATTGAGGACTTGGTATTTGCCAAGGACTGTAGTGCTAGTTACTAGGTAAATCTTGCTCTAAAGGAACTTATAAATAGATACAAACACATCTAACTATTATGCAGTACAGCCTCTTCATTAGAGAAAGGACAGAGTAATGAACACTGGGTTTAAAATGTTTCATTAAAAGTTTTAGTCTTTCAAAATATTTATTAAAACAACAACAAAATTTTCCCCTCTAACTTAAAGGCTGTGGTCAAACAGATTATGAGCAAAGGGTTTGTGTGGGCTGCTCTCTTTGCCTGATTTAGACTGAGGGCCCACACTTATAGGGAAGGTGCTTTCCCCATACCATGGGCAGAGCTTTTCTGCCTGTTTGCAAGTCAGCATGTCCGTGTTTGAGTGGTGATCCACCAGTGGGCCATCACTAAGTGCTATCTCTAAAAATAGCAGAGCTTTATCCTTGAAAATGAAAATGCTTTGGTTTTAAAAATATGTTTCTGTTTCTAATGAATCCAAGGCTTGGATTTGTTTAAAGGCATGCATATTTCCCTTTGCTGATGGCAGAAAACAAAACTTTCATGCCCATGCATGAAGGGCTGTTCCATTTACAGTCTCCTGACATTGACTCAATTCCCCACTTGTAATACACAACCTGGCCACCATTTGGCAAAAAAAAAAAAAAAGTTTATGAAAGCAAAGAAAAACCATAAGTTACTATGTTGTTTTAGAATATGTAAAGCTTCTCTGAAGTAGACACATCATAGTAACCCATGGTCTCTTTGGAGCCTACTGTGCATCAAAGTTGTCGAAGATGTCACAGCATCACAGCATGGACCTCTGGAGAGGAACCTTACAGCCATCTGGCCCAGTCTCTGCCTTTTTTTTTTTTTTTTTGCGGTACGCGGGCCTCTCATTGTTGTGGCCTCTCCCGTTGCGGAGCACAGGCTCCGGGCATGCAGGCTAAGCGGCCATGGCTCACGGGCCCAGCCGCTCCGCGGCATGTGGGATCCTCCCGGACCAGGGCACAAACCCGTGTCCCCCGCATCGGCAGGCGGACTCTCAACCACTGCGCCACCAGGGAAGCCTGAGTCTCTGCCTTTTTTAGAGGATGCTATGAAGATCCAGTGAACTGAAGTTACTAACCAGGGATCACAGAGCTAATTGATGGAGTCCCGACTCGAATCCATTCTCCTAACTTCCAGGCTGATGTCTCCTAAAATGTGGTCTGTCAACCACTTGCATCCTAATTGCCAAGGCTGCTCAGTAAAAATATGATTCCTATTCCTCACAAGAATCAGAACTGTTGGGAGTCCAGTCTAGAAATTTGCATTTTAATAAGCCCCTCAGTTATTCTTATGTACATATTACTCTAGTCTGAGAGGTAAAACCCCTAGTTGAGAGAGAGATTATTTTTCCATAGTGTAACAGTAGGAAATTTTTCATTTGAAGGTTGTTGATTCATTGGCTTAACTGGAAATTGTTGATGAAGTCTGAAAAGATAAGTGTGATTCTTTAAAAGTTTGAACTGAGTCTAATGAAGCTTGAGTTGGCATTTAATATATTCACATCTGCTTGTGTTTTCATAAATACTTTTATGGATGAATGTTAAGGGCACTAATAAAGTGGTTACCTGTTTGCTGAGAGGAACTGGGCAGAGGGTAAATGAAGGGGGAAGAGATTTTTCAGTGAATACTTTCTATGCTTCTTGAGTTTTGAACCCTGTGAGTGTATTGCCCATGCTGAATTTTAGAATCATATAAAGGTTTAAAGTGTTGACATTTACTATAGGACCTTAGCAGGTGATTGCTCTGCCTCTGCCCAGACTACATGAACACATGCTCTGGAATCTACATCTCTCTGTAGCAGAAGGCAATGAACATTTCCAAAGGTCAAGGCCAGGAAGGGAAAGATTGCCGATTCAGTTAGTTTTAAGGAAATCAGTAATTGGCTTGAAAAGATAAGTCACTGTGATTGTGCACATACACCCATGATCTTAAAGCCCTCCCTGACAGACCACTGGTCACTGGGAGTTCAGGTGACCTTGGGCAAATCACTCAACCCTCTTGAGACGTAGTTTTCTAGTCTGTAATAATAATGATGAAAGCTCACTCCTTTTCAATTTGCCATTATTTTATTTAACCTTCACAATAACCCTGAGGGGGCGAATAGTATGGTACCATCTCTATTGTTCAGGTGAGGAAGTTATGGCCCAGAGAGGTTAGTCTGTTTAGGAAGGGTCACATAGGTGTGGGGCGTCTAACTTCCACAACCACATTCTTTCCACTGTGACACAAAGTGGCATGGATTGGACGATTTCCAAGGCTCCTTCCAGAATTAAAGTCCTTGAGTGTATGAGCTATTCAGCACTCAGTCAACTTTTGTTAGTCTTTGGAGAAGTCCAAAAGAAATTGAAGCCACGGGTCCTTAATTTTAGGAGCTCGCATTGTCATTATAGTATCAGAACATGCGAATATGAAGAAGACCAAGGAGAACGTACAAGTTCAGTACATTCCAAATGCACATTATAAATATACTAGAAGTTCTTGTATTGCATAGCACAAACTATGCACCTAACTACCAAGAGGGTGGGGAATTCCAATTCCCAGCAAATAACATTCTCCTCCATAAATACTAATAGGAACTCTCTTTGAGCACCCACTGGGGTAAGCACTTGTTATGTATTATCTCATTTAAACCTCACCACACCCCTCTGAGAAAAATACTATCCCGCTTTTATAGATAAGGAAAAGGAAGCTTAGAGATCAAGTGATTTGAATAATTGTATTGTAGGTGGTGGAGCCAGGTTACTAACCAGAATCCAATACTGGTTTTCGATGTGTGAGCTTCACCACAGGCCTGTTTTGTCTTCATGTTTGAGAATGCATAGGATGGTTTTAGATAAGGGTGTGTTGTCGAGAAAATTTAACCAATCCCTGCCAACATCAAGGGCAAGTTTGGTTTCAATTTAAGTCACCTTTACTGTGTTCATTTGTAAAAGATGGGCCTGTGAATTCTGCATTCGTGCCTCAAAACTGTTTATTCTATCAGCCTGGCTTCTCCTGTGTCACCTCATTTTGTAATCCGTTACCTCATTTTGCCATCCGTTACCTCATTTTGCCTCCCTCATATATGAAGTAGAAATAGACAAACCCCCCCTTGCAGATAACTGACGACTGACAGCAAATGATGGGCGCACTCAACAATTTGACAGGCTTTGTCTCTGTGAAAAAAGGGTTTTGCAGATGAAGTACTTTTAGTCTTTCTCTTCAGTATAATTTGTTCATTGCTTTTCTGCTACCAGATAGGAAAACTTTCCTCTATCACCCTCATCTTTTTATATGCCATCATCTCTTTCAATCTTTTCCCCACTGCCAGAGTGAATCCGTCCTGCAATTGAACGCTGCGGAAACCTCTTGACAGTTCAAAGTCTTAGCGTTTACCCAGTCATTCTGGGAATTGAGGACAGTTTACATTGTTTCCTTAGTTCACATGGACACAGGCAAGGTTCATAGCTTGCCTGGGTTGGCAGACAGTTTTTGAGGATTGTAAAAACTGTGCTTTGCTCGGGTCCCTGGCTCCTTGCAGAGGTCTGCCTGCCTATCCTTGGTCTGTGTCCTCGGCAGGCCTTTTGCTTGAGTCAGACACCTCTAATGAGAGAGTTCTTGGGTTTCAGTCTGGGGGAACCCAGCCTCCACCCGCCAGACTTCCTGGAGAGCTCTCTGCCGATGCTGAAAGTGCCTGGAGCCTTGAGGATTGGATCGAGCTGCCTTTCGAAGGGGTCTCAAAATTCCTTAGACATAATATATTTGTGGCTACAATTTGTTAAGAAAGGAACCAGGCTGTTCTAGCCAATAAATTGTCGAAGGAACACATACCTAAGATAGAGAAAATGGTTTGCAGTGCACAGTCCTCTTACTCCCTTTTCTGGTGTTCTGCATTCAATATTTCCAGTAACTTTAAGTAAAGCTTATTTCTAAGCAGACCCCTGGTTTCTTCTCTTTGCATTTACCAAAACCCTTGGGGCATATGTTGAGTGAGGGCAGGGCTTTTTATTCACCTGCTTCCTAGTCTGAATAATAGCACTTCTTGTTCCCCGTGTGAATTCCAAGGGCTCTGAAACAGCTTTCTTTGTGGAAAATCAGGTAAGCAGGGCTCCCCTATAAGGATGTGTATATGACTGTATATGCAGTGCTCCATAGCTCCCTGAGTAAGCTCTAACAAGAAAGTTGGAGCTATATAGCACCTATAGCTACTCTTACATGACTTCAGAGATCACGTGGCTTTATAAAAATTAGCTATCAGGAAAACAGACCCAGCCGTATCACCCCAAAGAGGCTTTGCTTCTTTGGAAACACATTTGATGTCCCTTCCCACTTAATTTTCTCTCTGAATCTGAGCTCTCTGCTCTTCATTTATCTCTGTTTTTGTATTAGTACATACTGTAGCCAGATATTTTATATGATTTTTTGGGCCTTTTCATAATTCTGCCCAACTTCATATGTATAGAATTTCCAAAGCTAGTTGTCAATGTGCCAAAATGACCTTTACTTTAGCAAAATAACTTCATGCTTTTCTTGACTGGGCTATAAGATGACTTAGATAATTTATGCTTCTCTTTACCACACTTTAGGGAGTACCTGCTTAGAAAGGGTTTTATATCCTGGCTTGGAATAGCTCTAATAATTTAAACCCTCCCTTCTGAAATTACCAAGATATCAAAAAACTAAGCCTCATGGTAATAATGTTGAAATGTTGTTCAAAATGATACCCAAGTATTTATAATTCTTTATATCCTGAACTACACTACTTAAACTGGGGGAAGGTATTCTGGGATGGGGAATAGTTGAAGGAAACAAATGTATATGCATAGAAATATATAAAATTTGTTATAGGATCAAATATTGAGCAGTTTAGATGGAGTAAAGAGAATTCATATAGGGAGATGGAAAATGGGGTTGGGTGGTAGCTTGGCTTGACTAAGAGGACGTGGGGTGTGAATTATTATTTATGACCAGCCTGTGTGGGTTGTTCTTTTACAGGAAAACATATTTGAGTGGAGAATAAAGCCACTCTAACTTGTGACTTAGCCAACAAAGGGAAGCCTAGTTATTCAGACCTCAAAGCCTTAATCCCAGCAAATTCATCTCCTGGTGGTACCTTAATTATATTTTAGGCATAGTGTTTAAGGTGAGTGTTAAGTTTGTTTGTTTATTTATTTATTTATTTATTTATTTATTTATGTGAAGTGTAGTTGATTTACAATGTTGTGTTAAGTGAGAACCTTGCAAATGCAAACGTATCAAGTGATGGCCAATGTCATAGGTACCCTCCGCAAACAGCTAAGTATGCTCAGAGCAGCCCCAGTGGAGGAAAGATGCCACAGAGAAAAACCCAGTAGTTGCCTAGTACCTTTCCTGAAACCTTCACCTCATCCCTTTCTTTTCCCTTCCCCAACCTGGACCCATCTTGCCTAGCCTTCTCAATGAATACTTGGCTTGAACTTAGTTCACTCAACTCTGTCGCTGACACACCCATCGTACTGATGGAATCCTGGCTTAAATGGAGCTTGCTCAGCTGTGCTTTAGACAAACCCTTCTGGCTGACCTGGTTTAAACCTGGCTTTCTTGACGCCATCTCTGGCATGTTCCAAGGTTAAAAAGGACTCTGCTGCCCCTTCCCTCACTCCCCTGGAGGGGAAACCAATTGCCACTTGGAACCGGAGTTTATCAGGCTCACATCCAGAGTAGTAACATGATTTAGTGAGAATAGTACTGGACTAGGAGGCAGGAAACAAGTTCTAGTGCTGGCTCTGATTTTCAATAGCCATGTGACCTTGGGCAAGTCATTTCTCTGCCCTCATCAGTTTTTTCATCTGTAATGAAAAGTTAGGACCTTTTTGATCCTAGAAGCCAGGGATTCACATAATGTTAACAAACTCTTGAATAAATGGAGATTTTGACTCTAAGTGCTCATCTTTCCACCTGCCACACTGCTTCTTTCCACAAAGCACAGACTCTTTCTGTTGTAGTTTTGTAGTGTGCGCTCAACACTCCTCTTAGTCTTGAGCTGGGGAACTTCAGATCCCTTCCTTCACCGATACAGTCTGCCACAAAGAAGGGCATCCTAAAAATCTGTGAGTTGGGGCAGGTGATTCTGCTTATTAAAGTATCTTTAAGAAGCTTTTTCTTAAGTTAAATCACTGTGTTATCAGCCCCTTTCTGGGTGATGATTTCAAAAGTATTACTAATAAAAACTATGTATGTGGGACCCTTCTAGGTATTTGACATATAATATTTCACCTAAACCTTAACAACCATATAAGGAGCTGTCCTTATCTCCACTTGATGCATGAAGGAATTGAGTGGCACAGTGGGCATGGCTGGAATTCGAATCAGACTCCTTGTGTGGACAGCCACTATCTTCTCCTATGAGATGTACCTGCCATTGACATAAAAAGTACTACCTGGCATTTTGTGCAAGAAATTGCAGGGAGACTCTCTTGTTAAGGTCTCAAAGAAAATGATTGTTAACTGCATTTCAGATGCTTGGAATTTATGCTGTGCCAAGCACTTTTCCACTTAATTTTAAATCCATGGGTATTTCAAGGGGAATTTAACCCATATGTTTCTGATTCACTTGTACTTAACTCATCAGAGAGGATTGTTTTGTAAACCCTACCCTCTTCTTATGAGCACTTTCAAGCTCATATTTGGTTGGCATTGGCTGGATTTAGAATCTGCCATGGTTGAAGCTTGATTTTAAATCTTTCTTTCCAACCCCTATTTCATGGTGGTTTTATTCCGTGAGTGGATGGAAATTGAAGGTGAGTCATAAAGACTCTTCCAAAACTGTGCCAAGATTCCACTGATACAGAAAGAGAGCCACTAACCTTTGAGGTTTGTTGTACTCACCTAAAACCTTACCCCCATTAAGCTGTTAACCTACGCATGGTTATAATCTATGAGGGTAAAAATTAAATTCATAGATGTTGCATTTTCTCCTGAAATGATGTAGAGCAAAATTGTCTTTGAGAGATAAGGTATTTGTGGTGATTAGGTACATTACTACCTTTAAAAAACCCTTCCGCTTAAATCCTCTATTTGGGAGAGACTTGAGTTATACAGCTCGTGGAAAGATTCTTTCAGAGATCACCATTAGAAATTTAGCAGGCAAAAACTTGTTTATTATCTTAGCATGTAGATGAGTTGGGTACATTCAGTTCTGATAACCTGCTGAGTTGGAGAATTAATTAACTTCACATGAGCTCATCTAAGGAATGTGTATAATTGCTAGTAGTTGTGCATGACCCAAAGGAAAGCAAGAACAATTTTTGTATCCGGTTAACAGCTTGGTTCAACAAACATATATATTAAGCATCTTCTGTTCCTGGCATTTGGGGATAGAGGATGAGAAGGCAGAGACACACAAGAGACTATCCCTCCTCCTAGGGAATTTACCATGCAGTAGGCTATACCTGTATGCTTCTATCTATGCCACAAGGCCAAATGGTGTGAGTGCCAAATAGGCAGTGTAAAGGCAATGCACCAGGGGAGCTCAGAAGATGAAGATGTTCATTTCGATTGAAACAGGGATTGTGTGTGTTCCTTGGGCTTCCCCCAAAATGAAATGTTTAAGTTTAGGCTTGAAAGATGAGAAGGCTTTTGAAGGGCGGAAGGGCATTCTGGGATGAGACAACCAGACATGTTCTTGGATAATACAGACCATGCCAAATAGTTTTCCCAGATCTCTGCGCTGTGTGTAGACATGGGGTGGGGTGAGTCTGCACAGGTGGATCAGAGCTCTGAAGCTCAAGCTGGGTTAACAGGTACTGTGTACTTTCCTCAGTAACGAGCAGCTGGGATCAGCCTGACAGCCTTTAACTGGGCACAGATTTTCAGTGCTGGGAACCTTTAGTCTTGGGTCAAGGAGAACAAGGAAGGGAACAAGACACAAAGGAACAGTGTGTGAAATTTACATAAATATGGACATACATAACATATATAGATGAAATTAACATACATTATACATAGTCTTATGTTTGAATAGTGCACAAATGAGGGTCAGTTCTATCTGATGCAGAAGAAACCTATCTAAAGATGCATCTTATGTGAAAAAGAAACCAATCAAATTAGGCATCACAGTATCATTGTCATAGAATAAAAAGAGCTACTACTATACAAGATTAATTATTTTACATCCTTTAACTCATATTATTCTTACAAGCACACTGGCTATTGTTATCCTTATTTATAATTAAGAAAAGTGAAGATGAGAGAGTAAATAATTTGCCCAGGGTCACATAGCTGTATTAGTCACTTACACCTCAGTTTGCAGATACAATGTGTATGTGGCTTAACCTTCTCTCTTTCTAATACTTTTTCAATGCAACATATGACACATTTAAAAATATATGTCACATATATGTTAGTTACAAAGCTAATAAAAGAATATACACCACCCAACATAAGCAGTAGAACAATGCCAATACCTATTTGAGCTTCCCCATCCCATTGATGGCTTCATTCCACAGAGATAACTACCTCTGTTATCAATTTTAATGCATATATTTTTCAACTGACACCAAAATTGCTTCTGTGCTATCATGGTTTAAGGTGAAAATGTTAATAAAAACAAAATTGGAATAATTTGCATTTCATGCAAACACCTCAACACCACCCTGAGGGTTTAAATATAACTCAGAATTTAAGAGTATGGGAAGTGGGATACAGACACTGATACAAACACTGCTTTAATCTCAAGCGTTGTGATTTAATCCTGGGGTACATGAAGACAAAAAAAAAATGAGACCTAAGAGGAGGTATGAAGTAACAGACAGGGCCTGATCTAAGATATGAGAGATCGAAGTTCTAATTCCATCTGCCATCAATTTATTTTATGACATTGAAAAATTACTTCACCTCTCTGAGTTTTAATTTACCCTTGTATAAATTATATGATCTTTTTGAGAAAGGCAAAGTAGTATAGTGAGAAAAGCACGGATTTTAGAATCAGAAATACCAACATTAGAATTTTCATTCTGCCACTTAACATTTTTATAGCCTTGGGCAATTTTCTTTACTCTGAGCCTCAGTTTCCTCTTCTATAAAATGGGGCGGGAATCTCTTTCAGAGACTTGTGAGAATTGGGTGAGACCGCAGGTAAAAGTAGCCAGCACAATGCTCTGTAAATGTTTGATTTCTTTTCCTTCTTCTATACGTTTCTTTCCAATTCTAAAATGAGAGGTTCCAGTACTCATCTTATACATAAATTTTTGAAGCACACCAGCTCATAATTATGGAATTTCCTGTGTTAAAGGGCTAAGCATTTCTCTCAAATCAGACTTGTCATTAGGAAGTTTTCCAAGGTCTGGATGAATCTTTTCAAATTAACAACCGGGATTAAGAACAAACAAACAAACAAACAGACAAAAACCAGTTCCACTCACACAGGAATGAGGGGAGGAGAGTGGAAAAGGAAGTGTGATAAAAGTTTATGTACCACCCTTTCCCTTCCCCTACTCTGAGACAAAACAACAGATTATGAAGCTAAGAATTCATTTTTATTGGTTGTATAGACCATCTGTGTCTGCATAAAGTATTAGCACTGTTACCCTATTTCAAGGCTAATTCCCCCTGTTAATGCAAAGGCAATAACTACCTTCCAGCCTCTCCGGACCCACCAACCTCCTCGGCATTTACATAGTTCTTTGCTTTCTGTTCAGTACATTCTTATTGACATATAGTTTGAAATTGCCACTGTTTGGGAATAGCTCCAGAATTCCATTAGTTCCAGATGTCCACTGTATTTGTTTATGATTGTTATGGTAACAAATTGAACACATATATCAATTGGGAACCTGGGGGAGGGGATAGTGGTCCTTATTTTCAGTTAAGGGATGTATATGGGGGACATCACTTTAAAAATACCTCAGCAGGGCTTCCCTGGTGGCGCAGTGGTTGAGAGTCCGCCTGCCGTTGCAGGGGATACGGGTTCATGCCCCGGTCTGGGAAGATCCCACATGCCGCGGAGCGGCTGGGCCCGTGAGCCGTGGCCGCTGAGCCTGCGCGTCCGGAGCCTGTGCTCCGCAACGGGAGAGGCCACAGCAGTGAGAGGCCCGCGTACCGCAAAAACAAACAAACAAAAAAACCCTCAACTGTTAGGAAAATAGGATAGAGAATCATGGTCTTTTCAAACAGAGGTATCAGTGAGCTTATATAAAAAAAAATGGAATGTATTTTACCAATGAGAGTTGGCAGTAACTCTTGTGATGGTGATGATGCATATGACCATTTCTCTGTTGATTAATTTAAAATGTGTGTACATCAGAGAGCAGAGTATTAAGGCAGGTTAGCAGAGGCTACTCATGTCCCAATGCTAGACACCTTATCCAGTTGCCAGGAAGGAAAATTAAGTTGATTTTTAGAATATGAGTTCATGAAGGAATAATATCTGGAATTCTCTTTTGAATTTGGGTGAAATTTATTTACGCACTTGACCTGCTTTGCTTAGTCTTTTTTGCTCTCAATCTTTAAAATACATGCTACATAAAAATTCGAAGAATGCAATATCTATTCTTGGATCATTCGCTTATATATATGTTGAATGACAACAAAATCTATGTACTTGGTGTCTCAGTGAGAAATGAGTTTGTATGAAGTAATAGAAAACCTAACCAAGGTGGCTTAAACAAATTAGGGGTTAATTTTTCTTATGTCACAAATGGATTTGGAGGTATCAAAAATGTCATCAAATGCTCTTTTTTTCTTTCTGCTTTACCTCCCTTAGTGTATGGACTTTTGTCCTCATGATTGCAAGCTGGCTCATGGACTTACAGCATCACATCTTTCTAAAAGGGTGAAAAGGATAAGGGACAAGGGGGCAGTCCAGATGAGTGTGTCTCATTTTATCAGAGAATGAAAAGCTTTCTTTGACTCTCCACCCTGTAGGCCTCCTCTTGCATCTTCTTGACCAGACCTGGGCACATGTCCACTACTAGCTGGAAGGTGGCTAAGGAGAAAGTGATTGTGGATGGGGCTGGATCAGCTGTCCACCTGTGCCTTTTAACATGCACTGGGCAGGGCTTCACGAATCCAGGCTTGGACCTGATCTGCACGTCAGCCTTTCCTTTTGCTCTATTTTGCAAATCCCAGCAATTGTTCAAGAGAGGGGGCCAAGCAAGAGAGTAGAGATGACTTAAAACAAATCTATCAGCTCTTCAAAACAGAAACAGATTAAAAGGTATATGTCCTGTCATCTGTGCATCAGCGGCATTATTATTTTTTTTTTTTGGCGGTATGCGGGCCTCTCACTGTTGTGGCCTCTCCCGTTGTGGAGCACAGGCTCCGGACGCGCAGGCTCAGTGGCCATGGCTCACGGGCCTAGCCACTCCGCAGCATGTGGGATCTTCCTAGACCGGGGCACGAACCTGTGTCCCGTGCATCGGCAGGCAGACTCTCAACCACCCTGCCACCAGGGAAGCCCGCATTATCTGTTTTTAAGAGTAGCTGAAGAGATCAGCAGTTTGTAACCATGTTCTGTGTGGGAGAAAGGGAAAAGTAGAAGAACTAGGACCTCTGGTAGGTATTTTGTGTACATGGTTTGATTTATTACTCATGCAAGCCCAGGCCATAGAAGAAACTGATTTAAAGGGTAATGGCTCACTGTCACATTGATAATTTGAGACTTAGGGTGCAAATCAAATGTGATAGATTCAGGGAATCACGCGTAGCAAATTATAGCTTGGGCAAAGGGGATGAAAGTGTAAATGATTATGGATTCAGAATAACTTGGAAGATATGGAATTTTCCATATTTATCCATTTAAAAGTACTCGCATGCTTGTTACGGACCCAGAAACTAGTCTAGGCCCTGGGGATACAAAGTTTAATGAGATAAAATATTTGTCCTTAAGGCTCACAGTCTGATAAGAGGTAGTTATATAAGTCAGCAATTACTATGGAGTTTAATTGGTGCCACAGAGGGAGGAAGAGGAGAGTGGTCAGGGAAGACTTCCGGAAGGGCAGTTAGCTGGAAAAATAGGGGAGGCAGGGCATTCCAGGCAGAGGGAACAGCATTTGCAAAGGCATATGTATTGGAAACAGCACCATGAGTTGAGGAACTACATTTCGCTCAGTGTCACTAGAGAGGGACTGCACATAGGGGTGTGGCAAGAGACAAAACTGGGTAGGGCCCGTTTTGCAAAGCACCTTAGGTTCCAACTTCAGTTAAGTTCACTCCTGCAGGTTAGAAGAAAAGGGGATCTAGAGCAAGGCAATGACAGCTGAGCTACAGAGGAGGGGCAAATTAAGAAGCTGTTGGGATGGTAAAGTCTGCAGGGTTTGTGGGGATGGTTGAGTATGGGGTATGAGGGCTTCTGTGACACCCCCCCACACAGGTTTGTGGACTGGGTAATCTGGGCTATGATGACACCCTTCACCAAAATAACAAGTATAGGAGGAGCAAGTCTGGTAGAAGAAGGAGTTCCTGTCAGACACATCTTTCTACTCAACACTCTGCCCTTCCTTGGGTGATGGAAACAATCTTCCCTCCCCAACCTGGTTGCTGCTGTCCGGACTCAGGCCAGCTGAAAGGCCACCAGGGCATCTGAATGGTCCATGGCTCAGCCACTTGAAGTCCATCAGACAGGTGGAGTGTCTGATTCAAGATCCACAGGAAGTTAGTTGCTGAGCTGAGACTGAAAGGCAGGCCTCCTGACTGTTGAGGCTTACTCCCTTTTCAGTTCTACCCCCGTGTTGTAGTCTGCCTAAACAGGTGAGATAAAATCATCAACAGTTGCCTGCTGCCGTTTGGGGATAATCAGCTAGAGCTTTGTGTGTTATGAGGAGTTAGCTACCGATTTATGTAGGTCTGTGATAATTTTCCTGCAAGTTGATCTGTTTCTCTGTCGCCCCCCTCTTGAGGTACAATTGAGACAAGAGGACAGCTTGCTGAAGTGGTTTTGGTTTGGGCTTGTGTTGGGAGGGGTTTTATATTTTCACTTTTCTTTGAGAATGTAAAGTTATATATTTTATAAAACTCAGATAAATCTGGACAAGTTATCAAAGTAGTGGCACACTCTTATGAATGCCTTTTTATTAAATAGTGCAGAGGCTTATTACCTTTTTTGATACTTTTAAGAATCTGATGAAAAAGGTACAGATGCACACACTGTATTGGGTGAAGTCGGTTGGTGAAGCAACAAAACTAGCTTACGATGCAGAAAGGGAGATTTGTTATGAGGAACCAGGGTGTCCCAGGAACTCAAGGGCAGTGGTGCAGCAGGGCTTTTCTGAGGGCTGGGAGCAGGGGCCAAATCCTCTCTCACCTCTCCCTGGGGCCAGGTGATCTCTGTCCTTGGTCCTCTCTGCAGACCTGGTCCCTACTCCATGTAAATGGTCTGCTCTGTGCTGCTTCCAGTACATACTGGCCCACAGCTCTCGAGTAGCATCACCTGAGGTTCCAGCCACTGTAAAGATTAAGACCAGTGCTCCTCCATCCCATTTCCAAATTTCTGGAAGAGAACATATGATTGGCCTGCTTGGACCTGGCCCTCAGATACCAGGTTCACTTTGCCATGTCTCCAGGTCTACCATGTTGCTACGTGTGATTTACATACAATTTCAGGGCACCTTTGGGTCTCCTGAGTCCCAAGTGTGATCTTCAAGTTAAGAACCCCAGACTAAGGAAATTTGAATGCTAACAACCCAGCAGCACTACGTTTTAGCTGTAAAACTATTGTCGGAAATGGAACATGCATTTGAGTAGAAGGTATTTGCACGGGCATAGAGCTTAAGAGCACTTGCTGTGTGCAGGAGTTGTGAATTTTGAATATCAGTAGTTAAATCCCAGGATGGTGAATATGATGTAGATTGAATTATAACACTCTCCAAGGTCGTGGATATTATATCCCTAACTTTTACCCTGAAAGGTTTGGAAATTCAATTTTAATTATTGTTAACATGCTTCGTAAATATCCAAGGGAATACAATATAGACCTGTTCATACATCCAGAGAGCCAAAATCTGGCTCAAGTTGTTTTTTCTTCCACAGTTGGAGAAAATTGTGGTGTTCGGCTTGCCTCTTGGGGCATGTTAAACCACTTTTAATGCTGTCTCTTATTATTTTCTAACCATATGCACTTTCCACACGTATCTAACTAGCAGCCTCAGATGAAACCCCAATGTCTGGCCAAGCTGATGTAAATCTTTAGTAAGTGGTAAGAAAGAGCAGAGTAACACAGTGCCTCTTTAGTGTTCAGACAGGACACGATTGAATAGTTGTAGACTTCGTAGTCTCAGGCACAACTTTAGATTTTTTTTACCAGTTCTATAGAGTGGAAATTTCTGAGCCATACAGCATTCTCCCACTGGCTGCACTAGGCAAAACTTAGCTACAACTAGATTGGCCTATCTGCCTATATATTATAGTATTAATATTTAGCTCTTCAGATCATTAACCTGGGATGTCTGGGACATAATTATTATAATACTTCCATAGAGCATGATGCATATTTGTAGAATTGCTATCCTGTGCTGTAAAAACAGTTATCACATACAAACATATAAATGTCCCAGAACATCAAAACTTGTATGTTACCAGTGAAGCTGCCAAGAGGCCATCATGATCGTCCAGTTAGTGACACATTCTCAGTCCGTGGGATAGATCTTAAAAATGGATGACTGTAAAATAACAGCAAAAATGCAGTTCTGAGGCTCTAATGCTTTTAAGTCTTTGGTCTCTGCCATATTTTGATATGTGAGCACGCACAGATTTTTGTCAGGAATCTCCTTTTGTTGATTAATTAAACCTACTGATTGGGTTTTGGTACTGCGGCCTCACCCATTCTCTCAGCTTCAGTGCCTGTCTTCTACACGGTTCACTCACGTGTTCTGAGTAATGCTTGTTCTTTCTTCCAACTTGTCTGTCTTCAGTTGAGTTCAGCGCCAGACCCCGAGCTGGAAACAGTCTCAGGAATTTTTCATTCATCAGACATTTTCTTCCAAAGAAAAATTCTGAGAATAGGAGGGTCACCTTGAGAACTACTTGATAGTATTGTATATTAGCATAGTTCATTGTTGTGTGTGTGTGTGTGTGTGTGTGAGTGTAGGGGTGGGAGAGGGAGAGAAGCAACCTATGTATCACATACCCATAAGCAAATGAACATTTGGTAAAAAGCCAATTTAGAAATAACACTTCCCAACCAGTATATCTAAACTATCTCACTGTCGTTTATCTGTCTTGGTATTACAGAAAGCCCATATTTATATGAGGCACTTCTCAGTTGTGGTTAAGTGGCTGAACTTTTGTCCTTGCTTTAAGTTTTTCACCAGATCTCTGAGAATTGATAATATCACTGGAATGTGGTATGTATCTGTTTCCTGTAGAATGAACTTAGGGCTGGCAGCTAGAATGCTAGTGGTCTTGGATTCCCTTGCCCTGTCATTTCATAGAAGCAGCAGTGAAGTTCCCCTGGAGGAAATCCCACCCACCACGCCAGGATTCCGTCACATATTGTTGGTCTGAGCCGTGTGTACTTTACACTCAGGTTTCTGTGAGACTTGGCCAAACGTGTTCGAAGTATGAATTTCAACCATAAAATTTATATATGTAACTATCTGAATGTGATACGACTAAATGCTTGCTCACAAAGAGGAAGAAAAGGATGAGAAATTTCACGAAAAAGCTAAAACACACAGACCAAGACATAATTTCATTATACATAGGTTTTGTTTTGATAGCATTAAGATTGACAGAGAATACAGTTTTATGCAGAGCCAGCCTCATCGATTCAAATCACCTGTCCTTCACCGGGGATTTGATTGTGAAAATGTGAAGAACTTTTATACTAGTTATTGGTAGTTAGAGCCTAGTCTTCCCTCAGATTCTCCATTTCAGTAAGTGACTGGCCGTATATCCAGCTACTGAAGCCAGAAACCCAGGAGACGTCCTTGTCTTTTCAGTTTCCCTCACCCTTCACATCCAATCCATCTTTCAGTTCTGTTGGTCCTGCCCCCGCCTCCCCCCCGCCACCCCCGCGGGGTGACTAAAGGACATCCCCCACCTGTCGGCTTCTCTCCATTTCTACACCACCACCTTCCTTTAGTCACTACTACGTTTCTTCTCATTTCCGCTCTTGAAACTTCTAATCAGAGTTCTTTAAAACTAACACATTGTGTTTTCAGTGGCTTCCTGTTGAATTTAGAGCCAAATCCAAACTCTTACCGTGGCCTAGACTGTGCTGTGTAATCCAGTCCCTGCCTAATGTTCCAGTTTCACCGTGTGCCCCATTCCCCTTCCTCCCTCAGCTCTGTTCACAGCGGCCTTCTCTCGTTACTAGAGAAGCCAGGCTACCTCCCAGCTGTCTCTGAAACCTGGAAAGCGCTTACTCTCATTTTCACAGCTGGTCTGCTCTCAGCCTTTAGGCCTCAGTTTAAATGTCACCTCCTCCAAGAAGTCTTCCCTGATAACCCTTACCAAGTCAGGTATCCGCAATTACTTTTTATCACGGCAGCATGCTTATTTCATTTGTAGACTAAATCACAACCTCAAATCTATAATTCTTTTTAATGTATTTACCTGTGTTTGTTGACTACCTCCCCCAACCAGGTTTTTTTTTTTTTTTTTTGCGGTACGCGGGCCTCTCACTATTGTGGCCTCTCCCGTTGCGGAGCACAGGCTCCAGACGTGCAGGCTCAGCGGCCATGGCTCACGGGCCCAGCTGCTCCGCGGCATGTGCAATCTTCCCGGACTGGGGCACGAACCCGTGTCCCCTGCATCGGCAGGCGGACTCTCAACCACTGAGCCACCAGGGAAGCCCCCCCAACCAGGTTTTAAACTCCATGTGGTCAGGGACTTTATCCCATGCTGCCCACTGATATAGCACAATTAATATTTGTTGAATGAATAAAGGATCCCTGATTACATTTTACAGTTGTAAACTTTACTCACTGAACCTGATCATTGAACTCAGAATGTCTGATTTTATTTTATGCAGTGGGATTTTTTTTTATGGTGGTGAAATACATATACATAAAGTTTGCTCTTTTAGCCATTTTTAGGTGTGCGGTTCAGCGGCATTTTAAGTACACTCACATTGTGTGTAGCCATCACCACCATCCATCTCCAGAACATTTTCATCTTCCCAAAGTGAAACTCTGAACCCATTAAACAATAACTCCTCACTCTTACCTCCTCGAGCCCCTGGCAACCACCATTCTACTTTTTCTCTATGAATTTGACTATTCTAGGTACTTCATATAAATGGAACTTGCAGTGGAATATTTCTAATCAATTTGTTTTTATTATCCCTGTACTAACATAGGCCTTTACCTTCCAAATATGAAAATCTCATTTATCATAAAAATCTTCCAATTTTAATGATAAAACATTCTATTAGGATACTTTGGAAATTTAATCCATTGTTCGTAGAACTTATATTTGGAACTTAAGCAGTATTACAGGGCACTTTTGAGATATATGAGTTGATCTAAGAATATGTTGGTCCTGGAAATTTTTGTATTGAATATCATTGATCATAGGGCCCTTTACTCTTATGTTGTTAATCTTGCTTTTGGATGGTAGAGAATGTTTTCTACTTCGTGGCTTTGAAGAAAATATAAAAGAACAAATAAATCAAATTGTTATATAATACTATTGTTTTTGTCTTGCTGTTCAATAGCTGATGCTCTGTGGTGAAACTGCAGTTTGGTTTAATGTGGCACTCATACAAGCCATTTTAAAAGTGAATAAATCAGAGCCAGCTGGTTCTTTCAAGTTGAATTTGCAGACCATTAAAAATGAAGACACTCTCTGTGATTTTATTATCTTGATGGTAAATATATCACCTAAACCAGAATGTGACTTTTATCCACCCCCTAACTATTTTGTTTTTTTCTAGTAAAAGTAGTTTAGAGATAATTCTGGGGGGAAATGGCAATCAGTAATGACTTGTAGGATGTACAGTGAGGGGATGAATAATGTCAGGTAAGTGATTATTTGGAAATGAGATATTCTCTTCCGTGAACAAGATTGCTTACTGTTTTCTTCATCATGGAGCAGAATAAAATGTGGTAATAATTTTCTGTAGTTGAATTGCTGACACACAAAATCGGGTCCGCAGAACTATGGCTTGGATTTTGGTGAATTGCTTAGTCTATGTGTTAGATTAAATGCTATACAACAAATTACCTTGTTTCTGCAGTTTTTTTTTAATTAATTAATTTATTTATTTTTGGCTGCATTGTGTCTTCATTGCCACGTGCAGGCTTTCTCTAGTTACAGTGAGCGGGGTCCACTCTTCGTTGTGATGTGTGGGCTTCTCATTGCGGTGGCTTCTCTTGTGGAGCACCAGCTCTAGGCACGCGGGCTTCAGTGGTTGTGGCACGTAGGCTCTAGAGTGTAGGCTCAGTAGTTGTGGCTCATGGGCTTAGTTGCCCTGCAGCATGTGGGATCTTCCCCGACCAGGGCTAGAACCCATGTCCCCTGCATTGGTAGGCGGATTCTTAACTACCGTGCCACCAGGGAAGTCCTTGTTTCTGCAGTTTTGAATGATATTTATATTAAAGTTTGTATGGCAATACTTTTAACTTATGAATTAAAGAAGTTGAAAGACAGAGGAAAACATTAACACAGAAATAGTGTTGTGCTTATTCCTATGCTTTATTTCTAAAGTGCTTTAAAAAAATTAGTTATATACAATTAAGCTGTACCACAGATACAGTTGCTTAAAGTAAACATTTTGCATAGTGTAGTTTAGAAAAATTTGCCAAAAGGTCATATTCTTCAAATAACATTGTGTAGACCATGTTTAACAGGCAGTCTTGCATGCAGTATTTTATAGAAACATATGGATTGGAAATTAGATTCAAAATTTATTGTGTCATTAAAAAAAAAAACAGCTTGAATGAAATAGGAGGTGCACTATTGCATAGTAAAAGTAGCCCTGAAAGGAATTCCTATCCCTCCCCAAGAACTTTTACTACGAAAAATTTCAAACCTACATTAAAGTTGAAATAATAATATAAAGTATACCCATATACCTTCTACGTATGCTAAATATTTAACATTTTCCCACTTTTATACACATAATACTCCATATGTATATATGTGTATATACATATATTTGTGTATAATATACTAATATATGTATATATTATATGTCTAGTTATCTACATGTTATATATTATATATAATTTATGTATATTTAATTTGTATATGTTTAATATACATTATATATTTAATTATATATAATATATAATGTACAATATAATTTATAATACATATTACATAAGTATGTATTATTATATATGTATGATAATTATATATTGTGTATATATTTGTGTATATATATTTATGGTCTGTTTCGCTAAATGATTTGAAAATTAAATTGCATACATCATGGCACTTCACCTCTAAACAGTAAGGGTATCTCATATATAACTGTAATACCATGATCATGTCTAAGAGAACAGTAATTCCACAATATCGTCTAATATCCAGCCCATATAAAATTTCCCCAGTTGTCTCTTTTTGAAAGTGTCCAACTGAGTTTTGGTTATTATATCTTTTTAATCTAAAAGTATAACTCTACCTTCTTTTTTTGTGTATGAGGGGTCATTTACTTTTGGAAAAGTTCAGCCCAGTTGCCTTTGAAAATCACACAGGCTGAGTTTTCTGATTGCTTCCTTGTGGTGTTATTTATCTTGTTCTTCTATCCCTGTATGCCCTCTTGACTGGAAGCTTGGTCAGGAAGCTTGATTTAAGGTTTGACTATTTTTGGCCTAAACTTCTTAGATAATGTTTAGTACTGTGTATTTCATCATATCAGCGGCTGTGTGGAAAGATTTCAACGTGGTTTGCAGTAGTGCAATTCTGGAGGAAATTAAGAGTTAACTTTTGGTGTTACTGATGGTAAGCTTGATCAATGTCTTTGGATCCTGCTTGGAGAATCCCCCTGGAATTTTACTCAAGTACCAGCTCCCACACTGGACAGGGAAGCTGGAAATGGGAGATCATGGTAGTGGAGTGATGCCATGTATGTAAATGTGCTTTGTGACACTGGGAAGGGAGAGCTTGGAAATGTGGATTCCGTTGACTATTAGGACAGCGGAGTAGTTGGTGTTTAGCCTTCTTAAATTTTGATTCGTTGTTTGGTTTAGTGAGCTTGTGGTCAAAATAATTAATAAAGAACATGATAAAGTGCCTCATAGTCAATCAATACTATGGAAATGAATACTACTTTGTTGTGATTAGAATGTCTATCCTGGTTGAAAGATACTGAGTTATGTTGAGTGGCAGTGATCCCAGCTTATGGGCTGTCTCACATTTCTAAGGTTAGACTTTCAGGTGAGCAGTCAGCTATCTTGCAAACACTTTGCAAACTCACTTTGGGGGCTTTTACAAAATATGGATGCCCAGCCACCATGCCACATCTACTGAACCACATTCCAAGAGGGAGGCATATGGGAGGACAGGGGTGAGACCCAGGCATCAGTATTTTGCAAAACATCCCTAGGTGATTTGGTTATGTCCTAAGGGTAAGAATGATTGGAGTAAGAAGAAACAGCAGCAATTATGAGGCTGATTACAATCATGGAACTTCTTTGCTTTCATTTAGCTCAGACTGGAAGTTCTCTGACCTCCTTCCTCAAAAGGTTGTATTGAAATTCCACACGTTAGGAGCTTAATGTGTCCCAGGCTAAACTACCTGGAAGGAAGAAGCATGCTGTGACCCTCTCTATCATGGATAAATTGATATCTCATTGTTTTGTGTGTAATTCTTATGAAAAGATGGATTTAAAATAATTGGAGCCTAGTGCCCAAAATTATATCCTTGTGCCTTCCCTGCAGTTTGTGGTTTAGTGACTGGGTAGGAGTGACAAGAATTCATTGTACTACAGTTCTTTTTCTGTGAATGATGCATTTGCTTCAGGGGGAAGTCTGATTGCAAATGAAAGTGAAGTAACGCCACAGGTCACAGCATTCTGAGCTGCAGGGCTGGGAAGGAGCTGAGGATTAGAGGCTGCAGATATACGTTGGTTAGATCCCAAGCCTTGAGGCCAAATCTGTTGGGACTGGGGAACAATCCTTGAGCCTAACCACTCATAATGGGAACATGTAGATGCAGAATTTCCCATGAACCAGCCACACTAGAGTAAGCCAGTTAAAAACAATTAAAATTGCATTTTAATGTTAGAAAGGCTTGGCCTATTGCCCTAGTTCATGGAGGTCTTATAAGGAAGTGATTGTAGAGCAACTTGTGAACAAAAAGTGTTTTTAATACGATATTTTATTTGCATGAGGAATAATGATTTACGTTGAGGGAATGAGTCAGATATTATCCAAGCATTGAATTAGGCACATTCCCTGTCTAGAGCTGGGACTGTCTGAAAAAGAGTATGTAAATTTAGCCTAGTATCACGTAAGTGCTATGGGAATAATTGTAAATAATTGGATTATTAGTAAGGAATTGGGAGTGTGGGCAGATTTTTTTTGTGGTTGGAGTATTGGACTAAAAACAGCATAACTTTGGCAATCTAAATGAAGCACAGGACAAAAAGCACATGCTGCCAAATCGGAATGACATTTGAAAACCACGTTAATACAGCATTTACCTTCCAAAACATTTTTAGATCCAATTCTGTTTCATCCAGATTATGCCTCTCCCTCTACAATCAGCCATTTTTGTTGAAAATTTGACTCTACAAATCTACTTATGTCCACTTACTAAGCTGCATGGTCAAATGAGCTGGTTCTTCTCTTTGTCTGTAGTGATAAGGATCTAGTGTGGAAATGTGTTAAGTCCATAGATTCTGTTACACATACTCAAACTATTTGCCAGATATTTAGTGTGTTTAGTAAAGATGGATCCCTATGGGCTCTAGAGATGCCTAATGAATATTGTCAGAATTAACAAGTGCTGTTTCTATTCCATGTGTTTCATATTGAAATGAGGGCAAAAAGTTGTTGACCCTGGAAAAGTCTTAAAGGTTATTTTTTCTTCTGATGCAAACCTTCCGATGAGGAATTTATGTCTGAAGTCATGAACCAGTGTTAGATAGGACTGACTCAGATTTTCCTAGCGTTTTCTAGTGGACCTTGATTTTGCTGGTGTCACTCACAAAACACTGTATTTGCATGTACCCGGAATCTTTGCAATCCTTGTATGTAAGATAATTCCATAGAGTATCTTGGCAAAATGAAGAGGAAAAACAAATCCAAGCAGTGTTGAAAACTGCAAACTAAAATTCATGTTCCATTATGTTTTTTAAAGATTGAAAAATGGCATACCAACAAGAGTCTATTTGATTAAAGTATTTGCATTTGTCTCAGTAAGTCAAGAGGAAAATAGGAAATAAACCTAAATTTCCTTCCTCGTTACCTAACATGGAAGGTTTTATTTATTTTTTGAATAAAAGATTATGTTGCTGTGATCTTTCTAGTCTCAAATATAAGATATATGTAGTCATAAAAATCTTGATGGCTGTTGCATGAGATTAAATGATTTAATAATTTATGATATAACTTGATGGAAAACTATGCAGCAATTAAAGCCACGTGTTAGAATAGTATTTACATGGGAAAATGCTTTCAGCAATGTTAAGTAAAGAAACAGCAGGATTCAAAATTGAATATTTGATATAAATCCCATTTAGTGATTAAAAAATAAAACACACATGTAAAATTATGTAGGATAATATAACTGATATGTTATCAGGCTTTCTTTAGGTGCAATTACATGTGATTTTTATTTTCTTATTTATATGTTACTGCCTTTTCCTAATTGTCTGAAATAGTTATTTTCCAATCAGAGATAGGGGTGGGATAGGGAGGGTGGGAGGGAGACACAAGAGGGAGGAGATATGGGGATATATGTATAGGTATAGCTGATTCACTTTGTTTTAAAGCAGAAACTAACACACCATTGTAAAGCAATTATACTCTGATAAAGATGTTAAAAAAATTATAATATGAAAGAGACCATCTATCAGCTAAGTATTTAATAAATGCCCCTAAGTACTATTTGGAAGAGCTGAGCCAAAGAAAGAATGATGACTACAGCATTTGAGTTTGTCCAGGCAGTTACTGTGTTTAGGAGCGACTTAGTTGCACACCACCGTGGTGCTGAGTGACTTTTTCTTTATTGACAGGATGAAATGAGGGCAGAGATTTTACTCAACAGCTCAAGCATTTAATTTTTGTATTCTTGTTTGAATACAGTAACTATGGAAGACAATAGCAGATTTTGAATAGATCTGGCATATTATGAATAATATTAAAATACACTTAGAATTTGATAATATAAAAGTAAAATGCAATCAGGGTAAAAAAATGCAAAAACAAAGTAAAAAGATAATAATAAACTAAAAAAGTATCAGGAGATAGGGCTGGAAAGTTGGGCCAGAGAATGTAGAGACACCAGGAGAGCAAAGGTCTAAGGTTGGTTTTCTGGAAAGATAATGCTGGTGGTGTTTCTGTACCGGTTACACAATTTTTGGCCTATTTGCATATTCTGTACTAGTATTTACTTAATATTTTTCTTTAAATTGAATTAAAAGGTTTTTTTAATTCATTCTCATCATAGCAAACATATCTATGAAATTATGAGTCTGGTAGGTTTGTACTTTTTAATAATAATTCAAATTAAAATTAATATATGACTATTAAAACAAGACAATCTAAGGTCGTCTTGCATCCCATCATAGCACACTTTGGTAAGCCCTGGCATGGAGAGAGGGAGATGTGGAGATGAGGACTTGACGTTTTGACCATTGTGTCCATCTCTCAAGTGCTGCCGTAATTTGGGCCTAATCCTCTTGCTGTGCTTGACTGGGTGAAGCTTTGTTTTTGGAATTTCTTGGAAGGCTCATCTTCCAGCACAGGCATTAGGGCAGTGCCATTGGCCATAGGTGGCTGGCTCATTCCAGCAAGGAAGAAGGGAGAGTGAGGAAGAACATTTAGTGATGGGGAGCAGATGGGATTGTAACTGCAACAGAGAGACAGGAGGAGGGAATACACAGGATAGAGGGACACAAGCTGGGAAGAGTCAGCTATTGCCCAAATGTTGTCATGGTTCAGCCTGTTCACTCTTGTGGGTACTGTGATAAAGAGTTGTCCTTAGCGAATTGCATATCATGACTCATGAGCTACTTGGAGAAAGACAGAAGAACATCAAAATGAAAGTATAGCCCGGTGGTTTCATTAGCACACCCAGTGATTTTCATAAACCTGTAGAATCAGTGGTGAAAGGAACTTACCGGGGTCATTTAGTCCATCCCTAGACTCATAGGAAGCACTCTATCTGTGCACTTGCAGAAATGATACGAGGAAGCATGCGGTGCTAGTGGTGGATAGGAGCCCACGAGTCTTGCCACGGCCCAGTCTCCCTTATCGGCCAAGGCCGCTGTAGAACAGAAAGGGTTATTATGGCCCAGATTTCTCCCACGGCGGGGCTGGGGACAGCCTGGCTTTGGTCCTCACTACATCTTAATCTTTCTTGTTTGCTGGCTGCCGAATCCAGATTGACTTTCTCCCTTTTCAAAAAAAAAAAAAAAAAAAAAAGGAGACAGATTTTGTACTGGTGAGACTACTTGGAAATGGAACTTCTCCTGTGGTCTTGGCTTATCCCTGTTTGCTTTAAGATGATCCTTTTGCCCAAGGGATACAGTGATTTCAGATCAGTGCCCTCACTCTTTAAATACCTGATGTCTTTTGCATATCTAACTTTTCTGCTTGTTGTTTTTTGTTTTGAATGGGTTTTTTTTTTTTGGTTTGCTTGTTTTTTTGTATTTGAAATAAGGTGGACCCAATCCAAAAGAAACAAGTAACCATTTCCCTTTTTCAAGAAACTCCAGAGAAGAAGGTGCCATGACTTTCCTCGTTGCAAGTTTTGAAATTCTTTGCTTTCTCCAACCTAAATAATAATAGACTGTAAACTCTATGAGGGCAGGGATTTGGGATCTTTGAATCACTGAAGCACCTGTATCAAGCATAGGGGCTGATTCATAATAGTCACTGATACAGTTACTTAAGTGAATGAATGTGTAGATAATATTATTATGTCATGTTTGGATAGCATGTCACGGTTGTAAAGTATTTTCCATTAGCTCATCTGATCCTCACAACAGTGTCTTCAAAGTGGATAGGAACTAGTGTTTTTATCCTCATTTCGTAGGTGAGGTAAATGGGGCTCAGAGGTGGAATGGTCTGCCCAAGGCTTCACACGGAGTCAGTGATGTGCAGTTCTATTCCTGAAGACCATTTCGCAACTTGGAGTCCAGGAAGACAGGCCCAGCTGTTCTTCCGCATGATAGTTCCTGCTTTTCTGGACTTTCATGGAATTCTCCTTCTTTATTTTCAGATTACAGGACAGGCCCGTGTTTTACTGTGATCAGCAACCAGATGTGCCAGGGACAGCTCAGCGGGATTGTCTGTACAAAAACACTCTGCTGTGCCACGGTCGGCCGCGCCTGGGGCCACCCCTGTGAGATGTGCCCAGCCCAGCCCCACCCCTGTCGCCGCGGCTTCATTCCAAATATCCGCACAGGAGCTTGTCAAGGTAAACCCCGGGCCGATGGAGTTATTAATGGATTCATCTTATTTGCTCTGGAGAGCCATTCTCCAGTGAAGTTGGAGAGAATGGAAAAGCAGTGTCAGAGGCATAACTTCACGATTTCGCTGACGGCATGATATCCAACTTAGGCATTAGGAGCGTGGCTCCAGAGACAGCAACTGGTCCCCCTGGATTTTTCCTTGCCAGTGGTTCCCCCCTCCGACCCCAAACATGTTTCCCGGGGGTGGTATGATTCTGTTTAGAGCAATGCTATATATTAGAGCAATGCTGTGTATAAACACAAAGCAAAATTTGTGAATAAGGTAGTTTGTTTTTCTTAATTTTTTCCCCCTTCATTTGAAATTGCTGGAGTTCCTCTGTCTCATGGATTGTACTTAGTTGACCTGAGGAAAATTGTTCCTCTCTCCATTTTACATGCTACATTATGGGTGTTTTTTTTTTGTTTTTTGGGTTTTTTTTTTTTACAAGTCAGAAATAAATTAGGATTTGTTTCACAGTTTTAAATATCCCCAGATGTTGCCTGCTTGCTTCTTCTCCTGCCTCCCATGGAAGCCCTTACTCTGTTTTTGGCTTTTAGTCCTGTTCTTCCAGCTGTACAAATTCTTTTATTGTCTGGATGTCTGGCAGGAAATAGGAGGAAGTGAACAGAGGCAGCTCCGCACTAAACTGATGGGACTGAAAACTCCCAGGCTGTATCTGTTTCCTTTAGACATCTTCAGTGCTTTTTTAGCAAGTTGCAGTGCTTAGAGAAAATTCAAGGTATGCTTTTCTGAGGCAAATAGATACTAGTTCGATTTTGTTCTGTATGTTAATTCTAAGGATAATATGCAATAAAGCAGAACTTGAGCTTAATCACACAGTTCTGTGGATCTCCATTAAATTATACTTCAATAAATTTCATTTCTGATAAACACGGTTGATCCTGGTCCCTGGCTTCTATGTACAACATGCAGCTCTTTTGTATGCCCTTGAATGTATCTTTTTGAATGTTAGGAGCAGCAAGAAGTCACTTTGAAATCCTAGAATTACAAAAGGGTAAATGGTACAATTTCATAAAATAAAGAGTAAGTTTTGTCCCCCTTTTTCTTTGGTGCCTTCTTATTTTTCTCATCCTTGGGAAGTCTCAAGGAGTTTTGAAAAAATTCTTGGCCATGGTGTTTGAAGTCAGCTAATACCCATGAACTCACAGAGAGTGACCAGAAAGCCAGATTTTGAGTACTCCACTACCACCCATGAGTCCTAGTCAGAGTCTGAGGTGCTGAGAGAATTCAGGGGAAGAGATGAAGAGGGAGAGAGGGAAGAACTGCTTCTCTTTAGCTTTGATATTCATTTCATACAACCTGGACTTTTCCAGCATTTTCTTCCTGTTCCTTCCTGACTCTTCAACATCCAATAGAAAAAAGAGTTTTTTTATAAGAAGAAAATTTGTGAAAACCCATGGAATCAAAGTGGCAGTTATATTGCCACTGTGAGAATGAAATTCTTCATGTTTGGTTGGTTTTTTTCAGAGAAGGTCTGTTATCAGCTTGGGGTGCCCTTTCCTTGCTTGTGTTTTTAGTCTTTCGGCCACATGTGAGGGGCTGTGAGCAATGGGTTCAAAAAGGAACTTATTCTGTCTCCAGCCTTGGAATGTATGACCAGTGGAGAAGTGCCCTCGTGTATATTTCCTGTTGGCCAAAATTCATGATCAGCAAGACTGTCTAGTTTTGCTTCTATGTCCAATTGTAATTTCAAATAACATTTTAATAAACATATTGAACATAGCAAGAATGGAAAATTCTGGTGTAAGACAAAATAGAGATCAGCTGTAAAACATAATCTAATTATACTCACATATTGTCGTTCATCTGTGAGCCAGGACATTTTATGTAAAACAGTAAGTGATACTTTTGTACCAAAGTATCAAAAGTGATACTTTTTGTTGTTAAGTTAGTACCCCCTCTCCTGCATGGCAACTTGTTTCAAAAACACAGATTATTAGAGATTTTACAGTTGGCAATTGCTCTCTCACTTCACACTGAAGAGTAAAACTAAAGGGTATGATTTCTAAAAAAAAATACCCAGAGGAAGAAAAGTTAGACTGCCTCCCTGGGGTTTCTTATTAAACCAGAATTTTGTGTGTTATGGATGAAGAGATGGAGAGAACACATGTACTTTTATAAACATCTTTCTAATGAGCCTGGAATGATTACTTTTGTTCCTGGAAGGTTAATATTTGGGGTTCCATGTAGGACCATAGTTATTTCCTAGGTGCTGGGGATTCAGCAGTGAACAAAACAGACAAAGAACCTGCTCCCTGGAATCTTGTATTGAAAACATTTGATTTATAGAACAAAGCAAAGCAAACAGATATTTATTAGGTCAGCTAGTGATTGGTCCTATGGGGCAAAATAAGCAGAGTAAGGAAGGGTGGTGAGTGATGGGGGGCGAGGTGGGTGTTGCTATTAGACTGGCATTGGGAGGGTCCCCTGCTGCAGTGGAGCAGAGATCTGAGGGGTAGGACAGTGTGAACCATAAGCTCTACAGAGAGTAGTCCAGGCAGGGGGCCATCGCTGCAAAACCCTGAGGCAGGAGCGACCTTGTTGTATTTGAGGAATGGCAAGGAAGCTATTGTGGATGGAGAGGAGTGAGAGAGGGCGGAGGATAGATGAGTTCAGAGAGTAGAGGGGTCAGGTAGACTCCTCTAGGACTTAGCATGGCCTTAAGTATTAAGCTGAGCTGGAACAGGATCCGACTTACCTTTAAGAAGGTTCCCTCTGGCAGCTGCTCTGCTCTCACTTCTTGGCCTAATTTCCTGTGTTGTTTAATTTTTATTGTGCAAGACAACTCTCCAGAATCTATGGTGAACATTTTCCATCTCATTTGTATAAAAGCATTAGCTGTCTCGTGTAGTCTGAGTGATCTCATTCAAATAAATTCTGTTTGAACTGAATCACTCCATACAACTCTTAAAGACAGTGTTATTATAGAAATGTGTTACATTTTGATTGTCAGCATTTCTTGAATACCTCTAGTTATTACTGTCAATCTTTTTATCATAGTATGCTTGTACTTTGCAGCATGCATAATAAAACTCACAAAAGTTAGTACCAACATCCTCCTCTGCATGAGGGAAGATGGAAGGTAGGAAAATAAAGAATACTTGTGACTTCCAATAGAACACTATTGACCAAGTTATGTTACTCAAATAATTTATTTCGCATAATGTAATTGTGAGAAACAGTGTCTCTCATCATGTTCCAAATATTGTGATGGACAAATAGCTCATTGATATAAATGTGATAATATAATTGTGGGCAAACTATCATGTTTTCTTCTGCAACGAATTTTATATGAATCTCTCCTCCCCCACCCCCTGCCCCATCCCTTGCTTCTAAAATCTAACAGATGTGGATGAATGCCAGGCCATCCCTGGGCTCTGTCAAGGAGGAAATTGCATTAATACTGTTGGGTCTTTTGAGTGCAAATGCCCTGCTGGACACAAATTTAATGAAGTGTCACAAAAATGTGAAGGTAAGAAATATCATGCTTTGCAGTTAAGGGGTGGAGGGGCGGGCAAAACCCAAATCAGTGACAAGCTTTTTTGCAAATTGTTCCTAAATCCTTCTGTCTTTGTCATTCCTGTGAATGTGTACAGATAATATCCTTACCGGGAATAATATGCTTTTCTGCTATTGAACCAGAAAAAGCCTGCAGCTTTTTCCATTTTTATAGACCCAAAATAAGAGATCCATCTGAATCAAATTAAATATTAAAACATGAAATATTTTTGAACCAATATTTGGGTTAAAATGTTCAAGATACATGTTTTTGTATAGTTCTAGACACATGAATTTAAATTTGATCATTACATGTCATTCAGAATGACATATCTTCTGTTGTTTTTCTAGTCAAAATGTATGTTTGATTTTTTTTTCCCTTTGGAGAGATCTATTAACCCTTATATTTATGCTCCTAGTACAAGTTTAGGATTTCCTTTTCTGTCTATCAAATGGAAACCTTTTAATGTTAATCAAACAGAAAAATAACTTGAGGTAAATTTATATATTTGCATTTAGTTTATAGATTGAGCTTCTAAAAATGTGTGTACAGAGAATGTGTTCATATTCACCACTTTTGCTATTTGCCTAAAAGAGCCCTGGCTTCTAAATGTAATAAATATTGTTTTCACGAGAGGGAAACATCCAGGAAGTAACTAGGCAGCACTGAATTCTTTCCTTTAGTGAGTTCATGTACCTTATATATGTAATGTCTGAAAATAATGTAACAGCATTCTTAAGGTAACATCTCTCATCAAGCTTAGCAGAGAAAACTTTTTCCTTCATTCTCAACTCATTGTCTTTGGGGTGATATAAGATTTCATTTAGATGCAAGCACTTTTGTTGAAAGCAGTTGCTGTTGTATCTATATTCCTAAACCCTAGCACTGAGGAATACTTCATTCTAAGTCATTTGTCAGGAATTGGATCATTAATCTTCTTTGTTGATCTCCAGGGTATATCATACATGCAAAAGGCAGCTTTAAATCTGAATTACATTTAAGAAGTTTAACATCTACTTGCCCTGAAACTGAATAACTGTGTTAAAATTATCTTTATGGGTTAGAGTTGTTTTTAAGTTATTAATCATCCTATAATTTATAATGATATGTTCTTGAACATGTTATAAACAGTTGAGGTAGCTGTGAAAAATACTTAAGCTCTTTCTAAGGATGTAGGGCTTCTTAAGTTTCAACGAACAATAAAGTTGACTCTCTATAGGCCAATGTAATTTAGAAGTTATACTGTGCATTAAGTTAGAAGTAGAGAATGTTGATACTGAAAGGGCAAAGAACTTACCTGGTTTCACCCTTTTCTGTTATGTATTAAGGAACTGTCTTGGGTGTGTTAAGCGCCCTGACTGAGGTCATCAGACAGTGCTAAAATTTACTTCTTTTTTTTTAAATTAATTTTTATTGGAGTATAGTTGATTTACAATATTGTGTTAGTTTCTGCTGTACAGCAAAGTGAATCAGTTATACATATACATACATCCACTCTTTTTAAGATTCTTTTCCCGTAGAGGTCATTACAGAGTATTGAGTAGAGTTCCCTGTGCTATACAGTAGGTCCCTATTAGTTATCTATTTTATATATAGTAGTGAGTGTATGTCAATCCCAATCTCCCAATTTATCCCTCCCCCTTCCCCCTTGGTAATCATATTTGTTTTCTGCATCTGTGACTCTATTTCCATTTTGTAAATAAGTTCATTTGTATCCTTTTTTTAGGTTCCACTTGTAAGCAATATCATATGACATAAAATTTACTTCTTTTGATTCACACTCTGGTGCTTGTTGTACCATATTATATTGTCTGTTTCCCTGGATGCAAGCCATTACCTCTACTTTAATAACTCTATTTCCTAATATTTTGAAATATTTAAAATATTATGGTATAGATTTCCAGGTATTATCATACATATCTTTTATGACATTAATAAGCTCTTAAGGTTTATTGCATGTAAAATCCACATCAACAATAGGTCATTTTTAGGCTTTCTCAGCTTACTATATTCAGTTTCAAGAGATGTAGTCAGCTTCAAGATTTAGGGCAATATACTTCCTATGGCTTGTCCAGTCTGTGTTTTGTTTTCTGGAATTATGATAGCTTCCAGTTTCAACTAGAGTTGTTTTCCTGTGACACTTTCTTTCACTCAGACCAGTCAATTAACATCAGTCAGGATTGTTCAACTTCTGTCGTTGTGAACTAGATAGAAGATGCACAGAATTAATACTCAGACTGAAAGAAAAGTTATTCAGAATCCTTTTATTAGTGCTAAGAAACCAATTATAGTAGTGTGACCAATGGGCCAGAAATTCAGGCTGAAAATTACTTAATCCTTTTCCACAATTTTTTTTTTTTCTGGCTACATATTGAAGTCAGTAACAAGATAAAAACAGAATACTTTTGGCTAGACCTTTTTTTTTTTTCCTCTTTCCCATCTCCTGTTACATTAAATTCAGATGATGGGTTTTTCCCCTTCCCTTTAATTTTTCTATGCAAAATTGATATTGGAAGAGAATGTCTTGTTAGTACTGCATTTATTCTGGCCTAGAGACTGGTTTGGGCACTGTTGCCCTGCCTTACTCTGGTAGGAAAGCAGTCGGAAAGTCCTCTGAGAATGCTTGGTGAGTGGGTCCCCTCCTTCGACTTCCTGGCTCTTCTCCAGTTCCACCACTGCACCATGGGAATGGCATGACTTTGGGCCTGGGGTGATCTCCAGGCGGTCAATAGAAGGAATTCCAGAAAATCTGACCCCCACCACAGAGAAGATCAAGAGCCCATATATGCCCTAGGAAGATGGTCAGGCCACGGTGGGGTTCTGTGCCCTTGTGAAAGTGGTTCTGGCACCCTTGCCATTACTTTGAGTGGCTTTATTTTTTATTTTTAACTTGAAATAGACTATTTTATTTTGTTTGGTGATTTACAATTTTTTTGAAATTTTTATTAGAGTATAGTTGCTTTACAGTGTTGTGTTAATTTCTGCTGTACAGCAAAGTGAATCAGCTATACGTATACATATATCCCCTCTTTTTTAGATTTACTTCCCATTCAGGTCACCACAGAGCCTTGAGTAGAGTTCCCTGCGCTATACAGTAGGTTCTTATTAGTTGTCTGTTTTATACATAGCAGTGTATATATGTCAATCCCAATCTCCCAATTCATTGAATGGCTTTTTAAATGTATCTTCCTCTTGACTTAGAGAGGAAGGAACTGGGTACCTGGAAGCCCAGAATAATTTCTAAAAATTCAATCAAAAATTGGTTTCAGGGCTTCCCTGGTGGTGCAGTGGTTGAGAGAGTCTGCCTGCCAATGCAGGGGACACGGGTTCGTGCCCCGGTCTGGGAGGATCCCACATGCCGCGAAGCGGCTGGGCCTGTGAGCCATGGCGGCTGAGCCTGCGCGTCCAGAGCCTGTGCTCTCCAACGGGAGAGGCCACAACAGTGAGAGGCCCGCGTACCGCAAAAAAAAAAAAAAAAAAAAAAAAATTAGTTTCAGCCAATTTACAGGATGCTTACCTTCATGCCGTCAGTGATGGTGAAAGCAGCTTTATGTGAGATCTTCCTTTTGCAGAATTCTCCCTTACTTCTTAAAATATCCCCCTTTTCCCAAAACTTTTTGAAAATATCATGTACCTAGTTTTATATCAACACATGCAATTTAGGTACCTTTGAAATGTAAATTAGTGAGCTGAAGCGATTAAATAAAAATTATTAAGTTTTCATAAATTTAAGAAGAAAAAGATTGAGATTTATAGCTGTGACTTGAGAAAAAGGGAAGCAGAGTTCATGCCCACCTTCGTTGTTGATTTTCCCAGTGACTCTGGAGTGTGCCCCCCTGGAAGAACACACGAGCCTTTTCTTTTTGGAAACCAAGTCCATATTTGCATAGGTTACTGTGGGAGGAAATTAAGAAATAAAACGTGTAATTAAAGGATTAAGTTTTATTTCTGGAAGAGGTCCCTTGGATTCCTAATTAACCACTGATATTTTGGGATTTAGATTATCACCAGCCCAGCCTTTAGCAATTACAACACTGTGTGATGCAAAGGACTTTTTAAAAATGTAACTCTTAAATCTAATCTCTCCCTACTATGTAAGCCAAAAAACCTTAAGACTTCCCTTTTCTAAAATAATGGCCTATTTATCTGATGGCTACTTGCTATCAGGGACTCTTATCCTGCCAGACACCAAGGAGAATTCCTGGGGCTACTTAACCCATTGCTATCTTGGGGCTCCATCCTCTGCAGTTTGGTGCAGGCCCTGATTCACTGTTCAAGGTCACCGGCTCCTATCCAACTGCTCAACAGAATCTCTGTGGTATAGACCCAAGAGCCGTGGGAATCAGGTAGACCTGGGCCGAATCCTGGCAATGTCCCTCATCCTCTCTGTGATCTTGGACAAGTCAGTTACCAGCTCTGAGTTACATCAACTTCCAAATGAGGAGATTGAACACGATTATATCTGGGAGTCCTTTCCAGTTCTGCAATCAGGCCTCCATCTCCACATTTCTCACTGTTTCTCAGTTGGGATCGGACAGCTGGGGCTACATGAATAAGAAACCATGCAAACTGGCATGCGTGGTGTGAGTATAAACTGGTAATAAGGCTGATGTTTTTTTCAACCTGACTTGAAGTATCAGCTTGTTTGTTTTTTAGTCACATATTTTACATTGGATTTCAGGTGTCTAATAAAGCAATAATAATAATCTCACAGGCTCGGTGGCATTTATAATTATTAGTATCACATAGTGCTTTTTAACAGCTGCCACAATTTTTAGTTGATTTTTTTCTCACTTTGTTAGTGATCTAGACAGTCAGGTTAACTGGTTTCCCCCGTCTGTCAGTCATGTCAACATCCATGGTCTTGGATGGAGCTCCTGGAGAGCTGGGTGTCCCAGGGATGCCTGTCCCAGAACTGGGACCCAACTCTATCCCATCTGCCCTCCACAGTCCTTCCTCCCCTCCTGCTAGAGGAGCCCCAGGTTAGGGAAGAGGCCAAGGGATGGGAAGAATGCCTGGAGAGAGCAGATGAGTCAGAGGGACAAGAAGGAAGAAGAAGAACAAAGGACAGGGCAGCAAATCAGGAGGGAAGGGACCTACCATTTGTGTATCTTCTTAGGTCCACAGCAAGAAGCCAGTGAGGCCATGGGCATAGCTACTTCCAGCAGCTCTGTCCTGCCCCAAGGAAACAGGGGGAAGTGTTCAGAGCGCAAAAGTAGCTCTTCCCAGCCAAGTTCTACTCCCCACCAGGCTCCTCAAACGGATTTACTTTTACAGCTGGCATGTGATACAGACTGACTTACAGAAACGCTGAGAAATCCACTGATCTCAAATTCTCTCCTGTATAGGATCCCTGACATTCTTTTAAAAGGTGACAAACACAGTGCGCTAAGAGCCTGGAAAAATAATAGATTAGTATGAATGAATTTCAGAGTGTAAGTGATTTTGTGACTGAAATGCTTTATTCCAGACTTTTATTGTCAGGGACTCCCACCATGGCCTGCTCGTGAAATCAGAACTCACTTCCCTTGCTAGGAAGTGATGGGACTGAGAAGCAGGGCGGTTCAGGAAACGAGAAAGGCCCTAGACATAGAAAGGGAAAGGGTGTGTCACTGAGGAGAGGACATTGAAGGGGCCATTTAGTAAGTTCCTTCAAATTGAACAATTTGGCCTGGTACTTTTAGCTTTATCTGTGTGACAAGTAGGGATGTACACTCTACGTTGTGTTTCCTGACCTGCTGACCTTTGAAGGTGTGCACCCTAAGTGGAAACCCTGCCCCTTCCTCCTGCCCAGCCTGTGGCAGTTGAAGACTTGGGTTTAACATCACTTTATACACAAAACCTCTTTGCTCTTGTTTCAGGTTTTACATGTGCCAGTTTTCTGAAGGCCTCAGTGGAATGCAAGAGCTGTGCCTAGGCACCAGAATTATAGAAATCAGGTTCTATGATCATACCTACAGTGTGAGGGTTAGATGAGTTGACACCCATAAAGCATTTAGACAATGCCTGGCACTCAGTACATATTAATTCTTCTTCTTCTTCTTCTTCTTATCCTCAGTAAAGGGTCCAAATCTAATGTAGCCAGCATGTGAAAGAAGATGTTTCCTCTACCCTGCCTTGTTTTTATTTTTATTTTTTTTAATTTATTTATTTTTGGCTGGGTTGGGTCTTTGTTGTTACTGGTGGGCTTTCTCTAGTTGCGGCGAGCAGGGGCTACTCTTCGTGGTGGTGCGCGTGCTTCTCATTGTGGTGGCTTCTCTTGTTGCGGAGCACGGGCTCTAGGTGCACAGGCTTCAGTAGTTGTGGCTCACAGGCTCAGTTGCTCCGCGGCATGTGGGATCTTCCCGGACCAGGGCACCAACCCCGTGTCCCCTGCATTGGCAGGCGGATTCTTAACCACTGCGCCACCAGGGAAGTCCCAGATTCTTGTTTTTAAATAACTTTTTTTTCTGATATATGCTGTCACTTAAATAACCTCTTTGGATATTGATGTCTACTAAGTGTCCTTAAAAAGGATGACAACAGTCATTTATACAAACAAGTAGAAAAATTGTTTCTTTCAGTAGACTCTGTCTGCTCACATGATTTTTGATAGGCATCATGTGACTTAGACATTAACTTTTAGGAACGTTTTGAGAAAGGTGCATTTGTGTTAATACCTTTGTGTCATGGTTATAACCTCCTCTCTCGTTAGATGAGGTTGTCAGATCCTCTAGGCTCTTTGATATATTTGTTTGGCTTTTTGTTGGTTTTAGGTAGTAGTGTGGCTGGTAAATACAGAAGGATTGATGTTAAAGAACTGCCTTAAAATGAGCCTTGAGAGTATGGTTAGATTAAGTTCTAGACCGTTAGGCTCTGTCCTTGGCTGTTTCTCTGTCTGACTTTCACTGACTCCATAGTGACGTTTATATCTGTCAGAGTAGAATATGCACCTTTCCTTTACACAACTTCACAAGGACGATCTGTCTGGGTTAGCACTGACCCTAACATAAGCAGTGACATATTGCTTGGTTTAGCCTCTAGCCTAGCCTAGAAGAATGGGGGTTTTGCTTTTAAAAAGGTTAAACTGCATGGAAACAGTGTCACTGCTGTCTTTTTGACTAACAGGGTGAACTTGAGTCAGAAGACCCTTGATCTCTATTTTGGTCCACTTAGAACTCTATTTTGTTTTACCAGTGAAGAGCAGTACTTTAACTAGAGAAGAAAAGTTCTTATTTTTAAACTACCCACACTGGCAGTCTGGCCATTGCAACGGTTCCAGGAGGCTTGGGTCAGACTGTCCCTCTCCTTAGGTCAGTGCAGAAAGCCCCACTTGTCTTAGGGAAGAGGCCACGTAGATACCTTGGGCCCTGAGTTCACTTTTAACCTAAGCAATACATTCTCAGTTTCTTCTCTCCCCACACTGGTGCCACATCTGTTGACAACTGCCAGTGTCTGATTGTGGCTCTTGAAAAGCTCTCCTTGAAGGAAATGGTCTGGTTTGTCTAAGTGACTTTGACTGCTTCCTTAAGGAGACCCAGTGGCCTCAGGCCCTGAGGACTAACCACAACTCTGACCTCAGCCGACCCCACAGGGAATTGGGGAATTGGAGTGGTTTTCAGAGTTGTACCCTTTGGGGCGAGATGACCAGACCATTATCCTTCCTCCACAATCAGTCGGTGGATATGGGCGCCTGGGAAGGTTGTAACCCCGGGTGAGGCTGCTCAGGCTGCTCAAGTGGTCCCTGAAGGAGCTGAGAACTGGAGGCCATCTCCTGACAGCACTCCCAGATCTGGGACAACAAGTCATTTCCTGACGGGGGATTTGGATGAAGCATCTCAGCATCCACCACAATTCACTCTCTGAACCCAGAGAAAACCATTGTAGTGGCAGTTTGGGAGCCCCTGAGAATACCAGGTTAGCCACGTCTTGGTCAGCAGTCAGACCACGTGGTCTTCTCTGTAGGATTTCAGTATCTGTGGAAAATCAGATCAAAAACAAATGCAGGGGCTTCCCTGGTGGCGCAGTGGTTGAGAGTCCGCCTGCCGATGCAGGGGACATGGGTTTGTGCCCCGGTCTGGGAAGATCCCACATGCCGCGGAGCGGCTGGGCCTGTGAGCCATGGCTGCTAAGCCTGCGCGTCTGGAGCCTGTGCTCCGCAACGGGAGAGGCCACAACAGTGAGAGGTCCACATACTGCAAAAAAAACAAAAAAACAAAAACAAATGCAGGAAGTGATGCAGAATATACAGTGGATAGAAAGGGAGCTTAACTCAATGCACAAAACACGAAGAGAAAATGGAAAACAAAATTTTAAACAAAATATTTGGAATATTAGCATGCTGTAGGGACTTGAATGAACAGTACAGTTTTAGATTTTAAAGGCAGAATTTCTTTCATTTTGCTCTGATCTTTCAAATTTGGTAAATTCCTTGGGTAAACCTGTCTTGAGAGAAGAAACACCCATTCTTTAAAAACTATTTTATAGGCAGCTTTTATTCTCTAAAGATTGCTGTTTCTGGGAACATGATTTGACGAGTGTTACCTCTGAATTCTTGTAATGATGAACGGTTTTATACTGTGTTCTACAAATACTGAAACTATTCTTTTCATTCCAGATATTGATGAATGCAGCACTATTCCTGGAATCTGTGATGGGGGCGAATGTACAAACACAGTCAGCAGTTACTTTTGCAAATGCCCCCCTGGTTTTTACACCTCTCCCGATGGTACCAGATGCATAGGTAGGTGTAATTATAAACATCATGCACAGTTTAAATGCACAGTAAATCAGTTTCATAATAGACATCATTCTAAGGGAGACAAAATTCGTTAAGGGAGACATAATTTCTCACTTGATGTAAAATGTGCTTTTATGGAAGTCTGTTAAATAGTTGACCACCCTCTTGAAGAACAGAGGCAACTGTGGTCTTGTTTTGGGATTTTTGCCTCCCATAAAGAGATGATCCAAGAGACCCTACAGATAAACTCAGTCTAAAATTAACTTTGCAGTTATGTGACCGTCAGACCTTGAAGCCATCTTTGACTCTTCTCTCTTTTTACCCCCACCTTCAGTCATTTCCCAGGACCTATGTTAATTTAGATCTGAAATTTTGCAATAATCTTTTAATTGCTCTCCCTGCTTCCTGGCTTCCCTACAATCCATCTTGTCAGATTTATCTTCCTAAAATGGTGCCTTGATTAAATAACTCTCTTGCTCAAAAACCTCTGGTAGTTTTCCATTAGGATCTGGAAATTAGTGGTTTTCAGTCTATATTCCACAGAATCTTCAGGTGCTGCAAAGCCCTCTAGGGCTGCTAGGGTTGGAGAGGGGGACAGGGCAAAGGGGGAGGCTGAGTGGAAAGGGTTCCTGCCTTCCCCTCCCCCTTCTTACACACACGCCAGGCAATTTTGCTTTTATCTGGGTGGGTGTTAGGCTTCCATCTGGGTGGGTGTTAGGCTTTCCATATTTTGCTATTACAAAATATCAATTAAATAAGAGATTCTGTTGTTCAAAAATATAGATCTGACAACTGCTGGATTTAATGGTTGCTAAGAGTTCCTTCAAAGTCCAGTATTCTAGAATAAAGTTCAAGTTCAAAAATGCACAGCCCGATAGAGAAGGAGCTTCACTCTGTGACCCCTCCCAACCTTGCTGACTTAGCAGTCACTGCTTCTCACCCCCAGACAGGCCATTCACAGCAATTGCTTCATTCATGTTGCATCACTCAGAACACATTCCCCAATGCAAACCTCCTTTCACACTCTTACTCAGGTTCTCTATCTTTGAAGGTGTCCAAGATCAGCTTACCTGAAAGCAGTTTCCCCCCCAAACCTAAGGATATCTTATTAGAAATGGTTTTATAGGGAAATTCTGTGTTTCTGTATGTTTTTATCTCCCTAATTAAGTTGTAATTCTCCTTAGAGAACAGTAACTGCTATCCTTATATTCCTGGTGGCTCTCAGCACAATTCCTTGCATGTAGTAGGCACTCAGTAACCATGTGTTGACTATCAAAATAACTAATCCCTTATTAATAGGGCCAAGCTGGAGAGCCTATGGCAGAAGGCCTCAGAGGAAAGTGAAGGCTATCTTTTGATGTTTGTTTCTGGCCCATAGTTTCAAAGACAGACAGCTTCACATCCTCACCACAGGCCATGAATTTCAGACCAAAACAGAATTGCACTTGAAATTCTGAATTCCCTTTTAGTTAGTCACACATAATAAAAGCTGAGGGCAGTCTCTCCGTTGACATTTGAATAAGTACAACTCATGAGGGAAACATATCTGGACTTTTCCTTAGAAGCAATGGTCGGTGGTGCCCAGATTGCCTGATTTTCCAGAATCTATCCATAGATCTTGGAACTGCAG
Organism: Hyperoodon ampullatus; assembly: GCF_949752795.1. Taxonomy (NCBI): domain Eukaryota; kingdom Metazoa; phylum Chordata; class Mammalia; order Artiodactyla; family Ziphiidae; genus Hyperoodon; species Hyperoodon ampullatus. The sequence continues at coordinate 88,950,696 of NC_136916.1, forward strand.
TGAAAGGATGGCAAGTGCAGTTCATGGAGCTCCTTTTTCTCCCCAAATTGTCCCAATTAACACATGACCTGCAGTGGATATGCCTAGCAGAAGTCCTTTCCTGGCCAGATAATAGGTAGATTTTTTTTTTAACCTTCAAAGAGAGCCCCAAACAGCATTAAAATGATTAATCCTTTTAACACATTTACATATCAGAAAGTTGACATTTTTAAAGTTCTTTCCTTTTTACCTAATATATCCATGCTAACTGTTTACAAAAGAAGGGAACTAAGATTCCTGGGTCACCTCCTCGGTGTGAGGTATTTTATGGAAATTATCTGACTTAAGATTCAAAACAGTACTGTAGATGGGAAGAAGCTGAGGTCTGGGAAGTTTAGATAAATAATTTGCTCCAGTTGTTTAAGCAGTTAATAAGTGAGGGAGCTGGGATTCCAACTTGGGCTGAGTCTACAGTCTGGACTCCGCCCATTGCTTCCTCCCAATGACCATCGGATGCAGTAAACGTTTGCTTGCCATACCCCTAGGCAAACACTGTTCCTCCTTCCTTGGAACTTTATGATACCCATAATTAGCAACTTACATAAAGTGATCCCAATGACATTTCTGCCTTCCCTACTGCTGATGTTTCCTGCCATGGTAAACCACAGAGACCCCCAAAATTATCCCCAGTGGCAAGAAAATATGTATAGTCTCCAACTTTTAAACAAATCCAAGGTTTGTTGGCAAGTTGGTTATTTGGAATTAGTGAATCTAACCAATAGGAAACCCCACGTGTAGATAGTGGTATGTGGTATCTTCCTTATACATCTCTTTTAACCATGATATTCAAACCGTTACCTTCTGTTACCACATTCTGCGACTCTCAGATCTCACCAGTTCTAACACTGCCTTTGTCGTGTAAGCACTGGTAGAATTATTGCATTTTATTTTTGGTTTTGTGATCTTCGTTTGGCACTTTATAATACTTTGTGTAAGGCTGTCTTTTCATATTAGTGTGTTCTGTCTCATCAATTCCCAGGAGTCTTAGAGATGTCTGGTACCTAGCTTGGGCCTCACAGCTCCTAGCTCCTGGTTGGCCCCAGCAATGTTAGTGATTGGTTAGGGGAGACCTGCTGACAGGCTAGGATGACCTGCAAACACCTATTGATATTTAATCCATCATATATTTGTTTTGATGTGATGTGATTTCTGGGTCCTGAGAGTAAGGCCAAGTGATTCAGAAGTGGAGGAAGGAAGAAAGTTTCTTACTCCTTTTCTGCCAGATGTCTTGGTCAGGGCAGATTTAAAATAGATGAAGGTGTCTAAGATTTCTCCAACCTTCATTTACCTCCTCTAAGTCTTACCATGCTTCTCCCTCAGCTCCCATAGATCTTCAGATTACATTAAAGCCACCCCTTACCCTCTATGCAAAGTGATCCAGCACCAGATGATTTCCTTTCCACTTCCTTTGGCACTACCATCTGATGACATGGAAGACTTCAGGCTGGCATGACCAAGGGTCAATTCCCCTGAATGGTTCCCGCTTTTCACAACTCTTCCCACTGGTTTTCTTTACAATTATAAGTTGTGTAAATGTGTGTATTCTTAACAAAAGCTCTCCTGCAAAAAAAAAAAAAATTGTAAAATGATTATTGTATATGCAGGTGCCATTTATAAATCAGGAACTGCCAGCAGCCCAAATGTGGCTGGTAATTCTTCCAGTCCCACCATTCACCATTTTGTTCAAGAGTCTCCAACCCATTGATTTATCATATAAGTCAGCCAGCTGGGCAGTAAAATAATATCATAGATAATTTGCAAAATAATAGACATAAGCCCATTAAGAACTTGCTGTTGGCAGCTGTGGGTCCCAGTTTTGCTCTGAAAGATGGCCCACACTGAAAATTGTACATACAAATTTTGGTCAAGTGTTTATACTGGGTTTTGACCACCAAATTCATTTGAAGCTGGGATATAAGCCAGTTTTGAACATCTCTTCCCATTCTTAACGGCCTTTGGTTTCCATGCCCCACTATTAATCCGGGGGTATATGAAGTATTAGTGTCTTTAAGGCAAAGCAAATTAGGAAGCAGGAAGTTCTGTTTCTCCCCCTTCTGCACGGGGGAGGTGCCACCCATGTCTCCACAGAGCATTCTTTGTCTGCACTCCCCTCTCCAGCCATTTACCCTGGACCAGGCTGGAGTAAAACTTGTTCTGCCTCTTTGCTGAGACTATTAGTCTGACCAGAGGTGCAGGAACTGGGACCACAGAAAATTTCTGGAAAGCACACTTATACTTGCTAGTGGTTTAAAGTACTTTTTAGAAATAATCTCGTATCCTTTAAAGCTGACCCATAATTTTCTTTTATGGTTTGTCTAGGTTTGATGTAGCCATCTTCACTCGACATTAATAATTTAAATGTTTCTAAGTCAGCCTTGACTTTTTCATTTTATTAATTTATTGCAACCTTCAAGATTTTAAGGCTTTGTGTTTTTGAGAATGATGTAGATGAAAACAATGATAGGGATGACCCTCTCTGATCAAATGATGGTTAATATGCAGACTTACAGGAAACATGAGGACAGATTTTTGACTACAAATTCTTCACCTTACAAAAGAATTTCCCAATTATATTCCTTCAAATGACAAGCATATTCAAAATACTAGTTACATTTCAAAACTTATTTTATAGGAACTGTACAGAAATACATTTTACTTAAAGAGAGATACACCCATAACATATGATAGTTAGATCAAGGGGTTCTGCACTTGGCTACCTACCGCCTCTATTCCACCACATGACCTCAAAGGCTCATGAAGCAGTTAGGTTTCTCGTTTGTCATGGGCTCTTTTCTGGTAACCCAGAGTTGTACTTCAGTGTGTCAATGTTGCCACGACTGTCAGACATGATGTAACCCAATAAAAGTGATATATAGAAATGTCTTCCCCTGTTGCTTTGAGAAGATACTGTTCTGCCACAAAAACAAAGTTCCTTCAAGAAGTATTGTATTCTATAGCACTAAGAACTTGCAATCATGTACATTTTGAACTTGTAAATAATTAGTGCCTTATCAAATCTGTTAGGGCCCCAGGACAAAAGGAAACCTTGATTAATGAGCAGTGGATCTGACTGCAAAATGGCTCATTCCTTTAAAAAAAAAAAATATCTCACACGTCTGACTCACGGTTTCAGACTGAAAAATAAGAAAGGTCTTTTAGAGATGTAACCTACAGTGCAGACTTCATGTTGTTTTAAAATAGATTTATATCAATATTTGCCTAAAGTGGCTCACATTAAGTCGTTTGAAACCAAGGACAACACGGTCTCCCTTCAGTATAGAGACATGTCTCTATACCTGATTAACCGTCACTGCCAGTGATTTTCTTCTTCTCTCTTTTCCTATGACCTATGTGGTTGTAATCATTTGTTCCCACCTTGGGGATGGAATGTGGGACTTGGGCCAAGTGTAGCCAAGTGTACCAGCTCACGGGGCAAAAGGTGTGAGATGGAGGGATTTCTGACTGAGTGCTGTTCACAAGCGGCGCTCACAGCTTACCTTCTAGGGCTGAGCATCAGCTCATCCTGCCCGAGCCCCGCTGGGAAATGTGGAGGTGCTGGGGCAAAAGAGAGTCGTTTTACGTTTGATCTCAGTGATGTGTATGGGGGTTTCTTTGTCCTCTCAGATGTTCGCCCAGGATACTGTTACACGGCTCTGGCAAACGGGCGCTGTTCTAACCAGCTGCCGCAGTCCATCACCAAGATGCAGTGCTGCTGTGACGTCGGCCGGTGCTGGTCTCCGGGGGTCACTGTCGCCCCCGAAATGTGTCCCATCAGAGCAACGGGTAAGAGCCCTTCCATTTATCCACAGAGTATCTCTGCTCAACCCCCTGCGAGCCCAGGGGCAATGTACGTGCTGCAGATTTAGTGGAAACCTGGGTAAGTGAATAACATTCCAGAAAATAAAAGAGATGGCCTTCAGGGAAATTCCCCCAGGTAATGAACAGGGGAAATACAGAGGTCCATACAAATGACACTGTTAGCAGGTACTGTAAGTACCTTGCGTATTAACACCGGGTAGCAACCTGACCAGTCAGAAGAACTGGTTCCTTAGTCTCCTGTATTTCTTTAGTATCCTCAAAAGCTCAGCAGAATAAAACTCAACTCCCTCAGAGCCTTTCAGGTGAGTTATTCAGGATACACATTTCCTCCTTCCCTAACGTTTGACACTCTCCTCTTCTTGGTTGCCAAGTCCTATTGATGTTTTTTTCTTTTCGGTTTCTCTTTTCTGTCATATTCATTTCCACATAAAGCTCAGTTTCTCTCATCTGCACTATTGCAGTAGCCTCCTAACTGGTCTTTGTGAAATCCACAGCTGCCACGTAACATTTCCCAAAGCCTAACTCATCTGAAATTCACTTTTAAAAAATTGTGTCTGGGGAAAAAGTAGAGAAAGGTGTCCAGAAAATTTTTCGCAGGATGAACTCAGGCAATATCCAGTGGTCCAAGTCACTCCATTTCTTGAAAATAAAATTTTACTACTTAGCAGGGCATTTAGAGTCCCCAAATCTGATCCCCGTTCATCTTTTAATTCTTGTTCTTTATAGTAACTTTATTTTCTAATTAAATTATGCAAGCCAGCTTTCCTTGAACCCAGTCTGAGCATTTCTAAACTCAAATATTCTTTTTTCTCCAAACTTCTCCCCAGTTCAGGTCCTTACTCCCTACTCCCCAGCCCTGCTACCTCTGCCTGTTATACGCCCTCTTGTTGGTTGAGATTCCTCTCAGATATGACCTAATCCCTGTACATCCCAAGACCACCACTGCTGAAAGGGCTGCCTTCTTGCTCAGTGCTCTAGGTTTGTACTGTTGCTGTGATACAGATCCCATCTGCTCAGGTTTGTGCCTAGGTGTGTTCATGTATAGTTTTTTACTAGTTAATAAATCTCATTAGGGGGTTTCAGTCATCATTATAGTGCCTTATTCCTTCTAATTTTTTAACGCTTCTCTGGTACTTAGCGAGAACTTGCTGATGGGAGGCATTCACGTAGAGTGTACAACTTACTAGTTGACGTCTTTCCCACCAGTTCTAAGTAAAAATTGGGGTAATAACTTCTTCTCAATCTGGTTCCTGAAAAATATGTTTAAATCAGGAAACTTTAGGGGAGAAAATCAAGATGCGGATGGATGAATGTAGAGCTAATGAAATACTTCAGAGTGTGCTATTCACAGAATATGAATGCCCCATTATCATGGGTTATAGATCTGCTCACGGATGTTATTTTTAAATTTCTATTTATTACTGAGAATTATGTGTGTGGATTAAAGAAGCAAGAAAATCTTTCAATAAATTTTAACATATAACAGGTCATATATTTTGCCATGTATTTTGACTGTCTCTGGCCTAAAAATATAAGGCACCCTTCTTAGTTCACTAGGGGGACCATTTAGTAGGTCACTGTTTAGAAGCACATGACTTTCTACTAAGACATACTGCTTGGATACCAGGAGAATCACTTTTTAAATGTATATGTTAACTTAGGAATCAGCAGCACTGATGTGGCTTCTTTCCTATGTTGAGACCTTGAATAGAAGAGAGAGGACTAGAGTAGGCTTAGGTGCTGAAGACCTACTTTGGGACTCATGGAGCAGAAGGCCCGGTTCCCCTATGTAACTTTGCAGGGAGCTGTTCTCCCAAAGGGTACCACTGAAAGATGAACAACCCTGAGACAGGCCCAGAGCAGAGCAGATGGATAGAGCAAACTAATTTGCAGGCAGTTGTGTTTGTTTGTTCCAATGGTCCAGTACCAGTAGTACAGAGCTCTGGTTTCTTAACTTATGGAGAGTGATGACATAGGAAGGATTATTTCAGATTGGTCAGCTTTTCACTTTAAAAAAAAATCCGTATCATCTCCGGGTTAAATGGAGATAGGAAAGTTGGACGTCAGTTGAACAAAATCAGCCCCAGGTTGCTGATTCTGAATGTAAAGGGGCTCAACGGAAAGTTATTAAGCTGAAGAAAGTAGGAAAAAGTACAGAACCCAGCCTGATACACTTTCATGGAGAGGTTGAGATAAATTTAATGGCATGCTTAAAATAATATACCCACCTAGTTAGCAGAAATGCTGATAAGCTATCCAACTTCTTTTATAGAAATCCTAAAAGACTAAAAAAAGAGGTTGATTGGTGCTTGGAAGCTAATAAGTACAATTGCCATTCAACTAGATCCAACATAGTTAATAAATTCCTCTTCTGTGCAGTTTTCCAGGTGAGGCTGAGAGTGGGATTCCGTCATGAGTTAGACACGATCCTTGACTTCAGAGACTGCACAGTCTTAGTGGTAGAGAGTTGGTAGAAAGCAGGTAGCCAGGAAATGATGGGTATGGCACGTCCAGGTGATAATTCTATAAGGAAGATCACTGTGGTTTGACAATAGGGATTGTAGCATCCTGATTCAGGGAAGCATAAACAATATATAAATCCTTTCCAAATACAGTCAAGTACTACAGAATCTTTGTGGGTTGAAATTCCAGATAAATAGTGCAGTAGTAGAATTCTCTGAAAACATAAACTTAACCTGAGTTGGAAATGTCAAATATGATTGAAAAAGCTTTAGTAATGGACCAGAAAAAAACAACAAGGTACAAGGTACAAGGTATGTTTAGCCAAATGTAAATGGACAGAAGGTCCCATGAGGTTGAAATATGAATACATTTCAGTACGACATATCACTGTGTCACAGAATAAGTCAGATTCTAGTCCACAAGGAAAATAAAAATACTAGCCTAATTTCTATTAATGGATGAAGCTAGTATAGAAAGTACCTATGGGAGAATCCCTGTGTGACAGAGGTAATAAATAATCAACATTCTGGAAAGAGGGAAAAAAGAAATTTAAAAAATTATATAGTTTACTTATAGAAGGGAACTGTGACAAAATATGGCTATTTGTAGGAAACATGAAAATGAGTGGCTTTAAATGACGCCTATCTACTGATAAACCCAAAACTTAGCAGCAGCCCTGACTTCTTCTCTAGGCTTCAAACTCTCTTTTAAAACTGCTTTGTGACATCTCCATGTGGATGTCTGATATCTCAAAATTCATATGCTCAACGTATAGCTTTTACCCACCAAAGCTGCTCCCATCACAGTTTTTCCCATCTCAGCAAACGGCAGTAATGTCTACCCAGCTGCTCAACTGGAAAACTAGAAGTCATTCTTGATTTCCTATTCCCTCAGCTCTGACATTTACTCCTTCCCCAAACATAGCCCATTCATCTCTAAAATAATCTTCAAATGTGTTTATTTCTGTCCAGTTCCAGCACTGGCTCCCTTGTCCAGCCATCCTTGTCTTGCCCTTGGTCTTCTGCAGCAGTCTTACCTCCCTCCAGTACAGTCTCCAAATGCCAGTGAGAATGATCTTCTGAAAATGTTCATCTGATCATGTCCCACCCCTGCAGAAGACTACCAGTGACTTCCCAAGGCATATAAAATAAAATCCAAGCACTAAAACGTGTGCTCTTTAGAGTCCCGCGGGATCCACAGGTGGGAAGACTGGGTGGAGATCATGGCATTTTATTCTATTCTTCCTTGAGGTGAATTTTGACATAGGTAAAGACTTCCTAGGTTTTAGGAGGGACATGTGGTACACGCTCTGGGGAGCTTGTTTCCAGTTTTGAATTCTTGTTCCAGTCTGGTTGCTGCTGTAGGTTTTAGGAATGCTGACTTGGGGAAAAAAGCCAAGTCAGTTGGCTTTTTTCCTTTTCTCCAATTGACCTACGTGGTTTGATGATCAATTCTATTCAAAATTTCTTTACAAAGTAAGGATGACTTCTATGGGCCTATGGCATATGCTACCCCTCAGCTGTTTGTGTCGTGTTGTGGTTTTTTTTTCCAGAGGATTTCAACAAGCTGTGCTCTGTCCCTATCGTAATTCCCGAGAGGCCAGGATATCCTTCCCCACCCCTTGGCCCCATTCCTCCAGTTCACCCTGTTCCTCCTGGCTTTCCTCCTGGACCTCAGATTACAATCCCTCGACCACCAGTGGAATATCCATATCCATCTCGGGAACCACCAAGTAAGAGCTCAAAAGTCATCTAATTACATTTCTTGCATTAATCAGGTTAACTTTTTTGTTGTTGTTTATGCTGTTTAAGTCATTAAGTAAGTTTAACCAATCCTTAAAGATTTCATTTACAGAATGTAGTATATAAGTTTCTCAACTGGCCTATTGCATAAAGGAAAATGGGCAGTTTCATATTCTCCAGAGATTAATGTCCTTTTGCTATTGATGTTGTGGGAGAAATTTCAATCTGATTCACAGGATGAATTCATAGAGGAGGCATAAGATTACTCTTTGGGTTATATATCATGCAAAGCAGTTTTGCAAATAGTTAAATGCCAGTAACTCACTGCCTTTGTTGCTTCCCTGCGCTTGAAGCCTGAGAGTGAGGCGGAGGGAGCGGTGGGGAGAAGCGGGCAGAGGAGGAGGCTACAGCGAGGCCTTGGTACCTGGCAGCATGCGCCACAGTGCACAGGTGCTCTCTGTAAGCGAGAATGGAAACATGCTCTGTTGACGCCAGGCGACCTTTGCCCAGAGTGTCCTCCTTCCTTTATGATTCAGCATCTTGCCCATTATTACTGGATTCAGTGCTGGTGGAAGATGCCCTAGTTAGACATAATAATTTTAATGGGGTTTCGTGTTATTCCTTCAGGGGTGCTGCCAGTCAACGTCACTGATTACTGCCAGCTGTTTCGCTATCTCTGTCAAAATGGACGCTGCATCCCAACTCCTGGGAGCTACCGGTGTGAGTGCAACAAAGGATTCCAGCTGGACCTCCGTGGGGAGTGCATTGGTACGTGATAGACCACTAGCTTGGCACCAAGAGGCTACTGCAGTGCTGTTCCATTACTGTATAGGTTTTCTATGGCTGCTGTAACAAATTGTCTCAAACTTAGTGGCTTAAAACAGCACAGATTTATTATCTTATATTTCTATAGGCTAGAAGTCCGACACAGGTATTTCTGGGCTAAAATCAAGGTGTCGGCAGGGCTGTGTTCCTTTTCGAGGCACTTGGAGAGAATCCATTTCTTTGCCTTTTCCGGCATTTAGAAGCCGTCTGTATTCCTTGGCTGAGGGCCTGTTTCTTCATCTTCAAAACCAGTGGTGTAGCATCTTCAAATCTCTAACTCTCTGGTTCTCTCTTTGCATTCCTTCTAACACATTTAAGGATCTTTGTGATTACATTGGGCCCATCTGTATATAATCCAGGAGGGATGGATTCCGCTGATTAGCAACTTAATTCCCCTTGCCATGTAGCATATTCACAGGTTCTGGGCGTTAGGACATGAACATATTGGGGGGGCATTATTATGCCTACTGTAGTGACTTTTAACTTTCATTGTAAAACACATTCAAGGCATTGCTGGTAACTCTAACTTAAGCCATCCTATCGAAGCCTGACCATTAAAATAAAGCATTAGAAATATCCCCAAATTATGAAACTTTGCATGGTTTACTAATTTGAATGGATAACTTACCAACTATCTCTAGTTAGCAAGGAACTGAAGCAAGGAACTTTAAGTTGTTGATAAGGCAGTTAAGCTAGTGAAGGAAGGAAATGTAACACAAGGATAATTTGTTGGATTGGATAAGAACACCCAGTTGCCATCTAATTTTTAAAAAATAAACTGCTCTCTTAGGTCTATTATAAATCCCAATTCCAGTTATGAATCAGGCAGAAATAAGTAGTTCTTGGTTTCTCATGCTATATAGTTTCCTGGTGATATAAAAGCCCCTTCGAGTAGCGTGTTAGGAGAGTCCTCCAATCCTGAGAGGTCATCCAGAACTGGGTAGGAAAGGCAAAGGGAACGTCTAGCTCAGGGTTGTGAGATCAGACTTGCATCTGCCACAAGAAGCATGTGAGTTCGGACAAGTGGGTTCTCTTCCATAAGCTTTAGCTTCCTCATCTTCACAAACAGAGGAATAAAAACTGGTTTACCTGTAAGTAAACTGATACACTCTAAATGAGTGTAAAACTAGTGGGAGCCTGTCTAGGGGCGGGCTGGAGGTGGTAGCAGCCTTGATGGTGGGTGAGAATTGCCCTTTAAACAAAAACAGCTTCACGGTTTGTTGTAATATTCGTAGTGGAACTCAGAAAGGAATGCTTAGATATGGTTAGGTCTTCTTTTCATTGAAAAATTGAGCTTCAAGAGACACTCAGAATTCTGTCCGGAAGCCACTTCTGAAGTATTAGTCTGTTTGATTCCCTTATGTCAGACCCAAGGAAGAGAAAATGTTTATTGGCTTGGAGTGTTGAGTTGCTGCGTATTTGGCATTTTTCTCTGAAAAATGACACAGGAAAATAATACATTCTAACTGCTCAACCAGTTAAAGTGGCTGGTGACACTGTTATTGTAGTGGAAAGAAAAAAGATCTTTTCATTATGCTATTTACTGCTTAAAAGGAAAGTGTTTTAGCATGTAAAGGAAACCAGTAAAATGGTCTTAGAGTTATGAGTTACTGCGATCTAATGTCTTACTGAAATATACTGTGTTTTGCAGATGTTGATGAATGTGAGAAAAACCCTTGTGCTGGTGGCGAGTGTATTAATACCCAGGGCTCCTACACCTGTCAGTGCCGACCTGGCTATCAGAGCACACTTACCCGGACAGAGTGCCGAGGTACGTATGGTCCTAGCTTGGCGCGTCGGACATGTATGCTAAGTAAGGAGTTGGCTTTGAAGGAATTCCGTGGAGTCTGAATAACCCTTGCCAGGAGAGGCTAATATGCTCCCATTGCTTTTTTGCACTTAATTCCAGAAATTGTTACTCTGAAGGATAGCATCATAAAATCTGGCAAACATTCAAGTTATTTTAAAAGATGTTTCTGTGCCTGTGGAAATATCTTCTTTTCGCTTCCTTTTTTTTTTTTTTTTTTCTCCTCATCACTATATTGTCTTAACTTTTAATCCGAGAGCTAGGGAATGGGGTTGTCCTTTGTTGACACAGAAACTGAGAAAAGTTTCAGGTGAAATTTTACACAATTAATTGCTTCATGGAAAGGCCTGAAGGATAAGAAGTGCCTGTAAGTTCTTGCTGCTTATTTCGTGTAGTCAGTGGCAGCATCACCTGGGAGCCAGTTGGAAATGCAGCATCTCAGGTCCCACTTGAGACTTGCTGAATCAAAATCAGCATTTTAACAAGATCTTCTAGGGACCCTTACGCATGTTAAAGTTTGAGAAGCACTGCTATAAAGTTTCCTCACAAAAATTTCCCTTCAGATTTGTTTATTAATTGACTTATTAAGCCACCCAATATACCTCTTATTGGATGACTTTGATGTACTGAGTTTCTGAGATAGAAATAATTAAGATATGCGCCCCAGAAATAATTAAGATACGCGCCCCACCTCAGGGGACTCAAATATCTATATCTCTATAAGTTGGGCACAGAATGATCTGTTATCATTGATCAGTAAAGCCAGATAAAAGCAACAGAACTCTGTTGAAATTAAATACAAGGGCAGATAGGGAGGTTTGTATCACTTTAAAAATTTGTCAGCCATTAATGAGTTAATTTTATTTGCCTCTTTTAGCAAAAGTTCTTCATATTAGTTGAAGGCATACAGATGTTTTTATTTTTTATTAGTGACTGTTTTCAAAATCTTTGAATTTGGTTCTGACTTAGGGATTTCTTGCCATCAGTGTATTTTAGTACACTGCTTATAAATGGCAATTTTGAGCAGAAAAACCTGGAGCACAGCATTTCAATCTGTTAATATTTCTATTAATGGCCTACTTACTGAATTACAAATATAGTGTGAATTTTTAACTGAGTCTAGAACCTTCTTTTTAACTATTGTTTAAAATAATCAGCACGTACAAACAGTATACAAGGCATTTTGCAATCGTGGAAGACAAACCGAAACCAGTGTTTCAGAAGACAGCACTACTAAATAAGCAAATAGAAGACATTCTTGAGAGCACTCAGCTGCGGCAGGGGCCAATCAGTGTAGGTGCATGTTATTATCATCACTCTGAGACTTAGTTTATTAGAGACTGAAGATCACCTAAAAGCCTCAAGCACTGTCTTCTTTAAGAGCTAGTGCGAAGTTTAGCCCAAGCACAAGAAGTTGATAACATGATCACATTTGGGGGTAGATGAAAGTTGCCTCAGAATGGTCAGAAAGGCTGTATACTTAACTGAGAAGGACACGAGGAACTGAACAGAGAGGACAGGAGAAACATACAGAAACACGGTAGAGACTTTGAATGGCAAGCTTTTCATTTATTTTTGTAAGGCAGCAGGAGCCCGATGGCATTTTCAAATTAGTGAGGAGAGAAAAAGCTGAAGTCTTTATCCTGTTTATTTTATCCTTGGGCCCCCATAGATTATAGAATCCTAAAAAAAAAAAAAGTAGGTTATAAAATCTTTTTAAAAAAAAAGTCTGCTGAAGAATATGCAGCTTTTACTATTTTTTGGAGTGTGGAGCAGGTCAGATTTTAGTAAGGATTAAGAAATAAATGAGAGAGAAAAAGATTGTAGGTTGTTGGCACAAAGATCAGACAGAAGAAAAGCCCAGACTGCCTCAGCTAGTCCAATGACTCGTGTGGAAACCACTGCTGGATCTGCCCAGAAAGAAAGTGCGTCTGAGGGTCAACCACAAGACACCGTGCAGACACAGAGTAGACAGAATAACCAGTATGCCATGAATGCACATTCTTGTCGTCCAAAGGATGTTTAGGGCTCTTATACACAGGCACATGGCCTCAGCTCTGCATGGGTAGGTCTGCTCCCATCCAACTCTGCTCAGTGCCCTGGCCTCTATCTCCTGGGGAATAAGCCCTGGCAAAGGTTGTATGCTCTGTAGACAAGGTGGTTTGTGTTCATCATTTTTTTTTTTTTTTTTTTTTTTTTTTTTTGCGGTACGTGGGCCTCTCACCGTTGTGGCCTCTCCCGTTGCGGAGCACAGGCTCCGGACGCACAGGCTCAGTGGCCATGGCCCACGGGCCCAGCCGCTCCGCGGCACGTGGGATCCTCCCAGACCGGGGCACGAACCCGTATCCCCTGCCTCGGCAGGCGGACTCTCAACCGCTGCGCCACCAGGGAAGCCCTGTGTTCATCATTTTTGATGTTCATCCAGGCATGTAGCCTAGAAACTGAGGGGGGATAGATAATCCAGGGTAACTCGTTGTCCACTTTAGGTTAATTACTAATCTTTAAATGAGAGATCAGATGCGGGTTATTTGAGTTATTGTCATTTTTAACACTTCCATATCATGCTCTGTTGTTTACTTTGGCATAATATTAAACATGAAAGAAAAAAGGGGAAACGCCCCCATAGTACCAATATCTTGTTTGTTAGATAGAATACTCATAAAGTTATAAAAGAGACTAAGAATATATAAGCAAATAAAACTGTATTTGGACCAGAACTGCCATAAGGAAGGTAGACATTTCAGAGTCAAATGATTGACGGTTTTCAGATGGAATTAGGTTTTTAAATTTTTTTTTTTTTAATGGCATTTCTGTTTAACTGTTCTGATACAGCTAACAGCAGATCTGCCTTTTTGATCATGTCTTAAAAGACACCAGCCAAAGTTCATTGTAAATAATGATATATACTGGCTCATTGAATTACCTAGGAAAATGGTGAAAAAGAATCTATTTTGTTTACAGAACTGAGATTTAGGGAGTCTTATTAGAAAGTAACGTTAAATTAAATGCTATTATGTTGGCATTTTTTTCTTTCATATGTCTTTCAAACTTTTATTAGTAACCCTAAATTTTATATTATTTAATACTGAGTTTATGTTGAAGAATATTATTTAGTAATCAAAACCCAAGACTAAGATCATGAGTTTAGAGGTGGTGAGAGGAAGAAATAAAATAATTTAAAATCCCCTAAATAAAGCTATTTCTTCCTTTTTGACTTCAATTTTAGACATTGATGAATGTTTACAAAATGGCCGTATCTGCAATAACGGACGTTGCATCAACACAGATGGCAGTTTCCATTGTGTGTGTAATGCAGGATTTCATGTTACGCGTGATGGGAAGAACTGTGAAGGTAATATAGTGTAATAATAATTACAGTATAATCATGTCATTCCCCTATTCCATTGCAGTTTCAGTATCAAAAGTCTTTAACAAGACCAAGTCAAACATTGAGTGAAAGGTCAAAGTATCGAATATATATTCACCTATTGTTATCTGGGAGGATGCCTAACTTTCAACAGTATTAGTTCCTTTAATTCACATTTGTTTGAGTCAAATAACATTGTAAATATAGGAGCAGAGCTTGCTATTTAAATATTCCTGGTGATGAAACTTTTGTAGCATAAATCATTACTTCCAAATTTTATACAATCAGAATTTGTACATTAAAAAAAAGGACAAAAAAAATAGGACACACCTAATCTCATATATTCTTCTGTCACTTATAATCCTTTTGTTTAAAGTGTCTATGTAGTAATGAAATATTACTAATGAATATCTGAAAATGTAAAATTTGTGAGAAATGTTGACGAGAGTCAGCCCTTTATATTACCTCTTGAATTAATCACCTCACTTTGAATTGGGCTGTTTCATTTTGTCTTTTTCCCTGCCTTTTCTCCCCTAAATTGAAAATGTGACAATTATTGATGAGTTTCCACTTCTTAGACCTTTAGCAAAAAATGAAGAATGCTCCTTATCATCTTTCCCAATGTCTTCGGGAAAGATCCCAAGAATCTATTCATACATTAAAGGAATTTCAAAATTGTTCTTAGAAACATTTTTGGCAGAATATTATCTCAGTGATTCAATTCAAAGACTTAATGCCAAAATTCTCAGTTGGGATAGAGTCTTGTTTAAAAAAGAAAAAAATCATAAATTACTTCAGTCTGACTAAAGCCTGTAAGTGAAAACACACTGTGTCTAGAAGAGCAAGTGCCTCCTAAGACAGCTGTAATATTAAATAAAATAGCATACTGATGAATTTAAAGAAATATCTGTATGCTCAAGGGATCCTAAAGGTTAGCTGTCATGGCTATACTCTATAGTCAAGTCTTGCATTTTTAAAATACATTTTTCCTATCCCTATTTAAAATTGCTTCAAACTACAAGCAGTTCTCTGGTTTCTTTCTACTTTTTAAAGAATCAAGAAGTAGCCTAAATACATTTCACATTTCATCATTCTTAGTTTGGATTTTGTTTTTATTTTCAGTATATTAGAAGTAATGTGGATCTGTAAATATAACCATCAGGCTGTTAACACACCTTTCAGTTTGTAAACTGCTGTTCCTAAAAGAGCCTTGGTAGCTTTTATTGAGTTAAATTTCATATATATATTTATATGAAAAAATATATTTATATGAAATTTCATAGATATATATTGAGTCTAATACATATACATGTGTATATACATATACACATATACATGCATATACATATTACATATATACGTATATGCTTGTGTAAGTATATATGTATATATACACACACATGTCCTAAAATAAATTTAGCCCTATAGTTTGCATGCACATGTCAAAAATTGAGAACTTGAGATACATATTTCATATGGCCACTCTTCTCTTTGTAAGCTATAATTTGGATGAAAATTAACCTTAGACAATAATAACAAAAAGTAAAGAGATGTGACGAAACAGAATTATATTGATCCAGATTGGCTTCCTTTGTAAGCTTACTCATCTGGCCATAAGAAAATATATCTTTTGTATTTTTCAGATATGGATGAATGCAGCATAAGGAATATGTGCCTTAATGGAATGTGTATCAATGAAGATGGCAGTTTTAAATGTATTTGCAAACCTGGATTTCAGCTTGCATCAGATGGGCGTTATTGTAAAGGTTTGTGCTATAAAACTCTAAATCATATTCTTCACCCGTTTTTTCTCCTCTCTACATTGCTTAGAGCTACCACCTTTCCTTATTGATTCTCCCTATTTAAAGTACCCCTAACTCTGTACTAAGAAACCTGACTTGGACTCCTTCTTAAGTCCAGCCATCCAGAGAGCTACGATTTATGCCCAGAAGGCTGTTCTCACTTCAGAAAGGATGTTTGGTGTCTTCTCAAATGAGCCTGATAGGCTCCATAGCAAATGAATGAGAAACTGAACTACCATTTGGACTACCAACAGCTGTGCGCATCTTTGTAAATAAGCTGAGTTCTGCCTCTTCCTTACAGTTGAGGAATAATGACAGTTGGCTTCTTGATGGCTGTCATTTGCCACCTCTTACATCTTCACCTGGACAAAATATTGTAGACTCTTATTGCGGTGATCTCTTCTTCATAATTTCCTCCAGATACCTTAAGAAACACAATTTATTTAAGCTTTATCAAATCACAGAAGCAAAAAAGGGATACAGGATTAAGCAGAAGAAATAAAGGAACCAGGAGCCATTATTTAGCTTTGTAACTTTTGCAATAATCTTATTGCTCCAAGTAGTGAAGCAAAATGAAGATTTTTATTTGTGCTGTTGAAAATTGGGGTCCTGAGAAGAGTTATCAGGAGATAACTGGAGTTATCAGGAGAAGAAGTTAAATTTGTGCTTAGTGTCTCTGCCTAATGGGGTCAAGGATGAGTAATTATTGCCCTTGTGTCCAAGATCTGAGCTGCAACCAGATTTCTCAAGGAACCTCATACTCAAGATAGATCCAGGGTATCTGTTAAAATATGACACTCAAAACCATAGTTTCAGATGTAGAAGGTAGAGAGAGCATCAGGCTATTCAAGATGGAGAAGGGAAGAAAAAGTCCTATGGTGCCTCTTCTCTGGGTGCCCTTGTATTAAGTCCTTGTATTAAGTCTTCAGTGTGATGTGTATTTTCTCTAGGCTTAAAAGAGCTTCTAGCCCTTGGTTGCTTACCTACATTCTCTATGACCTTCACATCAATAGCTCTTAATATCATGGAAATCTGCCTTCACAGCAAGAAAAAGTTTTTTTTTTTCAAATTTGAAGTAGGAAATTGGTTTCCATGCTTTTGAGCTATGTGTTGGGAGGAACTTATAGTTGGGGAGACAAGATTAATGCATGGAAATATTAAGACAGCATACAACAAAGCACCAAATTGTGCAGATTAAGTGCTGTACAAGTGAAAAAGAAAGGGGAAGGGAATGATTGCTGGAATATTTGGAACTAGGCTTCCAAACAAAATAACAGAAGGAAATGTGAAAGTCCCTTTGTGAACAGAACTTTTCTGAGAACACACACTCCTGTCTCTTACCTATGCACAGAGCATGCTAAGATTCACTTTCAGTACCTATAGGCTGCCAGTGACCCAGGCCACAGACTTTTAAGGGTGGCCAATAGATAATGCTGTTGTAACTATTTCAGAAGATATTATGACCTCATAGGTGAAGCTCGGTTTTGCAACTGTTTGCAATCAGTGAACTAGTATCTTATTGATAAATGGATTGTTCCAGTCATTTGAAAGTGCCTGATGATTAAAAGTCTGCTCTGACTTTAACATTCTGGCTTAAGAATCAGAGCTAGAGAGAAAGAGTGGGGGAAAATGCTCCATATCCTTACCTGTGTCATCTTTATTCTGATGTATAGAGAAGATGGAATACACAGACTTGTAGTAAGAATAAAGGAAGAAAAAAGAAAAAAATTTCTTGTATGCTGAATTTCTTTTCCATCATTTTTCTCTTGATATCATGGGATAAGATTTTCTCTTAGTGCTGAACACTTGGTTCTGATCCCACAAAGATGTGACTGTTCAAAGCTGAATGAATAATGCTAATTTAATTGCTACAGTTAACTAATCTGATGAACAGCCTGGTCTCCCTCATCACTCTCTGAAGGTGGAGGCCACTGACTTTGAGCAACGCCCTCTGGATCTATGTTCCATCGCTGTCCCCAGTAAAAAAACCTTTGGATTACGTTTCAGGCTGTAGTCACCACTGTTTTACTGTAGATCTCAATTTGAACAAAAAGGTGACCTGAATAACTGAACCAGTTTGAGTTCACATATTTAAATATAACTGCTGTTTTAAAATACAATCTGTACACAGAATCTTGGACCATCTGAATATATTTTGTGCCAAATAACACAAGCTATGTAAAGCGCAGAGGTGTTTCAGTCTCACTTTGCCTTTTTAAGGTCAGAAGAAAGGAAATATTCACCTATACCAGTTGTATATTATAAAAGGAGTTGTTATAAAATGACTTGTTTCTAAGTGTTATATGTTTTCCAAAACACAGTTTTGGTACCATTTCTATTTCCATGTTGGAAATAGAACATGTTTGATACCATGTTCAGGGGGAAAAATATCTGCTATTATTAGTATGTGCCCAATAAAATCTTTTACCAGGCCTCCCTAAGGATACACATACGATACTATAAAATATTTGTAATGCTTAAGAGAGATTTTTCTTTGCTGGGTTCCAATTGCTTACAGTGCTGTTGTTGGCTAGGAATTGTCATCAAAATCATCTATATTCATTTTCTGTTCCTTTTTTATGGTGTTCCATCCAGGCTTTAGTTCTGTGTCTCCTCATGCCATTCTAATTTTCCCAGAGAGTTAAGGCATGAGTGATACTGGAAGGGACACCAGTCTGGGTGTTTGATGCCAAAAGGAGAAGAAGCTTCCTGCCCAGGCCAAAGATGTAGTTTATTATCAAGCTAGATTTCTGACAGTCCTGGAAAAACTGCCATGTGAAACATTACACAAGGCCCTTTGTCTTTTAGCTGTCACTTTCCTTCTTCTTCCAATTCTGTTTTTGCCTTTGTGATTCTTACTTTGGATAAAAAAAAAAAAAAAAAAAAAAAAACTCAGCAGAATGTTATTGAAATAGCTTTCTATGGAAAAGAAATAAATTCAGACAGTTTATCTCTCTCAATTTTTGTTCCTCTTCTCTCAAAGGAAAATGAAATGCATCTCACTGAGCTTTTATTGTTGACGCTGCATATTATTGTGAATCTTCCCCATTTTCAAGTCTTAGAACTGTAAATATGTTATGGCTTTAGATAAAGTCACTTTATTTATTTTTTTCTCTTTTTTTTAACATCTTTATTGGAGTATAATTTCTTTACAACGTTGTGTGAAGTCGCTTTAGTTTTAATAAGTGCTTTTCCCCACCACAGATATTAACGAGTGTGAAACACCTGGGATCTGCATGAATGGGCGTTGTGTCAACACTGACGGCTCCTACCGATGTGAATGCTTTCCTGGACTGGCCGTGGGTCTGGATGGACGTGTGTGTGTTGGTAAGGTTAAAGCCGTAACTAGATGTACGATAGAGATCCACCCTCTGTCAGTCAATAAAATCCGCCAGTAATAAATGTACTTGACTGTAGCAGATATGATACAATTAATATTTGTGGGGCAACAAACCAACAGGGTCAGTTCTTTTCTTGTATGACATGGATATTAGTTTAAGGGATAGAAAGACGAGCTGAGATAAATGAAAAACAAGGGAATCCCCACCTCTCCTTCTCCCTTGTCTTTCCTAATCACCTAGCTGTCCTCAATTTTCTCCAACCCTCCTTTGTTAATAATGGTCTTTGAAATTGACCTGTATATGCCCATTATCTCATGGTGAACATTTCATTTTCATCTAGGGAATTAAATGTTCCAAGGGAGGTATAGAATGCAAAGGAGGATATGTATAAGTAAGAAACTTATATGATAATAGTTTTATGTGGCTTTATAAGAAGTTTGAGATTTGTTGATAAATAGATACAAAGTTTTTCCAAATTATGTTTAAGAAAAGTAGTCGGTAGACCCTTTGAATTGGGAGAGGATTGGACATAGCTGGAAATCCCCTCCTGGTGGTAAAGATGATACTGCTTAGTTAGACCAATATCTGCAGATTTGTATAAATGAACCTTTTACAGATTAAACATCCTCCTTTTTGAAAGTACATCTAATTCAGATATTTAATAATTGCATGTTTATTTTGAGGTGGTCTGTATTTCTAATAAAGATCTTATTTATCATAAGGTGAGATTGAATGGTCATCCATCATTCATTCAACATTTATTAAGTGCCTTCTCTGTACACTCCTGGGGAAGAAAAAAATGAGTGAGGTATAATCCTAGCCCTTAAGGACCTCACAGTTGGGTAAACCTTAATAGTCCCTAGAGAACTGAAAGAGTCTAGTAATTGGTTTCCAGTGCTTGGAAGCTGAATGCAGAATGATTTGTTTCGTTTTGTTTTCTATTGGGACCTAATACCAGAGGCATTCTCTGTGAGTTAGAACAGGGACAATGGCTAAATAAAACCAGCTTCAACTTTGACCTGGGGGGTTCCCATCTGTTTGAAGTGATAGTATGATGACAGATGCTTCTTCCTGTGTAGACACACACATGCGGAGCACATGCTACGGTGGATACAAGAGAGGCCAGTGTGTCAAACCCTTGTTTGGTGCTGTTACCAAATCTGAGTGCTGTTGTGCCAGCACCGAGTATGCTTTTGGGGAACCTTGCCAACCGTGTCCTTCACAGAATTCAGGTATGTCGTGTCATGGGGATGCCCTAGTACTCCCAGCCTTCCGCCACCATCTGCAGTCTTTGCACTTTTGGAAGTCACGGGGTAAGATTGCGTCTGCTCTCCAGGTGTGTCATGGGCCTTGCTGGGGTCTTGGCAGGGGCTGCTCAGCCTCTGCTCAGACTTCCTCACAGGCCCAGCCATCACTTGGATTAGGCAGCACATTCATGCCTCCCATCTGAACTCCTCCACCTCAGTAATAGTCATGCTCTTTAGGGTATGTGCGACTTCCCTCGTTTTCTAAAGTAGCTTCACAGTGTTTACATTTTGTAGGAACTATTATAAAAGCAGAATTCTACAGAGTGTAAAAGTAAATAATTTTCAGATTACCTGAATGTTTCCAACTTTTTTCCAAAAGGCCATTTGTGAATTTTGTTCAAATCCTTCATGCTGGTTTAGGTGTGCTTTTCCTAAATGATTTTATTCAACTCTAGGGAAAAAGTGTTTTTCTCAATTTGAGTGACATGGCATAACGAAAAGAAAACTGGTCAGTGAGTCAGAATTCTGCTCCCCAGCCACAGGCAGACAAATTACTTAATTGGAGGTTCAGTTTTTTGTGGATTTTTGTTTATTTAGGAATTTTTCTCCCCTAATTTCAAAAGGATTTGAGATGGCTTACATTAGTAAACAATTATAAAATAGAATAATATGGAAAAGGGATCTTCACTTTTTTTCATCTACGAAATGAATTGTCCTAGGTAATCCAGAAGATCCTCTCCAGTTGTAAATTATTTCTGTTTGTAAGGCAAAAATAGTTTATTGAAATGAAAGCAATAGACTGTCAACATTTGAACGTAATTTTAAGGTAGCTTGGCAGTTGACTTCTAATGTCCTAAAATAGAATAAGTCCTAATTTTGAAAACATGTAGCTCTGATTGGTTGGTTTACATCTAAGGTTCAGTTAGTTCATTTCTGGCCTAGATACTATCTATTAAAGACGAACTCACAATTTTTAAACATTTGCCATTTTGAAAATGATAATATTTGAAATCAGACAGAAATTAAAATGTATTATGAGAAGTTAGAGAAAGTTAAGTGGAAGACTTTAAAATTCTTTAAAATGGGGAAATGCCAGTTAAAGAAAGAAAGCTTTATTCTGGATGACTTGCTTCACCCAGTCATTTTATATATGATTACTAACAATTAAATACATGTTTGCAATAATACTTCGATTATATAGTATACAAATATAATTCTATCTAAAAATATACTTCCATGCAACTTTACAGTTGTATATTATTAATATCATCCTTTTAAAGTAAAGTTTGTTACTTTAATTTTTCAAAGTACTTTCCTTGCATACTTTGAATTTACAAGATAGATGGGTATCCTAAAAACTGGTACAAGGATGTAGGTGATTTGTCCATGTCCTGAATGAGTAGAATAGCCAAAGCTTAGAATCCAGGATCCTTGGTACATATAGTTTTTTGTTTTTACATTTTCCTCTGGACCAATTACATCTCCAAAGAATTCTTATGCTACATAGGAAAATGAAACATAAAAGATGACCCAAAGAAACCAAATTTCTTTAAGTGGTAAAGCTTAAAGAGAGTTACATTTGAAGCTCAGTTCCACTACCTTCTGTTTTATATTTGAATCAATTTACACAAAAGTGGTCCACATGTGGAAATAGTTCCATCCCGTTTGGTTTCTCCACCTCTTTGGTAGGTGAAAATGCCAAATCATGAAGGATTGAAATGTAGGATGTCCCTTGTTTCAGGAGAGAGGAGTGATTTTAAAGGGGACTGGAAATATCCAGAAGGAATATCTTTAGTCAATTTAATGAGAAATTCTAACCACTTGACATCTAAAGCTCATCTTTGTGCTCTGGAAGTCAAATAAACTATATTTGTAGATACATCTCACTGGCTGCTGAGCATTTACTCCTTGTAGAAATTGGTCAGTTAAAGCCACAGAAGAGTAATGATTAGGAATTTTCTCTTCTGTCTTCATTCCACTGTCTCCATGGCGCAACAGTGAGTTAGCTCAGCAACACCTACCATTTATTAAGTGCTTGAGTTGTGCTGAGCACTTTACATGTTCTCTCAGTAAATCTACAGCACTACCACGTGAGTTGGGTATCATTTTCTACACTTTATATAAGAGGGAACTAGAGAAGGGAAAGGGCTTGCTCCCAAGACCCTCAGCAATAAGCTTTTTGGTACCATTGGTACCATTTCTATTTCTACCATTCAAACCCATGCTGATCTGAATTCACTACAGAGTCTAGTACCAGATCCTGCCCAAATGGAAAAGAATAATGACAATAATTTGCTTCCATGTAGGCTAAGCATCAGCTAATTTAACACTAATTATAAAACTGCTTTCAGCAAAACTGGCATGATTTTGTTTTTCCTGTTTTATTAGTTACACTAGTTCACAAGTGCTTTAATTAATTGCTGATGTGAGAGAATAAAGAGGATGTATTTCTTTCTGCTGCCAGTCCCTGGCTTTCAAACACAATGGCAGCCACCTTCCCATTTTTTTCCCTTTTTGGCTCCTTTTAAGGTGATTTAAAAATTAAGGGATTTCACCACTTTTCTCAAATTTATGTTTGGTAGAAGACAGAGGCTCTGAAGGAGTCAACCTTCATTTTTTAATCTGTATAACTCCTTTGCATCCCCTGTCATCAGGAATGCAATTTTCTAGAATGTGGAGGTATAGGAACTATTTGCTTCAGCACCGAGGTACAGGTGGCCTATGTAAAAAAGCCCCATCCCTAATATTCACTTCTCCTGCCACCTAAGCACAAATGATCTGCATTTGACCATGAGATTCTGTAGTTGCCAGAAACCATGGGCAACTAAGGGAAACTTAGTTTCTTTTCCTTGGATTAAGTGTGGCTCCTGTTAGTTCTCCATTTCCATCATTCACTCTTAGGTTTATCTAAATATTGTTGGAATTGTGAATAAAGCATTGCATCAATTTTAAGAAATAGAAATCTGATTCCATCACAAATTTGGGAACATATTCTATAATACCTCCATTTCTTCAGTAAGATCCAGTTTTAACATTATGCAATACATTTCCTATGGATTTATATAATAGAATGAATCTGGCATCCTGATAAATATTAACTTTAAAAATACACATAAATGCAAGTGTAGATACCGTGTTATTCTTGTGAGGGGAGGCTAGAGAATTTGCAGAGAGAAATGAGAAAATGTTAAGAACTTGATTGTACTGAAAAAAATAGCTCGAACTAAGAAAAGAATTTATTTCCAAGATGGTGGGAGAGAGTTTTATTAACAGTTAAGAAACCACATTTTAACAGGCACATTTCACTGTAAGTGTAAAGTGTTCCCTGGTGAAAAAAATCAAGCCATAGGCAAAACACCTTTTCCGAAAGTGCTTGCACAAGGAATTGCTGGAACTCGCGGATATCCTTATAAGTCGTTTTCCACGGTGATTGCGGAGCCTTTAAAATAGGAGCCTGGTGTGACTCCCCTAGGAGATGCCTCCTTTTCCGTTACCACTTTATTTCAGTTCCACTCACTTTGGAGGAAATGATGTGTGCAAAGCCAAGGGCAGGATCGACCTGTTCTGCAAACAAGGGAATCATTTACTATCTGTTAATTTATTGCAGCGGAATATCAGGCGCTCTGCAGCAGTGGGCCAGGAATGACGTCAGCAGGCAGTGGTAAGGACTTAGGACTTGTTTTGAAATTTACTAAGCATGTGCAGAGGCAGCACTGGGCCTTCTTGTGTGTTTCCACTTGGTCCCTTTACACCAGTCTGGTCCGACCCCCCTCTCTGGCCATCACTGCGTGATCTACCTGGGACACCTAGAAGCCCCCAGTGGCAGAACAGCTATGGCACAGCAGGTCCTGGGATTTCTGGGTGTGGGTGTGGCACTCATTACTGAAGGGTTGGGTGCTCTCCCAGGGTCACTGATGTGAACGAGATACAGTGACCATGGTGGCTCGTTCATGAGAAGGGGCAGCCTGGCCCTCCTTTGGATCTACCACTATTGAGTACAATTCAGGGTTACGAGCTCAATTGAACCTATGCACATTTTGAACACTTTCTCAATGGTCAAGTGCTCAGTCATTCTCAGATGGCAGTAGGGAGCCATCTTGTGTTTTGTAGCAGGTGGTGATAGCAATTAACTGAGTGAGAAGAAAATGAAATGTTTAAGTGTAGAAGTTAGAAGTAGAGAAATCCTGGTGCCATGAAAGAAATTAAAGGGGAGAATTGAAACAAGTGTAAAAATAGGTGACAAGAAAAAGGAAGGGATTACTTTATTAATAAAAAACTAAATGATTTGATTCAAGAGCGTTCTGGGAAAAAATAGACTGACTGAATTGATTGTCAGTTCATTCTCTTGATTGATTTCATTATTATGTGTGGATAAAGAAAGGGTGAGGTGGATATTTGGAGGAGAAAAGAGGAGAAGTAAGGAAATGTATAATGAGTAAGGAGTTAGTGGGGAATAAATAAGTGGTGATAGGGACCTGGATAAGGAAAAAAAAAAAAAGGTCAACCTTGATTTATAGAAGAGTCGGGCAACAAGATTTGAGACTAGCCACTCACTGACTGTCACTTGGCATCACCCTTGACTATTAGAGCTCTCCTCAGGCTGTGAGCAAACGGAAGAGGAGGACCCAGCCTCATCTGGACAGAGTAGCAGAGGCTTCTCCAGAGCAGGTGGTAGTTGAGCAAGCTTCAGACCAATGTGTAGGTTTGCTCCAGACCTTTCCCACACAGAGTGAAGAGGGCATTATGTGTTTATGGCAGAGTAAGAGAGTTAAAGTGAATAAAGAGTTCATATTTTAATTTAATCTTAAGAATACTGTCGAACCTACGGAAGTCTGAACCATGAGAATGACACAGTCACCTTGGTTTTAGGCCGTTAAGTCTGGTGGCAGTGTAGAATGTAGATTGAAGAAGGACAGGCTGATGGCAGGGAGACCAGTTGTAGGACCCTGGGCTCTGTATTTGATCAACCTTTCCACCTTGATGTTTGGACAAGAAGTCCAGGAGTTCTCCTCTTGATTAAGGATTGGTAATCTTGTAGTTCTAGCTCAGATGCCAAGCTCCTCTCAGGGACTGGTGGAAGGAAGACTGAGTCAGAATATCTTGTAGTGAGAAAAAGGGATCAACTTTCTCATCAAGGAGAAACATTATTTTCATGAGGTCCTAGGGTCTTTACAGTTATTGTAATGTTATTTTTTGATAGTTCATTTGATGTTTACTTTAGAATGTTAATGATTTTGAACTTTTTTTGTGGTGTAGATATAAATGAATGTGCATTAGATCCTGATATTTGCCCAAATGGAATTTGTGAAAATCTCCGTGGAACCTACAAATGTATTTGCAATTCAGGATATGAAGTGGATTCATCTGGGAAAAATTGTGTTGGTAAGACGTTTCACCTGTTTTCTAAGACATTTCATGCATCATGCATTCTTTCTTTTGTTGCTTGAGGGAAACTGCTCTTGAGTAGCTTAAAGGACTGGACAAATGGATGCTCTACACTTTGGGTGTCAGCATAGCTGAATCCTGACAATTTATATCTTTTGTTTAACTATGTAAAGGATGGAACATGGCAACTGTCCCTCTCATACAGCATGCAGTTCTTTAATTGCGCAGGTTGAAGCCAAGTGCTGCCCCTACTAGGTGCCTTTGTTATTAGGGCACTGCTAATTGTCATTATGCACAAAGTAGATATAGCAGTTATTTTCAAAACAGCAGAAATCTTACTCTGAGCATTTTCACCTGCTTTCCTTCTAACTATGTGGCATTTGTACTCACATAAAAAGAACTCACAGTAAATCAAAGTATCTTCTCTCCCCACCATTTAAATCAGCTTTCACCTGAGTTTCAGGCTAAGCAAGTACCTAAAAAAATGGAGGATAGAAGCAGGTCATGGGAGCCCACAGGTTTATCACAAAACCCTCTTCTTTCGACTGCAGGTTTCTTTTTCTCTCCCTAACTTTTATTGCTGGCCTAAACCTGCCCCTTCCTTCTTTATGGTCTACAGTTGAATTTTGAAAAATGATTACTTTCTCTCTCACACCCTTAATTTTAGGGCCCTTTTTTGGGGGTACAGTTGTTACATGAGCATACATGGTACTTTCAAACTAGACTCAACTCAAAAAAAAGTTTTACTATTTCATTTTCCCGTAGGAGCCTCTCTACATTGGCAGACATGAAAAATCATTATTTATTTGGGCAGGCCAGAAAGGCACAGAGATGTTTTAGCTTCATCCAAAAATCACGCAAAAGGGAGAGTTTGGGAGGCAGAAGGGATTCTTCCTTCAGGGCTTTAGTGTCTACTCCAAAGTTGGGCCCATTATCATCAGGTCAGAAGTATGTTCATACTTCAGATTATGTTCAGAGGTGTGAAGCTAGGAATCAAAGATCCGCTCCAGCCACTTTCCACAGAGTTCCAGGGACTGGCTATTTTATATCTTAATCTTCAATTCCTCAAATTAAAGTTCCAGGTTCTTCTGACATCATCAAAGTTTAAGAATTGCAATATTGACCTTTTTGGGAAGTATTAGCATTCCTTATATGATTTTGACAGAATTCTCAGCATGCTATTTGCTCAGACAATACATAACTTTATACTTGATTTTCCCATATTTTAAGAACCTTGTAAACACAGCCCTCCATATCTGCGAGTTTTGCATTCACGTATCTAACCAACCTCAGATTGAAAATATTTGAAAAAAAATTCCAGAAAGTTCCCAAAAGCAAAACTTGAATTTGCCATATACCAGCAACTATTTACATAGTATTTACATTGTGTTAGGTATTATAAGTAATCTAGAGATGATTTAAAGCATATGGGAGGATGTGCATAGGTTATATGCTAGTACTATGCCATTTTATATAAGGGGCTTGAGCATCCACAGATTTTGGTAACCTGGTGCTGGAACCGATCCCCTGCAGATACCAAGGAACAACTGTTAGTTGCTGATTTAAGTATATTTACTGCTGTGAACCCATGCAGCTCTCCAGTGCTGAATTTATGTATCCTTTATGTAAGTGCTACTAGCTTGTCTAATGGTATTCTAAGCAGAATCTCTCAATGTATAAAACGTCTCTTGTGAATATGTAGTCTATTTTGTGGGCTGAGTGATGTACTTTAGCTCAAAGAGGTATAACAAACTGTTTAAGTTCTACATTTCCTAAATTATCTAAGTAATACATATCAAAAGTTTGGTTTTGCATCAGACTTGCCTATTATTCGGCTGAAAGCAAGGACTTTTCCTCAGCTCTCTGAATCTCGAGTCTTAATTCCTCATGACAATTATAAACTCTACAGATTGCTTCATACTTTATAAACATAACTGGAGACCACTTAAATTATTCTAAAGAAGAGACACCCATCCTGGAACTAATACTTATCAAAAATGGACCATACTCTCAAGGGCTTCCCTGGTGGCGCGGTGGTTGCGAGTCCGCCTGCCGATGCAGGGGACGCGGGCTCGTGCCCCGGTCTGGGAAGATCCCACATGCCGCGGAGCGGCTGGGCCCGTGAGCCATGGCCACTGGGCCTGCGTGTCCGGAGCCTGTGCTCCGCAGCGGGAGGGGCCGCGGCGGTGAGAAGCCCGCGTACCACAAAAAAAAAAAAAAAAAAAAAATGGACCATACTCTCTAAATATTTATTTAGTTCCTTAAAACAATAGGATTAGTCCTTTTAATTCTGGCACAGTGAAACAATTATATAAATATTTATGATTTCCAGCAAATCTAGGTTTTCTTCCTGCTAAAGAAAGAAGAGAATTAAATAGTGTCTGGTGACTTTAGACTTTGTAGATACCTAGTATAGATAATCAGCTCAAGCCCCTATTTTCCTAAAATAGGTAATTTCAGCAAAGATCAATGGTAGAGGAGTTTTGCCTCTTTCGTTGAATTAATCATATCATTATGACCTTAAAAACTTAGCCTAAAAATGCAAAGAAATTGCATGCAAAGGATGGGATCTTTTAAAAGTTTATGTTTTTTGGTTTTCCAGATATTAATGAATGCGTATTGAATAGTCTACTCTGTGACAATGGACAATGTAGAAATACTCCTGGAAGTTTTGTCTGTACCTGCCCCAAGGGATTTATATACAAACCTGACCTAAAAACTTGTGAAGGTAAGATGTATTTTTGTTCTTATACCATCTACTTTGCTGCCTTTTGGAATGCCACTGGAAAACCACGAAGGTAAATTAGAGTCACTTCTATTTTAGACAGTTGTGTCACTTTGTTGAGATTCTGTGATCCTAAATGACACTCCTATGCACTTTGTAAGCTACTGATGGTACTTACCTGCAATTGGTATTTTATTTGCCATTTATTTTGCATTCAAATGCCATTTAAAAGTATTCACTTTGTATTTGCTACAATTGGCATTTTATTTGCCATCATTTAATAGATGATGAAAATATTAAATATGTGCTATTTGAGTTAGTAATTCAGAAATCACACTTACATTTGCTCCAGATTTTCTGAATAAAAAGATTCAGCCATGTGCTGCACATAGAGATGTGCTCAGTTATTATTTTTGGCATTCCATCGGGCCTAGAAAAAAAAATCTATCTAGGTCAGATTTACTATCTAATGAAGAATATGTGGGAGAAAATGAGACCAAAGTTTAAATATCCATTTGTGCCCAAGATTAGTTTTTAGCAGTAATGTAGTCCTGTTTTTGTTTCAGACATTGATGAATGTGAATCAAATCCTTGCATTAATGGAGTCTGCAAGAACAGCCCAGGCTCTTTTATTTGTGAATGTTCTTCCGAAAGTACTTTGGATCCAACAAAAACCATCTGCATAGGTATTTGTCTTTCTGAGAATGATTTTCCTATGTCTATCAGTGCTGCTGTATTTAATGTCTGCTTTTATTGCAAAAGGGTTTCAGTATGGAAGAACAAAGTTTTAAATGATCATTATTCCTTGTTTCATGATGCTATTCTTGCTGTAATTCCAATGCACATGTTTGCATTTTTGATGTAGATTCTATTGTCTGTTAAATATCATCACTCCCTTGCCCCTGCAGAAACCATCAAGGGCACTTGTTGGCAGACTGTCATTGATGGGCGATGTGAGATCAACATCAATGGAGCCACGTTAAAGTCCCAGTGTTGTTCGTCCCTTGGTGCTGCCTGGGGGAGTCCGTGCACCCCATGCCAAGTTGGTAAGAGAAGCAGGTGCTGCAGCTCCTGTGCCCACTGGGCACTTTGCTCGGAAAGGGGAAGCTGAGAACTTTGTTCATTTAGGCTCACATGGGAATTTTAGAAGATTTCATTCTGATGACCTCAATGAAACATGTGGCTGAATAGGAAACTAAGAGAAGTGTCAAGGACAATAATTTTATGTGATTTGGTTAATGTATTGTTTTCCATCACCACACTGTAATGTAGTTATCTGGAGTTGCTTTCCTAGATCAGCAATTCCTATTGGCTCTCTCAGGAACCTCATGATTAGGGGTCCTGAACTTTTTACAGGCGCAGATTTTCTTCCCCTCAAAATGATTGATGTAAAGGCACCACTGTTCATCACTAAACTAAAGTTGTTGCAAAGCTGAGGTTTGAGAGCCTTGCTGATTCAATGTTTAGATATATAAATGTGTGCACTTATATAGTGTGAATGCTGCAGGGCATGAGATCTTCCAGTTCTAGACTTTGTTTTCCACATCCATGTTACAGTAATCCTATAGTGTGATTCGGATTTTAGGGCTAATAGCAAGAGAGAAATCGAGTCAATTTCCTTCTTAGTCATCATCTTAGTTTGATCTTTAGGGTACCTTTGGGTCTTTTAGGATATCTCAGATGAATTGAGCTTTATTCAAGGAGACATTTCATTCTTCTCCTTCACCTGTGCAATCTCAGAGACACTTTGTCGTCTCAGACTTATTCATAGCAATAAAATCAATTTCATGTTAAAGGTCCTCTTTCATGTTTCTTATACCATGTCATACAAAGTCTGGATATTGTTATCTCAAATTTGTTTTTTGCTTTTTGTTTTTTTGGTACAGATCCCATATGTGGTAAAGGCTATTCAAGAATTAAAGGAACACAGTGTGAAGGTATTTATGATTATTTATAAATCATAAATTTCTGTGTGCATGAAGAATGCTTGTGTTAACTTGGACTGGATAAAGCTGTCATATAACTTCCCAGTGAGAAATGTGTAGCAGGGGAAAAAAACTAATGAGAACTGCCGAACATGAACAGACGTGAGTTTCACAAGCATATATGCTATTGCCAGCGTCAGATCACTGTGGTCAAAGGGCAGCGTGGCTGAAAATGCTTTAGGCTGACCATAGTTTTGAGTGGCTACAATTTCAAACTGCTATCTATGAGGAAGACAGAAAAGGAAGTTTTTGATGAGGCTATAACATTTGCATTTTTCTTGGTTTGTCCTGGGTTTTTTTTTGTTGTTGTTTGTTTCATGGTCACAGATGATGAGAAGGACACACTCTGTTGCCTCGTTTTTGAAAGTCTACATGGATTCTCTCCAGTTTCCTGTGATATTTTTCTCATGGAGTCCCAGATAGACATAGGTCAGGGTGACTAACACAACCTGACATGACACAGCAGCTGAAAAAATTTTAAAACAGCAATTAGTCCCATATGTGGAATGAAATGAACTTTTTTCTCAGCTAAAATAAAGAGGAACACTACATCCCCCACCCAAGGTCTTGCTTTCCAAATGATGACTGAATCCTTTGGCCTCTCTCTGGTCCAGACCCACTGTTAATAACTTATCTGACCTCAGCAGCACAGTTTGGTACACAAGTGGCCAGAGCAAAACAAAACAAAACAACCCAAAGAAGGTAAATTTCCCCCTCCCAATTTATTTCTCTTATGAGGAAAGATTTAGAATAATTTTTTCAACATCCCTGGCTTGGAAAGTTATTTCTTCTAAATAGAGACACAGTGTGTGTGAGTTTCTTGACTAACGCTCCCCTTTTTTGGCATTGGCAGGTAAGTGCCTTTCTTTGGGTTAACTTGATGGTGAGTATTTTTCCAAAACAATGTGCAGAGAACATAATGCTCTCCATCAAGCAAACTGGGCAGGACTAGTACATTTGAGACAGATGCAGTGAATGATGAATGAATGAACATGCGCACCTTCCACCACTCCCCAACTCAGGCTGGGACCACCAAGGCTTTGACGGAACAGCCTGAGACCATTGCTGAGTTAGAACTAGATACACACTTTCTTGGGATGTCTCAGCACTTCTCAAATGAGACTCTTTTGACTGGCCCCACATATTCCTCGATGATGGATTTTTTTTCTATGCTCATCTTCAAGCTACTTCTTCTTTGCTAGTTTGAAAGACCAGGCTTCTCTTTCTCTACTCACTTGCAGCCCTCTGGTCTCATAAAGCTAATTGTACGGCCCCTGGGAGCCTTACCTGAGATGTCTATAGTACCCAGACCTGTTCCCAAGAACTCCCACCAGCTCCGTGTCTTTACAAATCAAAAATTACTCCCTGAGACTGATGGAGAAACTGTTATATCTTTGGTAATAGGTGGGTTCAGTCTGGTTGCTTTTCAAACATCCCAGAAATTCTACATGAATTATTTGGAGGCAAACTAGTTTTGTAAACTTATCAGGTTCAAAATGATCTTTTCCGTTGTGGTAATAATATGACTCCATGAATGGAATGAAGTAGAATGATGTTATACAGATATATTAACTTCATGCTTTTTTTTCCTTCATAGATATAGATGAATGTGAAGTGTTCCCAGGAGTATGCAAAAATGGCTTATGTGTTAACTCTAAGGGATCATTTAAGTGCCAGTGTCCCAGTGGGATGACTTTGGATGCCACAGGGAGGATTTGCCTAGGTAAATACCGTTCATTACTTTTCTAATGAATATTTCTTAACGATTATTAAAAACTCAGTTAACAAGATACAGCTGAATATTTGGTTCCAGGTATAGACACACACACATCCCAAATTCAGCATTTCTATTAGGATGCATTGTGGTTTCCTGGACAAATAGCCTTCCTGACTCAGCTCTTTATTCATTCTTTATAAAAAGAGTAGAGAACACGTCAGTGAAGAGGAACTTTAGTTCTTTATTGTTATCCATCACAGTTATTATTCTAGAGCTCTTAAATCTGCCCTCCATGGGCCATGGACAGAGAATTCTAGGTGATTGGTAAGGAGAACACTTTTGCTTAATTGGAAACTGTAGCCTTAGCCTGCTAGGCAGGGCTGCTGTAAGCCAGAAGGACAGGTCTTTGCAGGAAACTCTTGTGGGTATCAGGAGTGAAGAGTGTAACAGCCTGAGGAGTGAACCTGAGGGAACGAAGGCTGTTGTCAATATCAGCCATGATGAGATTCTCCATGACAACTGCTAGAACCCAAGTGACAGTGATGTGGAAGAGACTGGACACCAAACCCTGAATTCTTAGAAAGCTGCCCTGTGGACTCATAGTGGCAGCAGATTTGAGATCCCACAGTCATGCTTGTGGGGTCTTTGGCTTATTCTGGTGTTACTACTATGGCTTCTGATTGCCAGGAATATGTCCTTTGGATCACTGGTTTCAGAGTCCATGACTCTGGAAGTGATGCTTAGCCATATTGTGTATCTGAAACCACTCTGAAGAGCATCTTTAGTGAAGGACCACTGTAGGTGGTTGAAAGAGCGGCATGCAGTTAAGGGATTTGCATCCTTTATGAATTAGGATTAATCAGCCTTTCAATATAAAACTTTGTAGTTTATAATGTAAGCAATACAGAATAGAAAAGCTGGAATTCAGAGGCTGGAGTCTTTTCATAACTATGGATGTCCGTTAATCCTATTCTGAGTCTTAGCTTCTTTGTTTAGGAGGTATCAGCATGTAATGAGAACGCTTTTCCAGGTTCTTCAGTTGAAACATGCTTCAGTATTTAGTTTAGGATTCATTTTGAAATTAACCATCTTAATTAATAGAGGCAACCCAGATGCGAAGTTGCTCAGAAGGCTTCAGTAGCTTTCTAACATTAAAGGAAGCTCACACTCCCACAAGTATCCAGAAGAATGTGCACAAAAGCACATGTTGAGGTGAAAGAAATACTTGAGAAGAGGAGTGGATGGCTTTTCTTTGCTGTTTTTCCTCTTTAATCACAATTAGGGCAGTCCTCATTTCAGAGTTTACTATTCCACCTCTCCAAAAATGAAGTGGATCTGAGAAAAAGGTGCTGGTGCTAGCTGAGATGTTCTCCAACAATAAAGACTGCAGTTGGCTTTCAGCTAGAGAGGAGATGTCAAGACATCATGGAGTGCATGCACTGGTAATAGGCATGGTCTGTACAGGGAGAAAACATCTCCCAAAAGAGCATTGCAGGAGTTCTTCGAATACTGCTCCTTATGTAGAATTATCAGAAAATACCTAGAGTTCAAAGGCTACTTGCCGCAAGAAGAGGTGCACATAAATAAGAGCTGCCAGCTAAGAGTCTTTATTAAGAAGGAAAACCCACCACCAAGCCTAGGTTCCTTGGAGGAAAAAAAATTAATTTCAGTCAATAAGTTTGTAGTAAATCGTTATGTGTCCTGTACTTTGCCTAACACAACGTTGGCAGTTTGAGGCAGTGAAAACAGAGCAGCTCTCCTCAGCTTCCCTCCGTTCGTTCCCTCTGGCAGATATCCGCCTGGAAACCTGCTTCCTGGGTTACGAGGATGAGGAGTGCACCTTGCCCGTGGTTGGCCGCCACCGCATGGACGCCTGCTGCTGCTCCGTCGGGGCAGCCTGGGGGACCGAGGAGTGCGAGGAGTGTCCCCTGAGGAACACACCTGAGTACGAGGAACTCTGTCCCAGAGGACCCGGATTCGCCACAAAAGAAATTACAAATGGAAAGCCTTTCTTCAAAGGTACAGTGGTTTCAGTGGTTGATTACTCTTCTGTTAGGTCAAAAGGATGCATTTTCAGGAGCACAGAGTTCTACTGACAGAATTACAATGCATGTCTTCAATGCGGTCATCCCTGGATCATTTCAGCTTGCCTTCTTTGATTGCTGAATTTTATACGGCAAAATGTTCAGTCTGTCACGGATTTTCTTTTTCTACATCTCAGGTCTTCCTGAGTCACTTGCCTCTCCCATGTAGTCACTGTTAAGCGTTAAATAGATTTTAATACTATCCTAAAGCTAAGCATAAATGGAAGAAAAATCTTCTTGGGAGATGTTTATGCCATCTACTAGAGCCCTAGAGGTAACCTTTATCTGCTGATTTGAAGCATCCAAGTCACTGTGGTCCCCCTGACTATAGATAACAGTGTGAGAAACCCAGTGACAGGTCCTCTTTGTCCAAATACAGCAAAATTCATTCCTATGGCAAACACTCCAGTGACTTATATTTCAAATTTTATTTTCTTATGCTATAAAACCCATGTAAAAAAAAAAAGGAAGTTACAGATTTAATCTAATTCCAAAATTGAGTTAACTTCTTATGCACAATGATACAGACCTTGTTTACTTCAGCATATGGAAAAATCATAATTGGTTTCTCAGAATTCCGATTATTCAGGGAGGCCCAGCTTATGTTCTCAGTATAGAGTTTAGTGTCGGTTGCCCATTGTGTCTCGACCTACTTATTATACTTCATAACCAAATGAATTTCTAAAAATGGGAAATGAGTATATAAATATCACTTAATTATCCTTATATTAAAAAGTGTAGACTTTTCTTTCTACCGAGCATTTTGTTCAAGAAGTCCTGGGGTTAAAATTATACTGTCTAGAGAGACAGTTTCTAGACAGCCCTCTGAAATGTCTCTTAAGTAAATTAAAAGGAACTTGGATGATTTGCTTACAAAAGCTGTGGCGATCCATTACCGCAGAAGGACTAGATGTTCTTGAGATTTAATCTGCCAGTTCTGTATCTCATGACATTAGGTAGAAATGAACTTGTATTTCTTGAGCTCTAGGTCTTGCTTTAGAAAGGCCCCTAAAAGGGGAAACTCAGATTACTCAAATTACATGTTACATATGCAGTCTCCAAGAAATTCTTATACACATTAATTATATTAATGCAAACTTCATATTAATTGAGAAAATATTTTAAATTAGTACACATTATTTGAGAACATGTTTAAAATAGTATACATCATTTGTAAGGAATTAAAATTATAAATGGCATCTCCTGTGAAATTCTTATTTTTAGGTATTAAAAAAAAGCATCAGAAAGCATAAGTGAATATCTCATTCCACTACATACTCAATTGCTTGCTGTAGGACAATATATTTGAAAATCTTCCACATGCCTTACATATAGACACTAGTGGTTTAGAATTTCTTATTCTTTCATTCAGCAAATAGTTCAGCGTTTGGTGTGTGCTGGGCTTTTAGAAGTCCAAATAAACCCACTCTTTACTTCTTCAATAATACTTTCTAAAATGTAGAAGTTTAAAAGTCTAGATCTGTTTACAAAGTCCTATTTCTCATGGATCATCACACATTTTTTAAAATGAGTATGACCAAGACCCTCTAACTTCCTGAGTTTAAAATGGGGTGTTGAGATCTCCTAATTGGTCACTTATGGACTTTTCCCACATTTAATTTTCCTTGAAGACATCAATGAGTGCAAGATGATTCCCAACCTCTGCACCCATGGCAAGTGCAGAAACACCATCGGCAGCTTCAAGTGCAGGTGTGACAGTGGCTTTGCTCTGGATTCTGAAGAAAGGAACTGCACAGGTCAGTGAAGGGGCTCACCCTGGAGGGACACCCTTTGGAACTCTTGGTCTTAAACATGGTGCCACAAGAGGTAAAGCTATCCTGAGGCTCATCTGCTGCCACTTGCTGCTTTTGTGCAGACATCGATGAATGCCGCATATCTCCCGACCTCTGTGGCCGAGGCCAGTGCGTGAACACCCCCGGAGACTTTGAGTGCAAGTGCGATGAAGGCTATGAGAGTGGATTCATGATGATGAAGAACTGCATGGGTGAGTGCGTGACCATTTGATCATCCCAGGGAAGAAACATTCCAAGAAGCTTCGGTGACTCATCGCCTATGTCGGTTCTTCCTGCTCCCCCAGTGCGCTGGTCTCCTGACCAGTGAGTCACGCATTGGACTGTGGCAGAGGGAGACTGACATGTGGAAGGAATGAGGGAATTCATGCTCTGGGGCAGCGGGTGGCCTCAGACACCAGGTATGGGTCCCTGAGAAGTGAGTTTAACACCTGGAATAGACACCCCAGGGAAGAGAGAACAATTCAAACATAAGCTATACTAGGGGTCACATTCTAGGGTTTCTGTTCATCATTTTTAGAAAAGGAGATTGATTAAGATAGTTTCATTAGAACAGGTTCCCTAGCAACAGGACTGAGATGGGGGCAGTTTTTGAGGGATTGCTCTTAGGAGGAACCTGTAAAGAAGTGAGGGAAGCAGCTTAGGGCAGGGGAAGAAGGAAGCCAATTGTTCGACTGGATTTTAGCTTTAACCTGATCCCACAGGGGCCTTGGAGTGTGAATAGTACCGGAGAGCAGTCCCACCTCGAGGCCAGGAGGCTGAGATTTTATACTCCCACATCAGTTCAAGCAGTTATTGGCCATGGGCAGCCCCCAGCATGGGAGCGGGGTGTAATTTCTCACCTCCCAGGCATTTCTGAGTGAGGTGGATAGCGGTTCTCCAACAAGGAAACCTGTGAGCCATTAGCAGCCAGAACTCCCAGCAACTGGGCAATGAGTGCACTGGCCTGGTCGTGGGGCCCTGGCAGGACCACCACCCACAGCTTCAACAGGGGTCATTTCCACTTTGCAGATATTGACGAGTGTCAGAGAGATCCTCTGCTGTGCCGAGGAGGCGTGTGCCTAAACACTGAGGGAAGTTACCGCTGTGAATGTCCTCAGGGCCATCAGCTGTCCCCCAACATCTCAGCATGTATAGGTAAGGAGGAAGACCACTTACCTGCCGGCAGTCGTTTGGCCCACACCCCTGCCAGAGCCCGAGGCTTACGGCTGGGTGCTTGGTATTCTCATCTTCTATACAGACATCAACGAGTGTGAACTGAGCGCGCACCTCTGCCCCCACGGCCGCTGCGTGAACCTCATAGGGAAGTACCAGTGTGCCTGCAACCCCGGCTACCACTCCACCCCCGACAGGCTGTTTTGTGTTGGTAAGTTCTGTATGGTATGTTATTTATTTTCTTTAGTCTCTTTCGAAAGCACTCAAGCAATGTTCTCTGAGTTCTGTTTCCATCGCTAGTGACTTTTACTTAATCTTTCCTGTTTTCCTGGAGGGAAAGGTCTTCTCATGGTGGCTCACGATCTTTAGATCTCACCTCCCCCATCTGTTTAAAGAACCAATTCAGTGAAGGCTGTACAGTGTTTTAGCTCTAGCAAGTATAATTTGACCCATGCTGCTTTGACTAGTGAACGGTAGCACACGCTTTGTTTCTGCCTATGCACACCCAAGCACGTCAGCCAGTGATTACTAAGTACCGCCTGAAATAAACAAGCCTGGTGAGTGCCGAGAGGAAGACAGAAAGCTTAGGGTGTGATCTCCACCCTTAGGTGGTTTGGAGCAGCTCAGAGATTCCAAAGAATAATTATTGGGAAGAAGACCATAGGATGTTTATAGCTTACAATGCAATAGAGGCCAAGTCTGGCAGTCCTTAAAAATGAGGTTTTGTGGGACAAGCGTTTTGCTTTGTGGCTGGCCCTTAGGAGGTTTAGTTGTGCTGGGAAGAGCGGCACAGAAAGTCCCATGGCTTTAGAGTCAAAGTGAAACTTTGTAGAAACAGCCAGTTTTTGCCTGGTTTGAGGTATACCCCATGTGGAACTGCCAAGTCTCACATGGTTTCTACCCAGAATCATAAATCAGCCCAAATTCTTCTGAAGCATGGCCCAGGACAACTCAGAACTCCAGCTCAGGTCCTTGAAAAGGACTGGAACCTCAGCCAAACGCAATGTCAAGTTTGTAACGGAATCTGTGACCCAGAGAATTTCACCCACGTGCCCATTGTTGTCACTGAGGAATTCTAGCGCCCAGCACTTCTCCTGCATTGTGTGTGGCACACCATATGTTGTGTTCATCTAACTCCCCAACTGCAGTGTAAATATTATGAAGGCAGGAAGAGTGTCCATCTCATTCACTGTTAGATTCTCATCTGTAGCACATAGTAGGTGTGTGGTTAATATTTGTTGAAGGAACCAAACAATGCAGTGACATGCAGTTGCCCTGGGATGCTTTTATAATTTTGTATTTTGTTTTGTTTTATTTGACCCATACATACCTGGAAACTTCAAACATGTGCCATCATCACAAACACAGAGGAAGGTGATATTATTTTCCTTTTTCTTAGACATCGATGAATGCAGCATAATGAACGGTGGCTGTGAGACCTTCTGCACAAACTCTGAAGGTAGCTATGAATGTAGCTGTCAGCCAGGATTCGCACTAATGCCTGACCAGAGGTCCTGCACTGGTAAGTCAGCTTTAGCTTCCTGGGAACTCTCTCACTAGCAGGTCCCTATTAGAGTGGTTCAGGGCCTGGGCTTTGGAGTCAGACAGTCCTGAATTCACATCTTTGTTTTGTCACTTTTTTGGCTGTGCGTCCTCGATGAAGATCCTTGGCATCTGATACCTCATCTGTAAAATGGGGTTCAGATTGCCTGTGTGGAAGAGTATGTACAGCACTCAGCATAGTACCTGGCACATGCTCAATAAGTGGAATATAAACTACATTTTCTTGATTGAGCAGAGTTTTGAAGAATCTGATCTCATGGCCTATTTCAGTGCTACTCAGGGTGTGTTCCTTGGACGGGCAGCCTCAGTACCACCTGAGAAAGTGTTAGAAATGCAAAATCTCAGGCCCCACCCCAGACCTACTGAATCAGAAACTCCTATGGGGGCATCTCAGTAGTCTGTTTTCACAAGCCTTCCAAGTGATTTTGGATTTGTGCTAAAATTTGAGAACTGCTGGTCTAATTTACACTGCCTATTGTATCACATGGGCTAGAAGAGCCATGTAATCAGCCGGAGATGGGAAATGAAGTGGGTAATGTAGATTTTAATTTTGGCTCAGGTTAAGAAGAAAACTTAGGTTTAGGAACCAAAGTTATTTTATTGGACCTAGTAAAATCTACGTTAAAAGCCCTAGATATAAATTTAGCTATAAAAATTAAATTTTGAAAATCTAAGCAGATATGCTTATTTCAAGCATTTTTTACCTTAAAATATCTGTAAAACAGCAAATAATGGACATTAGGCATTTAAATTTGACAATTAGAAAAATAAAATTCATAATCATTTTTGAATGATAAATTTGTATCAGAGATAAAAGTGCCAATTAAATGGTGGTCTTTTTTTTTTCTTGAGTTTGGACTTTACCTAAATGTTTATTACATTTTATTAAAATTTTATTACATATGTAGTACTAGTAGTAGCTAATTTATTGAACACTTAGTATGTACCAAGTACTGACGTGCATTTTTTTTTAAATGATGGTCTTTTAAGTGCATGTGGACCTCCATCCTGAACTGTATGTTATAAATCTTGAAAATGGTTCTCCCCTTTTTTACCCAAGATAACCTGATGAGATAATTTATGTAAAGTGTCATTTGGATTTCAGAGCTAACAGTCTTATGCGAGCAGGCTGAGTTTACTTGACTTGGGTCACTTAACTTTTTCATCAATGATTAATTAATGGAACCCTATCAACAACATGCCATTGTTGGTTTTATTCTCTGCAGACATTGATGAGTGTGAAGATAACCCCAATATCTGTGATGGTGGTCAGTGTACAAACATACCTGGAGAGTACAGGTGCTTGTGTTATGATGGATTCATGGCATCTGAAGACATGAAGACTTGTGTAGGTAAGCAAAAAAGACAGAATTTTCCAATTTGCTAGTTATTCACAAGGACTGTTAAATTACATAAAGATTTGTTTGGGTAGTGAATAGATCCTAAGGGAAAAGTAAGAATATTTAGGAGCATAGTACTAATAATAATCCAAAGCTAGCACTCCAAAAAGCAACTTTCTTGTGACTGTGATATGATGCTCTTGTCAGATATGTTGTATGGACTGAGCTAACCACTGGTCAACTCCAGTGACCAAAAGACATTTCTTTTATGTCTATGCATTATTTCTGTCCACTTAACCCTCCTTTTGCTGTGACTAGAGTTTAGGCTTTTAAATTGTTTGCTTAAGGCAAGCAAAACTTATTTCTGACAAGAATGCAATAAATTCTAGAATGGATTGTTTTGGAGAGTTTCTATTGTTGTCTTCAAATCTGTCAGACTTTTTAATGTAATATCTAATCTGCCTTTAATCCCATTTAGTATATTTTTAATCTCAGACATTGCAGTTTTCACCTCTAAAAGTTTGATTTGGGTCTTTTTTTTTAATATCTTCTGTGTCTCTACTTAATATGTCCAATCATTTCTCTAGCTTTTTAAATACAGGAATAGAGTTATAATAATCTGTTTTAATGTCCTTGTCTACTAATTCTATCACCTGTGTCAATTCTGGATCATTTCAATAAATTGACTTTCCTCTTCATTATGGGCCATATTTTCCTCCATCATTGAATGCCTGTTAATTTTTGCTTGGATGCCAGACATTATAAATTTTGCCTTACTAGTTTCTGAATATTTTTGTATTCCTAAGCTTTATTCTGGAACATAGTTAAGTTATTTGGAAACAGATCGGTTCTTTCAAAGTCTTGCTTTGAAGCTTTTAAGCAGCAGTTAGGGTAGGGCTAATTTTCTCTATTGCTGAGGCAAGATCCTTCTGGATA
Source organism: Hyperoodon ampullatus (assembly GCF_949752795.1). Classification (NCBI taxonomy): domain Eukaryota; kingdom Metazoa; phylum Chordata; class Mammalia; order Artiodactyla; family Ziphiidae; genus Hyperoodon; species Hyperoodon ampullatus. Next base: position 88,991,849 of record NC_136916.1, read on the forward strand.
CTCTACTCACTTCCCTGTGAATTACAAGGTTTTCCAGTCTGGCTGGTAGGAGAAGGCACAATTCTACGCCTTCTGGGAACTCTGATGATTGTTCCCTCTAATTCTTTTGGATGGTGCTTCCTCCAGATTCGAGAGTTTCCTTACATGAATATACTGATCACTACTCATCTGGGTGCTTGACTGGGACCCTCTGCAGATCTCTGGAGTTCTCTCTCCTTCTCTCTCTCTGTACATCTCTTTTCGGTCCTGTACTCAGCGCTATGAACTCTAGCTACCTTGGCCTTCCCCCTCACCTCTTCAACTCATGGACATTTCCTGGTTCCATCTGTCATCCCCCTCCCTATGCCATTGCCTTAAAAATCTCCCTACACAGTACTCTGGGGCCTTTGTAGAACCCACCTAGTTTGTTTTTTCTCACAGGGATCATTGATTTTGTTGGCAAATTGTCCTTTCTTCTTGTTGTTATTTTAGGTGAGAAGGTAAATTTGGTTCCTATTGCTCCATCTTGGCCAGAAGCAAGAGTCTAGAATTGAAATTTAAAAAATCACTTCACATTTGTGTCTTTCAAAAACACTTACCGAATATTTGTGAAGTCCTAGAAATTAAAATGAATGTCATAAAAAAAGATAATTTTTAATTTGGGAAAGAAGTGAAGTTTGTAACTATCTGCACTAAGACTACTAGTTTATCTGTCTTTTCTTTCAAGATATGGAACTAAAATGTTGGCATCATGCAGTCTGAATTAAAATTTTCATCTTGCAACGGAATATGCTGTTTTAAAAAGTTTTCTAGACTGTCACATAAACAGGCTCTATCCCCAACCTCGAGTCAGTCAGTTTATTTGATTACTTGACCTCCTGCTTGTGGCCCAGATAAAAAGCAGGTCTGCAGGGTTAGCCTTCAATGTAGGAAGCAAATGTGAATTGGGCTACGTAAATATACTTTTTTTTTTAAGTGAAAACATTTCATCTTTTCTATTTGTTTGTCATAGTTGCTTTATCTCAGGGGAAATTTTTCAGTGATATCAAACAAATGGTTATATGTACTAATAATATCTGTATTTTACAGATGTCAATGAATGTGATCTGAATCCAAATATCTGCCTAAGTGGAACCTGTGAAAACACTAAAGGCTCATTTATCTGCCACTGTGATATGGGATATTCAGGCAAGAAAGGAAAAACTGGCTGTACAGGTATGTTTTTTCAAATTGAACAATAAAACCGTAAGTGATTAAGAGATTGCTACCATAATTATAGATTAACATAAGTTTTAAAACTATTAATATTTTAATTACCTTATAAAGCATTTTGTTAGTATTTTTTCATTAACTTAGCCTGCACTTCTCTGAAATTTGTCATACTTTAGATTGGATCTAAGGTGAGGTTTTTTTCCCTTTACCTGTGAAAAAAAGGCATATGAGATAAATTACCACCATAAGTAACACTATAAATATCAACATTTTATGAGGTTAAAATAACATTTTTATATCAAAGTAGTTAACGTGCTAACTACCAAACATATCCCTTTATTAAAGCAGACCTTTCCCAATAGCCTCCATTGCCAACCCTTTCATTTAAGGTTTTATAAGTGAAATTACTTTTTAAAGAAACACATCCTATTGTAAAGCAATTATACTCCAATAAAGATGTGGGAAAAAAACCCCAACACATCCTACAATTCATATATTTCATCAAGTCTCATCAGTCTTCTAGTTTCTTAAATTAATGTGCTTTTTTTCAATTAAGTTGCTTTAGCCCTAATTAGTCTTTATTCGTGGGACTTAGCAAATCTCATGAAGTGAGAAATTAAACCATTAATTTTGCTTGTTTAATACCAATAGCACATAAGGTCTTTTCACAATATTTGTAGGAGATTATTCTGTTAAACATCAAATGGAAGCAGTCACTCTGAGTGAATGTTGTTCTTTCTAAGTGTTTAATTGATGTTTTCATACTTGAGGCAGTGATGCTTAGTACATGGAACAATAAAGTTTTACTGTAGTTACCTATAGTAACAAAACAGATTATGGCATATAACATAATTTAAAACATAATGGAGACCATGGTGGGCTTGAATTAGGTAACTGCATCATTTCTTTACAAATAATAGACTTTAATTTCAAAAGGCAGTTTGGCAAGCCATTGTGACTTAAAACAAACGTTAAAATATTTGCAGATTGGCAGTGTGGTACAGGTACAGATCCTTTTCTTAATTATATCAGCGTTTTTCAAGAAAGTTCCCAATATATGCATTACCATTTTAAACTGTTCAGTTATGCAAAGTTTCAAATACAGATATACAGACATCACCAATAAATTACTATTAGTTCAAAAATGACAGATTCTAGACAAATTATAAAAAGAAGCATGTAGCTAGAATGCTTTCATGCTCACTATATTAGTCTTCATATGAAGCATGTCTAGGGGTCCATTCTGATAAATGGCACAGAGTTTAAAATCTCTAGTCCTCATGTGGTCTCTGGGGGTACAAATGATGCTTATATCAGCATATCTGTGGTTCAAGATTTATTTTTAGCTTTCATTAAAAATATAGGACTTAGGGTAAGGGGTGTTGGTCTGGTAGTAATGCAGGGGAAAATTGGACAGTTCTATATTGCATTTTACCTATTAGAGGCTAATACCATTGTTTGGCAAGGTTGAACTCACTGCAAGTCAACCCAGAGAACCGTGATTCTTATGAAGGGAGAAGTTAATCTAATGGGACAGTCTTCATTCCCTGTAAGAAAAAGATCTCTAGAATTTTATGCTCCAAATTCCCGCTAACAGAGGCATGTGCAGAGGCTGACTGTTTTAGGCCTCTTATCATGAAGAAAGCTTAAATTTTCATGCAACATTAATATCATTTAAGGTACATGAGGTATAATGCATGTAATGCCCTTGGCACAGTGCTTGGCATACAGTAGCTGGTCAGTAAATAGTACCTATTGTTGTCCTTATAAAATGAGACACATAGACACAGTGTCTAGAAGCCATTTTAATTAAAAACATAACTTCTAGTCTAGCAAAATTCTGTACTTCTATTTACTGATATGCTTGAAATCAGTTTAGAGAAGGAAAATCTTACTCTGTATATTGAAAGGCTTGTTTTTCATAATTGAGTTTGCACAGATACTAAGACTATAGTGACGAGAGCTATGTACTCCACATTAGATGAGATGACACCAGTTTTACATTAAGAACAGCAGTCTTTTAGTAAATTACATGAACAGAAACATGGATTTGAAGTCCAAGAAATATTCTGTATCTTTCCCCAAGGGCCAACATCCCCCTTCCCACTTTTAAATTATAGCCTAAAATGATTTTTCAATTGCATAAAATTCAGCTAGTACTGTAGGGAGAAGAATTGAATTTCATGGTCCTTTTGCTATCATAGTAGCATGGTATGTGATATTCTCATGTAAAGGAGTAGACCTCTGGATTTTATTCCTAGTTCTTTTACTGGTTCATGAGCTTGAAGAAATCACCAGGATGCTCCATGGTTATGCAAGTGTTCCCCTTGAGTAAGCAGCCCTGCAGTGAAGTATGGAAGGAGAGGGTGTATTAGGGGCAGGAAGAAAAAGAGGTTCTCTGTAAATCCTGCTATTAACAACCAAGGGTATCACATTTGATTGGAAATGACTTACACAAACAGGAATTGGCAGCAAGTTTGGTATACTCAAAAACAAGTTTTAAAAAATCTGAGCCAAAATGTTTTTTGAATCCCATGTAACTAGGGCTCTTTTAGCCTGCTTTTAGTTTAAAATTTGTGTCACTCACAACTTAGAGTACCATCAGGTTACCTTGGTGATAGTATGTTAAAGACAAGTGTTTATAATGTCCCAGGCAACTAATGTAAATAGAGATATGTATCTTGCTTAATGGGATAAGCAAGCCTCACAACAAATAACAGTGAAGAACAGACCTGGAAATATGTTTTAATGACAGACAAGGGAAATATATCTACTTCTATTTCCATACATATATAATATGTATACATACATATCATATGTACACATATATTTTAATGAGTACCTTGTAAAGGAATTATAAAAATATGTATGCTATTTCATAGGGAGGAACTTTGTTTCACAAGAACTTAAAAAATGTCCTCTGGGTTCCATTACAGCTTTGTCTAAATATTTCAGCTCCCTTGTCATTACTGATTGTTTCCATTTTAACAAATAAACATGTTTTTTTTCCCCCCAATCACTTTAGCAGTGTTCAGAATCCACCCACTGACTTACATTCCCAGCCCACACAGATGTTAAGTGTTCCTTTTTTCTCCTTAAGCTTTGTTCAAATCGTGGATATGGCTGAGGGGAACGTTCAATTTAATGAAGGGAGAATGGACATTTTCCTGTAACCTAGAACACATCTCTTCTATCCTTGGCTTAAGGGGGCTGGATTACAGTTTTTCTGTGGCCCACACATACAAGGCTTCTGATGCCCATTCTACATAATTGTAATCAGACAACAAATTGAAAGAAGAAAAATTAGACTGCTGCTAGGTGCCATCCTTGGTGCGTCCTGGCTTTCTCATGCTAATCTGTAAGAATGTACCTACCATCACATGCTGACTCACTCAGTCAGTGAGTAAGGCACACAATTAAAATCAGGATTGTTTTCAGTTAAAATATCAGGATTGCTGGGCAACTCCATTTCTCAGTCGTTCAGCTTTTCATAAGAGACATGTTGCTGTGGGTATAGTCCATGAAAGAGAATCACGTACTTCAAAACCACCAGCACTCAGTGAAACTTTGCCCTCATTTCCTTCCAGCTCCTTATCACTGCTAATTGTCCTCCACTGGCTGTCAGCCTGTGAAAACTCTGTGGGTGTTCAGTTAAATAGTCGTGGCTGAAATTTGGGTCCAAACTGAAAAATCCAAGTAGCCTTCACGTTTGGCCTCTCCATTCACCCTAACGCCCTCTTCCCCAACGCCTCACCAAGGAGATTCCACAGTGTGCCAGCCCTGCTGGACTAGGGCTCTCGTGACTGATGCCCAGATGGCAGGAAGGCAGGCGTTTGTGTGGGTGACACAGCCTCTCCCTCCATGACTGTCAGAGGAAGCCAGAGCAGCTCAGAGCACAATCTCTTTCTCGAATGTCAGATTCAAGTGGAACACACCCAGAACCTGTGCATGGGGTCTGCTCAGACCACACCCTTGCCCTTCACGAGAGCCATGCAAGTAGGACCTTTGAGTCTCTGTGAGGGAGCTTTGGTGGGGTGAAGGAGGTTGCAGTGTCAGCCCTAAATTTGAATTTCTTTGCTTTTCTTGGCGTGTGCTTAATCTTAAAAAGGAATTTTCTGTCTGGAGCAAACTTGTGGGGGAAAGAGAACATTTGTACAGAAAGAGATGTTCTTGGCAAGCGTGTGCTATGTTTCCCTCACATTATTGAAGAGTGGAGTGTTTGAATATGGTGTTTTTGTTTGGTTGTTTCCCTTATGGCTCAGTTTCCCCTTCTGTTTGCTTTTATAACGAAGTACAGTCTTAGGCACAAGTCTGCCGTGGAAACAATTAATGAATAATAGTTGCTGTGTACATGCACACACACACGTGAAGAAACCTTTTATTCAGAGATGCCTTTAGACATTATGACCAAGTCTTTCTAATTCAGTTGTGACATACCGGTAGTGTAAGCCATTGAGATAATGACTTATACAAAGATTCACAAAATGGAAAATTGAATATGGGCACCTGAGTTACTCTTCCCTCCTATTCCAAAGCCCACGATACACGGCCTCTTGCAAATATAATTTATTTTCACCCTGAAAACATTGTGGTAAAATGGCAAATAGTTTCTTGAATTAGAAATGTATGTTCATATATTATCCATGATAACAAAAAGGAGGGAGACTCTCCTTTTAAAAAACAATAGTTATTTTCTTAATTTCAGGATTAAATATGGAAGGTAAAAAACCCACATGAAAATAAGAGTATCTTTGGACATTAGAAAATTGAAAAGAAAAAGATAACAGGATTACTAGATTGACAGGCTATGATCATCTCTGAAAATTGTACTTAGTAGAAAAGATTAGTGAATATTTCTATAAGTCTGTTAATACTGCCAAGATTTTGAAAGCAGACCTTTAATCAGGACTTAGAATAAAGTCCTGATGTGACTAAAGAAATCAGCTTGATTAGGCAGCTGTGGCTCAAGACAAAGAGCACCAAACAGGGGATGGGAAACTGGGTTCCAGGTGCTTCTGGCTCTGCCCATCACTGACCTTGGGGCCCTGACAAGTTCCCATGCCTTTGGGGACCCTCTTTGGTTTCCTTCTCTGAGAAACTGAAGATTAGGAAAGTCCAATTCTAAGGTCTTTGCACTTAGAAAATTCCTTTATTCTTTAACATCTGGAGGTTTCATCACTTAGGCAATCGAAAGTCATTGTTTCTACCTAACTCAGAGATCAGGACAAATAAAGGAGGGACATTATGGCAGCACACTGCAAGAGTGGTGCTTTGCATCATTAACTCTGAGGGGAGTGATTATCTGAGGAAGAAAGAAGTGTCTGTGGCCCTGCCTGGGAGCCCTTAAGTCAGGCTTCCTTTCTTGAATTCCCTGCCTATTTACCACTATTATCCCTGGGCTGGCCTTCCTCCTCATTTCCTTGGAATGTGCCGTGCTCAATTAGTCCGTTGATTAAAGCTCCCAGTCACAAGTTTAAAGCTGCCTGGTATGTGCTTCCCTTGACCTGCCTTAATAACTCAGTAGGTTCATGTGGCTGCCAAGGTTACATTAAAATTCACCTACACAATACGTTGTAACTGTAAGAACATTCTTCTAGGCGTGTTTTCATTTTATACTTATTAGTGATATTGCAAACTATTCTTGTAGGAAAAATAACATTATTTTATTTTGTGTTTGCTCTAGAAGTTATAACAAAGCCAAAGATCTCAGGACCATTTCAGAACTTCAGATGGAACATTTGGCAAACAGCATGTTTCCATACACTTTCAAATCATTTAATTGGGCTTCTTAAGTAAACAAAAGGGTAAACATAAGTTGCTTGCCCAGTTTATTTTTCATGTCACTATTCAAGTGATCACTGAAAATTCTTGCAACATTTCATATGCCAAGATTTACCTTCTTAACCTAAGTTTTATGTTAGACGTTGGTTTCCATACAGAATCATCGTATCCATACTTAGGAGTTCTTGTTCTTAGTTAATGAAAAAGTTTGTTATGAGGTTAAGTGCTTGTCTTTCATTATGAAATAGATCATTTTGGGGAAATAAGATTCTGGTACCAATTCCAATAATGATCACCAACTCCCTGTCTTACAGTTCAACTCAATTCTGACAACCACCTACCTGGAGAGAGTGTCAGATTCCACAGGTTAAGGACTCAGCCCCATAAAATTGTCCACACTTCAGATGCCAGTCGCAAGTCTAGGTTGTCTGTTATGAGTGCTTCTGACCAGTTGGCTATAAATCAAAGGTTCCCACCACCTCCTTGAATTTGATTAATTTGCTAGAGTGGCTCACAGAACTCAAGAAACCAGTTTACTCGTTAGATGTATCAGTTTACTATAAAAGAGTATAACTCAGAACAGCCAGATGGAAGAGATACATAGGGCAAGGTATGGGGAGATGGCACAGAGCTTCCATGCCATCTCTGAGCAAGCCATTCTCCCCAGATCCTCACTGTTCACCAACCTGGAAGCTGTCCAAACCCTATCTTTTGGGGTTTTCCTAGAGGCTTTATGACAGAGGCACGATTGATTAAATCATTGACCTTTGGTGACTGATTCAACCTACAGCCCCTCTGCTCTCCCTAGAGGTAGGGGGTGGGACTGAAAATTCCACCTCTCTAATCATGCCTTTGGTTCTCTTGGCAACCAGCCCCCATCCTTAAGTGCTTTCCAAACGTCACCTCATTAACATAACAAAAGACACCTTTTTCACTCTTAACACTTAGGAAATTCCAAGGGTTTTAGGAGTTCTGTGCCAGAAACAGGACAAAGACCAAATATACACTTCTTGTTATAAATCACAATATCACAGGAAACAAAACATATTTTACTTTATAATTTATAGTCTCTTCTTTTTTTTTTATTAAATTTTATTGGAGTATAGTTGCTTCACAGTGTTGTGTTAGCTTCACAGCAAAATGAATCAGCCATACATATACATATATCCCCTCCCTTTTGGATTTCCCTCCCATTTAGGACACCACAGTGCACTGAGTAGAGTTCCCTGTGCTATACAGTATGTTCCCCTCAGGTACCTATTTTATATATAGTATCAGTAGTGTATATGTGTCAATCCCAGTTCCTCCAACCCTGCCCCTTTCCCCCTTGGTGTCCATACATTTGCTCTCTACATATATTCTCTTCTATAATGCTTTTATATTATAGAATCTATCTTGGCTAAATTTGGAAATGGAATTTTGAAGAATGGAGAATTTTTGAGAATTTGAAGTCTTTTAGCAATGTGGCCCTAATCTGTTTCTCCCTTTACTGAAAAATCTCTCTTGAATTGACTTGAGTTTTACAGGAAATATGCAAGAAGCCTTGGGTCCCAAAGTGCTAGCTAGAGAAAAGATAGTTCACACACTGCCTTAAGGAATATTCTCTGCAAATGCTTGAATTAGCAATACCTAAAGTAAAACTTTTATAGAAATAAAGCGTGATTAAATAATACAGTGTTTTACATTTCAGAATAAAATATATTTAGTGTACAGAATATGATTGAAAAAGTTTTCTAACATGCCAACAACATTGTATTCCTTTGTCTATATGAGATATGAAAGCAATGTGCATCATTTCTCTATAGTTGATTTAATAAAAGTATTGGGAATAGAAACAAATGACCATGAGCATTAATAGGATAGAATGTTAGGCAACTCACTTTTTAAGATCTTCAACAGGAAGGAGCTTCGTTTTGTTTTGTAGTGGCTGGACACTTACATTAAAATAATGGAAAATAATTAGAGTTAACAACAGCAAGTAGCAGTATGTTGTTCTTTATAAATTGAAATTTAAATCTGTTCAATTTATGTAGCATATACATGTGGATGCTAAACCAATCTATGTTATACTGTGAGAAATGTGAAAGCAAGTCAAATTTTGAATATTGCTAAGTTATTTAAAAGACCCAAAAGGCACCTTTGCTAAACTTTTTTTAAACCACTGGTTATTTTTCCAGACATCAATGAATGTGAAATTGGAGCACACAACTGCGACAGACATGCTGTATGTACCAACACGGCAGGAAGCTTCAAATGTAGCTGCAGCCCCGGGTGGATTGGAGATGGCATTAAGTGCACTGGTGGGTTGGAAAATAACAGAAACTGCTTCTCATGAACTGCATGGATTATAAACGTGAAAATATCAACTCTGTAATGAAAAATTTAATTTGTGTTTTACTGATTTTAAATGTCACGTTTTCTGTTCATAATGATGTGTGACCTCTTTCCTTAAGATCTGGACGAATGCTCCAATGGAACCCACATGTGCAGCCAACATGCAGACTGCAAGAATACCATGGGCTCTTACCGCTGCCTCTGCAAGGAAGGATACACAGGCGATGGCTTCACTTGTACAGGTAGGCTCGTGTTGGAAACAGCTGTGTAAACGGCAGTCAGAAAAGCAAGGTGCTCGATGTCTTTCAAACCATCAATTCTTTTCTGAAGGCTGGGTCAGTTATAGACAACTTGGAACAGAAAATATTGGTTACTTGAAACGACATTCCTGTGGAATGGAAATTTGTAGCTGACTCAATTAGGGAGACCTCAGAAACTAAGTATATATATACATAGATGTATATATAGTTATATAGTTGATATATGTGTCACAGTATGTAATGATGTCATGAGTTTAAAATAAATCACACTTCCTTTCATAACCCTTAGCCTTTATATTTTTGTGCCTGTTTCTCACTGCTGACTTGTTTTCCATGTTAAAACCAAGTGTGAACTTGCTGTAGGAACCTATGTGAGGAAAAGAAATTAGACATTCTGGATCAGATCAACAGCATATATTTTTCTTCCACTTGCCATCGTTGTTATCGTTCCACATTAGTATAAATAAGAATTTCATAACTGCTTTGAAAGGAATTCATTCACTTCCAGTTTTACAATATATTAATGAAATTTTCTTCTCAGTGCTAATGAATAGTCATAGAATTAATGTGAACTATTACATACATTTAAATATGTATGATTAGAAACATGATTATAAAGAAATGATATATACACTTATCATGACCATGTATATACAGACAGCACTTTTTAAGTCAGTGCGTTGGTATTAAATAAGATATTGAGGTACATTTTTCATTGGCTGTTAGGTAGCATAGAAGCTCATAGGACCTGAAGCATCAGTTTATCCTGAGCACTCTGCTCACAAGAAGTCATTTAAACATAAAAGGGGCTGAGGGCCAGTAAGTGATTTATCTGGATTTTGTTTTAGCTCACTAAAAGTTTTATCGTACTTGAAATTGTTTTTGCTTAACCCAATGAAGTTTTGTCATCAAAAACTTCCCATTGCTTTTTAGAAAATATTCCAAGTTTCATGTACCAGGCATGTATGGTTCATGTGTTTGATACTTAACACCTGTGATTAGTAGCAAAACTCAGAAGAGATTAAGCAGGAATTTTTGGTCTCCTCTATAGATGCTATTCTAGGTCTTTTGCTGCCCATCTGAGCAGAGCCTGAAGCTTAAGAATCAGGCACAACCATGACATGTTATTTCCTGTCATGGATGTGTCCTCATGTTGATGATCCTGCTTGCAAAAGTCTTAGTGTGAATGATCTGTTTGACTTATTACCCATTAGAGATAATTTAGCATTCAGGATTCTGTATCTGAACCCCATGTTTACTATATATTCAATATTAGTATTCAAAAGGGAAAAATTGAGTTTAATGTGTCAAGTAGAAATTATGATGAAATACCGCTACCCTCAGGAAGCTGACAATTATAAAAGTTGTTGGACCTGAGGAATCAGAAAACTCCTAAGGAAGAGTAACTTGTGTTTCTTTCTGGCTGTAGATCTTGATGAGTGCTCTGAGAATCTGAATCTGTGTGGCAATGGCCAGTGCCTAAACGCCCCGGGAGGATATCGCTGTGAATGTGACATGGGCTTTGTGCCCAGTGCTGATGGGAAAGCCTGTGAAGGTAAGTGATGGGCAAGCTGCCGGGGGCCTTGCAGGGCCTGATGAGATCAGTTTATTTAAACATTCCTGATGCCTTTCATTTGTTTGTTTTTTACACCAAGTTGTGTTTTGGCTTCCCATCTAACCTGGTCAGTTCAGTTTGTGGAGAGATTGGGTCTCCAGCTGGACCATTTCTCTTTGTGTAGAGAAAATCTCAGCTATTGGGCCATAAGCTGCACATCCAGCCTTGGCCAGATGGTTTGCAAGAGCACACCCATTAGTCATAGGAGAATGGGGATAACCCAAGTCAGTGCAGCATATTCATCCCCATTGCTGGTGGAAAGAGCTCAAAGTGCTGGTGCCCTGATAGTGAAGGATTCTTTTCAAATATGGAAACACAGCTTTTAATCTCTGCTATGGTTTTGTTTCTAGAAATAAAGGCTTTAAAATAATAGCAGAGTGGATAGTCTTGTCTGTAGGTGGAGCAATGTCCTGGCTATGTCTCACATGGTCTCCAAATATCTAATACATATGAACGTGGAACAGTCTTTCGCAAATCCACTTAGTAAGGAACCCCTAGGGATGATACCATATGTCAAGATGTCTCTCAGCGTAAGGCTCCATCTTCCCGAGAAGTGTTGGTCAGACAGGAAGTGTCCTGAGAGCCTGCTGGCTGAGGATGGATCCCACTAAGAAACACAAGATTCTTCTCTTTACCCACACTTGTCAAATGTAAGCACATTATCCCTCATTGAGAAGAATTAGTGACCACAGTGAACTGAAAAAATTTCAGTAGAAATAAACACATGGTAACGATTGACAGTAGAGGTTTAAACAAGACCCTGATTAATGTCTTAACTAATCGCTGTTGCTTGTTACTAGGACATTAACTCCAAGTCAGTCTTTAGCTGTGACATGTATACTAATTCCCTCATATAGTTCTATGTAAATACTTTTCTTTGTTATGGAACCATTGGATGTTCTTTATACAGTTTATATGAAATAGGCAGAGTTTGATATAAAATTCCTCTGAGGCAAGAAACTAATTATGCTCTTGATCATGTGCCTAATGCCTTGTTTACTTCTGTTACTGTGAACATCCAAGGAAAACAGGTAATATGCCACCTCTGGGAGCAGAAATAGGCACAGTGAAAGTTTTGCTTCCCTTAATGCTATAAGGGAATGTTTTGTTTGTTTGTTTGTTCTTAATATAAATCAATACTGGCAGAGTGTTCATGGCTATTAAAAGCCAGTCTCAAGGCTGCAGATGTGCCTGCGTGCCAATTACACAAGCAGTATGTTAATGTGAGGCAGGGACAGAGGCCTGGAAAAAGCCTCCGCAGGTTTTAGATCTCCATCAACAACTGCAAACACACACCATGGTACTAGGAACACAGAGAACTATAAAAACTGATGATAAAAGTTACCACAAAGCCTTTGTGGTTCTTAACATTTTAACTCACAACAAAAACAGTGAATGTATAGATAAGAACAACCAAAGAATTTAGTCTAAGTTGGCTTGTTTGGCTCTTAACTTCACAAAAGCAATGTGGAGCTACGCAAAACACCGTAATGAGATACATATACATAAAATGCTTAGCCCACTGCTTGGCACGTCATAGGGGCTGAGAAAAGGGAAGTTCTCACCTAGTAGACTTCCTTACAGATGACAGATATCTGAAAGTCTATAGGAGAAGGACCTAGGTCGATGTCAGATAGTCTTCATTTTCTTAATAATAACATCATTTGCCTAATTACATTAGGCAGTTTCTTTAGCAAAGAAAATAATTTAATTTCTCCCCCTTTTCCTCCTTTCCCAAGATATTGATGAGTGCTCTCTTCCAAACATTTGTGTTTTTGGAACCTGCCACAACCTCCCTGGCCTGTTCCGCTGTGAGTGTGAGATCGGCTACGAACTGGACAGAAGCGGGGGGAACTGCACAGGTAAGGCATCCATTTGCCTGGAAATCTGCTCCCAGGTGTCCCAGGGGACCCAGCTGTTGGGGCCTTGCAGGATCGCACAGGGATGTGCGCAGAGTCACAGATGAAGAGCAGGGATGAAGAAGCATTAGGAACCACAGAATAAATTTCTTCAGACCTGGAACTGATTAGATGTGAGCATGCAGAGGGGAAAGTTGAAGAGAGTTGAAGGTGCAGAGTTAGTAGCCTAGAATCGAGCTCATGGTTACAGAGGCATGTTCCGGGCTTGCCGTGCCTTTTCTCCTTGGGCACATTTTTGGAGAGTTTCCTTTTGAAGGCTGTGCCCTGGGGTCATGGGTTTTGTCTTGAACTTCTCTGCTGAGACACCCACTCCTTCCGAGCCCTGGCCTGTTGGTGGCCACCAGAGAACGCGGTACCTAGAAGTCAGCCGCCCACTTCTAGTGTGTCGATCATTTTCTCGTAGAGCAAAGAACTCTTCAGGACCATTAAAAAAAAAAAAAATTAGAAAAGCCGTAGCAGGCACTCTGTAGACCCTCACTGGTTGATCTCGGCACTGAGTTAAGACTCTGAGAGCCATTTTCAGTTCTCCACCCTAGCGTCCCCTCCGATTCAAGGATACTAAGGAAATAGTTCCATTCTGTACAGGCTCAGGATTTCAAGAAAACCCTAATTTTTCCAGCTGTCTAAACAAGCCGTGACTCAGTGGCTCTCCAGTTATGACCACCTCCCTGAAATTGCTCAGGACTAAGGTATTCTTGCCCAAGCACACCTACTTCTCTTGGATTTTCAAAAAACTATTATGACACCAAGCCGGCCTCTAGCACACAGCAGGAAGTCACCTCTCCACCGCCATGCCTTCTCCTCAGTTCTCCAAATCCCCACCAGCATCATTCTACCTACCCTGATTCCTGTTAGTCTATCCTGTCCCTCTAAGGTCACATGCAATTTGAGCAAAAGAATTTTCCACAGTGGAACCTCCAAGAGGGTTACCGGGTCCGAGCAGGAGGACCAGAGCAGAAAGTATCATCCTCATTTCCCAGTCTCTTCTCTCTGAATCAGCATGTCTGTTCTTGAATATTTTACAAGTATTCAAAATAGACAAAAGGATTGCACAGGGGTGGAATTCGCCAAAACCCATGTCTTAAATATCTGGAATTCTGTACTTGTTTTTGGAATAGAAACTGAAAGGGAAATATTCAACCCAGCATCAGTGATGGGAGAGAGACTCTTAACAGGCCTGCAGAAACACGCTAAACCTTGTGTGTGTGTTTGTGCTTGTGCTCAGCCGCACCGAGGCAAGCACGCCCAGCGGGGGAGGCAGCAGAAGTCGCCGGCAACTGACGGTTCCCTGGGACATCTTGCTCTCATTTGATAAAATAACAAGCTGCACATATTAAATATATTTTCTTAAAACCTGTGTCTGAAGTTTTGGTTGACCGAGGTCACAGTAGTGTTTTGCTTTCAGTTACCTTCACTGAAATATTTTTCCTAGTTCCAAAGTTATATTTTCTCCTGATGACAAATTTGAATGCTAAATGTGTTCCAGGGGAAAAAGACCAAAGTCTATGACATATTTCCTTCCTGAGGGGTTTTATTTCAGAAGTGGAAGACTGTATTTCTAGGGGTAATTACAACTGGAAACTCTTAAAAATTCTAGTTGGGAGCCCTAGATTTGGTGCTACCGTTTTATGGTGATGCCTTCCCCCGTGTTGGCACGGGTGATAACTCTGCCCTTTGCTGTTTGGTTTTAGATGTTAATGAATGTCTGGATCCAACCACGTGTATCAGTGGGAACTGTGTCAACACCCCAGGCAGCTATACCTGTGATTGTCCACCCGATTTTGAGCTGAATCCCACTCGAGTTGGCTGTGTTGGTAAGATCTTAAAAACTTTTCAGAGAAACATACTGTTTGTTATTTTTAAAGCAACATTGAACGTTGCATTCTCAAATTTTAAAAAAGTAATCGTATAAAAATTTAAACATTTCCTAAATATGGTTTATACTTTCAGGTCCTTTTCTCTAGGTAAATTCCCAGTATGTGTGTTTGGGCACTTTTTAGTTTCTTAGTAAATTATGGTTATTAAACAGTCTTGGAAGTGGGTTTGAATTTTCAACCCTTACGTAGAAAGAATTTGCCTGATGCTTTTTTATTTGTATATGGTAAATAGATACCCGCTCTGGAAATTGCTATTTGGATGTTCGACCTCGAGGAGACAATGGAGATACAGCCTGTAGCAATGAAATTGGAGTTGGTGTTTCCAAGGCTTCCTGCTGCTGTTCTCTGGGTAAAGCCTGGGGCACTCCTTGTGAGCTATGCCCTGCTGTGAACACATGTAAGTGGACATCCTCCTAGTTATTATTATTATTCCAGCTCAGTCCCGTTCTCCTTTCTAGCTCCAGAGAATAGAAGCCACAGAGGGAGGGAGCTGCCACTGGTCTCTACTCTTTAATCAGGGAGGGGAGATCAGTCCTTCCAGCCCTGTTGAAGAATCCCACTCCCAATTTGGAAGTCAGAACAAGTCTCCAGTTGGCTTGCACTAAAAGGTCAAGTAGGGCAGGCAACATCTCATTTCTGTCTGAGTGAAAAGAAGATAGCAGTATTTTAAAGAAGATTTTCCAGGCTAGGTTACTTATATTAGGACACATTGATCTCTCCTCTTGTCATCTATTGGCTAGTCTTAGAAGCTCTAGGACAGATGGGAGTTTCCCTGGGTGAAAAAGAAGCAATTAACTAAGCAAATATGAAATGGAAAATCATTCCATTCTTATGGTATGCCTTGAAAGAAAGCTTTAGAGTGTGATTTTAAGGACATAATGTCTTCTAAAAACATAAAAGGCTTTCCTTTATTCTAAGTGGATGCTGTATTACGATTTAGAGTCAGATGTAGCTTCTGGGGCAAAGGTCAGTGGCTGCTGCTTACAGGGTATATTGGGATAGGTATTGATTCTTTCCTTGCTGAAGGGTCACTTATTTACTTTTTCTAAAATTATTTGTTGAGTACCTAGAGGATGTACTTTGTGTGTGCAGAGGTGATAATTTATGGATAATTGGATGGCTAATTCTAGTCTAATGGGTAGTTCCTGCCTTCCAGGAGTGTACAGTCTAGCAAAATATGACCTAAACATAAGAGCTGTAATTCAATGTAGACCTCAATAAGGGAAGAAAGAAGAGCAGACTCAGTGCCGTGAGTGGGAGAAAGAGAACACCTGGTTCCAGTTAGGACTGTGTCACTTGCCACCCATGTAACTTTGGAGTCAGCAAGCCTGTTTCCTCATTCATAACATGCCTCATAGGATTAAACGAAATCACTCAGGTAAAGCACTCAGCACAAGGATGGATGCTTGGCAGGCACCTCCTTCTCTCCTTTATTCAGAAAGGGAAGTCAGTTGTGATTGGCAGTGTGTGGTGATAACTTGGTGCATTTTTTAATTGGGGCTTGAAGGAAGGGTGTGACATGAAAGAGGGGACTTAAAAAGAGTAGATGATTGCAGAAAGGGGAGAGAAAAATAAAAGAGGAGGATAGTTAATTTCACTGATGTTGAAAGAATCAAAGCAAGATGGTTAGGTGGGGTGCAGGGGGAGTCAGTTCTATTGAGTAACAATGATTAGCCAAGCAATAGAGGTCCACCCCACCTTAAACTGGATCAGAGCTAGAACTGGAATACATACATATATACATGTATGCATATATACATAAAATTTCAGAAATCAAAGAGGGGGATTATCAGATTTGGAAAGACCATGATCAATATGGAAGAACTGATTCTTACAGACGCTTATCAAGATGATACAGCAGATTTGGGTCATTCTTATCCATATGTTCCTGTATGGACCACACTGCTGGTGCATGGCACTGAAAGAAATGTTTTCGAGTGAAATACTTGGATGACAGAATTAATGGAGGGAATCAAAGGACACTGTAAAAAGTTGGTTTTGGAAACCAGGGGAATTAGTGTTGCCATCAGTAGAAACAGAGGGGCAAGAAAACTCTCTAGTCATTAACGAGAGAAGTGGGATGGGAACCAAGAAAGAACAGCTTTTCCTAAGGCTCTGTTTGGAAAGGGTTTTGGAGACAAGCTGATTAACAATATTAAGGGAAGTTGTGATTCCCAGGAGATAAGACTGAACAAAACATAAAAATGGAGGAGATGGGGCTTCCCTGGTGGCGCAGTGGTTGTGAGTCCGCCTGCCGATGCAGGGGACACGGGTTCGTGCCCCGGTCCGGGAAGATCCCACATGCCGCGGAGTGGATAGGCCTGTGAGCCATGGCCGCTGAGCCTGCGCGTCCGGAGCCTGTGCTCCGCAACGGGAGAGGCCGCAACGGTGGGAGGCCCGTGTACCGCAAAAAAAAAAAAAAAAAATGGAGGAGATGGTTACAAAATAAAAAGGGAAAGAAAAATCTTTAAAAAGAAATAATGATGGAGATAGAGAATAAAATAGTTCATAAGAACATAAGACCAGAGAGTAGACGGAAGGTTCAGAGACTGAGGACAGTAGCCTTACATTTGGCACACATAGAAAAAGCCATTTGAAAGGACAAGTGTATACAAAGATGTTAACCTGCTTCAGGTGAGTGGGGTAACTGCCAAAGGTTCCTGAAAATGAATATTTTCAGATGGATATGTCAGTTTTTCTCTTGAGGATACTATTTCTAGAAATTTTTGATTCAGAAGAACTCAGTCTGATTTTTTGTTTGTTTGTTTCCATAGCTGAGTACAAAATTCTTTGTCCTGGAGGAGAAGGTTTTCGACCCAACCCTATAACGGTCATATTGGAAGGTAATTCTTTTTCGCTTATCTTAAATTGCGCACCTTTGGAACTTCCTCGGTTTTATTTACAATGCTGTCGTTGTCATTTTGATAGATATCGATGAGTGCCAGGAGCTCCCAGGGCTGTGCCAAGGCGGGAAATGTATCAACACCTTTGGCAGTTTCCAGTGCCGCTGTCCGACGGGCTACTACCTGAATGAAGACACCAGAGTGTGTGATGGTAAATGGCCCTTTTAGGATGACAGGTTCTTTCAGATATTAAGAACTGACCTCAAAAACCAGCATACAGTTAGTCACCAGGGAAACTGAGACTCTAGCAATACAGCACAATAGTCTAAGTGCGAACGTGGCCAGGAAACGATGCCACACGTGGCAGCTTGCGCTCATGTTAGTGACAGAATATCATGTCCGATACACCCTAAATCGCCCTCTTTTTTTTTTTTTTTTTTTGAGAGAAATGGTGTTTTGTTATCTTGAGCCATAGTCCTGTTTATGCCTGCAGAGTTTTCTATGCTCTTCAGAAAAGCCATTTTTATTGGAGTAGCACAGGTCTCATTTCAGTGGCTTCTATATTCTGGACAGTTCTGGGCTCTTCTTCTTGTCCTTTACCACTTATCATTTGTACTAAGCATTTAAATGAGCTTCTCTTTGGAGGCAGCCCCTTTGGTTTTATGATGCAAGTGATGACTTCTGTTCATCCTGTATTACTGGGAAGATGGAGACTATCGACCACTGTTAGCTTTCAGAGCACGTGGACCACTGACCAGCGTGGGGAAATGGTTTTCATCTATATACAGGAGTCACACAACGGATTTGGGAAGAGAAGACCTCCCTGTGTCCTGGAGGGGAAATATTCCTCTGGTTCTCCAAAAGGCTTATTAGGTGACCTCGGCAATGACAACCTTGTTGAGTATTAGTCAAGCATCACAATACACATGACACAGCTTAAGACCCAGGGAGTTAACAAAAATTAGAATCAACCCCTGTGTTTGAAAATGGGGAAGGAGGCGTGATATACCTACTTCTGTGCTGTCTTACCAGTGCAGATTCATGAAGCCAGTTTTTGATGGCTTCAGGATATATCATATCCTTCCTGAGATTTTGTGAACATATGAAGTACCTAGCTATCTTCCTGAAACATACTTGAGAATTATAATTTCTCCACATTACCATCACTGCACGTGTTTGAGGATGTTTTGGACTCGTTTATGAAGAACTCATATCAGAAGGTAAAATGTCCTTTTCTAAAACTCCTCTCCTGAAAATGCACACATTAGCACAGACTAAGGACACTGAAGAATGAAACATCCATTTTCCTTATCCAGTTTGCGAAGTGCCCTGTGGATTTTCTCCAAGACCATCAACATTTATATTGACCCTGAGTACCAGACCATTCCAAAGAGTGAAATTTCCACATTCACATACCACTTTCCCTTTGGATTATAGATGTGAATGAATGTGAAACTCCCGGAATCTGTGGTCCAGGGACATGTTATAACACCGTGGGCAACTACACCTGTATTTGCCCTCCAGACTACATGCAAGTGAATGGGGGGAATAATTGCATGGGTAAGTCCCAGCTTTTCTTTATAATGCATGTTTGGTCTTCATTTGCAAAGAGAAAAAGAGCTTCCGAGCCAGCAATTAGTCCTCAGCATTAAGTTACTCTAAGAGCGAGTACTGCCACCCTTTCACTGAGAGAGCCTCCTCCCCTGTAAAGCATAAGCTGGGCCTTTTCTCACCACCTCGTGTGGGTGGTTGGGAGTTTTCTTTAAAATGTAATGTTGGAAAATCCCAAACAAAGGTTTAATAGTACTTCTTTTGTTTGATTTTGGGTGTATCTTTATACAACTATATTTACAGCACTGACCTACAGTATTAAAACATCATGAGTCGGAAATGAGAAAATCACTGCCAAATAGCAGTGGAGAATTGTTACTAGGAGACTGGGTGGAGAGTCACGTAAAGTTTATTAACACCGCAGCTACATAATGACTAAGTTCTGTGGCACAAAACAACAGGGAATATATTTCTCAAAGTCCTTTTTCTTGTAGCAGCAAAGGACGATGGAGAGCTGTGTGAGAGCAGGCTTTTCCTGCCCTGATTGAAGTCAAGTTACAATACACTTCAAAAGAGATTCACTCCTTAAGTATCCCCTTAGAATCTCCCTGTCGTGATTTCCCCATGGCATCACCAGTCCCTTAACTTCCTCCTTTCCTCTAGATATGAGGAGAAGCTTGTGCTACAGGAACTATTACGCTGACAACCAGACCTGCGACGGAGAACTGTTGTTCAATATGACCAAGAAGATGTGCTGTTGTTCCTACAACATTGGCCGGGCCTGGAATAAGCCCTGTGAACAGTGTCCCATCCCAAGCACAGGTGAGTTTTAGTTTCACCGTTACCAGAAAGATAGCTCGGTACATTACCCACAAATTGTTGGGGAAAATGAATCTCAGCAAGGGAAGAAAAGGGTGCATCGTTGATCTTCATAAGAAAAGATTAGCTCACAAGGGCAAATAGTTAAATTCACAGTTTGATCTTAGTCCTTGCAGCTGAAAACTGAGTCACAGAATATGCTTTCTAATTTATACCCAGGTTCATTCACCAGACGTATAGACTCAGTATATCACAAAAATATAAACATCGTTCTCATTGTTATGGAGTCTGCTATATAAGTAAAAGTCTGGAAACATTGGGCAAAGCAGTATGACAAATAAGTAAACCATAGTCCTATCAATTTTACTTATTTATAACTAATCTTGTTCCAGAAAGAATTCAAGGTGGCCCACAAAGATTCAAATGTAAAATAAGAAGGCCTAATGCAAATGGCAAGCAAGGGTAAGAAACTCAGAGCAAGGAACAAGGGTAATACACAAGATCCAAGCTGGGAATTCCTACACACTTGCCAGCAACGAGCAATAACTTGGGCTCTAAACCTTCTAGCAGCTCATATAGAGGGAGATGTGATCGAATCCAAGAGTCTCCATGACCACAAAGCAAAATCAACACTAAAGAAAAGCAGAGAAGATCAACTCCTTGATATTGAGATCTCAGAGAAATTTCTTCTTATATCCTCATACAGAAAACTCCAAATAATGTTATCTGTTTGGAAAAAAAAAGTCTAATTTACATCTTAGCAGTAAATGAAGCAAAAACTTTGGTGCGGTGTTCTTATACGGTAGATGATATATGTCATATATATCATGATGACATCATTTACTAATGATGATCTAGATTATCTGATTGAATGAACTACCATGCAGAGCATTGATCTGAGAATTGTGTGGTACCTACTCCATTCCCCACAGTGATATGTAAAATCCTAAACCTATTGTCTGGTGCTACCTGACAGTGCATAAAACAGAAGATTCTTTTTTAGTAAAATATACCATTTCATCCATTGTTTGCTCTGGAAATAGTATAATAACCATTACTTAGAATTACGAGTTGTCTCCACTCTGCAAGATGTTGTTAGACCAGGGGTTGGCAAACAAGAGCCCATAGGCCAAATCCAGCCCTCCTCCTATTTTTGTATGGCCCACAAGCTAAAAATAATTTTGACATTTTTAAATGGTTGGAAAAAAAGTCAAAGGAATGATATGTCATGACCTGAAAATTTTATGAACTTCAAATTTTAGTAAATAAAATTTTACTAGAATTCAGCCCCACTAATTTATTTACATATTATCTATGGTTGCTTTCGTGAAATAGTTGAGTAGTTTTAACAGAGACTGCACAGCTTGCAAAACCTAAAATATTTACTTTTTAGCCCTCTAAGAAAAAATTTGCTGACCCCTGATCTTGACCAATGGCCTTCAAATCTTTTGATCACACATACCTATCGTTAAAAAACCTGGAGGTTGGGCCTCCCTGGTGGCGCAGTGGTTGAGAGTCCGCCTGCCGATGCAGGGGATACGGGTTCGTGCCCCGGTCTGGGAGGATCCCATATGCCGCGGAGCGGCTGGGCCCGTGAGCCATGGCTGCTGAGCCTGCGCATCCGGAGCCTGTGCTCCGCAACGGGAGAGGCCACAACAGTGAGAGGCCCGCGTACCACAAAAAAAAAAAAAAAAAAAAAAAAAAAAAAAAAAAAAAAAAAAAAAACCTGGAGGTTACACACACTTGCTGTGTGTATTTACAAGTAAAAGTATATGTGTATATGTCTCTATATATTTGTTTTCAATTATATTGAGAAATGCATTGATTATTTTCATAAACTGTTCTATTATAAAATATACACAAAATTAATTTTAAAATTGGATTTTACAAAGATAGACATCCTAGTATTTTCTTTTTTACCTTGATGGATCATTGTACATTCCCCTGCATACCACTTTGGAGATCTCTGATAAAGACTATCATTTACTTTCAGAAATATCTGTCTGAGTTTTAAGAATCTGCATACTCTTAATATAAAATGCAAGGTTTCGTCTTCATGTTGAATATTGGCCAAATCCAGACATGGCTGTTCATTAGCTATGCAGTCTGCACACATTTTAGGAGTCCCTGAAATTTGTCTGGATGGTCAGTGGAGCTGGCGTGACACTGTTGGAAGTGGACCCTAACTCCTTTTTTTATAAGGAAATAAAAGCACTAGGAAAAGAACATGTTACATTTTGATTAAAATACTTTTGGAAACCTTTTACTAATTTTCAGTAGGTTTGACCCATAAGGCAATGGCCATCTTGAGCTTAAATTGATACCATGCTATACTGGTTACACTCATGATCTGGAATTACAGAATTGCAGAGTTAAAAGGGACCACAGATGACATTTAGTGCATCCTTTATTATCAACTTTGATGAATTCAGGTGAAGGAGAGAAAGATAAAGGGTCGGGGGGGAGGGAGTGAGAGAGAACAAGAGAACTGCATCAAAAGAAATCCAGCTCCAAAACTTGAAGTAATGAGGTAAGTTGGTTGGTTGACTTGAATTCGTCATTAATAGACCTCCTATCAAGAACTTAGCTTGATTTGACATGGTCTCCCCCAGTCTATCGAGGAAATGGCTTTTGTATACATTCATTAAATCCTAGATCCCTTAATGCAGAGTGGAAAGAGGCACTCATGCCAGTCCCTGGGTTCAGAACTGAACAACATCCTTATAGAAATCCAGATTCCTACAGGCAGGATCATACAAATAAGTGGCATATGATATAGAGACCTCTGCTTCTGCCTCATTATTACATCAACATGAGGTTACTTTTCCTTCAGTGCTTGTCTTAAGAAGAAGTTTACACCATCTGTAGAAATTTTCAGATTAATTTTTTATTTAAAAATTTTCAAAATACAGGTAAATACCTTTCAAGAATGTATACAAAGTAATTTTGTTCAGCCTAATTATTGCTCTCTGCTCACCCCTATTCCCACCCCGCCCACCCCACCTTTGTTCAATCACTGCAGATGAATTTGCTACACTCTGTGGAAGTCAAAGGCCAGGCTTCGTCATCGACATTTACACTGGTTTACCTGTTGGTGAGTTATGATGCCTTTGTTGGAACTTTTTGTCTCTGCCTTTGTGTTAAGAAAAGGAAGTACACACTGTTATTTTCTCAGTTTGCTTTTTTTTTTCTTAGAAGGAACAAATCATTAAACAGCGCCATTTAGCTTTATTGAAACTCTGATTCTTAGTTTGAAACAAACAGTACAGACACCCCGTGTAGCTCCACCTAATTGGCAGCAGCATTTGTCGGTCATGATTAAGGGGACTGGAAAGCTTTTCACAGAATTACAATCAAGCTTAGTTAAACCAACCCTGGGCATCAACAAAGAGAGATTCTGGGAGTAGGGCCAGTTGACGTTTGATTTGACTATAATTCCCAATCCTTCCATCTGACTAAGACCTGAGTTTAATATGACTGTTCATACCAATCCTTATGTGTAGGTGGATCAATTTTATCTCACATAGAATCTCCTCAGGTCATCTGCTTTGGGATTTTTAGATGTGAAATTAAAAAAAAAAAAAATCTTTCCAATCTGAGGCCCTGTCTGGTAACTGGAGCAGAGACCACTGCAGTGCTAGTGAAGCTTATGCAAGATTCAGAAGTATTGCACAGCATCCAGCCAATGGAAGTGATGCCTTTGTGGTTTAAAACCAAATAACATAAAAGTAGATGGAAAGCTATTGCATTCTCAGAGTCTTTCCCCAGTGTGATGTATATGGATCCTTAGATGCCCCTCTTAATTCTGAGCAGTTGTGTCTAGTAGCAAACATCACCTTATTCCTAAGAAGTAAACTGAAATCCACGTCAGCCTTTCCAATGACCTTGTTTAAGAAAACAAGGGTCCGGTCCAGCAATCAGCCTGGCTCTCTTAGTGCCAAATACATATGGCTCCATAGTCAACGTCCAAAGAAACTTCATGATTTGGAAAGAAAACCTGTTAAATGGCATTGGCCTGAAACACCCGGCTCTAGCTGCTTTGTTTTTCCCCTTCCCAAAACAGATCTTTTCATTTCCTTAGAATCTCTGATCTGACGATAAGTGGTCTTTTTTTTTTTTTTTCTTTTTTTTTGCGGTACGCGGGCCTCTCACTGCTGTGGCCTCTCCCGTCGCAGAGCACAGGCTCTGGACGCGCAGGCTCAGCGGCCATGGCTCACGGGCCCAGCCGCTCCGCGGCATGTGGGATCTTCCCGGACGGGGGCACGAACCCACGCCCCCTGCATTGGCAGGCGGACTCCCAACCATTGTGCCACCAGGAAAGCCCGGATAAGTGGTCTTTAATAGTAGAATCCATTGTCCTCCGTGGATGGACCAGGCGTGTACCCCAGCAAGGCCTACCTTCTAATGTTGGTAACAGGCAAAGACTCAAAAGAGCATTAACATCATCCACTAATAAAACTGGAAAGGCTTCAGACATCATCTAGTCCACATCAGCTAGACCTTGCCTTACAGTTGAGGGGACAGAGGCCTAGACAGGGGAAGGGACTCAGCTGAGGTCACCTGGCTAATTAATAACAGAGCTGAGACCAGAATCCAGTCCCGACTCACAGCTTGCTTTGCCTCTAGCTCTTGAAAACTGGAAATGTGATAGTTAGCAGTATACTTATTGTTAGCAAATTCCAGCATGACAAAATATTTAGATGACTGAGAAACTTTGTTTTATTTAAGCTTTATACTCTTCTTCTGAAAGGTCTGAAGATTGTTGGCATATAGAACCCATTCGTGTGGGGTTAAAACTATAGCAAGTTTATTAATCTTGTCTTTAAACATAAACTTTTCCAAGTTGAAGTTCAAATGGAATCCAGACAGGAAAAGAAAATATAATTTTTAATATATGCTTTTGCTCTTTTATGCCTAACAATGGCTAGAAATTTGACCCAGCCTGTTATTGTTAAACTTGAAAATACATCTCTTATATTTAAAACAAATGAATGTGAACATAACATTTCATGTTTTAACCCGTACATAGTTCAAGAATGTCTGAATATTTTTTTTCTTTTTGCTGATAGTGCATAGTTGTGATATTTCTTTGCCTAACTTTTTAAGAACATGAATGACAAATGTGTGAAAAATCTAAAACATAATTACTTGTATTCAAAATGGAAATATACCCTTTGATATTCTAAGCTGGGTTTTTTCCATTAAAGAGATCAATTTGTCTTCAAACAAAATCAAGCCCTTTAGAAAAAGGTCCAACATAAATCCATGTCCTGTCAAATTTCTCCTTTAAAACAGATTGGCTTTAGGGTGTGATTCTTCTGAAAGCTCTTGTGAGTTCCACTTAAGTCTATAGCCATCTTCTTACAACTTATGCAAACAAAGTATCTTGCAGAGGCTCCTGACTATGATACGTAAAGGAAAGTATCTCAGCAACAATAACAAAAACCTAATGGATTGGAAAGACCAAAGCTTTACATTCCCTCCCTGCTTCTGAAGTGTTTTGTGAAACTCTGCCAGAGGGCTGGTAGAGGGGCCCTCTGGGATAACAAGCACTTCGCTAATGGTTTTGTGAAGATTGTTTGACTGTGGAAAAGCATACGGGAGACAGGACAGCCTGTTAGCGGATTCCTGGTATCGAATCCCAACTCTGCCTCCTGTTGGCTGTACCGTCTTTGGCAAGTTCCATGCTCTGACTTGGCCTTAGTTCCATCATCTGCATCATGAGGATAGTCAGAGTACCTAGAGACCATCTCATAGGGTGGCCCTGATGATTTGGTAACTAAATTCAGGTTAAATGCTTGAGAAATATACCAGGCATACAGCAAGGGAGACACTACTGTTACTGTCACTGTTACCGTTATTATCCTAGAGGACACTGAATGGTCAGGAGTTCAGAGCAGGTCAAACAGCGAGTGGACCCACCAGGCTGGTGAGGAGGCCAGACTTGCCCACATGGCTCCCTCACCCGCTGGCCAGCCTGCTTTAGCAGCCTGGGTCCTGGCTCTGCTCTCACTCCTACTTTGGTCCTGTTTTAATGCTCACTAACCCCACTTCCAGGTACTGGTTCTTAATTGAATACATATTAATTGGCACTTAACATTTGTCAGACAGTGTACCAGGGGCCAGTAACACCGTAGCGTAGAACCCCAGCGCCTGGGCTTGGGAAGCCACAGTCTACTGTGACAGTCCTTCCTTGGTGCTTGCTCTCTCTCCATGGTCAGCTCAGGCCCAGCTTACATCCCCAGACCTGACTTACCTCCATTCGAAAGCCACGTGGAGGAGAAAGGGGGTGTTGAAGTGGAATTTGGAAGATCAGAGTTGGCCGTGACCATGGGCTCCTCCTCTGTTCTTCACCAGCTCTCCTCTCCCATTCTAGACCAACACCACCACACACTTGGGGTAGTGAGACCACTTTCTCTTGGCAGTCACTTTTATTCTACTCACCTGGTGCACAAGGCCCGGTGGTACAAAGATGGCTCCTACCTGGACAAAGCCGATATTATAAAACAAAACCAGAAAAACAGATAGTCAGTCAGATAGACACATGAGTGTCTGACAAGCAGTCTAGTTATCTCAGTTTGCTCTTCACTGACGTCCCTGCTTCCATCACCACCCCAGCACACATGCACACACGCAAGCACGTACACACACACTTTCTCTTTTTGGCTTTAGACCTTACATAGAATGAATTAGAAGCAGCTGACTTTCAATTCCAGTTTACCCTGCCGAGGGACCACGTGCCGTTCCGTCACTCACACGTACCTGCTCTGTTTCTAGATATCGATGAATGTCGGGAGATCCCGGGGGTCTGTGAAAATGGCGTGTGTATCAACATGGTTGGCAGCTTCCGATGTGAATGTCCAGTGGGCTTCTTCTATAATGACAAGTTGTTGGTTTGTGAAGGTAAGAGAGGCTGTCACTATGTCACATCCAGAAATGAGCCAACTGATGAGCTACATACCCACACACACATGTGGCCAATTTCACAACGTTGGAATTTCAGAAATCCATCTAACTCTAGCAGTACTGAAGGGCACTATGTGGATCAAAAGACATTTCACGTAAAAATTCCCTAACACGCAGCGGGAAAAGCAGGATGTCCATTCCCCAGCCCTCTCCCCCCACACACAATGTATTAGATTTCCCAGCTGATATGGAAAAGCCTTGAGATCCCGGGTGTGTCCAATAGATGGCTATTGTTTCACATTGCTTGAAAGTGGGCGTGAGTGGAGGGCAGTCATCTTGAGCTGAACCTCAAAATCAGTGTTCGCTTCCAAACGGAGCCTTTGCTCCCCCCAAGTGAAAACAAGGTTAATGCAAATATTTCAGATGCATGAGAGAATCCCAAATGGCAAGAACAGCAAATTCGATTTTATATGAAGAATGTTGGCATGAGTGCAAATGGTACTTTTTTCATTTTCAAATTACCTCCGCTTGCCATGTGTTTGTGATGTGATTCTGCGCATTCCTTACCGCACTTCATATTTTTCCGACATCTGGGGAAGATAGTGTTCTTTTACATTTTAGTAAAAGGGACGTTCCTGGTTATTAAATATACCATGGGCCCTAGGACAGCTAGAATAATTTTCTATTTAATACTTAGAGTCTCTAGCAGAGTTTCTGTTCATGTTAGAGCATGTATTAGAGCACACAGGTCAACGTTTTAATATTAAAAAATCTTTTTCTCCTAAACTGGGGACCACTTATAGACCACGAGTCAAGTTACAGCCCCAAGCACATGCTTGTTAAATTCTCCTCACCAGGCTTTCTCTTCCTGTGGCCAAGTTGGCCCACATCCCTTCCTCTGCCTGCTCTGCGGGGGAGTGGGAACAGGGTGACAGCCATTCCTAGCCTTCCTAAGGAGATAGTCATTTTGGGCTTTGGTTCGGGCCCTGGGCTTCAGATCATCAAGGATCGGGTGTGGGGAGGAGGCATGATGTGGGAATGGAGAACAAAGCCCACAGCAGGTGACCTTATAGTGCGAGAGGTGGCTGCCTGCTCACAGCCACCATCTTCCACCTGTCCTACCTGCCTCAGGATGTCTTCTCTTCCATTCTCTTCCATTCTGGTTACTTGACCCAGGTGCCTCTTTGGCACTTATATCTGCTGAAGCAGCAGCCGTTGGCCAGAAACCAGAGGTAAGGCCACCCAGGACCACCACGTCAACCTAGACCTTGCTACACACATGAGACTGAAAACCTACAGCTGCACCAGCGTAAGGCACTTTGCTGTCAGGGTAGCATTCAGTGGATATGGAGATTACAAAGCGCTCCAACTTTTGGTTTCCGTTTCGTAGGATATCCATCTTCAGGGTGAATGTTTAATCCAGGGTCCGCTGCTTCCCAGCACACTCTTAGCTCGCAGAATCAGAAAAGGAAGGTTGATTTAGTACATGCCTCAGCCAGACTGAAATTGGAATGGATTCCAGAAGTGATTTAGGGAGCATCCATGCGTCTGCCCTCCCCAAGTATGTATATAATCAGATGTTAGGCATCTGATGCATTACAGAAATGCTTGTCTGTGACACCGACTGGCTTCTCCAACTACACAAGGTACCCTCTGTGTTTCTGTACACCCTTAATGAAGAGCAGGGCAGGCCTGGTGGTGAGGTGCTGCTGGGTCCTGGGTCCACTGTAACCCAAGGTAGGCATATTCTGCTTCTGTATCTGTTGTATAGAGAGGCACACCCCGTATTAGACGGCAATTCCCACTGACTGCCAATAGTCCAGAGGTTTTCCCACCACAAAAGCACACACCTAGGAGGCCTAGGTTGATGTATTTGCCGCCCCCTTGTGGGAACTTCTTTGGCTGAGCCGACTTCTGCATGAAACCCCGGTACTGGTGCTGAGCTGACTCCCACCTGTGTTAAAGGCTATTCCCTTTACTGGATTTAGACTGAATTCAAATGTTTCATAAGAGCAGGGGAAGGGAATATGTATTTTGCCCCACGCTATAGCCTGGACTATGCAGTAACTTTTGCAATGCCATGAATTTGAACTGTATTAGGTAGCTGTTAAAAATTTTAAAAGATAGACAAACAACTCCCTGAGCATAGTCAAAGCCCTGGAGCACACAATATCCATTTTATTCTTTCCTTTGATAGTGAGCGTTTGGTTATTTTCAGTGGTTTTATGTGCAATCTCTCATGTTAAGTCTCCTTGATTTGACTGCCATGTGGCAGAAATTTAAGCAAGAGCCTGTGCAGCCCTGCAGTTCAAAGCACTGTCTGTGGACCAGGAGCACCAGCATCACTTGGGAGCTTATTGGAAGCACAGAATCTCAAGCCTCTCCCCAGACAGGCTGAATCAGATATGCCTTTCAAAACAATCCTGAGTGATTCATGTGCGCATTCAGGTTTGAGATGCTCTGCTCTGCAGACCTCAAAACCTTCCCGACAAAAGCAACCCAACTGAATCCTAAAACCCCCAGGCTTTGAGCAAATACAAGATTTCCTAGGATATTGGTCTATACCCGTATCAAGTCCTGGCCCTTGAAGCTGAGTTTCACAAGTTTTTCTAGACATTAGAGATTAGAACCTGTATGTGGTGATAAATCAAGTATTTGCATTTCTGAAAAATATTTGTAAAACAAAAATTAGAAAACAAAATTTCTATCTTCCACGGTTTGTTCAGTAGAACCGATCAAGACAGGAAAATATAAATCCATGTTGTGTGAGAGGCTTCATCAACTTGACAGCAGATTCTGCTCTCCCTATAATTCAGTTCTCTCCTGCTTGTAGATATCGATGAGTGTCAGAATGGCCCGGTGTGCCAGCGCAACGCGGAGTGCATCAACACTGCGGGCAGCTACCGCTGCGACTGCAAGCCCGGCTATCGCTTCACCTCCACAGGGCAGTGCAACGGCAAGTAGTCCCCACCGCCCAGCGCCCACCCGACGGGCCAGCCCCATTGAGCTGCAGATACCTGGATTTCTTTGAGATGGTTAGGTTGAAGAATACATGACTTCTGAGTTGTAGTAACTAAACTGGGAAAAGGGAAAACTGTTGAAATGTCTTCACACTTAGCTTTTTTCTCCCTTTGGA
Source organism: Hyperoodon ampullatus (assembly GCF_949752795.1). Classification (NCBI taxonomy): domain Eukaryota; kingdom Metazoa; phylum Chordata; class Mammalia; order Artiodactyla; family Ziphiidae; genus Hyperoodon; species Hyperoodon ampullatus. The sequence continues at coordinate 89,022,081 of NC_136916.1, forward strand.
GGCGTGACGTTTCCAAATTTGCCTCTCTGCTGCCCTGCTGCAAACACCCACTCCCACAAATGCACACACACACACACACACACACTCCCTAACTGGTATTCAGGACCAAATACTTTTTTGTCCTTTCACATAATCCCCCTGGAGTGGGTGAGGTTGTCACCATTCTGGCCACATACCCCAAGTCTAGATGGCAAAGCTCTTCTGAGCTGGGCCAGATTAAACTGCACAAACTAAGGAAAAAGAACCAACGGTATCACTTTTTCTCCTAAACAGCTTACACAGCTGAGGGCAGCAAACGTTGAAAGCCTTTTATTTGCTATGTCACCTACAGTAAAATGAGAAACTATCCGCTAGAGGTTAAATTTTTTTGTTGTTCCCGTTTGTCAGGGATGTGGTAGAAATAAGAAGGATGAGCGTGTTACCCACTTAAATTGATGGTAAAATTATTAGGTGTCTGATGGTATCTTGTAGCCAATGGTATCAAAAACACTGGTGTTTCAGTCCAGAAGGAAAGTAATACCTCAGAATGATTTTCATCTCAGTTTTTTAGTAATTATAAATCACTGTATATTTAGCAAGGAGGTCAGGAAGAATGTGTTATTTTGCTTCTGGCTCATTTCACAAGGAATTTCCTGGATATTTTATGCATTTGTGAATGAAACAACACCAAGGAACGTGGTCAGATTTTCCTTGGATTTCCTTGCCCACCAGTGATTAAGTGGTGGGAAGTGCACTGCTTTCCGTAGGGTATTTTGCATTGTTTTATGAGACTTTGGTGGGAAGAGGGTGTAATAACAGAACAAAAACTCATTTTGAGAATCAAGACTTGTTTTTTGGGTTTAAAGGAACATGTGCAAGTATTTAGCATTTTGTCAGCAGAGCAGTTGTTATCCACGTACTGAAAAAAAAAACAAAACAGGACAGGAAAAGTGAGGACGTCTCTGATATGAGTCACAATGCTCTCATGAAACTTGGCATTCATACCACTTCCCTGCATTTTGCTTGTAATTTATATTTATTTGAAACTGCGTGAAATAATTCCAATCAAAATAAGGAATTGCTGATAATATAGAACATGTCATTTCACACCATTTCATGCTCAGGCAAGATGAGGGAAGAACTATTTTATACATCAAGACAAGACGTCCAACCAGGGCCTGCTGGGGCTTAAGCCCTGTCATGTTTTCTTGTAGAATATTAACATAAATAAAGCTCATCCGGCGTTAACCAGCGATAAGTACTGTGAAGGAGTGTTGTCTGTAGCCAAATCTTCATTTCCCTCATTCATTGAACTCCTCACAAGAAAGGGAATGTTCTTTAATTTGAGTTTTGCAGCTATTCAGCCTCTAGGGCTGAAGACTTCACTCTGGAAATGTCTTCACTTACATCTTACTTTTAAAATCTTTTAAAATGTCTTTAAATACTGTCCTATACATGGCATTTTTCAGACATATTGTAAAATACTCCTGCCTTCCTGTGTTTAAGATGAAAAGAACTAAAATTTCCTCATCATAATAAGATTTTTATTTGAATCCATAAGTACATCATTTCAACAGCTGGCCATAATACCCGCATTGTTGCTGAGAGATTTTTAGAGAACAGTTAAGTATCGAAGCCGAGGATGCTGGTCTCACCTGAGGAGCTGTGCATTAGAGCAAATGCAGCCCCCTTCTGAAATGGATCGCCCAGCTAAAGACATATTCTTCCCAGCCATTTCCTCACGGTCTCCTCTCTTTCTGCTGACTGTGTGGGTGTTTTCCCCCAGTACCCTGTTTAAATCCCCTATCTCAACCTCAGACAGAACCTTCTGGGAGTTTAAATCTTGGTGCTTGTAGAAACCTAGTTTTCTGGTCTCAATACAAAGTGAACTTCACAATTAAGTTCTCTAGAATTGTAACTTTCTGTTTCACCAGTGGAACTGCAAAGTAATCCATGTTTCATTTTTTAAAAATCATCATGAAATAGGCAATGTAGGAAAGAAGATTCCTAACTGAGGATCCCTTTCTAATAAGATGCTTAATGCTCTCCATTTTCTGTGGGTCCCAGAGATAAGACAGACCTGGTCCTTGCATTCTCCCAGATCCATATTACCAGAGGTTACCCAAGGTTTGGGCCAACCCTCCTCAAAATCAGCTCACTCCACAGAGCTTGGCAATGGAAATCATTTCCTCTGCCTATCTCAGGGAGCAGCTTGCTCATTTTAAATCCGTTTTCTCTGATGGGAATAATCATAATTTGTTCACAAGCATTTCTGCATAGGCTAGCCATAGCTCCTAAGCTAGTCTATCCCAATTTCCCCTCTTTATGATATACTCAACCCCACCTGAGACTTTTAAAGGATATGGTGATTCATCAACTCTAAATGTTTTGCGTATTGGAAGGAAGTAGTTCTAAAAATGGCAGCCTGAGCATGCGAAATGGAGGGAATATACTCTCTCCTGGCGTGGGCACAGCTGCTCTGTGCAGCAGACAGTGCCTGTTCCCAGTTGCTGTCTTATCAGTAGATAGGGCAGGCAAATAGCAAGTGTGGATTATTCAGCTGAGAGCAGGGTGCTGCGGTGCGCTACAACATCTACACCCGAGGCGGCATTCTGCTATTTGCTTTCTTTTGTGACAATAGGAAAATCAGGATAACGCAGTGCCTTTTTAGTTACATTTTCCCTAAACGTAGAATCTTGAGAGCTTTAGAAAATTAGAGGCATAAGTAGGCATGTAATTATGTCATCTGTGGATTCCTGCAACAAATTTGGCCCCTGAGATAATCAGATTTCAGGAGAGCATCACTTGATGACAAATATAATTTAAAGCCTAAAGACTGGCAGAAGCAAGATGAGAGGGCTTCCTTTTGAAAGAATATGGATAAAAAAGAAAGAAACATCATTAGGATTGTCAAGTGCTGAAAGGAGCCGTGTGTAGACAGGAAGACTTGGTTCAGATGGAACAAAAGGTTATAGGAGTGAGACAAAATAATGATGTGTAAGTGGAACAAGGGACGATGCAGGCTGTCCATCATGAAAACCTATCTTAGCAATGGGATTTGTTTGATTTAAATTTCTAGAGGAAGCCATGAGGCTTCCATGATTTGAGGCACCAAATCTTGACTAGACAAAATACTTCAATCAATTACACAGTCTAAGATACTGCCTAGGCAGATAATCAAATGGATTATCTACCAGTTTGGATTTTTCTTCCCCATTCTGCTTCTAAGTTTTCTCTTCTTTTAGAAGATGTTTTTGGATACCGCCCCTGTTTTTCATTGCTTGTGTATTGTTAATATGGTCTGAAGGTGCCCAGTAAATGAGAGTAAGTTTTAACCTATTTTGAGTCAAAAATAAATATGTCAGCATCTGTTTTACTGGCTTAGTTTAGAGTTAGGATTAATCCTGACAGCAATACCTAGAAGTAAGTTATTTGATTTGATTTTGTCTTCTAAGTTTTCACTTAATTTTTATCTACAGATCGCAATGAATGTCAAGAAATCCCCAATATATGCAGCCACGGACAGTGTATTGACACAGTTGGAAGCTTTTATTGTCTTTGCCACACTGGTTTTAAAACAAATGCTGATCAAACCATGTGTTTGGGTGAGTATGTGACTATCATTTCATTTTTTCTTCATAACCTATTGAGAAATTCATTTGTATCTGAATATATTTAAAGTTAACACTAAACTTTTCAGTAGTTGTTTTGTTATTTATAAAATAAAAACAGAAGCACGTGTGTAGCATTAATATCCTTTGGTATTTAAGCTTTAGTAATCTGAACATCATAAACCTCTTTCTTGATAATCATTTGGCTGTCAGTTCAGAAAAACTTTTGACTAAGAGATAAATTGAGAAAGATATTAAGACAAAAACTTACTATTTATTAATATTAAAAGCCTATTATTCTTCTATAATATTTATGTGAGTTTGCCTTATTGGAAAGGGTGCAGCTTTTGATTGTTTGAGTATGAGCATTTCTTGAGACGTGTCTGTAGTTTGTATCAGATCCTTAAAGACAAATTTACAGATCATTTTCCTAGGGGAAAAGAGCTCAAGATTTTAAATCTCTTCCTTGGTCTTAGTACTGAATCAGAATGTTGATTTAGAATAAACTTCAAATATGTAATCAATCAATTTCTCTCTTTCCCTCCTTTCTGTTTCTACTTTAAAGCAACATCTATTAAGTCTTCTGGGGACTTCATGAACATGAATCAGTTTCACAGCTGGAAAAAGAACAATCAATAGAGTGATGTTTAAAGTGCTTGCCTTTGGCTGTAATTGGATTTATCCATTAGGGAACATTCTCATAAAGTTTGGTCATCTTCAGAGTAGATAAGTTTTAAGTTAAAGATTATAATAGGCCCTGCTCATCACTGGAGAGATAATCCCTACGTATTAATGAAGCCCTGCCCAACTTTCATTCTCCGTCTTCCATCTGAATTATGTAGAACCCTCTACCAAAGAACCTACCCAACTAAAGAACTTCACTTGCTTGGCTAAAAATGAATCAAGGCAGAAGTTTTTGACTGCTGGCAGGGTGACTCATCTGGATGCAGTCGTCAACCACAGACACACATGTTGGAGTCACATTGGGCTCAGAAATAGCTTCTTGATTTAAGATCACAGATAACTTATCTTTATGTCCAAAATTTGAAAGGAAAGGAAATCCTAACTCTAAACACTCTATTTTGCTAATCTGAGGTGTTACCTTCCACTCCTCCCCCATCTCTTTGTCCTTGCCCTCCTCATTCTGCCTGTTGATATAACAAGCCAACAATATCAACTTTTTTCATTTTAATTTCTTATTTCCTCCTTAATATAATGGACACCTACTCTTTATGAGAAAGATGATAGCCGCTGTCACAAGATGCAAAGACACATAAGATGCCAAAATAGCTTTACAAATAGTCAAAGTGAAAAGTCATAGACCAATAAAAAGACAAAATATACTGCAAGAGAGGAGAGCCAAATTAGGGGCCATCACATTGGGATAGTTTAGAAGGGAGATAAGTCACCATTTCATGGGAGTGGTCGTGGGTTTTCAGGGGTGGACTTGGAAAAAGAAACATGTCTAAAATTCCAGGTGAGTTAGAAAGCTAATTTATTTTGTGGCTGATTTTGGGGTAATATCAGGTGACTCACTGCTTTTTGGTAAACTGGAGTGAGAATCTTAAAGGCTGAAGTTTGCCAAAGGTGGCAGTGAACCAAGACCCAGATGTGCAGAGAATTTTCCATTTCCAAGTGAAAGTATTTGAGAAAAGTGGCAAGGGTGGAGAATTCTAGAAGTAAATAGAATAAAATAGTTCTTGTCCAGTTCTCATGTCCTTAGCTTGCCTCCTTTCACATGCCAACCAAGGAAAGGATTTTCTCCCAAGGCTTAGAACCTTGCCTTTGGCTGGTTTCTCACAGGGAGCTGCCACTGCTGGAACTAATACCAACATCGAATCTAGAAGTTCTCAGCCTACGTACGACATTTTGTGAACTCTAAAATGCCTTTTCACCGCAGGTAACCATATACCCTCTTCTTCTGTTAATAATCATGTTTTTCTATGTCCTTTGTTCCTGCTAGACATAAATGAGTGCGAAAGAGATGCCTGTGGGAATGGAACTTGCCGAAACACAATTGGTTCCTTCAACTGCCGCTGCAATCACGGTTTCATCCTTTCCCACAACAATGACTGCATAGGTGCGTGTGCAAAACAGTCAACCACCAAAGGAAGGCAGTTTTATGTGTGTTCTTTGTCATTAGCATCATCTCCAGCGTGCTGGCAATCTTTTTTAATATATGCCATCTTATGCGTGACAAGTGGTTAAAAAGAGTTGTTAAATACAATGTGCTAATTAAGTGTCAAATACAGTTACTACATCTATTACTTTTATTAATATACTCATTAGCAGCTATAATTTTTACGTCTACTATGCTGCGAATTAAATGCATTTCAAAATAAATCGAATATGTTTTAAAACATACAAAAGCTATCCTTTGTATAGAAATTACGTAGTTCAGGAGCAGTGTGGACCTACTTGTCTAGATGTCTCACTATAGCCTCCCTTCAAAGAAGTTAAAATTCTTCTTATAAAATATGCTATATTATTCACAAGCAAGGGTAAGGAACCAAATTTGGTATTGTGCTAGAGGCTACTTTTATATACTTCTGATTACAAGAATATTTAATTAACAATACCCTCAGCTGTACTGTGTATTAGTAATTCAGTTTTAACCTTTAAAAATGAAACCTAAAGGATGATCAAGGTGAAACTCATATAAAATCCTAATATAAATGATCAATCTCTAATTAGTAGAATTATGTCATCTTGTTAGGTTCTGACAGGTGAATAAAGCCAGGTCTGTTGTTATAAACTAGATCACATTGGAATTTCTTAAGTCTGCCTGAGCCAGCAAAGGCCACTGAAATTCAGTATAAGTATTTTTCCCTTTAAAAGTTTTGATCATTGATGGTATTATGACATTTTCTTTGGAACATATCAAGGGATATTTTTTTGGCAGATGTTGATGAATGTGCAACTGGAAATGGGAACCTTTGCAGAAATGGCCAATGCATCAATACAGTGGGGTCCTTCCAGTGTCAGTGCAATGAAGGCTATGAGGTGGCTCCAGATGGGAGAACCTGTGTGGGTGAGTGCTGCTTCAGAAAGACCCTCCAAAGTTCATCCCAGAGGCCACTCCAGGAATCATGCAGACTCTATCACAATCCTTCCTTCAGAAGCCTGAAGGAAAAAGATCAGAGTAGAAGTACATTAATCCTGCCTGTATGTGTGTATGGTATATATACCGCTCTTCCCCTTTATCTTTTAAAATTAAGTGTTTGTAATTACAGAAACAGTTACAGCGTTCAATGTAACTGTTAAATTGTTCTATAAACAACTGTAATTCCCTTTCTTTTATTCTTTTTCTTCAACATAGCTTTGTGGTAAGCTCTTATACAGTCCTTTGGGTGTCCTCAAAGAACTTCATACCCATTGACTTTTCACGTGTTATGCTTTCCTGGAAAGTAGATCAAATAAAATATGGTTGTTAAATACATTGCACACTTCTGAAAGCTAATTTTTATTGAGCTGTTAGTTTTTCTCCAGGGTAGAGTTTGTGGACTTTAGATTTATGTATTTCTTAGATTTTATTCCAGTTTCTTTCAATTTTAGTTGCTTGATGGAAATCATGCCGGTGGGAACCTCTTTCTTCTTTTTCCCTTTTCTTTGCAGATATCAACGAATGTCTCCTAGAACCTGGAAAATGTGCACCAGGCACCTGTCAGAACTTGGATGGGTCCTACAGATGTATATGTCCACCTGGATACAGTCTCCAGAATGACAAGTGTGAAGGTAGGAGGGCTATCAATATTTGGTAATTAGCAGTATTGGTTACTGCATTGACATTATCAAATTTTTGAGATGGTGTGATGGTGTCTTCATTTTGGAATACTTTATCAGAAACAAATCCAAGGGTAGGGTATGACTTATGGGCTCAGAATTAGATGGTGAGACAGGAACATCAATTCTCACACTAATCTCTGATGAAGCTATTTTGCTCTGTGTATATGGGTGGTCACATGACCCTGACACTTTCCCAATATACTTTTATGCAGCTGGTAAAAATTTCTGGATTACATGTTTTTAAGTGCCAATGGGTTGCAACTAAACATAGCTTCCTGATTCCAGTTAAAATCTTTAAGTGACCACATTCAAGGTTGGATGAATGTGGCTATATAATTTGTCTATGTTATTTTGACTTGTAGAATGGTAGAAATGTGTAACTACAAATAAATTCTCAGCAAATTTTATAGTACTGTATTCCTCAATACGTACATATATCATTGCATTAAATGAAGGACATTAATTGCCAGAACTTCATCAATGAATAGGGTGAAAGGACTTTTAAGAAGTCACCTAGTCCATGCTCCCACCTTTAAACAAGTCTGCATCTAATCCATAATGAGTAAGAATTGTCCACTTTTAATATCATCAATGACAAATATTTATTATATATCTAATTTAACTCTCAGTCAAGAGATAATATTCTAAATGGAAACACTTGATCAAAATTAGACCTAAATACCAATTATTAAGTGTTATTTTACTTCTATTAGAGATCAGCTTTATTCACTCCATGATTAACGCAAAATGACCCTAAAATGAACAGAATGAAAATGTATAGAAAGAAAAATGACTTCCAGAATAGTTCATAAATGTGTTCATTCTAAATCTTTGTCCCTACCCTTAAGAAGTTGGCACCTACAGTTTGATTTCTACCGTAACAACAACAAAAACAAAAAGGAGACATCCAAGCATTTTTACAAAAGTTGACTTTTAAGCAAAGGTTGGATGGCGGGGTGGAGGGAGTATAGGAATGGAGCAATTCAATCATCATCAGCAGTTTAGATAATAAGCCACAGGAAACATGATACAACTATAAATGCAACATAAGAACATGAAATGATGAAGAAGCTAGTTTTGCATTGTACAGGAAGATACTTTGCACTGCACATTTCTAGAAAATCTATTGTGCGGTATTTACAAAATTAAGTCAAAACAACAAAGTTAATATCCTAACTTCCCTTTAGTTGGACCTCGTGGGAATAAAGCTGTGTAATGCAAATACATTTTGGTGTGGGTAGAACTCGTTGCACCAACCTGAAAATAAAGAGTCGCAAGATACAAGGGATATCTGTTTCGTTGGAAAAAAAATTTCCATAAAAATAGCATGGCTCAGAATCAAGACTTACCTCTTTTTCACTACAAATTCCTGCTGAAAGTCAGGGAAAAAGATGGGTACGTCTCTTGGAAAGAGTGGTCATACTTTTTCCACAAGTAGGGTCATCATGTACTTTACTGACCAAACCAAGACAGTATTAATAACGAGTCTGGGTCAACAGGCATAAACTAGGACTCTCCCAGGCAAACTAGAACATACTCAAGCCATTGAAACTTCCCTGCAAACCATCCTTAATTACTCCTTTACAGTAGATAAGGTATATTAATATGCTAAAGGAAACATGCCACAATTATGTGTGTCAAATTCCTATCATCTATATGATAAAAGAAAAACTATAGTCTATACACAGAAGATATTTTTGTGTCTTCAGACAAATTAAACTGCAAATGAGAGATAGGAGCCTCATCTCTTGTGATATCTTTAGTTTGTATTGCATAGGATTACTTTCATGAGTACTGGTGTCCTTGTAAAAGTCATAGTTTTAGGATATTGTAGCATGGGGTATTGGGGAAAGCACTGTGGACAGATGGGTGGAGGGGAACAAATTTGGTTCAAAGGCCTACATCTCTCATGGGGTAACTCATTGGCAACACAATTAAAATTTCAGAGCGTCTGCTTACTGTGTAGTGGTGAAGTCAGACTCTAGAGTTTCTTGCTTCTTTCCTAGTTTAGGGTGGTATGAAATTACTCCAACTTTTCTAATTATCCAAGAAATTCAGTCTGGGTAAAAGATGTTTCTCACTGCATCCCTAAGAAGGCACTTGCAGAGTCCATTTTTACAGTAAGAACCATCAAAACTAGTTTTTTAAAAGTCATCACAGGGACTTCCCTGGCGGTCCAGTGGTTAAGACTTCACCTTCCAACGCAGGGGGTGCAGGTTTGATCCCTGGTCGGGGAGCTAAGATCCCAACATCCTCATGGCCAAAAAACCAAAATGTAAAACAGAAGCAGTATTGAAACAAATTCAGTAAAGACTTTAAAAAAATGGTCCACATCAAAAAAATCTTAAAAAAAACAAAAGAAAAAATAAATAAAGTCATCACAGCCTAGAAGTCCACTCACAGCATCATGATACAGGAAAAACCTTCATTGTTAGAAGAGTTTTGAAACTCAGTTACACTTTGTACTTTTACATTGTGCATTTAGTATCCGATGGTGTCTCCATCATGTTTTGACCTTGTTTGACACATGTACTTCTTTTAGATATTGATGAATGTGTTGAAGAACCAGAAATTTGTGCCTTGGGCACATGCAGCAACACTGAAGGCAGCTTCAAATGTCTGTGTCCAGACGGGTTTTCCTTGTCCTCCACTGGAAGGAGGTGCCAAGGTAAGTGCTTTTGACTTTTGGCTTTAGACTTTCATTACTCTATGTTTATTTGTTGTGGTTTTATTTTTTAAACATGGCAAAGTTTTGATTCTTTGTGAAAGAGAAGATGGAGTGTTTTCATTCATCCAGACATCTAATGATTACCATATGTCAGAAAGTTCATTTTTACTTTTAAGGTTAAAAACTCATCCATCAAATTATGGTTGCTTGTACAACAACTGTCCTGGCACTTTAAACCTGTCTCTCCCTCTGAGAACACAGATGCTGATAGGTCAGTCAGCAGGGGATCAGCCATGAGCCACTGAACATGGCAAAGCCTGGGGGAAGTTCAGTTACAGGTTCTCTGCCTCTGAAGAGGTAACCTCTGTAAATATGGGCCAAAACCTAGACTTTCAGACAGAAAAGTGCAGATTAACTCATGTGCTCCCGGGATATAATGCCTATCTCTTACATCACAAGTTTTCTAAGAAAACAGAGAAATAAATGTGAACTGACCAGGATTCTTGCTGGCCCACAGTCTGTTTTCAGGAATGATACTTGTGAACTTAAAAAAAAAAAAATCAAAAGGGGAACCTGAACTTAAGCATAACACAGTTTATTATGTCTCAACAAACTATTCAGATTTTACTAAACAATCAATTGTGTGTGTCTGTCTACTTATACAGACTAGTTTAGTGAATTCAGGACAAAAAAACACATGCAAACAGACATATCCTCCCCCCACCCCCATCCCACGCTCTTCCGGTGGTTTTTTTGTTGCTTGTTGTTGTTATATTTTTTTGTTCAGTTTTTTTTCCTTGGTTGTTTTGTTTTGTCTTTTGCTTCCATATTACCAAGTAAGAGGCAATGAATATCATTTAAAATTCCAAATATTGGGCTTAGGGGTCTCAGCCTTGCCATTTATAGCCTAGGGCAAGTCATTTAATCTTTTGGAAGCTCAATTTTCATATTTCTTATTTTTAAACAACAATAAGAATACCTGCCCAACCAGTCTTACTGAATACGTGAAAAAGCTTTGTTCATTTCTGAGTCCTTCATAGGCTCTTGCTATTGTTGTTCAAATTGATTAACTTTTTACTTTTCAACGGGTCATTTGGTCACCTAATATTTAGGGGTGTGAAGGGAGAGAGCTGAGAATTCTCTGTTGGTTTGATCCTGTAGGTAGCTATCAGAGGCCCATGTGGATTTCTGGGTTATGGGTGGGATGGTGCTTGATTCAAGCAAATATTCTGTCTGTATGGTACAGACCAGCCAGATAAATTCTTACTCCTACTCCCTTGTCTTTGTGTGCCTTTGGCTTGGCCGGAGTTTGGAAAGAAAGCAGTGAGAAACCAGGTGTGAATCTGCCGATGTGGCAGGCCAGAGGAAATTCATAGGCTATTAATTCAATTTGCACTGGCCTGTCACAGAGCAAGCTAACGCTGCAGGAAGAATCAGCCCAGCTGTGAGCAGCCCTGCCACATGCTCAGCTCCAAGAGGCAGAGCCAGAATTGAGGAATGCAAGCAGGGAAAGTGACTTTTGTAGCTCTGATGAAATTTCAAAGGTCATTAAGGCTCTTTGCAGATAGACCGGTAAACAGGCATCCTAGCAAGCCCTCGTTAAAGGACATGGGCATACACAACTCTCTTTCCTGATGCAAGGCACCTTTAATTAAAAAACAAAACCGGGCTTCCCTGGTGGCGCAGTGGTTGAGAGTCCGCCTGCCGATGCAGGGGAAACGGGTTCGTGCCCCGGTCTGGGAAGATCCCACATGCCGCGGAGCGGCTGGGCCCGTGAGCCATGGCCGCTGGGCCTGTGCGTCCGGAGCCTGTGCTCCGCAACGGGAGAGGCCACAACAGTGAGAGGCCCACATACCACAAAAAAAAAAAAAAAAAAAAAAAACAAAACCAATTCTAGAGGATCATCACAAGCAAGTGTAAATCTCCCAAAGAGCACAGATTTTGCTAGAGCCAGGGCATTAAGAGCTGGGTTTTTACTGTAAGATGACAAATTAGGAGTCAGGCTTCTGTTGTCCATAAAATGAGAAAATTCCACAGAACCACAGATAATGTTTTTGAAGGAACAAATGTGATATAGGACTCAGGTGAACAGACCCTGGCACCTAAAGGCCACAGATGTAAATGAGCCACTCCCGCTTACAAAGTTCAGTGAAGGGAATTTGTCACTTAGGCTCACTCTAAACTTCATACCTAGATTTTTTTTCCCCCGGGGTGAGGTGATAGAGCGGCGTTGGGGAGCTGGGCTGGGGTATGGAATAGGGTCAGTAATGAAAGGAGAAGAGAATGAGAAAATTAACAGACCAATATTAGCACATGCATGTATCTAAGTTTAAAAGAAACATTACAAGCTGAAAGACAAAAGGAGAGAATTGAGTTTTGATATAATTGTTGAGACATTTTTGTGAGTAGTCATTAAATTATATCTTAAGACAGTTGTAGGCATAAATAATAAAAACTGGACCAATAAAAACACAAAACACTGTATGTGATGATGAACTTGAAGAATAAAGCACATCAAAAGGTGTCCTTCAAGAAACTACAATTTGTTAAATCTTGACACTTCTCAGCAAAGCAACCGTTTAAATAGCAGAGATGCTGCAGGACAAGGATAGGCTTTTATTGCTCTTCACCTTCAGAAGAGTAGTTTGCTGAAAGGTGCCTTTTAGGTCCCAGGCATAATGGATGTGAAAATGGAGTAGAAACTAGAGACAGTTGATCTAAAAGAGTTGGTAGCCGTGAAGAGTTCAACACGTTCATTGGAGAGGTCAACAGAATCTGACTTACTGGAGCCTGGTAAATGTGGTTGACTGATTGACCGATTGATATTTCTACTTTAATTCATAACAATTTTTCTGCTATGATCTTTGGCAACTCAGTTATTCTTACCTTGTCTCCTCTTCCATGAAATAAAAGATGGTGAAATTGTCTTAACCGAAATCATAAATGGCTATAATAATATGCTACCTGGAATTGAAAACAGTGACGGGAGAGAGCAGACCTGGTCATACATAAAGGAAGGGGGACTGTGCAAAATGGATATGAAAGCATTTCCTTAAAACCTGCAGATTTTAGCCTCTGTGTAACTCAGAGGAGTTTGCAAAGCTTTGGAGGTCAAATTTGAGGGAAAACATACTCCAGGCTCTTGGATGAGCTCACTTTTTAGAGTCACCCAATTTGCTCTATAAGAAATGGAAAAGTCAGTTACCAAAACTGTCAAGCAAGTTTGGAGAATTTTGTAGGAACTAGATCCCAGCCCCATGTTCCATGTTGGAGTTACCAAGAAATAACTGATATTAAAGAAATATATTCTTTGGAAGAACAATTCTTCTCCTTCACATCCACCCATCTCCCTGTCCTCCTCTTTACCTTCCCTCTCTCTCTGGCACTAAATAAGCTTGTGTGTGTGTGCAAGTATGTACACACACGTGTGTAAAATCTGCAGAAAACCTCATATATTTTGTAGACAGAAGCTGCGTGAGTAGCTGCTTCAGTGAAATAGCATTGAGTTGTATTTTTGCCAGTCCACAAAATTGCCACATCTTTATTTGCTCTATGCCTGGAATCTGGGGTTTTAGTTTGGCTCCAGGGCTTAGGGGACACAGAATAAACAGCATAGTGTGATATCACAGTGAGTGCTAGAGCTGGGAGGTCTACCTTAACTTAGTGTGCTTGCTAAATGTTATACCATCTCAGTGTCTCCATCCTGAAGTCACTGATGACGTTAGCATTGAAATGTGGCAGTGTTGGTTTTTATTATTCACATCAGGTTATTTTGGAACACTGGATAAAATGAGAAATAATAAGGTAAGAGCCACACAGCTTTGTTCATCAGCTCTCACTACAAAAGTTACTTACCACTTTAAAGATCTCAGCTCAATTACTATTATAATCACTTAAAAAGTGTGACTTTAGTAATGAGAAGAGATCACATTTAACAGGGTGGATTGTTTCTTACTCAGTATTATACAATAATGACTTAGTAGGAAAGCAACTGAGGGGTCTCTTGAATTTGTGCTGCAGATTTGCGAATGAGCTACTGTTACGCCAAGTTTGAAGGAGGAAAGTGTTCATCACCCAAATCCAGAAATCACTCCAAACAGGAATGCTGCTGTGCCTTGAAGGGAGAAGGCTGGGGAGATCCCTGTGAGCTGTGCCCCACTGAACCCGATGGTATGTCTACTATCTGCATTTCTCTTTGGCCATTCAAGGCACAGGCTGTAAGATTGTAGACCTCCAAAACGTAAGGCAATTTAATTGTAAGTCCAACTAAAATGTTCACTAAAATTATTTTATCTCAGGAGCTAGGTAGTTATTTTCTTCTGAACTATGTTATGACTCAAAGCTGCCCGAGTAGTAGGTACACCAGCTCTGGGAGCCTTGTTATCTTTCTCTGGTTTCTGGGCTTGGCTTGTTCATCATGTTCCGATATGTGCAGCTTCCACACAGTACTTGGGGAGGAGCCTGTAGTTAATTGCCTTTGGCCCACCTATTAACGAGAGTTCATCTCCACCACAGAGGCCTTCCGCCAGATCTGTCCCTATGGAAGTGGAATCATTGTGGGACCCGATGATTCAGCGGTTGGTGAGTGGCTTGTGCTGGATTCTCAGCATTTCTTAATATTTTCAACCAGCCTCTTCTTTGTCCTTTCTCTAGCTGTTATTTCTCCACATTTATCTTGGAAAATTAAGCTTTTTTTTTGGTCTTTTCATTTAGATACCAATTGTATTATTGTATTGCATGTTAATATTGTAATACTAGATATTTCATCGATTAGGCACTGAAATGATCATAATTTACCTTTGCGTTTCCAAAAATACATTGTTATTCACTATTTTTTCCTCCTTTGCTTAAGATATGGATGAGTGCCAAGAACCTGATGTGTGTAAACACGGGCAGTGCATCAATACTGATGGCTCCTATCGCTGCGAGTGTCCCTTTGGCTACATTCTGGAAGGGAATGAATGTGTGGGTGAGTAATAAAGCAGTTTCTATTATTGGGATTTTACAAATCAGAAATTAAGCTATTCAGCATTCACACTAGGAAGAATAAGTACCAAGATGGGACAGAAATAAGTTTTATACACTTGTTCACGTATCATTCATCTAGCAATACTAGCTGAGTCCCCACCATGTACCAGGCACTGTGCTAGGTTCTATGGCTACAGTAGTGAACCAAGCCAACATGGTCCTTCCTTGCATGGACCTTACAGTCTGATGAGGAGGACACTGAACACGTTTGAAGAGATAGTAGAAAAGACAGCATATATAATGAAAGCCTTTGTGAAATGTAAAGGTAAAAAATTGTTAATGGTCATAATCTTATTCTCTTAGTATGTAAAACACAAAATTTACCCAGATTTTGTTACAGTTAGTACTATGAAAGGCTGTGTACCCAGTGTACATTCCTCTTGTTTTAACCCCCTTATTAAAATTTCAAAGAATGGTTCCTACGGCTGATCTTTGACCTCTTTTATCTAAGAAATCCAAAGCCATTCAATGTAATCGAAATTAATAATGGCATAAATGCTGAGGGTTTGTCTGTGTCCGTTAGAAGGTGTTCTTTCCTTATAGGGAATCAGGGCATGAGGTCTTAACTGCCTTTCTAAGCCTCAGAATGTAATATCATGCAGATGGGTTAAAATAGTTCTAATTACCTTACAGCTCTAAAAACCAATGATATTGTGATTTGTATTAACTTGAAAGAGATGTAATATTCTTGAGAGCGAAATGCAATTTCATAGCAGAACAAAAGCAAAGCTGTCAATGTTTTCTATTCAGTATCTTCAGTTAGTGCTACGATGTATAGGAGAAATAAGCATCCTCACCCAGGGTCTCTCTGCCATACCCTCTTGCCCTCACTTGTTGATTTCAGAACCTAACATGAGACATAGTCCTTGATAACAACCCATCACTCTTCTGTGCTCTAGATAGCTGAGATAGCAATGTTACTTCTCTGAAATGTTCCTTTCCCAAAGGAAGGTACTCTCCCCCAAGAGCTGTGTCAGAATAAGAACAGTCAGTATTCTAGGTGGATGGGTTAGGAGACATACATATTTTTTAGACTTCCTTGGTAAGATTTGTTCTCTCTCCACAGTTGTTTAGAGAGCTCATACCCTAAACACATTTCTTTCTAGCCTTTCTTCTGCCTAATGTAAACCATCTGGTTTCAACAAAATCAACAAAATCTACTTGAATCTTGACTTTATCTTGTGTATTAATTTTGCTTAACCTCTGGTCTCTTATTTTGCGTATGTTTAGTCTTCTATTTTATATCTGGCAAAAATGCATCATGTTTAAGACTTCTTGGAGAATGATGTAATGTAAGGCCAAACTGGAGATGTATTTCTAGCTTTAAGTAAGCGAAAACTTTTGACTTGTGAGAGAAGCCTTGTTTTAACCCTTTGAGTATCTGTTCCCCAGTAGATGTGCTTCATAATGTAGAAGGCTGGGGACACTCATGATGAAGAGCACTGTAAGGGCTAAGAAGCCCAGGTACCATTACTGTTACTGCCACTGCCACTCAGCAAGTCAAATTTCACAGCTATAAATCTGTAGTAATAAGACGCATGCACTCCTTTCTCAAGGACAGAATGAGAATAAAACAAGATGTTAGAGATCAAAATATTCTGATAGAAAGAAAGGCATTCTCTGAGTCCACGTCCATTTTTCTCCCAATCCATCATGTTTTGACTACACTTCTGATCACCTGCAGATACTGATGAGTGTTCGGTGGGCAATCCTTGTGGAAATGGAACCTGCAAGAACGTGATTGGAGGTTTTGAATGCACCTGTGAGGAGGGATTTGAGCCTGGCCCAATGATGACTTGTGAAGGTAAGCCTCTTAAACACAGAATAGTTGGTTACATGTTCCGATCACAGGGACAGTACTTGGTTGATTACAATTCTGAATATTAAATACCACTCAGGGTATATAAAATAAGGAAAATCTGGGCCTGGTGGGCCATGCTATCATTTCTTCTCTATGTGGCCTCCTCTCTGCAGAGAGTATCTGAAAAAGATGTAAGTGGTTCATGGCACAAGTTATGCCGCATCTCATGCAGAGTTCTTGTTGGTGTCTCTACTACCAATATTTATTTTTTATTTTATTAAATTTATTTATTTATTTATTTTTGGCTGTGTTGGGTCTTCGTTGCTGCACACAGACTTTCCCTAGTTACGGCGAGCGGGGGCTACTCTTTGTTGCAGTGCACACAGACTTTCCCTAGTTACGGCGAGCGGGGGCTACTCTTTGTTGCAGTGCACAGGCTTCTCATTGAAGTTGCGGTGGCTTCTCTTTTTTGCCAAGCATGGGCTCTAAGCATGTGGGCTTCAGCAGTTGTGGCACGTGGGCTCAGTAGTTGTGGCTCGCAGGCTCAGTAGTTGTGGCTTGCGGGCTCTAGAGCTCAGGCTCAGTAGTTGTGGCACACAGGCTTAGTTGCTCCACGGCATGTGGGATCTTCCCGGACCAGGGCTCGAACCCGTGTCCCCTGCATTGGCAGGGGGATTCTTAACCACTGCACCACCAGGGAAGTCCTCTACTACTAATATTTAGATACAACACCTGCCTTGTCTACTACCCTCTTTTTTAGTTTCCATTCCCCCCCTGCAACCTTTTTTCTTTGTATCCCGTGCACCCTTTCTTTTTCTTTTTCTTTTGCTTTTCTACTCATAGAAAGATCTACACACTGAGATAACCACCAATATCCTTTAACTGTCTGGGAGCAATCACAGCAAAAGAGTCTGTCCATACTCTAAGCAACTGTTAGTATGCCTGGTAGGATATAAGGAAAGAAAGAGAGATGTAAGGAAAGGGAGGGAGTGTCTAGAATAGTGGTTCTCAGAGGGTGGTCCCTGGATCAGCCACATCAGCATCACCTGGGAACTTGCTAGAAATGCAGATTTTCAGGCCTTGTCCCAGACCTCCTGAATCAGAAACTCTAAGAGTGGGGCCTAGCAGCCCTCCAGGTAATTCTGATGCACTCTCGAGTTGAGAACCACTGGTTTAATAAAAGAATGAAGGGGAGGAGATAGTTAAGTGGGTATTAAAGTGAGCTCTTCATTAGAAATATGACCCATCAATACTCATAGTCAAAGTTGTTGGTGAATTTTTAAATCATGATCTAGGGTCTCACTTGTGTTCTCAGTCAGGATCATTGATCTTAGGGAGAAACATAATAATCAAGATGGTCTGTTTTAACCCTACTTTTCCAAAACATATTCTGATGGTTCCAAACTATGCAATCTATAGAAACCACTTCTATCTATTAATCTATCATTATTATTATTCCTAGATATTTAAGGCTATTACTTGGGCATCAGTGTGAAATTATTCAGAACACCATTTTCTTGGGCATAAGAATCACTGTTACTTCACAGGAGCCTCTCTTATTAGGGGAAGGGGAGGTGGTTAATGATATTGGATGGGTTGCTTCTGTTCTGACAGCAGTTGACTTGGCAGTTGTTTTGGCTGAATGGGGTAAAACTGATCCCCACTCCATGTGACTTTAGGGAGAGGCAACTGGTCAACTTGAGACTTCAAAGCCAGGATTTCAGAAAAGCTCCCTATATGTAGGGTGACCTGTAATTTCTCATCCACCTAAATAACAGTTAATAGTTATACCAGCACAATAGGCATAAACTGAGTTTGTACTGGAAGAAGCAAGATGTATGATCACCCTACTTATGCCAATTATAAAATAACCAACTCAATTTTATAATTCTTTGAACATCAAAAGACTGCTTGGCCTATCCATGTTTATGACAATGAAGCATTACCACTTTTGCTAAAAGTATATTCCTTTTTTTCGTTGATGCCTATGATCTATTATTCTCTTACTACATTCTGCCACAGATATAAACGAGTGTGCCCAGAATCCTCTGCTCTGTGCTTTCCGATGTGTGAACACTTACGGCTCATATGAATGCAAATGTCCCACTGGATATGTTCTGAGAGAAGACAGAAGAATGTGCAGAGGTGAGACACTCATGTTCAAGGTCATCTAAGCCAGGGAGCCCTAACTTTGTCTATGATGGGAGGTGTCCCTCCAAAGCTTCCAATTAGTAGAGGAAGGCTGGGAATTGGGGAGCACTGCTGTAGTCCACGGATAATATGGGGGTTGTCATTGCTACCTTTTCTCCTAAATTGTAGCTTAAAGCTGAGTCAAGGGCTGCACTACAGATCCTTTTTAGTTCACCATGCATTGCATGCCTGTGACATGCCAGTCATTCTGCAAGGCATGAAGATATAAAGAAAAAAAAGACATTTCCCCACATGCAAGAAGCTCAATATGAAGAGGTTGAGACAGATATAATCATATCCCAGTATGATAAATGAGAACACAAGAGAAGGAATATGAATATTAAAAAATAATCCCCACCACTAAGGGATATTATAGTCCAAGAATGGGGTAACACATGGAATCTACTTTAAACAATGCTTACTGAACACCTTCAATTTCCAAAGCACTGGACTAAGCTCTGTTATACAAAGATGGGTAAATCCTGGGGATCCTTGAAGAGCTCTGATTTGCTCCTCCCAAAGTCTTAAATGAGCAGATATATGTTCTCCTCAAATGGCTTAAATAGAATTTTTCTTAAAGGTAGGAAAATTCCCTAAGTGAGAGCTCCATGTCACATGCAGGCTAAAGTCCAAAATTTTCAGCTCAGATAATATAACAGGGAAAGATAAAGAGAGGGAAATGCCATAGGACGGAAAGTAATGAATGAAGAAGAGCCACACTTACAGAAAAAAAAGGAAATGGAGTGAAGAACCAGTAGAGAAGAAGATATTTGTGGATGCTTGCCTTTTCCTCAAAGTACAAAAACCAAAACTTTCATTATTATATTTCACAATGATTCTAATATATTATTCTGATATTAAGATATAATCTATTATATTGTTATAAGTATTGTATAATGGAAGCTTTGGTTTGTTATTATATCCGTATGATAATGCTGTTGTTATAATTATCATCATATTATGAAAGCCTTTTGTAAGGCCTTTTTAGTTCAATTTGTCAAAAAGAATTGGAAATCACACTTCCTGCCTTTGAAGAATTTATCAGAGAGAAATTTCTTCATTAAGTTCAAAGGGGGTTAGAAGACTCCTTCCCATCTTGAGACCACCTCCCAACAGTGCAAAAGGAAGTAGATTAATGCTGAAATAGTGTCAATGAAAATTAGTTACTGAATACCATTTTGTGTTTAAAAGGCAGGAAATTAAGGCAGCTCCTTTTATGAATTTGTGGTTGTACATTCTTTCCAGATGAGGATGAGTGTGAAGAGGGAAAACATGACTGTGCTGAAAAACTGATGGAATGCAAGAACCTCATTGGCACATACATCTGCATCTGTGGACCTGGGTACCAGCGAAGACCCGATGGAGAAGGCTGCGTAGGTAAGGGCATCCCCACCAAAGGAGCTTTGAATGAGTGGGAAGTGACAAAGGACAGAAGAGACGTGGGCTCTGGGTCCTTGTGGACACTGTGTTCTTCCTGCCTCTCTTACCTCACATCATGACTTCCTGTAGAGGTCCCCTTGCCTCTCGATTATCTATGAATTCCACCAGCAACATCATTCTCTTCCTCTGAGCTGGCCTTTGCCTGCTTTCTAGGCCCATTTTGCTGCCAGGATTAGAAGACCAGGTATTTCCTCTAGTCCCTTCTTTACTGTTTTTATACTCCTTTGTTGTTGGGGGGTCAGTTCTTTCCACCACATTGGAATACCTCTCTATTGACTTAACTTTCTACCACCACTCTGACATTGAGTCCAGATGCCTGGTCCCTGTGGACCGGGAGCATCACTAGACCACGGGGATCTACATCCAGGGAAACTGGTCTTGTCTAGTTTGAGGCCCAGGCACTGGCATTTTTTTAAAGCTCCCCAGGTGATTCTAATGTGGCTTCAGCCTCGAAAACCATAGTAGACCAGGGATTGGCAAACCACAGCTCTAGGGCCAAATTCAGCCTGGCAGTCTGCCAGCTGTCTTTGTAAATAGACTCATATTGGAACCCAGCTGTAACCATTCATTATTTTCCATGGCTGTCTTCATGCCACAATAGCAGAGCAGAGTGGAGCAGTTGCAACAAGAGATCAAATGGCCTGCAAAGCCTAAACTGTTGACTGTATATTATATAGTAATACTATAACATTACTGTTACTTACAGAAAAAGTTTCCTGACCTCTGCTTTAGTCAGTAAATATAAGAAAAAAATATGAGAAAATTCCCACATGTATCCTTTTCCTTTTTAATATTCAATCACATCAGGAAAGTATATTTTATGTTGTTGGTCAAGAAGCTTAAGAACCTCATTGTCCTCTTACTCTGTAAGATACAGAATTAAACGGAAGTTGAAGAGCAGACTTTCAAAGCACAGAAAAAGCATGTGGGTTTATGATCATACACTGGATCTTCTGGGATCAGTGATTTTCAGCCTCAGGTGCACACTGGAATCACTCAGGGAGCTCAGGTCCCACCTCAGATATTCTGATTTGATTGGTATCAGGGTGGCCTTGGCATTGGGAATTTTGAGCTGTTTTAACGCTGTTCTGAATGTCACCTTCCAAGCCTCTGCCTCTCACAAGGAGATCTCTGCCTCAGGGGCTTGAAACTATTCTCAGTTGGAAGCGCCTAGGCAAATTACTTTACGATCTTTCTAAACACTCATAAGACTCTCCAGCTATTTTAAGGCTTTTTTTAAACCTGGGAGACTGAATTATGATTCCTTGATATTATTGAAGTATTATAATAAGCATAATCTACATTGAATCAGAAGATTAGTATAGATAAACTCCCTCAGGTCAAAACTGACCATCACAGACATTATTCTAGTGAAGTATTGTAATATTTCTTTAACAGATTGATCTTAAGGTTTTTTTTCCTTCATTTAAAATAATCCTTTGAGAATCCTCTACATGTACAGATATGGAAAGTTTTAAATTTTATTAAGTGAAAAATGTAAATGTACCTAAAATGCTATCATCTGTTTAAGTATATAAAAATGCTATCAATTATGTTTTTAAAAGGGTGGAGGTACATGCATGAATGGTTGTGTTTGTTTGTATGGGCATAATTCATCTCTAGAAGGATACTTTAGAAACTGGCAGTAGCACTGGTAGCTTCCCAGGAGGGGAGTTTGGTGGCTGGGGAAAGGGGACGGAGGGGCACATTTGCTGAATATTCTTTTGTACCTTTTGAATTTGGAACAATGTGAATAGGTTACCTATTCACAAACTAAATTTTTAAAAGAAAAAGAATCCATCTTTGTACAAAGCAGACAGATGACTCCTCTTGTTTTTGGCCCTTCAATTAAACCACACAGATGAGAATGAATGTCAGACCAAGCCTGGGATCTGTGAGAACGGGCGCTGCCTCAACACCAGGGGGAGCTATACCTGTGAGTGCAATGATGGCTTCACAGCCAGCCCCACCCAGGATGAGTGCCTTGGTGAGTACAGATGACAGGATGCTTTTGTAACCCCCCACTGGGACACTTGAAACCAGATCTCTTATTTGAAATGATAGAAACTGTTGAAATTTGAGCAAGGGTTAAAAATGTTCATATTTTGGAGATGACTCAATGACCGTGATTGTCCACTGGGTTTAGCACCACCCTGCCGCTAACTTCTTCCTTTGCTAATTGTATCATTGAATCACTTGCTTGGAATTTCTTTCTCAGCTGCCTTTTTAAGCCCTTGATCCTCAGGATCAGTTTCCAAGTGTTTCTCTGACCCCCTCTATAGCAAGACTATTCCCCCATATTTCTGGGAGCAGATAGAGTGATAACCTTGTTGAGGCCAATGCCTTTCTGCCCACTTACTGAATTTCTTGTCTTTCTTATTTTCCCCAGATGTTATCCTTTCTCTCTTACTGCCGTTTCCAGCTTTCCCTTCTTGCTCCTTCTCACCCAGGGTAAAGTGTTAACATCCTTCTTGGGTTTTATATCTGACCAAATTCGGAATACCTTGTTATGCTCCTAAAATTCCCCCAAATTCTCTTTACAATATCATGTCCCTTCCAGACAACCGGGAAGGGTACTGCTTCACAGAGGTGCTCCAAAACATGTGTCAGATCGGCTCAAGCAACAGGAACCCAGTCACCAAGTCTGAATGCTGCTGCGATGGAGGGAGAGGCTGGGGTCCCCACTGTGAGATCTGCCCTTTCCAGGGCACTGTGGCTTTCAAGAAACTCTGCCCCCATGGCCGAGGGTTTATGACCAATGGAGCAGGTACTTTATTTTGTTCTTATTTTTGACTAACAGAGCAGGTACTTCATTTATGGTCCAAAAATACTTTCAGGGAATTTGTTTCATGAAGAACAGATGAGAATACAGAATCTATAATATGGCCTAGGCTGAGTTGCATAGTATAGGTTGACAAAGAGTCTTCATTATGGTATTTTAGATATTCAAGTTCATGTTGCCAAAGTGTCCTTGGTCTGATTAAATTGTGTGTGCTTGAGTCCCTGCCTCTGCATTATGAGTCCTCAACTTTTCAAGCCAAAGTTTGTTATAAGTCAGCTACTGGTTACTCAGAATATATTTTTTTAGATAAACTCTGGAATAAATGATCACTAAATTCCTAAACTAGTCCACCAATGTGTATTTTATCTCATAAAATTGGCTGAAATACACTGCATGAAAGAAGTATAAACAACGCTGATACACAGTCAGCCTTCCATATCTGTAGGTTCCACATCCGTAGATCCAACCAACCCTGGATTGATATCGATTCGAGGCTGATTGAACCTGCAGTGCCAACTATACTATGCCATTTTATACAAGGGACTTGAGCATCCGTGGATTTTGGTATCAGTGAGGGGGTCCTGGAACCAATGCCCTGGATATGGAGGGGCGATTGTATTGGCAATTAAGACAATTGCCTCCGGGAAACTGCAAGTTGCTTGAACTTGTGAGGGATGAGGAGGCTGTTGAGGTGTCTGAGGCAACTGAAAAAAAATTTCAGGTCTGTGTTTATCAACAGTAACTGCAATTGTTTTTAGTCTCATGAAAGAGAAAGGAGAAAGACTTTTTGAGCTCCTTGGGAGGAAATTAGAAGTGAGAGGAGAAGAAAGAGATTAAAGAGGATTTGTGTTCATGTTAGAAAGATGTGGCTAACGGTAGAATAACAGAACTGGATGTGGTAAAAGACAGA
Source organism: Hyperoodon ampullatus (assembly GCF_949752795.1). Lineage (NCBI taxonomy): Eukaryota > Metazoa > Chordata > Mammalia > Artiodactyla > Ziphiidae > Hyperoodon > Hyperoodon ampullatus. The sequence goes on from NC_136916.1 coordinate 89,046,276, forward strand.
ATAGATAAGATGGAATGACCAAAAGCAGTTTATGATTCTTCAGAGGATATGAAAATGAGACAGTGGAAAGACTCATTTCTTGAGACCAAGGTGGGTATGCTAAATTGCATTTCAGAGTAAACTTGAAAAAAATCAGGAAAAATAAGAGCTGTTGATAGAAAATGGTTACTTGGCAATCAAAGGCTAAGAACTCACTTGGTATTGGCATCCCACCAAGCAGTAAGGAAACAGATGGGTCAAGATATGGGGGACAGTGTCTTTAATGCCCAATAGTACATATTGACCAAATCTTTCTCCCTGTGGTGGAGCTGTGAATAAGGGTCTCTCTTCCCTAGCAGGCTGCAAAAACTCAGCCCAGTGATCCACTGATGCCTCCCTTAACCAAAGGAGGGAAGTTTGGTCCCATTTCCCCAGTAGTATGCAATTTGTTATTTTTCAGGATTAACTTTAAACACAACAAAAAGAATAGAAAGAAAACTTTCCTTGTTTTGGACATACACTATTAGAAGAAAATGGGATTTCCTTATCAAAAGGATCTTCTGCTGTGATTCATTTATGAGATGTCTGGAGGAGGCAAGCTTGATGGCATGAGATGGAGCAAGGAGCTAATAAATATGTCTAGATGAGATGGTTGTTCTCTGAACCCAATGGAGAAAAACTATAAATTTAGAAGGGCAATTATTAAGTTTTCCCCTATAGTCTAATAAAGTTATTCATTTCCCTTTCAATACAGTTACCATTACATATGAAACATATGCTGTCATCCCTTTGGTTTAATTCCTTAGGTCCATAATATAGTCACACAGTTTTAGTATTTACAGTGAAGTGACCCCTATGTATGAATGTTGTCCATTTTATAATGTCTTTCTCATTTTACTTTTTACTCATTAAATTATAGATATTGACGAGTGCAAGGTTATTCATGATGTTTGCCGGAATGGGGAATGCGTCAATGACAGAGGATCCTATCACTGCATTTGTAAAACTGGCTATACTCCAGATATAACCGGAACTGCCTGCATAGGTAAGTGCTCTATTTCTGATGCTCAGGTTTATTCCAAGGTGGAAATTGTACATTATGGTGAAAAAAAAAAAAACCCCAAACTAAAAATCTAAAAAGCCTATGTAATTTCTTAAGGAAATGTAAGACAGTGATCAAAGACTACACAGAATTTACTTTTTCCTTCCTCAAAACTAGGATTCTTTGTTAGATGCTGTGGGTATTGAGCATTTAGGCATCTTTTTAGATGGGTGGTCACATTGTATCTCTTTGATCATAGATCTGAATGAGTGCAACCAGGCCCCCAAACCCTGCAATTTTATCTGCAAGAACACAGAAGGGAGTTACCAGTGTTCATGCCCGAAAGGCTACATTCTGCAGGAGGATGGAAGGAGCTGCAAAGGTAAAGTAGAATTTTCCTCCACCCACTCATCTGTCTCGTGGGCACATGGTCACATTCCTTGTGCCTTTGAGGGATCCAAAGCTGAAAGACCCTCTCTGCAGGCAAGAAGTGCTTCCCTGGGGTAAGTGCCTCCCTGTGACCCACCTCCTATTCTGGTTGGAGGGAGGCTGAGGCCAGGGAGATTGCAGAGGACCAGTGGCAGCAGCCATCCTCACTGCCTGCCCCATGGGCATCCATGGGGGATATCCATGAGCATCTCAGACAGCAGGGCCAGCTCTCCAAGGCTCAAGTGGATCAGATACCTGATCACATTAATGCAATAAATAGAAAACAGAAAGGATGTAATCAGCCTATTCAATAACTATATAGCCCAGCATGGTCCTGCCTACCTCAGGTTAATCAGTGCCATGATCCTAGAGAACACTGTGCCTAATTAAGTAAACACTTTGTCTAGGTTTTTATTCTGCAAAATAGGGCCATTCCTGACCCTCAGCAGCTTCCTGACCCTCAGCAGCTTATTTGAGACACAGATATTACAAAGAATTAAGAAACATCAAAACTCTCTGCAGAAATTCCTGATCAACCAGAAGTTATCCTTTGCAAAATTATATTGGTATAAATTTGTTCTCGTAATAAGAACTTCACATATTGAGTGAATAGCACAAGTGAGTCAGACTCAAGGATAATTTGAAGAAGGAAAGATAGACCAGATGGCAGGATAAGAGTTAGTGTGTTCTGCCATGAAGCCTGGGAGGAGAAAAAGGGAAGTAAAGGAAGTTAAATGGTAGGATGGAGTGGAAGAGAAGAGCAAAGAGAAGTAGAGCCATCAACCCTTTTCCTCTGTCTGCTGAAAGGGGGAGAGTTAAGAGACAGGTAATACAGGATAACATATGGACAATGCTTGAAATTTCCCTGTGCAGCACAAGTCCTATATAATCCTGCAGTATGGGGAGAGGAAGTTGAGAGAGCTACTCAAAAATTCTGTCTTAAAACATAGAACTTATTCTACATCTGTGGATCACAGTGAGTTCTGGGCAGCGTGAGGCTACAGCTCACAGCCACAAACTTATTTGTGTAAATGAAATACCAGCTTCAGGGGAAAAATGTCTCTCAGTGTGTATACTATCTGTATGAATCAAAACAAATTTACAGCATGTTTCTAACTTGTGGGGGCAGAAAATCCTAAAAATTTCTAGCAATTAAGAAATGGAAAATGAAAATAAATTAAATGTATAGTAGTAGTTATGTTCTTTTACAATGTATTAATATGAAAAACATCTGTAATACTCTGATTTTAGGAATACAAAAAATTTTACAGATCTACTTACAATATAAGACTCTTTCTCCTATTTTTCTCATAAGGTCTAAGTTTTTCTACATACTTGGCATATATGACTAAATATCAAAATGAGTGGTGCATATACATGTATTATTGAAACAGAGGAAAGAGGCTAGAAGGATGACCCCAGGGGAAATGAAGCACCAGCACTCACCCCATGAGAGATGGGTAGGAACCAAGTAAGAGGAAAGAAGGGGATTCTTGGATTCCCCTTCTTGGATGTGAAAACAGCAAGTGCTGCTGTTCTTAATGGTGTAGTTAAAGATAGTATTGTAAGGTTGGAGGCAGAGACAAGATGGTGGGTTAGAAAGATGTGACCTCACCTCTTCTTACGAAAACACCAAAATCACAACTGCCTGCTGAACAACTATTCACAAAAAAACCCCACTGGAACCTACCAAAAAATATACAGTAAGTCCCCTACATATGAATGATTTCCATTCCGAGAGTGCGTTCGTAAGTCTAATTTGTTCATTAGTGCAACAAAGTTAGCCTAGGTACACAACTAACACAATCAGCTATATAGTACTGTACTGTAATAGTTTTATAATACTTTGCACACAAATAATACATAAGAAAACAAACACAAAAAATAAAGAAAACATTTTTAATCCTACAGTATAGAACCTTGAAAAGTACAGTAGTACCAGCTACACCAGTGCTGTTTTTACACTTGCTTCCAGACATCCTGGGCTTGAAATAAAGATACTGTACAGTACTGTATTCTATACAGTACTGTAAAGTACACAAAAGCACAACCACTTGTAGGGGATGCACACACGACAGTGTACACCAGAGACATGAACTAACTTACATGATTGATTGGACATGTGCATGCACGTTTGCATCTTTGAAAGTTCACAACTTGAAGGTTCATATGTAGGGGACTTACTGTATCCTACATCCAAAGACAAAGAAGAAGCAAGAATGAGATGGTAGGAGGGGCGCAATCACAATGAAATCAAATCCCACATGCACTGGGTAGGTGACCCACAAACTGGAAAATAATTATACCACAGAAGTTCTCCCACAGGAGTGAAAGTTCTGAGCCCAACACTGGCTCCCCAGCCTGGGGGTCTGGCAACGCAAAGAGGATCCCCCAGAGAAACTGGCTTTGAAGGCCAGTGGGGTTTGACTGCAGGAATTCTACAGGACTGAGGAAAACAGAAAATATGCTCTTGGAGGTGCACACAAGATCTCATGTGCACCAGGACCCAGGGAAAAAAGCAGTGACCTCATAAGAACCTGGGCCAGACCTACCGGCTGGTTACTGGAGGGGTCTCCTGCAGAGGTAGGGGCGACTGTGGTTCACAGTGGGGACAAACACTGGAGGTGGTGGTTCTGGAGAGTACTGATTGGCATGAGCCCTCCTGGACACTGCCTTTATCTCACCAAGACCTGGCCCCACCCAACAGCCTGTAGGCTCCAGTGCTGGGACAACTCAGGCCAAACAACCAACAGGGCAGAAACACAGCCCCACCCATCAACAGACAGGCTGCATAAAGTCTTCCTGAGTAAACAACTGCCCACTAAACACACCCCCTGACACAGCTCTGCCCACCAGAGGGATAAGACATACCTCCACCCACCAGTGGGCAGGAACCAATCCCTCCCATCAGGAAGCCTGCACAAGCCTCTTAGACAGGCCTCATCCACCAGGGGGCAGACAGCAGAAGCAAGAAGAACTACAACCCTGCAGCCTGCAGAATGGAAACCGCAATCAATCACAGAAAGTTAGACAAAATGAGACAACAGAGGAATATGTCCCAGATGAAGGAACAAGATAAAATCCCAGAAGAACAACTAAATGATGTGGAGATAGGCAATCTACCTGAAAAAGAATTCAGAGTAATGATAGTAAAGATGATCTAAGATCTTGGAAAGAGTGGAGGCATATATTGTGAATATACAAGAAATGTTTAACAAAGACCTGGAAGAACTAAAGAACAAGCAGAGATGAACAATACAATAACTGAAATAAAAAAATACACTAGAAGGGATCAATAGCAGAATAAGTGAGGCAGAGGAATGGATAAGTGAGCTAGAAGACAGAATGGTGGAAATCACTGCCATGGAACACAATAAAGAAAAAAGAATGAAAAGAAATGAAGACAGTCTAAGAGACCTCTGGGACAACATTAAATGCACCAACATTCGCATTATAGGGGTCCCAGAAGGAGAAAACAGAAAGGACCTGAGAAAATATTTGAGGAGATAAATAGCTGAAAACTTCCCTAACGTGGGAAAGGAAACAGTCACCCAAGTCCAGGAAGCATAGAGAGTCCCAGGCAGGATAAACCCAAGGAGGAACACACCGAGACACATAGTAATCAAACTGGCAAAAATTAAACACAAAGAAAAAAAATATTAAAAGCAAGAAGAGAAAAGAAACAACATACAAGGAAACTCTCAGCTAATTTCTCAGGAGAAACTCTGCAGGACAGAAGGGAGTGGCACAATATATTTAAAGTGATGAAAGGGAAAAACCTACAACTAAGAATACTCTACCCAGCAAGGCTGTCATTCAGATTCAGAGAAATCAGAAGCTTTACAGACAAGCAAAAGTTAAGAGAATTCAGCACCACCAAACCAGCTTTGCAAAAAATGCAAAAGGAACTTCTCTAGGCTGAAAAGAAAAGGCCACAACTAGAAACAAGAAAATTATGAATGGAAAAGCTCACTGGTAAAGGCAAACATACAGTAAAGGTAGGAAATCACCTACACCCAAATAGGATATCAAAATGAGCAATGGTGAGAGGAGGAGAGTACAAATGCAGGATATTGGAAATGCATTTGAAATTAAAAGACCAGCAACTTAAAACAATCTTGTTTACATATAGACTGCTATATCAAAACCTCATGGTAACCACAAACTGAAAATCTGCAATAGATACACACACAAAAGAGGAATCCAAGAGAACAAAAGAGGAAGGGAAGAGAAAAGACCCTCAAAAACAAAGCCAAAACAATTTTTAAAACAGCAATAAGAACATACAGATCGATAATTACCTTAAGTGTAAATGGATTAAATTCTCCAACTGAAAGACGTAAACTGGCTGAATGGATAGAAAAACAAGACCCGTATATATGCTGTCCACAAGACACCCACTTCATATCTAGGGACACATACAGACTGAAAGTGAGGGGTTGGAAAAGGTATTCCATGCAAATGGAAATCAAAAGAAAGCTGGTAGCAATACTCATATCAGACAAGATACACTTTAAAATAAAGACTGTTACAAGAGACAGAGACAAAGGAGGACACTACATAATGATCAAGGGATCAATCAAAGAAGACAATATAACAGTTGTAAACATATATGCGCCCAACATAGGAGCACTTCAGTATATAAGGCAAATACTTACAGCCATAAAAGGAGAAATTGACAGGAACACAATACTAGTGGGGGACTTTTAACACCCCATTTTCATCAATGCAGAGATAATCCAGACAAGAAATCAATAAGGAAACATAGGTCTTAAATGACACATTAGACCAGATGGATTTAATTGATAGTTACAGAGCATTTCATCTGAAAGCAAGGGAATACACATTCTTCTCAAGTACACATGGAACATTCTCCAGGATAGATCACATGCTGGGCCACAAAGTGAGCCTTAGTAAATTTAAGAAAACTGAAATCATGTAAAGCATCTTTTCCAACCACAACACTGAGATTAGAAATCAACTAAAAGAATGTGGAGGTTAAACAATATGCTACTAGGGACTTTCCTGGTAGTCCAGTGGCTAAGACTCTGCACTCCCAATGCAGGGGGCCTGGGTTCAATCCCTGGTCAGGGAACTAGATCCCACATGGTGCAACTAAAGATCCTGCATGCCACAACTAAAAGATCCCACAAGTAGCAACAAAGATCCCACGTGCCACAACTAAGACGCAGCACACCCAAATAAATATTTAACAATATGCTACTGAACAACCAATGGATCATTGAAGAAATCAAAGAGGAAATCAAAACATACCTAGAGATGAATGAAAATGAAAATGAAAACACGACAATCCAACACCTACGGGATGCAGCAAAAGCATTTCTAAGAGGGAAGTTTATAGCAATACAATCTTACCTCAGGAAACAAGAAAAATCTCAAGTAAACAACCTAACCTTACACCTGACGCAACTAGAGAAAGAAGAACAAACAAAACCCAAAGTTAGTAGAAGGAAAGAAATCAAAAAGATCAGAGCAGAAATTAATGAAATAGAGATGAAGAAACAATAGAAAAGATCAATGAAACTAAAAGCTGGTTCTTTGAAAAGATAAACAAAATTGATAGACCTTTAGCCAGACTCATCAAGAAAAAAAAGGGAGAGGACTCAAATCAATAAAATTAGAAATGAAAAAGGAGAAGTTACAACTGACACCACAGAAATACAAAGGATCATAAGAGACTGCTACAAGCAAATGTATGCCAATAAAATGGACAACCTAGAAGAAACAGACAAATTCTTTTTTTTTTTTTTTTTTTTTTTTTTTGCGGTACGCGGGCCTCTCACTGTTGTGGCCTCTCCCGTTGCGGAGCACAGGCTCCGGATGCGCAGGCTCAGCGGCCATGGCTCACGGGCCCAGCCGCTCCGCGGCATATGGGATCCTCCCAGACCGGGGCACGAACCCGTATCCCCTGCATCGGCAGGCGGACTCTCAACCACTGCGCCACCAGGGAGGCCCAGACAAATTCTTAGAAAGGTACAATCTCCAAAGACAGAACCAGGAAGAAACAGAAAATATGAACAGACCAATCACAAGTACTGAAATTGACACTGATTAAAAAACCCCCAACAACAACAACAAAAAAACCCAACAAACAAAAGTTCAGGACAAAATGGCTTCACAGGCAAATTCTATCAAACATTTAGAGAAGAGTTAACACATATCCTTCTGAAACTGTTACAAAAAAATTGCAGAGGAAGGAACACTCCCAAACTCATTCTGTGAGGCCACCATCACCCTGATACCAAAACCAGACAAAGATACCTCCAAAAAAGAAAATTACAGGCCAATATCACTGATGAACTTAGATGTAAACATCTTTAACAAAATACTAGCAAATCCAACAAATACAACAATACATTAAAAGGATCATACACCATGATCAAGTGGGATTTATCCCAGGGATGCAAGGATTTTTCAATATCTGCAAATCAATCAGTGTGATACACTACATCAACTAATTGAAGAATAAAAACCATATAATCATCTCAATAGATTTGCATAAAAATGCAAAAAGTAAAAATGCAAAAAAAATTTTTTTTGAATTTTAAAAATATTTTTATTAATATACATGTATTTGATAACTTCGAATTTAGAACACTTAGAATCAGCATGAACAAGGTAAACTACACTTCAATGACAAAGATTTGAAATGGGGGAATAGATACTGTAACTGGTTCATATTAACCTCCCCTTGCAATCTGTATCTGTATCTTGTCCGGTGAAAACTTGATTTACACAGCTCTACAAGTGCAGTATTTTTCTAACAACCCATTTTGTAGTCTCGGAACACTTTTCAGTTAAACTGATTTAGATGTTTAAAGATGAAAAATAAGAAATTTGCACTCTAAATTTGAATATCTAATTCACATTTCTTTACATTAATGTAAAGCAGGAACAATTTACAGTAAACACAAAAACTATTCACGATAGTAGTAATAACAGTTCACATTTTTACTGAACACTTCTTGTGTTAGCCAGGCCCTGCACTACGCATCTGAACATGCAATTTCACATTTTATTCTTCAACAAATTGAAGAATAAAAACTATATAATCATCTCAATAGATTTGCATAAAAATCAAAACCTATTTATGATAAAAAAAAAAAAACTCTCCAGGAATTGGGCATAGAGGGAACATACCTCAACATAATAAAGCCCATATATGACAAACCTACAGCTAACATCATATTCAATGGTGAAAAGCTGAAAGCCTTTCCTCTAAGATTAGGAACCAAACAAGAATGTCCCCTCTTGCCACTTCTATTCAACATAGTTGTGGAAGTCCTAGCCATAGCAATCAGAGAAAAAAAAGAAATAAAAGGAATCCAAATTGGAAAAGAAGTAAAACATGTTACTGTTTGCAGGTGACATGATGCTATACATAGAAAATCCTAAAGATGCTACCAGAAAACTACTAGAGCACATCAGTGAATTTGTTAATGTTGCAGGATACAAAATTAATACACAGAAATATGTTGCATTTCTATACATCAACAACAAAAGATCAGAAAGAGAAATAAAAGAAACAATCCCATTTATCATCACATCAAAAAGAATAATACACCCAGGAATAAACCTACCTAAAGAGGCAAAAGAACTGTACTCCGAAAACTAATAAGACACCGATGAAAGAAATTGAAGATGACACACACAGATGGAAAGATATACCATGTTCTTGGATTGGAAGAATCAGTATTGTCAAAATGACTGTACTACCCAAGGCAATCTACAGATTCAATGCAATCCCTATCAAATTACCAATGGCATTTTTCACACAACTACAACAAAATATTTTAACATTTGTATGGAGACACAAAAGATCCCAAATAGACAAAGCAATCTTGAGAAAGAAAAACGGAGCTGGAGGAATCAAGTATAGTCTCACTTCAGACTATACTACAATGCTACAGTCATCAAAACAGTTTGGTACTGGCACAAAAACAGAACTATAGATCAATGGAATAGGATAGAAAGCCCAGAAATAAACCCATGCACCGATGGTCAACTAATCTATGATAAAAGAGGCAAGGCTATACAATGGAGAAAAGACAGTCTCTTCAATAAATGGTGCCTGGAAAACTGGACAGCTACATGTAAAAGAATGAAATTAGAACAGTCTTGAACACCACACACAAAAATAAACTCAAAACGGATTAAACACCTAAATGTAAGACTTGATACCTTAAAACTCTTAAAGGAAACCATAGGCAGAACACTTTGACATAAATTGAAGCAACATCTTTTTCAATCTGTCTCCTAGAGTAATGGAAATAAAAATAAAAATAAACAAATGGGACCTAATTAAACTCAAAAGCTCTTGCACGGCAAAGGAAAAACCATAAACACAACGAAAAGACAACCCACAGAATGGGAGAAAATGTTTGCAAATGATGCGACCAATGGGATTAATCTCCAAAATCTACAAACACCTCATGCAGCTCTATATCAAACAAACAAAGAAACTACCCAATCAAAATATGGACAAAAGATCTGAATAGACATTTCTCCAAAGAGAAATGGAGAAATGTGCCCCTTGGCCACACAGATGGCCAAGAGGCACATGAAAAGATGCTCAACATCACTAATTATTAGAGAAATGCAAATCAAAACTACAGTGAGATATCATCTCACACCAGTCAGAATGGCCATCATCAAAAAGTCTACAAATAGTAAATGCTGGAGAGGGTGTGGAGAAAAGTAACCCTTCTACACTGTTGGTGGGAATGTAAATTGGTACAGCCATTATGGAGAACAGTATGGAGGTTCCTTAAAAAACTAAAAATAGAGCTACCATATGATCCAGCGATCCCACTCCTGGGCATATATCTGGAGAAAACCATGGTTCAAAAGGATAATTGCACCCCAGTGTTCATTGCAATGCTGTTTACAGTAGCCAAGACATGGAAACAACTAAATGTCCATCAATAGAGGAATGGATAAAGAAGATGTGGTACATATATACAATGGAATATTGCTTAGCCATTAACAAGAATGAAATAATGCCATTTGTTGGAACATGGATAGACCTGGAGATTATCATACTAAGTGAAGTAAGTCAGGCAGAAAAAGACAAATATTTCAATATGATCAATTGCTTATCAATATAAGCAATATGATACTGCTTATATGTGAAATCTAAAAAAAAAATCATACAAATGAACTTATTTACAAAACAGAAACAGACAAACTTAGAAAACAAGCTTATGGTTACCAAAGGGGAAAGGTGGGTGGGAGGGACAGATTGGGAGTTTGGGATTGATATATATACACTACTGTATTTAAAATAGACAACCAACAAGGACTTACTCTATAGCACAGGGAACTCTGCTCAATATTCCACAATAACTTAAATGGGAAAAGAATTTGAAAAAGGATACATGTATATGTATAACTGAATCACTCTGCTGTACACCTGAAAGTAACACAACGTTGTTAATCAACTATACCTCAATATGAAATAAAAAAATTTTTAAAAATCACTGAATTGTCCCCCTCACCTGTTGGCAGGTAAGCTTCAGTAACCGTGTGATGGTGCTCTAGCAAGTCCCCTGGGGTCATAGAGAGGGGAGGCCACCTGCTGGCAGAAGACATACAGCTGCCAATCATGCAGAAACCAGAAAAGCAGAAACAGCAACTCCCCAGCAATGGAAAGAGCACAGGATTGGCTCCTTTTTAAGAGATGTCAGCACTGGGAGAAATATGGGCTGTTCTTAAGTTCAGGTCCACTCCAGATATTAGTCTAGCCAGGAACTGGCACTGATTTGCAGCTCCAAGCACAGCTCTGTATACAGTGATAAAAGAAGATCACAAGAAAGGGAGGGAGGCAGGCAGAGAGCCAGGCAGGAAGGAAGGTAGGCCGATAGATTTCTAAATTCTCTGCAGTTTTTTTTTTTTTTTTATTAAAATTCAACTAAAAGCTGGAACACACTTTGTATCTCTTGAAGGTTTAAAATAGCTATGGAGTTCAGAAAGAGCCACAAGCTCTGGCAGTGAGGAAGGAGGCCTGGTCAAAGTGGAGGATTTTATTGAGAAGTGGAAAATAATGTTGGATAAATACTGTAGGCAGTCTTTAAAAAAATGGCTACTGGTTTATCAGAATGATTTTTTTCTTTCCTTTGTTTCCTTCCTGATTACTCAATTTTGTTTTATCCAAAGGAGAATCTAAACAAAAAAGTTAGTTTTGTTTGGTTTGACCTGGTTGACTAGCTCATTTGAGAAGATTAAAAACAGCAAACAGGAAAGAACCAAGCAGAGAAATTCATTTCCACCCTCAACATTTTTTTTTTAATTAATTTATTTATTTATTTATTTTTGGCTGTGTTGGGTCTTCATTGCTGCAGGTGGGCTTTCTCTAGTTGCGGCGAGCAGGGGCTACTCTTTGTTGCGGTGTGCAGGCTTCTCATTGTGGTGGCTTCTCTTGTCGTGGAGCACAGGCTCTAGGCACGCAGGCTTCAGTAGCTGTGGCTTGTGGGCTCAGTAGTTGTGGCTCACGGGCTTCAGTAGTTGTGGTGCACAGGCTTAGTTGCTCCGTTGCATGTGGGATCTTCCCGGACCAGGGCTCAAACCTATGTCCCCTGCATTGGCAGGCACATTCTTAACCACTGTGCCACCATGGAAGCCCAACATTTCTTTTTATATTTTAACTTGAATAGATCTTTTCAGTGCTTTGGAAATTTTTGAGAATCCTTAATCTTTTATTTCATTTTTTAATTCATTTAAATTTTATAATTTATTGGACATTTCTTTGCTGAGAAATTTCTGCATTCCTATAACTAAAGGGAATGGGTTTTTCTTGGATCCCCAAAGAAATGCATTTTTGGTCTGAATTGAAACCATGCTTTATCTTTCAAACCCTTATCTCCTGGGTTCCTCCTAGTCATTTGCTGTGGCTCTCTTCTGACCAGGTCATTTGAGATGTAGAAAAGAAAACTCAGAGCTGCTCCCTAGGGCAGCTTCTAGGTACCTGGGCTTCAGCTCAATTCCAATGCCCATCTTGCATTTTCTTATAGATCTTGATGAGTGTGCAACTAAGCAGCACAACTGCCAGTTCCTGTGTGTTAACACCATTGGCAGCTTCACATGTAAATGTCCTCCTGGATTTACCCAACACCATACTGCCTGCATTGGTAAGTGGGAGGGGAAAAATCCTATATGGAGTGCAGCTATTCCTCTAAGGGATTGTTTTCGAGCACTTCTGCTGTTGGAATAAGAAGATAAAACTCAAAAAATATGTGAGTACATGTATGTGTGTCTCTGTGTGTGTGCATGAGTGTATGTGAAAAGTTATTGGCCTTTTCTGAGCAAATCACCCTTCTTTCTTTTAAACAACACAAAGACAGCTTTGGGGAAGTTTCACCCTCTCCTTTCCCCCACTGCTTCTTACAGATAACAATGAATGCACCTCTGACATCAACCTTTGTGGGTCTAAGGGCATTTGCCAGAATACTCCTGGAAGCTTCACCTGTGAATGCCAGCGGGGATTCTCACTTGATCAGAGTGGTGCCAGCTGTGAAGGTGAGTAGAGCCCTTAGCTTGATCCAGCTGGTCGGTCCTTGTGGAGGTGGCCTGTAAACACCTGCATCATCGTCCTCTATGAGACATCAGAACTGAGCACAGGGGAGATAGCCAGCTGAAGATGGGAAATGTTTTCTCTAGTTTGCACGGGTCCCATATCTTAGAGATCCATCTTTTGTCTCATGCTTGATTGTGTCCATAACACATGCTTCTCCTGAATATAACAAGACTTTTTCTGCTCAGTTGTTAATTTAATCTAATAGGGAATGACCCAGTCAAGAAAAATAGCTAGGTTCCTGAATTTGACTAATTTTCTAGTCACTGGATCCAGAGTCTTAGCAGGATTCCCTCAATGTGGATTAAATATGAGGAATAGCTCTTCTGCTAATATATGATTAAATGTTTTACTTATATTTTTTAGGATTTTGTTTTTGTACTGACATTTTGGTTTCTAATTCTGGCACAAATAAGGAAATATAAATAATTTACACAGCTGTCTCATAGGTGCTCTTGTGCCTTGCGTTAGTTTCTTCATCATTTTTATTTGTGGACTTTACCAGGGATATATGAATGTTTTTTTCCTTGGACTTATCAAAAGCTCCAGAGTAGATATTCTTGAAGTTTCTGGTGGTAGAATAATTTTTTAAGGATGAGATTTCTTACTAAAATTGCCTTTCACTTTCATATGCATATAAATGTTGCTTCAGAGAACACCTCTGAGACAAGGATTGATGTGACTTAAAGGCGACTCTGCCTTCCTTTTCAGATGTGGATGAGTGCGAAGGAAACCATCGCTGCCAGCATGGCTGCCAGAACATCATTGGGGGCTACAGGTGCAGCTGCCCCCAGGGCTATCTCCAGCACTACCAATGGAACCAGTGTGTTGGCAAGTAGTTTTCCCTTGTTCACAAGATGAATTGCTATCAGCTCCTATGAGTCAGAAAATTGCTTTCTTTCTAAAAACTTTCAACTTGTCATTGAAGCAACAAATAGTCATTTCAAATTGTCCATACCTGTTGAATCCAGAAGGAAGTCACAGCCTTTGCAAAGTAGTAAACTAAGGAAAAAAAAATAATGATAAAGGGTATTTTGAGGGCATTTGAAATGAAATGTCCCCAGAATTCCTTGACTCCCAATATCCCCTTGCTCCCCTGCTTCATTGCTAGTCATCAGCCCACATGGAGTTCTCTTCACCTTAGAGGCCAACAAAATCCTGCTTCTGACTGTAGTTTATCAGCCAGTGAGAGGCTGTTATGAGCAACTTTTGGCCAGAAGACGCAGAAGTGGTTCCATTGAGTGCTATACATCTTTGGGGGCAGAGTGCAAGCAGCAAACACAGAAAGTTTTTTTTCAGGATTGCTAATTTGTTTTGAATAATAAGGGAGTCCCCTAGAATCTCCCATTAAATTGAAGCTGTCATTTTTGATTCCACAGTATCATAGGAAAATAACTCTTAATGCACATCAGAGAATCCCGACATTGCAAATTTAGAGGGACCCCAATCCATCTAGCCCAAGCCCTTTGTTTTACTGATGAAGGCTTAGAAGCCCAGGAAGGAAAGGTAGTCTGTCCTTACCGGTTCTTTGGTGGCAGGACCAGAGCTAGAACCCAAGGCTCTTAACTTCATGTTTTAGGGCCGCCTTTCTAGTGTCACCTTCACTTGTTTTTTTTTGTTTTTTGTTTTTTTTTTTATTCAGCAAGTAGTACTGCAAGCTTTGTGCTCTGGTGACCTGTTTTGGCTGCCACTCTCTTGGGTACAGAGCCCTGCTTAGCAAAAACAAAGAGCAACTGCCTTCTGGGTGGCTGCTCCACATTGCAACGCTTGACTTTACTCCAAATGAAGACACATTTAGTACGTGTTCATTTATCAAACACACGTGTGTCTCTCTCATCTGGTTTGATTCTTTACAAGATGCAGTTTTGCAGAGGTGAGTAGTGTTGGCTAAAATAACCACAGTGCTAGAGTTTAGGCTGCACAGCTTGCTGATTAGCTGTCTGGTTTTAATAAAGAGCCCTTTGTTACCAGCTCAGGAAGGTCTTGGATTTTAATCACCAGTTTCTGACATTGTTCACAGAACTTCCAGCATGAGCTTTGTTGATTCAATACCCAGCATATGAGCCTATCTGCCCTTATTACGTAGGTCCCTTGAATGAAATTGGAGCTGTGGAGAAGAGTATAAAAAAGGTGAGGTCTGTCACTGCTGGGCCTTAACCCTCCTCTTCCTACACTCAGTCCAGAAATAGTAGAGATAGCCAGGTCATGCCCTCATTGCCTGGAGATTCTATTTTGGCCCCTTGAAGATCATCTCCTGCCTGGGACTTGTAGAAGAATGAGTCTATTAGGAAGTGGGAAGAGAGGGAAGGATCAAGATGGCAGAATAGGAGGATGTGGAGCTCACGTCCCCCCACAAACACATCAAAAATACATCTACATGTGGAACAACTCTCACGGAAAACCAACTGGAAACTGGCAGAAGACTTCTTATTCAACCAAAGTGGCAGGAAAGGTCTCCATGAAGCTGGGTAGGGTGGAAAAAATAAAATAAAAAAGAAGGCATTGGGATGTGACTGGAACCCCTGGGACGATCTGTGAAGAAGGGAAGGTCCACGTGGACAGCCCTCACCCTGAGGAGCTTCCTTGTCTGCTGGGACAGATGGAGGGAACTGGACTCTGCTTGTGAGGAGTGCACATGTGCCGGCTTGCTAGCAGTCAGGGCGGAGAAAGACCAGCACTGACAGCTGCCACCTTGCCACACTTCTCAGTCTGAAACTCATGTGGGGCTGGGCTGCCAGTATAAGCAGTGACTAAGTGCTGAATCTCAGGCAGGGGAGGGTCTGGCCATGGTGGATTTTGTCAGCACACACACCAGGTGGTGCCACAGAAACACATGACTTGGGTGGACAGGCCCTGGAAAGGAGTATGCAGAGGTTGTTTCCTGGCAAGAGCACTCATCTCCACCCATTCCACCCCACAGCTTGGAGCCGGATCTGGGGTGGGCAGGTCCTCAGAGTGGCCTGTCACAGAGGCAGTCCAGGTTCAAGACAGTAGCACAACCACCTCGATTCCTGCAGCCACAGCACCCTGGCCTCCAGCACCAGCCCACTCCACACCACAGCCTAGCACTAGGTCTGGGATGAACACAACAGAAAGGGACACAACCTTGGGCTGCTTCTCAGTAGAACCATGGACACCTGCATTGGTGGCACTTAGGTTTGCTATGACCACACGGGCCTTACTTGCTTCAGCAGTCACCTCCTTTGGGACAGAGCACACACTCAAGGGCTGGAGCCTGACCAAACCTGACCCTCAGGGCTTCTACTCCAACAACTGTAGAGCAGACACCACCCTGACAGGGCTGTGACAGCCACAGAACAAAAAGGAGGCCCCACCCAACATCCAGTGCAGGCTATGGATGCACAACACCAATCACATCCTCTATCAAAGGAATAATGGCCAGCACACTCTGAGGAAAGACGTGGCTGGCATCCATACCATAAATAGCCTTCTCACCAAAAATATTGGAATCACGCAGTCTATAAAGGGATGCTCCCACATAAAACACCCCTTCAAGACCACAGTAGATAACTTTCTCTGTCTCTATGAATTTAGGAGAAACAGCATAGGAAAACCACAGCATAGAAAAAGCATAGGAACTATTCCCAGTTAAAAGAACAAGAGAAACCCCCTGAAAAAACAGATAATGAAATAGACCTCACCAGTCTACTAAACCCAAGTTCAAAAAGGAGGTAAGAAAAATGCTAAAGAATTAATAAAGATTATCAATAGATATGAAGATTAAACAATGAACTAGAAACTATAAAGAGGAACCAGTCAAAATTAGACAACTCAATTGCCAAGATAAAAACCAATCTAGAAGCAATGAATAGCACAGTAAATAACACAGAAGAACAAATAAGTGACCTGGAGGACAGAATAATGGAAATCACCCAATCAGAACAGCAGACAGAAAGAAAAGTGAAAAAAATGAAAGCAACATATGGGGCCTATGGGATGATACAAACGGTGCCAATCTACACATAACAGGGGTTCCAGAAGGAGAAGAGAGAGGGAAGGGGATCTAAAGTGTATTTGAAGAAATTATGGCTGAACACTTCCCAAACCTAAAGAAGAAAACAGATATCCAGATACAGGAAGCACAAAGGGTCCCAAACAAGATGAAACTAAACAGACCCACACCAAGACATATCATAATTAAAATGGCAAAAGTTAAAGAGAGGATTCTAAAGGTAGCAAGAGAAAGATTCAGTTACAAGGGAACCCCCATAAGACTATCAGCTTATTTCTCTGCAGAAACTTTGCAGGCCAGAGGGAGTGTCATGATATAATCAAAGTCTTGAAAGGGAAAAACCTGCAACCTAAGATACTCTACACTTGGCAACATTATAATTTAGAATACAAGGAGAGAGAAAAAATTTCTCAGATAAACAAAAACTAAAAGAATTCAGCAATACTAAACCTACCCTAAAAGAAATATTGAGGGAATTCCCTGGTAGTCCAGTTGTTGGACTCCATGCTTCCACTGCAGGGGGCATAGGTGTTATCCCTGGTCAGGGAACTAAGCTCCCACATGCCATGTGGTGCAGCCAGGAAAAAAAAAAAAAAAAAGAAATATTGAAAAGTCTTCTCTAAATAGAAAAGCAAGAATCTATAGGAAAGGGATAATCCCAATAGGAAAGGCAAATATATAAGAGGATTGAGGATCATTTAAGCCAGTACATAGATTAAAAAACAATCAAAAAATTGTTTTTTAATTTTGGTGATTATATCTACAATTAATAGCAAAAGCATAAACATGAAGATGTAAAATAGGACATCAAAATCACAAAATTTGGAGGAGGGGCCTAAAAACTGTAGATTGTTTAGAATGTGTTTGAGCTTATATGACTATCAGTTTAAAGCAAGTAGATATAGTTATGGGTCAACATACTTGAAAACCAGGGTAACCACAAATTAAAAACATAAAATAGATTCACAAAAACCAAAAAGAAGGAAACTCAAACATAATATTTAAAAAACCATCAAACCACAAAAGGAAAAACAAAAAAGAAGACATGAACAAAGAAGAACTACAAAATCAACTGGAGAACAAGGTTTAAAATGACAATAAGTACATACCTCTCAATAATTACTTTAAATGTCAATGGACTAAATGCTCTGATCGAAAGACACAGTGGCAGATTGGATAAAAAACAAGAACCTAGGGCTTCCCTGGTGGCGCAGTGGTTGAGAGTCCGCCTGCCAACGCAGGGGACACGGGTTCATGCCCCGGTCCGGGAAGATCCCACATGCCACAGAGAGGCTATGCCCGTGAGCCATGGCCGCTGAGCCTGCGCGTCCAGAGCCTGTGCTCCGCAACGGGAGAGGGCACAACAGTGAGAGGCCTGCGCACCACAAAAAACAAAAAACAAACAAACAAAAAACCAAGAACCTATAATATGCTGCCTACAAGACACTCACTTCAGGGAGAAAGACACATAGATTGAAAGTGAGGGGATGGAAAAAGATATTTCATGCAAATGGAAATGACAAGAAAACAGGGGTAGGAATACTCATATCAGGCAAAATAGACTTTAAAACAAAGTCCATAAAGAAAAAGAAGGACATTATATAATGATAAAGGGATCACTACAAGAAGAGGGTATTACACTCAATAATACATGCACCCAATATAGGAGCACCTAAATATATAAAACAAATACTAACAGACATAAAGGGAGAAATTGACAGGAATACAATGATAGGAGACTTTTACACCCTACTGACACCAATGGACAGATCTTCCTCAGTGAGGCAGCAGAGGTCCTAAATGACACAACAGACCAGTTGGACTTAATGGATATCTACAGGACACTACATCCAAAACAAAAACACCAGAATACACATTCTTTTCAAACGCACATGGAACATTCTCTAGGATAGACCACTTCCCAGGTTACAAAACAAGCATCAAGAACTTTAAGAGAATATAAATTATTTCAATCATCTTTTCTGACCACAATAGTATGAAATGAGAAATCAACCACAGAAAGAAAAATGGGGGGAAAAAATGAACACATGGAGACTAAACAACATGCTACTAAAAAACCCAGTGGGTTAACAATGAAATCAAAGAAGAAATCAGAAAATACCTCGAGACAAACAACAATGGAAACACAATCTTACACAATCTATGGGATGCAGCAAAAACAGTTTCAAGAGGGAAGTTTACAGCGATACAGGCCTTCCTCAAGAAACAAGAAAAATCTCAAACAAACAACCTAACCTACCACCTAAAAGAATTAGAAAAACAACAAGCAAAACCTAAAGTCAGCAGAAGGAAATAATAAAGATCAGAGAGGGAATAGAGATTTTTTTAAAACCCAGAAAAGATCAATAAAACCAAGAACCGGTTTTTTGAAAAGATAACCCAAATTGACAAACCACTAGCCAGGCTCACCAAGAAGAAAAGAGAGGACCCAAATAAACAAAATAAGAAGTGAAAGAGGAGAAATAACAACTGATACCACAGAAATACAAAAAATCATAAGAGAATACTATGAACAGTTTTATGCCAACAAATTGGACAACGTAGAAGAAATGGGCAAGTTTTTAGAAACATACAGCCTGCCAAAACTGAATCAAGAAGAAACAGATAATTTGAACAGACCAATCACTAGAAGTAAAATAGAATCTGTAATGAAAAAAAACTCCCTGCAAACAAAAGTCCAGAACTGGACTGCTTCACTGGGGAATTCTACCAAACATACAAAGAAGAACTTATACCTAGCCTTCTCAAACTATCCCAAAAGATTTTAAGAGGAGGTAACACTCCCAAAGTCATTATATGAAGCCACCGTCACCCTGATGCCAAAACCGGACAAAGACACTACACAAAAAGAAAATTACGGGCCAATATCTTTGATGAATATAGATGCAAAAATCCTCAATAAAATATTAGCAAACTGAACCAACAATACATAAAAAGGATCATACACCATGATCAAGTTGGACTCATTCCTAGGTGACAAAGGTGGCTCACATGCAAAATCAATATGTTACACCACATCAACAAAAGGAAAGACAAAAATCACATGATCATCTCAACAGATGCAGAAGAAGCATTTGATAAAATTCAACATCCATTCATGATAAAAACTCTCACCAAAGTGGGTATAGAGGGAACATATCCCAACATTATAAAAGCCATTATGACAAACCAACAGCCAATATAATGTTAAATGGTGAAAAGCTGAAAGCCTTCCCACTAAAATCTGGAAAAAGACAAGGATACCCACTCTCACCATTTCTATTCAACATAGTATTGGAAGTCCTAGCCACAGCAATCAGAGAAGAAATAAAAGGTATCCAAATTGGAAGCAAAGAGGTAAAACTGTTACTATTTGCAGATGACATGATACTCTATATGGAGAACCCTAAAGACTCCAGACAAAAACTGTTGGAACTAATAAATGAATTCAGCAAGGTAGCAGGATACAAGATTAATATACAGAAATCTGTTCCATTTCCTTACACCAACAATATGAGAAAGTAAAAAAAAAAATCCTGTTTAAAATCACATCAAAAAAAATGAAATACCTAGGAATAAACTTTACCAAGGAAGTGAAAGACCTATATGCTGAAAACTATAAAACATTAATAAAGGAAACTGAAGATGATTCAAAGAAATGGAAAGGTATCTCATGCTCTTGGTTTGGAAAAATTAATGCTGTTAAAATGGACATACTACCCAAAGCAATCTATAGATTTAATGGGATCCCTATCAAAATTCCTGTGACATTTTTCACAGAACTAGAAAAAAATCCCCAAATTTATATGGAGCCACAGAAGACCCAGAATTTTCAAAGCAATTCCAAGGAAAAAGAACAAAGCTGCAGACATAAACCTTCCAGAATTCAGACTATAATACAAAGCTGAAATAATCAAAACAGCATGGTACTGGCACAAAAACATACATATAGATCAATGGAACAGATAGAAAGCCCAGAAATAAACCCACACACCTACAGTCAATTAATCTGCAACAAAGGAAGCAAGAATATACAATGGAGAAAAGACAATCCCTTCAGCAAGTGGTTCTGGGAAAGCTGGACAGCCACATGTAAATCAGTGAAGTTAGAACACTCCCTCACACCATATACAAAAATAAACTCAAGATGGTTTAAAGACCTAAACATAAGGCATGACACCATGAAATTCCTAGAAGAGAACATAGGCAAAACATTCTTGGACATAAATCGTAGCAATATTTTCTTAGATCAGTCTCCCAAAGCAAAAGAAATAAAAGCAAAAATAAACAAATGGTATCTAATCAAACTTAAAAGCTTTTGTACAGCAAAGGAAACCATCAACAAAATGAAAAGACAACTTATGGAATGGGAGAAAATATTTGCAAATGATGAAACCGACAAGGGGTTAATATCCAAAATACACAAACAGCTCATACAACTCAGTATCAGAGAAACAAACAACCCAATAAAAAAGTGGACAGAAGACCTAAATAGTCATTTCTCCAAGAAGACATACAGATGGCCAATCAGCACGTGAAAAGAGGCTCAACGTTGCTAATTATTAAAGAAATGTAAATCAATACCACTATGAGGTATCATCACCTTACACTGGTCAGAATGACTATCATCAAAAAGTCTACTATCTCCAAAAAAGTCTACTATCATCAAAAAGTCTACATCTGGAGAATGTGTGGAGAAAAGGGAATCCTCCTGCACTGTTGGTAGGAATGTAAATTGGTGTAGCCGCTATGGAGAACAGTGTGGAGGTTATTTAAAAAACTAAAAATAGAGCCACCATATGATCCAGCAATCCCACTCCTGGGCATATATCCCAAAAAGATGAAAACTAATTCGAAAAGATACATGCACCCCAGTGTTCATAGCAGCACTATTTACAATAGCCAAAATGTGGAAACAACCCAAATGCCCATCAACAGATGATTGGTTTAAGAAGATACACACACACACACACACACAATGGAATATTACTCAGCCATAAAAAAATGAAATATTGCCATTTGCAGCAACATGGATGGACCTATATAATATATATAAGTGAATCACTTTGCTGTACACGTGAAACTAACACTATTGTAAATCAACTAAACTTCAGTTTTAAAAAAGTGGGAAGAGGTTTGGGGGTTTTGATGCCCAGAAGATACCAGTTCAAACTGGTCTCATAATTCTTGGGAATTATAGTTACCCAGAATGAGCACTGTATTGCCTTGGGCCAGAATGGCTTCCCCAGAGCCATGCAGAACAGATCTCTTGGACCAGCCCTCCCTGGATCCTTGCTCCTAGGCAGCCAGAAGTTCACTCTTGGAAGATGGATGGGTTTATAGGGTAAAGGGCCACGGATATCATTGCTTTCTAGAAAATATCAAACTTGCAGCTTGAAGTTGGAGCTGACCCATCATGACCTATAGGAAATTAGTAAAGGAAAGGCTGTTCTACATTTGGAGCTCTCCCAGTGGCTCTCCCTTACCACCACAGCTAAGACACACTATGCAAGCCCGATGCTGGAACCTTTGAGTTTAGAGGACAGAGTAAGTAGGTTTCCATCTGCTTTTAAGGAGTGTCTTTCAGAGACTCTAACGCTATTTCATTCAAATTAGAATTGTCTCTTTTTATGAAACGAGCAAAACCCTCACCAATTTAAGTAGCAACTGAAAGAAGAAAACAAAGATTTTGGCGTGTAGAAAAATTCCCTGTGGAGCCATTTGCTCCAGGGTGCACACACAGGATGAAAAAGGTCAGGAAAAGTGCAAAACATGTTAAACAAATCATGGTATTTGTATATTGATAGAAAGGGTGAGTGCACAAACAGATTGTTTTCAAGCTGTAAACATTGAACATTTGCCAATTTCTTATCTTAATCCGTGCTCCACTCTACCCCATCTCTCCAACCCAGATAAGCAAGTTTAATTTAAACTTATTAGATTCTCAGGGAGGAAAAAATGTAAAAATAAAGTAGAAAAGAATGTGAAAAGGGGACAGGGAGAGTTCTTGACAGGAATAGATACTCCAAGTTAAAAAGAGAGATACTCAAATTTAGAAAGAACCTTAGCAGTGATCTAGTCTGATCTGTTTCCTAACATATCAATCCCTTTCCAACCTAGAAAGGTACTCACCTTCTCCCAAGATAGCCCAATCTATGCATAGAAAACTTTAATTTTTAGAAATATCTTTTTCATAAAGGATGAAGCTTTTCTCCCGCTAACTCCTAACCATTGGTCCTATTTCTGCTCCTTGGAACAAAACAGAATAAATCTAAGCTCTGTATTAACAGGTCTTCCCCACATATACCCATACCTTAGAGGTTTTATCAGCCAGAGTCCCAGCAGGTAACAGATGGCTGAGCCCAACCAAAAGCTCAGGATACAGGAGAGGAGCTTGTGGATGCTCCATTCCGATCAGCCTTGTAGAGCCGAGGGCAGGTGAGAAGTCTGGAGGTGGATAAGCAAGGCAAGGAGAAGACATTCAGCCCAGAGATATTCCCTTCACCAAAGCAACTACCCTCGGTTCTTCATTCACCCTTGGATGCCCATGGTCTCCATTAGTTTCTATCACACAGCTCACCTCTAATTTAAAATAAGGGAAAAAAGAACACAGATGATGGCATATTGAATCATTTTGTTTTAGGAACCTTAGAACCTAAGTGACCTTGGGTGGGTACTTGAGAGTCCTTGGATATAAAGGATCTCAAACAGATGCATAGCTAGGCACTGAGCCATAGCAGGCAGCTCAACCAATAGCTTTCTTATTGTATATCTACTCCTCCTTCTCTCTGTAACTACATACAGGCAAGAAGTGGAGGTGGGGGGCAGGTCGAGAAAGGAAGGGGGAGGAAGAGAAGAAGGAAGGGTGGAAGGCAATGTGAAGTGTGTGTGTGTGTGTGTGTGTGTGTGTGTGTGTGTGTGTATGCAAGTATCCTGCCCTCACCGTTTTTACCCACCTGTTCTTCTAATTTTAAAAAAAAAGCTATTTTCTTAGAAACAATTTTGTTCTTGAAAAATAAATCTACCTCAGCAAATGAAAAAGTAAAAGAGAAAGGACCAGTTTAAATGTGGGTGAGTCTTTTGAGAGACACTGTGATATAAAGGAAAGCATGTGACTTTTGTAGTCAGACAGACCTGGGTGTGCATCTCTGCCTGGCGGCCGCTGCTGGGAGATCTTGGTGGGGTTTCTGAGTCTTGCTTTCTTCACCTGGAAAATAGGGATTTTAATACCTACCTCCGTGACTGATAGGCAGGTTAAGTAAATGGAGTGAAATACCTAGTATCCCAACTGTCATACAGTAGGCATCTAATAAGTGTTAGTTGCCTTTCTCCTCTCTTCCATTGGAAGTAGGTATTTGCTAAGTGAGGAGAAAGTCAATCACATTCATTCATATGAACATATGCCTGAAAATGGGCTCCAGCACTTAAGAAATGTCTTACCAGCAAACTTCCGTGCTGCCCTACAAAGGCAGGTCTACAAAAATATATTGGAAATTTCAAAAAAGTATACATCAGACATGATGAGAAACTTGAGGGGTTTTTTTCCCTTTGAATTGATTTGTTAAAGTTAGATTTCTTTTTCCTACTTATTGCCATCAGACTTGGCCGGTCCCTATCTGTAGCTGTTTCTACAGCATCTGTGTCTCTTGTAGGTTTTCCCCAATTATTGCCTGTGAAGTCTGCACTGAATCTGTTCCAGCCATACTTAGCTTTAGACATGGCCCAGACTCTGGGCAAGGAGGTGGTTTGGATAAGGGGGCCCATTCAGAGATGGGAGCAGACATACCAGAAGACACTACTCATCCCCAGGGCAAGCACCTGGGGGCTTTTATGGACTTTTGAAAATGAAGTCCTAGTGGGCCAACACTTCCTGCAGGATGTCAGCCCTTGCCAGCACTACTCATCCTGAAAAAGGAAGACTGAGAAAGCAGCCTCCAGGAATATGGTTCATCTCTGCTGTGGAGATAATCATCCTATTACTGGGCACTTGTGAAGCAAAGGTGCAAAGAACTGATTCCTGCCCTCCCACCCTGAACCCTGAACCTTAGCCATGAACCATCCCCACGTTCTACACGGGATGCTCCCGTAGAGCAGAACATGCAAGTATTGGCTTCAGATGAGAACTGGAGTCTGCTGGTCCTCAGAATGCCATTCCCTAATGTACTCTGCCTGGTGCACTTGACCTCAGAAACCACGTTTGCTCACCATATGGCAAGAGACCACATCTGTTTCCACATCCTTCTCTCTTGTTCCCTTTCCCACTGCAGCCACCCCTGCCTGTGTTACCTTCCCAAGAGCCTAGGGGAGGGCCAGCTGGCCGGCAGCAAGTGGCCTGATCCAGACACCTCCATAGAAACCTCTGGCCGGTATCACACATGTGGTGTCTTCTGGTTTTTTTCTGCAGATGAAAATGAATGCCTCAGTGCTCACATTTGCGGAGGAGCCTCCTGCCACAACACGCTGGGGAGCTACAAGTGCATGTGTCCTGCTGGCTTCCAATACGAACAGTTCAGTGGTGGGTGCCAAGACATCAACGAATGTGGCTCTTCTCAGGCCCCCTGCAGTTATGGCTGTTCCAATACCGAGGGCGGCTACCTCTGTGCCTGTCCACCTGGCTACTTCCGAATAGGCCAAGGGTAAGCACTGCTAGCCATGGTTGTGGTTGGAGGCTTTCTCATTCATAACATAATTAAGTATATTTAATTCAAAATGACCTGTCCTAGTAGAGTAGAACCATACTTTTTATGATTCTTGAGTTAATTCCAATTAGCGCTGCAAAGGTTTTAGGTTATTTTATTTGAAAGGGGACATCTAGGTTTCTGGAAATTCATAGAATGTCAAACAAAATAATGAAATGACATTGTAAATACCTCGCTCTATGGCTTATCTGTCTCATTCTCTTGATCTTCACATCTTGTTGGAAAGTGATTCATCTCTCAGGAAGTACAGGGGCTGCGACCCGTGACAGAACTGGACTCAGGCTGCACTTTGCTGATGCAGCCTTCTCCTGGGGCAAGCAGGATTCTGTCTCGACTTAAAATGCCTTCTCATCTAGCTCCTGTTAGGATAAACCAAAAAGATACCTTTCGTGGAGTCCTTTACAGTTTTAAAGTATATTTTACATTTCAGACTTAAATTTACATTAAAAATTGCCAAAATAGCATTAAATATAAGAGTTAAGAGAATTACTGTATTTTCCAGGTAGAATACTTCACCACATTGTATGTGTGAGAGCTGGGGCAGGAAAGATGTGTTTTTATTCTACTCAGTAATTTAAAAGTTAGTGTTAAGTTTTCAAAGTTTAGGTCTTCTTCCCCACTGAATTAATCTGGACTTGGCTGTCTTGGTTTTGGCTATTCTGTGAAGGAGCTCATATTTTAACTTTTTAATTAGGAACACAGACATTAAATATACATACACATATATATACACACCAACACACACACTTATATATACTCCCCCACAAAGTCACATATTCCACAACACACACATATATGTATATATCAAATTGTTAATTTTGTGTTCTTTGATTTCTTGACACACAAACATCAAGTGATTCATTTTGGGGTGTGTAGAAGGTAAAAGAATGTTTCATGGGAAGCACACAGAATGCCAGCAATAGGACTCAGATTTCCAGATGTTTGTGTCTGGCTCTCAGTAGACTCATTCTTTATAAGTTTAATGCCAGAACCATTTTCCCAGCAAAAATTGTGACACTCCAAACTGGCTTCTGGCCAGTGGGACTTTATAGTCACACTTCTTGTAAGTGGTGTTCCAGGGATATGAAAATACTGGAAGGGAGTTCTGAGAAAGGAGCCAAAAGCCTGTGAATTTCGGGTTTGCCTTCCAATAATTTAATCATTATGTGAATGTACACACATACAGGATGAGCATTTATCATTTCATCCATTTTATTGTTTCTACACATTTCATGGTGCAAGATTAAAGGACAAGGAAAGGAAATGTGTCCAGCTCAGCAAGATTACAGAAAATATTAGAAACCTGTAAATTGCTGCAAAATACAAAGTGTTCTTCTTATTGGCATTATATTTTGAATCTTAAAGGCATAAAGGAAAATGAGTTATAAAGAACAGATCAACTAATACAGAAAGAGAAAACAGTATTTGGTCTACATTATGGACCCAGTAGTGGACCCAGTAGTAGAGATCTACCCATTTATAACAGTTTGGGCTCCTCCGTGAGTCACTAGAGTGGACCCTACCCCAATGTAAAGATTCTTTTAAGATCATTCAAATATTTCAACACATTTTGAAAGAGGAGCCTGGTAAATACATTCCAAGTGGCCTACGAAATAGTAAGCAGAATAACAAAACAAGGTACTTGTGAAACATGCAAGCCTCCCTCCATAACTTGGCTTTAAAAACTGAAAGGCAAAGAAAAACAGCTGAACTAGTTCTCTCTTGGGCATGGGTTTGTTTATCCAGCCTCACATGAGTCAGAGCCAGTGAACCTAGTGGTTTTGAATGATTTGAAACAATTTCCCACAGTTGGGCAAGCTTTGATACATGTATTTTATACATTGCATATCCTCACAATTTATATCTAAATCAACCTCAGGTATCACCTAGAGCTTTCTTCTTATCTCCAGGAGGAGCTTCAGCCAAAGTGAGAGGTCTGATAATAGGAGAGATTGCTCAGAAGCCGGAGTGGTGAAGGCCGGTGACAGCAGTGGTGGTGGAAGTGGAGGTGGCAGTGATAGTATCAGTTAAGCAGGAAGAGGGCAAGGAACTGAACAGTGATGTCTCATCCCTTTCTCACTCATGTGGAGCCTGTTTCATAAAAAGAAGGCATTTTTATTGAACCTCCCAAGTCACATGGTCTCCCTCATCCTCTGTTCTTCTCTTGTTTCCACTCCCCGTTTCCTCCCCAGCAGTACAGCAAAACACCTGCCACATTTCCTTTGGGAAGTGAAGGGACAAATAAATATGCAAAACGGGGCTTTGAGAGACAGTAAAAACAAATCAGTCAACCCAGGGAACTGAGAATTTGAGGCCAAACACCGAGGGCTTCACTGTTGTTCTCAGAACCAGCCGATCATCCAGTGGACAAATAATCAAGGACTGAATGTCACTAGAGAGGGTCCAGGCTTCACCAGAACTCTCCCTCCTCCATCTCCCAATTCTAACGAAAAACATCTATGTTTCCCTTCTACCATAGGCACTGTGTTTCTGGAATGGGCTTGGGCCGAGGAAACCCAGAGCTACCTGTCAGTGGTGAAATGGATGACAATTCCCTCTCCCCAGAGGCGTGTTATGAGTGTAAGATCAACGGCTACCCCAAACGGGGCAGGAAGCGGAGAAGCGCAAATGAAACAGATGCCTCCAACATTGAGGTAGGTCGGAAGGTGGTTTCTCCTGATGTCTCCTACTGCAGAAAGATCCTCCAGATTCCTACGGTTTCCTCCAAGGATGCCCCAAAGTGTGAAAAATCTCCCTGAGGAGAAAATCCAGACATTCCCTGAGCTCTAGGCTGTATTTTACAAGGGTCTGTGGGGCTCTCTGGAGTTTCTTGCTGCTTTTAGGGAGTGGCCATTCAAAGGTTTTCACATACTTGCTCATTTCCTCTGTCTAGCCAAAAAGAAAGTCAAACACCCACCCAAAGTCTGCTGAAAGGACAAGGTCTGAGATCCAGGACAGCAAGTGGGCAGAATAGTGAAGTGACATAGTTCTCCCTACACAGGGATGACAAGTTCTGAAAGCTAGAGGCTCCTCTACTGAAAAGAGCCATGTGGAGTGTGAGGGAACTTGGATTCTAGACAAAAACAACATGGAGCTCAAGCAGCCTGGTTTTCTTTGCCTACGGCTGCTGCAGCCTTTCAGTCAACTCAGAAATGCAGATACTCACCCAGACCTCTGGCTGCAGGCCCAGAGAATCCAGCACATGTGGTCCCAGAGAGGCAAGC
Organism: Hyperoodon ampullatus; assembly: GCF_949752795.1. Classification (NCBI taxonomy): domain Eukaryota; kingdom Metazoa; phylum Chordata; class Mammalia; order Artiodactyla; family Ziphiidae; genus Hyperoodon; species Hyperoodon ampullatus. Next base: position 89,075,212 of record NC_136916.1, read on the forward strand.
AAGAAGCCAGTGGAAAGCACTGAATATTAGCAGATCATCAGAGCCAGGAAGTAGGTTCATAGGTGTGTCTTTCGGTGTGGATGGTTTTGCGTCAGTGAATAAAATTGAAATAAACTGGTTCTTTCTTAGCATCAGTGCTGCAACCCATCTGCTGTGGTTTGGGAAATGATGGACTTGAGGATAAGGGGAGGGGGAAGGGTAAGCTGTGACAAAGTGAGAGTGGCATGGACATATATACACTACCAAACGTGAAATAGATAGCTAGTGGGAAGCAGCCGCATAGCACAGAGAGATCAGCTCGGTGGTTTGTGACCACCTAGAGGGGTGAGATAGGGAGGGTGGGAGGGAGGGAGACGCAAGAGGGAAGAGATATGGGAACATATGTATATGTATAACTGATTCACTTTGTTATAAAGCAGAAACTAACACACCATTATAAAGCAATTATACTCCAATAAAGATGTTAAAAAAAAAAAAAGCAAGCAGATCATGTGCTGATATCCAGGAAGAAAAAAAAAAAACTTGAGTGTGCATCTGAATCATCTGGAAGGCTTGTTAAAACGGATTTCTGGGGCTTCCCTAGTGGCGCAGTGGTTGAAAGTCCACCTGCCGATGCAGGGGACACGGGTTCGTGCCCCGGTCTGGGAAGATCCCACATGCTGCAGAGCGGCTGGGCCCGTGAGCCATGGCCGCTGAGCCTGCGTGTCTGGAGCCTGTGCTCCACAACGGGAGAGGCCACAACAGTGAGAGGCCCGCGTACTGCAAAAAACAAAACAAAACAAAACAAAAAAACGGATTTCTGGAAAACATCCCCAGGGTTTCTGATTCACTAGGTCTCAGGTGACACCAAGAACTTGCATTTCTAACAGATGCCCAGGTGATACTGATGCTGTTGGTAGGGGACCATACTTTGAGACCCACTGCAATAGAAGACCGCCAAATACAAGTGATTTCAACTTTCTCCTTGACATATTTTTTAACATTATAAAAATGTTCCAATTTAACATTTGTGGTTTAAGCAGTATTTTATGAATACTCACTTTCAATACAGTATATACATCATGAGAAGAAAGTTGTGTTAGTGTGAGATTTGAGTCACTTTTTCTTTACTGAGTGGCATATTTACCTTTTATTTAACACATTGCCATATGTCTTTCCAGGAACAGCCTGAGATAGAAGCCAATGTGAGTCTTGCAAGCTGGGATGTTGAGAAGACAGCCGTGTTTGCTTTCAATATTTCCCACATCAATAACAAGGTCCGAATCCTAGAACTCCTTCCAGCCCTTACGACTCTGACGAATCACAACAGATACTTGATTGAATCTGGAAATGAAAACGGCTTCTTTAAAATCAACCAAAAGGAAGGGATCAGCTACCTCCACTTCACAAAGAAGAAGCCAGTGGTTGGAACCTATTCATTACAAATCAGTAGTAGTCCACTTTATAAAAAGAAAGAACTTAATCAGCTAGAAGATAAATATGACAAAGACTACCTCAGTGGTGAACTGGGTGATAATCTGAAGATGAAAATTCAGATTTTGCTTCATTAATTCACCATCCAGAGACCAAATAATTAAAAAACAAAGATAGATAGGTAGAACTGAATTTTTCCCCCAATCAGAATCTTCATATTATAGGTACAGTCTTTCACCACGTAAATTGCTATAAATAAGCACTATTCTTGTATTACAAAAGCAAGGTACAGGTGACTACCCTAGTTCAAAACAACCACTTTCTCAGGCTTCTCATGTATGTAGCTAAGCTACCTTGTCATATGTGTTTATTTTTGAAAACTGGGACATGTATTTCCACTTGGGGTTGGCTATTCATGCTGACGTGCCATCCTTCTAGCAGACGTACAGGAATGTGCTTTCAATTTATGGACTGTTCTATTTTTTCAAATTGTAAAACTTTGCTTCTCCAAATACAAGTATTAGGTTGGCCATTTATAATATCTATTTGGTGCTAGTAAATTCTCAAACTAGATTTATAAATGCACTGTAATATTTACACAACTTAGAAACCAAATTACAAGTATTCAGTTCAAATACTTCATTAATTTCAATCAACCAAAGTTAGTTCAGTAGCTTATCTCAGTTATGAGTATAATACATTACATGTAAATTAAGTGTGTGTATACTGTAATCGTGCTATTTTTTATCATTGAAACATTTATAAACTAGAATAATAATGCCCTTAATGTGAGGGTTTGTAATGGTGCTTATTAAGACCAAAGACTTGTTAAATGTATACACCAAGTGGTAATGAAATTTCTGTGACTGGCCCACACATGCATGGAGGTCTGGGAGGACCAGGAAACAGCCTCAGCAGCCAGAGGATCACCAGTGCATCCTTCATCACACCTGTGCAATATGCCAAGATTACCCTCGGCCATTCCTGTCAACAAGGGGTCCATGTCATAAATGACACAATAAAACAGTCTCTTTTTTAGTGTACCCCTTGGCTTTGTGTTCTTGCATGGATGTGGGATTGGAGGGGCCATTCTGGAGACTAAATAAAGTCTCCTGAAATTAAACTATCCTGGATCTGTTACAGCATCTAAAGGTGCCAAATATATCACCACTAGACGAAAATTTAACATTTGAGTCAGTCCTTTGTTTTATTCATTCAAGACAGCGGAGTTATTTCTCACCAACAAGATATTTAGACTGTAGCATTATTTCTAAAACGTGACCTAATTAATCCTGTGACTTTTAAACTACTAGATTTCAGTACTTAAAAACATCAAGTTCATTGTCTTAGAGCACATGCGTTCCATTATAAAAATTTATCATGCCCCCTCCCCTCAAATATACATAGTGTTGGCAAGCTTAGGCGTTCCATCCTTTTTTTCTCCCCTAAACATCTGTTGTTAGTCAGTGCTAGCCTAATTACAAAGGGATAATCCCAAATTGAATCCAATTGAATGCTATAACTCTTGTTTTCTGAATGTCATAATTTGAAATTGCTGTTTTAAGAGCAACTTTGCATATTTAACAGTTAAGCTTGTTCAGTTGATAATGAATTTTTAAAAGCCCTTAGGGCGTTTAAGCCTAGTGAAAATAAAAGTGAAATGAGGTTGCCGCATGGAGAAGAAACCATACAGGACACAGAATAGTCCTCTCAAAAATCTTCAGAAAACTAGGCTAATAAAGATGGAGTAGGTATATTCTAGAAGACAAAACCAGGGCCAGTTAGTGTAAAGCTCAGTTTAGCACTTACCGTCCTAATTGTCAAGCTACCCATTGAGAGAATGTGTTTCCTTGCAATGTGGTGAGCTCCCTTGTCACTAGAGTGTTTCAGTCTAGGCAGCCAGTGGACAAGGATGCTTTCTTCCACTAACAGGCCATGAACATCTCAAAGTATTTTTTTTTTAAATCTAGTATTTTGCCATCCAAAAAAATTTCATCTCTATTGAGCATCAGTTATGAGTGAGTCGAATGACTAGTTTGGAAGGGATTTGTACCTTGGTTAGGAAGTTAAAATGACTCAAAATTTCCTTTTATCTCTGCGCCTATGGTTCTCTGATGGAGGTGTACTAAAATTGTTAGAGAAGAATATATAGCATATGGTAAACCACAGCTTGGAAAAGGAAAATGTCTTTGATAATTTAACTTGAACTGCATTATATTCAATAATGGATTTTCTTTATAACAACAGAACAAAGGAGAGTTGGCACAGAGTAGATCACTTTGATACTTTAATAGTCTCAGTGTGGATTTTATTTACTTAAGAGCCAACAATTCTCAACAGCATATTTTCCGTGTTTCTGACTGTAACAAAACATTTTCCTCACTGTTCCATTGTAAATATTCCTCTTGCTGGAACTCTTTTTTAATTCTGAGATTTAAACCTGTACCTTTCAATTGTCTGTGACCTTTTGATTTTACTTTCAATGGTTGAAGAATTTGGTTTTATAAATCTCAGAAGCTTGAAAAGTCTTGTCTCTACCCCTCAGCCCATTTCACTTGCCAGTAATGATTTTGTAAGTAGGGTTGAAATGAACTCAGCTGGCCTTATGAAATGTTTAAACTTGCACAAACAACGACATTTTTGTTCAACAAATAGCACTTCACTCAGCCAAAACTGCTTTGGACATTGCCATTACAAATACTGTTCAACTTCAGAAATCATGTTTGTAAATTAGATAAGCCAAAATAAAGGACAATTAGGTTGATATTATATTAGCATACTTAAAAATTATATACCTGTAAATTGTTAGTTTTTTTTTTTTCAGTCAGCTTTGTCCACAGAATGTACTATATTCTGACTTTAACTGTAGTTCCTAGAGATAGGTTACAAACGTAATTATTAAATGGTTTAAAGACATTGTTTTTAAATGCTAGTAGATTACTGGGAGAAAGATTAGTTCTCACGTACATTGCTGAAGACAAAATTATTTCCCCCTTGCCAATTTTAAACACTTTGTCAAAAAAAAAAAAAAGGCAAACCAATTTACTTTTTTAAGCATTTCGATACCCAATATGAGCCTAACATTATGTACTGTTAGAAAAGGATTCTCAGTATTACGAGTTTAGGGTAAGAGAGAAAAAGGTGGCTCCGAATTTGATTTTGCAAATTCCCATGTGTATCCAAGACTGGGTTCACTTACAAGATTGGGTCTCAATGAAAGGTTCTAACATTCTCACAAATGTCTTTATAAACATAAGGGTCTTGTACATTTGACACCTGACATACATTTGGCAGGACCTGGTAATGTCACCAAATCTGTCATTTCAACTAACTGCTAATGAATCCAAAATGTTTTTTTGGCAACATCATAACCTCTTTTCAGGACATAGGCTGTTTTGCATCCTTGATGTAAGCTGGAATTACGACCTCTACAAATAGAGGTCAGTTTCATTTTTACTATTGGACAGTGGAAGATGCCTTCTTTTTAACTGAATGAAGTCATAGCAGGTAAGTGGCTGTGATTTCCCACTAGCTCGACTCTCTGCTCTCTATCCATTCCACACAAATATTCACTGTCATTTTTGGTCTTTGCAGTTACTCCCATTTCATAAATCAATGCAGCATTACCCTCTCTATGTTCCCTTTTGCCCCTCAAGGGTTGGTTGTAGTGTCAGCTATAAGGCATCACATTCAGTATATTTCTAGAATCCTTAGCTTGAGTTCAAAGTTAGGCAACACTGAGGTAGAGATGGTTAGCAGAAAGCAGCTGCTCCATTCAGCAGTTTCTGGGTAACTTTCATACCCTACATGATGTGTTTTTTGCAGCTGTACTGAGACTTGCAGAAATCAGAAGAGGTCTGTTCCCTTTTTAATGTAAAATTCTCTCTGGTGGAGAATTAAATCAAACCTGAATGATTTAGCTTTTTCTTTTCCTGGAACTGGAGACGTGAAAAAATCCCAATGATAAACACACATCCCATCAATCCCACCAGCCATTTACATAAAAAGGTCACAGTCCTGTATAGTTGTATCTGCATGGCAAGCTCTGTTCTGGGTTTCCCCAACAGCTCTCCTATGACCAGACCTATCAGGAAAGATTAACAGGACCCTGATATATCAGAATTTCAAAAGCATGACAGGCTGGATTGGGTTTGTGTCCATGTATTTTTGTTGCTACATGAAATCAACACGATATGCTATTCAGTCTTTCTGCCTCCAGCTGCACCAAGATTATCCCCCTTCAGCGTGTTCACTGCACCTGTCTACAGCAGTTCTCTGATCCAACTCCAGTGATCCTGTGTCTCAGGAAGGTTGCAAGTTCCTCTGAGGCCTGCTGCTTCCTACTCACTTGTAAACTGACCGCAGCAGGCTCTCTTGTGGGTCATTCACCACAAGCATTGAGCCCAGGAGTTAGAGTCTACTGTAGAACCAGCTCTCTAGGAGAAAACTGCTCCTGATGATGCCCACTCATCCACACCCACTCTCACAGGCCTCTCACCCACCAGGAGAGGGCATGGAAGCTGGGACACCATTCCTAAAGGCTCTTCATCTCAAGGTTTCTTTCCCTCAGGGTCTGAGATTCTTAATTCACAGCTCTGACCTTTACTTATCATATCAAGAAAGTTGGCTGAGAGTTCAGTTCAGTCCTGAGGTCCTCGGGAGCACTGGATCCAGAGTCCTGACACTGTAGGCAATCTGGGGTCAGAAAACTGTGTTCAGGAGATTGGCCAAGATGGCCAATTAGAAAGACCCTGAGCTCACCTCCTCTCACTGGAACACCAAAATCACAACAATCTGCAGAACAACCATTGATGAAAAAGACCAGAACCTGCCAAAAAAGATCTTCTACAAATAAAGACATAAAGAAGAGACAGGTAGGAGGGGCAAATTCACAATACAGTCAAGTCCCATGCCCCTGGGTGGGAGACCCACAAACTGGAGAATTACATTGCAGAGGTTCCCCCAAAGGAGAGATTCAAGCCCCTTGTCAGGCTCCCCAGTCCAGGGGTCCTGCACCAGGAAGACAAGTCCACAGAGCATATAGCTTTGAAGGCCAGCAGGGCTTTCTTCTGAGAGTTACAGAGGGCTGAGAAAAATAGAGATTTCACTGTTAAGGGGTGTACACAAAATCTCACATGCTCTAGGACCCAGGGCAGAAGCAGTAATCTGAGAGGAGCCTGGGTCAGACATACCTGCTGATTTTGGAGAGTCTCCAGGATAGGCAGGAGGTAACTACAGTTCACCCTGGAAACATGGACACAGGCAGCAGCCATTTTGGGGAGCTCCTTCTACCATGTGGACACTGCTACTTCCAGTGCCACTGTGGAGTCCTCCCTCTAGCTCATTAGTGCTAAGACCTGGTCCCACCCAACAGCCTGTAGGAGCCAGGGCTGAGATGCCTCAAGCCAAGCAACTAACTGGGTAGGGACACAGCCCCACTCATCAGCAGACATGCTACCCTAAGATCCCCCTGAGCCCATAGACACTTCAGGACATGGCCCTGCCCACCAGAGGGCCCAGGATCCAGTTCTACCCACCAGTGGGCAGGTACCAGTCCCAGAATGCCCTGGGGCCTAGCCCTGCCCTCCACAGAGCCTGCTTGGACCAGCCTCACCCACCACAGGGCAGGCACTAGACTCAAGAAAACCACCATCCCATAGCCCATCAGCAGGCCACACCCTACCTTGTGACCAGCTGGACCCAGCCCTGCACACTAGCAGGCTCACACAAGCTTTGAGACACCCTGGGCCCCATACCCAACCAAGTCAGGAACTACCTCCCACCACCAGAGATCCAACGCCAGCTCTGCGACCTCTGAGTCTTACAACCGGACTCCAGGAACTGGCTCTACCCACCAGTAGGCTGACCCTAACTCCAGGACCTGGCTTCACCCACCAGTGGGCAGGCAATAGCCCGAGTCTTCTGGACCATGACTCCACCCACCAGTGAGCCAGCATAAGGCCTGGGGACCCCTGGGGTTCTGCAGTAAGCCACCTCACTGCCCGGTCCCGCCAACCAGCGGCCTCTACAGAAGGCAGGGCCTGGCAACCAACCAGACCAGGGTCCAACCAAGCCTACCAGATTGCCTGCAGAGTCAGCCTATCACAACAGAAGGACCCACACAGTCCTCATAGGGGAGCCCCTAAAGCATATAGCCCAGTAACAAGAGGGGAGTGTGCTGCTGAGACACATATGAACTCTCCTACAAAAGGCCACTTCATCAAGCTTGGGAAACCTAACCAACCTACCAGACACAAAAATAAAAACAGCAACTTATGCAAAATGAGGCAACAGAGGAACATATTCCAGATGAATGAACAAGAGAAAACCCCAGAAGAACTAAGTGAAATGGAGAGAGGCAATCTACCCAATAAAGAGTTCAAAGAACTCAGGAGAAGAATGAATGCATAGAGTGAGAAGTTAGAAGTTTTTTTGGGTTTTTTTGTCTTTTTTTGTGGTACGCAGGCCTCTCACTGTTGTGGCCTCTCCCATTGCGGAGCACAGGCTCCGGATGCTCAGGCTCCGGACGCTCAGGCTCAGCGGCCATGGCTCACGGGCCCAGCCGCTCCGTGGCATGTGGGATCTTCCCGCACTGGGGCACGAACCCGTGTCCCCTGCATCGGCAGGCGGACTCTCAACCACTGCACCACCAGGGAAGCCCAGAAGTTTTTAACAGAGTTAGAAAATATAAAGAACAACCATATAAAGGATACAATAACTGAAATGAAAAATACGCTAAATGATACAAAGGAATGGGTCAGCAAGTTGAAATGATACAAAGGATGGGTCAGCAAGTGGAAATCACTGACGCTGAACAGGAGAAAATGAAAAGAAATGAGGACCATTTAAGAGACCACTGGGACAACATAAGCACACTAATGTTTTCATTTTAGAAGTCCCAAAAGGAGAAGAGAGAAAGAAAGGTGTTGAGAACATGTTTCAAGACAGTAGCTAAACAGTTCCTTAACCTGGGAAAGGGAACAGATATCCAAATTCAGGAAGCACACAGAGTCCCATACAGGTTAACACAAAAAGGAACACACCAAGACACATGACAATTAAAATGGCAAAAATTAAATATAGAGAGAATATTAAAAGCAGCAAGGGAAAAGAAATAAGTTATAAACAAGGGAATTCCCAAATGGCTATCAGATGACTTTTCAGCAGAAACTGCAGGCCAGAAGGGAGTGGCATGATATATTTAAAATGGTGAAAGGGAAAAACCTACAACCAAGAATATTCTACTTGGCAAGGCTCTTGCTTAAATGTGATGAAGAGATCAAAATATTTACAGACAAGCAAAAGTTAAGAGTTCAGCACCATCAAAACAGCTTTGCAAGAATATTACAGGAACTTCTCTAGATGAAAAAAGTCAACAACTAGGAAGATGAAAATTACAAAATGAAAAAGCTCATCAATAAAGGCAAACATACAGTAAAGGGAGAAAATCATCCACATACATAGCTAGTAGGAAGGTTACAAGACAAGAGTAGTAAAATCATCTATATCCACAATAAGCAGTTAAGGGATACAGAAAACAATTAGCTGTAAAATATGTTGTCAAAAACAGTTATAGTGAGGGGAGGAGGGTACAAATGCAGGATTGTAAAAGTGCATTTGAAAGTAAGATAAGCAACTTAAATCACATATAAATATTTCTAAATATATTAAAGCTTCACAGTAAGTAAAAACTAAAAATTTATAATAGAAATTTAAAATGTGGATGCCACATATATACAATGGAATAATACTCAGCCAAAAAAAGAAACAAAATTGAGTTATTTGTAGTGAGGTGGATGGACCTAGAGACTGTCATACAGAGTGAAATAAGTAAGAAAGAGAAAAACAAATACCATATGCTAACACATATATATGGAATCTTAAAAAAAATGGTTCTGAAGAACCTAGGGGCAGGACAGGAATAAAGATGCAGACATAGAGAATGGACTTGAGGACACAGGGAGGGGGAAGGGTAAGCTGGGACAATGTGAGAGAGTGGCATGGACAAATATACACAACCAAATGTAAAATAGACAGCTAGGGGGAAGCAGCCACATAGCACAGGGAGATCAGCTTGGTGCTTTGTGAGCCCCTAGAGGGGTGGGATAGGGAGGGTGGGAGGGAGGGAGACACAAGAGGGAAGAGATATGGGAACATATGTATATGTATAACTGATTCACTTTGTTATAAAGCAGAAACTAACACACCATTGTAAAGCAACTATACTCCAATAAAAATGTTAAATAAGTAAGTAAGTAAATAAATAAATAATAAAATGTGGATGGCAGGCGTGGGAGACAAGATGGTGGAGTAGAAGGACTTGAGCTCACCTCCTCTCACAAAAACACCAAAAATCACAACTAACTGCTGAGTAACCAGCAACAAAGAGACTCAAACCTACCAAAAAAGATAATCTACACCCGAAAACGAAGAAGCCATTGTGAGACAGTAGGAGGGGGGCTTTCAAGATATAATTAAATCCCATACCCATCAGGTGGGCATAAATTACTTGAAAATAATTTATCACAGAGGTTCTCCCACAGGGGAGAGAGTTCTGAGCCCTACATCAGGCTCCCCAGCCAGGGGGTCTGGCATCAGGAGGAGGAGCCCCCAGAGCATTTGGCTTTGAAGAGCAGTGGGTCTAGAGTGCAGGACCTCCACAGGACTGGGAGAAACAGAGACTCCACTCTTGGAGAGCACACACAAGTTTCATGTGCACTGGGACCCACAGCAAAGCAGTGACTCCATAGGAGCCTGAGCCAGACATAACTGAGGGTCTCAGAGGGCCTCCTAGGGAGTCAGTGGGTTAGCTGTGGCTCACTGTGGGGGCAAAGACACTGGCAGCAGACATCCCAGCAAATACTCATCTGCATGAGCTTTCCTAGAGGTTGCCATTTTGGCACCAAGACCAGGCCCACCCAAAAGCCTGCAGGCTCTGACGCTGGGATGCCTCAGGCCAAACAACCAACAGGGTGGGAACACAGCCCCACCCATAAGCAGACAAGCTGCCTAAAGTCTTCCTGAGCCAACAGCTGCCTGTTAAATACACCACTTGAGATGATCCTGTCCACCAGAGGGACAAGACCCAGCTTCACCCATCAGTGGGCAGGCACCAGACCCTCACACCAGGAAGCCTGCACAAACACCTGGACCAACTTCACCCACCAAGGGGAAGACACCAGAACCAAGAGGAAATACAAACCTGCAGCCTGAGGAATAGAGACCACAAACACAGAAAGTTAGACAAAATGAGATGGCAGAGAAACATGTTCCAGGAAAAGGAAAAAGATAAAATTCCAGAACAACAACTAAGTGAAGTGAAGATAGGCTATCTACCTGAAAAAGAATTTAAAGTAATGACAGTAAAGATGATCCAAGATCTTGAAAAAAGAATGGGGGCACAAAACAGAAGGATAAAAGAAATGTTTAATAAAGAGCTACAAGCAAATGAACAATATAATAACTGAAATGAAAAATACACTAGAAGGGGTCCATAGCAGAATAACTGAGGCAGAAGAACGAATAAGTGAGCTGGAAGACAAGTTGGTGGAAAACACTGCTGCAGAACAGAATAAAGAAAAAAAAATGAAAAAAATTGAGTACAGTCTCAGAGACTTCTAGGACAACATTAAAAACACTGACATTTGCATTATAGGGGTCCTGGAAGGAGAAGAGAGAGAGAAAGGGCCTGAGAATATATTTGAAGAGATAATAGCTGAAAAATTCCCTAACATGGGAAAGGAAACACTCACTCAAGTCCAGGAAGCACAGAGAGTCACATACATGATGAACCCATGGAGGAACACACTGAAACACATTAATCAAACTGACAAAAATTAAAGACAAAAGGAAAATATTAAAAGCAACAAACAAAGCAACACACAATATACAAGTGAATCCCCATAAGTTTATCACCTGATTTTTCATCAGAATCTCTGCAGGCCAGAAGGGAGGGGCACAATATATTTAAAGTGATGGAAAGGAAAAACCTACAACCAAGAATACTCTACCCAGCAAGGCTCTTGTTCAGATTCAACAGAGAAATCAAAAGCTTTACAGACAAGCAAAAGCTAACAGAATTCAGCATCTCCACAGCAGATTTACAACAAATGCTAAAGGAACACTGCTCCTGGCAAAAAAGAAAAGGCCACAACTAGAAACAAGAAAATTATGAATGGGACAGCTCATTGGTAAACACAAACATACAGCAAAGGTTGGAAACCATCCACATACAAATGTGATATCAAAACCAATAATGGTGAGAAGAGGAGAGTACAAATGCAGGATATTGGAAATGCATTTGAAATTAAGAGACTAGCAACTTAAAACAGTCATGTATATATAGAGACTACTGTATGAAAACTTCATGGTAAATGCAAACCAAACTCTACACTAGGTACACACACAAAAAAGAAAAAGGAATCAAAACAAAACACTTAAAGATAGTCATCAAATCACAAGAAAACAGAACAAAAGAGGAAGGGAGGAAAAACACATATAAAAACAAATCCAAAACAATTAACAAGATGGCAATAAGAACATACATATTGATAATTACCTTAAATGTAAAAGGATTAAATGCTTCAACCAAAAGACATAGACTGGCTGAATGGATACAAAAACAAGACCCATATATATGCTGCGTACAAGAGGCCCACTTCAGCTCTAGGGAACAAATAAAGACTGAAAGTGAGGGGTTGGGAAAAGGTATTGCATGCAAATGTAAATCAACAGAAAGCTGGAGTAGCAATACTCATATCAGACAAAATACAGACTGTCACAAGAGACAAAGACAAAGGACGACACTACTTAATGATTAAGGGATCAACCCAAGAAAAATATATAACAACTGTAAATATATATGCACCCAGCAAAGGAGCACCTTGATACATAAGGCAGATGTTAACTGCCATAAGGGGAGAAATTGACAGTAACACGATAATAGTGGAGGCCTTTAACACCCCACTTTCATCAATGGAGAGACTGTTGAGCCAGAAAATCAATAAGGAAACACAAGCTTTAAATGAAACATTGGACAAGATGGACTTAATTGATATTTATAGAACATTTGCCAAAAGCGGAATACACATTCTTCTTATGTGCACATGGAACATTCTCCAGAATTGATCATGTGCTGGGCCACAAAGCAAGCCTCAGTAAACTAAAGAACACTGAAGTCATATCAAGCATCTTCTCCAACAACAACACTATGAGATTAGAAATCAACTACTTGGAAAAAAAAATCCTGTAAAAATCACAAACACGTGGAAGCTAAGTAATATGCTACTAAATAACCAACGGATCACTGAAGAAATCAAAGAGGAAATCAAAAACTACCTAGAGACTAATGAAAATGAAAACATGATGATCCACCACCTATGGGACACAGCAAAAACTTTTCTTAGAGTGAAGTATATAGCAATACAATCTTACATCAGGAAGCAAGAAAAATCTCAACTAAATAACCTAACCTTACACCTAAAGAAACTAGAGAAAGACGAACAAATAAAACCCAAAGTTAGTAGGAGGAAAGAAATCATAAAGATCAGAGGAATAATAAATGAATAGAGAAAAGGAAATGATAGAAAACATCAATGAAACTAAAAGCTGCTTCTCTGAGAAGATAAAAAAATTGATAAACTTTAACCTGACTCATTAATTTAAAAAAGGGAGAGGACTCAAATCAATAAAATTAGAAATGAAAAAGGAGAAGGTACAACAGACACCACAGAAAGACAATGGATCATATGAGACTACTACAACCAACTATAGGCCAGTAAAATGGACAACCCAGGGCTTCCCTGGTGGCACACTGGTTGAGAGTCCGCCTGCCGATGCAGGGGACAGGGGTCCGTGCCCCAGTCCGGGAAGATCCCACATGCCGTGGAGTGGCTAGGCCCGTGAGGCATGGCCGCTGAGCCTGCGCGTCTGGAGCCTGTGCTCCGCAACGGGACACACCACAACAGTGAGAGGCCCGTGTGCCGCAAAAAAAAAATAAAAAAGGACAACCCAGAAAAAATGGACAAATTCTTAGAAAGGTATAATCTCCCAAGACTGAAGCTAAAGAAATATTGATACAAAATATGAACAGGCCTATCACAAGTACTGAAATTGAAACTGTGATTTAAAAACCCCCAACAAACAAAAGTCCAGGACAAAATGGCTTCACAGGTGAATTCTATCAAACATTTAGAGAAGAGTTAACACCTACCCTTCTGAAACTGCTACAAAAAAAATTGCACAGGAAGGAACACTCCCAAACTCATTCTATGAGGCCACAATCACCCTGACACCAAAACCAACGATACTCCCAAAAAAGAATATTACAGGCCAATATCACTGATGCACATAGATGCAAAAGTCCTCAACAAAATACTAGCAAACTGAATCCAATACTACATTAAAAGGATCATACACCATGATCAAGTGGGATTTATCACAGGGATGCAAGGTTTTCTCAATATCTGCAAGCCAATCAGTGTGACACACCACATTAATAAACTGAATAAAAACCATACGATCATCTCAGTAGATGCAGGAAAAGCTTTAGCCAAAATTCAACACACATTTGTGATAAAACCTCTCCAGAAAGTGGGTACAGAGGGAAACTACCTCAACATCATAAAAGCCACATACGACAAACCCACAGCTAACATCACACTCACAGGAGAATAGCTGAAAGCTTTTCATCTAAGATCAGGAACAAGACAAGGATGTTCACTCTTGCCTCTTTTATTCAATGTAGTTGTAAAAGTCCTAGCCATGGAGTGGAAAAAGAAATCCGAATTGGAAAAGAACTAAAACTGTCATTGTCTGCAGATGACATGATACTCTACATAAAAAATCCTAAAGATGCTACCAGAAAACTACTAGAGCACAACAATGAATTTGGTAATGTTGCAGGATACAAAATTAATACACCAAAATCTGTTGCATTTCTATACACAAATGATGAAAGACCAGAAAGAGAAATTAAGGGAACAACCCATTTACCATCACATCAAAAAGAATAAAATACTTAGGAAGAAACCTACCTAAGGAGGCAAAAGACCTGTAGTCCAAAAACTATAAGATGCTGATGAAAGAAATCAAAGATGACACACACAGATGGAAAGATATACCATGTTCTTGGATTGGAAGACTCAATATTGTCAAAATGACTGTACTACCCAAGGCAATCTACAGATTCAATACAATCTCTATCCAGTTACCAAAGTCATTTTTCACAGAACTAGAACAAGAATTTTTAAAAATTTGTATGGAAACACAAAGGACCCCAAATAGCCAAAACAATCTTGAGAAAGGAAAACAGAGCTGGAAGAATCAGACCCCCCTGAATTCAGATTACACTACAAATCTACAGTCATCAAAACAGTATGCTACTGGCATAAAAAAAGGACATATAGATCAATGGAAGAGGATAGAAAGCCCAGAAATAAACCCACACACCTATGGTCAATTAATCTATGGCAAAGGAGGCAAGACTGTACAATGAAGGAAAGAAGTCTCTTCAATAAGTGGTGCTGGGAAAACTGGATAACTACATGTAAAAAAATGAAACTAGAACATTCTGTAACACCATACACAAAACTAAACTCAAAAGGACTAAAGGCCTAAATGTAAGACTGGATTCTATAAACCTCCTAGAGGAAAACATATGCAGAACACTCTTTGACATAAATGGCAGCAGTATCTTTTTGGATCAGTCTCCTAGAATAATGGAAATAAAATCAAAAATTAAAAAACAGGAACTAATTATACTCAAATTCTTTTGCACAGCAAAGGAAACCATAAACAAAATGAAAAGACTACTTATAGAATGGGAGGAAATATTTGCAAATGATGTGCCCGACAAGGGATTAATCTCCAAAATATACAAAAAGCTCATACTGCTCAATATCAAGAAAAACCCAAAACAACCCAGTACAAAAATGAGCAGAAGATCTAAACAGGCATTTCTCCAAAGAAGACATACAGATGGCCCAGAGGCATATGAAAAGATGCTCAACATCATTAATTATTAGAGAAATGTAAATCAAAACTACCATGAGGTATCACTTCATGCCAGTCAGAATGGCCATCATTAAAAAGTCTACAAACAATAAATGCTGGAGGGTGTGTGGAGAAAAGAGAACCCTCTTCCTACACTGTTGAGAATGTAAATTGGTACAACCATTGTGGAGAACAGTATGGAGGTGTCTTTAAAAAACTAAAAATAGAACTACCTTATGATCCAGCAATCCCCCTGCTGGTCATCTATCCAGAGGAAACCATAATTCAAAAAGATACATGAACCTCAATGTTCAATGCAGCACTATTTACAATAGCCAAGACATAGAAGCAACCTAAATGTCCATCACCAGAGGAATGGATAAAGAAGATGTGGTACATATATACAAGGAATATTATTAAGCCATTAAAAAGAATAAAATAATGCCATTTGCTGCAATATGGGTGGACCTAGAGATCATCATACAAGTGAAGTCACGCAGAAAACAGACAAACATCATATGATATCACTTATATGTGGAATCTAAAAAATGATACAAATGAACTTATTTACAAAACAGAAACAGACTCAGACTTCAAAAACATATTTATGGGGCTTCCCTGGTGGTGCGGTGGTTGAGAGTCCGCCTGCCGATGCAGGGGACATGTGTTCGTGCCCCGGTCTGGGAGGATCCCACATGCCGTGGAGCGGCTGGGCCTGTGAGCCATGGCCACTGGTCCTGCACGTCTGGAGCGTGTGCTCTGCGGCGGGAGAGGCCACAACAGTGAGAGGCCCGCGTACCGCAAAAAAAAAAAAAAAAAAAAAAAAAAAAAAAAAAAAAAAAAAATTTATGGTTATCAAAGGGGAAAGGTAGGGGGAGGGATAAATTAGGAATTTGGGATTTACATATACACACCACTATATATAACATACATACTCACTAAGGACCTCCTGTATATCACAGGGAACTCTATTCAATATTCTCTAATAACCTATATGGGCAAATAATCTGAAAAAGAATGGATATATGTATATTACAACTGAATCACTTTGCTGTACACCTGAAAGTAACACAACATGGTACATCAATGGTATTCTAATATAAAAAAGAATTATTTAAAGCAAAAACTAAAATCTATAACAGGTACATGCAAAAAAGCAAAAGGAATCCAAAGACAACAAATCACAAGAGAACAAAAGATACCTATGAAAAAACAACCCCCAAACAATTAACAAAATGGCAAAAGAACATAAGTATCAATAACTACCATAAACATAAATGGCTTAAATGCTCCAATCAAAAGACAGGGTGGCTGAATGGATTCAGAAACAAGACCCATATATATGCTGCCTAAAAGAGACTCACTTCAGATCTAAAAACACACACAGACTGAAAGTGAGGGAATGTAAAAAGGTATTCCATGCAAATGGGAAATCCAGGGTAGCAGTACTTAGACAAAATAGACTTTAAAGACTGTTACAAGAGACAAAGGAGGACATTATATAATGATTAGTGGATCAATCCAAGAAACTATAACAATTTTAAATATATATACACCCAACACAGGAGAAGCTAAATACATAAAGCAAGTATTAATAGACAAAAAAGGAGAAATTGACAGTAACACAATAGTAAGGGATTTTAACACCCTACTTACATCAGTGGACAGATTATCCTGATATAATCAATAAGGAAACACTGGCCTTAAATGACACATTAGGTCAAATGGACTTAATTCATATATAGAACATTCCATCTGAAAGCAACAGAATACACATTCTTTTCAAGCACACATAGAACATTCTCCAGGACAGATCACATTCTAGGCCCAAAAAACAAGCCTCAGTAAGGTTAAGAAAACTGAAATACTAGCAAGCATCTTTTCCAACCACAACACTCTGAGACTAGAAATCAACTGCAAGGAAAAGACTTACACAAACATATGGTAGCTAAACAATATGCTACTAAATCAATCAATGGATCACTGAAGAAATCAAAGAGGAAACTAAAAAATAAATGGAGGGACTTCCCTGGTGGTGCAGTGGTTAAGAGTCTGCCTGCCAATGCAAGGGACATGGGTTTGAGCGTGGTATGGGAAGATCCCATATGCCACGGAGCAACTAAGCCCATGTGCCACAACTACTGAGCCCATGTGCCACAACTAGTGAAGCTCATTTGCCTAAAGCCCGTGCTCTCCAACAAGAGAAGCCACGCAATGAGAAGCCCGTGCATGGCAACGAAGAGTAGCCCCTGCTCACCGCAACTAGGGAAAGCCTGCCGCAACAATGAAGACCCAACACAGCCAAAACTAAATTAATTAATTTTTTAAAAAATTCAATGGAGAGAAGTGAAAATGAAAACACCTTGATCCAAAATCTTGGGGACCCAGCAAAAGCAGTTCTAAGAGGGAATTTTATAGCTAGTGATACAAGCTTACCACAGGAAACAAGAAAAATCATAAACAACCTAACCTTACACCTAAAAGGAACTAGAAAGAGAACAACCAAAGGAAAGAAATCATAAAGACCACAGTGAAGTAAATGAAATAGTTTCCTTGGTCTTTTCTACTTTGTTTAGTCTAAGAGTTGGTTCTTTGGAACGATAAAGAAAACTGATAAACCTTTAGCCAGACTCATCAAAAAGCAGAGGGCCCAAATCAATAAAATCAGAAGTGAACATACGATCAAGGGATCAATCCAAGAAGAAGATATAACAATTGTAAATATTTATGAACCCAACATAGGAGCACCTCAATACACAAGGCTAATGCTAACAGCCATAAGAGGGAAAATCGACAGTAACACAATCATAGTAGAGGACTTCAACACCCCACTTTCACCAATGGACAGATGACCCAAAATGAAAATAAATAAGGAAACACAAGTTTAAATGATACATTAAGATGGACTTAATTGATATTTACATGACATTCCACCCAAAAACAACAGAACACACTTTTTTCTCAAGTGCTCATGGAACATTCTCCAAGATAGATCGTATCTTGGGTCACAAATCAAGCCTTGGTAAATTTAAGAAACTTGAAATCATATCAAATATCTTTCCAACCACAATGCTATGAGACGAGATATCAATTACAGGAAAAACTCTGTAAAAAAATAAACACATGGAGGCTAAACAATATGCTACTAAATAACCAAGAGATGACTGAAGAAATCAAAGAGGAAATTTAAAAATACCGAGACACAAATGACAATGAAAACACAATGAACCGAAACCTAGGGAACGCAGCAAAAGCAGTTCTAAGAGGGAAGTTTACAGCAATAAAATCGTACCTCAAGAAACAAGACATGTCTCAAATAAACAACCTAACCTTACATCTAAAGCAATTAGAGAAAGAAGAACAAAAAATCCCCAGAGTAAGCAGAAGGAAAGAAATCACAGAGATCAGATCAGAAATAAATGAAAAAGAAATGAAGGAAATGAGAGCAAAGATCAAGAAAACCAAAAGCTTGTTCTTTGAGAAGGTAAACAAAATTGATAAAACATTAGCCAGACACATCAAGAAAAAAGGGAGAAAACTGAAATCAATAGAATTAGAAATGAAAAAGGAGAAGTAACAACTGACACTGCAGAAATACAAATGATCATGAGAGATTACTACAAGCAACTCTATGCAAATAATAACAGACAACCTGGAAGAAATGGACAAATTCTTAGAAAACCACAACCTTATGAGACTGAACCAGGAAGAAATAGAAAATATAAACAGACCAATAACAAGCACTGAAATTGAAACTGTGATTAAAAATCTTCTAACAAACAAAAGCCAAGGACCACATGCTTCACAGGCAAATTCCATCAAACATTTACAGAAGAGCTAACACCTATCCATCTCAAACTCTTCCAACATACAGCAGAGGGAGGAACACTCCCAAACTCATTCAACAAGGCCACCATGGCCCCGACACCAAGACCAGACAAAGATGTCACAAAGAAAGAAAACTAAAGGCCAATATCACTGATGAACATAGATGCAAAAATCCTCAACAAAATACTCGCAAACAGAATCCAACAGCACAGCAAAAGGATCATACACCACGGTCAAGTGGAGTTTATCTGAGGAATACAAGGATTCTTCAATATATCGAAATCAATCAATGTGATACACCATATTAAAAAATTGAAGGATAAAAACCATATGATCTCAATAGATGAAGAAAAAGCTTTCAACAAAATTCAACATCCATTTATGATAAAAAAAAAAAAGCCCTCCAGAAAGTAGGCACAGTGGGAACTTACCTCAACATAATAAAGGCCATATATGACAAACCCACAGCCAACATCGTTCTCAATGGTGAAGAACTGAAACCATTTCCTCTAAGACCAGGAACAAGACAAGGTTGTCCACTCTCACCACTATTATTCAACATAGTTCTGGAAGTTGTAGCTACAGCAATCAGAGAAGAAGAAGAAATAAAAGGAATCCTAATCAGAAAAAAAGAAGTAAAGATGTCACTGTTTGCAGATGACAAGATACTATACATAGAGAATCCTAAAGATGTTACCAGAAAACTATTAGAGCTAATCAATGAATTTGGTAAAGTAGCTGGATACAAAATTAATGCACAGAAATCTCCTGCATTCCTATACACTAATGATGAAAAATCTGAAAGGGAAATTAAGGAAACACTCCCATTTACCATTGCAACAAAAAGAATAAAATATCTAGGAATAAACCTACCTAAGGAGACAAAAGACCTGTATGCAGAAAACTATAAGACACTGATGAAAGAAATTAAAGATACAAACAGATGGAGAGATATACCATGTTCCTGGACTGGAAGAATCAACATTGTGAAAATGACTATACTACACAAAGCAATCTACAGATTCAATGCAATCCCTATCAAACTACCAGTAGCATTTTTCACAGAACTAGAATAAAAAATTTCACAATTTGTATGGAAACACAAAAGACCCCGAATAGCCAAAGCAATCTTGAGAAAGAAAAATGGAGCTGGAGGAATCAGGTTCCCTCACTTCAGACTATACTACAAAGCTACTGTACTCAAGACAGTATGGTACTGGCACAAAAACAGAAATATAGTAAAATGGAACAAGATAGAAACCGTTGAGATAAACCCACGCACATATGGTCACCTTATCTTTCATAAAGGAGGCAAGAATATACAGTGGAGAAAAGACACCCTCTTCTATAAGTGGTGCTGGGAAAACTGGATAGCTACATGTAAAAGAATAAAATTAGAACACTCACTAACACCATACACAAAAATAAACTCCAAATGGATTAAAGACTTTAATTTAAGGCCACACTATAAAACTCTTAGAGGCAAAAACAGGCAGAACACTCTACGACATACATCACAGCAAGATACTTTTTGACGCACCTCCTAGAGAAATGTAAATAAAAACAAAAATAAACAAATGGGACCCAATCAAACTTAAAAGCTTCTGAACAGCAAAGGAAACCATAATCAAGACGAAAAGACATCCCTCAGAATGGGGGAAATATTTGCAAATGAAGCAACTGACAACGGATTAATCTCCAAAATTTACAAGCAGCACATGCAGCTCAATATATCAAAAAAATAAACAACTCAATCCAAAAATGGGCAGAAGACCTAAATAGACATTTCTCCAAAGAAGATATACTGATTGCCAACAAACACATGAAAGGATGCTCAACATCATTAATCATTAGAGAAATGCAAATCAAAACTACAATGAGGTATCACCTTACACCAGTCACAATGGCCATCATCAAAAAATCTACAAACAATAAATGCTGGAGAGGGTGTGGAGAAAAGGGAACACTCTTGCACTGTTGGTGGGAATGTAAATTGATACAGCCACTATGGAGAACAGTATGGAGGTTCCTTAAAAAACTACAAATAGAACTACCATATGACCCAGCAATCCCACTACTGGGCATATACCCTGAGAAAACCATAACTCAAAAAGAGTCATGTACCACAATGTTCATTGAAGCTCCATTTACAATAGCCAGGACATGGGAACAATCTAAGTGTCCATCAACATAGGAATGGATAAAGAAGGTGTGGCACATATATACAATGGAATATTACTGAGCCATAAAAAGAAACGAAATTGAGTTATTTGTAGTGAGGTGGATGGACGCAGACTCTGTCATACAGTGTGAAGTAAGTCAGAAAGAGAAAAACAAATACCTCATGCTAACACATATATATGGGCTCTAAAAAAAAAAAAAAAAGGTCATGAAGGACCTAGGGGCAGGGTGGGAATAATGACACAGACCTAGTTGATAGTGGACTTAAGGACACGGGGAGGAGGAAGGGTAGGCTGGGACAAAGTGAGAAATTGGCATGTACATTACCAAATGTGAAACTGATGTTAATGTGAAACTGATAGCTAGTGGGAAGCAGCCCCATAGCGCAGGGAGATCAGCTCAGTGCTATGTGACCACCTAGAGGAGTGGGATAAGAAGTGTGGGAGGGAGACGGAAGAGGGAGGAGATATGGGGATATATGTATAGCTGATTCACTTAGTTATAAAGCAGAAACAAACACATCATTGTAAAGCAATTATACTCCAATAAAGATGTTGAAAAAAAAAAAAGAAACGAAATTGAGTTATTTGTAGTGAGGTGGATGGACCTAAAGTCTGTCCTACAGAGTGAAGTAAGTCTGAAAGAGAAAAACAAATATCGTATGCTAACACATATATATGGAATATAAAAAAAAAGATTCTGAAAAACCTAGGGGCAGGACAGGAATAGAGACGCAGTCATAGAGAATGGACTTCAGGACACAGGGAGGGGCATGGGTAAGTGGGACGAAGTGAGAGTGGCATGGACATATATACACTACCAAATGTAAAATAGCTAGCTAGTGGGAAGCAGCCACATAGCATAGGGAAATCAGCCTGGTGCTTTGTGACCACCTAGAGGAGTGGGATAGGAAGTTTGGGAGGGAGGAGATATGGGGATATATGTATAGCTGATTCACTTTGTTATAAAGCAGAAACTAACACACCATTGTAAAGCAATTATACTCCAATAAAGATGTTAAAAAAAAAGAAATGAAAACAGAATAGTTACACCTGATACCATAGAAATACAAAGGATCATAAGAGACAACTACAAACAACTATATGCCAATAAAATGGATATCCTCTAAGAAATGGATAGATTCTTAGAAATGTACTATATCCCAAAACTGAACAAAGAAGAAACAAGGAAAATAGAGAATAATTTACCAGAAAACTACTAGAGCTCAATGCATTTGGTAAAGTTTCAGGATACAAAACTAATACACAGAAATTGGTTGCATTTCTAAACACTAACAACAACTATCATAAAGAGAAATTAAGGAAACAATCTCATTTACCATTGCATCAAAAAGAATAAGATACCTAGAAATAAATCTACCTAAGGAGGTAAAAGACATCATACTTGGAAAACTATAAGACACTGATGAAAGAAATTGACGACAACACAGATGGAGAGATATACTGTGTTCTTGGATTGCCAGATTTAATATTGTTAAAATGACCATACTACCCAAGGCAATCTACAGATTCAATGCAATCCCTATCAAAATACCGATGACAATTTTCACAGAAAATTTTTTAAATTTGTATGGAGACAATGGAGACACAAAGACCCCAAAGAGCCAAAATAAGCTTGAGAAAGAAGAACAGAGCTGTAGGAATCATGCTTCCTCACTTCAGACTATACTATAAAGCTACAGTCATTAAAAGAGTATAGTACTGGCACAAAAACAGACACAGAGATCAATGGAATAGAGAGCCCAGAAATAAACCCACACACTTATGTTCAATTAATCTCTGACAAAGGAGTCAAGAGTATATAATGGGGAAAAAACAGTCTCATCAATAAGTGCTGCTGGGAAAACTGGACAGCTACATGTGAAAGAATGAAATTAGAACATTATCTACAAGCAAAAGTAAACTCAAAATAGATTAAAGACCTAAATATAATACTGGAAACCATAAAACCTTTAGATGAAAACATAGGCACAGCAGTCTTTGACATAAATTGTAGCAATATGTTTTAGATTTGTCTCCTAAACCAAAGGAAATAAAAGCAAAATAAATAGAACCTAATTCGACTTAAAAACTTTTGCACAATAAAGGAAACCACTGACAAAATGAAAAGAAACCTATTGAATGGGAGAACATTTGCTAATGATATGACCAATAAGGGGTGAGAAATGGAGTATTTCCTGCCATATCAGTAACCAAAGGATGTCACGGTCATCAACAATTGCAGCCCTCTAACATGAGCCCTGAGGGAACTCAGGAAAGAAAAGAATACCTGCCATCTAGCAGCTATCAGACTGCAGCCATTCCCTATGGTGAGCCCTGAGGCAACTCAGGATGTGAAAATACAGGATACTGGCCCCATATAGCTGAGGTGCATATCAAAGGAATGAGTTCAGTGAGCCCAGACTCTTGCATTTTCCCATACACAGAAAAGCGCTAAATTCCTTAAAGAAAACCAGATATCCGAAGTTCGCAATAACCTCTTGATGTTCCTGACTACCTGCCCTTTGTTGCAAAACTTCTATATAACCTGGTTCCCCCCTCACCTCCTTGAAGCAGTTCTCTCAGGGTTACTTGAGATGCTGCCTCCCAGGCTTGAAGTCCTAAAAATTCCCACTGAATAAAACATAACTCTCAACCTTTTGGTTGTGAATAATGTTTCAAAGTCAACAGGAGTTAATATGCAACATGTATAAACAGTTCATACAGCTCAACATAAAAAGAAAACAAAACCTAACTTTTAAAATGGGCAGAAGACCTGAATAGACATTTTTTCCAAAGAAGACATATAGATGGCCAACAGGCACATGAAAAGTGCTGAACATTGCTAATCAGAGAAATACAAATTAAAACCACAATGAGATATCACATCATACCTGTTAGAATGGCTATCATCAAAAAGAACACAACAAATGTTTACATGGATGTTGAAAAAAGGAACCCTGGTACCCTGTTGGTAGGAACGTAAATGGGTGCATCCACTGTGGAAAACAAAAAACTAAAAACAGAACCACCATATGACCCAACAGTTCCACTCCTGTGTACACATCCAAAAAAACTCCCACCAATTTGAAGAGATACACGTACCCCAATGTTCACAGCAACATTGTTTGCAATTGCCAACATATGGAAGCAACCTAATTATCCATCCACAGATGAATGGATAAAGATGATGTGTATAAGAGAATACTACTCAGCCACACACAAAAAATGAAATTTTGCCATTTGCAACAACATGGATGGACCTGGAGTATATTATGCTGAGTGAAATAAATTAGAGAGAGGCATATACTCTGTTATCACTTATATGTGGAATGTAAAAAATAAAATGAATATAATGAAACAGAAACAGACCTGCAGATAGAGAGAACAAGTAGTGGTTACCAGTGGGAAGAGGGAAGGAGGAAGGGGCAATAAAAGGGTAGGGGATTAAGAGGTACAAACTATTACACATAAGATAAGCAAGCTACAAGGATTTGTTGTATAGCACTGGGAATATAACCAATATCTTATAATAGTTATTAATGTGTAGCTCTTAAAAATTGCAAATCACTATGTTGTACACCTGTAACATATAATATTTACATCAACCATATCGCAATTTAAAAAGTTAAAACAAAAAACTGTGTTCAGGGTTTCCCTGGTGGCGCAGTGGTTGAGAGTCCGCCTGCCGATGCAGGGGACGCAGGTTCGTGCCCCGGTCCGGGAGGATCCCACATGCCGCGGAGCAGCGGGGCCCATGAGCCATGGCCACTGAGCCTGCACGTCTGGAGCCTGTGCTCCACAACGGGAGAGGCCACAACAGTGAGAGGCCCGCGTACGGCAAAAAACAACAACAACAACAAAAAACTGTGTTCAGGTCTTAGTTCCCTTTCTAAGTTACTTAGCCAGGGCAACTCAGTGTCTGAGTTTTGTTTCCCTCATCAGTATTTGGCGGTTAATAACAACACCTTCCCTATGCCCTCACAGAATCAGTATTGCTCAATATATATATATATTTTTTTTTAAATCTAACACCCCTAGTTTAAGAAGCACTTGTGAACAGTGTACCTCTGAACCTGATCCCAATCCTCAGAAATTATTCTCATTGTGCAGGACTAAAGGTGTCTCGCCAAAGGTCTCTCACCTTAGAGAGGTAGAACTGAGATTAAAACCCCAGACCTTCTGACAACAAAGATTGTACTCAGGGCTTCCCTGGTGGTGCAGTGGTTGGGAGTCCGCCTGCCGATGCAGGGGACGTGGGTTCGTGGCCTCGTCTGGGAAGATCCCACATGCTGCGGAGCGGCTGGGCCCGTGAGCCATGGCCGCTGAGCCTGCCCGTCCGGAGCCTGTGCTCCGCAACGAAAGAGGCCACAACAGTGAGAGGCCTGCGCACCACACACAAAAAAAGAAGATTGTACTCAACTCTTTGTATATGCCAAAAGAAGAATATGTGAAAGCAAAACAGGAACCTGTAAAGCTACAAATTACATTTGTGATTCAAGATCTAGCCTCCTGTCTTCTCTCTCAGCAACTGAAGACCAAAAGAATGAGACACCCCCTACTCAACCCTCCTGCTTTCCCTTCCCCAACCTCCCTCCACCCTCAGTAAATGTTCATCATGACCCTGTAACCCACTGCTGCCTCCCCTGTGTCATGTGAGACGTCTGATGGCAAAGAGTCTGCTTTGTCTTTGGAGCTCCACTGCCCAGCTCAGTACTTTGCTGCTGGGCTGTAACACACAGGGCTGCAAGCCTTGTGGTTGCCCAGCCTTGAGACTGAGGACTCCAGAAACAGCAACAGAGACATCAACGGTTTATCATAAGATTCCCCATCCAAGTCGGAAGCAAAAGGTCCTAGAGCGAAACCCCACAGTGTTAAGGCTGTCGACAAGCAGAACCTGGCAATCTTCACCACTCAGGGGAGATGGAGGCTACAATTTAGAGGGGGAATTGACGTCAGGTTGGCTCATCAGTTACCACGGAAACCAGAACTGGGGCATGAACCTCACAGCCCCTCAGGTTAGCGACCATCACGAGGGCAGATGTTTCCCTTTAATGGACTAGCAGGTGGAGCCATTCTGGCTTAAGGATTCGAATAATCACGAGCTGGGGCAGAGGGCAAGCACCTTCATGAGAGCAGGGTGTAGGTGAAGCAGGGACTGGTCCAGGAGGGGATGAACAGAGAGCAAGAGAACAGCCATCCTGAGTAGCCTGACCCTACACTCCACCCCTACATACTCTGCATGACCCTTACCATCTTGGTCCACCCTCTTCTGCGATATCCCTGTGTTGAGATATGTACAGGTACACTGCAACCAGATACCACAAATGCAATACAGAAACAGCTGCTAAAGAGTATCAAAAGAAAGCCAGACACTTATTGGGTCAACTTTTCATGGAAGCCCAGAGGAGGACGACAATGGCATTTCACTGTAGACCCAGGTATCAGGCTCATTTTACAATGAGGCCACCATTGTCACCCGGTCCAAGAACAGATCCCCTCCGCTCAGTACAAAGTAAAAGACGTTTAATACGCACAATACAGGGACAATCATGACCACTAAGCAAAATACAAGCAGTAACAGTATTGTGAGATAATACCACCCCTGCCTGTGGGTTTTGCCCTGGCGTGCAGTACCGTCCTGCCTGTCCATCCTCAGTCCCCATAGCTGTGCTGGTATCTGGAGAGGCAGTGTGACAACAGGCCACAGAGTTAATATAATGGTGCCTTTTCTCCAGTTGGGGGCCCAGATTAATGACCTTAGTGGTCTTAGGTGGGGCTGGGTAAAAGACAGGTAAAATCTGTTAGTCCCTTTCTAATCCTGTTCCCCACAGGGCAGCAAACCCAAACCACTGGGGACTTACCTGCCAGTCCCAGGGTCATTTTACAACGTGTTCCCCTGGGGGTAGATCCTTTTGCCCTTTGGCAAGGGCAGAAGTGAGTTATTGTCCTGACCAATAGTTGGCAATGGTCCTTCCACGGTCAATAGCTGAACTCAGATGGTGTTGACTAGTTGCTTCTGGGTGAACATGGTGTATAGGCACTGAGACGACTGCTCCTGGGGTGTTCAGCTATGGTTCTTAGGGCTTGAGTTAGCCTCTGATCCACAAAGGAGAGAGTGGCTTTCTGACTCAGTTGTTGTTTAAATACTCCATTCATCCTTTCCATTAGCCCGGCAGCAGCGGGGCTGTAGGGCAGGTGGAAATGCTAGCATATGTCATTTTTGTCAGCTCATTCCTGAACTTCACGTCTGGTAACGTGGATTCCTTGGTTACTCTCGATGCCCAGGTGGGTTCTGTAAATCACTGTTCTAGACCCTGGATAGTGGGGGTTTTTTGCATTGCTCAGTGATTCAGGTAGGCCTTTTTTAATGCCTTCTACCTGTTGTAATGCACCGTCAACTGCATATAGCCATTGTTCCACCACACTGTATTGTTGCTCTGTCGGCTTGCATAGCTGGAGCCAGAAGCCCATGGGTACTCTGATTATTTTGCCCCTCCCGCAGGCCCCAAGCAAACCCTTCCAGGTAACTAGCCACATTCAATTCACAAGCCTGTACACGAGTTAACATCCCTAAAGCCTGTTTCTGTAATTGGTTAGGGGTGGTGGGTTGGGAGTATGCTTGTATTTTGTAGATAATCCAGGTCCTTACATTTTGTCTGTATTCACCAGCCATACCTATGCAGTCCAAAGAGCACGGGATGGCTACTTTTAAACTGGAAAGAGACTCTGAGGTTAGCAGGATAGCAGCAATATAATGGATGAGAAAGATGCTTCTCATGGGAGTCAGCTGCTATGGGGCTCCAAATGCTAGTGGACAGCCACCTCGGGATTATCACCAACTTTCCATTTGCCGACATCTCACTCATGGGAGTTTCCTCGGCCTCTTAGCTGTCTTGCTAATTGTTGTGCTGTACCCAGAAGCCTGCAATCCTTATAGTTGCCCAGCCTCAAGCCTGAAGAAAGAGCCCAGAAACAGCGAGACATTATAACCACATAGGACCCTATAGGGTCTGCCTGGGAAAGACCCCTCCCCCCATATCCTCTGCTTTAGCTCCTCTCTGAAGTACCCAGATAAAAGTATCTCAGGCATATTTCCTGAGTTTTTCAGGTGCTGTAAACCACCACCAAATGGAAGAAATTAACTACTTGATGATCATGAACATGTAGCCCCTAGACCTACAGGCGCCTAAGGATTAATAGTTAACTGCCCTATTACCTCAACATCAACCAATCAGCATTGTGCAGGAGCTGATCACATACCCTCCACTCCCCCTCCACCTCACCTGGCCTTTAAAAATGCTTTGCTGGGGCTTCCCTGGAGGCGCAGTGGTTGAGTCCGCCTGCCGATGCAGGGGACGCGGGTTTGTGCCCCGGTCCGGGAAGATTCCACATGCCGCAGAGCGGCTGGGCCCGTGAGCCATGGCCGCTGAGCCTGCGCGTCCAGAGCCTGTGGCATGAGACACCTGTCCCCTTGCATGGCCCTGCAGTGAAAATCTCTCTGTGCCAAACTCCAACATTTTGGTATTGTTTGGCCTCACTGTGCGTCTTGCATGGGAACTTGCGTTCAATAACAACATGAACGGTTTATCGGATAGGGGATCTTACAGGTCCACCGCAAAATGTCCTGGAGGGACTCCCCACCACGTATGGCTGATGGATGGATGGTTTGCTACTCAGGGGAGGAGGCTACTACCATTTATAGGGGGAATTGATGTCAGGTTGGCTCATTAGTTACCATGGAAACCAGGACTGGGGCACGAACCTCACAGCCCCTCAGGTTAACAACCATCACCAGGGCAGCTGTTTCTCTTTAATTCTGGCCTAAGGACTAGAACAATCATGAGCTGGGGCAGCGGGCAAGCACATCCATGTGAGCAGGGTGTAGGTGAAGCAGGGACTGGTCGAGCAGGGGAGGTACAGAGAGCAAGAGAACAGCCATCTTGAGTGCCCTGACCATACACTTGCACACAGTAGGCACTTAACATGCATTGAATGGATCAATGACTGAGAGTGGAAGAAGGAAAAGTACAAGTGAGAACAGGAAACACCCATGTAGAAGATTAATCCACTTCCTCTGTCTCTCCTCCTCTTCCACTCCTTCCTTTTGTGTTTCTCAGCAAATATTTTTTGAGCACTTGCCTTTTGCCACCTGCATGAAGCACTAGGGACAAAGATGAACGAAGCCAGGTTACCAGACAGAGCAGCTCTTTCCCAGTTGTATCTTTGGTGAAGACATGGTTAGACTTTGCAGGCTCCCGAAGGAAGTAACAGGGTGTAGGGGTCCTCACTTCTCACAGTCCTAGGAGACAGAGGACGAGATACGGGTCTATAGTAAATTCACCTTTGACATCTAGAAGGCCCATGTCTAGATCTTTATGATCTGGATTAGATCATAAAGAAACACCATTAGAAATTAGAAACAACATTCTAACATATCTCCCCCTCGTAATACTGAAAAGTAGTGATTTTCAGTGGCGAGTTCACTTTTAAAGTCTTAAGTTTAAATGAAACTTACCCTGAAATATAACACATAAAATATAGGCAGAGCTGCTTGGGTTAAAGCAGAGTTAGAAAGCCTGGGGTCTCTCTACTCACTGCCTCCAAGACAATTCTTATTGAAACTTATAACTCAAAGGTCCTTTAGAGTCTTATTGATTCTACAAATGTAAGACAAATATAAAGTTAATCTTAAATGTTGATGCTTAAACTCTAAGCCCATTGTTCTTTAATAAGGGCATTATAAACATTTTTATAGTATTTACATACGGCAGAAACTGACTAGATGCTTACCAACTCTGATTTTCCCTCCTGGGCCCTCAGAATGGCTGCATCTCCTAACTTCCTCTGCAGTTAGGTGAGGTCAGATGATAGATTCTAACCACTGAGATGTCAGGAGAAGTACTATATGCCAGTTCCAGATCAAGCCTAAAACACAATCATACATACACAATCCTCCACACTCAAAAGAAATAAACTTTATTGCATTAAACTACTTATATTTTGGGATTATCAGCTACATGTTTTTTATATTTATAAACATATGTATATTTGCACATATGTATATTTGTCTAGGCTGTCTAGAGTTGTATATACATATTTATAAGTATATACATGTAATTGCATTAGTCAGGATAATTTATATTTGTATTAGTCATGGTAATTTATTTTCTATATTTTTAAATATATACCTCCACTTTTTTCCCTACAAAGAATCTACATCAGCGGTTCTTAACCTTAGCTGCATGTTAGAATGACTCAAGTAGTTCTTAAAAAAAACTTGGTGTCCAGGAAGCATCCCAGATCCATCAATTCAGAATCCCTGGAGCTGAGATCCAGCCATTATCAGTTTTAAAACTCCAGGTGATGCCAATTTGCAGCCAAGACTGAGAACCAGCCCTCTAAATCATTAGGCTCATTGGGAAAGCCAGGCAACTTGGGAAAATCCACCAGGTAATTTTGATATGCATCCCATCCACTGTTAACACAACATCTTGAAGGCCAGCAGTGTCATCACCTAATAATGTTAACCTTAACACTTCCTGATTCTGCAAACTGCATCTTTTCCCTGGAGTTTGGGGTGCAGCCTCAGAAGGGAACAATCAAGTGGCAGTGAGGTGTGGGTGTCGCACAGTGGTTGCCTGGACTTATTAACCTACCCCATGACAGTCAACCGACCTAGCCTTGCGGCAAGATTGCAATTGTTGCCTCCATACTGGGTAGTTCCCAGGGAGTCAACATCTCCAATGTGAAGTATGTTCATAGCAAAATGTCAAGGAAACCCCTAAAAATATCTAAATCAGAAACATGGTCCAGTTAGCTCAAGTTTCCTCATCTGGTCTTTACAAAACTGGAAAATACAAATTAGTTCTTTTGAAGCAGACAGTTATCTGGTAGTGAAAATGGAAACGCATTTCAAGAAACAATTTTCTACTCAGAGTATGCAAGTTACATGGTGGAATATGGGACCAGGCCACCACCAAGCCAGCTGACCTGCCTCCAGGCTCACACCACTCAACTCTGAAATGCTGAAATGACAACATGGTGCCACTTACCAGGAATGGGTGATGCATTCTGTTACCTAAACTATAAACCTCTAATATGCCTCCCAAGAAGTTTTCTGGTTCAGAAAACCACAAAAGAAAAACTAAAGACAAAAGAACTACAGAAAAGTGGGATGTGATTGCCAATGAGTCAGAAAAAGGAAGTTTAAAATGTTTTGAATATGAATTCTCAGGTATATTCCCATGTACTTCACGTGAAGGATGATCCAATTATAGATGACAGAAAAGATGTGAAATAACAAATCATTCCAAATAAGTTTAAATGTTATGTTACATTCGATGCATGTAATAAATTCTGTGCATTGAATATGAAGAGATCCATTTTAATTTTAAAAAATCAATTTCTTCCTGTCTCTACTAAGTAAATGTTAAGAAATACTTAAACAATATCTACTTGAAGGCACCAAATTATTACCCTGCCTAGAGCAGCCACAAGCCAGTTTTAGCTTTCCTTGAAACCTCTAACGCAGTTTTCCTCTAGAGCAGTTCAGACTTTAATGAACACACACATTAGCCACAGATCTTATTACAATGCACATTATGAATTCAAGATTCTGGAGTGGGGCCTGAGATTCTGCATTTCTATCAAACACCCATATGATGCCAATAATGCTCCAATAAAACCTTATTTACAAAAACAGGTAGCCAGCCCACAGTTTACAGTTTTGTTACCAACCCTCCTGTGTCAGATACCAGCAAGAGTCCTTCTGCCCCGGGTCACTTATGCCAATAGAAGGAGACCAAGGTCGGTTCAGAAGCCAAAGAAAGCTTTGTTCTTCGTCAAAGGATGGAGAGGTGCGAGCTCTCACCGTAAAGCACAAACTCTCTGGAAAGGCCCTAAGCGGCGGCCTACTGCAGGGAGGCTTTATAAGGTCCTCGTCAGCGGGAAGGGGTCGGAGCTCTTGTGGGTCTGCGCAGCTGCGCGCTGCTAGCGCTGCTCAAGGCTCCAGATCACAGCCCCAGGCGCAGCGTCTCTGCGCACCGCCCCGCTGAGCCAAGGTGTCATGCGCAGAGCTTCTGAACACAGCCCACCAAGCTCAAGTATCAGGTGCAGCCATTTCACGCTAGGAACTCTTTTTTTTTTTGTTTCTCACAACTTTATTGGAGTATAATTGCTTCACAGTGGTGTATTAGTTTCTGCTTTATAACAAAGTGAATCAGTTATACATATACATCTGTTGTCTGAATTGCCAGGAAGAAGGCCACTGCACGCGGTACCCTATGAGCAAGTGAAACTAGACTAAGCATGAAGGATAAAAGGTTAGATTTTATTTAATTACCCAGGTTCTATTGCCCAGGAACTGTTAATGGGCTTTGCTGGTGCCAACCCCCTCCTCGGGCTTTTGTCTTGCTCTTCATTCTTGGGGGGCGATTAGAGGTGAAGGTCCATCTTCTGTAACATTCCTGCTGGTTTGGGTCATCATCATAATCCCAGGTGGAGGAGCAGAGCTGCTCCCCAGCTGCCTTTAGATGTGTTTGATTGTCACCAGGATTTAGCCCTAACTGTTCATATCCCTGAGTGACCACCATTTAGAATTTTATAAATTCTAACCTTTTGGAGACAAAGGACACAAGACAATTTAGGAGGCATGGCCCAAATATTAGCAAGAGAATGACAGTCACATGTCAAATTTTTCCTACAAATGAAGGTATCTAGGTCCTTCGCCTATAGCAAAGGTGTGCCCTGATGTTGAGGCTCAATACTGTGGCCTGAATATCCCTGGTCACACTATTGTTTTTTGGAAGAGAAACTTCTGGTCAGAGAGATGTTCACAGAGTAGTCCAGGCGGTCCATTGTCCCAGGGCAGAATGTGTAGTTAGAGTCCCCAAGTGGGGTCTGTTACACTTAGGAATAAGCTGATCTTGTGGGCTGCCAGTTTTCCAGGTTTTTAGATACACTCAGTCTCCTGTCAGGAAGGTGTGGAGAGCCAGATCAGTGGGTGCAGGCAGCACCTGGTTACTGTGTTCCATGAGGGCTTTCATGGTTTCTCCTACCTGGAGGGCATACTTGAGTTGTTCCATTTCAAAGGGGTTAAGGTATCCCTTTGCTTGGGCTTGCAGAATGGGGCTACCATACATAAGTTCAAACGCATTTAACTTTATCTCTTGAGGCTAACAGCATGCAGACCAGGGCAACTGGGATAATGTAATCCAATTTTCTTGAGTCTCCTGGCATAGCTTGGCTAAGGTTCATTTTAAGTGATTGGATCTCTCTACTTTCCCTGATGATTGGGGTCTCTAGGCTGAGTGCACAGTCCATTTTATGCCCAGCATACTTGTTATCCCTTTTGTCATTTGAGACATGAATGCTGGGCCATTATCACTTTATAGGGATCCTGGGATCCCAAACCTTAGGATTATCTCTTTTAGGAATAGTTTAACCACTCTGGCTGGCTGCCATTTTGGTTCTAGTGGGAAATTCTTCTACCTGCCCTGAAAATATGTCCACTAGCACCAAGAGGTGCCTGAGGTTGCCCAGTGCTCTTGGCATGACAGTGAATCTGACAGTCTTCTCCAGGATATGTCCCTCTGGTCTGAATGGGCCTTATCTGGGGCCCTCTGGGGATCTGGTGTTAGGGGAGTTCATTGTGCTGATGGGGCATATCTCAACTATCTGACTGATTATATTTTTCATGCCATGAGTTACCATGACCTCAACTAACATAACCAATTATATAGGGCTTCTCTCCCATAGTGAGTTCCTTGATGGGCCTCCCAGATGGCTTGACAAGCTGCAGTTTGGGAAAGAAGTATTGCCCATGTTTATTAACTAGCCACTCATTTCTGGGCTTTGTCTAATTCTTACTTTGTATAGATTGAGGAGTATTTGGATGGATCTGGCCTCTTAGGTATGAGGCCTAGTTGACAAATTACTGGTTCTAGGGTTGCCATTTTGGCAGTTGCGTCCTCTTTGTTGTTTATTACCTCTGCATTCCCTTTTTGATGACCCCTATAGTGAATCACTGCCACTCTTTTTGGAAGCTACACTGCTTCTAGGAGTCTCAATACATTTAAGCCACGTTTTACCTGCTTATTCTCTGCAGTAAGCTTACCCCCTTTCCTTCCAAATAGCCCTGTGTGCATGTAGGATGGCATATGCATACTGAGAGAGTCTCTGTAAACTTTCAAGACCTTCCCTGTCCCAAGCTCTGAGGCTCGGGTAAGGGCTATCACTTCTGCCTTTTGGGCTGAAGTCCTTAGGGGTAGGCTTTGTGCCTCTATGACTTAGGTCTGGGAGATCACTGCATATCCCAGCCCTTTTCCCTCTTTCATAAAACTTTCCCATCCATGAACCACTCCTCCTAGGTGTTTGGGAGAGGCTTACTTTTTAGGTCAAAGTGACTAGAATAGATCTTGTCTATGCTTTCTATACAGTCATGCTCCAGGAACCCCACTTCTGTGGGTAGCAGGGTGGCAGGATTTAGCGTGTGACAGGTTTTTATGGTAGCCACTGGGTCTGAAAGCATAGCCTGAACTTGAGTCAACTTTCTGGGGGATAGCCATTCTGTTCCTTTAGAACTTACTAAAGCCTAAAACTGGTGTGGATTCCATACAGTGACTGGCTGACCAAATGTTAACCTTTCAGCCTCCTTTAGTGGGGTTGCAGTAGCTGCTACTGCCCATAAGCAAGGAGGCCACCCCTTAGCAGTTTGATCTAAGTGTTTAGAGAAACAAACAGCCACCTGAATAAGGGGTCCCAGTTTTTGAGCTAATACCCCAAGGGTGATTCCCCTTCTCTCATGAATGTGGAGGTATCCAGATCTGGCCAAACTTGGCCATCCCCAGGAAATCCCTAAGCTGTCTGCAGATGGCTTCTTTTCTTTCCTGGGGTAGGCTTCTCTGACCTTCTGTGAGAATGAAACCTAGGTCGGTCACCCTAGTTTGTGATATTTGAGCCTTTTTCTTGGACACCTTATATCCTTTATCAGCTAGGTGGTTCAGGGTGGTTATAGTATTTTTGTCAGAGGCCTCCTTAGTAGGGTTGGCAATCAGAAAATCATCCACATACTGGAGGAGGGTGGATCTTTTAGGTCTTTAGCTAAAGTTTCCCCAAAAGATGGTGGGGAAATTTTTGAACACTTGGGCAGGACTGTTTAGCAGTACTGTTTTTGTTGTGTGTTTGGGTCCTGCCATGCAAAAGCAAAAATTTCTTGCAACTCTGGGGCTAATGGATACAGAAAAAGGCATCTTTTACATCTAATACAGAATACCAGGTCCTGGTGGATGGTAGAGTGGCCAGCAGGGTGTAGGGATTAGAGACTCCTCATGTATATCCTCAGTGGCTTCATTGACTGCCCTGAGGTCCTCTACCATCCGGTATTCCCCATTAGGTTTCTTTATTGGGAGAATGGGAGTATTACAGGCTGATTGGTATGATCTAAGAAGGCCCTCATCAATTGGGCCCTGTATAACAGGGGCAGTGCCCAGCAAGGCCTCCTGACGGAGAGCGTACATTTTCTATTGGGCCATGTATGTCTGAGCTTTAGGTGGACTATCGTGGGAATGGCTCCTGCAGCCTGTCCTACCTGTCCCTGGGCCCAGACCTTGGGATCTGCTCCAGGGAGGTTGACTGGCCCTGTCTGGGGAGGTTTGTCCTGAGCCATTACCATTATTACCTTGTGCCCTCTGTCTAGGGGAACCCCAATCTCCAGTTTGTCTCCCATTAGGTGGTTAGTAGCTCCCAATTTATGCAAGATATCCCTTCCTAGCAGGAGTATAGGGCATTTGGGAACGTATAGGAAGGAATGGGTAAGAGTATGTTTCTTCAATTTGCATGCTAATGACTCTATGAATGCTCATTCTTGGGCCTTCCCTGATACCCCCATTATTTTACAACTCTTGTGACTGAGTTTGCCTGATCTGGTGTTCAGAACTGAGTAAGTGGCATCAGTGCTAACTAAGAATTCGACAGGATTTCCCCCTATGTCCAATGTCAGCCAGGGCTCCTTGAGGGTCAATCGGAGTGCCAGCTTAGGAGCCCTTTGGCCCCATAATTCAACAGCTGTTCAAACCATGTGCCCTGGAGGGTAGTGGCCAGGATCTTCCATTTCCATCCCCCTGTGGGGACTGTGAGGGATTCTCCCTTCCAGTGTCCCTCTTGTTTGGGGTAGCCCATTAGGGCTCATTCTGCAGGACTGGAAGTTTTCTGGGTATCATCCCCAACCCGAAAACATTTAATCTTCCTATGTAATACACCCTGGCCCCAATACCAGCTGGGAGATGGAGAAATTTGGCCCATCAATGGGTCTCTAAATTACAACACCATTATTTTATTACCCAGATTCTGTTTTTATTTCTTGGGAATTGTTAATGGGCTTTGCTGGTGACAGTTTGCAGTTTGAATTTTTAAAATATTACTTATTTTGTTACTGAGTGTTTTTGGTGCATTCAAGTAGAGTGCCTCATTTGTCTTGCCCTGGTCCTGGCTGTCTGTGCAGCCTGCAGACCACACTTCCAGTAGTGACGTCC
This sequence comes from Hyperoodon ampullatus, assembly GCF_949752795.1. Classification (NCBI taxonomy): domain Eukaryota; kingdom Metazoa; phylum Chordata; class Mammalia; order Artiodactyla; family Ziphiidae; genus Hyperoodon; species Hyperoodon ampullatus. The sequence continues at coordinate 89,112,158 of NC_136916.1, forward strand.
TGGTGGACTGCCTCTTTGTTTATTGTTCCTGGTCTGAGACGGATTCACATGCACTTCACTTTCAAATCCATCTGTTACGCCATCCAGCCTGCCTCCACTACACGCCACCAGTGCTCATCTTGTGTAAAATATGTTCAAAAGCCCAACTTTTCAAGAAGATACTGGAATGTGTTCTAATTATTTATGTCTATCTATCTATATCTATATCTATATGTCTATATCTATATCTATATAGTTTCTGAAATTTTATCTTTCCCTAGATGAAATTCCTATTTCAGGGAAATAATTTTTAAAATGCTTTACTACAGTTGTAGATGCTACATTTCCTGATGGTGTGTGTATGGGCACATGTGTATGTGTGTATATATATACTCTTTTTAAAATGAAGTCCAAACATTTAAAAATTTTTCTTGAATGGGGCCTCACGAAAAGTTTGCCTCCACTGGTTGGGCATTTGTTCTCTATCTAATATGATCAGAATACACTGGAGTTACTCTCCTTTTCTTATAGAGCTTTCATCAGAAGAGTAGGCAATATGTTCACATGTAAAAAGCATGCCAAACATGGTGAGACTTAAAAGGAGCTTTAATTGCCTCTTCAACAGTGGGGGACGGAGTTAAGATAAGCTAAACTATGTTGGCTTAAAATGAGTTCAGATAATCCATCATTTCTTCATTGCTCTTATTCTCTAAATATGTGTCCTCCTTTTAAAAACACATTGACACAATTTCCAAAGTCTCAACATACCAGTCTGATGAGATGGTTGTTCTTCATCAACTTGATATTTTATACTGAGCAGAAGTGTTTAGCAACATCTTCCAACTTAGAGATTTCATCATAAAACTTGTGCCTACAGCTCATTTATAAAACTATGAAACAAGGTCACCTCCAGCAAGGTTTCCTCACTATCTGTTTCCGAAGAGCTCAATAATCGGCCTCTCCCTTCCCTGTCTGGCTTCTGCTGCATTGGTCACAAACCACAAAAACACTTTATCCAAATAGATACACCCATTAACTCACATACTGAGCAACAAGTTTACACAAAAATACACTTTAAAGGTTGTGGGTTGGTAGGAAGTCAAGGGAACTGGACCAGTGGGAGAGGGTCGTAGGTGGAAGAGAATAAAAGAACCTGTGTGATGGGGTGGGTGATGGGTGGCCTAGGAGGGGAGATGATCAGAGAGGTAGCACAGGAGGATAGTTCTGCCTGTGCTTTAAACCAAGATGGTTTTTGCCTCTTAGTAAATATTTATTGAGATCTTCTATGGACTTTACCCTGTGCTGGACTTTATGGCAAACTCAGAGGGGGTCTACATCATTGAACCACTACTCAAGGGATTTACAATCTAGGGTTAAGATTAACACACATGAAGCCACTGCATGAGAGCACGTACACACACACAAACACGAAGATACAGAAAATATTTGATTTCTTCAATATCTCAAGTACTTCAGAAATATCTTATTTATTCCTCATAATAATCCTGCAAAGTTAGGTACTACTGATCCCCTCTTATTGATGGAGAATCTGAAGCCCAGGAAGGGTAAATAATCTCCCCAGCATCACACAGCTATCAAGAGGCAGAGATATGATTCAGTCCTAAATTTGTCAAACTTTGTTTTGATCTCAGTGGTTTAACCTAATAAGAGCTTTTTTTTTTTGGCCCAGAGTCTGAAGATATTCCTGGTTGGTTGAGCTTTCCTGGAAGGTTATTCTCCAGGTGGTGACTCAGGAATCTAGCCCCTTCCATCCTGAAGCCCTGCTATTTCCAACTTCTGGCATCCAGAATTGTCAATGAAGAGGAAGAGTGAGCAATGAATGGCACATGAGATACTGTAACAACCCTCGCCCAAAACTAATATAAATCACGTTTATTTCATTGACCATAATTAGTTTCAAAGCCCCAGTAAGATGTAAAAGGGTTGGGAAATGGAGTGGCTGGGTAGCTGTGTCCCAGATACAACTTGACCTAATGGAAGGATAGCACATATCTTTGGCGGTCAGCTAGCTCTCCCTGCTACAAACTCCAAAGCCACTGAACGTCACACTTCTGAACCATATGAGGAAGAGCTAAATTATTTGTTGCTAAATTACAAGTTCCTGAAAGAAGTTCAAAGCAGTGGGAGATCACAGGGTTGTAGCAGAAAGAAAGGAACCTGAGTAGGGTGCTGAAAAGTGGGTATGAGGAAGACATTTCTGTCTGAGAAGAAACAGAGTGAACATGCAAAGTAGGAAAAATAATGGTGCTCACAGTCATGTTACAAAATATATTTATGAGGTGTATCACATGCAGTGATATGTAATCACAGGCTGAGCTCCCAGGCGAGGGCAGCTCTCTGAAAAAATAGGGCTTAGTAAATGCTTTTCAGCTGATGCAGACTGCAGCCTTCCCAGGGACTTCTCAAAATGTAAACTCAGAGGCCAGGGACCATGGTTTTTTGTTTTTGTTTTTGTTTTTTTTCATGTTGTATTTTGCTATTCAGCACCCAGAACTTGGCAATGGTTCAGAAAAGATGAGCTGTGAATGTTCCATGGACAAGGGTAGGCTTTCAAAAAGTGTGCTGAGAGATGGTTAATCCAAGGTCTTCCTTTTTCATTGTCCACTATTGGGCTTTTCATTACCTAAAAGAAGTTGTAAATTCCTGGAATCTTGTATTATGTATCTTTTCCACAAAAGAAGTCCTAAAAATTGGTAAGGGAGCATACAGTGGAGGTGGTGAAAGATCATTTCCATCAGAGGTGCTGGTGAAAGCTTCCTGGAGATGTGGCAGCCAAGCTGGGCTTTTGCATAGAGAGAATACCCTGCGTACAGGCACTGAAGTGGTCAAGGACAGAGTGGGCAGCAATGCCCGCTGGCACGGACAGTGTGTAGGGAAGTAGAGCCCTGAGGTTGTGGTCTGGAAGGGCGAGAATGCTCATCTAGAGTAATTTGGAATACAGTGGGTTGTTTTGGGAATATTCAGAATATTAATCCAGCGGGATTGCACAGGATCATTGAGAAGTTGAAAGACTGAGGTGGTAGAATAAATCAGGAAGCCTCTGACTTCCCTTTTTTCATTGCTCATTTACGATCATTTGGCTAATGCCCCCCTATCTCACTGGGCATTTAGGCATGAGGGCAAGGGCTTCTGTCTCAGTCATTTGTTGAAAGAATGAAATTCTGTTGGAGTCCAGGCAGGAGGCCTCAGTAAGGTAATTATTTGGGGAGTGGAAGGGAGGGGATGGATTCAAGAGCACCAGTGAGGTGAGAGGTCCTTCCCCTTGCTCTGCTGTTCTGTTGAATGACCTAGGGAGAGTCAACTCTCTCCTTGTCTCCGTTTTTTCACCTTTACCTGGTTTCCTACACGTGAACACTGAGGAGATAGGATTATAGAAGAGGTTATGGACGACTAAAAGTACAAGGGCTTGTATAAGAGCTTGTTAAAAGAAAAGTGAAGCAAGCATGACCGGGATCTCAAAGTTTTGGGGCTGGGTGACATCTTCAGGTGGTGGGTGCTGTGGCGGCTGTGGAATGCAGAGCCCTGTGGGGAAGCGGGAGACGTGAAAACAAATACCCAAGTCCATCATGTATATTGGAAGTGAGTGACTATAGAAGGTGGTTTTGCTTTGGTGGCTGGAAAAAAACAGTTACATATAAGAAGTAAAACAGTTTTAAGCTTATAAAAGGCCACTGGGGCAAAAGGACCTAGGGGATCCAGTGCAGCAAGAGGAGGCAGCAGCTTCAGTAGTGGATCTGGGTGAATAAGTGAGCCCTTCTATGCTTCATCTGGTACATCTGTAAAAGGAAATTATATGGTTCTTCCTGAAAGCTGCCCTGGATGACTTCCCACACCCACCTACTTCCCTATCTCCCTCCTCTGAGCCGACGCTCTGTGCTCCCAGCTCTCAGGTGCCATGAGAATTGTTGCCTGGGATGGCCCAGCCCAAGTCTCTGTCTAGTTTTCTTATTTCTTTAGAGATACAGAAAGGGTCCAGGCAAGAATATGGATCCCAAGTCTTGCAAACTGCAGTGGTTAATGTGGTACCTCCACCCCAACGTGACTTAAGTGATGCGAATCCCCTTTTGAGAGCATTGACACAGGATCCTGTGCTCCAAGGTTTGAAAAGTCCTACCGCTGAATCCCAGGCCAAGGTCTTCTACATCTGGAAAGTACTTTCCAACTCGCAAAGCCCTGTCATGTGGGCATGATCTCTCCCAGACTGAGGAAGATAAACAACCCTATGAGCCCATGTTCTGGCTGCTGTGTGCTCCAAGGGAGGGGAGGCCTTCCTGACCACATGAGGTGCCCCACACCCTCTCCACTCCCTTTCCCACAGCCTTTCAACCCCCAGAGAGTGCTGGAGGAGATGAGCTAGTGCTCAAGACTCCCAAATCCGGGTGAGCTCTGGTTCACCCACTCTGTCTCCCAACCACAGCCAGCTAAAAGGAAGGATGCTCCCAGCTCAGGTCTGTGACTGGAACCAGAGAGACTCTGGAGGCCAAGAAAATTGGGTCAGACTTCTGTGCTGGGATGGGAGATTCCTTGGAGTGACTGGGTATGTGTCAGCCGCTAAATGATTCCACTCTCTTCTCTCAGCTCCTAAGCCACCGCCCTCCCCTTAGGGAGCTCCAGTTGCCAAGGAGCACTGCCTTGCCCTGTGGCTGCTGCAGCACGCATGCTTAATAATAATGAACATCATTTATGGGGCCCTTAAAATGTGCCAGGCAGCATGCTCACCGCTTTACAAATGTGACCAGTTCGCCAGCTTGGGACATGAAATGAAATCACATTCTCTCAAACTCGAACATTAAATGCCCCTACATCCGCATTATGTCTGTTCAGGAGCTCCAAGGCCCTAAGAAGAATTCTTCTGTCCAAAGGGTCAGTCCAGATTAGTGTGGCCTTAAGGCATTAAACCCAAACCTTGCCTAGTTTGCCAAGGAACCTCATTCTTTTTGGCTGTGGTTGCCACTGCTAGCGGCCGCTATTGAGATTCCACAAAATTCCCTCAAATCAATGACCCGGCTTCTGAGGTGGCCACTTCCCATTTCAAGGGCCAGACCCCTTCAAACAGGCATTTCCAGCAATGGTAACAAGTCCAAAATCACTGTGTATGTTAGAACATGCACCTGCTATATTCCACTGTCCTTTGTCTATGTCACCTCAACTTAGGAAATTTTAGGCGTCAAACATCAAGTGCCAGGGCACAGCTCCGATTTTTATACACAGCATTCTGAGTTCACACACAAAGTTATTTTTCCCAATTCAGCTTCCCATCATACTTCCTATTAAGCTATTGATATCATCCCTTAAATATTGAAGAAGGGACCGCCTCTCCATATGTAACATCAACCCTATTTCCCGTGCAGTAGGACTAGCATATTTTTCAGGGAATCACCAACCCTATTATTTGTGGGTTATCTTTTTATAAATTCCCACACCCCCTTTGCATTATTAGCTCCATTTTACAAATGAGGAAACAGGTAGATTGATGGGAAGGAACTTTTTCAAGGCCACACAGCTAATAAGTGGTAGAACTGGGATTTAAACTCACACCTGGTTCACAACACAGCACTGTTCCATCTTACTAACGTGTTCTTGGTTGGGACGTCCATCCAGCTCAAAGTCTAGAGAAGAGGCTCCTTAAGTAGGTAAATGTGTTTCTCTGTGGAGCCCCTGGACCTGGGGGAAATCATGTGGAGGTAGCCCAGCTAAAAGCCCTTATCTGAACTCCACTGGAGGAGACGGACACTCCAGTGGCTTGTGAGTAGCCACAACATGTCATGCTGCACGTGGGGTGTGGTGGTTTAGCACACATGTTGATGTTGAACTGTGGCCTGGCCTGGCACTTTTATTAGGCCAACGACCTAGGCTAAGAAGACCCGGGAGGGTAAATGTGAGAGAATCTAAAGGCATTTGTGCCAGCTATGAGCCTCAGTCCATTCCTAGGCTGGTTTTTGGCCTCAAACTCAGCACTAGCCTCCTTGGCCATAACTGTCTCTGCACTGAGCCTGAGGATTCTTGGACAGATACACATGGGAAGAAGGGCTTTATTTGGTCTCACTTACAGTTATTTGGATATATAAACTTGACTTTTCAAGTATCACGCCTGATCACCCTCTTCTATCCCAATAAAGGCCCGCAGTGAAACATAATGTGCTCCAAACAAGAAGTTCAGATGGAAAATATTTGAACAGAAGTTATATTTGAGTCCCAGACAAGAGCCAAGTAGCTGATGATGAAATCAGAGATCGAGACTATGGGTACTGAGGAGAGAAGGAGCAGGTGCCTCTGAGAGAGACCCATATTCTAGGGTGAGGGTGGAGGAATGTTAACCGGAAGTAAGTGGCGAACCGCCAAGCCAAAGCAAGTACAGGATCCAAAGCTGCCTGTATGGCCTGTCCATAAGGAATGTTGCCAAGAATGAGCCCAGCAGGGAAGAGAGGAGTTGAAGATTCACCAGCATCTTGCTTAGCAGCCAACAACTGGGGGTGAAGTGGCGCCAGCAGCGCATTCTGGGCTCTACCTCTTGAGTAATTCAGATGGGGTGTTTCTGTCCCTTAGATCTGGGAACAAGAGGCCTGAATCCTATCCCCACCCTCACCCCTACTTAGATTTTGGAAATTCAACACTCTCCCTCGGATTTCTATGAATTCCTGAGGACTTATCACTGTATCCTCTGCTACTTAAGTTTCTACTTTCCAGAATGTTGTGTCTGTTGTGCATCATATTGACCCAGATATCAAACACAGTGACCTCCCTCCAATTTCTGCACACCTGTGCCCTCTCCCCTACTTCCAAAGTAGACTTTAAAGGATTTTGGTTTGAGGGGAAATGGAGGAGAGGATTCATCGTGGTGATGTACAGGAATTGTTATAGATGACAATGTTTTATTCTTATTATATCTGCTTGCTTTGCACTTTTTCATGGAGTGAACACTTTATTACTACATGTGCCAAAATTTGATATTTCTTTCATGACCTTGGGTGAATGGATTTCATAGTATAAGCATCAGATAATAACCATGAGTATAGCTCACATTTATTGAGAATGTACCATGTGCCAGGCACTATTAAGAAATTTATAAGGAATAATTCATTTTATCCTAACAACCATCATCATTTTAGAGGATAGGAAACTCTCTATTAAGAGATTGAGTGGTAAAGTAACTTCTTCAAGGGTACACAGCTAATAAATAACAGGAATGGGATTTAAGCTCAGGCATTCTGACTCCAGACCTTCACTTCCCACTAGTGCCTGCCTTGATCCCCTATCTGGAGCCCAACATCACTAGAGAGAGTGAAGAAGAGCTACATGAGTACCTGGACTATCTGTGTGAGCAGCAGAAGGTGGAGGAAGGGGAGAGGAGATGAGAGAGACTGAGAGGTTATTAAATGGTCAATAGAATCTGGGTACTGAGAGAGAATGATCTATTTCATGAAGAGGCTGATTTTCTCCTAGAGTCATAGACTCTGGACCTGGATCAGAGCAAAGCTCAGAAAAGAAAAGCTCTAGTGGACAGGGAAGGTACCCTCAGCCCAAACCTGGAGAAACAGGGCATGAGAACTTGGCTGAGGACTCAGGTTTCCTGGAGGCTGTGCAGGAGGTTCTGTCTCTGTTCCATACTGCAGATACAAGAAGGTTCTTGGTTATTTGCCACTGATAATAGAATACTGGCAAATAGGTAGGAAAAGCAGCAAAAGAGAAGCCTCCCTCTGGAGTCTGAAGATCTCTAAGTGTCCTTTGCTATTGATCTTCAGCTTCTAATCTTTTTAATTTAAAAAACTTTTAATTTTATTCTCTAGAAACTTTTTTTCCAATTGTGTAAATGATATATTCTCACTGTGGAAAATTTGAAAAAAGGTATAAAGAAGAAAATGGTAATCTCTCTGAGACTCATCTCTATGGGAATTAATCTTATAATAAAGGTCACACTGTAGATCAACAGAGAAAAGCATATTTTTCCATAAATAGTGATGGGATAATCAGATTTCCATTTGGCAAGAGAAATAGAATCTTTTCTTTTGAAAGATCTCTATCTTTCACCATCATCATCAAAAAATTTCTGGGTGGCCTAAAGATCTAAATCTAAGCTACATAAGTCATAGAAAGAAAAAAAATATATAAATGTACACATATATGAAATATATGTAAGAAATGTATATATATACATATATACGAAATTTATATGAAATATCCAGAAGAGGAAAATCTATAGAGATAGAAAGTAGATTATATAGTAGTTGACTTGGGCTGGGGGAATGTGGGGGAACTGGGAGTGACAGCTAAGTGCTGCAGTGTTTCTTTTTAGAGTAGTGAAAATATTCTAAAATTGATTGTGGTAATGGATGCACAATTATGGGACTATATTAAAAGCCATTGAATTGTATACCTTAAATGGGAGGAATGACATGGCATGCTCAAAAAGTTTTGAATGAAGAGAGTTTAACACAGGATTGTTTACAGAGGTGTGAGCAGGGTTAAAGGAAACACTAGGACGGCAAACCACTGGGGACTAACAATGGGAGGTCTTTACACTGCTGGGTCTGAAATAGCAGGAGGAGGAAAGAGTCTTACCAGAGCCTTGTGAGAGCTAGAACTGAAGAAATGCAGTGCAGCTGCTTCCAGAACGGTGGGAAGGCAGAGAGGAAGTCAGGGGAATTCATACTCCAAGCATTGTCCTTCTCACCCTCCAAGCTTATGCTGCTGCCTCCCATTGGCCAAATGTAAATAAAAGCTAGAGGCCAGGCAGTCTGGTGATATAGTTCTTAAAAAGACACAGAGCAAGGCAGAGAAAAATGAAGAATGGATCAGGATGGGAGGGTAGAAACGGAATAAAACCAGCACCTCCCACGACCAGCAAGTGCACTCAGAGGTTTTAAACAGTAAAGAAGCTCAATACACTGTGTACAGTGTGTGTGTACAAGAATGGTGGTAGCACCATTGCGTGTAGTAGACCCAAACTGGAGATGACCCAAATGCCCATCCATGCTAAAATGGACAAGTGAGCTGTGCTGTGTCCATTCACACAAAGGAACACTGAAGCAATGAAGTGATGAACTCCACACACATAACGTGGAGCAAAAGGAACAAGAAAAGTATGATTCCATGTATATAGAGTTCAAAATTGTCAAAGCTAATTTATATTGCTTAGGAATACAAACAGGACATATATGTAATGATTATCATAAAGGTCAGGATAGTGTTTTTTTCCTAGGGAAGAGAGAGGATTATTTATGATAAATGCTGTACAAGGGGAGGAGGTTGGGGAGAGGAGGTCCTTTGGGTGCTGTCAGTGTTCTAGTCCTTGATCTGGCTGTGGTTGCACAGATGTTTGCTTGATACATATTCACTAAAAATATATTTTATCTGCATAGTTATAATTCAGTTAACAAAAAGGAAAACACTGTGGTATAATTTTCACATATTTTCTGGGCATATACATATACATATACACACACACACATATATAAAATATTTAACATTTCTTCACTTGCAACTTTTCTCACTAAACAACAATAGAGCATAAAGCTTTTATGAAATCCATAAAAACTCTTTTCCAAGTTAATTTTAAGGCTATATAATATTGCCAAATAGTATATATTATAAATACCTAACTATTCCTGATTGAGAACATCTACATTGTATCAGTGCTCTCTCATTTATGACACTTCTTACCTCTTCTAATGAGTAGCTATTTTAAGAAATTCTAACCCATACTTGGCTTCACTTATGCCATGGGAGAAAAATGAAAAGAGTCTTAAAGCTCCAACTGACCCCCAGTCTGGGTATGTCTCCCTAGATTAGCCCTTGTCACCCTTTCCACTTGTCCTCCATGCCACTTATCATCATTGTAAATATTGTAATTAGTTATCTGTTTACTTAGTTGTTTTTTTTTTTTTTTTGCGATACACGGGCCTCTCACTGTTGTGGCTTCTCCCGTTGCGGGGCATAGACTCCGGACGCGCAGGCTCAGCGGCCATGGCTCACGGGCCCGGCTGCTCCGCGGCATGTGGGATCTTCCCAGACCGGGGCATGAACCCGAGTCCCCTGCATCGACAGGTGGACTCTCAACCACTGCGCCACCAGGGAAGCCCTGTTTACTTAGTTTTTAATGTCTATCTCTCCTACTGGAAACTCCATGAGGGCAGAGACCACATCTACTCTGTTGACCTCTGTCCTTAGAGCCAGCATAGAACCTGCCTGACATAAAGAAGATGTTCAATAAATATTTGTTAGAAGAATGAGTGAATACATGAATGACCAACTTACTTTGTATCCAGTCTATCTGTCCTGCCCATCTTTGAAAATGAGTCCATTTCCTCCAGATAATAGCCTCACAAAATAGAGATACCACTGGGTGTCCAGCAGAGGCCACATGACCAATTGGGAAGGATGAGGGTGTGGACAGAATCCCTTCACTGTTTGTGATTTGGAATAGAGGTCTCTAAGCTCCTTTGCCAAATCCTGGTATCTAAGGTCCTTTCCCAAATCCTGGGATCAGTCACCTCGTCAGAGCCAGGACTCAAGACGGGAAGAGTGGAACTTTGTATCTGAACAGAAAGAATTTGTTTAAAAGTAACTGATGAGTTACTGGAAGCCATTTTCTTACTGAAAAAAAAAAAAAGGAATTTTTTGGAAACTAATTGTACAAGTACATGAGCTTCAAGGGAATGATAAAAAATGGAATCTAAATGTCTTAGGGGCAAAAAAAAAAAGTATTACTAAAATTTGGCAATGCTTAAATAAAAGATGCATTTTTTAAATCATTTGTCTCAAAAAACTAGGCCAGTAACTGTCCATGGCTCATGCTCTTCTTACACTCTGAGTTGAGAAGTATTCAAAAAACTGAGTTTTTCCCCATTTATTGGAATTAGGGACAACTAACATTTCTTATTAGAATGTAAAGCAGAGAAACGTAGTTCACATATGTTACATAAAATTGTTTTTTTAAAGAGATTTCCTCTGGAAAGAGACAGAACTGTGTATAATGGAAAATTGAAAATTCCCCAATATCAAGATGAGTCAGCAAATAACTTCTTCATGACAGCAACCTGGGAACCCTGCTGAACAGACAGACCTACTTTAGTGGGAAATCAGCTCTATTTCCTGGCTTGCAGGAACTATTGTCATTTGCAGACATTTTAGGTGATATGTCTATGTCTTTGCCTGCTGAAATTTATTAGGAACAGAGCATGATATTCCCAGGACAATATTTACCCACAGGAAAGGATTTGTATTCAGTGGAATGTGATTACATCAGTCCTCTTCATCCCACCCAACCTTTTGGTCCTTGCATTCCCACAGGGTGCAAGCTGTTTGGTGCAGCTGCCAGCTTTTAATTAGAAATTCTCATATTTGCAGAGAAGTCATCAATACCTGGCTTCCTGCTTACACCTCCCCTAATACTGCCCCCAGAAAAAATATTAATTTCCCCCTTGCTCTAAAGGCAAATGCTTTTGCCAAGCATTCTTAATCTTTAGTGATGTGTTTACTCAAAGGGAGGTGGGGAAGGCAAAGAGGAGAAAATAGCAGAGAAGCGATCGTGAGTTCTCTCCTTTGAGCTCTGGTCATCCAAATAATGTTGCCGTTTCCTGGTGCTCTATTTGGTGCCCTCTTATTTCTGAGATGACACTGTCCACTATGTAAATTACCCGTCTATTCTTAACTGATAGAATTAATGCCTTCTATGCCCAGTGGGATTGGCCTAAGAGACTGAATACCTGAGTTTCTAGGTCCTCAGGCAATGACACCAATCTGTTTAGAAGGTCCTTATGTTCCTCCTAACTCTGAATCCATGTGGTTGTCTCAAATTTCATTCAGCTCAAAATTAAGTTTTCCTACAAAAATGACATAAATGGGGGGCAATACCTAGTTTTTCTGCAGATGGAGTTGAAAAGATGACTGTTTTCCTCTCTCACAAGCCCAGGGTTAACCAGCCACAGACACACTTTCAAATGTATTGGTCACCTTTCATCTGTTTGCCCTCTCTTTTTCTGGGAATAGCAATGCCCTCTCTCTGGGAAACTACCTTACCACTTCTCTAACCAAGTAGGTCTTATTGGGGCAGAAAGGCTTGCTCCACCTGAGCGTCTGCCCAAGGTTCTTATACCCTGAGAAGTTGTCATATTTCTCTAGCAGCATGTCCAGTGAAGCATACCTTAAAAACATTTTTATGTATTTAAAATCTTATGTAAGTTGAATACATTTTACTGTATTTACATGCATACAGCTTTTGTGCCTAGGTTGATGCAGAAAATCACTCTGGGACAGATTATCTTTGATGTTTCCCTGTAACATTTGAGTGGTCTCAGTTAAGCAGTCTTGGATGCTCTCCAGGGAGAAGGGTATGGTTATACACTCCAGTCTCAGAACTACTGGGATGCTTGTGGAGTTCAGCAGGATTAAAACCCTTGCAATGAATCAAGATGGCCCTGATGGAGGTTCACTGGGGTATGAAGTGCCCCAAAGAGGACCTCCTTATGTAGGAAGGAGGAGTCTGGATCAGTGCACAGGCATACTGTTTGGTGGGAAAAGCTAGTTCCAGGAGCACAGCTGATGTTACAGTCTTACTTGTTCATCTCAGAGCAGCCAAGCTGGTGAGGTTGCTGTGTTTGGGAAACAATAGCTGATCCTTGGCATATAACCAAAGACAGCCTAAATCTTGGAGCCCAGTGGTGAAGTGTATTCAGAGCCAGTGCAGGGCTCACGAGTTCTCACCACAATGCACAAGAATGCAATGGATTCTACCATCTACACCAGGACATTAGCAACACAAACATTCTGGAGCTTAAAAGCTGGATAAACTATTTAGACTGAACAAGACCCTAGGGTTTCTGTACAATTCAAGTTGTGGGCAAAGTCTTCAACAGGAAACACCAAATTTCCTGCTGATATGGGCAGGTGGAAAAAGTTGTCCAACAATTAATTGGAACAAATAAAAATATTCCTATTAGGGGCCAGATGTGTACTGAAATTGGTTAAATGAGTCATGCTAGTGACATTTTTCATACTTACCTCTATACCCAACTATTCACTCAAAAGATCCTTAAAAAAAACAACAACTTACTCTCTGTCAGTGGTATAAGAATTAGAAAAGAGAGGGTGCCTTTATATGAATGTTTATCAGTTGGGAGGTACTTGCAGCAGAACACTGAATGCACGTAACTTGAAAGTGTTTATACAGCCCCCTCCACCACCACGTGATCAGGTATTTAACTGTGTCTATTACTTCAAGGTTAAGACTGAGTCATCTCCATTTCTATGTCAGTGGAGACATACTCTATATATGAACAACCAAGACCTAAGAGAACAAACACCTGAAATCAAAACTTAACACTTCATGCATGGTATTGGTGTTTTAGTAGAGTGGTTTATGAGCATGAACCCTAAAACGAAACTGTTTTGGTTCAAATCCCAGCTTGACCACTTACTAGCTGTGTGACTTTGGGATAGTTACTTAAATTTTCAGTGCCTCTCCTACTCATAAAATAGAAATAATAATAGTACCCAGTTCATAGGCATGTAGAAAAATTAAACGAATGAAACATATAAAATTCCTAGAACAGTGCCTGACACACAGCAAACACTCAATAAAGATTAGCCAGTATTATTACTATCAAACATATTTGCTGACACAAGATAAATAATTGTATTGTGGTTAGTAATAATAGCAAGAGCAGACATCTATTATTTTTGCTGTCCCCCCCACCAAAACAAAATCCTCCTTATTCTGGTAATAACATTTTTTTTTCTTTTGTGGAAAATATTAGTTAAGGAAAGGACACTTAGCCAAGTCCATCTAATGAGACTCAGCCCAGTGAGTTTGTTGTCATTTTTGGGATAGGGAGGGTCTCTATTAGAATTATTAGCTGGGAGGATGGTATAAGACAGACTGCAAAGAGCTGCATCTGAGAGGCCTACCTACAAGTGAAGGTATCAGTGTATTTGGTATCTAACGTCAGTTGCATTAGGTATCTATTGCTGCATTAAAAATTAAAACTCAGAACTTAACAGCTTAACACAACACATTATCTTACACAGTTTTTGAGGATCAGGCATCCAGGAGTGGCTTAGCTGGGCAGCTCTGGCTCAGGATCTCTCATGAGATTGCAGTTAAGTTGTCGCTAGGGGCTGCAGTCAACCAAAGGCTTGGCTGGGGCTAGAGGATCCACTTCCAAAATGGCACACTCATATGGCTGTTGTCAGGAGACTTCAGTTCATTACCAGGTGGGCCTCTCCACAATGCTGTCCACAACATGGCAGCTGGCTTCCCCTAGTGTGAATGGTTGGAGAAAGGGGGAGAAAGAGACAGACAGACAGACAGAAAGACAAAGACGCTAAGAGGGAAACCACTTATGTGTCTTTTATGACCTAAATTTGGAAGCAACATACTATCTCTTCTGCCATATTCTATTGGTCACACAGACCAACTCTGGTACAGTGTGGGAGGGGAACACACAAGCATATAACCAGAAGGCAGAGATCACTGGGGGCCATGTGAGAGACTAGCTACCACAATAACAGAATCAAGAGAGGGAAGGGGAGACTGAGTCTTATTGACACTGCTTGAGTCC